>NC_137976.1:28001099-29411099 GCF_963924665.1 Micromys minutus
ATTATATCAAGGTATAAGTCTTACTGAAAATGAAAAACACAAGGCCCCTGGTTGAGGGATGGGGCCACCCACCTCAAATATATTAATCCATAGTTCTTCTTGTCAAAAAGAAATGCATGGACAAAAACTGGAGTAGAAACTGAAGGAAGGGCCATCAGAGACTGCTACACCTAGGGATCCATCCCATTTGTAGACACCAACCCCAGACACTATTACTGATGCCAAGAAGTGCTTACTTACAGGAGCCCAGTGTAGCTGTCTCCTGAGAGTCTCTGCTGGAGCCAGACAAATACAGACACAAATGTATACAGCCAAACTTTGGACTGAGCGCAGGGACCCCAGTGTGGAAGTTGGGGCAAGAATGGTAGTAACTGAAGGGGTTTGCAACCTCATAATAAAAAACAACAATATTAACAAATCAGACCCACTACGACTTCCAGGGACTAAACCACCAACCAAAGAGAGACACATGGAGAGACCCATGGCTCCAGCTGGATGTATAGCAGGGTGATTGCTTTATCTGGCATCATTGGGAGGGGAGACCCTTAGTCCTTTGGAGGCTTGATGACCCAGGATAGCGGAATTCTGGGGCCCCTATCTCAGCAGGAACGAGGGAGTGGGTGGGCAAGTAGGGAAGCACCCTCATAGAGGCAGCGGGAGGGACGGGGATGCCCAGAAAGCATCCCATTTGAGTTATTCATAAAGTTTTAAATCATTTTAAGTATGGAAATTAAACACATACGGAAGAAAAAATATTAGCAAAAGTGTAAAATGCATACATATTATAGAAGATACTGAAAATAATGTATTTTTCAATTAATTTAAACATTTTAATATGTAAGTGCAATAATAAGTGGGCAGAGTCTTTGGTGGTTTACCTCTGCATTTCTGTTTTCTGTATTGCTCCTCTCTACTTCTGCTTTCTGGGCATCCGTGCAAGGGTTCTGAATCCTCAACTTCGATCACACAAACCAAAACAATACAGAGTGAATGAGTGCAGACAGTGGAGTTAGATACACGTTATGTTTAAAGATGTTATAGGTATACAAATATTTTCTTAAACTTCTACAACAACAAAATATTCTGAACAAATGAGGATCAAGGGACAGTGTGTTTTATTTATTCTCAAATAGTAGGCACCAACCAGCTATTGCTGTGACTGCTCAGAGTTGAGATATGCATCTTGTCACTAGGAATCGCACTTACAATTTATTTTACTTTAAATTTACATAGCCACATATGTATTCAGCAGCACTGTTCTTGATGATGTCATTGTGGTTTTCTCTTCTAATTCTATTAGATCTATTAATCATGCTAGGGAACATAATTGATGAGTTAATGGTATGGTAATTTCTAGGATGCTGATGCAGCAACATTTTATGTTAAACAGAAAGGATAGCGAAAGCATAAATCTGTAACATATACTTTAAAAGAGTTTAATGTTTCTATAATGTAAGTGCAAGGTAGTACTGCTTAAATCTAAAATTAAGTTTTGCTTTGCTGTTTGTTAAGACCTTTGGCTTGATCAGGTGAGACAGACACTGCATTGATTGTGGTGCTGTGGGGTTTTACTCCTAAGTCTTTGTTTCATAACAACACACAACGAGAACAACAGAACTTTCCTCGCATGCTATTGTGGTTGTTGATTGTGTAAATTGGACCGAGTGTTTTGCACTGAAATGTATCTCCAGAGTTCCTTTTATGCTTTCTAAAAGACTCCAGAGAACAATTGTATAGAGAATATATACAAAGGAATACGTACATCAAGGAGTATTATGTACCAAGTGTTTGATGAGTGTTTAGTTTTGTTAGAAGATTGCTTAATACTAAACGTTGATTTTAGAGTAGTATTATCACATATTAAGTTAAAAAAATCCACAAACTTGTTAATTTACCAAGGAGGCATTTAAATCCGGTCCAGAAATTTCATTCACTCTGATAATATAATTATTCATAAGAAAAAAATAATCTCTGGTATCATTCACATAGTTCCTAAAAGTAACAATTAGTGTCCTCTAGCATCGTTTCTAAAAGCTAGGGCTAAAATTGAAAAGTGAAAGCAAGATATTATAATGCATGATGATATGGTGTTGCATTTTTATAATTAACTTAAAATAATTGATAAGTATATACTAACACCACGTCCTATAAGTAAATGTATATATTTACTATATGAATACATAGTTTGTGAATAGTCAGAGAAAAATTTTTTGTCAATAGTATCATCAAAATATGTAATTTTAATGAAACACCTGGACACCGTGAATAACCATGAACAATGTAATTGGCTCTGGCTCTACAGTACAGATTATTTTTGTTCATTCAACATATTATATTATATAGATTGACATATTAGGAATTTCTTTCATGACTTGTCTAACATTTCTAACAGAAAAATGTTACCAGTTTATAAAGCCAAATTCTTATTTATGTTTTAACTATAAAAGGAAGTAAGTAGGTCTGCCCTCAATGGTAGAAGATCAACCTCATCCTTGAGAGACTTGAGGGCCCAAGGAATGAGGAGATCTGGCGGGATGTGTGGGTAAGGGGGATGAAGACATCCTCTTGGAGAGGAAGGAGGAGGACTAGGATGAGGAATTGCCAGGGGCCAGAACAAGCAGAAATAATGACAGGACTGTTAAAAAATGATTAAAGTTGATAAAAGAAGGAATTCATAGGTAAAATATTTGATTCAAAGAATCCACTTGTTATCCTGAGAAACTGTCAGTCATGGGCAGATCTTGCTGAATGACTAACATTGAGTGGTTCAAGGGTTGTGCTTTGAAGCTGTGTGGTTTCATAGTAGTTTTGTACCAGCTGCTCTGTAAAATCTTTCTGAAAAATACAGAAAATCCATTCCACTGGATCAATGTTTTCACTTTGACGTTTATCAAATAGAATGGAGAATATCCTTACTTCACAAATTAATGCAACTTTACAGTTTTTAAGATGAATGACTTTTTCATAATTCTGTTTTAACGATGCTGTCATATTATTCTCCTAATAAATGAACCCCAGAATTTTTCAAATAAGAATATAACATATAAGAAAAATTCCCACATATTCACACATATTCTCAAGTAACATTGCTTTTCTAACTAAATATATACATCTTTTTAGTAGGACAGAAGTCTCTGGAAATGAATCTCTCTAGCTTTCCACTTGGTCAAAAGACACAGTACTGAACCAAATGCTTAACTGTGAAATATCCTAAAAATACATTATATTTTGCCCATTATTCTTTGTGACTTTGTGAAAGATCTAAACAAAAAAGTATTCACAGACAATATGTTTCTTAGAAGCCTCCAGGTGAGACCAACTGAGAAAGCTGAGGGATACATCAAGAGTCCTGGTTCACTGTATGATTCTGATCATATGGAGAATCAGGATGTCTAATGTATAAATGAAAAAAGAGATTCACTTTAGAGAATTCTTCCTGAAATTGTCAAAGGTGAGGAGTCCAAAATTACACAGTATGAGCCAGCAATGTACAGACTGCAGAGTCAAGGGCATGTTTGTCTTTAGTCTAAGTGTAATGGCCTCAGAACCAAGTCTTTCTCATTCCCCTTACTTCAAAGTCTGTAGGCTTAGGATTTATGAAAACCTGTGTCCATTCTAGTTCTGAGATAGTCATACTATAATATCACCAAATATCTACAATATTTGTCTCCCTCAGGATAGCCATTAAGCACAGATGAGTGGCAGGGTACTGTGTCCTGATACATAGGAGCAAGTTCCAGCTACATAATTTCGTTCTCGTATATCAATGTTTCTGATGTTCCCATCACATCCCAACAGTACCACAGGTTTTGGTCCAAGCTTTAAATAGCTGACATTCAAAGTCATTCTAGATTCAACTTTTAGCAAATCTGAAACAAAAGGAATTTTAGACTCTTCTAATGATTTTGGCAGGGTTACTCCTTTATTCCCTTTGGAATCCAACTGAGTGGGACCCATCCACATTTGGAGACAAATCTGCATTTTTCAGTCTTCCAATGTAAATGTTAATGTAATATTAAATTCTTGTTAAAGAAATTTCTAGAATACTCTTATACCAAATTTGATAGATATCTTAGGGTACAACAAATTAAATATAATTCCTAGAAACAAACTTTTCTGCATATTGCTTTCCATTTTTTTCCACTAGAAATAAATTTGCTTTTAAAAAGATGATGCTGTATGTATAGGCTGAAGGTCAAAAACCAGCAAGCTTCAATTTAATTAGAATAATACTGGGTCATCACTATGACACTGCATAGTTATCTACATTTCCCTGATTGTTGAATAAATTACATTATAACACCAGTCAACAAATTATTCTATAAATGTCTTCTTATTTAAAAAATTAATAAATTATACATAAATCTTACATTATTTAAGAAGTACAATGACATATATACATGTATATTTTATATTTTCTTTAGAGGTATTTTTAATATAATAATTTACCATGTTGAACATGGACAGTCTATTTATAACTGGAATATTACCTTTTTGACATATATTTTGTGGCATAATTATTCTAATACTGGGATGAATCATCAGCCCTGAAATAACTTGTTTCTCAAGCATGACTATAACCAGTACCAATTCTGTCTTTGTATCACACATGCTGAGATTATAAGCATCTATCTTTCCCAAAACCTCTCTTATGTTGTTTTTCTTATTATTTCATATGTATTGTCCTGTTTGCAGGATTGAGAAAGTGTGTATTTAAAACATAAATAATTTCTGCATATAAGATCATCTACAAGATCATTGTTTTCTATCAGAAAAATGTTAATACTATGTTTTAAGAAAAGCAACTAACTTACATATTGCAGGATGGATTGATGGAGCCTGAGTTATTTCCCAAACAGAGCATTAAGCTGACATCAGATGTATTCTATTCTTCTATTAAGTCTAAATTGGAGGGGGAAAATGACTGAGTAAGAGAGGTCAGAGCTATTGTGTTTATAGTACACAGTATATAGTGATAGGACTTAAAGAACTGGGTCACATAGTTCTATACAGACTGTAAGGAAATTACTGTGTTCAAATTGTCCTTCTACCCTTTAATCATTCTTTTCCATTTTCTCTATGAAAAATGCATGTTCCTCTTGATTAAAGGATATCATGTACCATGTGATTTTTTAAACCTAGGTGTCCTGGCTTAGTTTGTTTTTTAAATCTATTTCTACAATTGTCTATTTTATTAAAAACGAAACAATTACTTTTTGACAATTATATCATTGCATATGAAACCAAATGCTCCCTTTCAGGACTATTTTAAGTATCTATCTGATGTGTTCTGTCCACCTTACTTGAAGGAAGGCTGCATTTGTTCAGAGCTGCAGGGCTGCTTCTTCAAAAGGATTCTGCATAATGCTTCTGAGACAGTAGTTTATCTTGAGTTCATTGGGGGTTCCTTATTGTGAGTCCCTGCAGTCTTTCGACAATAAAAGTGTTGTTATTCAAATGCACATGACTGCTTTCAGTTCACAATAATAGTATTCATAGCTATCTATAAATAGTTAAAGAAACAATTGTGTGAAATACTTGATATTCATCTGAACCATGGTTTTTTGCAGTGTCACATTGAAATTCAGAGGTACTCTTGTGATATTCAGATATTTTGTTAAATTGCACAGATGACAAAGTATCAGCCTTTCATATACTATATATATATATATATATATATATATATATATATATATAATGATGAACATAGGTGATTCAATATTAAAATGTATCCTTACATGTGATTAATGACTTTTCTATTTTTTTTCCTAGATACACCATCTGTTAAGATTATACCATCCACTCCTTTTCCACAAGAAGGACAGGCTTTAACTTTGACTTGTGAATCTAAAGGAAAACCACTGTAAGTGATTGAATGAATGGTAAACATTTCACTCTTATATAGATCAATCCTAATGGCAGGGTGTAACTGTAGACATCTACATTTTAACCCTTTTTTGTCAAACAAGAGAACAGGTTCTTTTGCACTTACCCCTTTCTCGGCCAAATTTTCCTAAAAGTAATGTGTATAGATTTAGAATCTAAAAACAAGTCACACACTCCAGTGACCTGATTTTGGGCCAAATGATGTCTGAAATACTTAGAAATGAACATGCTTTCTCAAATAGAATAAAATAGTCTATTGGGTATCTCACTCCATGCCATCTCTCCTGTCCAAGGGTAGAGACACTTTATTTATAAAAATAATGAATTGTGGAAGTTATGTAATTGTTATTCTAGGGAACCTGTATCACTTCTCTTAGGAATGATTCAGCAAGTGAGCACCAATGAATCTTTGGGATTCAGTTGTAGAAATAAGCTTGGATATAATATTCATTCTTGCATTAAGATAACTCCAACGTGCAATAATCTCTTATTTTTATTGAAAAACACCAAGTCTTAGGAAGTTTAACAAATTGAAAATTCTGTCTTTCTCAGAAGATACTGACTAATCTCTCCCAGGGGGTGCTGATGAATGGCAGCTTGCAGTCAGAAAAGGGAAATAAGGAAGTTTCTTTATGTTGCAGGAGGGAAAATTTAATCTCAGAAATGTGAGTTATTTTTCTTTTCTTATTCACAAAGGCTTTAGATTGCTGAGGCAGGATTTACTCACACTTCAGCCCTGTCCAAAGCTTTGCAACTTTTGCCTACTGTCTGCTCCTCAGCTGGTGAATCTAAATTGCCACTCCATTAGCCAGATTTACTCTGTAAATTCAAGGTGGAGGCTCATGGTAACTTCATCACTGCAGCTGAATGCCCAGTTGTTCAGAAAGAGGAATGGGCCAGGCCTGGGGGAGAAGGATAGTTGTCATCCTATTTAGGCTGGCCTGTTCATTAACATTTATATAATACTTACTAAATATAAATACTCACTAAAATAAAACTGAAATATGCAGCAAGAGTTTATGCCCACATGTTTTTAAATTATTCCAACCCATGTAGTATATTTGAATTTTAACTCATAGATCAGTAATGCGTCGAAACAGTAAGGGTTGATATTTATCCCTGTTGGTCCCAGTGTTATAGCAATTATGGTAGGATCATTTTACAAAAGGCGTTTTAATTAATTACCTTATATCATAGACCTATCATCAGGGATTCTTGTTTGTTTTCTTTCTCTATTAACTCTTATGATAATGATGTTAAGTTAGAGTCAATATCCTTGATTTTTCTTTCCGTTAAAATGCTGCTTTCTTTGTTCTTTAAAATTTATCTCAAAATCTGTCCAATCCTCCTCATTTTAAACTATCATTTCCAATAAATGAAGGCATTGACATCTTTGAAAAAGATTAAACCTGTAGATCTCTGTGGTTTAAACAATATCCACAATAGCGTCAGATAAGACAGACCAAGTATAAATCAAGGGAAGGCTAGAAGGAATCCATTTGATTCTTTTCAGAAAAAAAAAAAGAGAGACAGAAAATTGATAACATTCATCAGGGAGTTCACCACTGGGGGGGGAACAAGAATCATTCTTGGTAAGACTACTCACTTCACAGGATGAAACATAAAAAGGGGGGAAGAGATAATAAGTAAATTTTAAAACAATTTCAAAACACATTAAATTAAATCATAGGGAGACTGACCATGTCCTTAAAAGAGATTCAAAGGAGTGGGAGCCTAAATGCGGACAGTGGTATGGCAGGCACCCACTAGGCACTCTGAAACTGTGTCATTTATTTTTGTAATCAGCAGCAAAGTTCCGCTCTGTTACTTTGCAGCTATTGCTCCTGATTCCCCACTTTGCTATTTTGGTATCACTGAGAGGCAACGCAATTGGTTTCACATTCAATAGTTTCCCAAGACAGTTAATTCCTATTATCATTCCAAGTTACCTGAGCCAGGTCTAATGAGCAAAGAGGAGTCAGAAATACATAAGAGATAATAAAATCTATTCTCATCGTATATGCAATCTGAACGCTTAATTCCTGCTTAGGTCTTTATTGTTTCTTTCAGAGGAATGTGTGACCAACATACGATTTCCTAAAGAATGAGCAATTCATCATTACTACATGCATTGCTTATGTTAAAAATCACACTACTATCTTTACTATAAATCATAAAACTGTGGCGTGGCTCAAGTAGCAGTGAAACTCGTGTTTATAGCTTACCAGCCAGAATGCTAATGTTGTTTTCCTTGTTCTAAATGTGAGGGCCCCAGTGACTGTTTATAAACAATCATGCCTTATTTGCCTGCTTTGGACAGAAGCCTTTTACCATTTTCCTGTAGAACAGCTGTATAACTTGGGAAAGAACCAAATTGTTCCACTTGACATTACTATAGAGGCATTCTATTCTTTCCTTAAAAGAGAGATTACCGTACATGTCTATTGTTTTAATTTTGTCTATGGCAAGGACCAAGCTAATGCCAGCCACTTTTCTTTCAAGTCCCCAGAGATCCAGCATCCCTCTTTTGTCTTTGGCTGAGTTCCCAGACAGCTTTTAGGCATCACATTTTCCATTTATAAAAGTGGAAGAAGAAATATACCCTTTATATTACATAAAAGGCATGACCTTAAAAGATGCAGGGTGGCCCCTGCATGCTGTGACAAATGAATCAGCATTCATTTTAATTCAATGTATAGTACACTGTGAATTTTACATTAAAGAAAAAAAAAGCAATGAGACCTTTTTCTACTGGAAAAGGTGAGCATTTGGCATGTACTCTGTAAGAATAAAATAATTAAAGGATCTGATGAATTTTTCTGTTTATACAGCCCAATGCTTGTGTTGTAGTTACTATTTTATCTTCTAGTAATTATAATTTTTTCTTCTTTTCTTGGCAGAAATCTAGTATGCATAATTGCACAGAGACGAACATCCTATTATTTGTAAAAAGAAAGATTTTAATCTTTAGAAAGACAAATCACATGTCACCGAGCAACTAGTGAGGTGTTGGAAAGGAACAATTACATATACATTGTGGAGATGATCAGCATTTAAGGAGGAAATCTGATACATACATAGAAATCTATTCCCCAGAGAAATAGAATTGTTTTTTTCAAAGACAAATAGTTAAGGCAAAACAGCCCTAACCTAGTCAGTTTCCTCAGCCTAATGTGGCCTCCTCTTATATAGAAGAAATAATACATCACTTGCCAACTGTAATCCAATTAGTGAGGAGAAATTGCAAAACAAAACAGGAGTTAATGAAGGCAAGTTATCATCACAGTGAAATATTATTCACCAAACCAGGGAAGATATGGTATGGATGTAAAAGCATCAGTCTATTATCTTGGCAATTTCAAATCATTCCATCTAACTCATAAAAGATAATAGTAACTTCATTAACGAACATTTGTATTTCTCCTGCAAATCAGAAACCCTTCTGTTGAACCATCATATCAGTATTAGTCTCCTGGTCAGATGTCTCTGGTACAAGATCGAGTCTTTGTGGTGGTCTGCCTTGGACCCAGATGATAAATCTATTGGTATTCATGTCCTTGGTTGTCTTGAGCCAGATTCTTAGCCACCCTTTTAAAGTTGCTCTTTTAAATTAATAATCTTTGATCTTAGAACAATTTTTGATTCACCGCTAGCAAAGCATAGACAGACAGCATAGACAATTCCTATGTGCTCCTGTTCTCCTGCAGGACATGAAAGATACATTATCCATGGCTCATATCACCGTTTTATTGAGCCAGGGTAGCCAGTCATTGTAGCAGCCTAGACTTTCACCTTACAGGGGTCCATTCTTTTGTTAGGAGTATTTTTTTTTTATTTCTAAAATGATGTAATTTGTGTCTAATAAAAATTCATCTAGGGAATATCATCCTGAGTAAGATAACCCAGTCACAAAAGAACAGACATAATATGAAGTCACTGATAATTGGATACTAACGCCAGAAAGCTCTGAACACCCCCAGAAACAACTCACAGACTATATGAAGTTCAAGAAAAAGCAAAGGCCAAAAAAAAAAAAAAAAAAAGAAAGAAAAAGAAAATGAAAAACCTTTATGCTTAATCTTTACACACCAAGAAAACCTTGACTAATTCCAGGTTACATCTTGTTTTACATGTACTTTATTCACATTGTAACTAGTAAGATCTTAATGCACACTATCAAACCTTTAAAAAGAACCAAGCACTGACAAAAAATGAATTTATATACTTTTATGCAAAAATGCTTAAAATCTGTACATTTATCTTTGTTTATTAAAATAAAGTTGTTCAATAAAAAATTTATGTAAGGGTTAATGATGATATATATTATATACATATATAATATAAACATGTAATTCCTCCCACCAAATAACATCTTAATATGTAATGACTATGAGAACTATAGAGTGTCTTTTGGTGAAGAGATTAACTACAAAGTAGCTAAGACATTTATTTATTCAAAGTCTTAATCATATTTAGTACTGAATTGTTAGTAAGGTACTGTAGTAAGTCCAGAAATAGTTATAATTATAGATTCTTCCATGTATCTCAAAGGTAAGAGGTTGACCAGAATAAACAAATTCCCAGACAATGATGCATAATTTTATAAAAACATCTAGGAGACACATAAATCAATATAGAGACAAATGAATCAATACTGAAGTCAAATAAACCCTGTTAGGCCACCCACAATTACTAGAGTTAAAATAATAATAACAGCAGTAATAATAGTGTTAATAAATAATATTTATATAGAGAAAATAGAGAGGCAAGAGCCTTTTTAAGGTAAATTTTATAATAATGAGAAATGAGTGACTGACAAAGCAGAAATCACAGAAATGGTTTCTTCACAAGTACATGAGCAGTTGTGTAGAAGATATTTTAGAAAACTTGAAAGAACTAGGAAGAGAAAAGAAATAATCTTTGTTCCACCAGTATGGAAGTGGCTTCCCTTTCAGGCACTGTTACCAGCATGAAAAGAACAGTTATCAGTTAACAAATTTTCACAGCCAAAAATGGAAAAAAATCATAGTTTTTAGGTAAGCCAAAACTTGCCTAAGGGCATGTTTGGTGTGTCCTTAAAAATACAGGGTCTGTGTTATATAAGGTACTGTTTCGTCAATACTTTGGGAACCTTCTTATTAATTTTGTTTTTAATTCATTAATTAAAAACATTAGAATTATATATACTATGTACACGAGAGTGGGCATTTGTTCAGGTGCATGAGTGTGTGTATGTGTTTGGGTGAGTCTATGAGTATGAATGTGTGTGAGTGTGTGTAGGGGGGTGTGAGTTTTTGTGAACATGAGTTCTGTTGCCTGTGAAGTCCAGAGGCTTTAGATTTTCCTAGACCTATAATGAAAGGTAACTGTCAGCTGCTTCATGTTGGTGCTGGGAATTAAATCTTAGTTCCCGTCAAGAGCAGGACCTGATCTTAATGATTAAGTCATCTTTACAGGCCCAAACATTTTTATGTGTTGTTGTCACACTAAATCATACAAATATCTTGGGTATACACTCTATAGTTTCTGTATTATAGATTAGAAGCATTTAGTTTGTAAAAGACATATGACTAGATCTAGATAATACTAAAACTGAGAGGGCAATCTATGAAAAATAAAAAATCATACAGATGGCTCTATTGGTTTTTCCATTCTGTGCTCTGAGCCAGGTAAGAGATAGGGAGCAGTCATAGACTATGAATCTGAGTGTTAATCAAATAGTTACAAAATAGTAATGTAAATCCCAGTGTTGTCTTATGTATATATGATATCTACAGTATATGGATAGGTGGAAGATAGGTATGATACATAGACAAATGCATATAAAGTAGCATATATATATATATATATATATATATATATATATATATATATATGTATGTATATAAAACTTGTCTTAGACCTAAATGTTCTTACCAATATAATGTAAAATAATGGATGCCAGGAAGCTTAACTAAAATAAGAAGTTTAAACAATATGCTCTTCATGGGTATACCATTCCTGTTAGATAATATCCCTCTGAAGCAAATGGCAGATACAATATGGTATAAATATATCTATCATAGGAATTCCTATAGGAAAAGTATGAATAATAGAAGTCACATGACATTTAGGTATTTATCTTTGATTGAAGTATATAATTTTTTAAATTATCATAATTAATTAACTCAAATTAAAAGCAATATAACCAGTTCATTTGTAGTACCTTTTCAAAGGTATAATACTAAGAAATCAGCTCTGAATCCTCCTGATAAACATAAGCCCCCATCCTTCCCTCCCCTTGCCGAAGCCCATATGGTCCTTTCCTTCCATCCTATGCCTTCACATTTTAATCACACATTTACTTTCTGGAAGCACACAAGTGGTTATCTTGGAAATGAGACTGAATATTTTGGTTTTGTTTGTAAAACATGAAGCTGACTCTTGGTAATCTCCTTGGCTGTTATTTAGGCTGGGCATCTGTGGTGTGCTGGGCACTCAATCATTTTCAATTAAATGTTCCAGTGTCTTGTAAAAGTCCCATCAGAGTCTGCAGAACCAGGTTATAGATCCACAGAGAATATGCACTTGCTGAACATTTTCCAGGAAGCAGGTTTTCTTATTTAAAAAAGGCAATTATTTTGGAGGATTATGTAAATGTTTAGCTGGAAATCTGACTCAAAATGTCTCAATATTTAAGACACTATCCTGGAAAAAGCTAGCATCACATTTATGGATGAGAATTGCAGAAAGGATTGCTTTTGGCTCATATATTTAAAATATCTGTCATGTGTGAATATATTGAGACATGAGATTACACAATTTTTAAACTTCACCTAAATATTATTATAGACATTTTATGTGTGCTTATGAAGTAAAAAAAAATGATCATGGGTAATTTTAAGAAGATATGAAAAACAAAAATTACTCAAATTCTTACTCCTATTAATATGATAAAGAAAATAAGAATCTTAGGAACAATTCACTAAGCTAGTTTGTTTGATATATTTTTAAAATATGTATCATACATTTGTAGATAATATTCTTCTCATACTTGCCAGTACAGTTTACAGAGAAAATTATTATATATTACCTGTTAAATCTTTGACTACACTTTCTCTATAAACATATGGATGGAACAAATATGTAAAGATAATTAATTCAAAACCTTTATAGAGGTTAGGCACTTTAGTCAATGACATATAGGGGATGTTGTATACTAATCAGGGCTTTATTCAATTAAAATATATAAAACAAAATTTCTCACATGAATCTTAGTTCGTATATGTAATACACCATATAAAACTTCAGTTCCTAAAACAGAAATTCTCATACTTAAAGTCAAGAAAAAAATCAAACAGAAAGTAATATCACAAGTTTTTCCGAAGATGATTATTTACAAACGGTTTCAATACAATAGGCAGAATCACTAAGAGACTGATGAGGGCCTAGCGGTCCAACTGTTCCAAATTCAAAGTGCTGGAGATACCTGGGGTGCTTGAGGGAGCAGATGAAGAAGAGGGGAAGATACATTTTCTAAAGGCAGAGCATGAGAACAGTGAAGGTTCTGAGTCAAGATCAGCAGAATATATTGCCGCTTGAAGGTACATGGAAGGATGACGCGTGGCAGGGATTTTGCGAAGGCAGATGGAGAATGTGAGCTGGTTTATAGAGCAGGGAGAGAGGTGGCCAATTATCCAAGAGCCCTGTTGTCTTAGAAATGCTCTTCAATTGCTTTCCGAGCCTCATTACTATGTCATCATATCAACTTATTGGATCCTTCTTTATAAAACCAAAAACAGAAAATAATAATTAAAAAAAGAAATAGCAAAAGACATTACATATATAGGGCGAAGGGATGTATAATAAAAATATAAAGGCATAGACCAAGCTAGTTTTTCTTGGGGACATGTGTTATCCAATATTTTTTAAATGTGTAAGAAATAATTTGAAAAACCATCTTATGAAACATGATATTTACGTTCAGTCAGAGTGTTGGGACACTTTCAGCATGAACACATTATAGTTTAGTCATTTAACTCATTACAGAAAAAAAAAGTTCTAACTGAATAAATTTTAGTTTTAGAAAAATTACAGTACTACTAAGAATGTTCTGTTTAATAGTGCAGAAAAGCATAACCCTTTGAGATTAGAAATGATTAAAATATACTTTCAAAGTTTTAAATTTCAGATTCAACTTTTTTCAGCCTTTACTCACAGAAATCACTTAATCCCCAACCACCATGTAAATGAGTGATACCTCACTATCCCTTCCCCAGGATGTTTTCGGGTCAGACAAGCTGCGTGCCACGGAGGAAAGAAGCTTGCAGCAGGCGGTGGTTAGAATGAATGTAGATAGAAACAGTTGTGTTATTTTCTAGTACTGGAAACAACAGACTTAACAGGCATAATCTGAGAAATTCATATTCAACATTTGGTTGATGTGAAAATAAAATGTGAAAATATTTCAGAGGAAAGCCTCAGGAGTTTATGAGGTTTTTAAACAAGCATAGAAAACTCCTTATTTAAGGACAATCATTGTTAAGCATATCATAGAGATTTTATGCTCAATGTAAACATATAGATACTAATATTTGTTTTTGGATGGAATGAATATTTACTCAAGGTTTGTTGAATTTTAATTAGAAATTAATATTCTATTCTTATCAAACAGAAAAGTGTTAAATGTAGATAAAGCCTGGGTAATTGTTTTTCTTTCATTAGAAACCCCTCAGAGATTAGTTTAAGCATTTTTCCAACTTTGAATATTTTTGACTTCCGTACAAAATTCTCTCTCCTGTAGGATCACAGAATCTTATCTATTCTAGGGATAATCTTTGGTTTGTTGTGGCATAAATTGTCTTAAATTATACAGTGTGAAGTATACTCATTTATATCTCAGTAATTTAAAATAGCCATCAGTAAATACCACATTAAAATGTGAAAAATAAGTTAGGATTTCTCAGTCACTCTAAAAATGATGCCATAAACTTTAAACTCAGAGGCAGAAAAGTATCTTAGAACATAAAACTCATGACTTGGCATATGATGAAACTGATCAGAAAAGTCTGTATCGTATTTACTACTTAAATTTCAAATACGATAATAAATCTGATGTTGATTTCATCATCCCAACCAAATATGTGCATAAATGTAATAGAATTCCTTTTAACTGATGATATAAGATTTTAATACATTTGAGAAGTGTTATATGAGTGAAGAAATTGGAATCAGAATTTTAACTTCAACTGAAAGAAATACACAGAATTAAATTTTGCACTTCAATCTGACACTATTTTTGACTGCTGATTGCTTTAAGATATCTCTGTCTCTGTCATATAAAAGTATTATTGGGCTTTCTTTGTTGAGCTTTCCAATAGCAATGTTTGTGAGAATAAAAACCATGGATAGAACCAATAGAATATCACATTCATGAAGTAGTGATACATATATATATTCTAAATAACATTTGTGGTGCCATACTCTTACTGAGCCAGGGTGATTATGTGAGAGCTTTATGCTAGAGAATGTTATAGGAGCAAAAGTGACTATAGAACACAGAAATATTAATTGTGCATTAAAATAGAAAAATTTTGCCATACAATGATGATTTTATTTTACCTTATTTTATTTTATTTCACTATGTCTCCAGTTCCAGGCTAATTAAAACAAATTAAGAATGAGATGGAAAAATACATAGTTAGAGGCAATGTTATTTAAGTATGTTCCTTATTTGTATTATTCTTTCAAACTTGTCTGTTTTGTTTTTTTTTTCCATTAACAATGAAAACCAAAATATAACAACAGAGCTCTTAGACTTTGAAATATCCTAAGTAGAAAAACACTTGATATTCATGTTATAATGCAAGTCAGACTTGTTTATTTGCAACATTCAAGATTTCTTTTGCATCCTAAAGAGAATTTTAATAGGGCAGGTAAGATCTACAATATGGCTGGGCAACAAAAGAAAATGTATTTGTGTGTATATAGCTTACCAAGAAGTAGAGACACAAAGAGTTCTGGAAATTGCTAGATACCTACTTAGCTAATTGACAACTTACAAGTTATTGAAAGACCCTGTTTATAAACATTAGAGAGAGCTCATGAGATGGCTCAGTAGGTGCCACTTATATCTGGAATCCATGCAAATATAGAAAGGAAAAATAGACACCAACTCCAGGAATTATCGTCTGATGTTGATATGCTTGTAATGGTATGCAACACTCCTTACTTGCAAGTAACACTTACTTACTTACTTACATATTATGCATACATAAAAGCAACACCAGCAGTAGCAACTGATCATTAACATCATCATAATCATCAACATAATAATAATAATAATAATGAATAAATAATAATACTAATTAAAAGTCATGCAAATCGAGAGAAAGGACACATGATGTTGGTCTCAGATCTTCACAAACATGTATGCATACCTGTGAACATGTGTATTTACACACAGACACACACAAACACATATGCACATACACACATACACACACACAGATATACTCACACAAAAAATTTAAAACAGGACACACAAAATGCATTTCTTTTACCTTTAAATAACACAACAATTAAATTTGAAAAGTAAATGGCTCTTGGAATTTACTCCAAATGCACAGAACAATACTTTACAATAATTTACATATATTTATAATATTATTAGCATATTATATGAGAAACATATCCTTGGAACATCAGTAACAAATGACTGTATGTGCTTTACACTTAAGACTACCACCCTGAGAAATACCTTTGAAGCAATAATATTTTGCTTCTCTTCCTCAACATGTTTAACCTTATTATTAGTTCCTGATTTGGAAACAAATGTTTATGAAACTCATGCCTTTCCCCCCATGTAATGTGGAAATATTACACATATGTAAGAGTAACTGTGCTTTGTGGAACAGTCAGAAAGTGGACCAGGAGGGGAATAAAGTCTGGAGTATAAAAAGATAAAGAAAAAAAAAACAATTTCTTTGATAATTAAAACTTTAATCAAATATATCTACTAACTATGGGGTTTGTAATCAATATGAAGCCAGTGGACATTTCACATGACTCAATAGTACCTAAAGCAAAGGACTATTGAATGTTCTCCTTTGTCATCAAAAATATTAGACATAAATATTCCTGAATATTTTTATGAGTCACAACATGATGCTTACTTGAACACTATTACATGGAGTGCTTTCTATCTAGAGAAATGATCAAGTTTCATTTCAACATATATGTGATTGTTACAAAAATTATGGAACATGGGATGGATTAAGTATTAGGGAAGAGGCTCAGCCTAGATATTTTTCCATCTTTTAGATGTTTTCTTGTTTTTTTTCCAACTATAAAAATAGCGGAAGAGAGCTTTGGCCTGGCAGCCTGAAGCTTGGGAGTTACTACTGTGTAGCTAAACTACCTATTGATTATTTATTCTTCTTCAGAAACATCTCCCTAAAGCAGAGGCTAACGGTGAGGGCCATGAAGAGTCTCCTGCTCAGGGTTCATGGCGAGCACAGCAGGAAGGACTTCACTTACAGTTGGCTCAATCAGAAGTAGTGCTGTTATCCCAAACTCCACAGTTTTCTAAAGACTTTTTTCAAACGAAATGAGTCGACGTTAATAACCCACTATGATTTCTAATCTGGATTAATATATTAAGTAAATTGGCAGTTATGAAGAGTTAAACAATTCTTACTAAATTAAATTATAAATAATAATATATGAATGACTGTCAAAACCACTTCTCAGGTTTGTGCAGTTCAGATGCTATACACAGAAAGACTCACCATCATGACTGCCCAAATTTGAGATGAGCAACCAGTGGACATTTCAAACTGGACAGGGAAAAATCCCAAGGCCTCAAACATACACAGAAAATCATAGACAACTGATAATTTCTAGGATCGAAAGACAGGGTCCTCCCCAGGGAAGATCAGAGTGGTCATTAGCTCAGTGCTAAACTATGGTCCCTGAAAAATCTATAATGTTACCAGGGAAATTATACAGAATGAGTAGGTTATATTTAGTATTTCGGAAGATAGATTTACACATATGTTCATGCAATAGAAATTAGTGGGGGAGCTAAGGCCATTAATAAGGAGAAGAGCGGGTAGAGGTATTCAGAATTGATTTGGAGAAAGAAAAGAAAAAGGAAAATGTAATTAAATTATATTTCAAAAAATGGTTTCATGATGAGAAAAGAATCAATGAGGTAATATTTTTTTAAAAACAATTCTGGTAAGATTGTACTCTGTTGGACCAAGACGTTAAAATACAAGAAAGAATCCGTGAAGATGTTCGATTACTATTCTTATTTCTATAACCAGGTTAGTAGAGCCTGTTAGAAAGCACCTTAGTTAGGTATACCCTCTTATAAAATCAACTCTATAATTTGGAGATTTAGTAGACAAAAGTGACATGATGCTTTACCTTACTCTGGTTGTCTAAAATGTCTAAGAATTTTGTAACATGAGGTGTTGACTATGTTAATGTTCTTACTGTAAGGCTACTCTGTGGCATATCACTTCTGCTCTTCTTTCTCCTGTCATTCCTGATATCTGCTGCCTGGGCTTTTTTAACCTTAGCACATAAAATCTATAGGCTGGAACTTCTTTGCTTGAGGGAAGTGTGTTAATCATCTGAAGGAAGAAAGTTAATCATTTGTAGGCTTGGATTAGAAAAGTCTTAGGGCTTCTTCTACATTACAAAGAAACACAAGCTGTACTAAGACATGCTAAAGAGCATTTTAATAGTAAACAAGAAGATGTCTAACAATCTGTGCACAAGCTCTAATGTCCGTTTCATCAAATTACATCTTGTGATGTGAACAACTTTATCACTTTGAGGACTTCCCTCCTCGAGTAGGATCCCGATTGCCTGAAGAGCTTAGCTTGATGTAACACAGACTCAATTTTAGTCTCTTACTGTAACAACCTGTACAAAGGTCATATTTTCTTTTCTTTCTTCTTGTCTGTTATTTTATTCTTCTCTCATTTACTAGATTGTGGTGGTATTTTGAATAAAAGCTTAACATACAGACTGAGCACTTAAACATCCACAATTCTTTAGATATTTATGTTTCCATACAATTTTAAAATACAAATCTATAGTTAATTATATATTTATAGAACCACGTGCTTAAGAGATAATTAAAAACATATTAAGTCATTAGAAAAATGGCATTACAATTTAGATTTGAGGTACTAATTTGGGGTATACAGACAATTACCTCTTTGTGTTAATTAATATTAATTTGTGCATCAAAAAAGTATTGCTCTGTTATTATAAGGGCATCATTTGAGAAGAAGTGGAAAGTTATTGGCTTTATTTTTATTATTATTTTGTTATAGCTTTGGATAAACCACCAAAACTCTATTATTTTAGATCTGATATAAATCCCAGTTTCATTTGGCCTATTTAACTCTTTCCAGAGATGCTAGGAACCTGCACACATAAAATTATGCAGGATATTCTAAAATTCAAATTATTAAATTATAATAACAGGTAGCATAAGTAGGATATGTTCAGCAACTAGAGATTTCTTAGCATTAAGTTATCTTTTACTAGACACATTATTAAAATCATCTATACCTTTGCATGAGAAAATAATGTTTTTTTATAATTTTCTATACTTAGTTTTGTCTTCAATTCCTCTTATATAAAGATGTTCTTTTGGAAACTTCATGTGTACTATCCTGGTAAAATTGCCAATATTTCTTTACTTTCTCTTTTGGAAGAGATAGAAAAAAAAAAAAAACAAAGTGCTCACTATTCTCTACTAACACACTGCAATAATTCACCCTATTCACAAAAATATATGTGCTAGCCATTTTCTCTCTTCCTGCCATCAGTTCTTCCTGGGACATCCACAAAGAAACCTATAATTCACTTCAATTCTGATTCTATGTAGCTGGAGATAGTGTCAGATCCCACAGTAGGAAGGTTCAATCCCAGGAAACTGCTACTATATCTTAGGCCAATTACACATAGCAGACTATAAAACATCCTTTCGATCAACACACTATGAATCAAAATTGCCATGACTCCCTCCCTAGGTTGAATTAATTTGCTAGAATGCCTCAGAGAAGCACTTTACTTTTCCCTTTGCCGCGATGGTTATTGAAATGAATACAGATGAACAACTGAATGAAGAGATGCAGAGGTGCAGAAGAAAAAGAAAAACTGGAGTTCTGTAATCTAAGGGATAACAAGGATATATATATCCTTTATGTTGTCCTTTATAAATCATACATGTTTATAATATATTATGCCACTGCTTCCCTTGCTTATCTCCTTCCCATCTCTATTAACTCTTCTTCATCTCTACCCATCCCTTAACCAGATTCATAACTTTCATTTTGTTTTATGACACACTGAGTTTCACTCGTGTTATGTGTGTGTGACTGGTTTGAAATTTTCCATGGCATCCTGGCATTGTCAGTAGTCATAGCCCAATAAAGATAATGAGTGCATTCTCCCAGGAACAAATAGAAAACAGTTCAGTAGTGAGGTGTAAGATGCTGCAGAGAACCTCTTCTATCCTTTCCTGACTGTTAGTAAATCCTGTCCTGAGTAGACCCAGCGCAGATGTCTGCAGCTACATGTGTGTGTATATGTGAGTGTGTGTGTGTGTGTGTGTGTGTGTGTGTGTGTGTGTGTGTGTGTGTGTGTGATTGCAATGGCTATGCCTTGACCAGAAGATGCTGTTTTGTAGCCCTTCTCCCTGTTTTCAATCTCTTTCTTTCTGCCCAGTGTCTTGTAAGATTGACAGAGCATTCATATACCACTTATACTGGGTATTTTATGAAGTCTCTCTCCATTGTGGTATTCTGGAAAGAAGTTTTTCTGATTAAGGCTGAGAGTAGCATTTCTCATTCCTTATAGGTATAAATATTTAAAAGACAAATTGATGGTGATTCAATTTAGTTAAGTAACAATAGTTAGTTACCTTCTGAAGCAGCGGTTCTCAACCTGCGGGTTGTAAACCTCTTTATGTGTTATATACCAGATATCCTGCATATAAACTATTTACATTATGATTCATAACAGTATCAAAATGACAGCTAGGAAGTAGCAACAAAATAGTTTTATGGTTGGGGGTTACCACAATGTGAGGAATTACATTAAAGGGTCTCAGCATTCGGAACGGTGACAACTGCTCTTCTACTCCCAATGATTCCCCTCTGCCACCTGTGGCTATGATCTGATTTATACTATAAGTCGGGCTACAAGGCATGGGTTCCTTCCTGTGTAACAGTCCTCAAAGTCAGAGAAAGAGCTATTTTATTCTCCCAGCTGTTGTACCAGAACTCTACACACGGACATACCTTGCCTGGCAGATTTGTTCCATAGTTTATAGGATTCACAGCTGGGTAAGACTCCAGAAGCCTTTCCTGTAGCAGGAGACTGCACAGCACCTTCTGAGGCTTTGAAAATGTAGGAGTCAAGAAGGAAGCTTCCAGCTCATTTCAGCTAGGTAACTCTATAGAATGAGAGCATGGTGGGTCGGTGACTTCAGTGAATGTTTTTAGCATCTAATTCTGGTGTACAACCAAGTGGATGAACACCAACTGTCTGCACTGTTTTGAAGATGTCTCTGAAAGTTGCCCAGCAAGCAACTCATAAGGCGTATCCTGTTCATGTCAGTGAAATTTTTGTTTGCTAACTCATAGCTTCTAGAAGGTTTTCACTAATAAATTTTCCACAAGATATTGGGTCTTAGAGTTTTCATGGAGGCAACATAATATAGTTTGACTGATCACATTATTGAGCATTGAATACCTCCTAAACTTTAACCATTGTCTGCTCATAAAAAGGTAGAAGAAAGGAAGTTTTCATTCTGGATCTAAGTAGCTGCCTTCTAAGGCTCCCCGGGAACCCATTGAGACTATCTCTTCAGAGCATCTCATATGTGGACCTCCTTAAAACAAACGACATTTTCATTACACAAGTATTTGCAATAGATTTAGGAACATTATCAGAAACTGTTGTCAGAGCCTAACTACTTTAGCAGTACCCTTAAGGAAAAGTTCTTCCAGAGCACTATGTCAGCAACTTGGGCAGGAAAAAAATATATGTGTTCACATTTATCAAATGTGGTAAAGTTGAAAGAGTACCTGTTATTTCATGTACAGTGGATATCATAGATTTCAGTGATGAAGAACTGTCATACCATATCTGATTACATTTTGTAAAGATTAAAAATATCATATCATATGTATGCATGTGTGTGTTTGTGTGTTTCCCACAACAGTATGGAGAGGGAACACTTTAAGACTTTTTCTTTTTCTACCAGGCATGAAATTTATGTTCACAGTTGTGTAGCAAGTGCTAAGCCATCTCCCCGTTTCTCTGAGTTCACTTTGTTAAAGGAACACATCTTGACAAACGTTTTAGGAGAATGGAACAAGTGGTAGCAATAAGAGCAAGAAGGGCGCCTAAAATAAGCACCATGCTGTGAGGCTGGGCTCATGCTATCCTAGTATAATTTCAGATAAATCTGAGGCAGAATTGTCTTGTAGGACAAAGAAAATAGTTCATTGTGAGATGCTACCCTTTACCAGCAGCCACCACAATGATGTAATCAGACCCCCTAGAAGTGACAGCTACAGAGACTCAAATTTGTTTCTTAATACATATCTTATTAGCTAAGTACAACAGAATTAAAGTATTTTTATCTTGCCTCCAATTCTTCTGAGTTGATGCTTGATGGCTTATTGGTACCCTGTCAAAGCCATGAGGAGGATATCTATATGACCTGTTTGATTTTGTTGACAGAACATTTAACATTTCCTATTTTTTCTTTCTATATGCATGTCTGTATCCAATAGGCCAGAACCAGTGTTGTGGACGAAGGATGGCGCAGAATTACCAGATCCTGATCGAATGGTTGTGAGTGGTAGGGAACTCAACATTCTCTTCCTGAACAAAACAGACAATGGCACGTACCGATGTGAAGCCACTAACACCATTGGCCAAAGCAGCGCAGAGTATGTCCTCATTGTCCATGGTAAGTTCTTCTGGGAAACATTGCATGTGAATGAAAAAAAATGGTTAAGGAAGATTGTTCAAATCTATTGGAGTTCAAATATGTCAAAATTGGTTATAATTATAAGTTAAATAGGTCTCTTTATTTCCAGAAGGAATTCTCGTGAGTATAAATATCTCCAAGATATACGTTTGATATGTTTCAAATTTGGCTATTAAGAAGATATTATAGCATGTATAAAAAATAAAATTATTTTGTCTGAAACCTAATGATAAGTAATTAAATGTGATATTTAGTAGTGACATATGAGTTATATTAGTTGATATCTTTAAATTTACTATAAGTGATTTTTGGTTTTAATCCAGAGCACTGAGAAACATTTCTCTTAAACTAACTACATTTTACTATCATTAAATGTACTTTGTAATACTGAAGTGTGCAACACAAAACATGATAATGCCACTGAAGTTTGGTAAGGACAAACGTTTGCAGTACTAATGATTCATTTCCTATGACTCATCATTGGAAATTATTTTCTTTTAACCATGCTTAATTTAAAATTGGTTTGAATGCAAAAAGGGCAAAAAATAATTATGAGAAAATAAAATGACTGTTTTACTCAACTTCCAAACCCTTTGGCTTCTTCGTATGGAAACTTTAATCTATGAAAAGTCTACTTGTAACATACATAAATACGGTAATAAATGCAGTCATCTGGCTGTGTAGAATGTCCTCTGGAAGTTTCTCATGGGTGCCAGAGTGCCTCATGGATGGATGTGAAGAAGAATTAGCAGCAATGTTTTCCTCATATAGTGCACTAAGACAATTTTTCTGAGCATATTACTTTTTCCACTGAAAAACTAAAAAAGTGAGCTACAAGCGAATAAAGCAAAAGTGCAGTAATAAATTCAATAGACTTTAGGGATCATGGAAAGAATATGTTGACTCTCCATCATGTGGGTCACCTAGCTCTCAAAAAATAATGTGAACCAAATAATTGATTATGTCTAACTTTGAAAAAATGTAATTAAAAAAAACTTGCTTTGTTATATTTCCAAGTATTCTTTTGTAATAATACTATAAAGGATGAAGAAAATAAAATAATAACTTATAGTTATATTCAAAATTGTTAACACAATCTCTCCTCTTTACATTGATATAGTAAAACAATGAAGACACACAGGAAATGGGATTTCCACAAATTAGCACACTGTAAATTACATAGTTCTGTTTTGAATTTTTTATTTATTGTGAAGAGTTTAAAAAAAATAAACCTTGAGAAAGATCCCTACTCTTATTGTAATAATGAGATTTAAGTGTGGTGAACCGATGTAGGTGAAATGCCACCTTCATTACCAGCCAGCCTGTAAGAACGACTGCTTCAGTCAGAAAAGTTCCTCCAAATCTAAGAACAGGATTTAAGAGCACATATCTATGCACAGCATGTGCATGTGCACAGTCTGGTATACCCAATTTATCTTAAGTTTTGTAAATGCTACCTTCAAAAACGTGAGACTCCTGCCTACATGTCGTAGAGCGTGAGAGGTTGTGTTGACAGAAATGCACCTTAAAACCATAAAGAGTTGAAAGAGAAGTGTCTGAACAAATGAAAATATGTCACTTGTTTCTTTAAAGCAATTCAAGTGGGGAAGAAAGTCATGCTCTGTTGGTAATTTCAAGCCAGCAACAGCATGATTTTGCCAAGAGCCAAGCTACCTTTAGGTTGTTGGCAGTTGACATATTTCTAATAAATTACTTCTCTAAGCACTTTTCAAGAAGTCATTTTTTGGCTTTTACTTTTGAACTCCAATTCATCAAAAGCACCCCATAGATTAATGTTATTCATGCTGCTAGATAAATACTGTGAAGCTCAACAGCAGTTTACCTAGTGTTATTGACGTGCGTAATGAGAGGCTCAGTGAAACAGTGAAACCACATTGCACTGTGTTTAAAGGGGGTTCCAATTGGGTTCATTACAAACTAAAGGGTACTTTTCCCCTTTGCACACTGGATATAATGTTTCTTTAGTCACTGGTTGTAGAAATGTAAAAGCTACACTCTTCTGTTAATGGTTTGGCTGTTTCAAAACCCTACTAAATGATGAAATTTGACTGGCATTTTGATCTATAATGAGTGCCGCATGCAATCACTTGTGATAACATTACCCTTTCATATTTTACACCAAGGTTGGTTTTTACATCAGCTGTGATAAATTAACAAAGCTCATGTACAGAAGGTATTTTGTGTGTGTGTGTGTGTGACTCGGGATGCATGTCTGAACCTACCACAGTTGCCTGAATCCATTGATTCCTAAATTGATGGAGGCTGGGATGTGTTCCTGTAAAAATATCAACAACACAAATGCTAGGTTTCAGTTAGATAGTATTCCATGAATGCCGATGGTAGTGAGTGTTGAAATTTTATGATATTTAATTGTTATAAACCCTGTGGTTTTGGGTTATGTGCACTGAAGGTTTTCTTCATCTTCTTTATGCCATTTTCAAATTTAAGAATGAAGATGACAACTCCTTCTGATTTAAAACTTGACTTCAATGAGAGTTAGACTGAAAGTCAGTATATAAGGACCTGTTTGAGGAAATACCACATATATGGAGCCTATGCACTGGTTTGAATAGACTAGGATATTCAGGAGACCTTTTCATTAATAAAAAATACTATTAGCTTAGTAGACAGCTGCTTATCTTATTCAGTATCTGTGAGAACTGCACTTTCTTGCATTTTACTTCTTTCTAAAACTGTTGAAGTTTCTCTGTTCTTATTATAGGATTTAATTGAAAACAAATATCTGTAGTTTTAGTCATTTGTAGCATTTATCATTGGTCTCTCCATATTTCAATAAATCAGACAAAAATTTTATTCATCAATAACTTACTATTTTCTGAGTACAATGATAATACAAACTGTAATAAATTATATTCAATACAGCAGTAATTTAGTGGGGATGAGAATTAATTATATCAAGTAATTAATACAAAATACTGAAGAACTCAGGAATAATGACCATATACAGAAGCACAATCTCTGAAGGTTTAATTACCTAAAATTGTACAAAATATAACACTAGCATTCCATGTTATTCGTAAATAAGTTAAATCTTTCTAAAACAGAAACACTAAATGCATAGAAATATTTAGTACAGTATCAATTACACAGATGTATACTTTTCCATGTATATCAATTACACACTGTATACTTTTCCATGTTTTAACTTTATGCATACATATATTC
Organism: Micromys minutus; assembly: GCF_963924665.1. NCBI lineage: Eukaryota > Metazoa > Chordata > Mammalia > Rodentia > Muridae > Micromys > Micromys minutus. The sequence goes on from NC_137976.1 coordinate 28,027,204, forward strand.
TTTTCTAGGAATTTTAAATTGTATGACCATGTAAAGTGAGCAAACTTTCCACAACTATTATCTTGGTGCCACAGATTAAGACAGAATTGCAACTTGCTTCTATTTTTATTCTCCCAATCGAGGGAGAATGAATGAGCTGTTAAATTCATAGCTCTGAAATTCCACTGTGCAATTTTAGTTTATTTATATGTGTAGGTGTTTATTAAAATAATATATTTTACAAAGTTAACAGTAAGAGACTATTTCTACTATAAATGTCTATATGTTTTAGTCTAATGCATGGTTTCAAGCTATTAAATTGCCTGTCCAACTTTAAGAATCAGTTACAACTGCTATTTTTCCTCATGTTTATTGTTAACTATAAATATCAATTTTTTAAGACAAAGTACTGCGCATATAGAAATTATAGAACATTGTGACAAATGAAATTTCTAAGCCTTGAAGCTCAATATATCCATTTAAACTGTAGGGAAAGTATTTCTTCTCCACCTGGAAGCTGGGTATCCAAAGCAAAGGACTTAATATTGTAGAGAAGCAAGTCGAGGAGGGGAAGTAAACTTATTCTCATAGCAAGAACACTTCTAGTGTATAACTGCTTTCAAATATATCCCGAATATACGAAAAATAATCACAAACTTTAAGTTTATTATTACTTAGTAATAAATGTAACCGAATAATACATGTATAGTGTATAGTTGGGTGATGTAATTGATTTAAAGATTGATTTTAATAATTTTATATCTTAAAATCCCTATTAATTTTTTGTCATAGATCTGAAAAATTACCTTTATAACATGCACGTACCTACCATGGGAGGACAAATTTTACATTTCCTAGAAAGGATAGCGTTGATTAGTAAATAAATGAATAGTCAACACAATAAAATGAAAAGATATTTCTGGTCATCATAGTAACTATGCTGAAGGTTTATAGTCTCTTTTGACATATGGTTAAAATTACTAGAAAGAAACTATTTATAGGCATTGGAAGACTATATGTTAATTATTTTCTAGTTGTCAGGTAAGAGGTTTCTTATACACCATGATGGCATCTAGAGAGTGAACTTTGTGTGGATTAGCAAAGAGAAGACTGGATCGTGAACAGATGTATAACGAGGCCAACATTAAAGAGAGATTCAACTAAAATCTGTTCTGTCATATAGAGACAGACCTAGCCAGCTGGTAAATTAATTATGTGTGCTAATAATGAGTATTTTTCCTGGAAAAAAAACTTCCTTTAGAATCTTAAATGGGAAGCATGGGGCACATCATCAAAAGGATAGAACAGACATCCCTATGCAACAGCAAACACAGACAATGGAAAGCCCCAGAGTTGCTGTTCTCAGCAATGCTGTCTGAGATCTTCCCATAAGCTCACTGGTTGGATGATTCTTTTAACACATCACTTCTAGACATGTGAAAGTAGAGCAATCCCTGATGTCTGGAGGAAATGCATGCCTGTGGCTGTTTGAATATGCTGCCAAACTGCAGATTCAAGTGGAGATGAAGGCACTGTGTTTGTTTTAGAACTCATTTAGAAGTGTGTGTGTGTGTGTGTGTGTGTGTGTGTGTGTGTGTGTGTGTGTTTGTATGTGTGTGTGCTGTTGTGGAAGTTTAAAATAGAGCACTGAATACACTTGAACTAAATTCCAGATTTTTAAGATGAAAATGCAGTGGGTAAATTGACTTTTTTTCAGCTGTCATAGTACAAAATCCATGCATATATTTACCACTAATATAAATGTTCCTCCAGATCTAGATGGATGAGGGGCCAAATATCAAAGGACAAAAACCGTTATTCAGAATCTATCATTCAAAATTTTCAAGATCAATAATATATTTGTTCTAGTTCTCTATAACCTTTCTCCCTTCTGTAGTCTATAAAACATTAAACACAGTGATGATATCAATGCCACTGATATCTTCTTAGCTGCCTTACATGCAAAACAATTAGGCTATAGTTTTTCCACTTTATACCTTGTTCTTTTACAAAAAAAAATCACAGTCCTGAGTTGGCTCATTTGTTTGATAATTCAAGCCTTATATCATGGTCATTGAAGGAAAATTTTGGGTCTGGTATTGAGAAACTACAGATTTTTATATAAAATACACTAACAGCATCTCGCCTTGTAGATGCCACAAAGAGTACACTATATACAATTTTAAAATCTAAACTAACCCTTTCCTCATCTCTGCTCTTCTACCACCAGCAGCTGGTCCCTTCCTTTTCACTGACCTCGCCAAACTAGGCACGAGAACATTTTCAGTGGGCAGCCCAAAATCATGTGTGGTATAAGGAATCCACTAACAGTACTTATGTTTAAGGAACTGGGAGTTTAGTTTAGTTAAAAATTTTTTATTTGTTTTTTTTTAAAAAAAAAAATTCAGCTACTCTTAAATTTAAAAACAGATGTCAAATAAGTAAAATACCACTTGTAGTGTGGTAACTAAACTGGTAACCATTCCAGACCAACTTCTGAACAATATGTTTGCGTGTGAAAGAAATAAATGGTCATTTCACCAATGTAAAACACTTCTAATTATGAAGTATATGACTGCCCGAAGCTAGCTCAGTATTCAAATGGCATGGGTTAATGCTCAGAATTATAAATAGATGATAAATATATGATAGATAGATAGATAGATAGATAGATAGATAGATAGATAGATAGTTGGATGGATGGATAAATAGATAATACAATATTGATAAATAAATGACAGATGATAGGCACCTATATGATTGATATAGGTAGATAAATAGATGGATAGATAGATGATACAAGATAGACAGATACATGATAGATAACAGAAAAATAGATTGACAGAGACCCAGATGATAGATACATAGGCAACAAATAAAAACAAATAGATAAATAAAGAAATAATTTTAAAAGGATAAATGGGTATGATGTCATATACTCGTGGTCTAAGAACCTAGGAAGCAGAGGCAGGACATCAGAAGTTCATGATCATTTTCATATACTTGCAAATTCCAGAGCAGCCTGAGCTATAAAATTTCTTGTCTCAGAAACAAAAAAACAGACAGAAACAAAACAAACTAACAACAAAATCCCCCAGAACATAACAGTAGATTTCCAATAAATGAAAGAAACATATCAAGAGAAGCCATTGTCAGAAATCTATTGCTGTGTTGACAAATGAAAAGGAAGCAGTGGAAAACATCATTCAAGCAAGTAATTAGCGAGAGGTTCAAACCTCAGGCTTGTTATTGTGACACGTGAGTGTCTAAGCAAGAACAGTGATTTTCTATTCTAAACGTACACAGTAATGCTGGCATTGTATAACATTAAGAGTTCTCAAGTACCCAAGACAATTTTGAAGTATACAGACCGAGTGATTTGGAGTATAGGCACCATATAAATTTACTTCATTGCACGTCAACAGCAGACTAATATCTTTATGAATGCTGCCTCTTCAAATTTAATGCAAAAGATTAAATGCACAATTAATTGCCAGAACGCCTTTCTGTTAGTCAAGTTGACTTATCAAAATCAAGAATTGGGTGTAGAAGAAATTATTTACATTACCAGACCAAACTCTGCACTTTTAATAAAATGAATACATGTGGTTAAATTAAATAACATGAAAAACACCTTTTGATTCCTTTATCTTAGCGCACATATCAAAAAAAAAAATTCTGCTTGCTCAGTATGCTTCACAAATCCTCCTTGTATCTGTTACTTCATTTGCTTTTCTTTTCAAAATGGCAGTCATGTGATTCCCATCCAACCTTGTGACTGACAGGGTAAAATATTTCCAGGCAAGAACTGACTGTGTAGCTAAATGATACAGGGCCATCCAAGCTGAAGGCATTTTACAGCCTGCCTTAAGTTCCACTTCACTTTCGTCAATTTGGAAAGTAATAAATGTGATTTAAGGAGGAAAATACATATTTCCATCCTTCCCCTAAGACACAGATTTTATTCATAAACTTTCTTCGTAATTACATGGAACTTTTGGCTAACACGTACAGTTTAACATTGCAGGAATGCGTGGGGAGCTACAGCCCTGGGTCTGCTCTGGGCACAGGTGCAAGCCAGAAGGAACCCATGCCTCTGGCTGGCCAGGGGTTCACGCTTCCCTGCTTCCTTTGGGGGTCTCTGTTACGACGGTGTTGGGGCAGATGTGTGCCCTCAGCTAAGATCTTGGTCATGTCAGATCTCCTGGGAGTCCAGCTTCCTCTGTGACTCTGTGACTCTGCAGTTTAAAATTGCAGCACTTTCCAATTTTGAAAGGCAAGATTTTTTTTTCTCTTTTAGTTGTTATTGTCCTTGTATAAGGATTCCACTTAGCATTAGAAGACTGTGGAAGATACTGGTAAAATATCAAGAGAATTTGAGGAGGGTCCCTTTTATGGAACGGATGGGTTTGTGATAACTCTCCTGTAGAAAGGGGTCACAATGCTAAGTTGAGGTCCTGTGAGCGTGGGCTCTACATATTCTTTGAGTGTTCTGAACTTGTCATCCCTTTATGCTATGACTTAAATAGGCAGCTGCATGTGGCTGAGTAATAGAGCCAGATTAATGCCCTTCTCTACACAAAATTAAAACCAGTAAACGTGGCTCTCCTTAGTTCTCCTGATGGCTGCAGAATGAGCAATCTAACACCAAGGATTCAGTGATACTTTTTAAGTCAGAGAGAGAGAGAGATGAACTCTCTGTAACATAATAACTCTTACCCCAGTTCTGTCCTCTTGGACACCCTAATCCTTTGTCTGCACATCTTGCAATAGTTCAAATGAACTGATTACACCTTGAGAATGGGATGTTTGGTACCATCGAGCTGCAAGTATTGGCATCACGAGTCACACTTGGATCTTACTCCCAAAGTGTCTGCTGGCTTAGTTCAGTAGCTCAGATATAGCAGTTTGTCTAGCATCCTTAAAATAGTTTATTTATTTTATACGATTATTTTAGATTCCTTTCAATGCATAGATTAAATGCACCCAAACTCATAAACCAAAATTTATAACTTAAATCTTTTCTTAGGGCCCTATCAATGAAAATGCCATAATTTTCCTTATAAGGAAACCTCAGTGTTTACTGTATCATATGTATGTAGTACTATAGAGACCCTTACTTGGTTATTTAAAATTTAAATATTTATGTACATAGCATATAGCACATTATATTGTACAGCACTGAAATATATGCACGCTATTATTCAGTAAATTGGGTTTGCATTTTTAAATTTTAATGGTTCCTGGAATTCAAGGAAGTTTTTCAACAACCCATCTAAAATAATGGCATTTTGTCTGTTAGCAAAAGAAAATTTAAAAGTCAAACATATTTTTAGGAAAATTGGTGTTCTGTATTTCTATGTATTATAATCAAAACTGTTTTAGAAACTGCCATCAGCTAATGTCGCATTCAAATAAATGCACTCATAAGCATGTCTTAATATCTGCTTATTAAGAAAATAACTGAGGTGTCTCTTGTTTGAATTAAAAGATGAGCTTATTAATTTCTGTGAAGTTACCAATTTCGATGATCAGATCTAAACAAAACATAATTACTTTTATTTGATACAGTTTCCCAAGTAACTTTCCTTTTAGAATTCTAAATGTTTTAAAATGTTAATTCTACATTAATTCTGATTGAATTTCTGAAAGAATACACAATATATGTACTTCATCTCCTGTAAATTACTAATGCTAAACTGACTGTAATATTTTAGTTCTATACTTTGTGTGTACTTGTAGCACCACACATAAGCAAAGGTCAGAAACAATTTATCTGAGTTGCTGTAACAGCTCAAGATCTAGGAGCATGACTGGCTTCATTAGGATCCAGAAAATCAGACATTATCAAATGACCCTGAGAAGTGTTTTTAAGTCGTAATATCCTTTGACCCTTCTTATATAATTCAAAATTGCTTTTGAAATACCTTGCTTCTACAAATGAATAACAATATTTGATCAAACAAAGTAGATACCTCGGTGATAATTGCTTAAAGTATTAATTTTGAACCTTTAGAGAATGATCACAAAAAAAATTGTTCACATTTTCTCACAGAATATGAGATATAAAACTACTGAAAACCCGCCTTCTATTTTTAGGACAAGTTTTTATTGTGTAGGTCTGGCTAGCCTGGATGTTGTTATCAAGTCCTTTCTGTATCTGCCTCTCTGCACCCCATATTTTAAATGTTTCTAGAATCTGATATATTTTAAAGCTATTATACCATTATAATACAGAGAAATAATCCAGTAAGGCATCAAGACATAAAATATATCCACATTTCTCTTTTAATATTACACGTGCATTTTCTTAAAAGAATAAAACACTGTTTTTACATGCAAGCAATATACTGAAATATTCGGGTGAAACAGGAATTATGGAGCCAAATGATTCAGCACGTAAAAGTTCCTCATGCTAACACTGAGGATCTAAGTTCAATAACTATAACAATCATGGTTGAAAATAGAAACTTCAATATGTGTCCCTTTAATAAGTCATCTTTAAGTCATATAATTCATATATATGTTTACATACATACATATAATCTGGAACAAAAAGTCACAGATTAGTAAATATTTGTTTCTGATATTCTTGTCTTGATTATTATCTTTCATAACTAAAAATATTAAGAGGTACATTGTGGTTTTAAAAGTTACCCTTCAAAAATTAACATTATTTTCCCTGTATGAAGATATAAAGAGTGTTTTTAATAGAAGTGGCTGACTCTTTTAATTCCATTATAATTAATCCATCTTATTATACATGGACAGTTTTCTAGTTCTCTTCAGTTGTATTTTTATACTGGGCAGTAACTGAGAGTTCTTTTTTCTAGGGTGAATTATCAAGTGGTAAAAGACCAGAGTCAAATTAGATCAAATAGAAAGTTTAAGTATGTAGAAGGAGCTTCACCCAGTTGTTGCAATCTTTCTGACATTTCTAACTAATTCCATATAATCTCACATCATTTAATTTCCCCTGTTTCTAATTATCTTCTAGAACTGAGTATTTTAGGTTATTTCAACTTTTACTGTTCCACAAAAGAGATGAAATAATTTAAATCCAAAATTATTGATGAGTAAAAGACCAGGGGGTAGAGTCATGGAAACTAAACATATTTAAAACATGGTTCATTGGCTATGAAACATATTAAAACACATGTGCATGTTAAAAACATGTAAGTGTGGTTGGAAAGATTTCTCATCACATTTGTTGTGTACATGTATCATCAATCACATATGATTCTTGAAGGAAGCTTAGAAGAACATGGTGCTTGGAAAGCAGCCAAGTCCTAGAGACCAGCATAATTTTTCATCTGTCTGAGCATACTTCAAGGATTTTATAAGGTTTTGTTTTAATTGAATTATTAAGGATTGGAATTACTAATTAATTAAATAGTACAAAATGTGAAAAGATTCTATATTTACTATACAGGACACTTGCAAAAAATTATATTGGTAAATTCTTGAATGCTTAGAAAATATTAATAACTCTAGGCTCCCAAAGAATCCAAGATACCTATTATTTCTGAGGTAAGAAAAATTAAAATTAAATCCAAATATTATTTTATTTTGATAAACCAAACAAATTAATATAAGTCTTATTATATTGGGCCATATATTATAGTGAAATGACAGAGGTGATTTTGAAAGGTTGCTTTTTCTAGTTGAATGGTTAAGAGAATTATTCTGTTACTTTTTGATAGAAAAGAATAATCTCATAGTCTGTAGTAAATTTAGTAATATCAGACTCTATAAGTGGACTTTGTCTGCCGTGTGTGTCCTGGGTATTGAACTTGGATCCTTAGTGTTAGATTCAGAAACTTTTACGTGCTGAATCATTTGGCTTCATGATTCTAGTTTCACCTGAATATCTCAGCAACTGATTAAATTAATATATAGTACATTTTCCAAGGAACAATACTTGAGACAAAGTTGAGTTAAGCTTTGTACTTATTATAGGTACAAATTATAGGTAAAGTATTCAGTGTTGAGTTTAGTTGTCAAACTCAACTCAAAGATAAAGAATTCTTTGTTCTCACATATTGGAGTACTAGATGTTCATCTTGCAAGATTTCTTATTACAAAAATATCTTAGAGATCATTCTAATAAACTATACTATGTTATATTTTAGGTAGGCATAAAAAGTTAACTTATTTTTTATTCAGTATGCTTCCATTTACTTCTATTTTATATAAAATCTTTTGACATGTTTACTAAAGATGAATAATACAGAATAAGAGTAGCAAATAAGAAGTCTATGAGCATAGATACACATTTTTTATTCATTCACAATGTTTTTCTAAAACCAGTGTCCCCTTCTGATCATGATGAATTGCTCTCCAGGTCATACCCATTTTCCCTAGTGATTAATGTAACACCATTGAGTTTTCAGGGGTTGTTTTCTTAATTTGACTGGCCAGGAAGTATTTTCCCTGTTGAAAAACAGATGTAAACATCAATACTCAGGATAAGAGAGTGATCTCATGCTGGCTTCCACATCTCCAGTGTGGAGAATTCAGTGGGTATTGTCAGCATATGGAGTAGAGCTATTTATCAGGGTAAGTGCTAAGAAACATGCTTGGTGTGACTCAAAGACTTTTACTGAAAAGGTGACAAGCAACCTTTCAACAGCCAAATAATCTGTCAGGAGTTGTGAATATTCAGGGGTTTCATGACAAACATGAAATCAAATCCAGTACAGTAGTTACAGGTAATTGAGCAAGTGTTTCTAATTCCCTTGCTGTGCAAATTGTACGGCTCTCTGCTGGGAACAAAATTTCTCTCCAAAGATTATCTAGAGTTTTCTCATAACCTGACACTGGAAGCATTGCTTGAGGTCTCTTTGCTCTTCTGAATACTTCAGACTGCTTTTAATGAAATCGAAGAAGGTTCAGTCATTGAACACCGAGTTTCTCTTTCTGCTAACCATTCTATCCTTAGATTTGAATAGAATTTTAAGTTATGACAACTTGACTAGTTATGGATTGGAGACTGAATGGTATTTTTCAAATCATACTTCAGCAACTTCTCTTTGGTGTACTGTATTTACATAAATTGTAAACCTATCTGAACCTCACATCGCACGTTCCATGCTAGTTGACTTGGTACTTGTTAAAGACTCCTAGGTACTGCACATTTGTTAGAAGGCGGTTACCAGCTAATCGGGGTAAGAACTGCAAGACTTTAAACTGTGTATTAACATCGTTTGTGAAAACAGGAAGAGCACAATAACAATTATAATAACAATTGGCTTTCTTCCTTTCTAAAGATTACATTCATCCTATTTCCTATCATTCTGCTGAAAGGAAATACAGAGGCATTTAATGTGCATATGCATACTCATCCTTAACACCTCTTTAATCTTATATGGTGGTATTTGTGTTTCTTTCTGTATGTGGTGTTCCATTGTTTACTTCTTTGACAAAGCATGCCCCTTTTATTTTACGTATATGTATTTTGCTACTGCATGTGAGAGTTTTTGAAGACCTCAAAAATCAAGTGAACTCTTGTCATTTTAAATTTCACTCCAAACGTGGCACGCCATTGACTTATTCTCAAACAAAGCTCCCAGATCTCTCATTTATTTTTTTAGTGGAGCATAAGAGAAGTGAAAGAAAAATGACAGAACCTGTGTGTTGCAGTTTTGTTCCTGTGATTCTGTTTCAGCTTTAAACTATTCTGCCTAAATAAGATGTGTGTATTTATAATTTGAGTCATTTTGTGTTTCTCTTTTGTTTGCATGATATGATTTTATTTTGTATTTTGTTTCTTTCCACTCACCAGATGTTCCCAACACTTTGCTTCCCACTACTATCATCCCCTCCCTTACCACTGCACCAGTAACAACCACTGTAGCCATAACAACCAGCCCAAGCACATCTGCATCAAGCAACAGCAGAAGAGGTACAGTATGCTTCTTTGTTATAGCCTCAGCAGCCCAGTAAGTGGAGCTGTGTAGAAAGGTATTGCTTAGAATAGAATAATGAGATCCAATTTACATATTTATCATATCTTAATTATACAATGTGATTAGGTCAACACAATCAGTATGCAGAAAGTTGCTAAAGTAGAATATGAGTCAATGGTTTGTTTTCTTTTTAGTGAAACTGACTAACTAGTATCCAAATATTACGTGGTATCCTATGCATCTTCACTACACTGAGCAAACTTGAGTTGTGAAGATAGAACACAAATTTTGATTCGCCTTGAAATGTAAAGAAATAATATGCTCAATGATGTGGAGATAGCATTTGGCTGTAAATATTCTAGTGTAATATCTTTAGCTTGATATTCCTCTACAAATGGAGGTTTCTGCAGTGCTGAATTTTTATAAAATGAACAGTCATGGGTGATTCACCACTAAGAACTTTCAAGGAAATACCAAAATGTACGTTACCATCAACTGATGCTACTGATAGGATATTCTAGAATGGAATGTTGCAGAGATTTCAGACCTAACAGAAATTTATACTTGGCTTGAATACTCTGTAATTAGTATTAAAATAAGCACTTTATTGCAAACCTAAAACAGCAACATTCCATAAAGTAACTGAAGTAGCCACAAAGGCAAAATAGTCATTACAGAAATTATAGAAAAAATATGCCTTAACTTTAATATATACAATGAAGTGCAGAGTTTCTTATTTAACCATTCCTCTCCTTACTTACATGCATTGTATGTCATAGAGCTATACTAACTTATTAAATGTAACAACTTAACTGGATGTTCATAGAGATTGTATGTTCCCTCAGGTAAATAAATTGTAAAAAGAATGGCTTATTTTTATTTTTTAATATCTTGCCTTACATGGCTTTCTGGTACATTATATGTTTCTCCTCAAATTTTTATTCATTCTTGATAAAAAATAATGGGTTGTAGCCTTTCACAAGAGTTTCAAAAATCTGTTTTTTTCTTGTTGCATAAAAGAAACATGTCTGGTCACTGCTATTAATAATCATATCCAGGGATATTATAGCATGTCTGTGAATGGTGAAAAAGTAATTTGATGTCAGCTGCAATGAGTTTCTTAAAAATGTATTGGTTATTTATTTGTGTCTGATGAATGAATTTATTTTCAGCTTTATCTCTTAATTTATGGAAGTGAGAAAACTAATCTTATTCTTCCTCGAGCATACAATTATACATTAAAAGATATGTGGTCATGTTGGTGAGAGTTGTCCGTTTAACAGCATGACCACCCAAATGTGAACACAGATTGTTACAGTTGACATGCTATACATACTATATAACCCACCGTGCCTCAAACTTTCACCAAGGATTAGAAATGAGGGAAGTGGGAGAGGAGAGGTGGCTCTCCTGAGGAAAAGAACACTACAATCAGCCCTGAAACCATACATACAAGTAACGTTACATCAAATGAATAAGTTATGTATGGAAACATATGTACATACAAATTCATGTATTCATGCAGTAACAGTTGATGAAAAAGGAGGCTATACATTTGAAGGCAAGCAAGGTAAAAGGTGCATGTGAGAGTTTGGCAAAAAGAAAACAGAAGGGAGAAATGTTACAATTGAACATGATCTCAATAGTAGTGAAAGAATATTAAAATGACACTTATCCACACACGTAAAATACCCGTCGTTTATTTCTTATTTAAACATATAAATAAACATTTAGAATGCAAAAATGTGTAAATAAATAGAACATGTGCTTGAGTATGCCGTATGTGTGTGTGACATTAACACACACACAAGGATATACACACACAAGCATTCACAGAAGACCATGAATCTCCATTTTTGCTCTTTTCTTTCCTTCTAACATTGGGAGTTAGAGAAATAACAAAGGTCACCTACACCACTAATTACAAAGTCTGTATTTGAGAGAAAATAGTTAAATAAGGTTTTTAGTATGTAATCAATGCTGTGTACATTTACTCTAAGTTTAGTGAAATAGAGCTCTTGCACACTGATAATCAGCTTTGATGGATATTTATTCAAATATGTTTGCAGGTAATTTATTATTCAAATTTCTTTATTCTTCCTTTTAAACATATATTTTCTTTTTTTTCTTTTTTTTAAAATTTATTTTGGATGCATTTTTAAGGTTGTAATTAAGTATTTGTGGGTACATATACATACACATATATATATGTAACAATAATATAGGAAAAGAGACTATTAATTTGAGGGGATAGGAGAGAGACTAGGAAGGGGCTGTAGGGAGGAAAGGGGGATGTGATACAGTTCTATTTTAATTAAAATATATATATTTTGTTGAGCTTCACACACTCTGTGCGTTGTTTCTTGGGTGTTTAGAGCTTTCTGGTGTTAGTATCCCATTATCAGTGACTGCATATTATGTCCGTTCTTTTGTGACTGGGTTATCTCACTCAGGATGATATTCTCTAGATGCATCCATTTCCTCAAGAATTTTGTTAAGTCATTGTTTCTGATAGCTGAGTAGTACTCCATTGTGTAAATATACCACAATTTTTGTATCCATTCATCTTCTGAAGGACATCTGGGTTCTTTCCAGCTTTTGGCTATCATAAATAGAGCTGCAGTGAACATTGTGGTGCATGTGTCTTTGTTGTGTGTTGGAGCTTCTCTGGGATAAATGCCCAGAAGTGGAATAACTGGGTCTTCAGGTAGTACTATGTCCATTTTTCAGAGGAACCGCCAGACTGATTTCCAGAGTGGTTGTATCAGTTTACAATCCCACCATCAATGGAGAAGTGTTCCTCTTTCTACACATCCTAGCCAGCATCTGTTGTCATCTGAGTTTTGGATCTTGGCCAATCTGACTGGTGTGAGGTGGAATCTCAGGGTTGTTTTGATTTGCATTTCCCTGATGGCTAAGGATGTTGAGCACTTCCTTAGATGTTTCTCAGCCATTCGATACTCCTCAATTGAGAACTTTTTGTTTAGCTCTGTACCCCATTTTTAATAGGGTTGTTTAATTCTCTGGTGCCTAGCTTTTTGAGTTCTTTGTATACCTTGGATATTAGGCCTCTATCTGATGTGGTGTTGGTAAAGATCTTTTCCCACTCTGTTGGCTGCTGTTTTGTTTTCTTGACAATGTCCTTAGCCTTACAGAAACTTTGCAATCTCATTAAATCCCATTTGTCAATATTTGACCTTAGAGATCGAGCCATTGGTGTTTTATGAAATGTTTTTATATTGTGATTAACGGGATTGACAATAAAACTATATTATCTAATAAAAACTGAGAACCAAAGGGGAAGAGCAAAGTTGTTCTGAAAAATTTCCTCTTGTTTAATATTTTACTTCTTTCACTGAATGTAATATGAAACAAGGTGAATTCATATGATTTTAGAAGAATTAAACTGAATTTCTTGAAATCTCATAAATGAATATACATAAGTTAAGTGGTATATATGCATAGAAAGTTTTAATAGTGAATCAGGGTTAATATCCACACTGTTTTATCCAAGATGCGGTATACATGAAATTATAAATAAGAAGTCTATGTATAACTATGAAGTGTATACTTATTATGTAATTTTAAGATGTTTATGTCCAATGATTCTGTTCAAACAATCAGATACTTGAAAGCCTAAAATGGTAATTAAATTGTTTATATAATCAGTGTAAATAACAGAACCATAGGTTCCATTCTAGAGAATTTTATACCAAATTTTGTAGTCAGCATGTCTTATGATCACTTTTTTACCTTTCTCAAGATAATTCTTATCTAAAACATAGATTTGGTAAGGCTACTCCTTATATCTTAACTTCTACTTCTGTTCATTTCTTACATGTCTGTCTAAAGATCTATCTGGGCAATAGGTTTCAAACTGATGAAACTTCAGACAAAATTTCATACACACATAAACACACACACACACACACACACACACACACTTTTGAATATATGTATATATATTTAAACCACCATAATGTGACTGTATTCAACCTCATAGCTAAAGAAAGCTGGACTGAGCTCCCTGGCACATAGAGCTGCCTTGTCTGGCCAGTGGGAGAGGAAGCCCCTAACCATGTAGAAACTTGAGGCACTAAGGTGGGGGATGTCCAGGTGGTCCCACCCTCTCAGAGAATGTGAGGGTGTTGGGAGAGGTATTCTTGGAGGGAGAAAATGGGAGGGTGGATATTTTGGTCTGTAAATAAATAAAGGAATAAATAAATAAATAAATAAATAAATAAATAAATAAATAAATAAATAAAAACTTTAGCATGCATCTGAGATTAAGATAGCTTTAACATGGAAAAGTTTTTTAAAAAAATGCTAAAATTATTCTTTTGGATCTTGAGAGTTATCCAAAGGGGAAGAAAAACTTAATTTATTAAATATTGCTTAGTGTATAGAACCATATATATGAACACATTCTTTCAATATTAGTATTAAAATATTTTAACAAATGACTAGTTTTCCTCTAAAAGAAACTGAGCAGTCATAGTGAAAGTTTATTTTCAAACAAATAAGCTCTACATTTTGAAAATAAAATTTATCTCATCATTTAATTTGTACATGCACAGAGAATTTGAGATAGATTATCAAATTCTACCCATATTACTTTACTATAGACTAGCGGTTCTCAACCTGTGGGTCACATTCCTTATATGGGTCAAAAGACTATCAGAAAGCAATGATATTTACATTAAGATTCCTAACAGTAACATAATTAATTATGAAATGACAATGAAAACAATTTTATGGTTTGGGGTCAACATGAGGAAGGGAATTAAATGGTCAAGCACTGGGAAATTTGAGAACCACTGATACAGACAATTTAATGTTTATCAGTTGTTTAAAATGTATATTGTAAAAGGGCATTATTTGTCTACATATTCTCTCATTTCAATTGAATTTGATCTGAGATAAAAATGTGCAAGTATCTTGAAACTAGTTCCAAAAGCATTTACTCAGAACAGGTTTAAATCAATTATTTTACACATTTTGCTATTATTTCTATATGTTTACGCTGTATATAATATATGCATGTGCAGAGGCTCTGAACCCTCTACACCTTCAATCATTTTTATTTGTTTTCATAAGTATCTGCTTGTTCCTTTATTATATAGATGGCTTTAAGTAGAAGAATATAATTAGATAAACATTTGTCAGGATAAGGAAAAAAAAAAGAGAGAGATTGAGCCATAACAAAGAATGATTGTCTCACAATCATGACTGTTCTGAATTAGTCAAAATAAACTCACTCAAATAGAGCATTAAGAATGTCAAGAATAGATCATTTTGACACAGTTAAATCTCAAAGTGTGCAAATCAAGGAATTGTTCATGAGCTTTTATTATGGGTGTTTAGCAATTTAAAATGTTTCTGGTTTTATGGTAGTAATAAAAAACAACTTGCATGGTGTTGTGAGCTTTTAAAAATTAAGTGCCAATATGTTAGGTTTTATTTTTCTTTATTTGAAAAATTAAGTAATAATTCCCTATCCAAACTGTCTGCCTGTATCAAAAAACCTGTTTATGAAAAAAAGGTTTCTGTATTTAATCTATTATAAAAGGCGATGTCATTCCTTCCGTCTTTGAACTGCTTCTATATTATAAAGTTGTTTCTTTTTATATAGTTCATAATGAAACAAATGTGTGTGTGTGTGTAGACACACATGTAAGATATATATATAAATTCCTCACTTGGAATGAACAAGTGGTGCTTGTATCTCTTGTTAGAGATACTATTAGTTTTCCAATGGACACATTATGCTGTAACTACTACATGGATTATTAGGATTGCTAGCTGAAGGTTAGTTACTGCATTTTGTAGCAGATCTCATATGGAAAATGGCTGCACATCACTTTTTTTACAACTTTATTTACAAATCAGAGATACAAGTACATATTTTTAAAGGCATTTTGGCATAAAACTATATGAATATATTTTTGTCAGTACTTATTTTTCTTTAGAGGTTTGGTTGTATGCATTAAAATCTTACTAGTTACCACAAGCATAAAGTACATGTAAAACAAAATGTAACATAGAAAAAGTCAGAGTTTTCTTGGTGTGTATAGATTAAACATAATGATTTTTAATTACCAAAAATTGGCACAAGGCTATCTTCTTAGCTCTTGAGTTATTAATGATTTAAGGTCTAGGTGTATCCCACTCTGAGACAATGATATACACGTATTTTTTTTTTCCTAAGAAGCCTGATGCTTCCACTTTTTTGGCCTTTCTTTTTTTGAGCTTCATATGGTCTGTGGGTATTCAGAGCTTTCTAGGACTCGTATCCAATTATCAGTGAGTTCATATTATTTCTGTTCTTTTGGGTTATCACTCAAGATGATTTTCTCTAGATGCATCCATTTTCCTAGGAATTTCATAAGTCAGTGTTTCTGACAGCTGAGTAGAACTCCATTTGCATGTCACTTTTTAAACTAATCATGTCCAAAATAAACAAAATTAAGGATTTAGTTCTAATTCATGTGAACTTGTCCTCCGACTGTTCCAAAGGGTTTGGGCTTTACTGGGTTTTACAAAATAGAACAGGAAATATAACACAGGGGATTACAAATTGTGATACAGGAAAATCTGTTTCTGTATTTTTCCCAGCACTTTCCCATAAGGACATTGACATGTAGGCTCGATTGTATTTTCTCAGGCGGTTCTTATGGGTTGCCTCCTGTAAGACAGCAAATGCTCTGAGGCATGTTATTTTAACCTTGTCTCTCTGTCTGACTTGCATAAACCTAAACCAATTTTTGTTATACTAGCTCATACATTTTAAATTAATAGGACTATTCTTTCAATTTCATGTATATGAATTTAAGAATATTTTAAGTGGTTGTATGATAGTAAATTCTTGATTTAATACAATCCAGTAAGTTACAAGTATTTCTTCCAATACAACCTCTTGGACACAAAATATTCCTTAATAGATTTTTCTTAAGTTCAGTATAATTTCAAATTATGCATATATATATGCTTATTATTGCATGTTTATATTATGCATATATGTACTTATTATTTGTGTAAACATTAAAGCTATGCCACAATTATTTCAGAAAACTCATTGCTTTTAAATAACCAGTGCTAAAAGAGACTTACATGTGATACACGGTTTCATATTTGAGATGCATGACTCATATAGCAATAGAGATTTCTAGACCATCTCTGACATTACTTTTAAAGTCATTAATAAACTATACAGGCTGCATATTTCTTCCTAACGGATGAATTAAATTAGGAGCTGTGCCTTTGAAGCTGGAAGGATTGGCAGCAGCGTCCCTGTTGCTTTGACACTCTGCATGAAGCATAGTTAAGAACTGCAGCGTAAGCTGAGTGAAACACCGAATTGATACTAATTACACCACCAACTTCGGGCGAGAAGGATGACCTTGGCTTCAGCTGAAACTTTTAGCCAGGACAACAAATAAATCCGAATGCCACAAAGCATGACTTCTGAAAGCGGTCTAATAAAATCTATTAACTTTGAGGAGCGTGTGGAATTGCAATAAGTGCCCAGATAATTGTCACACTTTAAACCGCTTTCGCTTCCATAATACAGTAGTTTCCTATTGCTCTAGATCTCAAAGACGCGCCTATTCGCTTCCGATATTCATTTAGGTTGGTCTGTGGTCAGGAAATGAAAGGCTTCTTGAGCTAGCCAGTGCGAAGCACGTGTAAGGTGATTACAGAGTGAGAAAAAGCTTGGAAATGTTTATGCAATTTCAGTCTCATCAGTACTTATGTGGAAATTCTGAAAATGCTGATTCTGACACAAATAAACACCTTTAGAGATTAAAGTATTTTATTAACTAAAGCAGAAGAGAATCTCCAATATAAAGATCATAATATTTTGAGAATATAACTTAATTAATAGCATGTCTCCCTTCACTTTCTCCCTGCAAGCCCTCCCATAAGCCACTTGTCACTCTCTTTCAGATGCAAGTATTATTTTATTATTACTATTTAATATATTTTAAAGTCCAGATTTTGTTCCTCTCCCGGTCTGCTCCCTAACTGCTCCCTATCCCATACCTCCTCCCTATCTTCAAGAAAATGTCTCCATCCCTCCACCCCCACCTCACCATATCTCCCCACTCACTGAGACCTCCAGTCTCTGAAGGGTTAGGTGCATCTTTTCTAATTGAGGCCAGACCAGGCATTCCTCTGTGTCGGGGGCCTCATATCAGCTGGTGTATACTGCCTGGCTGATGGCTCAGTCTGAGACAGCTCCAGGGTCCATGTTAGCTAAGACTTCTGGTCTTCGCATGGGGTTGCCCTCCTCATCAGCTTCTTCCAGCCTTTCCCTAATTCAAGCACAGGGGTCCTCAGCTTCTGTCCATTGGTTGGGTAAAAATATCTGCATCTGACTCTTTGCTGCTGCTTGTTGGGTCTCTCAGATATCCTCAATTATATAAGAGAAACAAATATTCTTAATTATAACATGTTCAGTTTATGTAATGTTGTTTCTACGTGTATTTTCAGGGCTCAGCCCTACACAAGGAACTATGGGCAAGGCAGTAAAGCAGAGAGCAGGAAGTTAGGTTTTCCCAGAGAAGAGCACACCAATTGATTGGCTCTCCAGTGCCACACAGCCTGGGTGTCATTACTTTTTATCTGAAGTGTGTGCCTAGGTTGGAGAAACAGTACCGGATGAACAAGTGACTGCAAAATACTTTTAGACACATGTCCAAATAGCAAAAGGAAGAGACTGTAGTTGTTTCGAAAGAGCTGAAAGCAGAGGAGGTCCAGTTTGAACAGCACAGTCATTACCAGAGGCCACAGGCAATTTTAGAATCTTACCTCAGTGAGGACCTTGAGAAAAGTAGGATTCAAATAAGACTTTGTTCTGCCTTCTAATGGTTTTCCATTTACTGACTTTGGTGATGCTTGTAAGGCCATAGTGCAGCAGTGCAGAGGCATTCTGAGGAAAATGTGATGCTGAACGAACTGGAGATTCCACTGGGAATCAAGAAGAGAAGGGTTCTGACGGTAGACTTGTTTATCAAATAGTAATATGTCAACCTTTATCTATATGTTTTATTTCCCTCCAAATCATACAAGTTATAATAGAAAAAATAGTAATTGGATAATAATAGGTAGAATGGTGTTCATAGGTCATCTAGGTATGTTGCTTTGCTATACTTGTGAGGACACCAGCCCTCTAAATGGGGGTAGGTTGATGATGAAAATTTGTAGGACTGGCCGATTATGCAACAGAGAGACGTTTACAAAAATATGTCCTTTGTCATTTTAGTAGGCCACTTTCCAAGAAAAACATAATGTGACTCTTTTGGCATACAGAATTCACTGAGTAGGGAGAGCAGGACCATCGAAATATCTTCAAATCTACTTAAGTGTGAAGTCGCTGAGCCTCAGATTCCTGTGTTTGTTTATATGTTTGTTTATTTGTTTGTTTGTTTATTCCTTTACCTGTATGGAAAAAGTGGTTGCTAAATCTTGACTACAGAAAGAGAAAGGATCTTAAAATTAATCACCAGTAAATTAATACAAAATTATGAGAACATGTCTTATTAGTTTTCTTTCCATTAAAAGAATTTCAACATCACATAGACAAATAACTTTCAGCTCTGAAATAATAGGTTTTCAGAAAATGCACTCACTGTCTTGAAGAATCTTAACAACAGCAATCATAGCCCTTAGCACACAATCTGATTTTTCTTTGATGCTGTTAAAGTACGTACATGTTATTAATTCAGTCATGTTGCCCACTAAAAAACATGTAAATAAAAACTGTTCTGTTTGTTTTCCCTTTGGAGTTTATCTGTCTACTATAAATTATGACTGTGACATTTTACCTTTGAAAACACAAGTTTCCCCCCAGAGTAGAATTTTTATATGTTTTTTAAAAGACTGAGAATGAAATAAAATTCTCTGATGTTTTTGATGTTCTGATACTAGAAAACAAGTCATTTTCTAATAATGTTAGCACATTTATCTGGACATGACCACATGATATTCTTTTGGGAAAATATATTGGATAGTTTTAAGTTAACACTACATAATCTAGAATCATCAAAAAAGAGGGAACATCATATAAGAAAACACTTTCACAAGAAAAGGGTATAGGCAAGCCTGTTCTGCATTTTCTTAATTAGTCATTGATGGGAAGAGAACCCATCCGGTTGTGGGTGGGGTTTATCTTTGGGTTCTATAAGAAAGCAAGCTGAGCAAACCACAAAGAGCAAGACAGTAAGCAGCACTTCCCCAAGGTCTGTGCATCAGCACCTATCTCTTGTTTCCTGCCCTGACTGAATTCTATTCTAACTTTCAATCATTATGAATAATGATATCAAAGTACAAGCCCAAGATGCTTTTGGTCACGGTATTCATCAAAGCAGTAATTAACCCCAATTATGACAGAAACTAACTAAATAAAGCTTTACCCCTAATCAGGTTGAATTCAGCCTTATTCATCTCAGGTTAAAATAAATAGATGTTCTTCAATCCAGACCATTATCCTGCCTATTATATTTATGTTTTATTTTTAATTATGTCCTTGAATGTGTGTGTGTGTGTGTGTGTGTGTGTGTGTGTGTGTGTGTGTGTGTGTGAGTGTGTGTGTGTGTGTGGTGGTGCCTATTCTTGAGCAATGTTGTCTAAGGAGACCAGAGATGTCAACTTCCCCTGTTGTCAAATTTATTTCTCACCGTGTGGGTGTTAAAAACTGAACTCAGGCAGTGTGTGAGACTAGTATTTGCTACAAACAACTGAACATTCAGCATGTCTTCTTTTCTCAAACTGGTTATCTTCTCACTGTCAAAATATTTGACAAAAGCAATGAGGGAAGGAATGTTTGAGCCATCAGAATGGGTGTGGTCTGGTGGCAAGAGATGCTCCATCTGTAACAGCAGGAGTAGCAGTCAGCAGGCTACACTGCATCCCAGTAGGGAAGCAGAGGGATGGCAGGGTGTTCAGCTTGATTCCTCCTTTTCTTTTTATCCAGTCTTGGACTTGAGCAGTCTTTGGGGGTCTGTCTTCCTCCAGAGATATACAGCTCTGTTGTTGGTCCCCTAACAGCCATGGATTTTTACATTCCATAAAACATGATCTGTCTGTTATTTTCACTCCTGAGTTTCCTTCAGTTACAGAGACCAAAATGTTTCAGTTGACTCTTTCAATTGGTAATTTGGGACGCAAGCTTTCTGCAGTATGATAGGATTTGAAGAATTTCTAAATACTGCAATACAACTAAATTCTAAAACATTCTTCCAAACTTCCAATTCCTTTACACTGAGAAAGCCTGAACGTTAAAATGAATGAAACTTGGATTATTACTGTAAGCTAACTTCAATGTGACTTCTCACTTGCTTGCTTCTCACTCTCTGTTTTTATTTATGCCCCTGTTTCCAGACACATGTCCATTGTTGTACCTGCTTCAATCATTCCTGTCCTTCTTTTCCCATTTGTTTGTTCTCATAATGTATGCACCTAAACACTCTGTAATACTCTACCCATGGGAAATGCAAATATTGACTTCCAGATGTGAGGAAAAATCACACGTGACCCATGCTCAGAAGTCAGTTCCATATTGACTTCTGGTCTTTCAGATGAACAGTAATTTCACTATGGCTAAATCAAATTATACACCTTCAACAAGCATTATCTTCCAGTCCTATTGAAATCTTGAGCTGATCTATTTTATAGAATCTTTAAATTTATTCTCTAAATATTTCACAGACATATAGAATTTATTTTGTTCATATACAACCTTATTCCTCTCCCACTCTTTCTTATATGTCTCTAATATATATCCCACTGAGTGCAGTTAAAGCTAGCCACATGTATGCAGATGGGAAATGTCCAATAGAATGTGGGCAGCCTATCAGTAACCACATTCCAAAGAATGTTCCTTCTTATGAAAACATCAATTGCTAATGGATACTGAAAATGAAGTGAAATCTCATGAACGTCTCTGCCATTCACACTGACGTTAGTGTTGACAAACATGAGCATGTTCGGGTCATATATCTTTCTCATCATAACCACAGTGACTTTGTGAATTCCACTACCATTGCATGTCCAGAATATAACACTTCATTCCATTCCTCATCACTGTCCAGCTCTTACATCCTTTCTGCTTTCTTACAAGATCTTCCTTAAGATTTATCATAGAAGAGAAGTTAATACAGACACCTTTTAGGAATGATCACCAGTGAGTTCTTCTCAGCACTTTGACTAGTTATGAGCATTTGTATAAGACACTGGCCACTACAAACACAAACTTCCTTTGAGTAGTCTAAAAGCACTAGTAATCTATTGATCTGAAATATTTATAGGCAATTTGATAAGATCATTTACCAAAGCAACAGTAGTTCTCCCTTGGATATGTCTAGTTCTTTTGGTTTAGTTTTGTTATTTTTTCAGTAGTGGGCTTTTGAAGAGGTCTGTGTTACCAGGCTTGAATTATCTTTTGTAAAGAAAACATCAAATACAATCAAAAAGCAGTTACTCCCATAACAATCAAGCCACTTTTGAACCATTTGGAACATTTTTCTTGGCAGGTTAGCTTTGTTGCATGCGGCCAAAACCATTGAGTAAGCGTGCTGATGACTTTTGTTCTTCAGTGACCTTCACAGATCCTTCAAACACCATGAAACGCAGACAACAGGGAGGAAGCTCCAAGGTTCTAGGAGATGTCATTTTTACTGGATGAAAATGGATCCAGCAAATAAAATGATTGAACACATGACTACTGAACACCTATCATCTGATTTTATAGTTACGTTTTCTTGGAGAGCAGCATGGTCTTACACAAATTACAATAAGAGCTGCAAATGTGACCCAACACAAAATGGTACATTTACTTCAAGCATTATGAAGCTTATTTTCCTTTGTTTTTCATGTTTTGTAAATTCTCCCACAAACTTTTCAGATGACAGTGTTGTGTCATAACACTTGTGAGATTCATGTGAGGGAAAAAGAGTGATGCCAACATTGTAGTTATTAAAGGTAGATGTGGTAGTGTTTCAAACTTGCTTAAAATGAAGGCACACTCACAAGAAATACTGGATTTTATAGGATTTCTTACCAAATGTTTAGAATTATCTAAATGGTAAAGTGGCTTTCTTCTTTTGTGCTATTGGTGAAGTAGCTGGCCACTGTTAAATGGGAGAAATACTCACTCTGCAGTGCTTGGCCATCTCTTTTTGGTAAATAAACAAGAATGATATCATTCTTTTACATTTTGAGAAGAATCCCATACACAACCTATTCTACCACAGAGGTACTTGCACAGTTATTTCTTATCTCTGTTCACAATAGCAAGACATGGACCCAGCCTTGATGGCAATCTGTAGATGACTACTGGTCAACAGATGAATAGATGATGTAACCATATGTACACAATGCAATTTTATCTACCTTAAACATGAAATTAAAGAAGTTTCAGGTACAGATGAATAGGTCTAGAAAGCAGGCATTGAGCCAGATGTTAATTTTATAAATGTAATAAGTACTGTTGTCATACACAGTTCCTAGCCTATAGGGTGTGTGTTTGTTTGTGTGAAAAAGAATATAAATGCAAACCAAGTCATTTTTATCTTCACCAGTTGAATAATTATAAGATACGAATACAGAAGAAACCTAAATGGATAGAAAAGGAACCAAGAAATGAAAAAAGTACAGGTCTGTTATAAAAGGGAAAGGCAAAAGAATACATGTGACATGAAGAGGAAAGGCACTGAGAGGAAGGTTACAAATCAGAATATATGAGATAAGAAAGGGAAGTATCTCTTCAAATATAATTATTATGAAAGCCCCATAATGAGATAGGACTCCACAAGAAGACCAGCAGAGTCACTAACTTGGAGCCTAGGGGGCTCCCAGAGACTGAACCACTAACCAAAAAGTACACATGGGCAGGGCTCTGCTCTTTTTCCCCTGCCAATATGTAGCAGATGTGCAGGTTGGTCTTCATTCAGGTACCCCATAACTTGCATGTGGTGGGGATGGGCGTTTGTTCTTAACTCTATTTTCTGCCTGTGGATCTGTTCCCTAACCAGGCTGTCTTGTCTGACCACATTGGAAAAGGGTGTGTCTAGTCCTGCAGGGATTTGGTGTGCCTGAGTAGCTTAGTATCCAACGGGGCTCCCAATGGGGCTTCCCCTTCTCAGAGAAGATGGGAGTGCTGGAGAGAGGAATTGAGGGGGGTCTATGTGAGACCGGGAGGAGAGAGGGGGATTGTGATTGGTATGATTGGGTTGTAAAGTGAATAAATTAATTAATGAAAAAAGAATAATCTCATAATGATATTGAAAATTTTATATGCCAATTTAAAAATGATTTAAAAACATTTCTGTCATTTTAATAATCTGATAGATATTGTATAAATATGAAGCTCTTGTTATGAAAGGATGTCGATGTGCCACATTTACTTACAAGGATTTTGGCTTTTAACACATGTGACTTGACCATATTGTTATATTAAACATATTTAATGATTTGCTGTTATCCCTAAGTACAATTCCACATTGACATTTGATACACTCACCTGTAAAGCTGCTTAATGATCATAAAATTAACTTGATTAAAATAGATTTAAAATCATCTTGTAAATTAAACAGCTGTGTGTGACTTTTGATATAGTTTCTTCACACATTCCAGACGAGATGAACACTCATTATTACGTCTCACTATCACAATAGTTACCAGTGCACACCTTCATCAAATTCCACTGGCATATAAGTAATCCTCCTGAAAACAGGAATAGACATTCATAAATTATTTAAGAATACAATTTCCATATTCTTTATTTAATATGGTAGGTGTGAGACTATAGCGACACAGTATAGCATAACTATAACTATTTTATGTTTCCATCTATTTATTTAAAATACAGAGAGGTAACAGAAGAAAGTTGTTGGTGGTTTGTGGAGAAACCATGGCATTGTATCACCTACATCACTTAAGTTGGCATGGAAGTCACTCCTAGTCCGGACTGTCCTGACATGCAGAACGAAGAGTGATCTTCCTACTTCAGATACACACACACACACACACACACACACACACACACACACATACACGTATGTATGTATGTATGCATATATATAAGAAATTAAGGCATATAATGATCACATGCTGTATATATTTTCATTTAAACAAAATTTAATACTAAAATACCTAAATATATTAATAATTCATATTTTAGTGTGACAAAGTATAATTATATTTGTTAAAAGTTATTTCATCATTGTATTAAAATTTGGTAGGTCTGCGTAATAGCAATTAAACCAGGATAATTAGGTAAATGATCTACAGAATTATAAGTTCTCATCTTTTTGCTTTATTTTATTTATTTAAATAAATTTATTTCACCTTAATGAACTTACTAATAAATCCATCACACAGTTGGCTTAAGAAAGCTTCATAAGTACCTTTAGGTCCCCACAATTCCCATATCAGTGGAAGTCTATACAGTTAAAGCTGCTATTCTGACGCCGTGGAGCTTCCCTCAAGGCTGTGAATCTTCACTCTCAGCTACAGTTGTATTCCCTAATCCATCGCAAACAACAAGCATAGCTTCTAAACTATGATGGAAAGTGGCTTCACATGGTCTTTTATGACTCATGTGTCCAACTACCAGAATGTTGTTATTAAAATATTATCTACACTTGAAAGTGTATTCCTGCATCGGTCAAATACTAACATGGTTCCCTGCAATATCCTTGGCATTACAATTATTTGTAATTAAAAAAATAATGATAGTAGTAGTTTTGAATGACCGGAGCAAAGACAGTAAGGAGTGCCACCTTCTATGTGAAGCCAAGGTATCACAGGAAAGACCTGATGTGCATATCACCACACAGTTAGAAGGTCTGACACAGCACCCTGTTAGCATGTTTTCTTCTAAAAAGAAATCTGTGGCAGGTGTTCTTTAGATCATAAATAAACATCAGCTTGTGATTTCTAATTTTGTGTTAATTAAAATTCCATGATTCAGTAACAATAATAGAAAAAACAACAAAAAATATTTTCTTGCAATATTTTAAGATTCTCTTAATTGAAAATGTTGGAGGATGATAGCCCATATCTTAGAGGTTTAAATTTGAAGATCTTTTAATTTACTTTTTAGAACTGCCATGACACATTGTTCTTTATGAATTTGTAAAGTAAATGTTCCAATATTCTTATAGAAAGAAGGTATTAGAAGTAGTTATAAATTAAAACTAAACTTCACAGACACATTATGTATTGCATAAAACATGCTTTACCTATACAATACAAATGTTGATTTAGTAAATCAAATTGAATTGAAAGGGAAATTCCAGGCATTTACCACTTAAGTATTTTTACAGCCTGATGACCTGATTTGATACTTAGGTGTCAGAAAGGAACCAATTCCTAAATGGTATTCCCTGACTTCGATGTCGGTGTCCTTTGGCACACACACAGGTACACACATATGTATGTGTGAAATAAAATAGTTTAAAAAGAAAAATAAATCATAATAGTAGAGATAATAATACATGTTCCTCATGGAAATACCCAGGCATGTGCAAATCCCTTCCTCATACTCACAAATACTCAGAGATTGGCAGACTGAGCTTAAATTGTATTGTAAGTGTCCCGAGAAAACTCATATTTCATTCTTACAAAATTCAACAAATATTTTGTTTATGATTCTACGTAACACATTGAGGCCTAGTTGGAAACTTATTTTTATTTTTAATATATATTTATTAGTAGATTAATAGATGTATATTAGATAATATATATAATTTTATACATTAAATACATTGTCATAAACTATATATTACATATATAAAGAGAGAAAATATGTTTTTACAAGGATTTCTTATATAGCCAAGAAGGCTAGCTTCAAACTTGTGTTCTTACTGACCCAGCCTCCCACATGCTGGGAGGAATAACAGGCATCTCTGGATTATTTTTCAATCTAATAGACATCTATTATTATTTTTAATGCCCTTTCCTACATATCTGATTTTAGAAATTTATTAGTGTAGTCATAAAACCACCGATGCCCTAATTTGGTATCTTTAAAGGACTTATCTTTAAAGTCCTTGCCATATGTGGGGCAATGAGGTATCCTTGTTTGAACATGTCTTAGGGTTTTATTGCTGTTAACAGACACCATGACCAATGCAAGTTTTATTAAGGACAACCCATGAAATAATTCACAGAACTTATGAAGCAGGAAGCAAAAGAAGGCCAGATGCCTCAGTCCTTCTTAGAAGGGAGAATGAAATACTCATGGGGGGATAATAGAGACAAATACAAGATCAGGGATTGAAGAAAATATCACCGAGAGACTGCCTCACCTGGAGATCCACACCATATATAGTCATTAAACCCACACTCTACTGCTGATGCCAAGAAGTGCTTACTGGCTGGATCCTGATATGGATGCCTCCTCAGACGCTCTGCCAGAGTCATACTGATATAGATGAGTATGCTTTCAGTTAACCATTGGACTGAACACGGGGACCCCAGTGAAGGAGCTAGAGAAAGAACTGAAGGAGCTGAAAGGGTCTGCAGTCCCATGGGAAAAACAACTCAATTAATGGAACCCACCACAGCTCCCAGGAACTAAAACACCAACCAATGAGTTTGCATGGAGTGACCCATGGCACCAGGTGCATATGCAGTAGAGGATGGCATTCTCTAGCATCAGTGGAAGGAGAAGCCTTTTGTTCAATGGAGGCTCATTTTCCTAGTGTAGGGCAATGCCAAGATGCTGAGGTGGGAGTGGGTGGTTGGGAGAGGGAGCATCTTCATGAAGGCAATGGCATGGGGAGGCAGGAAGGGATTTGGGGAAAGGAGATAACATCTGAAATGTAAATACAGAGGATAACCAATAAAAATAAATAAAGGATAACATTCAATCGGGGCTGGTTTACAAGTTCAGAGGTTCAGTCCAGTATCATCAAGGCAGGAGCATGGCAGCATCCAGGCAGGCATGGCGCAGGAGGAGCTGAGAGTTCTACATCTTCATCGGAAGGAAGACAGGAAAAGACTGGGCATACTCAGGCAGCTGGCAGCTAGGAGGAGGCTCTCTAAGCCCACTTCCACAGTGACACACTTCCTTCAACAAGGCTACACCTTCTAATAGTGCCACTCCCTGGGTCAAGCACATGCAAACCATCAGAGTACCTTTTTCACTTTCTCCAGCTCTGAGAGCTTCATCATCTAACCGGAAGAGTTGTGCAGATTTGGAGCTGTGTGATGTAGGGTCAGTATGGGACTGTGACAGCTCTGCCCTCTGCTTCTCTGAGGTGATTAGTTACCACTTTTTTCTTTTCACGCACGTTGACTTTAAAATGAGACCATTTTGTTTAAGCTGCAGCTGAAGTCTTCAGTCTTCAAAAACACTGAAGCTATGTGACATCAAATATATAGCACAATATAAACTATTACCTAGGCATAAACACACTCTTAAGATGTAGAATAATATGTCAGTGAAAGTGCTTCAAAACCTTTTCATGACTATAATTGAATTTTGTTAAAAGAAACATAAAGTTTAGCATTATGCCCTTAGTCATTGTTCTGTTGTTGCTGTTTCTGTTGCTTCTGAGGTTGTTGTTTAATTTTACATTCTGACTGCAGTTACCCCTCCCTCCTCTCCTTCCAGTCCACACCCACACTCAAGCTCACTCCTCCCATTTTCTTCAGAATACGGCCAGCCTTCATGTATATCAACCAGCCCCATCAGAACACGTTGCTGTAAGACCAAGTATTCCTTGTCTATTAAGGCACCTCAGTAGGAAGAAATGATCTCAAAGGTAGACAATAGAGTCAGAGACTCCTCTTCTCCTACTGTTAAGGGTTCCACAAGAAGACCAAGCTACACAACTCTAACAGATGTGTGGCGAGCCTAGGTCATTCCCGTGCATGCTCTCTAATGGTGGTTCAGTTATCTTCTGTAAGGATAGATTTCTGGCTAGATATTGTTCAAATTTCACTTTTTATGGAATATCTTGTTTTCTCTCTCCATGCTGATCGAACATTTTTCTGGTTATAGCTGTCTGGAGGCATATTCGATGTTCTTTTATAGTCTGCAAGGAATCTGTAAATATAAGAATTTCTGAGAGTCCTTATAGGAAAAACCTGATAGTAAATTTATTAGTAACATATGAGTGGACAGTAATATGGAGTAATAAATATTTATAGATCTTGACGTCCTAATTCAACCAAAGACACTTCCTTTTTCATTTTAAACTACTAGGAACTGTGATTATTAATTATAAAAACCTATATATATATGTATATATGTATAAAGGAAAAGAATATGTAAACATAAGGCACATCTCATCAAGTCTGTGTTTGCTTGGAGAGTATATGCCTTTTTTATAAACAACTTAATCACATCTATGTCTTTTGAACAGGCAAATTTGTGGATCTATAGAATCAATGTTGCTGTCTGTTGGATTCTCAATTAACATGCAAACTTCTTATTCTTTGATGTCCTCTTTACTGATGCTGATTTATCAGCCTATGATTTCTTAACACACTATATTCACAGATTAGAAAGTTGTATTAAATTCATGCTTTCTTAATTATAATCACAATTCTTTTGTGACCCACATAGGTATTACACAAGTTCTTTGACTTAAGTCTAGTTGTTGTGAAAAGAATTACCCATCTACCTAATGAGCTCCCTTCTCAGATACATGATCTTTATTCTTTTGTCACCAAAGCAGACCATCAGAGTCATTGTGATTAATCTAACATTCTTCAGTAACAAAGCATTTCAGTATGTAAATTGCCTGCCTCCAAGACCAATAACCCTAATTCAGCCCCTGAGATATACATGGAAGAAAGACAATACTCATTCCTGCAAATTAACTTTGGACCTATTCATGTGGTTCCTGATACATAGAGACAGGCCAACATCCACACATATACACATAGACACACATGAACATACACAAACAGGCACACAGACACACAGACACACAGGCACACACACAATAAAATATAATTAAATTTGAAATTAAGTTTCTTTGATACGGATACTCTTCTCAGATATTCACATACAACACCATAAGGCTCACCTTAAAGGTAAGTTCTCAGGTTCTCTGAAACAGAAAGGATTGAAACACTGTTCTCCCAGCGGTTAGGTAATGTATTTTGTAGCATCATCTCATCATTTTTTATTCCATTCTCAATGTTTAGGATGTTTATGGTATGTTAGAGCTTACTGTTATCATTAATCTTTAAATTTTTGGTAACAGGCATTTGTATTTACATTTGCATGAAGTTTATATTTATTGGAACAAAACAAGTGTTAGTTGAAGACAGATTTTATTAAATCAATGAGTCTTATCAGCTCACCCTTCCTATTCAATTCAGCTAGTTGTGAAATATAAAATACTTCATTCTCCTCCTTTTCTTCCTCAACCTCCTTCTCTTCACCCTCTCTTATTGACCTCTTCCTCCTCCTGATTCCCCTCCATTTCCCAGAATTCTTGTTTAGCAGTCCTAAGAAATTTTTAATAGTTACTATGCTTTTAAAAACTTAGGGTTAGATCTTGGTTGAGCAACAGATATTGGGCTCAACACCAACTTAAGCTATTTCATGGGGAATAGTCTAACAATCAATGTTTCAAAGTTTCTTAAAGCAATACTTTTCTGGTAAACTAACATGGTATTAGGGATTATTGTGGGATGTTACTCTGTCTAAATAAATTTTCTAACAAAGGCCAACCAAACCTTCATATTTTTCACAAGATTTTCTGATGAGAGGGTTGTTAACATGGAAACAGGAATTTATGAATACTGTGTTGTTCTTGAAGTACACATAACATCTGTTATGTAATAAATCAGTTCCTCACTATCTGGTAAGTTCTGATAAAGAATGGTTCTAGCACCTGGTTTGTTGAGGATTGAATTTATCCTTGCTACAAGCTAAAAATGAGAATATAATGAATATTTTTAAAATATCTAAGGATGGTTACTTTGTTTTTAATGTTCTTTCTTTATTGCATATAAGGTAACTTGCAGGAAGTAAAAGTTCAGACTCATGCCTAGGGGCTACTGTCATTTGTTAAAGTCTTGAGCAAGATATTTTGAGGACCACTGTGCTCAAAATGCATCTTTTTAAGACCTTACTTTTTTGAGACTGGACCAAAATGACCTTGTAGGTGTCCCTTTCTTCTCTCTGCTGTCCTCTACCTCACTCTAACTTATGTCCCTGTGGCTTCCCAAGAACAGATCAAATTTCACAGCCTCCCTATTTTAGCAACCATACTGAAGTTTAACTTTTCCTATATTAAATCTGAGTTAGCCTGGGTTTTCAAAACTTCACATAACACAATAATAGAATATATAATGAGGATGAAACAAATCTGTAAGTTAGGTCATCCTTGAGCAAGAGAAAGAAGGAAGAAAATGCCATTGTTAAGTGTTAATAGATTTCTCTATGTTCCAAAAAGTTGTGAGTTGAGTCATGAAGTACACATTTAAATTAAACCCTCAGCACACATACCAATAAAAGAAGTATTCACAGAGTTCCTATAGGAAAGCCCCACCCAATTGTTCTGACACATCAAATTGTGTAATGCCAGGTTACCTTGCCTTTATTTCTGAACCAATGCTAATCTTTTGCTAAACAAATGAGATTAAAAAGCAAATGGAAAGTTTCTTAAATGAGCAAATGAAATATTTGAAGATGATTAAACTATTTGGTTAAAGTGTTTGATGTCTTTAATCTCTCTTATAATCATAAGAATATAATACTCTTAAGTAAATGAAATTCTAAATTACTATAGAAATAAATTGGCTTTCTAAAGACTTGATTTTAATGTCATATCTTCAGTATGTGAAAATATAACACACAATCACACAATCGCCAAAAAACATGGTTACTTCTTCACGGCAAGATGCCAACTCTCTAAGAGGAACATCTACCTGAGTTACTTTTCTGTTGCTATGATAAAATAAGATGAACAAAAGTGACTTAAGGAACAATTTATTTGATTTCAGTGGGAAGTCAGAATGGTGGCTGAGACACAGTTACAGTCAGATAGAGTGGGAAATTGAGACATTACATTTTCAGGCAAACATAAGAAGCACAGAAGGAGTCAGGAATGATAGAAGGCCTATACCTTGTCAAAGCCATCATATTATAATGCACTTCTTCCAACAAAACCACACTTCCCAAAGATTACACATTCTCCACAAACAGCATCACCAACTGAGGATCAAATATTCACTATGTGAACTGTACGGAGGATTTACTCAAACTCCACCGTGGGAACCCTACCAGCACACACATACTTGGCTAAAAATAAATCCTTTACTCTAGCAGTTATCAATTGCCAGTATTTCTTCGGTTAGTGGTTAAGTCTCATGAACTTCTCTTCTCTCCATGCTGAATATTGACTTGATTGATCTTGGGTAGGTAACCATAACAACTAGGAATTCATGAGTAAACATTCAGAAAACATACAACTGATCCAAGTCTTACAGTCTGCTGCCCTTTTCCTTCTGATGTTACCTGTGCCTCAGTGGAGTGTTAATATAAAGGTCCTGATTAGAGATGAACATTCAAAAGGCATTAATTCTTTATACCTCTTTTTAATTCAATAAGTTTTTAAATGAAACAATTACTTGACTTTCTCATTTCTCTCTTTTATATGTAGCTCTATGAAGCTACAATTCCTCAAACCCCTCTCATTTCTCACCACAAACTCAAGTAATAATACTGAGTTCATTTTTCTTGGTATGCATATGGTTTCATGGCTGATCAGTCTTGCTTGTACAATCAGTAAGTGAGCATATCCTTAGGAGACATACTTTTAAAAGCTCGTAGCTACATTTTGGTTCAGTACCTAATGTTTGGTTCAATAACTAGTAATGCAATTACTACTCCTAGGAGACTTAGAATCTCTCCTAGAAATTGCTGTATAACCCAGACCCAATCAATAGTAAAAAGAATAAACATGTAAACATGGAAGGGGGTAACAATTATGGGCCCCCACTCCTTGTCAAAAAACCACATGTAACTATTTTATATACATTAACCAATTATATTTCTCTATATTGATAACTCCCAACCACAAAAAAAGAAGCTTCTCTCACCAGGGTTCACAGTACCACTAATTTTCTTTCTTGGCATTTTAGTATGAAAAATTAATATCTGTTAAAATTCAGCTATATAATTAACAGTTTTAATAAGTTATTGACTTATAGGTGTAGATGCCTTAAGATATTAAACAAATATTTAAAATTTGACAAGTTACATCAACTTGTAAGAAAAAGAATAAATACATGCAATGATGTTACTAGCTATTAGTGCTCACACTCTGGAAATCTTCATATGAAAATTCTCAGGGAAGGGCAGATAAGTAGAAACAAAAAGAAAGAAAAGGGAGGAAATAAGGAATGAAGGGAAGGAAGGAAGAAAAGAAGGAAAGAAAAAAGGAAGGAAGGAATGAAGAAAGGAAGAAAGAAAGGAAAGATGAAAAAAGGAAGAAGGATAAGTAGGAACAGAGACCTGGATATACCTAATCTATACTCTGTACACCAAGCAATATTATAAAAGAGGTAATTCTTTTTCCAGGATAGCATATCAGAATGTCAAAATATATTTAAATTTTAACCAGAAAATGAAATATTTTAAATGTAGGGGAATTTTAATTTAGCAACATGGCTGTTCTCATCACATTCACAGACTCTCTAGGTCTGAGTGATTGAGCTAGATTCAGATACACCCTTAGTACACACCTTTAATCCCTCTGGTGAGGACATAACTTTAGTCCCAAACAATGATGTCTAATTCAGGAGCAGAAAGAGTGATGAATCAGAGAAATATTTTATAGAATGAATTAAAGATGATAAGCCCAACTCTCAGAAAAGACATTACTATGGAGCAGGTCCGGGAGAGACATTCGGTCAGTGCAGCATAGCTCAGCCAGTTTAATCTTTGAGTTGGGAGTGGAGTCCATTGTGAGTCAGAGCAGAGTGTATGTAGCACAGAGAAGTTGACTTTCTTCATGTATTCATACAGTGCAATGCAGGTCAACAGAGACAACTTAAGCCAGAGAATAAAAAGGATTTCGAAGATGAGAACAAATTGCCAGAGTTAGTTTGAGGCCAACCAGAGCTCTTCTGTGAAAACTGACAAAAGGCAATTTGAAGGAGGCCATGGACAAAACTTTAAGCCAGAAGAGGTGTGCTGAGCCAGCCAGCCAGAGGTCAAAAAGAAGGAGAAAGGTTGACATTGTTCAGCAGTAAAACTCCCAGACAATTACATCATATAAATAAAAGTTACTTCTACTGTTAGAAAATTACAAGCACAAAATCAAAAGCTAAGAAATTGGAAACAGTAGGGAGATGATAGTTGAACTTGTAACAAAGTTTATGTTTCATCTTAAATGAAACATGGTAGAGTATAAATGTCACTCAAAATATAGAGTTAAATAAATAAAAAGTATACTGTAATGAATAAAGTAAAATATGTGCATAATATTAAATGTACAAATATATGTAAGGATATATTTTTTCTGATATCTATGCTTATAAGTCAGTATCAGAAGAATGTATAATCACCCAGGATTCACATATATATGATAAGTTTAATTTTACATAGTTTATTTAGTACATGAATGAAATGAAATACCTGCTGTGATAGAATGGTATAAATAGAAAGGTTCTGGTGTCATTACATAAGTACAGTAATATTCGGTTCTAATTTATGCTCATGCTTTCATGTTGGCATGGTTACACACAATAGTTTAAGTTCTAAAAGTTTATCATATTTCTCTAAGTATAAACAAATGCAGTAGAAGTCCTTTACAAACACATGCTACTGAATAGGTATATATTGTTTCTTAACTAAATCAAGTTAAGCAGGAAAAAAAATTAAATCACATTGAAGCAGGGATATAACATATATACAATGCTAATATTATATGTGTTTATGAAAACACACTTATGAAAATGTCCATGTAGTAATTTTAATATTTTATAATTAAAATCACTAAATACATTTAATGTAATAAATTTAAATTAAAATTTTATTAAGATTTAATAATTTTAATAAGTTAACTATTAATTTTTGTGTGTTAGTTGAGACTGATGGTCTTCGTATAGGGTTGCCATCCCCTAGAGCTTCCTACTTCCTCTGAAAGGATCCCGACATTCAGTCCAGTAGTTGATGTAAGTACCTGCATCTATCTCAGTCAGCAGCTGGTAGGGCCTCTCAAGGACAACCATGCCAGTCTCCTGTCTGTAAGCACACCATAGCATCAGTAATACTATCAGTCCTTGGTGACCACCAATGAGACGGATCCCAAGTTAGGCAGTCACTGAACAGCCTCTCTTTCAGTATCGTCTCCATTTATGTCCCTGTAGATTTTTTAGACAATAACAATGCTGCATCAGATATTTTGATGAAGATTGGTAACCACATCTCTCCACTTTGGAGCCCTCTCTATCTATTGGAGGTAGACTCTTCAAGTTTCCTTTCCTGACCTTTGGAAATTTCGGCTAAAGGAACCCCCACTAAGTCCTGGCAGTCTCTCACATCCCAGGACTTTCTAGAGAATCTCCCACCCTTAGAAGCTGCATATTTCCACTCATTCTCCTGTCTGTCAGAGCTTCTATTCTGCCCCCTACCCCCTGAACTTGCTCCTCTTTTCCTCACCCTCTTTCACTCAGATCCCTCCCTCCCTCTCTCTACCTTCTGTGATTATTTTGTTCTCCCTTCTAAGTAGAATTGAAGCTTCCTCACGTGGGTCTTCCTTCTTACAAAACTTCTTGGGGTCTGTGAGTTGTATTCTGTACTCTTTTGGTTAATATCCACGTATCAGTGTGGACATGCTATGCGTGTCCTTTGGGGTCTGAGTTACCTCACTAAGGATGATATTTTCTAATTCTACACATTTGTCAGCAAAATTCATAATATCATCATTTTAAATAGCTGAATAATATTTCATTGTGTAAATGGATCACATTTTCAGTATCCGTTCTTCAGTTGAGGAACATCTGGGTTGTTCTTATTACAGGGTTTTTATTTTTTTTAATTTTAATATTTGAATCAGGATTAGCTTTTTAAAACTTATATGGGTCCTACTTTTTAAATAAATCATTTCTATTATCAGTCTATTTTAATACATGTTTAAATCTTTAGGAGTACTCAATTATTTTTCTTCACTGAGAAGTCTTTTCCTTCCTATTCAATTGAAGCCACATACATTATCTTATTAGTTTTTAATAAGTCAAAGTACTGGTGGCTGAAATGACCAGAAACCAATGTCTGAACCTATATATCATTACTCCTTTTATTTGTAAGGAGAACATGCAAAAAAAATTAATGAAACTAAACCCAATTCTTATGTCAGTTAAGTTATGGCATCCAATGAGATAGCTGTTATTTTAATGTTTGGATTATATTTCTTCCTTCCTGGCCCATTTCTTCCAGTTCAATGTCCTCTGTCTTATATATTTTTGATAATGTCAGAATCTCATTGTATGGATAATAATACTGCTTTATCACCTGTATGTAGAACCACAGAACCAACTTTGAAATCTGTAGAGAAGGATGAAAAACATGCCAATTGTTAATGAGGAAATGAAGGAAAGAAAATATGTAATGGATGATCAGATCTAGAAATTAAGTACATGATGTAAGAATTATACATAATAAAATAATTAAATATACTCAACTCGGGTTCTGTGACTAGGTCTTGCCTGCTGTCACAATAAACAAAGATGGCCATGTAGTTGGCATAAAAGTATGTTGACATGTTACTAAGAGATTTGTGTTAACATGTATTGTACAGCATCATGCTATAGCTTAACTTAAATGCAAGAATGTACAAAACACACAAAGAACAAAATTAAGCTCATTTCACTGCTCATGAATTACATGCTCCATCCTTTCATATTCTCATTCATTATTTATTTTACTTTTATAAAATATTAGCTTATGCCCCACGAATATATGCAGTAGAATATGCAGAATTCTGAATTTCCTGTTGTTCATTTTCAGTGGTGCTGACTGAAATGTTCATCCTCATGTTTCTCCTCAGGAACTTGCACAACTGGGACCTCTTTAAAAATAAATAAATAAAGGCATTTGGGCAATAAACAAGACAAGTTTTCCTGCTTGAGATGTGTACAGTTTTCAGACTTGGTTTTTTAAATAAAGAGTCGAGTCTGCCAATATAAAAATAATAAGATAAAAGTAGAATAAGTGTTAAGCATCTAACATATTACACACAGTTAACCTAATATAGCAGCTAGAGAAAACTCTATTTTTTTAAAAAAATTCAGTCTTTGATAAGTGCAAGCACTTTTATATAGCTGTTTGTTGGTGCCTGCCCCTGAAATGACTAGAGTAATCAGTGGCTGATTCTCTTAAACAGAATCATTAGAAATAACTAGAAACTCAAGAAAACTATTACCCCAAATGAGGTTTCAGATTATATTAGTATTTTCAGTAAGCAATCCACATTTTCATCTCTCCTAAAAATGCATTTCCTATTGTTGGGGTTTAATGAGAAACATTGCCCATGGGTTCATGAATTTAAACAATTGGTAGCTGCTTAAAGACATTAAAGAATTATTAGGAGGTATATCCCTGCTAGAGAGGTAAGCTTTGGGGTCTACAGCCTAAACCCACTTCTTTCTTGTTCTCTCTGATACATGTGTGTGGATAACGATAGTCAGTATCCATTCTTCTCCCATGCCATGAGTACTCTTCTGGACCCTAACACCCAGGAACCATAAGCCAAAACAAAGTCTTCTATAAATGCTTCTGGCAATACTGTTTTATTAGAGCAACAGAAAAGTAATTAATATACCCATCTTCAGTGACGTCTTGTCCTCTGAAGGTTTGTTCCTCACTGTAAAATACAGGGCTGGCTAGGTATACCCTTGGCTTAAGACTACGGATTCTCATCACTAACTTCAATGCTATAATGACTCTAGACAATTTTCTATGCAACTCTGGCCCATTTGAGTTTTAGTTTATTTTTAATCTTCCTAAGCATACTTTTCATATATACTCCTATTTTAACCTAATTTACTTTGACTTTCCTCTCCCACTAATAATTATCATTTTACTGTACTAAGATAAAATTTGCATTTCTTGAGCAATGAGGTTGCATAATTTATGAATGGGCTAGAGTTTTTCTTAGGTTGTGGTCTAATTTTCTCCAAACAACTTCAGTTAAAGTAGTCTTCAGGAAGCAATGCCCACTTTATATTGTCATGTTTAAATTAGCACAGTAGAGTGTTTTCTTAACAAATCCAAAGTAGTTACACAAGTTCAAAGCTATTTCCCCTTGATGCAGAGCATCTGTGGTCTGGTTTCTGTATTTTCAGCATGAGTGCACATCCTTTGCCAAGCTTTGTGGTGCATACTTATAATCCTAGAACATTGGAGACTAAGACAGAATGGTTGCTTCAAGCTAGTGATAAAACTGTGATATCTAGTGAATTCAGGGCAAGCCTGAGCTACATCAAAAATAAAAAATTAAGTAAATAAAAACTAAGATATAAAGCACAAATAGCCAAAATTATCCACATTAAAAACACATAAATATCCTAAACTTAACTTTTTAGTGTTTTTGTTCAGAGCATCATTAATTTGAATCAATCTCGTTGTCACTTATAAGTTATTAATCTCAACATCACGAGAAATTTTTCAAAAGCAACGTTTTCTTCTTACAAAGATGTTATTCATAGTGTCTTAGTATAATGCATCTTCAAGCACAAATAATGTATCACATGTCTGTGGTTGGCACAAAGTAGGACACTATGAATAATTTGGAGCAATTATATTTTGCATTGCTTTTAATGTATTAACGTCACAGTTATTCATGATATGAACTAGTAAATCTCTAACAACAATAAAAATGGTTTAATGCCTTAAATTAGATACCAAAAAATCTTATTAATTTTGCTGCTTTCATGAAAATTGTTTGCTAAAAAGCATATTAAAGACACTTAGAAGAATAAAGTACTTTGACAAAACAAAAATAGAAGAAATTCTGTTTATTTCTTAATACTGGCCTAGAAAAAATACTTCCACTAAGAGCTTATATATGTATCCTTCCATTTTAGGTTAAATGATGGCTAGAATCAAAATACATACTTTCTAAGGATTTTAAGATATATCTATTTTCTCGGGATTTTAACATTTCATTTCAGTCTCATAGGCAACTGAACTTGAAGACCTTTCTTTACATATGCTGCATAATTATCTCATTTCTTCTTTTCAGATAATGTTATCTTAGTAACTTTTTCCACACAGCAGAGGCAGATAATCTGTTATAGGACCGTAATGATCTAATGGCATTTTAGGCAACAAGCAGACCTCATATTTGTTATACCTATTTAGTAGTAGATCATCTTAGTCAACACCTGTGAATTATAATGCATTGTTTTTATGTAAGTAACAGTTAGTATTCTCAAATTTATTTTGTGTCTTTGAAATAAGCATTGACCTCAACACTTCAAGAAAGCACAGAAATGAATGGTGATTTCCAACTGAGAGACCTAAAGATTCACGAGAGGATGGGAGAATTATCCTGCATTGGTAATATAATCTACTATAGCTTGAAGGTGATTTCGATTCTGCAAACCCGTCCTAAAA
This sequence comes from Micromys minutus, assembly GCF_963924665.1. Lineage (NCBI taxonomy): Eukaryota > Metazoa > Chordata > Mammalia > Rodentia > Muridae > Micromys > Micromys minutus. Next base: position 28,066,687 of record NC_137976.1, read on the forward strand.
ATGCACTATGGGAGTGACATGACGCTATTCAGGATAAAATAAAAATATCACTTCTAATACTTATCAAATGCCAACAGTTCTATTCAGAGTTGTCCCTGCTACTCTCTTTGATTATAAATCAGGGATAGACATTAGCTGTGTTGAAATAGAAGCAGTTTACAAAAACTAAGGCAGCTTATTCACATTCTGTTAATGAAGGTCATTACTGCAATGAAAACCCAAGTACCATTTCCGAATTTCTTTTGTCCCTATTTCCTTAAATGTCTGTGTCTTTATTTAACATGTGTAGCGATGACTCTAGCTAAGAACCTGTTGTGACGTCATGCTGGGTGACAGGAAATACACACCTTGGCCTTCACTGTAATATCTATATGCTGTATGACACTGACACAGTTCTGGGGCCTTTTAAATTACATGAACTATATATGTCCCCAAACACTGTGGATTATAATAAAGTTGTAGAGGAATTAATGTTCTCCTCAAACTAAGGTCATAACTATCAAACAGGTACAATTTTGCTGGAAATATATGAAACGTAACCTAGTTTATCGTGTCCTACTCTTTCTATATTTCCTGTACCTAGTCATTGCTGCTTATCTCTCAGAGCTTCAAAAGTGGGAGGAGATGCTCGTCACCATCCCTTCATCATCATCTCGGGTTTGCCCTTTGCACTTGCTAAAAGAAAGAGTTCCACAGTCTTATCCCTTCTTTTTAAAGCACGTTACTGAAGAAAATGCTTCTTTAATTTCTGAGTGTATCCTTGCCAGCTTGTTCTTATTTTGGCATCTCACTCTCCAAGTTTTCCGTAGCTGACACTTTAGTAACTCATCACAGACCTCCACCTGTTGAACTCCTAGCCTCTTCCTAGACCTGCAGGCCACAGAGCAGAACACAAGAATATTTACAGTGCTACCATAGTTTTGCAAAGACATAGGAATAGTTACAAACAAAAATCCCAGCCACACTAGAGAAAAAAATGCCATTAAAAAGAAAAGATAGGTTCTTTTTTATTTAGTTCACTCTAAATCATTGTAGGGACAAACTGTCTCAGTGTCTGGCTACTGTTAATTAGATCAGCACAGTCATGGGAACTTTGGTTTTCCTTTTAAGTGTTGCCAACAGCTGCAAAACATCCATTTCCTCATAATTGATTCTCACTTTATTTGCAATGTTCCATGAGGCATAGCCCACTGAAATGACTCATCATGTTTATGGGAACAACGTAAGAATAAAGGTTATGTTTGAGTGGTTTTACCATATTAAATTTAGACTAAAATACATAGTTTCTTGGAAGTTATTTTAAGCCAGCTTTTAAATATACAAATTTAATTAGATTTCATTTTTAAAATCAGTTTCCTTTATGAGAAGTAGTCAGTTCCAAAATTCTTAAAAGGAGGGCCTACTTAAGGTAATGTCTGGTCTAGAGCTTATGAATAAACAAATAAATTAAAGTCTACCTTCATTCTCTAAAGCATTTCATAGAAGGGTAGTTCTGAGATCTGAAGTCTGTGTCTTTACCTTTTAAAAAGTGGCATGTCTCTGATATAACAGTTGTTTAGATTTTATGTGGAATCTGAGCTGAGGTTGCATCCTGGTCAGTCAGTGAATTTTCTTATCCACTAAGAAATTGCTGTAACTCCTTAACTGCAACTTTCAAACAGAAGGAATTTCTCTCACAGAAACATTGTGTGGTTATGAAATTTGAATCTCTGCATTAAACTTTTTAAGATAAGGTTTCTATTGTCTCTAATTTTCACAATGGAATAATATTTTTGGACTGGCTTTTATAAATTAATGCTCAGATGTAAACTACAGAATTACAGGTAAAAAGTAAAGGGATCCTAAGCTTGTTCTTATCCATAACCCTCATGAAATGTCAGATACTAACATATAGAAGAAAATCTATACTAGAAATATTTGAGCTGTCAGTATTATAATCAGTATACAATCTAGTCATCTATTTTAAATGTTTTCTTGTGTTTACCAACTGATGAATAAAAATTGCCCAGATATTGTTACAAAATTATATCAAAGACTATGAGAAAAAAAAATCTCCACAGTGTATCATCAAACTAAGGGTTTTAAGTTCTTTCTCGAATGTTCCTTTCTTTAGATTCCCTTTCTTTTAGAGAATATCTTCAGTTTGGAACTGTTAAAATAAGATTTACAAATCAAACACTTATTTTGTTCTTGTCTCTTTTTTTGGCTTAAACTCTGATTTCAAATATGTAGTTTAAAGATATGTATTTTAAATGCTGCACACAACATTGCTTTTTAAATATCTATAATGACTTTGAAGTAAACATCTCCTTTGGTTTTAAATTTTAGTGAATGAACTAGTTATATAATTTTATAACTCTTCAGTTATCACACCTGCAAAATAATCTTTCTGAAATAATTATACTTAGTTTACTGCGGATCAGCATATTTAAAGCGCGTCCACATCCTAACACAATGTCCAGTATGTTCACAGTGTTCTATTTTATAGCATGGTTTCCGCATGCAGAAATGAAGAATTGAGTAATGACATATCTACAAGTGCATCTGGACTAGATAGAAATGGACAATGGATTGCTTATGGTGACAGCCAGAACAAAGGTCATAGTAAACCCTTCATGCTAGAGTTTAACGATAGCACCACGCAGTTGTAGCTGAGGGAAGTACAGCCAGTAAGTAGCTGTTAGATAATTTCTGGGATATACCATAAACACCCTGCTAAAGAGACACTTTGCAGCCACAGAGAACTACTGGGTGATTTGAACGGAACAGTGTCTTGAGAATGGGATCTTCTAAAATATTACAATTATAGTGGGCCTTTGAATGAAAGACAATAAAGACACTCTTGAGCATCTCCTAATTTAATTAGTAGATATTCAAGTCAAAGATGACAAGACGCTGTGTGAGATTGGGAAATTACAGAGAAATGGAAAAGCTGGGAGTGTGTCAGAAGGATGTGTGCACTACCTTCTGTGGAAAGCAAAGGGAAGCGAATAGATTTGTTTTTTTTTTAAACGACTTTATTTTGCAAAACAAAGATAAATGTAAAAATTTTAAATATTTTTTGCTTAAAATTATACATTTTTGTCAGTACTGTTTTTTCAGACATTAAAATAAATTTTACATAAAACCATGTGAATATGTTTTTTAGTCAGTACTTGATTTTTTTCAAGGGCTTGACAGTATGCATTGAAAACGTACTAGTTGCAATAAGCGTAATGTACATGCAAAACAAAACGCAACATGGAAATAGTCAAAGTCTTCTTGTTTTGTGAATATATATATATTTTTTGTTTTCTTTATTTCTTGGACTTCATACAGTCTGTGAGTTGTTTCTGGGGGAGTGCTAGCCTCTGGGGTTAGCATCCCACTATCAGTGACTGCATATTATGTCTGTTCTTTTGTGACTGGGTTATCTCACTCAGGATGATCTTCTCTAGATGCAGCCATTTTCTTAAGAATTTGGTTAAGTCATTGTTTCTGGTGGCTGAGTAGTATTCCATTGTGTATATGTACCACAATTTTTGTATCCATTCGTCTTCTGAAGGACATCTGGGTTCCTTCCAGCTTCTGGCTATTATAAATAGAGCCGCTATAAAAATTGTGGTGCATATATCTCTGTTGTGTATTAAAGTGTCTCTGGGGTATATGCCCAGAAGTGGAATAGCTGGGTCTTCAGGTAGTACTATATCCAATATTCTGAGGTATCGCCAGACAGATTTCCAGAGTGGTTGTATTAGCTTGCAATCCCACCAACAGTGGAGAAGTGTTCCTATTTCTCCGCAGCCTCGACAGCATCTGCTGTCATCTGAGTTTTGGATCTTGGCCAATCTGACTGGTGTAAGGTGGAATCTTAGGGTTGTTTTGATTTGCATTTCCCTGATGGCTAAGGATGTCGAGCACTTCCTCAGATGTTTTTCGGCCATTCGGTGTTCCTCAACTGAAAATAATTTGTTTAGCTCTGTACCCCATTTTTTAATAGGGTTATTTGATTCTCTGGTGTCTAGCTTTTTGAGTTCCTTGTACACCTTGGATATTAGGCCTCTATCTGATGTGGTGTTGGTAAAGATCTTTTCCCATTCTGTTGGTTGCCATTTTGTTTTCTTGACGATGTGCTTAGCCTTACAGAAACTTTGCAATCTCATCAAGTCCCATTTGTTAATCTTTGACCTTAGAGCTTGAGCCATTGGTGTTTTGTTCAGGAAATTTTCTCCTGTGCCTATGTGTTCTAAGGTTTTCCCTACTTTCTCATCTAATAGTTCCAGTGTATCTGGTTTAATGTGGAGATCTTTAATCCACTTACACTTGAGCTTTGTACAAGGAGATAAGAACGGGTCTATTTTCATTCTTTTGCATGTTGAGTGCCAGTTGGACCAGCACCATTTGTTGAATAGGCTGTCCTTTTTCCATTGAATGTTTACTGCTCCTTTGTCAAAAATCAGGTGACCATATACATGAGGGCTCATTTCTGGATCTTGTATTCTATTCCATTGATCCACTTGCCTATTTCTGTACCAGTACCATGCAGTTTTCAGCACAATTGCCTTGTAATATAGCTTGAGGTCAGGGATAGTGATTCCCGCAGATGTTTTTTTGTTGTTGAGGATGGATTTCGCTATTCTAGGTCTTTTGTTATTCCATATGAAATTGCACATTGATCTTTGCAATTCCATGAAGAATTGGGTTGGAATTTTGATGGGGATTGCATTGAATCTGTAGATTGCTTTTGGTAGGATGGCCATTTTTAAGATGTTGATCTTTCCAATCCATGAGCATGGGAGATCTTTCCATTTTCTGAGATCCTCCTCAATTTCTTTCTTTAGAGGTTTGAAGTTCTTGTCATACAGGTCCTTCACTTTTTTAGTTAGAGTCACACCAAGGTATTTCATAGTTTTTGTAACTATTGTGAAGGGTACCTTTTCCCTAATTTCTTTCTCCACATGTTTGTCCTTTGAGTATAGGAAGGCTACTGATTTGTTTGAGTTAATTTTGTATCCGGCCACTTTGCTGAACTTGTTTATCAGCTGTAGGAGTTCTCTGGTGGAATTTTTGGGGTCACTCAAATACACTATCATGTCATCGGCAAAGAGTGATGTTTTTATCTCTTCCTTTCCGATTTGTATCCCCTTGATCTCCTTTTGCTGTCTAATTGCTCCAGCCAGGACTTCCAGTACTATGTTGAATAGGTAGGGAGAGAGTGGGCAGCCTTGTCGAGTCCCTGATTTCAGTGGGATTGCTTCAAGTTTCTCGCCATTAAGTTTGATGTTGGCTGTTGGTTTGCTGTATATTGCTTTTATTATGTTTAAATATGGGCCTTGGATTCCTGTTCTTTCCAGGACTTTTAACATGAAGGGGTGTTGGATTTTGTCGAATGCTTTCTCAGCGTCTAGTGAGATGACGATGTGATTTTGGTTTTTAAGTTTGTTTATATGGTGGATTACATTGATGGATTTCCTTATGTTAAACCATCCCTGCATCCCAGGGATGAAGCCTACTTGGTCATGATGAATGATGGTTTTGATTTGTTCTTGGATTCGGTTTGCAAGGATTTTGTTGAGTATTTTTGCATCAATGTTCATAAGTGAGATTGGTCATAAGTTCTTTTTCCTTGTAGGGTCTTTGTGTGGCTTAGGTACGAGGGTTATTGTAGCCTCAAAAAATGAGTTGGGTAATATTCCATCTGATTCTATCTTTTGGAGTAGTTTGGCGAATATTGGTGTTATATCCCCAATAAATGTCTGATAAAATTCTGCACTGAACCCGTCTGGACCTGGGCTTTTTTTGGTTGGGAGGCTTTTGATGACTTCTTCTATTTCTTTAGGTGTTATAGGGTTATTTAGATGGTTAACTTGGTCCTGGTTAAACTTTGGGACCTTGTATCTGTCTAGGAATTTGTCCATTTCCTCCAGATTTTCCAATTTTGTGGAGTATAAGTTTTTGTATTAGGATCTGATTATTTCTTGAATTTCCTTAGTTTCAGTTGTTATGTCACCACTTTCCTTTCTGATTTTGTTAATTTGGATACTCTCTCTTTGCCCTTTAGTTAGTCTGGCTAGGGGTTTATCAATTTTGTTGATTTTCTCAAAGAACCAACTCTTTGTTTTGTTGATTTTTTCAATGGTTTTTTTTTTTTTTTTTGTTTCTATTTGGTCTATTTCTGCCCTAATTTTGATTATTTCTTGCCGTCTACTCTTTTTGGGTATATCTGCTTCCTTTTGTTCTAGGGCTTTTAGCTGTGCTGTCAGGTTGCTGATGTGAGCTCTCTCCAGTTTCTTCTTGGAAGCACTTAGGGCAATGAGTTTTCCTCTCAATACTGCTTTCATTGCATCCCATAGGTTTGGGTATGTTGTGCTATCATTTTCGTTGAATTCTAAAAAGTCCTTAATTTCTTTCTTTATTTCTTCTTTGACCCTGCTATCTTTTAACAGAGCGTTGTTTAGTTTCCATGTGTATGTGGGCATTTTGTTGTCTTTGTTGTTGTTAAAGACCAGCCGTAGACCATGGTGATCTGAAAGGATGCATGCGAGTATTTCTATCTTCTTATATTGATGAAGGCTCGTTCTGTGTCCAATTATGTGGTCAATTTTCGAGAAGGTGCCATGGCGTGGTGAGAAGAAGGTGTATTCATTTACTTTAGGATAGTATGTTCTGTATATATCTATTAATTCTAGTTGGTTCAAAGTTTCTGCTAGTTTTGCAGTGTCCTTGTTCAGTTTCTGTTTCCCTGATCTGTCCATTGGTGAGAGTGGGGTGTTAAAGTCTCCCACTATTATTGTGTGGGGTGAAATGTATTTTTTGAGCTTTAGTAGAGTTTCTTTTATGAATGTGGGTGATTTTTTATTTGGAGCATATATGTTAAGGATTGAGAGTTCCTCCTGACAGATTTCCCCGTTAATGAGTAAAAAGTGTCCTTCTTTATCTTTTTTGATAACTTTTGGTTGGAAATTTACTTTATTCGATATTAGAATAGCCACTCCAGCTTGCTTCTTGGAGCTGTTTGCTTGGAAGTTTTTTTCTCACCCTTTTACTCTGAGATAGTGTCTGTCTCTGTCTCTGAGATGAGTTTCCTGTATGCAGCAAAAGGCTGGATTTTGTTTATGTATCCAGTCTGATAGTCTATGTCTCTTTATTGGGGAGTTGAGACCATTTATGTTAATAGATATCAAAGAATAATTGTTTCTGTTTCCTGCCATTTTTGCTTTTTTGGGTTGAGTTGTGTCTGTGTTTTTTTCTTCTTTTAGTTTTCTTGTTTAGGAGTTTTCTTGTTTTTACTAGGCTGTATTTTCCCTCCTTGTATTGGGTTTTCCACCTACAATTCGTTGTAGTGCTGGGTTTGTGGTCATATATTGTGTGAATTTTGATTTGTCTTGAAATATCTTTGTCTCTCCATCGATGGTGATTGATAGTTTTGCTGGGTATAGCAGCTTGGGCTGGCACTTGTGCGCTCTTAAGGAGTGCATGATGTCTGTCCAGGCTCTTCTAGCTTTCATAGTCTCTGTTGAGAAATCGGGTGTGAGTCTGATTGGTCTGCCTTTATATGTTACCTGACTTTTTCCCTTACTGCTTTTAGTATTCTTTCTTTACTTTGGGCACTTGATGTTTTTACTATTATGTGTCGGGAGGTGTTTCTTTTCTGGTCCAACCTATTTGAGTTCTGAAGGCTTCTTTTATGATCGTGGTCATCTCATTCTTGAGGGTAGGGAAGTTTTCTTCTATGATTTTGTTGAAGATATTTACTGTGCCTCTTAGTTGATATTCTTCTCCCTCTTCTATTCCTATTATCCTTAGGTTCGGTCTTCTCATTGTGTCTTGTATTTCCTGGACATTTTGGGTTAGGAGCTATTTGTTTTTTGCATCTTCTCTGGCTATTTTGTCTATGTTTGCAATGTTGTCTTCTGCCCCCGAGATTCTCTCCTCGATCTCTTGTAATCTGTTGGAAATGCTTGCTTCTGTGACTCCTGATTTCTTTTTTTGGTGTTCTGACTCTAGGGTTATCTCTTTTAGCTCTTTCTTTATTGTGTCAATTTCTGTTTTAATTTCCCTCTTCCATTCCTTTATTTCTTTGGTTCTGTTTTCGTCTCGTTCTTTGAGTTCTTTGAGTGTTTTTCTTGTTTCTTCTTTAAAAGCTTCTGAATCTTTTTGCTTTTCCTCCCTTTTTTGTTTAAGTAACTCTATCAGCGTCTTGAGGCATGATTTCAGGTCTGTGTCTTCTTTCTCTGGAGTGTTTGGAATTCCGATGTTTGCTACTATCGAAGAGCTGGGTTCTGGTGTTGCTAGATTAACTTGGTTTCCTTGAGATATACTCTTTCTCTTTTCTCTTGCCATTTTGTTGTCAGTGATATGTTCTTGCCTTTCCCTTGTATCTGGTCTGTGTTTCTGGTAAACTTTCCGTGTGCACTCCGCAGAGATCTCTCTACTCCCCGGCAGCCCAGGTTCCGGGTGGCAGCTGGGCAAGGCTCCGCTCTGCGTACTGAAGTCGCCTCCGGGTGGGAACAGACGTTTCTAAGATCTGTTCCTGGTCACAGATGCTCAGCCTCTCCGAGCCACCTTTCCGGCTTCCAATTGTAGCCATGTCTCAATTTCAGAGCTTCCCTGAAGTCCCCACACAGCACCCAACAGAGGGATCAGAGCAGGACAGAGAGAGCAGGATAAAAACCCTACCAGCAAAAAAAAAAAAAAAAAGAAAAAAAAAAGAAAGTAGATTTGGTTTTTAAAAAAAAGTTATAACGTTTGAGACAAGCGATGATGGGAGGATATGTGATACACAGAAATTTATTTTAGATAAAATATAACAATAGTAGCTTGTGTCTGAAAATTTTCATCTTATTTTCTGGGACTTGGTAAGAAGACTGCGAAGCATTCTTTGTATTAATTTCTGAGAGTTCATGGAGGGGTTAAAAAGATGAGTGAATTACATTTTTTCAGAATATAAATTTAAATTTTTGGCTACTGGATTGCAATCCTAATAACCACACTGTGCTGGGCATTTGAATTTCGGGGAAGATTTTGGAAGATGCCCAGACTTTATATTTTTAAGAATAGTACTGGGAATTGGGAGGGGTAATTTATTATGTGAGTCAGCAAGCTCAAATCCTCAGTGACAGGAATGAACACTAGGAAAATGGTCTGAAGTTCGACTCTCCAGGAAGAAGAATTATACGCTTCTGAAAGATCAAGTTTAAAAAAGCATACAAAAATCATTGCAACCAGCTGGTTTACTAATAAAGCTGCAGTGTTTTATTTGGCTAACTCCTGGACTCCTTTGAAACCATGATTTTACTGTAATTACTGAAGATGAAAGTAACATTTAGCTCATACTATAATTAGCTGAAACCTGATGACAACAATTAGCATGATGTTTTTGTCTGACTCTGAACATGTTTGTGGCCTCACAGCCAATGGGAAGAACAAAGCCATTGCTGGACTCTTAAAGTCATCAACCAAAATGACCCACTTGACTTTTGTCTCATTTCTGAATAAACCTCTGATGTTATTAAAAGACAGCTATAGCTCTGTGGCTTAGTGTGAGTTCTCTTTTGGGTTGTAATATTTATGATGTATTGAACTGTTTTGATAAATGCTTTCTTTTTCTTGTCATGAATGTATCTGTTTCTATAATGTGATATGGTCCCTCCCTTCGATGACAGCAACAGAAAGCTTAGTTGGTTTCCTCAGATTCAGGCACTTTATAAGTAAACTGTGGATTCCGGTTTATTCTTTTATTAACAGTCAATTTGATTTTCATTTAACTTATCCTGATTACTGTTTTCTGTCCTTCCATTCCCTCCAATTCCTCCCTGTCTTACCTCATATTCAGATCCCTATCTTTGATGTCTCTCAGAAAATAAACAGGCGTCTAGGAGCTAGTAATAAGATATGGTAGAACATAATACAATAGGACAAACAGAAATACAACCAATTAAGACAAAGCAGACAGAAGGAAATGAACCCAGGAAAAGCACAAGAGTTATTCACACAGACACCCACTTATTTGCACACTTAGGAATCACATACAAGCATAAAATTAGAACATGTCACATATATATATATATATATGAACTAATGTAAAATAATGTATAGTTGTATAACTGAATGCTAGCTTAGAATATACACACAAAGCAATACATTATTTTAATGTTATTATTAATTCCAAATTCATTTATTTTTACCTACCAAATTATATTAAAATATTAACTTGGAAGAATGTTTAAATAAATACATTGATCCTCTCAAAAATAAGTTTAGAATGTAAAAAGTAGGTGAAGATTAGTTTGGATAGGGTTAAAGCTTCTCAAAAAATGATTTAATAGTTTACAATTTATTTTAGGGTCAGTTGTTCTTATAGAGTTGACAATTTGGGGGTATGTGAGATGCAGTCTGAAACCATTATTTGATTATACTGTGGAAATCGTCACTACTGAGCTAAATAGCTAGCAGTTTTTGCTTGTTTATTTTACTTTTAGCAGACAGATTCGTGTAACTTGCCAAGTGTAGTCTTGAACTTGTGATGTTTCTCCTCACATCCACCATAGTTGGTGTTACAGGCATGTGCTACCCTGGCTGGTACTTTTATTAGCAGATTAATAATAACAAGAAAAAGAAAGAGATAGCAACAATGACATTCTTCGGAGGGTCGTGAATATTATGATGAGGAGACAGACGTGTCTTTGTGTCAAAGAGCTACACAGGAAGACTATAGTTATTTATTTTCTCAATGCCATTGCACTCTATAAAATGTTACATCGTTACTTAATCTACAAAATCAAACAGTCCTTGAATGTGATAATCTGGAGATTCAACAAGGCAGGACTGGATACTAGCCCCACTCTAAGCAGATGTTCACATTTTCCTGAGTTTAATCCTGTGAAGTTTCAAATATCACTGTCAATTAAAACTCACGTGGGGATCCACCCTATGCAGCCACCAAACCCAAGCACTATTTCTGATTCCAAGAAATGTTTACTGGCAGGAACCAGATATGGATGCTTGGTCAGAGGCTCTACCAGAGCCATACTAATCAAGAAGAGGGTGCTTGCAGCTAACCATCAGACTGAATACAGGGACCCAAATGAAGGAGCTAGAGAAAGGAGTGAAGGAACTGAAAGGGTCTGAAACCCCATAGGAAGAACAAAATTATCAACTAACAAAACCTACCATTGGCCCCAGAGACTAAAACACCAACCAATGAGTTCACATGGAGAGACCCATGGCTCCAGGTGCATATGCAGCAGAGGATAGCATTCTCTGGAATCAATGGGAGGAGAGGTTCTTGGTCCAGCAAAGGTACTTTATTCCAGCATAAGGGAACGCCAAAACAATTGTAGATTATTACTCGATGGACAAAAGGGAGATAGATTAATAATAATAGATATATAGAGATGGGAGTTCTCAGCTGACTCAAAGAATAGTTTAATGTATTCTTAATTAAAATTATATCCCCGATTTATATATAAATGATTGGTTACCCTTCTATTTACTTATGTTTTATTACAACCAAAATTTTAGATCAACAGTACAAACAACAATGCAATGAAATAGAGAACATATTAATCTACTACATTGCATTACTTCTTATGAGTTAGACCAGGAAAGTTATAATATTCTTTCAACCCAAATGAGAAACAGAGAACATATTAATCTACATTGCATTACTTCTCATGAATTAGACCAAGAAAGTTATAATATTCTTTCAACCCAAATGAGAAATTCAAGCCATATTTCTAAATTAACTTATATTTGCCAGATATAATTGTTGTCTCAGGGACTCACTGCTGAATAAGCTCACAGTTTGTAGGTCTTCCAGAATTCTGGCTGGCTGGCTCGCTCAACTCAGCGATTCTGTCCTAAACTCCTCTCTAATATGCCCAATTCAAACTGTCTCCTCTCAGCTTCTGAATGAGATGCTCTGCTTGTCTTCTAACTCTGGATATAAGTTCTAATCTTCCTGCCCCTTTCATTCTCTGGCTCATTCTGTCTTCACCTGTAACCTGTCTCTATAAAACTGTTCTTATAAAACTGCCGCACCGTCTCTGTCTCTGTCTCCATAGTCTCTGTCTCTGTCTGTCTCTGTCTCTCTCTTTCTCTCCCTCCTTCCCTCAAATCACCTCTCTTTCCTGTTCTCATGAGTTGGTTGTATCCTCTTCCTGATGCATTCTCTCAAGTCTTTCTCTGGTTTATTATTTTGTCTGTCAATTATTTAGACATGACATTCCAACATGGCTGCTGCCTTCTACAAACTAGCTTTACCTTCATTGTTTGGAATTCAAAGTATGTACTAAGAATGATGTATCTATATTTCAGCAAGAGGGATTAAAGGTGGGTCATTCCAACCTGATGACTTAGACCTAGAAGTTCCTTAATTGTGATCTTTTGCTAGAGCAACCATGTTGCTGGAATAAAATGCACTTATATTTTCTGAATAAAACTCACAGTGATTTGTCTGACCATTATCACATGTGTATGAAGATTTAAACAGCTGCTGGTCCAAAAGACATTAGTCTTATATCTAGAAGAGGCATTATACATTTAGAAAACCATGTTGTAAAATACAAAATAGACTTTCAGAGGATAAAGGGTTCTTTTTCTATGGTAACAAACTATTTCCAGAACAGTACCTAAAAAGAACACTTGAATGCAATTCAAGTTTATTCCTCATGTAACAACATACATTAACAGTTTTGAAAAAATTAAAGGAAAAAATATTTATATGTTTTTGTAATGAATGTATAAGGTGTAATTGCCTCAACAATCTACTTTGTAAATAAGAGACAAAATTTTATTATCAGATAATTCAAATGTGATTAAAAAGTTATATTATAACTGATTACTGCTTGAAACTACAATTTGAAATAAAATTCCTGTGCAACTTGGTGTAACAGTTACAACTTAGAATTTGACAGAAAACTAACAGAGGAATTAAAGCTATGTAAATATTTGATAAAACATTTGTGCTGAGCTACTTGCTTTCAAAGCAACAGACATAATTTTTTGCATCAAATTCCCTTAAAACCCACCCTGCCTTTCTCATTCTTTTCAGATTACTTTGTTTTCTTAAAATATTTTAAAATTAATTTTCTTTCTATTTAAAGATCACTCAGCATGAACATCTTTCTATACATTTGCCTTTACATCTTATTAGAATATTAATATGTACTTCACAATTCCAAGTTTCAATTCATTCATTATGTATTTATTCATAGACAATTTTACCTCATCTCGGTTGCTGTACACTTGTTCATGAAATCAGATGATGACAGGCTTCCAGGCCACCCCAGAAAGCCACTTCACTAATCAAATAAACTAAGTCACCTGCAGTGCTCCATGTTAGGATCCTTATAATAATTATATTTACCTTTCTCTACGGATGTGCAAACTTCCATTGAGTTAAATATAGACTAAGGCTTCTCCTAGAAGACAATAATATGTATTTCATTACCATTGTGTATTTATTATGTATATGCAGATCTGTTGCATACTACTGGTTTCATTTAAGTATATATTACATTGTGAGAAAATTCTCTCTATATCCCCTGCCCCACCCTTTTTATCTCTGTCTCCTATTAGTTCTCTTTCTTCCCTTAACTTCTAATTTAATGTAATGTATACTATTTATACATGGAATTAGGAATCTTGGAAAAGTCTAGAAACATAAATGAGTAAAAACATATAAATTTATCTTTCTGAGACAAATTAACTCAATGTGACTGTATTCAGATGTATACATTTTTACGGAGGAATTAAGAACTTGCCAGATACTGACTCTTCTATCCCCTTGGTCATCAAGTTTAATGTTATATCTTCTAGGGTTATGATGATTAGATCAATTATTGTTAGCCTCAAATTAACTTCTAATTTCTCCAGTTCTAAAATATATTCTGTAGGACTCAGTGCAAGATACTATTACAATATTCTGTAGACCAGTTGCTTACATTACAAGTACTTTATGACTATAAGAAATTAGTCTGCTGAAAACTCTCTTGTCTTACAGCAGATAACCTCTTCTCTCATGAAGAAGAAAAAAAACTTTGTTCTCTATTCTCCTGCTAATGTTGGTATTAATCTCATTTTGAGGCTTCAGTTATTGTTATCATAAAGTTGATTACCTACTAAAAACATTAATTAAGAACAGAGTAGCATTGTGGGTTAGAATTCTCAGACATAAATCAGGGTATGTATATGTGTAGGTTTAGTGTAGAATACATCCTCTGTTTGCTTGTTAAGCATCAACATATAAAAATAGCTAATTTTTTATTGTTTGCTAGATTTTACATGTCTGGCCAGATAATTCAGATCATCCATAAATGTATCTGTGGTTACCTTTCCAACTATAAGCAAGTCCTGAAGACCAGAAACTAATGACTGGATTTGTAGATTCTGAATATGATGACCTTTTTTATAGGTGATAAAAGGTAGGGGTCTGAGCCTATTTGGAAGAAGTACATAACAGAGAAAATATATCATAATCCACTTTCTTAACCCATATTTTATGTGTCCCAGATGTTATTGGCTAAATAGCTCGCTTCCCCCAATGTGTCCCTGGTCACAAAGTTTGACACATCTGAAACTAAGACAAAATAAATATTTTATCATTTAAAATTCCATTTATGGCTATTGTCCAAATGATACAAAGGTGTGACTTGCTTTAGGATTATTGTGCTAATTATATATGATTTTGTGCTTGTTAGTATTAGAATGACATAAATTTTGAAAATGTCTGGAGGTATTGGCTTAAGAAGCAAGAAATAAGCACAAACAACTCTGAACTCTGTGTCTTTAGGACTAGACAATTGTTTGGGCCATCAGGATGGTTTAAACAAAAATGTCATCATATAGGCTAGATACTTTCGGGTAAATTATGTGCATACCTTCCCTATATAGTGAGATTTTTGAGTTATATTTAATTTAAAAGTGAGGGACATATTTTTGTGGAGGAAATTGTAAAGCTCCTAACATTTTAACTCTGGCTTGCCTGTCATTGGTGCTATTAACCAGAATCACAGGGAGATTAAGAGAAAATAGTAGATATGAGATGTTGAATTAGTTAGGGTTTCATTGCTCTGAAGACACACCATGATGAAGACAACTCTTATAAGAGACAATGTTTAATTGGGGCTGGCTTACAGGTTCAAAGGTCCAGTCTATTATCATCAAAGCATGGTAGCATCTGAGAAGTCATGGTATTGGAGGAGCCAAGAGATCTACATCTTGTTCAGAATGCAGACAGGAGGAGGGTCACATTGCCTACTCATATAATGACACACTTTCTCCAAAAGAAGCCATACTTACTCCAACAAGGCCACACCTTCTAATAGTGTCACTCCCTGGACCACGCACATTCAAACCACCACAGTGCACTTCCTAGCACCTGTAGGCTTGTTAAAACACATAAATGTGTTGGGGCCACATCTATACATAACATAATGCAAAATACATATAGTCGAACTTCAAAAGTCCTATAGTGTATAACAATCTCAACAATGTTCAAAGTCTCCATAGAGATTTATTCAATACTTAACTGCAATGCCCTCTAAAATCAAAAAGCATTTCACATACCTCCTACATCAAAGGATATACATTACCATTCCAAAAGAGTCATAGTGGGAAAATACTAGACCAAAACAAGACCAAAAAATTAGTTTCACAAACTCGAGACCCATCATCTCCATATCTGATGTGATAACACTCTTCATATAAACAACTCCTTTCTTTTCTCTTTACTGTAACAAACTTCTTTCTCTTGTGCTGTTTCCATTCCATAGCTGCTTTTCTCAGCAGGTATCTCACAGAACTGACATCTCTAGCATCTTGGGGTATTCAAGGCAACTTCAATTTTTCACTGTGTTTTTCCAATGCCTGTAATCTGCACATGATCTTCTGGGCTCTTCCAAAGGGCTTAGGTCACCCACTTCTTCAGCTCTACCCTCTGTAGCACTGTAGGCACTGATTAACTCCACTCCACTGCTGCTATTATTCTTGGTAGCCATTCATAGCACTGGCATCTCCAATTTGTTGAAGCCTTATGCTGCAGCTAGGCTTCACCTAACTCCATCTCCTCTCACCCTGCCATTGCCTCCATGAAAGTGCTCCCTCGCCCAACCATTCTCTCCCACCTCAGTGCCCTGGCATTCCCCTACACTGGAAAAGGCTCTCTTATTGGTACCCATTCTCAACTTCTTTGCATGACCCCTTCAGGCCTTGGCTGTCAACTGCAACTGAGGCTGTACCTATACCAATGGCTGTTCCTAGCCTCTTACGGTGTCAATCCTCAGCTGTTCTCCATGACCCCTTAATGTTTACAAAATTAGTACCACATTACCAAGTCCAGCTGAAGTACAAGGTACAACCTTGACTATCTCTGAAATACAGCTTCTTTGTGCTCTCAGAAAACAATTCCAGAAGATTTCACCCTAGTGATGCTGGGCTCTTCTTAATCACTGCTAATTTCTTAGCTCCGGCCAATCAGCATCATTAATTTTCCCAGTAGTCTCCTTCTACTGTTGATTCTAAAGCCTGAACCACATGGCCAAACCTGCTGAGTTCTGTTGCTTACTGTAGGTGGAGTATGCCCCCTTGTTCTATTATATTATTACCAATTTTCTGTTTTCCAACTCCCTCTCTGTGTAAGTTTGGCTGTCCTAGAGCTTGCTTTGTAAATTCACCTTGATCTCAGAGATCAGCATAACTTTGTCTCCTGAATGCTGGGATTAAAGACATGTTTTATCATGCCTGTACCTAAGTTTTTCTCTTCGAAACTTGCTCTGTACCAGGCTGTCCTTAAGTTCAGAGATATGTTTCCCTCTATCTCCTGAGGTTAAAGGTGTACACTACCATGCCTAGACCTTTTCTTTCTTTTTTTTTTTACAACTTTATTTTTTAAAAAATAAGGATACATATACAGATTTTAAAGGCATTTTGGCATAACACTATATGATTATATTTTTGTCAGTACTTAACTCTTTTAGTGGTTTGATAACATGCATTGAAATCCCACTAGTTCCCATAAGCATGAAGTACATGTAGGACAGAATGTAACATGGAAACAGATTTCTTGTTGAGTATAGATTAAGCATAATGATCTGTGAATACCAAAAATTACCACAATGCTATTATCTTAGCTCTTGAATTATTTATTTTTCTCATGGCCACTATTTCTTAACATCTAAATAAAAGCTTCTGTCTTTTAGCCTCAGATTGTGCCACCCTTACCCAGATTATAGTTCATTTCAGATTAAAAGACAAATGAAAACAATAATCAAGTCACCTGTACAACTGCAAAAGCATAAACAATAAGCACAGTAGGGTAGGAACTTACATCAGTGTCACTTTAATCTGTTTATCTTCTTGAACATAGGATTCTGCTCCATTCTACTTCTTGGTGCCCATTTATTATTTGAATCATACATTTTGTCCTTTTCCTTTCTGAGTTTGCTATTCTTCTTCAAAACATTTTTCACGAGAGAAAGTAAGAATACAAAGTCTGGGCTGAACTTTTCTGAGACTTCATTTGTCAGTGCAATTAATTGAAATCTCTTTACCTTAGCTTCAGGTGGACTTTTTAGAAAGGTCAAAAAGGGATTTTTGGTGAAAATGGGGTCATTTTGACCAAAATATTATAAGAACAGTCTGTAGGCCGCATACTAACATTTTTCTCCTCTTAAACCTCTTGAGCCAGTTTGTTTACACAGTTCAGATTACCCTTACTACCACCATCTTTCATATTCCTAAGAGGATGGTAGATTAGGCTTCACTTAAAACAGTCTGCTGCTTTTCAAACTCCCAAGATCCACATTTCTCAAAACAAAAGCATGGTCAGGACTATCACAGCCATACCTAAATTTTTATACCAACTTCTGTCTTAATGAGGGTTTCATTGCTGTGAAGAACACCATGACGAAGACAACTCTTATAAGGGACAATGTTTTATTGGGGCTGGCTTACAGGTTCAGAGGTTCAATCCATTAATATCATGGTGGGATGGTGGCAGTGTCCAGGCAGCACGATGCAGGAGGAGCTAAGAGATCTATATCTTGTTTGGAAGCAGCCAAGAGAAAGCTCTTTCACAAGCATCTAGGAGTAGGTTCTCATTGCCCACTTCTGTAGTGATACACTTCTTGCAACAAAGCCACATCTACTCCAAAAGACCAAAGCTGCAAATAGCACCACTCCCTTGGCCAAGCACATTCAAATCACTACAGATGTTCAAAATGAGTGGTATCTGGTTTGAAAAGCTAGAAGTTGAAATTTACAAAGTAGACATTCTTATAAAGAAACCTGGAACAATTAAAAGGGGAAGAATAGGAAAGATGTCTCATACCAATTTGAAGGACATGTAATGTCATATTCATTTTATGCCCCATGTTTGAAGCATTTCCCCCTGAGAGGACAGAAATGTATGGGCACACAATTCTATTAGACTACCTACAACACTATACTTATAACACATTAGATCCAAATTTCTCTACAGCATCCAGAATTTCTTCATACTCTAAGATTCCTAG
This sequence comes from Micromys minutus, assembly GCF_963924665.1. NCBI lineage: Eukaryota > Metazoa > Chordata > Mammalia > Rodentia > Muridae > Micromys > Micromys minutus. The sequence goes on from NC_137976.1 coordinate 28,085,181, forward strand.
TCTGTGACACTCAGTTATATTCTAAACATCATGGGTGATAAAGTTCCTATTCCCCTCTGCCTCCATTTAGTAGGATTTCTTTCCTTTTTGTTTTTGTATTTTAGTTACAACTATCAAAAAGTAAATTTTATTTTCATTCTAATAATCTTCCTGGAAAGTTAGATTTAATTTCTAAAGCTGGACAAATGACTTTCAGACTACACGTTTAGAGTTGGTAAATTGAATAGATAATATTCTTACCCATGTGATCATTTTTTTTTTTTTTTGTAGTTTTCTACCACTAGCAACAGATATTTAAAAGTCAGTGTTGGAAAGAACATTAAGATTAAGACTTTCTAAGACAGAATAGTAGCATATTTTTCTTCGTTTCTGTAATTCTTAGTTCCTAAAAAATACCCTTTCGTTAAAATAATGCAAGAAAATGGATATAAACACTGCAAATGCACTAAGTTCCATAAGAGCAGCAATACAGGGAAGGAGAACAGGAAGGGGAGCCAGTTAGCTTTATTAGTTTTTTGTGGTATATGTTGCTTACTGTTCCAACAGTCCTTTTAGAAGCTGAAAGTAATTATATTGGTCAGTAATATCTAAGATCATCCCATTTCTTTCCTCTTTGTAGCCTTGACATCTTTACAACTAAGTTGCTGGAACACTTGCTGAGTATACTGTAAAATTGAACAATGTGTTTGAATGCTTGTATGTGGATGTAAATATGTTTGAATGCTTGGTCTCCATCATTGGGGACAGGAATTAATAGTAGGTATGACCTTGTTAAAGTAGGTGCGACCTTGCTGAAAAAAGTATGTCATTGTTAGGGTGGGCCTTAAAGTCTTAGATTCTCAAGCTATGCCCAATGTAAAACGCGCATAATCCCTTTTTGCTACTCTTGGATCAAGAGGTAGATTTCTTGGTCCCTCTAGTACCATGTCTGCCTGCAAGCTGCCATGGTTCCTGCTCTGATGATAAAGGAGCAAATCTCTGTAAGCCAGCCCCAATTAAGTGGTTTTGGTCTTTTGGATTTGATTGTTTGCCATGATCATCTGTGCCTCTTTACAGCAATGAAACCCTAACTAAAACAGAAGGCAACTAAGGAAAAATAAACTTTTGAACAAAACATTTCTCTTTTGTTCATTAAAACTTGTTCATAGCTATAGCTTTGATCCAGAAAAGAAATGTATTTATGCTCAGTTTTTGTTAAATCTAAGTGGAATTTTTTGCTAAGGATGGTTTTTTTTTTTTTTCTAGCTTTGAAAAATATTTAATCTCAAGTGTATTTTTTTCAATAACAGCAATATTAACAATACTAAAATATTGTTATTATAATGTGACTCAATCATGTTACATCTTTTAAACTCTTCCAATAACAGTCTAGCAAGTGCTATAATAATAATAATCATCATCATCATCATCATCATCATTTTCATTTTACGCATAGAAAGATGACTAAAATTTTTGTCAGTTTCATTAAAACTCTGGACTGGTGAAATGAGTCAGCAGGTAAAGGCACTTGGTATAGCCTGAAAAGCTGAATTCAGTCCCCATAGAGTACATGGTCTAAGTAGAGAAATAGTTCCCAAGCTTTCCTCTGACCTTCTTGTTCACACTGCACACATCACAGTGCCAAACTAGGGAATTAATAAATAAGTGCTAATAAATAAATTTAAGTCTACACACTGTAGTCTCAATAGCACTGTTCAGTTCAGATTGATTTTCTTGTTCAAAATCCAATTTATTTCCCAAAATAGAATTCAGTTCAGTAATGAGCTGATATAGCACATGGTGAAATGAATACAGTTTGGATGAAAATATTTATTAGTTAACATTATGTTAAAAACTTTTAAGAATACAGTTTGATTCTGTAATATCCTGTGTTTTGCATACTTGCTAACATAGACAATATTTTTCTTTTGTCTTTTTTTACTGAATGTATTTTATTTACATTTCAAATGTTATCCCCTTACCCGATTTCCTCTCCATAAACCCCCTATTCCATTCCTCTCCCCTTGTTTTGATGAGGGTGCTTACCTGCCCACCCACACACCCCCTCCTGCCTCCCTGCCCCAACATTCCCCTACACTGGGACATCAAGCCCCTACACATGTGTACTTGAAATTTTTTGCTGCAAGCATCCTTATCTGTATCAGTATGGCTCTGATAAAGCCTCTGAGGAGACATCCATATCTGGCTTCTGTCAGTAAGCTTGGCATTAGCAATAATGACTGGGTTTGGTAGCTGCATATGGGCTGGATCTCAGGTGAGGTAGTCTCTGGATGACATTTTCTTCAGTCCCTACTCCATTCTTTGTCCCTGTATTTCTTCCAGTGAGTATTTTGTTCTCCCTTCTAAGAAGAACTGAAGGATCTGCATTTTTTTTTTTTTTTAGTTTCATATGGTCTGTGAATTGGGCTTTTGATACTCCAAGCTTTTGAGCTAGTATTCACTTATCAGTGAGTGCATACCATTGTGTGTTCTTTTGTGACTGTGTAAGGAAATGCCAGGGCGATGAGGTGGGAGGTGGTGGTTGGGAGTGGAAGCATTTTTTTGGAAACTAAAGGAGGGGGAGGGGGAATGGAAGACTGGGGAAGGGCTAACATTCAAAATGTAAATACATAGATTATTCAATAAAAATGATAAAAAAGAAAAATTGCCTTTTCGATTATATTTTCATAAAATTTAATACTGTTTTTTTTTCAATTTTATTGGATATTCTTTGTATTTACATTTCAAATTTTATACTCTTCCACCCACTCCCTCCCTCCTCCCCCTCAACTTGCTTCCATGAAGGTGCTCCCTCTCCCAATCACCAGTGCCTTTGGCTGGTTGATGATGTTCTTCCCATGAGGTTGCAAATCTTTCAGCTCTTTCAGTCCTTTCTCTCGCTCTTTTATTGGTGTCACCATGCTCAGTCTTATGGTTAGCTGCAAGCATCCTCATCTGTATCTATATCACTTTGGGAGAGCCTCTGAGGAGACATCCATGTCCAGTTCCTGACAGGAAACACCTCTTGGCATCAGCAATAGTGCTTATGTTTGGTGGCTGCATATGGGGTGGTTCTCCAGGTGAGGTAGCTTCTATAGATCTTTTCTTCAAACTCTGCTCCTCCATTTGACCTTGTATTTCCTCCCCTGTTTTGTTCTAAGAAGGACTGAGACATGCACATTCTGGTCTTCCTTCTTTTTGTGCTTTATAAGTTCTGTGAATGGTTTCTTGGGTTTTCTGAGCTTTTGTTTTTTGTTGGGGGGAGCTAGTATCTGCTTATAAGTGAGTACATACCATGAGTGCTCTTTTGTGACTGGGTTATATTACTCAGGATGATAGCTTCAAGTTCCATCCATTTACTTAAGAATTTCATGAACTAGTTTTGTTTTTTTTTTTTTTAATAGTTGAGTAGTACTCCATTGTGTAAATGTACCACAATTTCTGTATTCATTCCTCTGTTGAAGGACATCTGGGTTCTTTCCAGCTTCTGGCTATTATAAATAAGGATGCTATGAACATTGTTGAGCACTTGTCCTTGTTAGATGTAGTAGCTACTTTTGGGTATATGCCCAGGAATGGTGTAGCTGGGTCCTCAGGTAGTACTATGTCCAATTTTCTGTGGAATAGCCAGAGTTTTTAATTGGAATTATTCATTTTAGCAAATATGAACACTATTGAGTTTTACCATTATATTTTCATGAAGGTGAACTACTCAATGCTGTGTTTATTTGCTTTGTACATGTTTCTTTTACAACTTCTTCCACCCTAACTGGTACCTTTCTGTCCCCTTATGATTTCTTGTTACATATTCCATTTCCCAATCTTGCTGTGCTCCCCATCACTTAAACCCTTTCTGTAATACATTCACATATATAAATATATATACAACATCACCATATGAAACACAACATGGAATATCTGTCGTTTGAGTCAAAAATATCTAATCTATGTCATGTTTTATAATTTTTGTATTTCTTACAAAGTATCCTCCACCATTATTAAGCAGATTTTTTTTTTGAGAAAGAGATGAATGATAGTGTGCAGACAAACATTTGGATTCCTAAGAGATTTGGCTAGCACTTTGGAAAGGTAATTCTTCAGGAGTCACTACCAAAGACTAGGTATGCTTTCAGGTCATGAGTCAAGCTGAGATGCTATTGAGCCTCCTGCATGTATGGAACAACACTCAAGACAAAAAAAAAAAAAAAAAAAAAACTTTCCCACCTCAAAAATGTGTTATTTCTGCCAAGAAAGGAAAATTCCCAGCCTAGGTAGCCTTAGGTGACTTTACATCAGCATGAAAATTACTGTTATGCTGTTTTTCTTTTTACCGGAGCAAAGTGGTTTCTTTCAGTCTTATCATTCTCCTACCTCACTCCTTCTGGTTATATCTGTTATCATTGTAAATGGAAATTGATATATTAAGTTTGCTTTTTCTTTAAATCCTGAAACTGTGATAATGGCAATAGCTAATGGAACCCTTGGGAAAATTTCAACCAAGTGTTCCTTAGTTTTTAATACTGTCATTATACCATTGGCATTTCTGTAAAACAAATATTCAGATTTCATTTATCAAAGTTTGACTGTTGTATTATGTAAGCAAACATCTTAGTTTTTTCTTATGTGGTTTCTTAATTTCCAGTCTCTTTAGATGTAGTCTTCTGTCCTCAAGAACAAGTGACTGGCTGACAGGAAACCCAGTTTGCCTTCTTCAAATAGTTTGCACGCAATTGTCATTTAGTAAAATAAACTTGGCTCCATTATTTCTTAATGTCTTCCTTAACAAGTATAAGATTAGACCACATCTTACAAATTCCCACTGGGTAGCACTTAAGAAGTGAGTGATATTTCTGTCTGCCTAAGTCAAGTAATCCCAAATGTAAGTAATTTGCAAGACGGCATCGGGGACTGTTAGAATAGACATATTGCAGTATGTCACTGGAAATCAGCATCTCCCCACATGTTTGATCAACAGCCAGATGGAAGCTTTTATCACATTTATTTAATCTGAAATACACATGGTAATTACTGTGGACCTTTGATTCAAGGCCTTATTAATGTCTCGGGAGAAGTCAGAAAATGAGTTTGTCAGTTGCAGACTGTTGTAGTCATGACCCTCTGGGTAGAATTACATCTATCACTGCCCAGAAAAAAGTGCCACTGCGAGTTCCTTGTACCTCCAAGGGTGGAGAGGTAAAACAAAACTTGGTTAGAATGTGTGAGAGAATCCTAACTTTGTGGAGTCAGTCCAACAAAGAGACTGTGCTATCCCAGAGTGCTCGCCCCCATGCTTGCTAATAAGGAGAGAAGAATATAAACTGTCTGCACAATTTCTCAAAAGCTAAATCTAGACAAACTAGAGAATTACTGAAATAAAACGCTCAGAACTTTCTAAACTCCAGCAAGGCATTCTGACTTCTTCTACTTATTGGTAATTAAGGGACATAATTTCCTGTGTCAGTGATAGAAGTAGGAAGATACTGACAAGTCTGTTCTTCAAAATCTTCTAGTTGGCAAAATGATAAACATAAAGAGATTAAAATAAAATGCTTATTACAAATATTCATGGATGCTTACTAGAGACTAAAGAAGGGAAAGCTCCACTGCATGTGTGCAGATTCAGAATGTTAAACTCGTTTTCATATTATGTTCACTTTTTATGTTAATGCTATTTCATTTGGATCATAGCTAGAGGTTTACACACATATGTGTACATAGACCAGAATTTAGCTAATATTTTTCAGGAAAAAGGTAAGCCTTACTGGAAAATATCAAAGGTTTCTACATCTTAGAATAATAGAGCTTATGAATAATTCCATAGTTCTGGAGAGATGACTTATTGATTAAAAGTACATATTGCTCTTGCACAGGACATGTCTTTTACCCTATTCTGGGAAGTTCACAATTGCCTGATACTCTATCACTAAGGCATGTGACTCTCTGTTACACCCTCTGTGACCAACAGCATTCACAAGTGCACAAAAAAATACACACATAATTTAAAAGAAAGCAAACCACAGATAATTTTATTAATGAGAAATGACTTTAAGTGTTATTACTTGATCAAAATTGTATTAGTGGCTATTAATACTGTCCTAATTGAATTGCTTAGTATTTTACTCTATTTATTAAAATAATAAATTAATTAATTAAAATAATATCCATTAAATTGAATTATATTAAAATTGAAATGCTAGTTCAAGAGCATTAAAGCATTCTGCCAGTAACATACAGAAATTTGCTTGTTTTATTTCAAGAGTCTATGACAGAGAGAAAGAAAGAGAGAGATGGGAAGAGAGAGAGGGAGAGGGAGTTAAAAGAGAGAGGGAGGAAGGAGGAAAGAGAGAGAGATTGAGAGAGAGGGAGAGAAGAAAGGAAGGAACCAGGGAGAGAAAGAGAGAGGGAGAGAGCACCAAAGGGCACACACATCACATGCTGACTCCAGAGCTTAGAGAACAACTCTCATGCCAATCCTGACATGCGACCATGAGTGACTTAGGTATTGAAAAAGTGATCGTTTAAGATATTAAGATAAGAAAAAACAAAAAGGGTAAAAAATTATTATAGAGACAGGAATAAATAAGCATCTTAAAGGTGGAATCACGAAAATAGATAAACAAGGTGGTGAGTCACAACTTTTCTGAGATTTTTTGAATGTTGTGTATTAAGTTTATTCTTTTGTGGATGGATATGCTGCAGAGCATGTATCTGGAAGTCAAAGGACATCGTTCAGACCTCGGGGCGCTCTGTTCCTCAGTTCTGGTCATCAAACGTGGATCCTCAGCTTTGCTGCTGAGCATATTTATTAACCTGCAGGGCCCTCTTTTTGCCCCTACCAAATGTGTTATTTGAAGTTATAGATTTTATAACCCCTCTCTTCACAGAGTTTCATCCTCTAAACTTCATTTATATTGTCTAGAGTACAGAAAAGATAAAGGATTTTTATCATCAAGTTTATGCAACATTTTTGTGCAATAGATATTTCATCTAAAGGTTTTACAGACCTAATTTTATACTGAGAAAATAGTTATGAATACGATGTAAACATTTTAATGTTGCCAATTAACATTTTTATTTGGTATATTATAAGTTGTCCCATTCAGTTATGACCTTTAGCTTCAATATTTGGTCTAAAAATGTTTTGTAACAAACATTTAAATTGAATTATTAAATTTCATGCATATTAGAAATTTAGATCTAGCGCTGTTTAATAGCAAGACAAAATATTAGACACATCCTTTATAGAAACTTGTAAAGGCAGAATTAATTTATTGGCATGTCTGTGACTTATCAATATTTAATGCCATTTCCCACTAAGAAAGAACTTGTTGCAGAGCTAAATAGCTGCATTTTACATAGTTCTGTGTTTTTTAAAAATATTTTGTTTTTATTTTATGTCTAAGTGTGTTCTGCATGGGTACGCACATGCACCCAATTCATGCCTGGTCCTCTGGGAGGCCAGAGATTTAGGTTCTCCATAACTGAAGTGGCAGATGTGAACCAACATGCTCTGAAAGGGCTGGGAGCAGTGCTCTTAGCCTCTTGGCCATCTCTTCAGTCTTCACAGTCTTGCTTGTTACATTCTTTAAAAAGTCACACACTGCTTATATATGTACGAAGCATGCAAATTCACTTTATACTTAAATAAAAGAACTGTCCTAATAAATATGTTGTATTGATTATGAACTTTCATTAGCTTGGAGAGTTATGGAGATTATTATACTCTCATAAATATGAGTTGAACTACTGTTGTTCTAATTAGCATCAGTATAGTTTGAATAACTGTCTAGTTCTTAGGTTTTTAATGTTAACAACATTGCAGTTTCTAAGCTTAAATATCTAATATAGTCAATAACTAAATAAGTGAATGTTGATTTCTGAATATTCTCTTGACTTTAAGTTTACACTCAGAATTTTTGCAGAATTCGTGTTATAAAAATTACTATATTTAATTATGTCTTACTCTATTCTTCAAATAGTTGATTAGATTTGGATTTAATAGACTGAAAATGGCTAGTCTTTTATTTTTTACTAATCCAATTGCATTGATTCATTTTCATTACATAACAAAGTGCCTGAGGCTGGCTAACATTATAACAAAATGCTTCTGACTTGTTCATGAGTCTAGACGTTTAAGCTACAGAAGCCCTATCGCAGACTATCTTACTAGCATAAGATCCCCGTGCAGCCTGAATGTATCATGTCGGGAAACTATGAGCTCACATAGACATGCTGATGAGTCTGTTCTCTGTTCTTTTTATGTACAAAGCTTCTGGGAGCCAATTATAGAGCTCTTTATGGACCTCTCCTTAACTTCAACACTTTCCTAAGACCCACTTCTAAACATCTTAATTAGATTATATTCCCATCCTTTAATTTTTACTTTTTTAATCTATTAATCTTTTTATTTGTTTACATTTCAAATGTTATCCTCCTACCCAGTCTTCCCTCTATGAACTTCCTACCCTCTTCCCCTCCCTGTGCCTATAAGAAGGTGCTCTCCCATCCACACTCACATCCACTGCTGCCTCTACCCTCTAGAATCTGCCTCTGTGGGGGACCAAGCCTCCACAGGACCAAGCACATCTCCTCCCACTACGTATGTAGCAGGAGTCTTGGGCCCATCTTTGTTTACTCTTTGTTCGGTGGTTTATTCCCTGGGAGCTCTTGGGGAATGGGGTTATTTGTTACTGTTGTTCTTCCTATGGAGTTGCAATCTCTTCAATTCCTTCAGTCCTTCCCCTATCACTTCCATTGGGGCTCCGGGCTCAGTCCAATGTTTGGCTATATCTGCATCTCTCTTAGTCAGGTGCTGGCAGAGCCTCTTAGAGGACAGCCATACCTGGCTCCGGGCTGCAAGCATATCTTGTCATCGGCAACAGTATTGGCGTTGGTGTCTACAGATGGAATGGATCGAATACTAGACCAGTCTCTGGATGATCATTCCTTCAGCCTCTGCTCCATTTTGTCCCTGCATTTCATTTATATAGGGACAATTCTGGGTTAAAAATGTTGAGATGGGGGGATGGCCACATCCCTCCACTGGGGGCCATGTCTATCTACTGGAGGTAGTCTCTTCAGGTTCTATCTCCCTGCTGTTGGGTATTTTTCAGCTAATCCCATCCCATCGGGTTCTGGGAGCCTCTCACATCCCTGGCATTTGGACTTTCTAGTGGTTCCCAAAGTTCACCACCCTCCACTGCTATTTATTTTTATTTGTTCTCCTGGACTCTGGACTTCCCTCCTGTCTATTCCCATACCTGGTCCTGGTCTAGTTTTCTGTTTTTTCCCCCTTCCCTCTCCCACCCTGGTCCCATTTTCCCCTCTGCCTCCTGGAATTATTTTGTTCCTCCTTTTAAGAGGGTTTGATGTATCTAAATGTTGCCTTCCTTTTTGTTAAGTTTCATATGATCATTGAGTTGTATCAAGGATATTCTAAGCCTTTGGGCTAATTAATATCCACTTATCAATGAGTACAAACTGTGCATGTCATTTTGTGTCTGGGTTACCTCACTGAGCATGATATTTTATAGTTCCATCCATTTGCCTACAATGTACTGAAGGCACTATTTTTAATAACTGAGTAGTATTTCATTGTGTAAAAATACCAAATTTCTGTATCCATTCTTCAGTTCAGAGACAACTGGGTTGTTTCTAACTTCTGACTATTATAAATAAGGCTGCTATGAGCATAGTGGAGCTTGTTTTCTTGTTATAGGTTGGAGCATATTTTGGATACATGCCCTGAAGTTGTATAGCTGTGTCTTGAGGTAGAGCTATTTCCAATTTTTTGAGGAATTGGCAGATCGATTTCCAATGTGGTTGTACCGGCTTGCAATCCTACCAGAAATGGAGGAATGTGTTGCTCTTTCCCCACATCCTTGCCTGTATTTACTGTCTCCTGAGTTTTTGATCATAGCCATTCTGACTAGTGTAAGATAGAATCTGCAGGTTATTTTGATATACATTTCCATGATGACTAAGGATATTGAACATTACTTTAGGTGCTTCTCAGCAATTTGATATTCCTCAGTTGGGAATTCTTTTTTTAACTCTCTAGGCCATTTTTAAAATTTGCGTTATTTGATTTTCTAGTCTAACTTCTTGAGTTCTTTATATTATTTGAATATTATCTCTCTATGAGAAGGTGGTTTATAAAGGAAAAGAACCACAAGCAGGGGTTTCTAAGTCTTGACATCCCATGAGAGAATAAAGGAATGTTGGTTTCTTTGCCAGAGCCAAAGGGTGGGAGTCACATCACTCCAAGGACAGCAGACAATAGTTTCCTAGACAGTAGCTTAAAGCGGAGTTTATTCTGTTACCTCGGTCCCTTCAATTGTGAGTCACTACACAGACCTCTAGAAGAGCAGCGAGTACTTTCAACTGCTAACTATCTCTCCAGCCTCTCCCCACCTTTTAAATTTTCATGTATTCTAATTTTCTAATGTATAATGCCATGTTATCAAAATAAACCATATAATTAATATAACTTAATTTATTTGGCTGAATCAATAGTACTCATTTCAAAGATAACTGATATTTGAGAGCTGCTATTTTAGTTGAAACATTATTTTCTAATTTGTTCATCTGTTAATGACATTAATATGCTTTTAACAGGTGACATTTTCCTACCTTTCAATGGCTTAGTTTCCAAAGACAATAATTTCTGCCAGTGGACATAGATAAAAATCCATTGGCACAAACTAAAGTTTGGTGTAATGTGGGGTGAGAAAACTCTGCCTGCTCTCAACCATTTACATTCTTGTCATCATTTCTAAGCATTTTTTAAGTTCAGCCTTATTACCACTGTTTTCTTGGGAAGCCTTCCTGGTCTAATTAGAATTGTTCATGGATCCTCTGAGTATTTTTGGTTGAATTTCAGAAATGCACTTTGTCCCCCATTGTATAGTTATTAGAATTACTGCATTCAATTTATAAATGGCCACTTTACTTACAACTGAGTTCATTAATCTATTTAAACTTGCATAGAACATGTTGCCAAAATAGACACGTGCCAGCATTATTAATCCATCATTTGTCTTCCTTCTCAATGGTTGTTTGCATTTATTGATTTTGTGTTTGTAAGCTTAGGCTACTAATATACAAAGAATAAGCTGCTTTTGATTTCAAAGGCAGAAGAGTTCTAGCTATGAAAAAAACATTGAGAAAACTGTAAATGTTTTAAAAGGGTCAATTTCTGATGGCAAAAGTAATTATTAATGTAGAAAATGATTTTGAGCATTATCTTTCTTTCCTCGCAAATCAAGGTAGTGTTACTAAATACATGTATGCCAATAATTTCTAATGATAGAAAAAGCATTAGATTATTCGCGCTATTCACTGAGTATTGATGAGATAAGGCATAGATAGATACTGTCGGTGTCAACTCAGACTCCATTACCAGAATATAATATTTTGGTTTTGGTTGCCTTATTAAAAATGGATATATGTTCCTGCAGCTCTGCAACCTTATAGAAGGTTATAAGACACAGGAAGAATTGGTTATGTGCACTGTCTGTTTCATAGCTGAAACATTCTCACTGGATACTCATGTTAGAGCCCAAAGAGAGTGGGATCATTTTATAAGGGTGCTAATTCCATTAATGTAACTGTCATTGTGATGTAATCACATCCAAAATTCTCTATTTCCAATGTTAGGATAACAATGTTTAAAATATTAGCACTTGAATTTTAAGAGGATATGGATGTTCATATTATAGTAGATTCCATGCAAACTAATTTTAGCAAAACTCTGTTGTGAAAGGCAGATCAGATACGCCCTCATTTGTAAATAAAAAAGCGGAAAGCAGTGTCAGATTTAAACTGAAATTGGGTCTTACAATTCTGAGTGAGATGTCTGTTCAAATCTTCGTTGATTTATTTTAAGAGTACTAGTATTTAATTCAGGAAAGTTAGACTTGGGTCAGGTGCTTAAAGGGCAGTTTATCTGCCTGCTTCCAGCAGCAAAAGGTCTTTCTCTTGATCACCTGGATAACCTGAAATGCACTCCTTTCTTTGGCTCTCTTTCCCTTATCACAGAGGCAATCTTCTGGCAGGTTCTCTTCTTTTCTGGATGGCAGTGCTAAAGAAGGTGAACCATTCTATGAAGAGCTCTTGGCACTAATGGCTGCACTACTCTGCAAGTTGAGAGTCCTTGTTGGAGATGCACAGTTCTTTAAAGTTGAGATATTTCCTCCCTCAAAGAAGTTAAAAAAAATATTAGGTAGAGCTCACCAGAGAGAAAGGACTGTAAAAATGAAAGGAAAGATGCCGGAATATTTATTTTCTAAGGCTAAAAATGTTATTTAATGAATCTTTTCTCACTTAAGTTTTAGTGCTCGTGGGAAAATAGAGTCTATATTCTATTCATGCCCCCAGAATATTACTCTATATTATAAGTGACAGTTAATCAAGTCAATTGTCCTACAATTAAGATGACAACCCACAGGGAAAATGTTAAGAACGTGCCATATTTATGGGAGAGAAAGGACACCTGTGTATGTGAGACTAGTATAGATTTTAAAATATCTTTTCTAAATTTCATTGCCTTAAAAAGTCAAAAATTGGATCACATAGAAGCTAAATAGAATGATGCTATAAATACAATAATAATAATGATGATGATGATAATGATGATGATGATGATGATGATGATGATGATGATGATGATGATGATGATAGTAAATTTATAATAACCGCCAAAAATCCCTCTGGATAAGAAGTCTAATACAGAGAAATGTATAGATATGTAACATTTTGGGTGTAGAATGCTTCAACATGGCTGGTATATAGATTTAGTCCCCAGGGAAGTCCTACCCAGAAGCTATGGACTTCCATATGTGACTGTCTCCCATGTGCAGCCTGAATGAGTGAAGGACTCTTTCCCCAGCCTACACATTCTGCCATTGCCACTTGGTACCACAGCCCAGAGCACCAAATCTCCTCCCACTTGGAATAAAACTTTTTATAGTCATGCTCAAGAGTTAACCTTTTCTCTTTATAAATTATCTCAGCTAATTTTTCATAGTGTTGGAATACTAACACTGGACATTTGCCTTATAGTAGCGTGATATGGAAATCAGCTTGTAATAATAGCGTCTGTGCGGGGTGCATGGAGGGGAGACGAGGAAGGGGGATAGCATTTGAAATAACCCAGCTCTGTCTCTCAATTAATAATTATTTTAAAAAGCAAAAGAAGGCTAGTATGTCCATTTCTAAGATTTACTTTGTCTAACAGAGAAAATCTGCTGCACGATGTAGTCTTAATAGAGAACACACAAATTTAAAGTCCTATGTAGTTTTCTTTGTTTTGTTTTTGAGACAGTTTCTTCCTTTTGTAACCCAAGTAGACCTCCTGTTTCAACCACCTAGATTTATAGGTGTATGGCACCATACCTGACTCTTCAATACACTGTTTCTGGGACTAAGTGTAAACTATGTATGCAAAAATTATTTTTACTTTAGAAATCTATCTCAAGCACTTTGTCAGAAAGTAAAATTGTATGTTAAATTAGAAGATAATAAATAGTCATTTGGCAAAAAAAAATGAAGAGAATTCTTTTTAGGGACTTTATTTTTATGAATTTCTTATATTGCCAAAAAATAATGTATTTCATCTATAACAATATGTAGTTGTTCCTTATTTTTTTTAAGTGATGAGCCTCTGTGAGACATTATTCTTTTTAGAGTGGGGAACAATGCAGTTTTAAGTACATAGAAAATGTGAATTTAATATTAAGACCAAACTATAATAAACAATAATGAAATGAACATTCTGATGAGTTATGCATACTTAACACTAATTTTTGAAGCATTTCAAATAGAAGCAGTATTTCTATGATTTAATATCAGGAAAGGACAATAGTTTAGCTCTCAGGACAGCACACTGGTATATAAATCTCCTTGGAATTCAGCATAAGAATTTAATACTACCTTAACATGGACTTGATTTGCTTGTTTCATGGAAGTGAGTAAATCCGTTAAGCTTCATTACAAATCCATAGGACAACTTTTAAAATCATGAAAATTTACATCTTCAAGGACGATCATACTTAAGTATAGGAATTAATGCCTAGGGATAAGGTCTTGCATTAAATAGTCCTGTTGAAACTCACATGGTTGAAGTAATCACTTAGGTCTGAAATTTGCTTCAGGAGAAAGAGAGAGAATGTGGTATAGGGTGAAGCAACCCTAGCATGTGGTCACTGAAGATGGACAAACATCTGAAAATGCAATTATGAGGAAGGAAGCAAAGCCACCAAGACCTCAGCCAAATCTCTTTCTAAAGTGGGCAGAATCTCAGCTGTCTGAAATTGAATCTAATAATTACCAGTAAACTTTGCAAACATAATTTCACCAAGGGTTTCCATAGTTTATCCAGTTTTACAACAAAAATTACTATGAGAATCTGAGTCAACAGCTTGAGTGAGCTGAACAAACCATACATTCCTAATCAATGGCCTGAGTCATTTAAAGCTCAATAAAATCTACACTCCTGTTTAATTCTCACCGTTCAAATTTCCATCAGGTTGTTTGCAACACTGTTGTACTTTGTTATTTCTTTCCCATCTCTCCACTCCTTAGCCATTTACTGTGGATCTCAGTTGCCATCACAAGAAGTCAAAAGTGCTGAGTGACAATTTTAAGGGAAATCTTTCTGTTTTCCCAACCACGCATCTGATTTCATCAATTTTTAAACATAGTTCTAATATTTAGGTAATGTTTTTTAGATACTTTTATGTTGTTTCACGGACATTCATACGTTTGTCTTTGTTGATCTCATATGACAAGAATTATTTACATTCTAAGCCTAAGAAAAATCTGGCTAAAACATAATATTACAAGTTGTCAAAATACAGAGAATTATTGTCACTGGAATTCTGAATGACAATGGACATGTACATCACTGAACACCCACAGCTTTGGAATGGTCACCAAACAGGTAATGAGAAGGTTGTAAGGGCCAGCAGTCTTAACATATCACAATGAAATCGTGTTCTCTAGACACAATGAGACAAGTCCACTGATCAAATCATATCATCTGTGGTTGCTTACATAGAGACTGTGCAGTGTCAAGGTAGACAACATTATAACATAGACAATAAGTAGTTCAAGTGCTTCCTTTTCTAACTGCAGAAACTCAATCAATGCCCGCTGGGGTAGAAAAAATGATTTTTCTTAAAAGTATGGCTCTTGATAGGTGGATCATACTTTATTGGTTGTATCACCACCTAGGAATCTGAAGTCACTACAAATTGGAATCAGTTTATCATCATCATCATCATCATCATCATCATCATCATCATCATCATCATCATCATCATCATCATTTAATCTTTTTTTACAGTCCAGTCGTTATGGCCTTCCTAGTTCACCTTCCGACAGTAACCCGTACCATCCAAGAGGATGTACTCCTACCCCTCCATGCTTACCCCCACCCCACCAGACCTCTCCACTCCCTGGGGCCTCAAGTCTCTCTAAGATGAGGTACGTCTTCTCTCACTGAGGCCAGCCTAGGCAGTCCTCGGTTGTATATATGTCAGGAGCCTCATATCCACTGGTGTATGCTGCCTGGTTGGTAGCTCTGTGTCTAAGACATGTCAGGGGTCCAAGCTAATTGAGACTGCTGCTTCTTCCATGGGGTCACTCTCCTTCTCAGCTTCTTCCAGTCTTTCCCTAATTCAATTACAGAAGTCCCTGGTTTCTGTCCACTGGTTTGCTTTAAGTATCTGATCTAACTCTTTCAGCTGTTTGTTGGGCCTCTCCGAGGGTAGCTATGCTAGGATCCTGACAGTAATCACACCATAGCATCAGTAATATCAGGCCTTGGAGCCTCCCCTTCAGATGGATCCTGTTACTGGACCTCCTATCCCTCATGAACAATTCCTGTCTGAGAGTTTTACTGCTGTGAACAGACACCATGACCGAGGCAACTCTTATAAGGAAAACTTTTAATTGGGGCTGGCTTACAGGTTCAGAGGGGTAGTCCATTATCATCAAGTCAGGAGCATCCAGGCAGGCATGGTGCAGGAATAGCTGAGTGTTCTACATCTTCATCTGAAAGCAGCTTGTGGAAGATTGACTTCCAGGCAGCTAGGCTGAGATTCTTAAGCTCATGCCCACATTGACACACCTACTCCAACAAGACCACACCTCCTAATAGTGCCACTCCCTGGGCCAAGCATATACAAAGATCACAATAAGGAACTAAATCTCTGAAGCTCTAGAAAGAGGTAGAAAGCTTGAATACTCTCACAATACTCTGTATAAAGCTTAAGTAAAAATGTATTAAAAGGCCTGTACTAAGACACATAGAGAATAATAAATGGCTTAATAATTAGAATAAATTATTTGCAAATCTTTACCTTTTAAAAGTACCATCCACATTAAATATTACCAAGCTTTATGCCAATAAAAATATTTCCCTTAAAAGTTAATTATTATAATTTTAACAATGTTGTATTTTCGTAGAAATAATCATGTAATGTTGTTTTAAATCATTTTCTATGAGGACATATAATTTTGATGCTTATTAGTATTTTTTCAAGCTGAAAAAACATAAAAATAGTATTAAATTCCTTCTATAAAGTGACTTTAACAATTGAAGACTAAATTACATAGTATATATACATTTTTTTAACCTTTAACAAAAACAGGGGCAAAAATAAAGTTTAATTAGAAACAAAGAGAAATTGCTTATACTATATAGAAGAATTTCAACCAAGAAATTATGAATATTTGAATGTTCCGACTTGAATATGGGCTCAAGGACCTTAGAGATTTCAAAGAGGTTTTGAAAACCACAAATGGAGAAAGGAATTCTAGTATCTGATTTTTGGTGAGAATCTAGAATGTCATAGGTAAGGACAGTTATCCTGTAACTAAGTGATGGGACTGGAATAGGAGGGATAAAAGGGAAAGACAGAGTCAAAATTTGCTACAAAAAGGGGGAAGAGGATAGTCTTGTGGTGTTCTAATGATTGATGTAGGGTGCCTTAATGAAAGACCAGCTTTCACTATCAAAAGCAGTTCACTGAATCTGAGATCAATGTATCCAGGACAGGACCTAATCATGTCTGAAGTAGAGATGTAAGAAACCTGGTCTCCCACATCATCTTGACCTCACATTTTAGACTTGCCCCAGACTGTACTTTAATCTTAATTTATCCTACATGTTTTTAAAGATGGTGGATTTAGGAACCCATACATGTTTGCAATGTTATTTATATTTGTATTAAAGACACCTTAAACCGAGCACATCATGCCCAGCCATGATTTTGCAAATAGAAATTACCGTTTATGATTTATCCATAACAAAATTTCAAATAAATTTATAGTGTAGTGTGACAATCCATATTTTAATATCAAGAATTACTTATCATAGATACCATTTGACATGTTTCTCTTTAGAATATTTTATTCTAAAAGCATCAAACCCACTTTAATTAATAAATGTTAAACTCAAAGATATTTAAAGTTGTAGCTTCTATTTCCTCTTATCTAGCCATTGCTGGTGGACAAAAATCATAAGGACACATAGCAACGTCTAGTGGCATTTACCCACACCCATGTTTACAGACCACCTGCTGAAAGTCACAAGGTAACACATGAGAACAAATAATGATCTTTAAAGATGGATGATATAGTTATTTGAATTATAATGCAAATTTAGCTATCTGTAGAGAAGATTGGAAGGCTACACGTCACCTTTTTTTCCCTCTGGCAGTAGGAGATGAATTGAAGGCTATATGAGATGTTTTTGATAGGATTTATCCATTTAAATTATGCATTATTCTTGCATTGTTCAGATGGTACTCACCTGATCCTCAGTCTCTTATTTTAGTTGCTAAGAATAGAAATTAAGGAAAGACTTTTAGTCTAATAGATGACATTGAAGTAAAAAGAAAATCTAACAATTCATAGTGAATGTCAAGTTTTAAACATATTTTTGGCAGCAGAGATGTAAAGAGGTTCCATATCTAAACTATGACTAAAATATTTAAAGCAACAGGCTACATCTGTGCTTACATTCATGATGAGATGAAACCTGTAATGTTTTGCATACAATATAAAGACAATTAGGGAAAAATAATTATTAGTGCTGAGGAAGACTTTGTCCAAAAGTTATAAGATATCTAAGATATCCATTACTGGTTAGAAACCAACTCATAATACACACAAAATGATGCACATTTAAATTTAAACTCAACTATCACCAAGAACAACTCCCCCCCCCCCAAGAGTTAATTCCTAGATTGGGTTGCTCATCTCCCTGGGGTATGACAATGAACCCTGCCTTCAAGTTCAAAGTTGTCCTAAGTCTGGCAGAGGAAACTAACATTCTTTGAGATTAACGATTGTTGGGTCAACCTCTTACCTGTTGCTATCTTAAGGGCCAGGTGTACCTAATACAAAAATTAATACCCATTCACTCCTCAAGTTGTATAGACTCAGCAAAAACTCAGAAGACTATTCATCAATAGTTTGAGAGACTACTCTACCACTCATGTCTGTGTATATCTATAAGTTATAGCTTGACAACCCAGAGCCTGGAGATAATATGGAAAGGCAAATATCCTGTGGTCTGTACCACTCACACAGGAGACATCATTAGTGTAACCCCATGTATCTGCCATATCTAGCTAAAGGGTGCTACAGAAGATAGTGTCAGATGGTTCATCACCAGGTGCCCGGCAGTGGAAGCTCTGAGATAATGCAAGAATTCAGCCCTTTGTGCTGAAGCTCCTTACTGAGGAACTGTGCCAGTGACATTCTGTCCAAGTTGACAAATGTGGCTACCATACCTGATTACATCTTAAAATAAAACTGATCCCATCAGTATTTGGCACCTATTTTGCTTCTTTTGGCAGGACATCTGTTAAGTCAGGTCTGCTATATTGAATTGCATCAGTCACTATCAGGAAATCAGAGAGGCTTGACCACATTATCATCTAGCACCAGCCTGGCTAATGTTTTACAGAATCAGATATGGAATGGTCCACAAAATGTGTTAGATCTTGTGTTCCCCCAGGAGGACCTCTCTCCACTGAGTGCATGGTGCTCACGAACAACCACCCTGGCCCAAAATCTGTTTTTCAAGCTTCATTTATTAATATTGATAATGACAATGGACTGAAAAAAAAACCTGCCAACTGTTAGAAACAAAATCTTTTTTTTTAACAATAAGCTACTATCCTTTGCCACTTTCCCAATACCTAGACAAGGATCCTCTTTGCAGTCTCTTGTTTAAGATCCAAGAGTCTCTGACTTCTAGTGATGAAGCTGTCAGAAACATGAGCAAACACTCTAGGAGTGGAAGAACAAAGGCCAGTTTCCTTTGTTGTAGCCAAGAGGTGGCATTTTTTGGGCTTCTGCCAGCATTGTTGCTGAGCTGAAAAGATTAATGTCCCCAACAAAAAATACTCATGTCTTAAGCCAGCTGGTCTAGCATACTGGTCTATCAGAAAGCCACTGATCAATACAGGCAAACTGGTTATGGTTGATGAGATACATAAGCCACCAGGTTTCAGATGGCCTGAAGCAAAACTGGCTAGTGATCTCCAAAAGAGGACCAATAGATTTCACAGAAGGTATATACATTTTCATAGATATAATAACTGTTCTCATCTTCAAAATCCTCCTTGAGCTATGGGAAGACATTCCACAACAGCAACAGTAGCAACAGCAGCCTCCACAGCTACCATGCTGCTAGAAGGAGTTTGGGGGGGGGGGTGTCAGCCTTCAGGAAGTCATGTGCTATTATGGGACAGCAATTGACACATTTTAAAACTTTTTCCAACCAAGAGACACAAAGTGATACATAGTAAATCCAACCATTCCTGCTTAAACTAGGTGGTTGGTAAGATCTCAGGTGGACCCAAGATATTATAAATTGGCTTGTTTTTCCTAGATGTCCTATGTGGAAAGTACCAGAAACAGATTCATTTCCCAATGACACAGGTCTAGGGGACTCTATAATTTCCTGTTTTGAGTGGAGGCATCAGTTGACAGGAGGCAATCAAAGTCCCTAAGGCCATGCAGCATCCCAGGGTACACATTACCTAGAAGCTATCTATTCCTTACAGAGGTGGCCCTGGAGATCTGCCTCCATTACTATTTCTGATAGTCTCACTGGGGCCTCCAAAATGTTGCAAGGTAACTGCTTTAGCGAACATATATACACTTAAAGCCAATAGAAAATCATTATTCCTCACAGGATCTTTCCAATTTTATGAGATCCGATTTATCAATTCTTGATCTTAGAGCCTGAATCATTGGAGTTCTATTTAAAAAATTTATACCCTGTGCCAATGAGTTCAAGGCTCTTTCCTACTTTCTTTAATATTAGATTCAGTATATCTGGTTTTATGCTGAGGTTCTTGATCCACTTGGACTTGAGCTTTGTGCAGGGTGACAAATATGGATCTATTTTCATTTTTATACATGTAGACTGCCAGTAAGACCAGCACCATTTGTTAAAAATGTTTTTATTCCCATTGTATGTTTTTTGGGTATTTATTTTTGTCAAAGATCAAGTGTCTATAATTGTGTAGTTTTATTTCTGGATCTTCAATTCTATTACATTGGTCAACCAGGCTGTCTCTATACCAATACTATGTAGATTTTAATCACTATTGTTCTGTAGTACAGCTTGAGGTCAGGGATGGTGATTTCCCCCAGAAGTTCTTTTAGTGTTATGATTTGTTTTTGCTATTCTGGGCTTTTTGCCTTTCCAGGTGAATTTGAAATTTCTCATTCCATGTCTTTGAAGAATTGTGTTGTGAATTGGATGAGGACTGTGTTGAATCTGTAGATTGGTTTTGGTAGGATGGACATTTTTACTGTGTTAATTCTGCCAATCCATGTGCATAAGAAATTTATTTCCTGAAATCTTCTTCAGTTTATTTTTTGAAGACTTAAAGTTTGTCATATGAAATTTTCACATGTTTGGTTAGTGTTACCCCCAACATATTTTCTATTTTTTTGTGGCTATTGTGAAGGTTGTTGTGTCCCGAATTTCTTTTTCAGGACATTTATCATTTGTATAAAGGAAAGCTATTTATTTGAGTTTATTCAGTGAGAGAATATGCACTTAACCCTTGAGGGCCCAGAGAGTAGGGAGCTTTAGATGGGTGGAGGGTTGGATGTTGGGGGTGGTCTCCAAACATCCTTTTGGAGACAAGGGGAGGGGCAGCAGGTACAAGATGTGGAACAGTCAGAGGGAAGAACAGGAGGGGAAAAAGACTGAATTGTAACAAAAAGATTAAAGAATTTTAAAAGTATTTTAAAATAAATTTTAAAAGGGGGAAAAATTAAAATCTTTATGCGTTGGCTGGTTAGCTACACAATGAACTAGTAAAAATCATGTTGCCTTCCTATTCTCTACCTTTTGTGCACAAAAATTGCACATCCTATTTGAGATACATCAGCTAGCAAGAACAGTTAAAGAAAGGAAAATTTTAGAGGCCAAAAAGAATGGTTAGTATAGTCAAGGACTTTCCAAATTTCTGAGATTATGAATTAGATCTTTGTTGGATTAAATTTTTATTACCAATTTGGCAAGCATTGGGGCCTAGTGAATAGGTTCTAAATAATGTTCCTCTAAATGGCATTAACTGTGCTAAGATCTCCTGGAATACTAAAGTCTGGGGGCCTGTTTTAAAATCTGTTAATAAAGTAGCACACATTACATAAAATGCATTATACATATGATTCCTGTAAATTGTTGAGATGATACTATAGGTTATTGTGGATATATTTTGTTAGATGTAGTATTTTACATTGTTATCTATAGGCTTTTATGTCACGATGCCAAAGTTAGACTTAATTCATAAAATTTTAAGACTTGCCTATGGTAGAGAAGACCACAGATGAAAGACAAAAAAAGTGAATTTTTTATAAAGTGTAATATTATTTATAAAATGAACATTCTAAACAGAAAATCTGAATGCTAAAGGCTTTGGCAGTTTTGACTACAACCAAGAGTAATGATGTTGAGCTCACCAAAATCAAAGCTAAGCATATGCTCACCTGACACCCTATAGCTCATTGAAATGAAAATATGATGTAGTCTCCACTGAGATGTAGTCTGTAACATAAGACAAATCACTAACCAATATATGATATGCAAATGTATGTAAAATGATATAGACAAGATGACAAAGTGAAGGATAACACAGGTCTCCAAAGGAAAAAGCAGGATATATAAAAATCTTGAGATAAAAAAATAAAATTCCTGAAAATAATTAATGTAAGATAATTCAAGGATCCCAGAGAATGTAGTAAGGCCATAGTATGAAGTAAAAAAGGAAATCATAAAAAATATAATAAGACATCTTGAAGCTCCAAAGTTCTGATGCTGAAATGCTGACTACAGATTATGTACTTTGATCACAGAATGGAGTGAAAGAAAATGTCTTTTCTTTCTTTTGCTTTTCTTTCTTTCTTTCTTTTTTTGAGGTGAATTGGGATTGGTTCAAATATATAGCTATTCAAATCTGTATAAAATGCTAAATGGAGCTGATTAACAAATTCAGGTTTTGAGTTCTTTGTTTTTAAAAGTTGAGGTTTCTGCACTCGCCTTTGTGACCTTTCAAGCACATTGTGGAACAGTCTTTATATTTATTGTAGGTGTGGGACCCACTCCTTAATTACCATTACTCCTACTTGAAAATACAAGTTCAGTGTAAACCACTCATGATAGCATGTCAGACTTGAATCAAAAGATTCTTTGGCTTTGACAATACTGTTTTTCTTTGCTTTCAACCTGTAAGGTGCTATGTCAGGATGCATTTAAGCAGGTGCTGAAAAGTAGGACATCCATCAGCACTGTTCAGCTTTTCTATTCTATTTCTTCCTTTCACAGGTTTTTTTTTTTTTTTTTTTTTTTTTTTTTTTTTTTTTTTTTTTTTGGCTCTATAGATTGTTTAAAGTTTTAAGCACAGATTGTTACTTTTGTTTGCATATGATTCTTTGACAGGACACAGTTCCCACTAAATATCACATTCCTTTTTTTGTACTTGAAAATAAGCTTTATTAATTAAACAATTTAGACAGGTGGAAGGTTCCAGATCAGGCAGTCTGTGAGTCTCTGATTAGGGTAGTGTATCATAATAGCAAAAATATGTGAGAGAGGAAGTTACCACATGGTGACTTACATAGATCAGGGAGGGTTCAAGGCTTCCTCTTCTAAATAATCCTTTTATTAGGAACTTACCAGAAAGAAAGATGCTAATATTTGAGAACAGAATCACTGGAGATTTAGGCACCCCTTACTCATCCTGACTTCATTCCACAGCATATCCCCAAACACAAACATTTGAAGGATACATTGGGAAAAAAATAAAAATCCATTCTGTTTGGGATTGGGGCAGAGAGAAACAAAGAGAATTGTTGGAGCCAAGTAACAATAATACCAGTCCATAGAAACAGGTCTTCTTTTATGTATCAGTTATTTCTTTTTTTTAACAATGCTTTTTATTCTTTCTTGATATAATAATACAGGGTAGGTAAAATACACATTTAATTTTCATTTGCAGAATTTTTCCAAAAATGTATACCATGCATAAGAGGATAGAAACATAAAAATAATGATGAAAAACTTTTCTCAGTTTTCAGTGTAATTAAGGAGTTTTTACAAAACATAACCACAGAAAGCTCTGAACACCCCAGAAACAACTCACAAACTATATGAAGTTCAAGAATATTTTAAAAAAGTAAAGAAAAGAAAAAACCATTATGCTTAATCCTTACACACCAAGAAAACTTTGACTAATTCCAGGTTACATCCTGTTTTACATGTAGTTTATGCTCATTGTAACTAGTAAGAGTTTAATGCACACTATCAAACATTTAAAAAAAAAAAACAAGTACTGACAAAAATGTATTTGTATACTTTTATGCAAAAATGCTTAAAATTTGTGCATTTATCTTTGTTCTTTAAAATAAAGTTGTTCAAAAAAAATATCACATTCCTAAATCTCTGTGTCAGATCTACGGCTCGACAGCCACTCTTAGAGATCTTTAAAGCATCGGTGCCAGCCACAACTCATTTGTTGCCTGTCTCCTTCTGAATCCTGCCTCTTAAGTATAAGAAAGTACATGAGGATCTTTGCAAGAAGACAGTTGGGGGAGGAACCTGGAATGCTTATTTGATCTTTGCCATAGAGCAGAACCTAATGTGTTTTCTTACTCACTGAGTTTTCTTCCTTGCCATGTGACTTTCATAAATATCAATTTTCAAACACTTGCTTGTCCAAACATCTAGATACTTTTGATTTTCCCATATTTGTACTGGCTTATCTCTTTCCAAAAGAAGCCTTACTAACAGCAGAATGTAAAGTTTCTTGATAATCTTTTCCAATCATTGTTTGGAAAACTACAAATCCAACGAACATTTCATTCTCAGTGTGGTTTAATCATCTTTTCCCACCTATCTACCTTTCACTGCAGTGCAAACCTGTCACCATAATATATTACCGTCTTCCATCAAATTCCGAGTGTTTTCCCCAAGATTATCTGGTTCTCTCCTCCTTAGTTTACTCTGATGAAATTATTTGTTATGACTATCTGTTCTTTAAACTTTGAGCTCCCCAAAGTATTATGGTTAGATTTTTCTTAAGACTTCTTAAGAGCATTCATCAGTTTTCACAGCTTCAAGTATTACTTGTTAATGATAAATATTAAATTATAGTACTAAACCCAAGATTTTCCATCAGAATGATCTTGTTTTAATTTACCTATGAATTCCCTGTACCGTGTGTAGACATGTATGTGTATGTATGTATATAAATGTATATATTACAGAGATTTACATATACATTTATTCTTACAAATATGAATACTAAGTAAAAACATGTAACAACAAAAGCTTTTGTATGTATATTTAATTCATGTCATTCTGTTGTTAATATGTGAACTCAATGGTAAAAGTTAACATGTTCAATCTTATCTCTCCAGGTGTTTTGTGTGCTGTAGCCACACCACCAATATTTGTTGACTGGATGTTTGACATACAAAATCATTTTAGTAGAAACACACTGTTTTAAAATGACTTGTCTGGTTCTAGATATGTATTTCAGGAGGAAGTCCTACAACACTGTTTATTCTCTTGCAGATCCCAATTCTCTGGCTGGCCAGAATGGACCTGATCATGCTCTCATAGGAGGGATAGTGGCTGTTGTTGTATTTGTTACGCTGTGCTCCATATTTCTTCTCGGCCGATATCTGGCAAGACATAAAGGTGAGCAATGGTTAGAGAAAGCTCTCTTAGTTCTGATGTAAACCATTCCAGCACTGTTGACTTGGACATCTTGTGGGGTGTGTTTCTCAGGTGAGTGAAGGCAGGATGCACACAAGTAGGAAGAGGGATTTGGAGATGTAAATTCTAAATTAATCCAGGGAAGTGATGATAAGTATTATTGCAAATGGGCTGACAGAAATTTTACTAACTCTGTTCTAAGGCAAATGCTGTGCTACTTTAAACAGTGGAAAAGACAATGCATATATCTCCACAAATAAAATCATACACCATCCACCAGACATTCATAGTTCAGTGTTAGAAAAAAGTATGTACTTTATTTTCTTCCTAGTAACAATGGCTTACTTGGGAAATTTTGGCATTATTTAAACAAGCATTCTTTTACTACACCAACCTAATTCTGAGTGTTAAAACAACAAAACAAACTAAGAAAAAAAACAAAAAATCTGAATGAGAACAAAAGAAGGACAGTAATGTATTTTTAGTAATGAGACTTAACTCTTGAGTATTTGAGTATAAGTTTTATTCATATGTGTGTGTGTGTGTGTGTGTGTGTGTGTGTATTTGTATGAGTCAAAAAATTATGATCTTAAAAAAAAGCTTTTTATGAATTGTTAAAAAATTTATTTTATAATAGTCCAATTTTTAACATTATTGACATAGATTAGGTCAGTGAGGTTTTTCATGCCCAGGGGTATTTGGCCAATACAAAACAAACTACTATTTTTCTTAGCTGTTTTCTTATTTTCTTGGGTTTTTGTATCATATCGGTTTTTATGTTAAGTTTCAGTTTCTTTGTTTTGGAAGTTCAGATGTAAGTAAGCATAATAAATCATGGTAACAATTTAAGACTGTTATCAACTACATGCATGTTAATAAAGAACCCTAATTGTTTCAGCTAAATTTCGTTTATGATCTCATTAATCAATTTATCATTAAAGAAGCAAAAATTACAGAGTAGTCATTTCAGTCTCACTCCTGCCTTTACATAAATAATTTTGCCTTAGTTTCATTCAAAATACATCTCTTAAAATAAAAATGATAGAATTTTAAATGTTTGAATTGTGTGATGTATCACAATATTCTGATATTGTTTAATGTACCAAGATCTGGTCAAGTTTTTCTCTTAATACTAGTTATTTTGTTAGATGCCCAAAACTAACAACCTTCTTCCTGCATCCTCAGGAACATATCTCACAAATGAAGCTAAAGGAGCCGAAGACGCACCAGATGCCGACACAGCCATTATCAATGCTGAAGGCAGCCAAGTCAATGCCGAAGAGAAAAAAGAGTATTTCATTTAAAATTCAGGCTCCAAGTTCTGAGTTTTACCTACCAGGCTGACTGCTGGAGAAAACTGGCAATCATCTTTCAGAAATCATTCCAACCATCTTCTACTACTTTTATTAACACCCATACTCTACTGCTCTCAGTAGCCAGTGTATACCAACAATCAGCAGTTGAAAGCATCATTCTTTAATTACTGTACCATCCATAATGCAGGACATTTCTTATTGCCTAAATTTTACACCATTGCTCTTTTAACATACAGTGCTTGAATATACAGCCTTAACAATGTTAATCATCTCACTGGATCATGATATTGAGTTGTTTTTATACATTGAAGAAATGTATGCAGAGCCCCGCCCCTATATTTGTTTTCCATTAAGTCATAGACTTTATTGGTTTGCCATTGAACAGTTATCACAAGTTCCAGGATTAGGTGATGACCTAATGTGTTTAAGCTTAATCGAAGATTAGAGGTTTACAAACAATGTTTTCTACCTGTCTATCTTCAAAGATAACATGTTGTGGAAACATATGCCCTAGAAAACACAAACTGAAAAACACTGTAGTGTAGTTTCTGGAATGTTTGAGATAATACTGGTAAAACTGTATCAAGTTGCTATTTTAAAATTTAGTGTTTGATACAGGTACCATGTGTATGGATTATACTCATGACATGACACCTTATACTATTATATAGATCCTACCATTAGGTTATTGTAGCTTCATTTACCAATAAATTATTACAAACATTTAACTGCTTTGGGAATCATAAAGATTTCATTCATTTCTCTATTTGATTCTATAATTTATTTGTTCCATAAGGATTCACCTGCCTAAACAAAACTGAAGTAGGGCACAATTTTGAGACATTTTAGTATCTGTATATAGTGCATATAATAAATCCAATTAAACATTATTTGATACATATTTAACTTTTTTGGCTGTAGGTTATTCAGTCCTAAGTACACATTTTCTAACGTCCATTATATCCCTTTAGATATTGCATAAACTGATATTATAAGTAGATAACATGGATTAGTATTTTTGTCTGTATGTCCTAGCACTGTCAACGACAAATTTTTGTAGTTCTTGTTAATTTTTATTTGTTATACAATGGAAGCACAATGTTACAAGGAAAGGTAATTTTAAGCTGACAACCAGTGCGCAGCCTCAGGTTTTAAATCACAACCATGGTTGAATAATAACCTAAAAACAAACTCTTAGTTTGATTTCGTTTAAAAAAAAAAACTTTACACATTTTAATTTGGCAGTTTCAGGGCTGTTTACCTATGTTGATTTGCCAAAAAAGGAAGTGTTTATGGTATTTTTCTGCATAAATGAGCTAATTCTTTATATTAAATTCCTGTCTATGCATTTCGTGAGGTACAAACTTATGAAACAGAGAGTGATAGAGAACATGTGCCACACTCTTAACTCCAAGGTGAAAGTCTCTTTCTCCGCATTAGTTTAAATTTTGGTATATTGAACTATTATATAATCCCATAATCTTAAATACATGACAAAGCCAATACAACACCTTTTTTATTTGGGTGAAATATAATATTTAGTAGTATAGTTTTCATTACATTTATTGGAAACTAAAGAATAAAGATCCAGTTAGATGAAAATATTATTTTCCCATTTACAAGCCTTGCACCTTTAAGGGGAAAAGAAAAATTACACTATGATAGCTGTAGTTGTGATGTCTAACAGCATGGTGGAGTATTAAAATACCTTGGAACTTATTTGGGAGGACAAGAATGATTTAATACAATATCCTGTGCTGATAACAAATGAAAGGCCAGGATGCTGTATATTAGATTATTTATCAGAAAAGTATCAAACATTTAAGGACAATGTTAGAATTCTTAAGTTTTTTTTTAATTGTGTAGCATTTATCTTGTTGATTTCTTTCAAAAGAAAAAGGACGATGTCAGTCAAGCAGCACTTTTTCAAAATATACAGAACATAACTAATATGATGTGGTTGAGTGTTAACATAATAAATCATATACAGTATGACATTTTAAGGAAATAAGTCTGCATTGATGTGATTGCATGCTTGTTTTTACAGTTCACTCCATACCATCTGTGGAAAAAATGCAATAATATGTTAATATAGTATGGTAGTTCGAGAGAATCAGGTAGGTGCCTCTAGACACATTGAAACTAGAATAGGTCTATAAACTGCTCATATCTTTCAATGCATAATCTTTAGAAAGACTCCACACAGCAAAAATTCATCCTGTTAGTACAAAATGGAAAGGTTCTTATTGCTAACTATGTTGTAGAACTGCATCATCAGTGACTATTTAAAGCCTAATTTCAGGATACATTTACAAAATTGCTACTCTTCACCGATGCTCTATTTATGTCCTTCTTCATCTACATTCTACTTGGCTCCAACTGCTAAAATTGTTGCCTAAATAACACAAGCATTATTTATAACACTGTAAAATTAGAAATCCCAAATTGTTTGCCTTTCAAGATTTTTGACTCTTTTAACCCTTTTGAGAAATACACAAGCCCGTTAGAGTTTGTAAAATGAAAAATCACTGACACATAAAAATTAGTGGGCTCTAATCAAATGGTTTTCAGTTGAACATAGCTAATTTTGATTGAGTGACATTTCCTGTCGTGGAAAAAAAAGCGATGGAGTTATACATTCATGTGTTGAAAGGTTATTTGATATTGACTGAAGAAAACAAGTTAGAAGAATTGTGGGCATTCCCCATTCCAGCAAATAAAAATTAAATGAAATAAGATTTCTAAATTGGACTCATGTCAACTGAGAAGCCTGAAATAGGTCCAGTCGTATGCACGTGGAGCCACTCTCTGTCTCTGCTCAGGGAGTTCAGTTGGTAGGAAACACAGTGAAAAGAATGTGTGCACACACTCCTCAGAGACTATGAGCATCATTTGTTACAAAAGGGAGTTCCTCTCTGCCAGAAATGTTTACAGTGTACATTGATTGTCCTGCTTCAGTAAGATCCTACCAACATTCTTCTTGTCTTCTTTTCCTTTATGAATGGTCTGGAAAGAATGGTGACCAAATCTATAAGAAAAAAGGAAATGTTTATGAGTAAAATAGTAAAGACAAAATACCCCATTGGAATATTGGTGTGTGTGTGTGTGTGTGTGTGTGTGTGTGTGTGTGTGTGTGCTCGAATGCACATGTGCGCATGTATGCTTGTGTTTGCATGTACTTGTGTGTATGTATGTGGGTACTGAAGAGAAGAGAGATTACAACAAACACAGAGAAAGAGATTCCAACTTGTTTTCTGTTACCAGAAATTGCAAGAAGCAATTTAAAGAACCTGATATTGGGATTTACTCTAGAAACCGAATGATCTCATTAAAGATGTTTAGTCTTTCATAGAAACTTTACAATTACAATAACAAATAGAGAAAAAAAAAAAACAACTTTCCTAATTATGGCAAAGAAGCTAACACCTCATTTGTTTCGTTTGGGTTTTGTTTGATTTTTGTAAAAATATAAATATTCAATGAAAAAGACAGGCTCACTTGTAATTATGTAGTCATGATTGTAACAGCATTGAGATACCATATAGGCACATGTACAGCAGCTGTTTGACAGCAATGGCTCTTCCATGTAACATAGCAGTTACTGTGTGATTTAGTGCCACTTATTGCAAAGTGTTACCAATGGGCACATTGAAAACGCATTTCCCTGTCCCTTTTGACATAATTATAATGTAAAAAATAAAGATATAAAATTTTACACTTTTTTTTCACATCGTGACAGGAAAAAAAAAAAAAAGACTCTTCACATCAGTCTGTAGCCTTCTCATAATATTTTGATCCCAGAAAAGTTTTGAAGATGGCCAATTTTATTTCCTTTAAAAAAAATGGTAATCTGTAACGGGTACAGACAATGAAATGATTACTCAGTGGTCACACCTGAAATAACTGAAAAGCCGAAGGGAAATGACTGACGAGTAATGCTTTTTGTTAAGTGGCACCAAGTACACACTAAAAACTATGCAAAATATAGGTAACCACACTGTATGTACATGTAAGTATCTTGTACTCGCTGTGTATGGATGTTGGAAACCCATGTAATTATAATATGCATTTTGAATTCTGGGAAAGAGGAAATCTTAGTGTAGATAATATAATTTGTTTTGAAATATACATTGGCAATATTGAAATATACTCAGTGCAATATCTCTAATTCTATTGCTGAATACTTAATGCAAAGGATTTTACAATACTCTTATGGAAGATCCAAGAGTTTGCTAATTCACCTTTTATGGTTTAAAGTACTAACTACAGCAAGTTATGTTTTTTTTTCTTTATTCTTACTGAATTATTGAAAGACATTTATTTGGTTTAGTGTTTAACATTACTGCAGAGAACAAAAAGATGTGGATTTTAATCATTGATTCACATCTAACGGAATTTGACATTCACTTTAGTAGATTGATATACTTTGATTATGAGTAAAATTTATTCAAAGTGCATAAGGTATATTTAGTACTTAAAGTCACAGATTTTAATGAGGAAATTTTTGTTGCTATATTTTTCCTTTGTCTCCCTATCACAACCCAAACATGCCCTTTGCACTTCGATATACCCTTCCAAAGTCAGTGGATTGAACGTAGCAAGATAATCATGAGACTTGAAGGGGATGGTATATGTCAATGGGTTCTAAAATCATCAGCATTTTTATGTATTGAGATTACTATTGAATGCAATAGTTATTGGATATAGCTGGTAATTTCTCTGCCATGCATACTTACAATAATTCTTCTACCTCTATCACTTTTAACTTGGGCTATGATACTTCGATATAAATAGCGGAAGTAAATATTTACAAGATATCCCAGGAAGCACCATTTTGGGACCTTCATAATAATGCACTCCCCACTCCCTGGGAAATCTCAAAAGCCAACTTCTTGTAGTGTATTCTATGGTGTATGGATATGCGTTTGTTTAGCTTCTCTCTCACTAGCTGCACATAGGTAACATATGAAACTTTGCTGAGGACAGTTCCTTCCATACCTAGTGAATGTTTTGCTGTTATGTAATTATAACTTTTAAAAAGGAATTTGATGGCAGCAGCTTGCAATCCAATCTGATATTTCACTTTATTTTTAATGTGTAAGAGTTCCTTCAAATTCAATGGTGTATTTTTTGAGGATAAATCATCTATATGATTTAATTTCCAGAGAAATTTTATCTATATAAACAAAAATTAAGTATTTTAAAACCACCTCCTTATGAACAAACAACCCCAATAATTTAAAATATTTTCTAAAAAGCCCACACTTTCGGTCTAGGCATGATAGAAACTTTTCAATAATGTAATTAAATTTGTTAAAATAAAATGCCATTTTATGAGCGTATTTTCCTTCAGGAAAAAAAATAGATTACATAAATTTATTAAATACTGATGATGAACCTATAAAATACGCATAAAATGAAAGTATGCTGTTTTGTGTCATGTGGTTATGTTCTAGATATCATTTGTTTTGTTCTTCAACACTGTTTCCATATATGTATATGTAATATATATGATCATATATATTATATATATATAATGTGATTGTTTTGGAGAAAACGGGCCCAAATGTGAAAAAAATGTAAAGAAAACACTATACCCCCTCGGAAATATGATGTATATTTCAAAGATATTAAGTTAAAAGAGAAGTGACAATTGCAGAGGCACAAGAAAAATCTACCAGGGCTCAGCACTTACGCACTTTTCCCACATCCAGGGTCAAAGCAGTCGCGATTCCTACATGGACTTTTAAGCGCAGCATGAAATGCAGCATTACACGAACACACAGTACTGTCAAACCTCAAATGCTTTCTTTCTTTAGATGCTTTCCCTTGTACATGATCCTCGTAGACATGTTTTTATATTTGCTGATAGTGAACGTCACGCGCAATAAAATGTAACGGTTGGAAGCAGTAGTCACTAATCGGTTAAAAGACAAGTTCAAAATGTAAACAGTTGTTATCTTTCTCCTCTTTGCTTTTCTCTGTGGTTCCGATGTGTTGACTGAATGTCATGAATAGAACAAAAAGCAATCTAGAAGCTTTTCAAAGCTAGTACTATTGCTCCTTATAAATATGTAACATTTTAATCTTTCTACAAACCTCGTTCGCTGTACTTGCTGTACGTGTTGTCGATTGATTCAATGATGCAACTGAGTAGTGAA
The DNA here is from genome assembly GCF_963924665.1 of Micromys minutus. Lineage (NCBI taxonomy): Eukaryota > Metazoa > Chordata > Mammalia > Rodentia > Muridae > Micromys > Micromys minutus. The sequence goes on from NC_137976.1 coordinate 28,117,895, forward strand.
CTAAGGACTTCTGAGTCTGAAACGGCTAATCTCTTCTTCATATTCAGTTCACATCAATATTTGTCAACCGGTTGTTTAGCCTTTTATTCAACCGTAAATTTTCCTTAAAGACAGCTCCATTCTTATCATAAATATTTCCATATAAACAACCTTGCAACAAGTTTGCCATGTTAAAAAAAATTTAAAGACTTATCTCCGAAGACAGTGTCCAGAAATGCAGGTGTTCCCAGTAAAGTACCTTCAAAAATAAAGTGTTCTATTTATGTGACATGAAATCCATATCTTTTGGAAGGGTATACTTATTACAGCACTCAAATATATTCTGTGCTGTAAAGATCCACCGAAATGAAGCAGTAACACACAGAAAACAAACACAATTATTGAATCTACTCTTATCATGACCGTTTTCACAAGACAAAATGCATATTGTAATATTAAGTACATGACACTTGCATGTTGATATGCCTATATACTTACAAAGTATTCAATGTGTACTGAGTGGCGCTTCAAATATGTCATGTACAACACTTATAAACATGCCTACAGGGTTCCCATTTCACTCCGTTTTTCCTTTCAGTAAAGTCTCCTCAGAAAAAGAAACTGTCTGATAAATATGAAAAAAAAATAAAATTTGAATTTTAGTTATCTGCTGGACATTACTGAACTTTTTCTTCATTTAATGTATTTTAGGCTTGAACACAGACATTGGAAATAAAGTTTCTTTTCTTAAGTGAAAAATTACAGAAGATGTTATGAATCACATTTTGTTATGCCAAACACATTTCAATGGCATTTCATGTTCAACTATTTTAGGTTTCCTTAACGACAAACACTTTTCTTGTAAATTTCTAAAGAGAACATTTTTTTAAAAAAATGAGAGCTACTAAAAAATCAATATTATCTTTCTGATACAACATTTAATCATTACTCCTTGAAATGTATGAACCTTGTAATAAGCTAAGAGTAAAAAAAAAAAGTGTCGCTGACATAAAGAATTTTGCTTGAGATTGCCAACACTGAAATTTTGTAAAAGTAATTTTACATCCACTTATTTGTGTTTACTAATGTTGACTAGGAACAGAAGCAAAAATATCTAAAACATCTTTTTTTTTGTTTCTACACTCTAACCGATATATTTCAACTACCTAAGATAATGCAATTAACCATATAGACATCCAGAGCTTATAACAATAAAAATTTGAGATAAGCTTTTAAATTTATGGAAGATTTTCTTTGTGTCTTTGGAAGTTCACTTACCATGAGGTATTTTGTAGTCTACTTTAAATAACAGATTTTGTTATACAGGGTAAGCCAAAGGCTGTACGAGAATTGGTGCCATTGGGTCTGATATTTGTGTTGGACCATGAAATATTCCATTAAAATTTGTCTGTAAATACAAGGCAAGATTTTGTATCTGGTTTATTTTTATAAATAACATGTTATGTTATTTTCCATTCATATTTTTCACAGCAAAAGAAGGCATGCAATGTTTGGTAATTTGAAGCTTTCTTAAAAATCGGATTCTACATATCAAAAGGAAACATGAACATTTTCAGGGAAACATTCATAGAAGAGGTTTTTTGTTGCCGTTTCTCTTTCTTGTGATACCCAGAATACCTATCCATATAAGCTCCAAACCAAGAAAGCACATAAAAATTATACTTCCTAAATGGATAAACGTGTGATAATAGAAAACTTAATTCTGATAATTTTATGGAAATAAGAATTCAGAATTTCACGAAATTTATAATGCAGTTCACAATGAATATTTGTCAATTCATATGTCGTTAATTTCATAATGGTTTTGGTACATGAAATCGGCCTTTTCTGTAGAAAAATGCAAATAGGCTTTTAATATATAAACACTATGCGCTTTGAAACTGAAAGAGTCTAAGAAATTTTAAATTTGGAAACAAAATTCAATGATAGTGATTTATTAAAGCTTAGATGTGTACATGTCCTTACATTTATGAAAAATTGAAGAAGTAAAAGCAGGAAGACAATTCTACATTTGCATTTATATTCCATTTGGTACTAATTTAGGCCGCATATTATTTAAACAAAACCTTTCTTAAGTGTACTCCCTATAGGTCAAAGTAGTCTATATGATAAACTATACCCAGAAGCTAAACATGTTTGTTTTAGCCTTAATCTAGAAAACTCACTAATACAATAAAACTATCCATATAAACAATACTTATTTTACACACTTTTGACATTATTATGATTGATGGAAAAGGAGATACATTCAGTAACTTAAAAATATGTATATTATGAAACAATTCCATAATTTAGGAAACTAAAACCCCCAAAAAACTCATCTTTCAAACATTGTGTATAATCTTAAATACATGTACCATTTTTCTGTTTGTATCTTATGTCAATTTTTAAATAGATCATATCAATAAAGGATTCATTATAATAATAAATTATAAACTTTAGTCATCCTCTAAAGCATGGCTATTACCATAATCAAACTGAAGATAGTAATAAAAGCCGCATATCTTAACCATAACTGCAAAAAGTTCTAATTTTTTATTTGTATTAATATAAATCTTTTCACATAATGTAAATGCATATATATACATACATGAGATATACATGTATGTGTATAGACATACACACACACACATTGAATTCAATAGATAAAGATTTTAAAAATACAGTGCTGTCTTATAGAGTGGTGGACACCTACTTTAAAGACAGAGGATGAGGCATATAGACTTTATTTACAGCCCAGTCAACACCCTGAATCCCAGAGTCAAAGGAGGGAGAAAGGGAACAAAGGAAAGAAATGAAAAAAAAATACAAAAGATCAGACAAAGCACTGCCATGTAACCTGGAGTTGTCATACAACAGCAAATACTCCTGGTACTAGTAACTCTTTAAAACATTGCTGACAACAGTATGATCTCAGCGAAGTACAACATTCTAAAACCTGTAATCATAACTCATGAACCAATAAGTGAAGATTTTATGCCTTTTTAACCTCAAATTAAGGGCATCAAGAAATGAATGCTTTCCAGTAATTTTACCAAACATTGGGAGCACATTTTAATATGTGTCTAATAAGATCAGAGAATTTTGTAAAATTTTGCCTCTCAGTGTCAAGATCCAACAAACCTGTGTCCTTAAGATTAAAATGTGGCCATCTAAAGACGTCAACTTCTACAAACAACCACACACTGAATATTTATTTGCTTCAAAAGTATTCTTTGATCTTAGATTTTTCCATTAAAACAAAAAATTTTCAGTTATGCAGTTTGTATTATTAAAAATCTCTTATTTCTTCTTTCAAGATATATCTTGTTCCTAAGCACCAAAAACACAAGACTGCCTCATAGACTATGTAGTCCCTCAAAAATAAGAGAAAACAGGCGTGTTTTAAACTCTATCTTGATTATAGAATTCCCTGTTAAAATGATGGAATAAAAATATTAGATGGTGTTTTTAATGAAATTGAAACAAATCTGTAACTATTCCTAGCAACTCTAGTCTAAGTCTCTTCTTTAACCTTATACTAACGATCAAGTCCCTACGCCCTGGAAACAATTTTTCCTCTCTGTACTGAGCACTCTTCTTGATCTTCATGCTGGGTATTGACTTTTGTCTCCCTCAGATATCTACTGCTTACTCAGAAACACATTGCAAATGCAGTTTTCCTATTGTCCGATAACTTTGAAAAGATCCTGGAAGCTAATGCCACTTCTTACAAAAGAGGAAACTTAACTGCTACTTGTGGGAATTGGAGGGTTAAAATATGAATCCACCTGTTCACATGCATCTCTTCTGTGCTGCGCAATTTGTACCACTGGAAACACACATAATCTGACCCTTCTTCACTCATGGAATTCACCAGACATAGAATTAATCTGTTTTACTGGAATTTGAGAGTGACAATTTTTAAAACTTTTATGCTGCTGTTCTAAACCGTCATCAGAAATGAATGCATAAGACACTACTACTATGAGACACTTGGTAGGAGTCTCTGAGAAGGATAAAGGGACATCCTGAGGTGGGATAATTTATTAACACACTAACTGAATGACTGAGCTGAGAAGTTTTGGAAAATGATAAAGCATAAAACTTCAGGAAGTTACTTTGTATTCATAGTTTTGAGACTGGGAACTATTAAAGAACTTTGATGCCCAAGATGATCTAACATTATCTAATGCTCTGGCTTCAAAAACCTATTATTATAAACTGGCATAGTAGACCCTTCCAAAGCTTTAGTTGTAAATGTAGAAAGACTCATTCATTGAGTCCGGTATTTACCATCTGAGTAGATCTCATAGTCAGTGATCAGGAATATTTGCAGGCTCCCGTGCTCTGAGTGGCATGCCATATCCAGGCTTAATGGCAGCCAGTGGTCATCTTGAACTTCCGAATTTTACCTCCGACTGTGTTTTGTAAGAGAAGTCTGATCAACCAAAAAGGCCTGTTGTGAAATGGCATACTATCATGCTAATCAAGCTTTTTAAAAAACACATAAAAAATAGAGTTGAAGCTAGGATAACTCCTGAGAATGAAAGAGGCTCTGGCTTGGGTCTCCTCACTGAGAGTAGACCAATTATGAAATGTAGTTTGTAGGTAAATAACAAAGGATAAGAAAGACATATTTGTTCTCTTTAGCATTGAAGGCTGTTGGAACTTCCTTTGACTCCTAAGTAAAGAACTGGATGCTTAGAATTGACTACTTAGTATTGAGTAATTAATTCCATTAGGATCTCTTTTAAAGAAATGTTGACAAGACCTCACCCATTTCCATGTAACACACTTCAGTGCTTAGTATTTCAGGGAGAAGATGCATAAATTTGTGTAATTTGCACTGCCCGTCAACTCAGATGTGGTATTGCTTTTCTACCACGTCATCAGTATTCTTCAAATATTGCTGCCGTGAACACCCCAGGCTATCTTCTTTGATTTTTTTAAGCGCAAACATTAAAGTTTTAAAACCTACCAATTCAGTCTCTTCAGAAGTTGATATAACGACCATTAAGTAAAGACTCTTGACTGTTCTATGTTTTATAGCATATACAGAGAACAGAAAATAAAAAAAAAAAAAACCCAAAATGGTTGGCATAACCAATTCTAGCAACTGCTGTGACCACTTACACAAGAAAATGAAAGATAAAAGTAAAACTAATTGTCCTTTGGGAGTGACATGCTCTTTGGGGAGAAATATGGGAGCAAATATTTTGATGAATTAGCAGTTATTAGCCCAGTCAGGATAGATAAAAACAACTAAAGCCCAGGAGACGCCCGATGTCAGGGGCTGTATCAGCGGTAACTATCAAGAAAGATACCAGGTATGGCTTGTGAAATATATTGAAGCAACAGGCAGAATCTTTGCAGCAGAAGGGACATCATTTTGAATGTGGAGGGAGCAGGAGATATCCAGGTCAAAGTGGTGAGGCTCTGTAGGCATCACAAATATCAGAAAACTGCTGTCTCACTGGCTCAAAAGAAACCGGGCCTCTTCAGCTTGATTACTTGGCACAGAAGAGCATGTCCTGCTCACAGTAGAAAGGAGTCAATAGCTGACTTAACAGCAAGCACTCAGCAGCACTTGTTGACTCATTCGCTGGGCTGAGTCCCTGTGAAGCCCCCATACAGGAGCTGGTCCTGGGAGGAAAGAAGCCCCAAGACTGCTGTACTTCTTAATTATGAAAAGGATAAAAGCACCCCAGATGAGAAGCATTGCTTTAATGTGTTCAGATCAGAGTAATGTAAGAAAATTTAAATGGATAAATTTGAAAGTAGTGTATTGGCTACTCACTGTCTGGAGAGTTCAGACCAAAGCTTAAGCACATTCACAGTGGGATGAGAACTCACACTGTTTCACACATGCTAAATTGGTGCCATGTTTTCACACAAAGCAGGAAGAGGTGAAGGAGCTTTATCTGGCTGCCGATATGGGGCACTAATCCCATTTCTAGGAAATCTGCCCTTACTGATTTGAGAGCTTCCCCAAAGGATCAGTTTTGTAATGCCATTTAGAGGAAGTTTTAGGCAGAGAGAAAAGAATCACAGTCTGCAGCTACCGGCTTCTTCGGTACCATTTGGGACACATGAATGTCAGGATGTTGACATCGTCTGGCACAATGGTGTGACCCGTGGCCAGATAACACCTTTCTGATGTAGACCGGGTGTACTTTTCCTGTCCAGGCAACATTCGGAAGCATCCTTTGCGTAAGATTCTTTCTGCCTTAAAGAGGAAATCTGTTTCAAGCTGAAAGAAGACCAAACTAAACCAAACTGCAAAAAGAGACATGACACTCATGAGTCAAGGTAAGGAAACAGGAGAACGACTGTCCCCAAGATGGCATAAGCCCCCAGACCTTAAAGGCTTCCCTCCTTCTCAGGACAATTCCCACAAATCAGTACTGCGTCTGTGTGTGCTGTGACCTCTATTTCAGAAGACATCTCTGTGCCATTTATCTCTCCTCCTCAATGGTATCAGCACTGTAAGCAAGACTGCCCCCCTCAGTTTCCTTTCTCTCCCTCACTCCAATAAACTGTCTCTGAGTTCCCTTTTTGTTTGTTTTCTAGTTCTTTCGTGTAGTAAACAAAGAATATGGAAAGAGACTCAGTTCCTCTAGATACAAGCCATAACAATGGAGTAGGGAATCAGTTTTAAGATATTAACCCAAGGGTACAGGCACCTGTAGATTATGGCAAATGGAAGCTTGTCTTGTCTCGTTTTCTGCCTTCTATCTTGGAGCCAGAAAGGAAGCATAATGAAATGGCAGAGAAGAACTAAGAGCTGAGAAGGAAATTTTCAAGCACTACACCCTTGTGGTTAAGATTTACAAGTCGATCAGAATCATCAGTCTTACCGGTAGGACCCAGGTAGCATACACCTGCTGAAGGTCAATTTCTTGTGGCATATGCATAGAGTTTAATCAGTATGCACACCACCAAAAGTTAGTATACAATAGGTTGTAAAATATTAGATGCTTTAAGCTACATACTTTATATTTTGAAAACTCTGGTTATTTTATTTTATTCATTTTGTAAACTACAACTATCTGTGTACATTAAACTATATTTGAATATTTTAAGATGTCCTCATATTTCCCCTTTTATCAGATTGTAATTATTTTTGTTTTATGTACAGGAGTATTTTGCTAGCATGTATGTCAGTTCAACATATCAGTGTAGTGTGTACAAAGGTCAATGGAGGACAGATCCACCAAAAGAGAATTATTGTCTGTTTTTAGTTGCCTTAGGAGTATTGGAAATCCTATTTATGTCCTTTGGAAGAGCACGCAGTGCTCTTAACCTTGAGCTATCTCTCCATCCTGCTCTTTACGTTGTATGCAGGCAACAAATAGTGTTCTATAGCTAGACTACTCTGCAGATTGGACAATATGTCTCTGATTTGAAGTTGACAAAAATAAAAGGCACTTTCTGCAAACATCAAGAAGGAGAGATGCCATTTAGCCAAATCATGACCAACTCCCACTGTCTCCAAAAACATTCAAGAAATCATTCTTTAATAAGCATAAAATGTATAGTTGTGATTGGATGCTGCTTCTAGAAAGTAAGGGAAAACATCCAGAAGACATTGCAGAACAGATAAGAGTATAACAAAAGGAAGATAAAAATATTTTTAGCTTTGGGAAATGGTAAACAGAGAAAATTGAGATTCTGAAATGATTTACTGACAAGCAGAAGGGGCTGCATTGTGTTTTTGTGAAGTATTTGAGGAAACTAAAACTGATGAGGAACTCTCACACATACTTTACAGTAACCAAATGCTGAGTTTTTAGACAGAGCCATGAGGCTGTTGCTACTTGGGATATGGAAAAGTCAGAAACTGTTCTTTTTTATTCACTACTCATTATTTTTGCCACTTTCACCTTCATGGGATCTGATAGAATGATGTTGCCACATATTATTGGGCCTATATATATATATATATATATATATATATATATATCATTATATTAAGATACATACACCACACACACACACACACACACACACACACACACACACACATATATATATATGAAGCAGAAAAGTTTCATCACATTTTAACAAAGGAAAGTTTCATAGCAGCAGAGAAGATAATGGAAGAAAGAGGTCAGTTGTTTAATATGCGATGTGTTTGGTCCTGAGGATGGTGAAAATTTGCATCATTAAGCTATATCAATAGTTTTGAGAACAGAAAAATATTTAGTAATTTTTTTGAGTCCAGAATGACATTGTTTTGGGATTTCAGCCTGTGCATTTTAGAAGTAGTACTCATGGTTTCTAATGTTCTGAGTGTTTAAGCATTTTGCAGATTATTGAGTGAGGATTTAAAGATGTATTTGTGTGTATGTATGTGTGTGCATGTGTGTGTGTGTGTGCGCGTGTGTGCACTCATGCGATTTAAAGTGACTTTTGAACTTGAGAAGTGGCATGGGATGCCTTGGATTACGAAGCTGGATTATGATCAGTTCTTTGAGAACCTTCTAAAACATTACTGAGATCAAATTTATTAGGAACTTCTGCAGGAGCAATACATATTCTTAACTACTGAGCCATATCGCCAGCAGGGCTCTAGGAATGAACTTTTGAAAGACAAGTATTTGCTATGTAGCTTTGACTGTCTCTACTTCCCCAAGTCTTGCAAGCAGTTGGAAGAGTGCCAGATTCCACATTTTTATTAAACAAGGGCATCATTTGAGAAAGGGAAGCACACAATAAGCTCAAACACACAGAGGATGTGCCCAATCCTTCTCCCACTTTATTTCCTCTCCTTTCCTAACAATAATCTTACCTCGAGAACAGTAACCCAGGTGCTCACATCTTATTTATTAAACAGATTCCTTTCGAAAACATATAGTCATCCTCAGTGGAACTTTTGTTACCCTCACTTGAGCATAATATTAACATTATTAATACAATGCATTTTCCTACTGACTGTGAGGGCAGCTCAAAATTTCATTACATACGAAAGAACTTAAATGAGGTAGAGTAGATTTTGATGAAAGGGTGTAGCATAAACTGAATTTCTAACTTCAAAACAGGAAGTATGAGTATCTAAAAACTTGAGAAATGTTCAATAAATATTTTCTATTGGCAAAGTACTTTTAAAATTACTTCCTGTGGTTATTTTGGATAGAATTTTAACAATTCATTAATTCAGCATTCACCTAGTATCTCTGCTCTGTTCCTGCACATTTATTATGTTTTCATGATTGTTTTCCGAAGATGAGCCTTGATTTTACAGTGTTTTTTATTAGTAGCTAGATGAACTAATTTATAAAATAAAACATATTTTCATCAGATTGTGATCAGACATACAGCAGTGAAACAACAAAGCATTTCTTTCAATATCTATGCACGTTTGGAGGGATTTCTTATATTTAAGATAGAATCCTGTTCTTTATAATAGTTTCTATTTCAATAATATATAATACAAACTGGTTTGGAACCTGTAGTTTTCCTGCCTTATTCTCCTAAGGAGACCTCAATTGTGAATCACCACAAGAATGGAAATCTATCGTTAACAGATGTGTAACTAGAGGGCCTCACTGAATACGTGGCTTTTGAACATAGAGAAAGTAGACTAGACAGGTGAGACACGGGGACTGGGTGGAGACAGAGTTGTCCAGTTTAACTGTCAAGTAAATACTTTAAAAAGAAAACCTCTGCTGTATTTGAAGACAAATAAAGAAGCATGTGGTAGTAAGAAAGATTGGGAGGAAGTGAGGTCAGAGAGATGAGACAGTAGAAGAAAAATACTCAAGGATTCTCCTGCCTGCCTCATGAGTTAAAATTTCTCTGTGTATCCCGGGCTGTTCTGGAACTCACTCTATAGACCAGGATGCTCTCCATATTATAAAGATCCACCTGCCTCTGCCTTCCAAGTGCTGAGATTAAATATGTACGCCATCACTTCCAGGCATATTCTATAGGGTGTTGCAGACTGTGTTCAATCTTTGTTTTCTAATATGAACAATATCAAGGCCGTAGGACACTTTTGAGTGGATGATTAAATGTCACAACATGATGAAACAGAGTTATCTTTGGATAAATGAATACAATGGAGCATGGCTAGGGAAAGAGATGAAGTTGCAATAATAAAAGAATAATAGAGGGTCAGGTAAGATGGCTCAGTCAGTGACATACCTACAAATGTAGAACCCTAGCATCCATGTAAAGATGTCAGGTGCTGTGGTGCCCTGGAACTTTGGCAATGGTATGCAGGGTAAAAGTGGAGGCAAGTGTATCCTTCCAGATCATTGACCAGTGAGTTTGGCTGAAATGTTAAGCTCCATTTGGTGAAAACCTTGCCTCAAAATTAAGGAGGGTGGCCTGAGAGGTGCTCAGAAGTTAAGAGAAATTGCAGCTCTTACAGACAATCAAAATTCAGTTACCAGAGCTCAAGACTTCAAGTTCCCAAATAATATCACAGATGCCAAGAAGTGCACACTGACAGGTGCCTGATACAGCTGTCTCCTGAGAAGCTCTGCCAGAACCTGGCAAATACAGAGGCAAATGCTCGAAGCCTATCATTTGACTGAGAATTGGTTCTTCATTGGGAAGTTAGAGAAAGGACTGATGGAGCTGAAGGGGTTTTCAACCCCACAGGGAGAACAACAATATCAACCAACCAGAGCCCCCAGAGCTCCCAAGGACTAACCACCATCCAAAGAGTACACATGGAGGGACCCATGGCTCTAGCAGCATACCTACCAGAGGATGACCTTGTTGGGCATCAGTGGGAAGAGAGGCCCTTGGTCCTGTCAAGGTTCAATGCCCCAGTATAGGGGAATGCCAGGGCTGGGACAGGGAGAAATGGGTGGGAGAGCACCCTTATAAAAGAAGGGTGAGGGGAGAAGGGATAGGGGGTTTCTATCGTGGGAAACCACATACACTTACACATATAGACATAAATTAAAATTAAAATGAATCTTGAATTATATAAGGTAGTGAGAAATTAAGGAATGCACATAACATCAAGCCCTGCTCTGCACATCCACAAGGATAAAAACATGTATACCAGCAAACATACCACTGAACACATGTACAAATATTTATATCAAAAGGGGTACACACACAGACATACTCACATATACACAAGCACTACTACAGTGGTTCTCATTAAGCATGATGTTGAGTTGTTTAATTGTGAAATTTCATTAGTATTTTGATAAGAATTTTCAGTCAAGTCAGAAATGTCATCTAAGGATACTTTTTAAAAAACACTGCAATTTTTCAACAAGTTAAGAACTGATTCATTGCATCACTCAGAAAGCCCTATTGAAGCATACCTATCCAATAAGTATTAAAGCACACATCTATCCCAACACACGAATATTTAAAGACAGCTTAATCGATATGGTGAAAAACTGGAAATAAATACAATCTCACGGACTACCAAGAGTTTCAAGACATATAGCCATGTTATCAATGACACAGTGATATGATCAATTCTACTATGAGTTTTCTGACATAATATAGTACTACTGAATTGACATCAAAACTTTTCAATTAAGTATAGGAAGTCTTGAATATATAGCATGCATTTTGCTCTATTCCTTGAGTGTTGGAAAGCCTTTTAGGAAATGTAAATATCACAGTGGTAAAATGAAATCAATGAGTTCTCAGTAATAAAGGGAGAAGATAGATGAAGGAAACATGATAAAAGGGAAAACTCAGTTATCTATGTGGCCTGAATTCTATTGTGAAGGTCACATAACCACAGTGTTTGCAAATACAAACTAAACATGTGAGGTTAGTGAACTCTGTCTTTTCATATCTCCATAATTCTGACTGATGTTATTAGAAGAATGCAGGATACAATTGTGTAGGTTGGTGTAATATTTTTCTGTATAGAAAAACCATTTCTGAGTTCTAATTTCAGCTACAAGCATGCTAAAGAGAAAAGATAATGAGACTTAGGAAGAATCCTAAAAATAATGATGGAATGTAAATAAGTGAGAGATGGGAAAATATCAAAAGTACATTTCAGACATGCAAATATGTATCATAAAGCATATACCATAAGCCTTTGCAATTTCTGTGCATGCTAATATTGAAACTGAAAAACAGCTTTGCAGAGAAATAAAGAGATAGAGGTTTAAGTGCATAGAAATTTGGCAAATAAAAGGAAATTATGATTAACTAAAAGAACATTGATAACCAAAAAATACTTCACACAAATTATTAGCTCTTTATTCTCACACAATCCTCTTGATGTATAATTATAATAGTACTCTAGTTTTATTTGCTTTGTTACCAAATGTATAAGAAGAATGTAAGGAAAACCCACCCATCTCAGTACTTTTAACCTAAAAGTGTTTCTGTCCAAAGGAAAGACAGGGACAAAGAATGGAACAAAGTCTGAAGGAAGGGCCATATAGAAAACACCCCACCTAGGGATTCATCCCATCTGCAGACAGCAAACCCCCACACTATTGCTGATGCCAAGAAGACAGCCCAGTATGGCTGTTCCCTGATAGGTTCTACCAGCATGTGGTCAATAGAGATGTAGATACAGCTAAACATCCCACTAAGCATGGGGACTCCAATGGAAGAGCTAGGGGAAGGACTGAGGGAGCTGAAGGGAATTGTAATCCCACAGAAAGAACAATTTCAACTAACCAGACCACCCACAGCTACCAGAGACTAACTCACCAATCAAAGAGTACCCATGGAGGGATTTGTGGCTTCAGATACATATGTAGCAGAGGCTGCCATTATCTGACATGGATGGGATGGGTGGCCCTTGGTCCTGTGGAGACTGGATGCCCCAGCATAGGGGGCTGCTAGAGTGTTGAGGCAGGAGGGGGTGAGTGGGTGCCTGAGTAGAAGAGCACCCTCATAAAAGTGAGGGGAGGGGGCAGAAGGGGAAAGGAAGGTTTATGGAGGGGTAACAGGAAAGGGGAAGGGGAATATCATTTGAAATGTAAACAAATAAAATAATTAATTAAAAAAAGTAAGTAAGTGGGCTAAGTAGAAAAGACTGTATTCATGCATCTTTCGAGGGATGATATACAAATACCAAGATCTGCTTCTTTTTCTGCATCGAGAAGGAGGCCAGCCCAAACTATTCCAGCCCACAGAATGTGATGTTAATGCAGTATGTGCATTCCAGAGATGGTCCCTATGAAGCACACAATTTTGGTCAATGACTTTCCCTCAAAACCCATGTTTTGGATTTTGTTGAGTCTCTGAGTGATGCATCCAACTACCTTGAAGCTTCTGTGCTGGAAAAAAAAAATTACATAGACATAAAGAGAGATTCTCAAAGAATTTAGGCTGTTTCGCATTCAGCCAAAGCTTTTAAGTCCAGGCACTTGCACGTGACTCAGTAAGATTTCTTATGCTTCCACGGGCTTCCCGAAACCCGAGCTAGAGTGAAATCAAATTGTGCTGAGGTAGCAGCTCTAATAGGAGATCCAAAGGCAGAATAAATGTCTCACAACATTAAACTTTAAGGTTTTATTTGCATGGTGAAATATGCAGGAGATTTGTCTAAAAATATAAGTGGGAAAAATAACCTTTTAGGTGGATACACCTGACTTGATTTCATAAGGCAGTCAATATTTGATGGATGAATCACTAAACAACAGAATGGTCTGAACAGCTGCTAGCAAAAAGAACTGAACGCTGTAGACTTTGGAAACACTAACTCAACATGTATTTGTCTTACAGGAACCTTTCTTAAAAGTCATCATTTCTCACATTTTATCTTCTGTCAGTGTATGCTTACGTATTCAGAATCATCATATTGAGATTCAATTTTAGCGGTTACAGCTCCTCAAGATAACTAAGAATAATAGAATTAAAATCTTAATACAAATGACAACACTCATTAATTTCTTTCTGAGATAAAAAAATTTAATTGTCTCTATTTCTTCAGTTGTAATGGTAGAGCAGAAGAAGCAGTTGCTGGATATGTGCTAGGTTAGGAGTCAGCACACAAACTTTCAAGAAGACCAGAAAGAAATGAGCTTGCAGAAAAAAATAAACAGGATCAGCAGATATGTTTCTAAATGTCAAACAAGCCATTGAAATCAAGGTGCATTAATAGAAATATAAATGAATATGGTAATTCTCAGCGGAGCAGAAATGAGAGTTATATTTGTCTACAGCCAATGGAGGCAGTATGTTTCCTTGGTAGGGTTATAAGCATCTGTAACTTGTTGATTGACCCACAGAGAACTTTAGACATAGAGCTATTAAAATTGTGTAATATTAAAGAAACAGAAAATAACTGTTGAACCGTATGTAATCATATTTCCTTTAGTATGCACAGTTATTCAGTCTACGGTAAGAACATAAAATTGCATGCTTTTTAAAAATTGCTTTGAACTTATTAAGGATATAGTTTATATTAAAATAAAACCAATGATGTGGAAATATATCTCTTTATCTTAAGTACGCTTCTATCTCAAAGTTAAAGGTTCAATGCCACCGCATAGGGAAATGCTTGGATGATGAGGTGGTTGTAAATGGGTGTGTGGGGGAGCACCCTCATATAGGCAGAGGGTAGGGAGATGGGATTGGGGGTTTGCAGGGGGAAACATGGAAGGGCTTCACATTTGAAATGTAAATAAATAAAATAACCAATAAAAAAACAAACAAAAATATAAATTAAAAGTCAGGCATAATAGTGTGTAATTCAAACAATGAGCAGTTGAGTCAGGAGCACTATCACAATTTTGAGTCCAGACCAGTTTGCAAGATAGGTAGGTTCCTGTGGTGGCATGTATAAGAATGCTCCCCCACACAATAGGCTCATATGTTTGAATGTTTAGTCACCAGGGAGTAGAATTGTTTGATTGGATTATTTTGATTAAGAGGTGCAACCTTTTTGGAGGAAGGTGCATCACACAGGTTTTGGAGTTTCAAATACCCACTTCTCTCTCCCTCCATCCTCTCCGTCTTCCTCCCTGACCCCTCAGTGTGTGTGTGTGTGTGTGTGTGTGTGTGTGTGTGTGTATGTTTGTCTGTGTCTGTCTGTCTGTCTGTCTGTCTGTCTCTCTGTCTCTCTCTCTCTCTCTGTGTGTGTGTGTGTGTGTGTGTGTATGTTTGTCTGTGTCTCTGTCTGTCTGTCTCTCTCTCTCTCTGTGTGTGTGTGTGTATGTTTGTCTGTGTCTGTCTGTCTGTCTGTCTGTCTCTCTCTTTCTCTCTCTCTCTCTGTGTGTGTATGTTTGTCTGTGTCTGTCTGTCTGTCTGTCTGTCTATCTCTCTCTTTCTCTGTGTATGTGTGTGTGTGTGTATGTTTGTCTGTGTCTGTCTGTCTGTCTATCTCTCTCTTTCTCTGTGTATGTGTGTGTGTGTGTATGTTTGTCTGTGTCTGTCTGTCTGTCTGTCTGTCTGTTTGTCTCTCTCTCTCTCTCTCTCTCTCTCTCTCTCTCTCTCTCTCTCTGTGTGTGTGTGTGTGTGTGTGTGTGTACATGCACACACACATGTATCTGGATGTCTAGCTGTCAGCTACTCCTTAAGTACCACACTTCACACTTGCCTGCAGGCTGCCATGTTCCCTGCCGTGATGAAAATGGACCAAGGCTCTGACAGTATAAGAAAGTTCCTGCTTAAGTGGTTTTTATTATAGGAATTGCCTTGGTCATGTTGTCTCTTCCCAGCGATAGAAGAGTGACAAAGATAGAAATTGGTAGCCCAAGTATGTTATGATCTGACAGGCTCCACAAGCCTGATCGCGCTGCTCAATGGCAGAACATGAACTTTAGGACTTTGGACTAGAAAAGTAGTTGGATCTTTAAACTGGGGTCTCATAGATTATCCTAATAGGAGTGAAGACCACAGTGATAAGGGCCTTTGAGCCATGAGGCCCAGCACAAAGTAGTTTTATGGGGGAGTATTTCTCAAAGTGAAAACAAGCCTGTTTTTTTCGTCTTTTACAATTTTATGGAATAATTTAAGTAGCATTCTTCGTCTTTCTTTGAATTTCTGGTAGAACTCTGCAGTGAATTCACCTGCTCAGGACTTACTTGTTTATTTGTCTATGGTATTTGAAAGACTTTAACCCAGTCACAAAAACAAACAAACAAACAAAACAACCCCACACATGGTATGTACTCACATTAAGAGGATGTTAGCCAAAAAGAAGCTCAGAATACCTATACTACAACTCAGCGACCAGATGAAGCTCAAAAGGAAAGATCACACCAAAGTGTAAATGCTACAGTGCTACTCAGTAGGGAGAAGAGAATAATCTCTGGGAAGTAGAGGAAAAGAGGGATCTGGGAAGAAGAGGGCACAGAGAGGGAAAAGGGGGAGTTAGCTCAGATATGGAAGATGGGGGAGAAGAGCAGAGGGTTAGGAATTTAAAAGTAGGCATGTAGCTTTAGGGGAAGAAGAACTGGGAGTAGCAACTAGAAAATCCCAGATGCCAGGGACCCAAGAAATTCCCAGGACAAAACAAGGAGGACTTTAGCCAAAATACCCACAAAGGGGAGATAGGTTCTATAGAAACCATGCCCTGTGGATAGGCATAAATCCTAGTTGAGGGATGGAGCCACCCACCCACCTCAAAAATATTAATCTAGAATTCCCCGTGTCAAAAGGAAATGAAGGAACAAAAAGTGGAGTGGAGCAGAAACTGAAGGAAAGGCCATCTAGAGACTGCCCCACCTAGGGATCCATCCCATCTGCTGATAACAAATCCAGTACTATTGCTGATGCCAAGAAGTACTGAGAGGAGCCCAGTATAGCAGTCTCCTGAGCAGGTCTGCCAAAGCTGAACCAACACAGATGCAGATGTACACGGGCACTGGACTGAATGCATGGATCCCAATGGGAGAGTTAGAGGAAAGACTGTAGGAGCTGAAGGGGTTTGCAACCTTATAGGAAGAAGAACAATATCAACCAACCAGATCCTGTGAAACTCTGAGGGATTAAATCACCAACCAAAGCATACACAGTGGGTACCCATGGCTCCAGCTAGATATGTAGCAGAGGATTGCCTTATCTGGCATTACTGGGAGGGGAACCCCTTCATCCTGTGGAGCCTTAATGACCCAGGATAGGGGAGTGCTAGGCCACTGAAGCAGGAGTGAGTGGACAGATGGGGAATCACCCTCATAGAAGCAGGGGGAGACAGGAGGGGATAAGAGGCTTTCGAAGAAGAAACCAAGAAGGGGGATAACATGTGAATTGTAAATAAATAAAATAAGCAATAAAAATTAAATAAAAAACAAAGCAAAATAAAAACAAGACAAACAGACAATAAAAGACTTCATTACTGTTAGTAGATATATTTCATTGTTGGCTATAAGACATCTTTAAATTACTTATTTCAATGTGTTTTAATTTTGGAACGTTGTATGCATCTAGAAATGTATCTATTTTCTTTTGGCCTTTCCAATCTGGTAGAAGGGGTTTTAAAAATGTCTTTATATTTTTCTGAACTTCACTGGTATTTGGTGAAATGTCTCTCCCTTCTCTAATTTTGTTAACTTGGGTTGGTGCTGTTTCTTTGATTAACTTGGTTATAGATAGATCAGTCTTGTTTATCTTTTTAAAAAACTGCTTGTCATGGATACTTTTTAATTATTTTTCCCTTTCTGTCATTAATTTTAGCTCTGATTTTAATTATCTCATCCTTTCTACTGGTTTAGAGTTTGGAAAACACTTTTTGCTGTTTTTCGAAGTGCTGAAAGCAACTCTAATTTCTGTAGGGGGGAAAGACATAAACAGACTTTACCAGCACTAGGCCTTTTGTGTAACAATATCAGTTTGTCAATCAAGATGAGTCCAATTGTGCAATAGTGGCATTGTGGTTATGGGGAAAAACAACAGCTCAATTCCACCAGCAATGAAGGACTTTTCCCCACGTCTTGCCAACATGCCCTGTCATGTGAGTTTCTGATCTTAGCCATTCTGAATAAGTACAAGGTGGAATCTCAGGGTCATTTTGATTTGCATTTTCCTAATGAGTAAAGACTCTGAACATTTCATTAAGTGCTTCTCAGCCATTCAAGATTCCTCTGTTCTGATTTCTGTTTAGTTCTATACCCAACTTTTTGATTGGGTTGGATTTTTGGTTTTTGGTGGTCAGCTTCTTCAGTTCTTTATATATTTTGGATACTGGCCTTCTATTGAATGTGAAGTTAGTGGAGTTTTCTTTCCCTCAATCTGTAGGTTGCTAATTTGTCCTATTTACTATGACCTTTTACTTATAGAAGCTTCTCAGTTTTATAAAGCTCCTTTTATCAATTCTTGATCTTAGAGAATGAGCCACTGGAGTTCTATTTCGAATATTCCCCCTGTGGCAATGAATTCAATACTCTTTCCTACTTTCTCTTCTATTAGATTCAGTGTATCTGGTTCTTGATCCACTTGGACTTGAGCTTTGTGCAAGGAGAAAAATAGTGATCTATTTTCATTTTTCTATGCACAGATAGCCAGTTAGACCAGCATAATTTATTGAAGATGTTTTCTTTATTCCACTGCATATTTTTGGCTTCTTTGTCAAAGACCAAGTGTCCATGAGTGTGTAGTATTATTTCTGGGTTTTCAATTATATTCTGTTGATGAACCTTTCTGTTTCTGTACCAATACCACACAGTTCTTCTCATTAATGCTGTGTAGTACATCTTGAGGTCAAGGTTGGCTATTCCCACAGCCATTATTTGATCATTAAATATTGTTTTCACTATTCAGGGTTTTCTGTTTTTCCATATGAAACTAAGAATTTCTGCTTCCATGTCTTTTTAGGAATTAAGTTGGAATTTTGATGGGAATTGTGTTGAATCTGTAGATTGCTTTTGGTAGGACAGAAAATTTTACTATGTTAATTCTACCAATCTATGAGCATGGGAGACCTCCACAGTTTCTGAGGGCTTCTTCAATTTTTTTCTTAAGAGATTTGAAGTTCTTGTAATACAGATCATTCACTTGTTTGGTTAGAGTTACCCCAATATGTTTTATATTATTTTTATATTATTTGTGACTATTTAGAAGGGGGTTGTTTCCCTAATTTTTTCCTTAGCCCTATCAAAATTTATATAAAGGAAGACTACTGATATATTTTAGTTAATTTTATAACCAGCCACTTTGATGAAGTTGTTTATCAGCTGTAAAAGTTCTCTAATAGAATTTTGTGGTTTCTTATGCTTACTATCATCTGTAAATAGTGATACCTTGACCTCTTCTTTTCAATTTGTATTCTTTTCATGACCTTTTGTTGTCTTCTTTATTTAACAATTTTATTTTAAAATAACATATGTAAATGAACAGCTTTGTAAAAGCATTTTTGCATGAAACCCTATGAATATATTTTTGTCAGTACTTCATTTTTTTTAAGGTTTGATAGTATGCATTGAAATATTACTAGTTACAATAAGCATAAGGTATATGCAAACTAAAATGTAACTTGGAAATATTCAAAGTTGTCTTGGTGTGTAAAAATTAAACATAATGATTTTTAAATACCAAGAATTTCTACAAGGCTGCAATTTTATGTCTTGAGTTACTAATGATTTAAGGTCTAAATGTACCCTACTCTAAGAGGGTATTATACACTTACTTTTTTAAAGAAAGGCTGAGGATTCCACATTTTGGCCTTTTTTATTTATTTATTTATTCATTCATTCATTCATTCATTCATTCATTCATTTTGTGCTTTATATAGTCTGTGAGTTGTTTATTGGGTATTCAGAGCTTTCTGGAACTAGTATCCAAATATTAGTGACTGCATATTATGTCTGTTCTTTTGTGACTGAGTTACCTCACTCAGGATGATGTTCTCTAGATACATCGTATTCCTAGGAATTTCTTATACTCATTGGATCTAATAGCTCAGTAGTATACCATTGTGTAAATGTAACACAATTTCTGTAACTATCCATCTACTGAAGGGCACCTGGGTTCTTTCCAGCTTCTGTCTATTATAAATAAGGCTGCTTTGAACATGGTGGAACATGTATCCTTATATATTGTAGCATATTTGGGGTATATGCCCAGAAGTGGAATAACTGGGACTTCAGGTAATAGTATGTCCAATTTTCTGAGGAACTGCCAGACTAATTTCCGGAGTCGTTGTACCAGCTTACAACTCCACTAACAGTAGAGGAGTGTTCCTCTTTCTCTGCATCCTTGCCAGAATCTGCTGTCCTCTGAATTTTTGGTCTTAGCCATTCTGACTGGTGTAAGGTAGACTCTCAGGGTTGTTTTGATTTGCATTTCCCTGATGACTAGGGATGTCTAGCATTTCCTTAGGTGCTTCACGGCCATTAGATGTTCCTCAATTAAGAATTCTTTGTTTAGCTCTGTACCTTATTTTTTTAATAGAATTGCATGATTCTCTGACGTCCAACTTCTTGAGTTCTGTGTATATATTGAATAGTAAACCTCTATCACATGTGGCATTAGTAAAGGTCTTTTTCCAATCTGTTGTCTGCCATTTTTTTTTCTTGACAGTGTCCTTAGCCTTACAAAAACTTTGCAATATCATTAAGACCCATTTATTGATCCTTGGGCTTAGAGAAAAAGCCATTGATGCTCTGTTCGGGAAATTTTCTATTGTGCCTATATGTTCTAAGGTTTTTCCCACTTTCCCTTCTAATAGTTTCAGTATGCCTGGTTTTATGTGGAGATCTTTGATACACTTGCACTTGAGCTTGTACAAGGAGATAAGAAAGGGTCTATTTTCATTCTTCTGCATGCTGACTGCCAGTTTAAGCAACACCATTTGTTGAAGAGGCAGTCCTTTTTCCATTGAATGTTTTCAGCTTCTTTGTCAAAGATCAAGGAACCATATGTGTGAGAGTTCATATCTAGATCTTCTATTTTGTTTCATTGATCCACCTACCTAGCTCTGTACTAATACTATGCAGTTTTTAACACAATGACTTTGTAATATACCTTGATGTCAGGAATAGTGATTCCCACAGAAGTTTTCTTGCTGTTGAGAATAGATTTCGCTATTCTAGTTCTTTTTTTTTTTTATTACAGATACATTTGCAAATTCCTTTTTAGAACTCTATAAAGAATTGAGTTGAAATTTTGATGGGGATTGCAATGAATCTGTACATTACTTTTGGTAAGACGCCCATTTTTACAATGTTGATTCTTCCAATCCAAGAGCATTGGAAATCTTTCCATCTTCTGAAATCTGCTTCAATTTCCTCTTCAGAGATTTGAAATTCTTGTCATACACCTTTCACTTGCTTAGTTATGGTCACACCTAGGTATTTCATACTGTTTGTGACAATTGTGAAGGGTGTCTTTTCCCTAATTTCTTTCTCAGCATGTTTGTCCTTTGAGTAGAAGAAGGCTACTGATTTGAGTTAATTTTATGTCCAGCCACTTTGCTGAAGCTTTTTATTAGCTGTAAAGTTTTCTGGTAGAGTTTTTGGGGTCACTTAATATACTATCATGTTGTCAGAAAATAGTGATATATTGACATCTTACTTTCTGATTTATATACCTTTGATTTCCTTATTGCTGTCTAATTGCTCCAACCAGGAATTCCAGTATTATGTTGAATAGGTAGGGGGAGAGTGGGCAAACTTGTCTTTTCCCTAATTTTAGTGGGATTGCTTCAAGTTTCTCACCATTAAGTTTGATGTTGGCTATTGGTTTGCTGTATATTGTTTTTATTATGTTTAAGTATGGGCCTTGGATTCCTGCTCTTTCTATGGCTTTTAACATGAAGGGGTATTGAATTTTGTCAAATACTTGCTCAGCATCTAGCGAGATGATCATATACCAGAGACATGGGAGGTAAGTGATACTTAGGACTCAAAGGGAAGGACCTTAGATGAAATGCCCAAGTGTGTAAAGGGAACTTGGAGAATTTATCTAGAAAAAGGACAGGGTTTCAAAGGAATGGATTGAGTTGCCTTACCACAGTCTAGTTATCTGACCCAGAGTTGTTCATGTCTAAAAAACTGCAGGGATGACGATGTAGAGAAGACTGGGGGAGGAGAGGTTCAGTGACCGGCTAAAATTGGGATCCAGCTCTTGGGGAGCCTCTGAGGCCTGACACTGTTATTAATGCTGTGTTGTGCTTACAAACAGGAGATTAACATGGCTGCCCTCCAAGAGGCTCAACTGGCAGCCGAGTTAGATATAGATACTTATAACCAATCAATGGACAGAAGCCAGGAACCTCTGTAGGTGAATTGGGAAGGAGCTAGAAATTGAGGATGACAACTTCATGAGAGGACCACCAGTCTCAACTAACCTGGATTCACTAGATCTCCTGGACACTGGGCCACCAACCAGGCAGCCAACTAGCTGATATGAGGCTATATACACATACATAACAAGGGACTGGACAATCTGTTCTTAGTGAGAAAAGACCCACCTAACTGCAAGAAACTTGAGGCCTTAGAGAAGTTTGGTCAGGGTGGAAAATAGAGACATTCTCTTGGAGATGGGGGACAAGGAGTGAGAAGGTTAGCAGTTGGGGAGTGTACCAGGAGGGGGATGGCAACTGAACTGTAAAAAATATTGAATAATAATATTAATACATGGAGTACCTATATGGCTAGAGAAGTCAGAAGACCTGGAAGAAAGTATTTTTTTTCCCTAAATGCACAAGTTGTTAAACTCCATTTTAAATTTTTATGTTTATTTTATAAGTGGGTGTGTTCTAACCTAATTCAGATAAGATTCATATTGTAGTAGGTAGAGTTTAATGAGTAGAAGCACTACTTTTCAAACTGCTAAGAATAAGTGAATAAGAACATTCAGATGAAGATGGGACCCTCCTCCTGGAAGTCTCAGAGAACATATTGGAAAATGGCATAAAAAATAAATTCACTGGAAGCTGGGGAGAACAGTGCCATGGAATGCTGTCTTCTGGATATGAGAAGGGACGTTGGTGTTGTACACATGATCCCCTGCCAGCTGTAGTTAGTGTACACAGGACATACATAAGATCAATAAGATCAATTCACTTTCAAATTTCAACATGAAGCTGAGAGGGGCTGGAGTGTATATAGCAGTTGATGTTTAATGAGAAAACTTTTCTTTCAGAGATTGGGTACTTCAAGAACCCATGGCCAAAGGGCAAACCATGACTATGTGTATATGGGCAGAAATAATTTGACCAAGTAGATTAAGTAACAATTTAAAAAAGCATATAAAAGAAGAGCATGATGTTGGGATGGAGATGTTAATGAATTCTGCACAGGTTGGAGATAGGACCTAAGAGGTGAATACTATCAAAACAAACTGTATAAATGTATAAAAATTTTTAAAAAATAAACAAAAAACCCAAAGCAAAACACACAAAAATATCATCAAATAAGTTGTAAGTATAAATTTTCACAAATATAATTCATACGTGAAATGTGTAAAACAATTAAACTGACTTTTAAAGACTTTTGTCTTTAATAATTTAATTAATTTTATTTTTAAAATAAAATCTGAAGATTTTGCATATTTATTTATTATAGAATAAGGCTATTGAATTGCAGTGTCATAGATGATAATAAAGATGTCTGCTTTTCTCCTAGGTGGTAAAATAATGACAAAATAATAATAACAAAAATAAAGATAAATAAGATCAAAAAATTTCATCTTAGATAGAATATGAAACATGAACACATGAAGCTGCAGCATATATAGACAGAACACCAAGTCAGCTTCCTCTGAATAAACAAATCAATGTGTTGAAGCAGATTGTACCAATAAAAGCACAGAAAATCCTGCAGATACCTCACCATAGTGAAAGTCAGAATGGCAGACTCCAGAATTATGGATTGCAAATAGCTACACTGTTGATAGTATTTATCAACCAAAGTTAAGTAAAACTTGTATTTACACACACACACACACACACACACACACACACACACACACACACAGAGAGAGAGGGGGGGGAGGGAGGGAGGGAGGGAGGGAGGGAGGGGACAATTTGAGACACTTTGAGGACTGATTTTACATTTCAGCATATTTACTGAACTATGCTGCATTTTGTCCTGAAAGTGACTTCTTTGAAAGTACATTGTATTTATCCCTTGTTTTAATTGTAGTCTGTGTGCTTCATATAGAGTTTATTATTGTTTTGACTTTACAGCTACAAATTAAAGTCTGAACTTTTCTACCACCATGTCACTGATATTGTTGTAGTTTAGGAAGAAGCCTGAAATATATGAAAATGAATAAAACTGAATTTCAGAAATTTTAAATATGATCCCTAGAAAGTAAAATGAGTTCTTTGTTTTCCTCCCTCCCTTCCTTCCTTCCTTCCCCATTTTTTCTTTCTTTTCTAAATTTTATAAGTTTTCTTTAACATTTTATATATTCAACTCCTAACTTTTAGCATATATGTTTTAATTTTCCTTTCAAAATCAGAGTAAAAGAGACAGCTAGGCCACAAGCAGACACTGGAAAGCATCACCAGAGCAGGTGTCTTCCCTGTCTCTCCTCTTCATCTTCCTCTTGTACAAATGGCTACATTTCTGAAGCAGAAGAGGGAAAGAGCAAGAGGCTAAGGCCAGGACCATCACAATATGATGCTCATTTTGGGGAAAAGGCATCATCTTTGGCCACATTCATTACAAGTTTTCCATTTCAAGATCTGATTGATTACATACTCGCATATGCACTGACACATTCTGACAACATGAATATTTAAAAAGTGCACATATTGAAGTTTTAAAGCAAACTGTACTCAGTAAAGATGAAGAGAAAACAGACATTGGAGAGTTATCTAGTATTTTCTGCCATACCTCCTGAGAGGAGTATTAAAGCCCAGAACACTGGAAATGAAAGTGAACTGAAGAAAATGCATCAAATACCTTATAACTCCAAGAAAGTTCTGTGATCATGTTTGAAGTTCTGTCTCCTGTGAACTATGAGGATGATCTTTGAATTTGTATAAGAGGAATCCTAATAAACACTTAATACATATTCTCTCTTGCTCCTCCGCACACGCCTGTGTGTGTGTGTGTGTGTGTGTGTGTGTGTGTGTGTGTGTGTGTTTATGTACTGTCAATTGAACAGGCCCACACAAGAAGCCACTATAAAACCTGTGTCAATATCACAGTTAGTTACCTGGTGCCATAAGAAGATGTTCCTAAGAAAATGACAAAAGATTAAAACGTAAGCAGATGGATCTAAATATACCCATTATCCTAACTTACTAATCTACTTTCCTCTGAACATTAAACACTAAAATTTCATCAAAACAGTTGTCAAGGAAGTTTTTTTTAATTAATATACATAATAATATATCATATATTAATTTAAAATATCTATTTTAACAGTAAAAATAAAATGTGAAAATTGGGTTGGCTTGACATTTGGCAAGTATTTTGTGAGTATTCATGAAATAAGTAAAAAAAGACATAGCAAAAATATTCGAATATCTTGTTTATACTTGTGATACTTGTCTGTATGCTTTAGTATATCAAATAAGTTTGAATAGATGTCATCAACATAAAGGAAGATGTAATAGTAGAGTATGAAGACTGAAACAAGATGAGAAAAGTGAAAACTTTAAAACAAATTATCACTTAAGTGGGTGCAAAAGTAGAAAATAACAAAACAAAGGTTACAGAGCAATTCAGTGAAGGCAAATCAAGAAAATTCAGCAAAGCAAAAGCAAAAGAAACTGACCAGACAGAACCCCCTTTGGAGGTGGTGTTACCTACCCATGATATGAGATTTAGCACATGACTTAATAAAGGTAAACACAACAAGCAGATTGGGATAAATGAGAGCGGGAATTAGCAGGGCAGATTTTTCACAATAGTTGTTACTAAGGAAAAACTATGTAGGCTAGCTAGCATGAATATGCTTTAGACAGTAATAATTGAAATTCTTTATGGGAAAATTCACTGTTGACAGTATGCAATAAATAAGCCTTTTTGGGTTTGTTTGTTTTGTTTTGTTTTGTTTTGTTTTAGAATCTGGCTATTGTGTCAAAGCTATAAAATACTAAACAAATGTTGTCACAGAGTCATCTGCATGTAAGTGTAATTTAAGAATTTTAATTAAACCAAAGTTTTATTCAGCTATGAATGAAACAAAGAAAGAATGTACGATCTGAATGCATAATTAAATAAACCAACCTAAAGGTTAAACCCAATCAAAGTAATGAGTGGGATAGCTTGGCAATTCTATCAACTTCTTAAATTTGTAAACTCCTATCAGACACCAGAACTCCCCAATTAATATTAGGAAGTATAGAATGAAAACGTTATAATCTCAATGATGTGAAAATTATAAAAATAAACCTCAAAGCATAGTTTTCCAGGCTGAAAATTTTTGTATAAACTGTATATAAATGTGTATATATTTTCACATACTTACATATATTATATTTTACATAAATAGTAATATGATTATGTGATGGTTTGTATATGCTTAGCCCTGGCAGTGGCTCCATTAGGAGGTGCATCCTTGTTGGAGAAGGTGTGGCCTTGTTAGAGGAAGTGTGTCACTGCCTGGAAGTTAGTCTTCTCCTATTTGCCTCCAGAACAAGAGGTGCCACCCTCAGTTCCTCCAGCCCCTCATTTGCCTGAACACTGCTATGCTCCAACCTTGACGATAATAGACTGAACCTCTGAACCTGTAAACCACTCCCAATTAAATGTCCTTTATAAGAGCTTCCTTGATCTTGGTATGTATCCACAGCAGTAAAATCCTAAAACAGATTATTTGTGACTTTTTCAAACATCATTTCTGTCTTTTAGACTCTGCCTTTCCTTTTCTTCTGTGTTTATGCTCTACCCTGTAGCTCCTGTTTTTCCCAGTCTGCTCTCGTGGTCCAGCTGTTCTCCTCCTGATTGATTGCTCCTACCCCACCCCAGTGGTCTCTTTTTTAATATCCTTTTTTCAGAAAGTACTCAGGTTGGATGCTTACATCTGAAGATTTGGAGCTAGGAGCTGCAGACAAGAGGAAAGACAACGTATGTCTTTCTCAGTCTGTCTAACTTCACTCAGTATGATGTTGTTTAGTTCCGTGCATTCTTCTGAATATTATTCATTATTATTTTCATCTGGATATTATTCCATGTGTACAATATTTTCCTTGCCTGTCTGTTACATGGTAGTTGGGTAATTATCATTTCCTAGCCATTGCAAGTAGTGCAGCAATGAATACTGTTGGAAAAGTATGTGTGTTGTAGTCAGAGTCAGCCCTGAAAACACTGATAATACTATCTGTACTGAGAACTTTCATGAATTTGGGTGAGAACGAGGAGGTAGATGGGAGGATCTAGGGGAAAGAAAGAGAAGTGTGTTAATTTTGCTAATTTCAATAAATAAAAAAATAGAATCATTTCTATTAATAAAGAAGAAGATGGGGATGAAACTGGGTTCCATGGGCATTTGATAGGAAAAAAAGAAACAGTTCAGTGGTTTTCAGTGTAAGACTAGGGACAGAGCCGAGTACCAACCTCCTCTGTGAAATATTAGCTTTGTGTAATGTTGGTTCTGTGACCATAGACAGAATGTCTCCCTGTGGCTATACTCTCTAATGATGTACAATCTGATCCAATGCTACTATTGACTCTGATTGCCAGGAACAACCGAGTAAATGAGTATGCACTGGAAGACTAATCCATGCACTGCTTATACACATTAGGAACCAGAAAAAAATATTTTTAGATGATGAGTTCTGTCTTTGGCCTGAAGTATCAATCAGTACTAAATTCTTCTGAAAGATAGACTAAAATTCCACTCTTACCCTTTCACAAACCTTTAAAAACATATGGCTTGGGGGTTTTAATCAGTTTTCCTCATTAAGAGTTTTAAATAAAGATGCAGCTGTACTATAAGTTTATAAATAGCATGTATGTACAAAGTACAGCTTTGTTTCTAAAGCTTGCTAGGATATGTACATCTTTACCTTGAATTCCTTTGAAATACTCCCATGTAGCCTCCAATGATAAGTCATGTTCTCCAGATTCATCACCATTATAACTTTTCCAATGTCTGCTTTTGAGAATTTCAGGTTTTTATCTACTAATAATTATAAATAGTGCTGCTGTAAATAATCTTTCAGTTATAGAATTAAAATCTACCAATGATTTTAATTATATTAAAATATCCTTTCAAGTAGAAATATATATATATATATATATATATATATATATAATTTTAAAGTTTTATTTTTTTACTTCTTAAATTTACATCCCACTCACTGACCCCTCTCTGTCCCACAGTCCTTCCCCTAACCCCATCCCCTTCTCATCTTAGCAGGTACCTCCCCTGAATAGCACCCTCCCAAATTGTACTTCAAGTCTTTGATGTCAATCAAGTACCCCGGGTGCTTCCTTGCCCACTCATGCCAGACAAGGCAGCTCTGCTATTAGAACCCACATACAGACAACAACTTCAGGGATAGACCGCTCACAAGATCAAACTGCATATCTGCTATGTATGAGCTGGACGGCATAGTATATTCAACCCATGTATGCTTTTTGGTTATTAGTTCAGACTCTGAGAACCTCAAGGGTTAGTTGCTTCTGTAGGTGTTTCTGTGATGTTTCTATCCCCTTCAGGACCACAAGCCTTTCTCCTATTCTTTCATAAGAGACCCTAAGCTCCAGCTACTGTTAGTCTGTGAGTGTCTATATCTGCCTGAGTCAGCTGCTGGGTGGAGCCTCTCAGAGGACAACATGCTCCTGTTTGCAAGCATAACAGAGCATCATTAGTAGTGTTATGGGCTGTTATTGGTTGGCCATTCCCTTGGTCTCTGCTCCCTCTTCCATGCCTACATTACAGGTCGACAAGATACATTTTGGCTTGAAAGTTTTGTGAGTAGTTTGGCGTCTCTATCACTCTACTGGGGTTTCATTCTGGCTACAGGCAAGGAACTGTTCAGGTGCCATATCCCCAATGTAGTAAGTCACATCTAAGGTCACTCCAATTGTTTTTTGGGTGCCTCTCTTATCCCAGGTTTCTGTCTTGTCCTAGAGATGCCCCTCCATCCTCACCGATGTCAGCTGCAGATTTTCATTCATTTTCATTACCATCTGGCCATCTTTTTTGTCATTCTGCACACCTAATCCTGACTCTCCCATTCACCTCACCATTGCCCTTCCTGTATCCTCCTTTCATCCTCCTCTTAGGACTATTTTATTCCCCCCATCTAAGTGAGAGTCAAGCTTCCCTGCTTGGAGTTTCCCTCTATTTTAGCTTCTTTGAATCTGTGGAGTGTAACATGGTGGAGCTTTGATAAACGTTTTGGTCTGCCAAAGCAAAAGTAAGAAGCTAGGTTTCTAGAGTTGTGTGTGTGTGTGTGTGTTTGTGTGTTTGCACATGCATGGCTATTTATTCAGCAAATCTTGGAAGAGTGACATGTACATCAGTACCACAATCTATAAAACACTGACACACACTGACTAGGAATATGGATTAGTTAAATGACATGGAGCCAGATGGGGACTCAGGGTAAAATTCATGGTTGCCTTCCCACACACATCAGCATTATTGGGAGGAAAAAGAGATTTTGACCTTATGAAAATGTGAGGAAAATGCATGAGAGGTGCAGATGTTGCAAATGATAACCACTGTTTGGCACTGAGAATCCTCATTTTTGCAAAGTAGCATTCCTGTTAGCTACAGGGCAGGAGCAGCCGCACACATGGAGAGTAGGCAGAAGACATGCCAATTCCCTGAAGGAGAACTTGTATGTAACAGTTTTCCAGCTAGTAGAAAGATGGATTGTGACAAATGCCTTAACAGGAAGGAGCAATGACATGAAAGATGTTCACTTCAGCAACCCCAGTGCGGATGAAGCCATAAGCCAAGTTAGTCATAGGAAAAAGAAAAAGTCTGAGAATTAGAAATTGATAGTGCTTTTCAAACTGTAATGTGCTTGTGACTGTTCATCTAACTGAATGTGTTTTAGGAAGTTCACATATAGACATAAATCAATCATTGTAAAGTTATATTGTGTAACAATGCAATTGGTCTATTGCTTGTTTATTCATATTTCTAAATGGCACATTTATGTCACCTGTGCTTTCGTACTTAGACATCACTTCTTTCATGAAAGCTGGTGCATAGCACAGAGAGCTTTTGTTATTGTAAATTACAAATATTTCATATAAAAGGAAGTAACAGAGTATTCAACAACTGCTTCTGTAACCGTCTCCATGTCTTAAAGTGTATGTCATGAGTGTAGATACTTTGTCCGCCTTATGGAAAGGTTCTAGAATTCAGAATATTGTGTATAGATGAAAGGTGAGAATAACTCAATACAGTTTGGATTTGAGTTAAAATAAACATTCTGCTAATTTTTTGTGGGCTCAGAATCAATATTTTAAATGTTTCTACCCAACCAGAACATAATTGTGTAAAAACATTATGAAGGTTGCTTCAGAGAATTGACTACCTTTTACAGTAGTTAGTGGCAGATACTCTGTACATTAGCTAGACTTTCGTGAAAACATTGACTCAAAAAGTAAGTAGATATAAACTCTTTAGTTTCTTTTTCAGTACAAGTATACAAACAGTCCATATGGGACAGTTGTATTGAAATTGTTGAACAAGCTAATTGTCTTGAACACACACATACACACACACACACACACATGCACACACACACACACAATAGATTAGTATGTGTAGTTATATAAACCTCTAAAAGAAAATGTGTTTACGTCACTTATTTTCCTTTCATTATTCCTCAATCATTTATTGTATTTAATATTTTAGATAGATTTGGGAAACACCCCTGGATCGCTCAAGTTGTTGATCTTCAAGCTGTAAGTATATTTAAATACTACATCAATGCTTTTGGTTTTCTTTTATAAAATTTATACCACCATGCTTAGATTATATCAAGTATGTAGAAGATTTTGGACTGCTCAAAATGATGTACAATATTAGGTATGATTATCAAAGACAAAATGATATTTATAACCCAATAGCTCATTCAAAAATCCCCTACTAGGTTTGGACTAACCCCATTCAAGGTTCTGGCTAGATCCTCAAGAATGAATGATGCTGTACATTTCAAGCTGTCAACAATTTCTATACAGCACAATCATATATACTACATTTGCATTAGACCCAAGGATTCATTTTAAAAGTAATCACTGTATAAAAATAGCTAAGGTTCCATTAGGTAGTATCCAGTTTTCCTTTTTTTCATTTTTTGTTTGTTTGATTGTTTTGTTGCTGTTGCTGTTTTCATTAAAAAGTGTATGGATAGAGTGTTGATTCGGCAAGATTCTATGTGTCTGTCAGTTTCTGAATGTATACTTAAATTGGTAAATAAAGCAATGTATATGGTCTTTATACAATCTTCCAAAAGCCTAATCCAAATGAAAATCTAAGAAGAAAATCTACCCAGACTGCTTAATTTAGAAGCCTGATCTTCAAAGCTGGCTGCCTACTGGCTTTTCTTGGGTTTGGATTATACGAGCCTTGCCTTTCTCATCTCTTATTCTCTATCCGGTGGGTACTTGCAAACTAACTTTGACACAGTTCAGCTCCCATAACATTGTGATACATTTTCATATAACAAAGCTTTCAAAAAACAGACAGATAATCAATTTTCAACAGCTCCCTGTTATATCGTCACCTTACCACCACAGGGACAGATCCTTTTATATAACTGAATTAAAGGAAAATTGTTAGTTTAGTAATATCATGCATGTTTGGAATGCACAAGACTATAGGTTCAATCCCGTAACATTTACAGAAACTGATAAATAACTGAATCAATAAACATACAAACATCCCTAAAATATTGCCAATTCAAATTTTTTTTTTCCTAAGCAGGTATGAAACTGAAGAAGAATATATAAACTAATGATGTGTTTTATGTTGGAACCTATTTATCCACATCTTTTTCTTTCAACAAATGCCTGGTGGCTCCAGGCTATTCTCAGCAGTCCTGGGATCTTGTAATTTGTCCTTTCATCTATTCCTGTAGAGAAAATGATGATCTTTTATTTTTAACTTCAAAAAACATATTTCTAACATTACTATCCCCAGGTAAAAATTACACAAAATCTGCTAGCCTATTACTGGCGAGAGAAGACTGATGAGAAAGCCATTAGCTACTTAGGCAGATCCTCTTGTTATTTTGTCTGTATTCAGAGTTCAAATGAAGCCAAGCACAGGTTTACCACAGTGGCGAGCACACAATTTCTTTGCCAGTAGCGAAATAGTTCAAGTGAGTTGTAAAACCTGCGTGGTCAAATTGAATTCAGAGAAGTCTGACTTTGTCCTGGAGGCAATGATTAATTTCATTGGGAAAGAAAATGCCACCAACTTAGTCTGCCAGACATTTTGTGGAATTTCACTGAACTGATTAAAAGATACCAAGTTTGATTCAGTGTGAATTCTCAAATAAGATAACAGTACCAGAAAACAAAGTACATCCTGGCAGTTGACTGCATTTGGAGCATGCATTAGGAATTTTAGTTGTATTCAAACAAATGTTGTCTGGACTTAACCACTAAGCAACATTTTCAGAGTGCTCCCTGGAGGCTAATGTCTACAGGAATGCATCCAACACAGATCTTTTCTTAAATAATATATGATGGTTTTGAACTTTAGCTGAGCTTAGGGTTCTGAATCACTGTCAAAGAGTGAGATGAGCTAATTATGTAAAACGAGTCTTGAGTAAAAGAAAGACGAAAGGCTGAAAAGGTTAGAAGATCATTTAATTCTTTTATGTTTTTTACTGTGAACCATTAATCTTGTCTGTGTATTGACTAAACACACAAAACACACTGGCCTGAAAATTCAGTCCTTACTGATTGCAAGGGAGAGCTGTGGAAATGTAATGTCAATACACCACAAACCTACATCTCTGATATCGCAGAAACTCCAGCATTCCTAATAGCTAAGGGATTCCTATTGATTTTAGCGTATAGAACTTTATTAGAATGGAAAGAGCAGTGCTTCCAGTTTTTACTGGGAAAATCTCATATCAAATAATTGTTTATAAAACAGCATATTCTTGATATAAAGAGGAAGATGGACTATAAAACACTGTCAGATTTATGTATATTTGTTTTTTTGAAGAATTTATTTTAAAAAAAAACAAAGATAAATGTACAAATTTTAAGCATTTTTGCATAAAAGTATATGAATACATTTTTGTCAGTGCTTGGCTTTTTATTTTTTAAAGGTTTGATAGTGTGCATTAAGGTCTTACTAGTTACAATGAGCATAAACTACATGTAAAACAGGATGTAACCTGGAATTAGTCAAAGTTTTCTTGGTGTGTAAGGATTGAGCACTATGGTTTTTTCTTTTTCTTTTTTTTCTTGAACTTGACACAGTCTGTGAGTTGTTTCTGGGGTGTTAAGAGCTTTCTGTAGTTAGTATATTATGTCTGTTTTTTTGTGTCTGGGTTATCTCACCAAGGATGATATTCTCTAGATGCATCCATTTTCTTAAGTATTTGGTTAAGTCATTGTTTCTGATAGCTGAGTAGTACTCCATTGTGTAAATATACTACAATTTTTGTATCCATTCATCTGCTGAAGGATATCTGAGTTCTTTCCAGGTTCTGGCTGCTATGAATAGAGCTGCTATGAACATTGTGATGAATGTGTCTTTGTTGTATATTGGTGTGTCTCTGGGGTATATGCCCAGAAGTGGAACAACTGGGTCTTCAGGTAGAACTATGTCCAATTTTCTGAGGAATTACCAGACTGATTTCCAGAGTGGTTGTACCAGTTTACAAACCCACGAACACTGGAGAAGTGTTCTTCTTTCTCCACATCCTTGCCAGCATCTGCTGTCATCAGAGTTTTGGATCTTGGCCAATCTGACTAGTGTGAGGTGGAATCTCAGGGTTGTTTAGATTTGCATTTCCCTGATGGCTAAGGATGTTGAGCACTTCTTATATGCTTCACAATCATTTGATATTCCTCAATTTAGAATTTTTGTTTAGCTATGTATCCAAGTTTTAATAAGGTTGTTTTATTTTCTGGTGTGTTTAGTTTTTTGAGATCTTTGTATACCTTGGATATTAGGCCTCTATCTGATGTGGGGTTGATAAAGATCTTTTCCCACTCTGTTGGCTGCTGTTTTGTTTTCTTGACAGTGTCCTTAGACTCACAAATCTTTGTAATCTCATTAACTACTATTTGTCAATCTTTGACCTTAGAGCTTGAGCCATT
The DNA here is from genome assembly GCF_963924665.1 of Micromys minutus. Classification (NCBI taxonomy): domain Eukaryota; kingdom Metazoa; phylum Chordata; class Mammalia; order Rodentia; family Muridae; genus Micromys; species Micromys minutus. The sequence goes on from NC_137976.1 coordinate 28,151,926, forward strand.
GGTGTTCTGTTCAGGAAATTTTCTCCTGTGCTTATGTGTTATAAGGTTTTCCATACTTTCTCCTCTAATAGTTTCAGTGTACCTACTTAATGTGGAGATCTTTGATCCACTTGCATTTGAGCTTTGTACAAGAAGATAAGAAAGGGTCTATTTTCATTCTTCGGCATGCTGAGTGCCAGTTGGACCAATACCATTTGGTGAATAGGCTATCCTTTTTCCACTGAATGTTTACAGCTCCTTTGTCAAAAATCAGATGACTATATATGTGAGGGCTCATTTCTGGATCTTCTATTCTATTCCATTGATCCATGTGCCTATTTCTGTACCAGTACCATGCAGTTTTTAGCACAATTGCCTTGTAATATAGCTTGAGGTCAGTGAGAGCGATTCCCGAAGTTGTTTTCTTGCTGTTGAGAATGGATTTTGCTATTCTAGGTATTTTGTTATTCCAGATGAAATTGCACATTGCTCTTTCCAACTCAGTGAAGAATTGGGTTGGTATTTTGATGGGTATTGCATTGAATCTGTAGATTGCTTGTGGTAAGATGGCCATTTTTACAACGTTGATCCTTCCAATCCATGAGCATGGGAGATCTTTCCATTTTCTGAGATTTTCCTTGATTTCATTTTTTAAGGGTTGAAGTTCTTGTCATACAGGTCCTTCACTTGCTTAGTTATAGTCACACCAAGGTATTTCATATTTTTTGTGACGATTGTGAAAGGTATCTTTTCACTAATTTCTTTCTCCAATATGTTCATCCTTTGAGTATACAAGGCTACGGATTTGTTTGAGTTAATTTTGTATCCAGCCACTTTGCTGAACTTGTTTATCAGCTCTAGGAGTTCTCTGGCAGAATTTGTGGGGTCACTTAAATACACTATCATGTCATCTGCAAATAGTGATGTTTTTACTTCTTCCTTTCCAATTTTATCCCTTTGATTTCCTTTTGTTTTCTAATTGCTCTGGCCAGGACTTACAGTACTATGTTGAATAGGTAGGGGGAGAATGGGCAGCCTTGTAGAGTCCCTGGTTTTAGTGGGCTTGATTCAAGTTTCCCACCATTAAGTTTGATGTTGGCTGTTGGTTTGCTGTATATTGCTTTTATTATGTTTATGTATGGGCCTTGGATTCCTGTTCTTTCCAAGACTTTTAAGGAATGTTGGATTTTCTCAAATGCTTTCTTGGCATCTATTGAGATGCCAATGTGTTTTTTTTCTTTGAGTTTGTTTACATGGTAGATTACATTGATGGATTTCCATATATTAAACCATCCCTGCATCCCAGGGATGAAGCTCACTTGATTATGGTGAAGTGCCCATATACACCTGGAAACTAAACAATGCTCTATTAAACGACAGCAGGGTCAAAGAAGAAATGAAGAAAGAAATTAAGGATTTTCTAGAATTCAATGAAAATGAAGACAGGCCATACCCAAACCTATGGGATGCAATGAAAGCAGTACTAAGAGGAAAACTCATAGCTCTGAGTGCTTCCAGAAAGAAACTGGAGAGAGCATACACTAGCAACCTGATCGCTCAGTTGAAAGCTCTAGAACAAAAGGAAATAGATACACCCAAGAGGAGTAGATGGCAAGAAATAATCAAACTTAGGGCAGAAATAGACCAAATAGAAACGAAAAGAACCACTGAAAAAAATCAACAAAACCAAGAGCTGGTTCTTTGAGAAAATCAACAAGATTGGTAATCCCATAGCCAGACTAACTAGAGGGCAAAGAGAGAGCATCCAAATTAACAAAATCAGAAATGAATGTGGATACATAATTACTGAAACTGAGGAAATTCAAGAAGTCATCATATTCTACTATAAAAGCCTATATTCAACAAGGCTGGAAAATCTGGAGGAAATGGATGAATTCCTGGACAGATTCTAGATACTAAAGTTAAACCAGGACCAGGTAAGCCATCTAAATAATCCCATAATACCTAAAGAAATAGAAGCAGTCATAAAAAGCCTCCCAACCAAAAAAAGCCCAGATCCAGATGGGTTCAGTGCAGAATTTTATCAAACATTTATTGACGACTTGACACCAATACTCTCCAAACTCTTCCACAAAATAGAATCAGATGGAACTCTACCTAACTCAATTTTCGAGGCTACAGTAATCCTCCTTTCTAAAGCACACAAAAACCCTACAAGGAAAGAGAACTTCATACCAATATCACTTATGACCATTGATGCAAAAATACTTAACAAAATCCTTGCAAACTGAATTCAGATTTATGTATATTTGTGTCATGAGTTCATAAGGATATATACAGCGACTAATGCCAGCTTGACTATAACTATAACATTTTCATATGATTACTGTTATGACATTAGTTGCCTTGCAAATTTCAGAGGAAAGTGTTTTTCAGTCTTATATAGACTGAATCATATTTATTTGTTTAAGTGAGTCTTGTATTAAGTTTAGATTATATTTAGTTATTTTGTTTGGGAACAGAATAAAATAGTGAGTAATATTGAGGTTGAGGAATATTTTCATATCTCTATTTGTAATGCAAAGGAAATAGATCTTGTAGGAACATATAACATATCTAGAATAGTGTATAATTAATGTGGAAAGATGGCTTATCAAGTAAAGGTGATTGCTGCATAGTTTGCTCTCTGAATCTAAAGTGATAAACGATAGCATCTGAGTTTGGTGTCTATATGTGGGATGGATTCCCAGGTGTGGCAGTCTCTGGGTATCTTTTCCTTCACTATTTGCTCCATTCTTTGTCCCTGTATTTCCTTTGGACAGGAGCCCTTCTGGTAAGTTGGTGGTTTTATCCCCCAATCTGGGCCATTGCCTAACCTCTGCATATGGTCTCTACAGGTTTTCCCTCCCCTTTGTTGGGCATTTAAGCTAATTTCATCTCTGTTGGGTCCAAGGGGCCTCTTGCTTTCCTGGCATCTGTGACTTGCTGGTGGCTACCACCAGTGACTGATCTCTCATTGATACATACAGAGGTTCAATTTCCTGACCCCGTGTATTTTATCACTGTCTGCTCCCATACCTGATCCTGACCCCTCTTTATCCCCTCCCTCTAATATTTCCTGCCAAGTCCCTTCCATCCTCTACCTCCTTTGTTTAATTTTCCCCCTTCTAAGAATGACTGAAGAATCCACATTTTGGCCTTCCTTCTTCTTGAGCTTCACATAGTCTGTGATTGGTATTGTATGCTACAAATTTTGTAGCTTTCTTTGCTAGTAAACAAAATACAAGAAGCAAAGCAAAATAAAACCAAAAAGACATATTTGGATATAATTATTTTCCTTTTTTTAAAATTAGAATTTTCCCTCAAACAATAAATCCTGACTACAGTTTCTCCTGCTTTGATTCCTCCCAGAGTTTCTCCACTGTTCCTCTCTGCCAGATCTACTCCCCCTCCTTTTCCTTCACAAAGAGCAAACAGCCAGAAGACAACAGCCAAATAAAGCATACAAGAACATTAAGGCTGAAAAAGATGAAAAAAAAGTCCCAAGAGTAGATAAAATTGTCCCAGATACATTAACCCCTACTGTTAGAAGTCCCACCAAATCAGAAAGCTAACAGCTACAAAATATACACACAGGACCTATGGTACACACATACAGACCCAGTGCTTGTCACCTGAGTCTTTGTGAGCCTATGTGAGCCCCATTTAATTGTTTCATGTTCTTCTGGTGTCTTCTTTTGCCTCTGATGCAAACAGTCTTTCCTTTTCCTCTTCTGCAGTTCCCAGATCTCTGAGGAGAAGTACCTGAGGGAGATGTAGATGTTCAATGTAGTCTCTCTTCTTTCTCTCTCTTCCTCACTCTCCTTTCCCCCTCCCTTTCTCCCTCCCTCCCTCTTTCTCTCTTCCTCTGTCTCTCCCTATCTCTCTATCCATCTATGTCTCTGTCTCTGCCTGTCTCTCTGTCTCTCTGTGTCTCTCTGTGTCTTAGTTTTTCTCTCTCTGTCTCTTTGTCACTCTGTGTCTTAGTCTCTCTCTGTCTCTTTGTCTCTCTGTCTCTCTGTCTCTCTGTCTCTCTCTCTCTCTCTCTCTCTCTCTCTCTCTCTCTCTCCTCTCTCTCACATTGCTGACTGGTTCAGTGCACCCAGCCCCATCTGCTGCAGGAAGAAGTCTCTCTGACAATGACTGGAAAAGAAACCAATCTATGAGTGCAGTAGCATATCATTAAGAATATTTCTATTGCTTTATTTTCTTATGACAGTTGTGTTTTGATTCTGCCCTAGTATTTTAAGCTATCTAGGCTCTAGTTCTTGGCCATCTGTGCAAGTGTAAGACATGGGCTCCTTCTCCTGACACAGTCCTCAGCTTAAACTAGACATTGGTTGGCCACTCCCATAAATTCTGCACCACCATGGCCCCAGCATGTCTTGCAGGCAGGTCATATTACTTCCGGTTTACCTACATTTTGGTGTTCATATTTCTTTTTCCTTAGCTTGTATTCTTCAAAAGCAAAAAGACATTAAATTTACTCTAATAGTATTTTATTTACATATTAGGATCTTCTTAAATAGAGTGTCCTGTTATCTAAAGAAATGGAATCTTTCTTACTTATTTTTTCTTTCCTAATATCTGTGACTAAAACTTCTAGCACAATTTTGTATATGATCATTTACCCTCGGTCTTCCTGGTCTTATCATGGACTTCCCATGTTTATGGTTGATTGTGAAGGTACTTGTGAATTTTTACTGGTGGCCTTTTTAAGAAAGGGTGTAATCTTTTATTTCTGGAATATAAAGATATTTTATTATTTAAATGTTTTCAATTCCAGTCAATATTCTTTCTGCTATTGACATAATTATATAATCCTTATTCTTTGTTCTACTACTATGGGATAGTATAATTGTGAGTTTTCATACATTAAGCCAAACTAGTTTTGTTATTACATTTAATCTTATTATCCTTTTTGAATGTTTAAATTTGGTTCCAATCTCTTTGTGCTGAGATTGTTTTTATAGAACTTACGAGGGATGTAGATAGCTGTGATCACCATTGCTCCTTGTATATAGAATATTGTTTCTTTCAGGCTGTCCTCTTTTAGCATGGTATTAAAGCACTACTAATTTTATAAAATGTATTAGAAATTGCCATAAAACCCTCATTCGTTTTAAACTATTTTTATGTTCTCTGTATTTATATTTTAAATGTTCTTCCCTCTACCTCCTTTCCCATCCCCCATAGCACTCTACTTGCTTCCATGATGGTCCTCTTTCTCCCAATCACCCTCTCCACCTCAATGCCTTAGCATTACATTACACCAGGAAAAGGAGCTTTCACTGAACCAAGGGCCTCTACTCCCACTGATGCCAGACAATGCTAAGCTCTGCTACATATGCAGCTGGAGCCATGGGTCTCTTCATGTGTGCTCAGTGGTTGGTGTTTTAGTCCATGAGAGTTGGAGATAGTTTGGTTGGTTGATAATGTTGTTCTTCCCATGAGGTTGAAAACCCTTTCAGCTCCTTCAGTCCTTTCTCTAGCTCCTTTATTGGGGGTCCCCATGTTCAGTTTAATGGTTAAATGCAAGCATGATCAGCTGTATCTGTATGATTCTGGCAGAGCCTCTAAGGAGCCATCCATATCTAGTTTCTGCCAGTAAGCACTTCTTGGCATCAGCAATAGTGCTTGAAAACCCTCATTCCTACTCCTCTTTATTCATTAGGAAGAAATGTCCAAAAGGCCATACAAGTCAGCCTTTTAGTTTCAAAATGTTTAATTTTTTTCTCAGTTTTTTTCCTTACAACTTTATTTAATAAAACAAAGATACATGTAAAAATTATTAAAAGCATTTTAGCAAAAAACTGTATGAATATATTTTTGTTAGTAATTTATTTTTTAAATGTTTGATAGTATGCATTGGAATCTTACTATTTACAATGATAATAAAGTATGTGTAAAACAAACTGTAACATGGAAAGTCTATTTCAACTTTCTCTTTCTTCCTGGGTCATTTTCAGTAATTTGGTTAATTTCTTTTTTAGAATTTTTTTTCATTCACCTGTTTATTGATACACGGTTGTTTATGGTGTTCTGCTTCTATCTGGGAAACTTTGGTAAGATTGAAAGTGGATGGGAGACCTCAGAGCATACATGCAAGAAATATTATATGGACGGCACAAGGTTTTGTTTATATATGTATCTGTGTGTTTGTGCGTGCGCGCTTGGCAGAGTTTGAATTATAATCTTAAGACATAAAAATGTAGGGGGCGCAGAACAGGGCTCGGCCCATCTGCCACCTGGACCAGCAGTACCTAAAGTTTTAAAGACTGGTGAGTAGGAGATCTGGGCATCCAGGGAGCAGAGAGATCTCTGCGGAGTGCACACGGAAAGCGCACCCCCGCCCTGCCTGATCCAGGGACCAGGAACACAGCTTTGAAACCTCAGCTTCCACCGGGCGAATTTGGGGCACAGAACAGGGCTCGGCCCATCTGCCACCTGGAACAGTGGAGATCCAGGGATATAGACCAGATACAAGGGAAAGGCAAGAACATATAACTGACAACAAGATGGCAAGAGGAAAGTGAAAGAGTATATCCCAAGGAAACCAAGACAACCTGGCAACACCAGAACCCAGATCTCCCATAACAGCAAACATTGGAATGCCAAACACTCCAGAAAAAGAAGACACAGACCTGAAATCATACCTCAAGATGCTGATAGAGATACTTAAACAAGAACGGGAGGAAAAGCGAAAAGAATCAGAAGCTCTTAAAGTGAAAATAAGAAAAACACTCAAAGAACTCAAAGAACTAGAGGAAAACAGAACCAAAGGGATGAATGAATAGAAGAGGGAATTTAAAATGGAAATTGACACAATAAAGAAAACACTAAAAGAGATAACCCTAGAGGTAGAACACCTAAAAAAGAAATCAGGAGTCACAGAAGCAAGAATTTCCAATAGACTACAAGAGATGGAAAAGAGAACCTCGGGGGCAGAAGACAACATTGTAAACGTAGACAAAACAGCCAGAGAAGATGCAAAAAACAAAAAGCTCCTAACCCAAAATGTCCAGGAAATCCAGGACACAATAAGAAGATAATAGGAATAAAAGAGGGAGAAGAATATCAACTAAAAGACATGTTTACTTCTCATTGTATCCTATAAGTAATCAAAAATGATTTGTATCCATTCATCTACTAAAGAACATCTGGGCTCTTTTCACCTTCTCGGTATTATAAATAAAGCTGCTATGAATATGTGGGGCATGTGTCCTTATTGTATGTTGGAGCATCTTTGGGGTATATGCCCAAAAGTGGAATTACTGGGTCTTCAGGTAGGACTATGTCCAATTTTCTGAGGAACCGCCAGACTGATATCCAGAGTGGTTTTACTAGCTTACAACCCCACCAACAGCAATCAGTGATAATTGAATACTAGCCCCAGAAATATCTGAATGCCAAAAAACAACTCGCAAACTATATGAAGCTGGGTAAGTGACTAAAGTCCTTTGGAGAAAGCAAGAAGATCGTGTGTGAATGCCAGACACTAGAATAAGAAACTTCACAGTTGAAGTTGCCTTGGAGACCCCAAGATGTTAGAGACGCCAGAGCCATGAAAACTTGCCAAGGAAAACTGCTAATGGGGAGTTGAATCAGCCCGAAAGAGTGAAGTCTGTTGCTGCTGAATGTCAGATATGCCAACAGTAGTCAACAAGGATAAAAGGAATTAGAGATCTGAAGAGTGTTTTGACATCAGACAGGGAGACATGGAGTTTCAGGTTTGCCCACCAAGTTTTCTGTCTTCTTGGTTCAGTGTTTCTGATTTTATATAGTATTACACTTAAGGGACTGCATGAATCTCAGAAGAGACTTTGAACATTAGACTTTTAACATTGTGGAGACTGCTATATATTATGGATATTTTTGAAGATGGATTAAATACGTTTTGCATTATGCTATAGCTAGTTAGAGCCCTCATAGACTGTCTGTTTGAACAAGCCTATGGGAGTAAGAAAATGGAATGTTGTGGTTGGTATATGTTTGGCCTAGGTAGTGGCACTATTAGGGGGTAGCCTCACTGGAGTGGATATGGCCATGTTGGAGAAAGTGTATAATTGTGAAAGTGGTCTTTAAGACCCTTGTCCCAGCTTCCCATCTTCTCCTAGTGGCCTTCAAATGAAGTAGTAGAACTCTCAGGTCCTCCACATCATTTCGGTCTGGATGCTGCCATGTTCCCTGGGCTGACCCTCTGAACCTGTAAGTCAGCCCCAATTAAATGTTGTCATATAAGTGTATCTTGGTCTTGATGTCTGTTCACAGCAGTCAAACCCTAAGACAGTTATAATGGGTGAAAGACTACTGGTTTTCAAAACAGAGAGGAATGACACTAGCAATGAAGCCATACAATTTCTTAGACTTCTTTCTGAACTTGGGCTGCTTACTATCATTCTATTCCAGATACACAAAGCACGTATTACTGTGCAGAGCTTGAGAAGAGTGAAGGTTTCATAAAGTTCTTAGTGCTTGTAGAAAAACTCTGTTTTTCAGAGATCATTATTCCATCATTCTGAGTCATTCTGCCTTCCTGCTTCTGAAATACAGTTAATTAATCTCTTGGTTCAGGAAGTCACAAGGCGTGACATGGTGATACATATCTGTGATTCTAGAACTATATTATGAGAAGCAGTATCTTCACGAGTTTGAGTGTAAGGTCAGGCAACATAAAATATTTAAGCTCACCTTAGGATAAAGAGCAAGGTGTGTACACATTTTTTAATAAAACAAAACTTTTCTAAATATAACTTTAAAATTTAGATTTGTTGACTAAAGAGAGTATAATGGTTGCACTTTACTGACCAAGAAGTGCTATGGTGTTATGTTAAAAAAAAAAATGGTAACATATTTACTGACAGAGATTTAGAGTTCATACATGATGCCTATGTAGAAACCTTTGTAACAGTAAAAGTCAGTATTTTATATATCTACTTTTACACTATAAATGCAGAACTATTCAGCATTGAACACTGTGTTCTGAAATAACCAAGGACAAAATGCACACATTACTCTCAGTGAGTAAATCAAATCAGTAAATTACATTGAATCATTATGAAAATATTAAAAGAGGGGCAAAAATACATGTTTTAATTGAATAACACAAATAAAATAAATATTTGATATATTTTCTATTGAGCATTCTCAGTAACTTTTTATTTATTATTTTATTTTTTATTTTTTAAACTTTATTTTAAAAAAACAAAGAAAAACATTTTAAACATTTTTGCATAAATATAAACAAATACAATTGTGTCAGTGTTTGACTTTTTCTTTTTTCTTTCTTTTCTTTTTCTTTTTCTTTCTTTTTTTTTTTTTTTTTTTTTTTTTTTTTGAGGTTTAATACTCTGCATTAAGGTCTTACTATTTACAATGAGCAAAAAGTACAAGTAAAGCAGGGTGTAACCCAGAATTACTCAACGTGTTCTTGGTGTGTAAGGATTGAGCATGACGTTTTTTTTTTTTTTTTTCTTTTTCTTTTTTTGTTTTGTTTTCTTTTCTTTTTTTCTTGAGCTTCACACGGTCTGTGTGTTGCCAGGTTGTCTTGGTTTCCTTGGGATATATTCTTTCGCTTTCCTCTTGCCATCTTGTTGTCACTGACATGTTCTTGCCTTTCCCTTGTATCTGGTCTGTGTTACTGGATCTCCACTGGTACACGTGGTGGATAGTCCAAGCTCTGTTCTGCTCCCCAAAGCCGCCAGGTGGGAACAGAGGTCCCAGTGCTGGGTTCCTGGTCCCTGAATCAGGCAGGGCAGAGGCGAACTTTCCCTGTGCACTCGGCAGAGTTCTCTCTGCTCCCTGGCTGCCCAGTTCCCCTACTCACCAGTCTTTAAACCTTTGGGAACTTCTGGTCCAGGTGGTGGATGGACCGAGCCAATAACTTTTTAAATAAACACATGATTTATAATTTTTCAGTAAACACATACTGAACATCACACTAAATGCTGAGAAAGCATTTGACTAAATTCAACACCCCTTCGTGTTAAAAGTTTTCGAAATAACAGGAACCCAATGCCCATATCTAAACATATTAAAAGCAATATACAGCAAACCATAGCCAACATCAAACTTAACGGTGAGAAACTTGAAACAATCCCATTAAAATCATGGACTAGACAACTTTGCCAACTCTAGCTGTACCTATTCAACATAGTGCAGGAAGTCCTGGCCGAAGCAATTAGAGAGCAAAAGAAAATCAAAGGGATACAAATAGGAAAGAAGAAGGAAAAGCATCACTGTTTGCAGATGACATGATAGTGTACCTAAGTGACCCCAAAAATTCCACCAGAGAACTCCGACAGCTGATAAACAAGTTCAGCAAAGTGGCTGGATACAAATTTAACTCAAACAATTCAGTAGCCTTCCTATACTCAAAGGACAAACATGTGGAGAAAGAAATTAGGGAAAGGGTACCATTCACAATAGTCACAAATCTATGAAATACCTTGGTGTGACTCTAACTAAGCAAGTGAAGGACCTGTATGACAAGAACTTCAAACCTCTAAAGAAGGAAATCGAGGAAAATCTCAGAAGTTGCAAAGATCTCCCAAGATCATGGATTGGAAGGACATCATTGTAAAAATGGCCATCTTACCAAAAGAAATCTACAGATTCAATGCAATCCCCATCAACATTCCAACCCAATTCTTCATTGAGTTGGAAAGATCAATGTGCAATTTCATCTGGAATAACAAAAGACCTAGAATAGCAAAATCCATCCTCAACAACAAGAAAACATCTACAGGAATCACTATCCCTGACCTCAAGCTATATTACAAGGCAATTGTACTAAAAACTGCATGGTACTGGTACAGAAATAAGCATGTGGATCAACGGAAAAGAATAGAAGATCCAGAAATGAGCCCTCACATACATGATCACTTGATTTTTGACAAAGGAGCCGTAAACATTCAATGGAAAAAGGACAGCCTATTCAACAAATGGTGTTGGTCCAACTGGCACTCAGCATGCAGAAGAATGAAAATAGACCTTTTCTTATCTCTTGTACAAAGCTCAAATGCAATTGGTTCAAAGATCTCCACATTAAACCAGGTACACTGAAACTATTAGAAAAGAAAGTAGGGAAAACCTTATAACACATAGGCACAGGAGAAAATTTTCTGAAGAGAACACCAATGTCTCTTGCTCTAAGATCAAATATCAACAAATGGGACTTAATGAGATTGCAAAGTTTCTGTAAGGCTAAGGACACTGTCAAGAAAACAAAACGGCAGCAAACAGATTGGGAAAAGATCTTTACCAACCCCACATCTGATAGAAGCCTAATATCCAAGGTATACAAAGAACTCAAGAAGTTAGACACCAGAGAATCAAACAACCCTATTACAAATGGGGTACAGAGCTAAACAAAAAGTTCTCAATTGAGGAATATCGAATGGCTTAGAAGCATCTAAGGAAGTGCTCACCATCATTAGCCATCAGGGAAATGCAAATCAAAACAACCCTGAGATTCTACCTCACTCCAACCAGAATGCTAAGATCAAAATTTCAGATGACAGCAGATGCTGGCGTGGTTGTGGTGAAAGAGGAACACTTCTCCACTGCTGGTGGGGTTGTAAACTGGTACAACCACTCTGCAAATCAGTCTGGCGATTCCTCAGAAAATTGGATATAGTACTACCTGAAGACCCAGCTATTCCACTTCTGGGCATATACCCCAGAGACACTTCAATACACAACAAAGATATGCACCACAATGTTCATAGCAGCCATATTTACAATAGCCAGAAGCTGAAAAGAACCCAGATGTCCTTCAGTAGATGAATGGATACAAATATTGTGGTATATTTACACAATGGAATACTACTCAGCTATCAGAAACAATGACTTAATGAAATTCTTAAGAAAATGGATGCATCTAGAAGATATCATCCTGAGTGAAGTAACCCAGTCACAAAAGAACAGACAAACTATGCAGTCACTGATAATTGTATTCTAACCCCAGAAATCTCTGAACACCCCTGAAACAACTCACATACTATATGAAGTTCAAGAAAAAACAAAAAAAAGAAAATAAACAACCATTATGCTTAATCTTTATATACCAAGAAGACTTTGACTATTTCCAGGTTCCATGTTGTTTTACATGTACTTCATGCTCATTGTAACTAGTAAGATTTTAATGCATAGTATCAAACCTTTATAAAATCAAGTACTGACAAATTGTATTTGTATATTTTTTGCAAAAATGCTTAAAATCTGTACATTTATTTTTGTTTTGTAAAATAAATTGTTCAATTCAAAAAATAAAATAAAAAATAAACACTGACAACAAATGCCAAGTTTAAAACAAACCTATTTATCTTAAAATGTTCTTTAAGAAAAAGAAAAGACAATGTCTTAATAAGGAATCACTGATAGAATGTGTTAAAGAAGTAAAACTCAATACTTGCCAAAGGGATATAGTTAAAATCCCTCCAAAATTGAAAAAGTATTAAAAATAAATAAATAAAGTTACATCTCTTCTAAACTCTGATTAGTATCATTTTCAGCTCCATAGAGGTGCCGTTTTAGAAGTTTTTCTGTGATAGGATAAGAGCCTGAAACACTACTTTTCATTTCTCAGGACCATTTCTATAAAAATAAGGGAAGTAGCAGATGAAACCGATATCAAACTTTTATGAGAGCAGTGAGTACAATGGTTTAGTTCAAAGCTGTCTAAAGCGAACGTTTCCTCATGGAATCTTGTGAGGTGAACATTTTACACATAACAACATATAAACGCAATCAAACTGGCCTATCCAGGGAGTTTCTTTTCTTTCTCAGAAACTTAATTTGCCCATAGTTTAATATCTAGCTTGAAGTAAAATGCTTTGTCATCTAGACTGGCTTATTCGTCAGCCTTGGGCTGAACTGAACGGCTGGATTCTTATTTAACATGATTGCCTGGGACAAAGCTAAGCTCTACATAGTAAAAAAAAAGTATCAGCAGTTGCCACAACAGTAGAATCTATTATACAATTGGAAGCACAAAGTAGTAGCTTTGGAGGTGAGGGGAAGAAATTGAATAGCTGGCTCATCACGCTGTTTAACAAAGCAGAAATCGGGACTGTAGGCAGTGGCAAACGGGTATCACAGACCATCCAGGCTCTATGCATCTCTGTACGTGAGAGCAAAGAGAGCGCAGGGACACAGTTTGCTTGAGTGCTGTTTAATCACCTCAGGAGATGTCTGTACTATGTTTATCTTGGTCTCTTTTATGGACAAATGGGAACTGTGAGCACAATAAATGTACTGAATTTCTGCCTATAACAGAGAAAAGAACTTTGTGATAACCAGAAAAGACAATTTAATTCCTAGTATCTAGCGCACAGGCCAGCATATGGTCGAAGCCGGGCAATGTTTGTGGATTAAATAAAACATGAATGAATTAAAGTTTTAGAGCACACAGCTTCTCAATTTCCAATATCTTTCTAGCATTTTTGACTTTACAGTATTTTAAAAGCTAAACACATGCAGTAAAACTACAAGTTAGTTTCTGAATTTTTATCTTTTCTCAGACTGGTAATAGGAAATAGTGCTCTGTTATCATTCTAATTATGAGCAGTGAGCCACAGTTCTTATTCAGCCATGGGGTCCTGAGGATATCCAGCCAGTCAGTCCCCCACAATATACAGTGTCATTAAGCAGTGGTGTGTGATATGTTAGGTCACTCAACACATTCTAATCTTACTATTTCTAACTCATTTGGAGTAACCATTAGAGAACATATATCTAGAAAGATGTGAAGAAATGTTAAGACCTGTATGAGAAACGTAATAGGAATGGTTGGAAAGTATAGGAAATTACATCGATCTAGATGCATCTTAAAAAATGCTAAGCTAATAATAGGGATAAATATTTGAACATGAGGAATTGGAATATAAATGATACATAAAGAGGAAATACTGAGAATATACTGATCTATATTTTTCTTTTAATTTAGATTTATGCAATTATATATAAAAACTTTAAACCCTGGCTGAATAATGTGTTATATGTTTATGAAATGATAATAATCCATTACTTTATAATAGCCATTACAATCATGACATGTAAAAGTGACTCTGTTTCTAGATATAATTGTTATCTTAGAGGATTTCTACTGAACAAGGACATCTGAGTTAAATTCTGGCAGACTGGTTTAACTCAACAGTTCTGGCTCAAAACTCCTCTCCGTATGAACTGATTCAAACTGGTTTCCCTCAGCTTCTCACTGAATTGTTCTATTTGGACAAACTACCTCAGAATTCCAGCAAAACTACACTGTCGGCATGAACTGAACTAACTGAACTACATTCAACGGACTGCACAGAACAGCACTGAAATAAACTCAAAGGAACCTCTCCAGTGCTGAACTCAACTGAACTGTGCTTTCTCTCTCACCCTCTCTCTCCCTCTTACTCTTTCTGCTTCCCTCCCTCCCTCCCTCCTTCCCTTGCTCCATTCCTCTCTCCCTCTCTGCATTCTTCCTTCCCTTCCTCCATTGCTCCCTCTCTCTCTCCCTCCCCCCCTTTCTCTCTGAAGTTCTCTTTCCTTCCTGTTCTTATAAGAGTTGGGGATATCCAGTCTCTGACTTATTCTGTCAAATCTCTGATTCATCAATTTATCTCCCCTTCAATTAGATGTCACTTTCAAACTTGGCTCTTTCCTTTTAGAAACTAATTTTACCTTTAATGCTAGGGATTAAAGGGGTGTATTAAGGACATGTCTACATTCCAGCCAGAAGGAATAATGGTGTGTCACTTCACCCAGGTGAGACCAATCTAGAAGCTCTTTGAATATGGTCCCTTGCCCGAGCAGCCATGATGTCAGATTTTAATTCTTCGACACTTAAAATTTTATCATTTTTTCCTTATATTCAATGTATATATCCAATTGCAACTAAAAAAGAATTTCACAAAATAAGTACTTTGAAATACCTGCTATTTATTACCTTACACTGTAATGTAACATGTCCAATCTGGATGCCAGCAGAAAAAAGACTACATGTTGCAGAACAATTTTGTCCTGAGGGCTCTAAGGCAGGCAGTGCCCATTTTGTCAGTCCCAGGGTTTATCAGGATACACTGGCTTGTGCTTTCATCTCTACGCTCATATCTTCTGATCTCCAGATGACATATTTCTAACCACACCTGCATCCTAGCCATGGTAATGGCAAGTTTCCCTTGAATACTGCAGATCATAAATGTTTAATTATGTGTACAAAGTTTTCTTTACCTTGCATATTAAAATGTATAGATGAAGAATACAGTGAACTGAATGTATTTGGATCAAAATGCCTTTGACATTCTTTCATTGTGAAAAAAGAATCAGTGGGTTTTTTTATTGTTTTTTTCTATTTTATTGTCCCATTTTATCTAAACTTTTCAAATTATATTTTACATTTGCCAGGTGCTGTTCACTTGAGGTTATTTTTCTCCCAGGTTTTAGATATTGTGCCTCAAGATGCTATTGATATTTTTGAATAACTAATTTTATTTTTTTATTTTATTTATATAAATTTCAAATGGTATCTCCTTTTCTGGTTTTCCCTCTGCAAAAGTCGTACCCCATTCCCCTTCCCGTCTGCTTATCTGAGAGAGCTTCCTCACCCACTGGCCCACTCCTGCCCCACCACCCTAACATTCCCCTACACTGGGGCATCTAGCCTCCACAGGACCAAAGGCCTCCCTGCCATTGATGCCAGATAAGGCAATTCTCTGCTACATATGTAGCTGGAGCCATGGGTCCCTTCATGTGTCCTCTTTGTTTGATGCTTTAGTCCCTGGAGTCTCTGAAGGGGAATGAGTCTGTTGGTTGAAATTATTGTTCTTCCAATGGAGTTGTAAACCTCTTCAGCTTCTTCAGTCCCTCACCTACCTCCTCCACTGGGTCTTCAGTTCGATGGTTGGTTGTGAGTACCTGCCTCTGTATTGATCAGGCTCTGGACAAGCCTCTCAGGGAACAGTCATACCAGGCTCTTGTCAGCAAGCATTTCTTGGCATCAGTAATATTGTCTTGGCTTGGTATCTGCAGATTGGATGGATCTCTAGGTGGAGCAGTCTCTGGATGGTCTTTCCTTAGGTCTCTGCTCCACACTTTGCCCCTGCACTTCCTTTAGGCAGGAATAATTACATGTTAATGTTTTTATATTAGTTATTGTATTTATTTACATTTCAAATGTTTTCCCCTCCGCAAGCCCACAATCTCATCCCCATCCCCTTTGCCTCCATGAGAGTGCTCCTGCATCCATCTACCCACTCCAACCCTACTAGCCTGGGACATCAAGCCTTCACAGGACCAAGGACCTCCCCTCCCACTGATGTCAGATAAGGCCATCCTTACATATGTAAGTGGAGCCATGGGTCTTTCCATGTGTATTCTTTGGGTGGGTATTTAGTCCCTAGGGGCTCTAGGGAGTCTGGTTGGTTTATATTGTTATTCTTCTTATGAGGATGCAAACCCCTTCAGTTACTTCAGTCCTTGCCCTAATTCCTTTATTGGGGTCCCTATGCTCAGTCTGATGGTTGGATGAAAGCATCTCCATCTGTATAAATAAGGCTCTAGCAAAGCCTCTCAGAAGAACACTGTATCAGTCTCCTATCAAGCATTTCTTTGCATCAGCAATAGTATCTGGGTTTGGTAGCTGCATATGGGATGGATCCCTAGGTGAGACAGTCTCTGAATGGCCTTTCCTTCAGTCTTTGTCCCACTCTTTGTTTCTGAACTTTCTTTAGACAGGAGCAATTCTGAGTTATATTTTTGAGAAGGGTGGATGGCCCCATCCCTCAATCAGGAACTGTGCCTAACCACTGATTAGGGTCTCTTTCCCCTTTGTTGGTAATTTCAGTTAATATCATCCCTGTTGAATCCTGGGAGCTTCTTGCTTTCCTAGTATCTGGAACTTTCTTTTGGATACCTCCAGTTCCCCATCCCCCTTTGCTACACACTTCAATTTTCTGACCCTCTCTGTATATCTCCCCTGTCTCCCCCCACACTTGATTCAGTCCCCCATTTTCTTCTCTCTCCACTTTCTTCCCCCAAATTGCTTCATATCTTCTACTTCCCATGATTATTTTAGTCCCTCTTCTAAGTAGGATGAATCATCTACTTTTTGGTCCTTCTTTTTCTTGAACTTGATATGGTCTGTGAGTTGTATGGTGAGTATTACAAGCTTTTTTCCTAATATCTACTTATTAGTGAGTGCATAACATGTGTCTTCTTTCAAGACTGGGTTACCTCACTCAAAGTGATATTTTCTAGTTCCATTAATTTGCCTAAGACTTTCATAAAGTCATTGTTTTTAATAGCTGAGTAGTTATCCATTGTGTAAATGTACCACACTTTCTGTATCCATTCCTCTGTTGATGGACATCTGAGTTCTTTCCAGCTTCTGGCTACTATAAATAAGGCTGCTATGAACATTGTGGAGCATGTGTCCTTATTTTATGTTAGAGCATCTTTTGCATATATGCCTAGGAGAGTGGTATAGCTGGGTCTCCAGGCAGAAGTATGCCCAGTTTTCTGAGGAACCGCAAGACTGATGTCCAGAGTGTTTGTACCAACTTGCAATCCCACCAGCAATACAAGAATGTTTCTCTTTCTACATATCATTGCCAGCATCTTCTGTCACCTGAGTTTTTGATCTTAGCGATTCTGACTGGTGTGAGGTGGAATCTCAGAGTTGTTTTGATTTCCATTTCCCTGATGATTAAGGATTTTGGTTCCTCTCAGGCATTCAATATTCCTCAGTTGAGAATTTCTTGTTTAGCTATGTACTGCAATTTCAATAGGGTTATTTGGTTCTCTAACTTCTTGAGATATATATATATATATATATATATATATATATATATATATATATATATTGCTGTTTTACCTAAAGGCATGATTGTAGAATATCTGTTTCACATGCCCAGACTACTGTTTCAGCTGTTGCTCCATTGTTGTGATAAAATAGCATAGGGTTGAGAGGAAACAGTTTATTTGGGCTTATGGTTTCAGAGAGATAACTGACTATCATGCAGCAAGCAGGCATAGCAATTAGACAAGGAAGCTGAGAGATTATATACTCAACCACAAGAACAAAGCATAGATAATGAACTGGAAGCATAGTGAGACTCTATACTCATAAAAACTGCTCTTGGTCACATATATCCTCCAACAGCTTCATCAAACAGCAGTATCTACTGAGGAACAAATGTTCAAATACTTGTTCATATGATGATATTTCTCATTCAAAACACCATGTTCCATTCCATGGTCCCTTTAGACTCATGGTTCTATCATCATGGAAAGAATGCTGTTTCAAACTCCAAAAGTCCCCATAGACTTTAACTTGTTTTTGAATTTAACACTGTTTAAAATTCAAAAGTCTTCAGTTTCTTCTGAAATATGTTAACTGTAGGCCCATGTACAAATCACAAAGGGCAGACTTCCCCCAAGCAATGAAACAGGATATATATTACTGTCCAAAAACATAGGAATGTGGACAAAAGAAAGGGATACTGGATGAAATCAAAGCTGTATTTAGTATCAAAAGACTTAGAGACTCTTCCACTTTGTCCTTGATATCTTCCATATGTAGGCCTTTCTTGGGACAGTTTCCCTCCTTTCTTTTAGCTCAACTTGTCAAATGTTTCATGGTTCTGTTACGTCTAATATCATAAAATGTATGTAGAAACCCTGGCTTACTTTCATAGCTTCTTTCAGTGGCCTCCCAGGGCCACATGGGTTTATACAAATATTCTTTGCCAGATATTGCCTCACCTCTTGGAATTAGCCTTTATAAATGTTATATACAGTGGTATAATATTATATTTATTTATACTTAGTCATATGCATTTATATTTAAACAATGGCCATGTAATAGTTGTCTCCTTACATTTCTATTTGCAAACAATATATCATATTCATATTATCAGTTTATTTATGATAATTTGTAATAGGAACTTTCTCATTGTAGGTATAATTGAAAACACTATATACATTATAGATGATAACTTAAAGTATTTTTCAAAACATTATTTTCAATCACTGCACATATTTGTTATTTTATTATGTTTGGGCATATATCTGGATGGCTTAAAACCTAAGTACATTTTTGTAATGAAATTAGTGGATGGTTCATAAATTTTTACATCGTCCTCACTTTAGCTATAGATAAAGAAAATACAGAGTAGTGCAAAATAGAGGCAGTTTTTAGGACATATTTTCCAGTAGAAGGAGTACTTGTTACTTCTAAATCCTTGGCCATGTAGCCTTGAGTCCTGGATATATGACCAAGGGGAGATGTACCACTGCCACTGGAATATCTGCCAGAGATCTTAAGTCAAGGTTTTACCACACATTCAGAAATGTGACATGACCTTTGGTTGGTTTGAAACTGACTGTCACTGCTGAGAAAGTTTCCTTTTTATTTTCCTTATCCAAATTCTGGTGAATATATATAGCAATAAATATATCAGAAAATTTATTTTTTCAATATATAAGTAACTTACCTAGATCTTCAACTTGCACATGTCATATCATGAGATATTCCTCCCTCTAGAATTATATGGGCTAATTTTTTCATAAGCATTTCTATATCTATACTACATATGTTATCCAGTATATGAATTATGGAATAATATGAATTTATGGAATAAAATGCACTATATTGTACTGCTGTGGCATAATAAATATAATACATAATATATGTAATATTTATATTACATATAATATGTATATTATATAATATATAGCACAGTGAACAATATGGTATATTTTAAACAAATATTCTATTTTGTGTAACATTTTAAATAATATACAATATACATGGATGAGTTTTAATCATATACTATGAACATAATTCTATTAGTATGCTAACAGCAATAATGTCTCTAGAAGATGAGAATGTCAACATTGAATTTCGAGACTTTTTGCAGATTTCATAAAATAGATTCTCCAAACAGGCCAGTTTTAAAGATAGCTGTTAACTCTTCCGGGACTGAAGGAAGAACTACTTATCTACAACATGCCTCATAGTATTACATGGAAAATACCTCCACTTAATACTTCCAATTTATCTTTTGTAGAAAAGAAAGATTTAGTGTGGATGCATTAAGTTTACTTTTAGAATATATTTGCCAGAGTAATGAACACTGGGGAAAAGAAAAAATATGTTTTTTTTTAAAGTCTGCTTATTGGCTCAGAGATGACTTAAGGTTATCAAAGTTGCCATGTGACTGGATGGTTTTTCTTAATGTATCTGGGAAAATCAGGCCAAGAAAATGTGGGTCTCACTCAGTATCCTGAATGATGGACCAGCTTCTATGTAAGTGTGATGGAAGTCTTTACCTCTTGCAGCAGCAAAGCTGATATTCTTAACACTCAAACAGTCCTCCTGTGCCTGCCTGAATTATAACACACGTTGAATTCTTCACCTCACACAGTGTCTGCTATTAGAATCAAATACTGGGAATTAATGCCTCACTCAAAATTTAAATGATGTCCTGTGGTATGTTTTATTAATCTGTGGACTCAGGGTCCAAAATTTTTCTTGAGAATTTTTTTTTCTGGAAGAAGAAGACTTCTGGTGCGATTGGTCTGGCCATTCCCTAACTAAAGTATTACCCTTCCCTACCTTTAGTGGTCTTAAATAACCTGCTTTCTGAGGTGTAAGACTCCATTTCCAGCCAGAAGTAATAAATCTTAAATAATGCAAGGAATCTGCACTGAACAAATGGGAGTTGCCATTAAAGGTAATACTGATGTTCCTCAAAACCAGCCCCAACATCAGCTCTTACCTTTCTAATTTACTTCAGTTGCTGCTGGTCTCTAAGTGAAGTATGACTGGTGGAACAAAGAAATGGCTTATGTTTTCTAATTTGTGCACATAGAAACAATGAGACAGTGTGTGAATAGTAATGCAAAAATCTGAAATAGGAAGAAACATGGAATTTAATCAGATTAATCAGGCACAACTTCAGTACTGTTCTCATTTTCTGCAGTGGGTCAGAACTCAGTAGGAGCTGAAACTGCTCAATAGGAACCTCGAAATTCAATGGAAGTACCTGAACCTTGCACTGGCAAATAAAAACACATGTAACTGGATACCAGTTAAAGAAGCAATCCAAATATCCAGAGTAATGAAAAGTTTTGTTGTTGGTTAATTTGTCCTGGTATTCAATTGCAAATATAAAACATACTAAATTCTTCCCTCATGTTTTTGAAAAAAAAAAAGGTAACCTTCTTGATCAGGTACTTTAAAATTTAAGTTCCAAAATAAAGATTGTAGTTAAATATGAGATATTGTACAAAACCTAAATAGCCTACATCTAATGTCTGATTCTCTTCAGGAATAAGGTTATACATTACTTGAAATTTATACTCTCTAATGTTCAACGTCACAAACATTTTACCAGGATAGTCATGTATTAGAGGAATGCAGTACTAAGTCCATTTATAGACAACTGGATGTTAGCTTCAAACTTATATTGATTTGAAGAGAAGCAACCTATCACTAACATAGCGCCTAGAGTAAAGAAATGGATTTCAAGTGATCAATAAAGTTTGAGTTCTATCCATATTATAATTTGTGCAGCAAGTCTCTGAAGTCATCATCTAGTTTTAATTCAAACCCTATGATGCATAATGAGAATATACAATAGCTGACAGAATTTTCATATTGATTGCTTGAATAATGAACTTAAAGCAATCTTAGATTCAAGAAAAGACCTGATATGGAATTCTGCAACTGTTTCTTCCTAAGAAAATAATTAATTAAGCAATAGCATATTCTTGTAAAGATGAGTTCAGCCCATACAGACCCCATAGTTTTATATAGTAGACTTCAACTTCAAAGTAGTGTTGATAAAACAAAACAAAACCTTGAGATTATATTTAGAATCCTATTTGATTAGGCAAGCTGAAGGCAGATAGCAAGAGAACATCTGGCTGTCTTTGGACTTTTGTCTTCTTTACACTCAACTGGGATTTAAGCCAATAGCCTCATGCTTGTATGCAAATATTCTACTGCCTCTCAGCTATATCTTGAGCCCTTGGCTCTCAATTTATGATTACAATGACTCATATGATCTGTTACCTTTGCAGTTCACTGCACATTTCTTTCAATCTGTAGCCTATTTCCTTTCATTGGTTAATATGGCAGAAAATATGCACTTCTCCATCTCTGTTTATCTTCCACCACCTCATGTCTTTGTTTCTTATGCACGGTAAAACTGGTCCTTCCATTTGCAGACATAAACTGTGACTTAGTGCAACTCCTTATCTTCATAGATAATCTCAGTAACCCTAGAGCTATTAAGTATCCTTATTGGTCCCATCAATTCTGCAAAGGCACAGAATATAAGGAGCTGCTGAGGTGCTCCCTGTGGAGTGGCAGGCTGTGGCTGATAAGGGGGCACTGAGTAGTCATAGCTCTCAAAGAAAGAGAAACACAACATTTATCAGAAAAGATTTTTTTCTACCAGAAAAAAAGGCAGGACTAGGAAGATAGAATTCTATTCAATTATTAACAAGTGAATCCATAATATTTTCCTCTTCCTAATTTGATCAGATGCTTGCTGAGTTCTTTTTCCAACATGCTTTCCAAAGGAAAGGAATGTTTTGAGTCCACATGCTTTGCCAACATTTCTCTAAAGTGGTATTGCTCTGTTTTAATTGTGTTTTGCAATGAGGTTGAATAAAAACACAAATAATGACAATTCTTCAAGATGGGTCACATGAACTTTTGTTAATAGAGGAAATGGACTACTAAATGTTCTCAGAAAAAGCTTTAGATAGAGTTTTTAAACTTTTGTATGTTTCTTGTGAAGGGTGCATTAATATATAGCTTGAATATTCAGGGTAAAATTTGGGGAGAATTTTCCCATAGACAATTATTGGGTTAAAAAACACATTATTTCATATTGACAAGATCTTACAAAAGAAATGTAATTCATAAGAATTGACATATTTTCAGAATACTGTATATACAAAATTAAAAGTCCAGACTTCTTCATTTTACTTAGCTTGATAATTGGTAGTATATAATTCAAAATTAATCTACAAGGTTTCAGGAAATTATCAATAAAGGCTACAAAAAAAACACTGCAGTTACCCTGATTCTTATTTTCATATAAGTTTCCTTGTGAAAATAAACATTCACTCAAAATTTATTTTTTGAGAATAGATTCATATAAAGTATCTAAAAAGTTTGCACTTTGGCATCATATGGGCTCAGGATTGTTGTTTACAGTTAGAACTCTATTGTTATAAAAAAAGATTGTGTTACCTAAATTAATGTTTCTTGACTACAATTGTAATTGTATTATTAGCAAGAATAGTTACAAGCATTATATACTATAACTAAAGTAAAGGAAGATAAAATAAATGTATTAGAAATACACATTGTGAAGTATTATTTGATGGATATTCTGTCTTTATGAGTGCAGTAAATACAATTAAATTTCAGAGAACTTTCACTGTAGAATTTTAGCGCCTGCCATTAAAGGACCATACAATACCAAAGAGCAATGGATGGAGTTGTCTGTGGTCCCTGTAAGCAGCTGTCGTGGAAAATCTAGTTAATATATTGATATATTCTCTCTCTCTCTCTCTCTCTCTCTCTCTCTCTCTCTCTTCTCCCTCCTTTCCTCCCTCCCTCCCACTCTCATACTTCGACTATTTCAATTTGAAGGGATATGAAAGAATTTTTTTCTCTTAAAAAAGAACAAAATAGAAATCTTAATTATTATTGGACAAATTGGACAACATTATGTGACTACTCAGAACCTGGGATTAGAACTTATGCCTCACTGGGCCTCTGATCTTATTTCCATAACAGGACAGATATCAAATGAAACATCTTCTATAGAGGAAAGAAGTCATTAAGGGAAGGAATTACCTTAAACAGCAAAGAGAAAAGCATGACACTAAGCCCTCTTAATGCCCCCTAGCTTTTCATAACCAATTAGTGAATGTCTATTATCTAGGATTCATGTATTGCAAAGGTTCAGACTCACAACAGCATGGCACACACAGTTAAGAATCTGGTGACAGGAGCTGATCACAGGGCAAATTTTCAGAGACCTGCTGCTTCAACTTAAAGTGGGTAGTTGTTTCACAGGTAATTAAGAAACCATTTAGCAGAGTTTGGGGACTGCAGTGAAACTATCACCATAATTCTAAAATGCAAATTTCTTTATATTTTATACATGGGTCAGATGAGTGGGAGTAATCAAGAATTCTCAATCCACATACTTAATGTTTCAGTTTTTTCTTTGTTTTAATTAACCTTCTTAACAACATGGAACAAGCTCATCTATTTCAGGAATGTCTAAGGTTATTTGGAGAGAGGAACATAACAAAGTATGATTCCACCCAACTAATTAGTGGAAAAAAATCCACAAAAATTGGAAGAAATTGCTGTAATGTATGATGAAACCGTTAGTCTGTACTTGCCAAAATATCGTTTATGGGGATTATCAAAAATAACATAGAAATATTAACTCAAAGAAGACAGGTGTTTTAGGAGATGACGTAACACATAAAAATAACACAATGCGAAATATTTAAAATGGTAAAGTGGATTGCCACTGTAGCCAGAACAAATACATTTAGTAAGAAAGAGGGTAGATAGAAAGTTAATTAAATTCAAGATGAGGGAAGCAAAATAAATTATTAAGGTATTTTGGCAAGATTATGATTACTAATATGATTCAATTTTGTACCAAGACTGATTTGACCTTATAGAAATTATAACTTCAGTCTCCTAATAGGAAAGAAAATATCAGGTGAAAAATGATTAGCAGTGCCTGTCTACAGTTGGCACCTCTACTGTGTTAAAAATACACTCCCTAATACAGTGCAGGGACTCTACCACAATGCATTAAAAAAATACCTGCTACTTTAAAAATATTACGTATTGACAGACATATGTCAAATTCTAACTCATAGATTCAAATAATCATTCTTTAAAAACCCATTCAGTAGTATACAGAAAAGGAAGAGAAGGCTTAGTTGTGATGTACTTCTTTTGATGTATAACCAGTACCTTTTATTTTTTTTCTCAAATAATTATTTAATATCACATGGCAGATGAGTGTTTGCATGATTATATAACAGTTTCCTATATGCTTCTTTCCTGTTCCTTTAAAACTGAAGATATATTTTAGAACAAAACATTTTCAACATTCTCTACAAGGTCCAGAAACATGCCACAGTAGTTAAGAAGACTAGGCTTGAGTTCCAGGACCCACCTGGTGGATAGCAACTATGACTTCAGTTTCAATGGCACCATTGTCCTGGTGTAACCCTTCTGGACACTGGACACATATGGTGCATCAACATACTCATGTATGTAAATACATATAATATTTTCAAAAATATATTACATATATGTATATATACATATACACATACATATACAAATACACACACACACGAAAACACACACACACACACCCACACACACACACACACACACACACACACACACACACATATATATATATATATATCCGTAACTTAGACTTGGGATGTAGCTTGGCACTGATTCTTAAATAAATGCCTGAAGTTCTGAGTTCCATCTTCAATGCCTATAAGCAACAACATCAACAAAATAAACAAAAGACAAAAACCAAAAATGACCCACCTAAGCATCTTTCACCTAAACATGGTTGTAAGCTATAGCAGTGCCCGAATGTACAGTTTTGGACTTCTGCCTTGGTCTTAACATTCTATTTCAATAAAACTGGTTTCCACACATTTAGAAGACTTAAAATAACCTAAATTACCATCTTATAATTTTATAAATTAGAAGTCGAGTGGGCTAATTGGGTTCCACTCCCAGGTCAAAATCTAGCTTTGCTCAGAGTTGTGTGTCTTTGAGTGGGCTGAAGGAATGAGTCTCTGTTTAAGCTGATTTAATGAAACTCACTTCTATCTAGTTTTAAGAATGCACCTTTCTTTCTTCCTGTCTGCCATTTGTATCTTCCATAAGCTGTCTTCATTTTCTTCTTATACCCTCTTTTTCCATTCCTGTGGAATTCCTGGAAAGTCACTTTTCCGGTGACTCATGTTAACTCCATCCCCTTTGTCACCACAAGTCCTTTAGTTAGCCCAACACATTGATTTTTATAGTTTTAGCCTTTGGAAAAGCAATGCATGATGTTCTCCTTATTTCTTTTTGTTTGGTTGACCAGTTTTTATCATCTGCAAAGAATTTTCAGCAGAATCTTTGTTGCTGTTGGACACAACAACTGGGTGGTGGGAATCTGTGCATAATTTTCCTGCCATAGTCATAGTACTTAACCTGACTTTTTTCCTTCATTTTCTTCTCTTTCTTCATTTGTTCTCCCTCCATTTTCCTCTTCCTTCCCCTTTCTCTTGCCTTCCCCTTCATTCTTTTCTTCCTCTCTCCTTCCCTCCTTCCTTCCCTCCCTCCCTCCCTTGCTTCCTTTCTTCATTTCTGCTTCAGAACAGACAGTTGAATATAACACCCTGCACATGTTAGACATACATCTACCATGACCTATATGCCCAGCTGGTAAATCTGATTAGATTTTTAAAGTGTGTATAAACCTTCATTTAAGTACCACTTCTTATTTCATTGTAATGATGTATTTTAAAGCTAAAATGCTTCAACATAAGCTGATTATGAATATTTTTCTCTCAATACAAAGTTAATCACTCCTAAAGTTTATCTTATCAGGATTTGAAAATCATAGCTTTTATAAGCCATACAATCCCACTGTGGCCTATGTACTTACTTAGAAACAATAATATATCTCTTAAACAGTGTGAAAATGCTACTTAAGAAAATAAGTTTTAATTCTCTTTTTCTCTGTTCAATTTACAGTCTTCACTAATGGTGCAAGTTACATTAAAATGCATCCAGTTTTGAGTGTATAACAATCTTAGTATCTAAATCCCATGGTTCTTACTAATTTCATCACTGCATTTCTCCATATCAAAACTCAAAAACTTGAATGATTTGTTCAAGAGTAAATGTTAGCTGCTTAATATTTTAGCCTTATGTTTATTTACATGCCATAAATAATTATTTTACTCCTTTACTAATTTACATATCTTATTAGTTTTGCTTTAGATTGACAAATATGATAATTATTTACTAGCCTTAGTGACACTATTTAAAAGTGTTTTAAGATTGATAAAATAATATATTCTTGGCTTGCCTTTCCTTTTTGGTGCTGATAATGATCAAAGTTATTGAATGCATTTTATTCAGTTGTCAAGATCACTGAGCCTGACTAAACCTGACAATGATCAGTAACACTGAGATTGACCTTGTCACTAATGATGTAACTTATTAAAGTGATAGTTTTACTCTTTTGCTGTAGCTACTTACAAGAATAATAGAAATCCTACTGAGTGTGTCTTATCAGTGCAAAACTTAGAACATGGGAGTAAGATCAAGGAGCAAACCAGGAACTATATATATATATATATATATTCCTAAATATAAAATACATTAAACAGTCTGTGTCTGTATAATGTAATCTGTATGCATGTATTTTCAGGGATAACCATTTGATATTGGATAACCAATGGGCATGCTGTTTTCTGGAGAATTCTATTTCTCTTCCTCTCAATATTTCTTAGTTGCCTATAATAACAGTTTGACTAGAGTCGAGGCCTTCTATATTTTCCTCTTTCTATACTCACATGCTTATCATTGTTAATTGATATCTTTGTTCTGGTTTTATTTATAAAGACATGTTGGTAAGATTTCCTGGGTGTATGATCTACATTTCTTGGAGGCACAATCTCATCATAAAAATTTCCTTTGTTTTTGACTCCTGAAATATTTCTACCCCCTCTTCCACAATAATCCTGAAACTTATGAACAGGAGCTGTTCTGTATATTTATTCACTGTGAATGGGACGCACAACTCTACATTTCAATAGATTTTAGTTTTATTCCACCTTGCACATTGGGCTAGGAATACTCACTAGGGATGTTGAGGGAATGATAAATGGCAGACATAAACAAAAGAGCTGGAATCATGCTCATTTGGTTCTTTGATAGAGAAGCCACAGCACTTCAGAAGCTTAGCATCTTCATGTAGTTGAATGAGAGGCAAGACTATTATTGTACACAAATGAACAAATATGTGAGCTATTACAGATGGATAAAAAAGAAGACACGGTATTATCTACAGATGACCAGAAAGCTGTGTTTTGATAGTCTTAATAGAAGCAGTCTCTGTAGATAGCAGTCATCAGGTTATAAGTATTCAGGGATTAGAGAATTCCAGTGGATTTTTTTCACACACTGTCAACAATTTTACTTAGACACCAGGTAAAGTTTTCTCCATACAGTGGTGTTCTGTGATGTTTTTCTGTTGAAAAGAGAAGTTTCCTTAATGAAGGGTTATGATTATACTCGTCTATGAAGGTAAGAATAAATATTTGGAAGGTAGTTAAAGATTATTCTGGTTTTATGTAGTGGTAGTTGTAGGTTATATTCCAAGAGCCATGACTTCACTACCTCTAGGTTTCCTGTACCAGACATAATTTTCATGTTACTGAGAAGTCTAATTAGAAACTTGTTGTTATTGGCAAGATGTGTTGCACTATTGAACACTAAAACTAACAGTTATGATTCTACAATACTGGTAGTTGTCCATAGATGCCTGTCTTAGTTAGGGTTTTATTGCTGTAAACAGACACCATGACCAAGGCAAGTCTTATAAATAGCAACATTTAATGTGGCTGGCTTACAGGTTCAGGGGTGCAGTCCATTATCATCAAGACAAGAGCATGGCAGCGTCCAGGCAGGCATGGTGCAAGAGGAGTTGAGAGTTCTACATCTTCATCCAAAGGAAACCATGAACAGAGTGAGCATCCTCAGGCAGCTAGGAGGAGTGTCTCCAAGCCCACCCCCAGAGTGATACACTTCCTCCAACAAAGGCATACCTTCTAATAGTGCCACTTCCTGGACCAAGCATACGCAAATCATCACAATGCCATACCTGGGTAACACCACTGGTTGGGTCTCCTGGATGTTTGCATGGTACCTTCTATATCTAGAAGACAACAATGGAAAATGCAATGATCTGTGATATTTTGACAGCTCTTAAACAACACTGACCAATAGCCTAAAAGAATTCTTCTTATACCTTGTATTGGGGACCTTGCCATGTAATGTAGTAAATCTATGTAAACCACTCTAGTGTAGCGGTAAATACTAAAAATGTGACTGGTTTCAGAACTGACCACCCTCTCCCAGCAAAAATCCAGCTGCAAACGCTGCTAACATTCCCTGCATCTTGGTGAAAGACTCTAGGGGTCTGAGCAGTTTTCTGCCATGGACTCTGCTCACAACTGCCTTCTATTATCACTGTCACAGCTCACATCAGTCTGACAAAATAAAAACGCCAGAAACTTGTAGTTTTAGATATCAGATTTATCTCAGTAATATATTTCAATAAATTTACACTCCACAAATCATCCACAAAATAAACTCAGAACCAACTTCTATGACATAGCCTGCCCACCTAGACAAGACAAATCATCCTATAATAATCCATTTCTTATAGTTTTTATTTTCTAGTTACTGTTTTTATAAATGTTCAGATAGGTGTATGAAATGTATGTACATCCTACCATAAGATTTATCACTGGGTATACATATTTATTACAGTTTTTATTATAACTCACAAAATTACCTCTGGTCACTTACTGACTTTGAAAGATTAGAACAATCCCAGATTATGAACACCTAATATAGAAATAAAACCAATAAAAAAACATTTGGTGTTTCTGGTTTATCAGTCTGTAGTACAGTCTTATTCAAGTGCTAGTGATTTGATTTCACCATGAAGCAGAATTTAAGTTTCACTCATTTATAGTGTTATAACAAATGTATTATCAATTAGAGATAGTCAACAGTCAAATCTAGATATTGAACCCATATATGCATTATATATGAATTTCTGGAATTCTTATGCATTAGTGATCTTGCAATACCCTGCTACCTCACACACAAGATTATGATACCCAGAGAAATACTAACTTTATTTACAATTTATGCTCAGAATAGTTCAGAGAGATATTTTTCTCCTTCTCAGGCCCTTGGGAGAAGACTAGACATTTATTTTTCTCTATTCAGAGTCTTTTCAAAATTTGAAGTAAGTACTATATATGATCAATAACTGACCAAGAAAATGCCCCAGTGTTCTAAGCCAAGCTCCTACAATAGATGCAGAACAGAGGTCAATGAGATCCTTGCCTAAAACTCCTCTGTTCCCTACTTTGTTTTAAGTACAAGAGAAGCAAGCTATAGGTACCATAACTGACGAGGCAGAATCCCCTGCGTCTTTTCTGTAAGACTGTGATGAAGAATTCTACCTCTTAGATACAGCTAACACTGTACTGTACTCTTAATGCTTACTTAACACTGTATGTTACACCATCTTGTATGTATGTGATTTGTGCCACTGAGATTTTTAATTTTTACTCAGTTACTCACTGCCATTTCAAATGGTAATAGTTGCTTTATTGGAAAAACAAATAACTTAGGAATGTTAAAGATTTTATTTTTATAGACAAAAGTAAAAAAAAAAATACTAAGAACCATGTTGCCTATATTAATCATAAAAAAGTAAAATTGTAAGCAAAAATCAAAGTGTTTATTTTTAAATGTATTTTCTGCTTCATGAGTTTTTTTTACCCTACTGTCTCAATTATACTAAAATCAAGTAAGCCATCATGGATCTGATTTTTTTGTCTTTGTTCTTAATGGTATAAATCACTGCAGTAGTTTAACAGAACTTTAGAGATCATTGTTCTGCGTTGCATTTGGACTATGTGCTCTTTTACATGAATGTCAATAAACAGGCTAAATAAGTGTAAGAAAACATTGTTGGAATAGTATAAATCAAAATATACTTAGGAATATTTGCCATTAAACATTGTGATGTCTTAAAGTTAGTAAAAACAAACAAACAAAAACAAGCACCTGTAATTTTGTACCTACAGTGGAAATTCTTACCCGAAATTTTAAAATCTATTGATTTAGCATGTAATTTTTTTTCTTCTGGAGTATAATACAGTGTGGCTCAAATTATCCTATATGCTATATTTGTGAGCAATCATCTTAAATGAGCAATAGACTGTACTGAGCTCTGTACAACTAATAAAGGGTACTATCAAAGAAATCTTACTGACCTATAAAAAAAATATTTATAGCTACTTGTGGTCAATTAATGTTACTTGGAGATTGATATTCTTCATCTTCCTCCATCTTACCTCTCTCTTCCTCTCCTAGCTTCCCTTCCATTTCCAAAATTCTATTCCCACCTCTTTTGTCTAATCACAGGCCTTGCCTTATCTTGTGCCTGTGCTCCTTGCATATTACATAACAGCTGAGGATCGAATTATCTTCTTAAATAGAAGATTTCATAACACATGCACCCACACATACACATACTAACACACACATATGTGCACATGCATATACATGCATATGCACACATATATACAAATGCACACACACACACACACACACACACACACATATATATATATATATATATATATATATATATATATGCATGCTCATGTGGGTGTGTGTGCGTAATGTGTAATGTGTAATGTGTTCTGCTGGCTCTGGGTTACTTCATTCAAAATTATCTTTTCTAGTTCTTCCATTTACCTGCAACTTTTAAGATTTCACTTTTCTTTATAGCTAAATACTATCTATCCCACACAGTATATATACTTGGTTTTTGTTCCTGAATATTCATCAGTTGAAAGACATTTAAATAATTTCCATTTCCTAGATATTGTGTATAGGATAGAAATATTATAGCTAAGCATGTATTTGTGGAATAGAAAGAAATTGTTAAAGAGAGTTCTTATAAACTGAGATAAGGATTTTGGAGTGTGGCTCTTCAGAATTGATGGTGTCTGACAGGGTGCTAGGGTCAGACTTGGTTTTCTGCTGTTGACTGGAATTTTCATCAACTTCCAGTAAATGTGTGGGCAACATAAATTGGACTTGGTGAGGTAGGTTGGGGGATGCTTGGTAGGACTACATGGATGGGAGAGCAAACATGAGAGAAATGGGAAATGAGTGTGATTGGAGTACATTGTACAAAACTCCCAAATAATTAATACAAATATTATGTTGCAGGATGAAACAAAACCAAAAGAAGAAGAAGAAGAAGAAGAAGAAGAAGAAGAAGAAGAAGAAGAAGAAGAAGAAGAAGAAGAAGAAGAAGAAGAAGAAGAAGAAGAAGAAGAAGAACCAAAAAACAAAAAAGAAAAAAAAAAAAAAACAGAACAACCAAGTGAGCCTAGGAAATTGGGAACATTTTAAGTACTTTATGGATAAACCAGCCACCAAATGCTTTATTTACTCTGTAACTATATGCTTACATTCCAAGTCCATTGTGTCTGCTTGGCTTTGTATACTTCACAAGTTTTGCTCTCTGGATATGGATATGCTTTGAGAGAATTTTTTTCTAACAGTTTAGGCGGAGGGGTTCTTAGTTCTGCCCAAGTTAAAGACACATTACTTCCCCACAGTGTTAGAAGCATTTGTGGATACTGGTCATTCTCAAATAATAAACCTGTAGTACACATATGATGGTATCACTGCCACAATTTTGATCACAAAAATTGTAATGACTTTTGTTTGCTTCTTGGCACAGAATAACTTCATGTAAGTATGAAAATCTGTAGTCACCGTTTATGAAGCGTATACCCTTGTCACTAAGTTTCCAAAACCTCAGCTATCAGGATGCCATATACTCAAGCTTTCATTGTTCCAAGAGTAACACTCACTGTGAAACATGCGCTAATCATACAGTTTAGTTTATTCAGCAAAGACTCAGACTAGCAACCACAGCAAATTCTAAAAATTCAATAACTCATCAAGGTCACTGACTGATGAAGCAAGTCTCCTAACATAATAATTGATAGCTGTAATAAGTGAGGAATGTATTATAGAAATAACAGCTGAGAATGGACACATGATTGAAACTTTTCTGCCATCCAAATGGATAGAAAAGATTATAATGACCCTATTTAAACTATCAATGATCTGTGACCTGATCTCAACTTTAGTGATAAACTATTTTTTCTTCAGAAATATAGCTATAGTTTGTGGGGTTAAATATTTGCTTTGATAAAAGGATGCATAATATAAAGTTATACATCACCCTATGGCATTTTCCAATGCAATCAAGTAGAACCATATACTCCCCTTATATAAATTAAAGGATCAAATATAATTCAAAAGTTACTAAGCATGAGTTACTTCTTAAAACAGTCTTAAATATGTTGCCATTTTATTCAGCTTTGCGGTTTGCAAATATTGCTTCTTAATAAAGCATAACAATTACTTCCTTGGAGTTTGAATGAACTATACAATAGGCATGAATCAGATAAATGCTCTTTTATCCGGGAGCTCTCTTCAGGAGATTCCTATTGATGAAGATCTGAGACAATGGACATAGTCCAGTAGCTCATGAATCTTATCTGCTAAATATAGTAGGGAACAGAGTCAAAGATCAATAGAAAGATTAATGGTTTTAATTACCCCTCTGTACCCAGTTGTGGGTAAATTTTTACTGGCTGCTTTCACTGAGGGTAAAACACCACAGTCATCTACCCAGTAATCTAATTTGACTTTTTGTCTGGTAAATTGCTCATCGACAGTCTTGTAATGAGCCTGCTCTCTGTGTGACTGAGTACTGAGCATGCTTCCACCTCAAATTTTAAGGGGGAAAAATACTATAAAACTGATGAATGATGCATAAACATTTTCTTTATGAAAAAAAAAAATCTTTGAAAATAAGACAATTTCCAAGCAAAAGTTTTCCAGCTTGAGCCATATGGAGCCAGTTAAAGAGAGCCAAATGGATTTCTTTTTTGTATTTATGGAGTTGCATGAACAATGCTAATAAATCCTGACAAGTGCCTTCTGAAGATATATGGGATGACTGATGGAATTATTTTCTCTATGGCAAAAGAAAGACAAAGACAAGAAATTTAGTCTACATGAGTAGCTCATGATTATTAATGCTTCAAGAAGAAAACTACTTAATGCACATATATTTTTAATTTATATTCAAGAATAATTGGAACTATGAACATTTTTTAATATTTCTTTTTAAATTATGCCCTGGTATGCCATCACATTAATCAGGATTTTTTGCAATTAGCACTTCTATAGAGTGAATCAAGACACTACATAATAACTAGTATTTGTCAAGGGAAAATGATTGACACATGGGCATAACATTTTATTACTTAAATTTTAATTTAATTTTGTTGGTGCAAAGGACAGTGTTGTCATGTATATTTTAAAAGCTATCTTAAAATTATTCCTTTTATTACATCTGTCTGACTATAATTTGTGGGTTTGTCTTCTTCGCTATTAGCATGATTAGAAGATCCTCAATATAACTAAATTGGTTTGTTACTGTCAGATGTTAATATTCTATGAGTACTAATAACTACCAAGGTCCTTGTTAAGGGCATAAGTTCAGAGGGCCATTCAGACCAAGAGAGATAAAATTCCAGGGAATTATGTCAGCCAAATGTATGTATAATCATTCTTCTACAACCTTAAAAGGAAACGAAGGCCTTCCAAAAAGCAATTTAATGATTTCACAAACTATTGCTTTATTTGCTTGATGAACTGTTTCTGATGTCTCTGAAACTCTCTTTTGTTATATTAAAACAAGAAACTATCTGGAGTGTCATGCTCCACGAAAGAAAAATTTTAATTAGGATTCAGGTACAAAATATTTACCAAGACTTGATTCTCATGTGAATAAGAAAAAAATATGTCACAACTGATGAGAAGAAAATACACAAATTCAAAGAAAACCTTGAAAGTTAGCTACAGTTGTGGGAAGATTTGTGACAATCAGTTTCTTGCATGATTTCTGTCGATCTTATAGCCTAGTTTTGTTCAATCACTAAATGTGTGCTTTCTGAGGAAGTGCTTACCCTTCGCTTGTAGACCATGAAGGAACTAAACAGTGGTAGTAGTCTCTTGGTAATTCTTCCAGTTGGGTAAATGGTCTTGGAAATCTGAATGGTGTATTTTCCACAGTTCACCACTTGTTGTGTCCAAATGCATTTCCCTCCACTGGTTCAGATAAGAGTTTCAAAAGCATTTCAGTGGTTTACCAATGTGGAAGTGGATTGTTCGAAGTTGAAACAAAAAAGCAGAAAGCATCAAGATGGATGGCAAACATAATTGCTAAAACTGGATTTGTCACTACAGTTGGTTCTTATCGGAATGCCTTTTCTTACTGTCTCCTTTGTCTATATAAGAGAGACAGGGAGGTAGAGACAGACCCAGATGGCAAGGCAAGGACAAAGAACATATGTAATAGACATGTATGATTATGAAGGCTAATAATTTTTATTTTGTGCCATCTGTAAACTGAACAATCAGGAGTACTAATGGTCCAAAATTCTGTGGGTTCAATAACCAGAAACTCTAATAAGTCAATAGACATAGATAAACATCCCAGCTCAGAAAAGGAGAATCATTCATTCACACCTCCAGTATTTATTGACCCCTCAGTGGAGGAAACGATGGACATTTTATGCTGCCCAATGCATGTTTTGCCTATTCAGTCTATTAATCAAAATGCTAATATCTTTTGGAAGCTCCTTGCAGACATTCATAGAATTAATATGTTTCTCTTTTCATCTGTTTAAACATCACAGTAAACTTGACATAGAAAATTGACCATCACAAACAAGAAAATTGACTTCTTCCTGCCTATGTGTTCTGAGTCTTCTTGCCATCAGTAATTCCCTCCCCAAACTGTCACTCACAGCAGGGCAGGAGAATACCAAATCTTCTATCCTATATTATTCCTGCTTTCATTACACTGAACTAATATTACCCATACTAATTTCCAAAAATATGCTACCAAATGGTGACTCTGTCATGCTTTGTGCAAGGAACATGATAGTAGGGATAGTTTTATTTTAGTGGATCATTCTGGTTTTTTGTCCTGGGAAAATGTCTTTATTTGGGGTATCAGTACTCTTAGAACCTTATTCTATGCTTGCAAGGTTCTCTCTCTGTGTGTGTGTGTGTGTGTGTGTGTGTGTGTGTGTGTGTGTGTGTGTGTATGTGTGTGTGTGTATGTGTGTAATACATAGATAGATAGATAGATAGATAGATAGATAGATAGATAGATAGATAGGTAGGTAGGTAGGTAGGTAGACAGATAGATAGATAGATAGATAGATAGATAGATAGATAGATAGATAGATAGATAGATAGATAGATAGGTAGGTAGTTAGACAGACAGACAGACAGATAGATAGATAGATAGATAGATAGATAGATAGATAGATAGATAGATAGATAGATAGATAGAGTGAAAATGGAATGAATAAAATAGCAAGATTTTAATAAAAGACAAAAACACACCTAAGAAGAAAGAAACAAAACCCAAGAAAATGAGTGCTTAAGATGTCATAATTTCAGCCTATGTGAGACAAAAAGCATTTGATGATATGCACATCTTTTCATGACCAAACTGTCAATAATGCACATGGAGAAGAAACATGGCACAATAAAAGCCATTTAGAAAAAAAGCCTATAGGTGTCATCATGCTCAGTCATGAGCATAAGAAACACTTCTGTACAGAATACACAGGAACAAAAACAAAATGAAAAAAATGTAAATAACAGAACATAAATATAACTCATTCAACATAGTTAAAGAAGAGTTCAATATTTTTGTCCTTTTTGCAATGATTTTACTTTAGGTATCAAAATCTATAAATCCTTTACTGATAAAATTCTTAATTAATGAGCAAATCAACTGAAGACATAACTATATATACTACCTGTCTTAGTTATGGTTTTATTGCTGTGAATAGCCACCAAGACCAAGGCAGCTCTTATAAAGACAACATTTAATTGGGGCTGGTTCACTGGTTCAGAGTTTCAGTCCAGTATCATCTAGGTGAGAACATGGCAGCATCCAGACAGGCATAGTTCAGGAGGAGCTGAGAGTTCTACACCTTCATCTGAAGGCTGCTCGCAGAACACTAGCTCCTATGCAGCTAGAATGAGGGTTTAAAGCCCACATTCTTTTTTTCTTTTTTACTTACAGCTTTATTTTTAAAAAAGAGAGATACATGTACAGATTTTTAAGACCATTTTGGAACAAAACTATATGAATATATTATTGTCAGTACTTGATTTTTTTAAAGGTTTGATGGTATGCATTGAGCAGAGACCCACCTACTTCAACACGGCCACACCTTCTGATAGTGCCACTTTCTGGGCTGAGCATATACAGGATGTTTCTCCAAACAAAGGTCCTTTTGACGCGTTTTAAAAGTTAGCCTCTTCAAACTGCTGTTAGTAATCTCTGCAATGAATTTGATTGTTTGGTTGGTTGGTTGGTTTTTGTTCTGATTTGTTTTGCTTGTATATGTGAACACAGTTGTTCATAATTTCCTGGATGGGCACACAGGCAGTCCATAGACAACAGTATGTGCAAGCCTATAATTCTTTTTCCAAATGTCTAGAACTGTGTCATGTTCAGGATTATGTTTCAAGTGAGAAATTTGTTTTGTCACTTGATCACATGTGTTTTTAATAAGAAATTGGTGCCCTTTCTAAAAAAAAATTTAAAAATTTTTTTTTTTAATTTTACATCTTGAAACTGCTTTAAGTTATCTCTGAAATGGATGTGGTTGATTTGAGACGATAAACACAGTTTTTTGTGCTTTCCTGGACTCACACTGGCACTAAACAGACAACAAAATGTGCATGCCTGTGAGGAAATGGTTGTCCTAATGTGTAGAATTATGTCACGTTTAGGGTTTTGTTTGAAGTTGGAGAATTGTTTTTTCACTTGACAACATGTGTTTTCAATAAGAAATCCACAAACTTTCTTTTAAAATGTTTGGGGAAACTACAGACATGCAGTCCAAATCATTGATTTTGGAACCTTGGCTCAAACAATCTGTGGAATTCAACCATTTTTTTTTTTTTTTTAAATGAATTAAAGGTTTACAGAACATGAGAGTCTCTGGAACCACAGAGTGTTTTTTCACATTGAACTGAGCAGTGTGCTTTGGATATGACTCCAACAGCCCAAGAAATGAAACAAAATTTGATGGAGTGTAGAATTCTTATTGATGTTTGTAGTGGCTATTCCTGGTTGTCAACTTGATTGTATCTGGAATGAACCACAATCCCGAATTGGGAGGCTCACTTTTGATGCTGATCTTAAAGCATAAAGGCTATGAATATTAGGATACGAAGGCAAGAAGATCTCTGAACTCAAGGTCATCTGGGACAAAGCAAGTCCCAAATCCAGGTGTGGTGGTACTCACGTTTAATCTGGGACACACCTTCTGTAGGAGACCTACTGAAGAACATTGGAAGAAGGAAAGCTCACTGTCTTAGCCTGCTTGGGTTCTGGGACTAAGCATCTGCTCGATTCTTGGACTTCCACTCACACCTGTTGGGGAGTTGGGCTACAGACTGTAAGTCACCAACAAATTCTCTTACAATATAGAGACTACCATAAGTTCTGTGACTCTATAGGACCTTGATTAATACCACATTTCTAAACAGCTTGAAGAGACCTTAGAGAAAACACAGCCCAAGTACAGGAGATAAGTGTGGAAGATATATCTTACCAAAGTTATAAATTCAAACTATCTAAGAAACAGACTCAATCACATGGAATGAAATATATGATTGAAAACTAACCAAAGGACTTAAAGAGATGACTCTCAAAAGGAAAAATTACAAATAACAGATATACCCCCAATAACAAAGACAAAATGTTCAACATTATTACATGACTGAATATGAAGGATTTAGTACTAAAAGCCTAATAAGAAACACTCCACACATTAAGAATGGCTATTAAAACAGTACATGATGAAGATTGACAAGGATATAGAGAAAATGGAATGTCTGCCCAAAGTTTTATATGTAACTTGTCACAGTAATCAGCAAAGTGAATTGGAAGGCCACCCTACAAAATTAAAAGTAGAACTAATATCCAAATGAAAAATTATAATAGTGATTTTGGAAAAAATAACATTAGTGGAAAAAAATCTCATACTCCAACTCATTACAGAATTATCCATAAGTTTCTAGATAAGAAACCAACTTTAGGGAACAATGGCAGATACACAAATTTAAAAAGAACTGTAATATTATTGAATACAATTGTCGTGCTAGGCTCCTGTCTGCAAGCATAGCAGAGAATAATTAATGGTGTCATGAGTTGGCTCTCTTCCACAGGGTCTTAAGCTGGGCAAGTCATTGACTATTCTCTCAATCTCTGCTCCATCTTTATCTCTACATATCTTGTAGGCAGGGCAAGCTTTGGGACAAAGGTTTTGTGGGTGGGTTGGTGTCCCCTTCCCTCTAATGGAAGTCCTGTTTGATACAAGATGTATCCATTTCACACTCCAAGTCCCTAGCTTCTAGGAGTCTCAGGGTCATGCACATATCCTCCTATGAATCACCTCTGTCCCAAGTCTCTGGCATGTCCCAGTGATGCCACCCTAAGAGTACTCTCACCCCCATACCGGATCCCCACACCTATTCCTCTCTGAAACCCTCACCCTCTCCCTCTCCCAATAAGTTCCCTCTCTACATTAACATCCCGAGTCTATTTTACATGTACCTGACAGATGTACAGCTTGGTCTACGTGTAGGTCTCCCAGAAACTGGAGCCAGGGCTGTCTCAGTTGACTGCCTTTGGATTCTCATCCTCTAGCTGGGCTACCTGGTCTGTTCTCAGTGGGGGAGGTTGTTCTTAATCTTGATGGACTTGATGTGCCAGGTGGGTTAGTGGGGGTGGTGGTGAAATGGGACAGGGAGAAAGGAGGGCTGCAATCAGGATGGAAAGTGAATAAATTTACGGGAAAAATAAAAAATAAATAAATAAAAATTAACTTTTTGTTTTGCAACAGAAAAGAGAAGGTAAAGTGTTTAAACAATGAATGATATTAGCATTAAAATATTAATAACCATTCATATGGAAGCAGAAACATATATACAGGAATACATCATAGCCTAAATACATTTTAGATTTTTGGTAAAACTAAAAAAAGTCACAAATGTATTATTATTTCTAAAATGTTAAAAATCTTCATAACTAACCAAAGGTCTTAAGAAAACACAGTCTCTATCTCTCTCTCTCTCTCTCTCTCTCTCTCTCTCTCTCTCTCTCTCTCTCTCTCAGATTTTAGATAAGATCGGGAGAAGTGTGTCAGTTAACTTTCATTCCATAACAAATCATGGTGAAAATATTATTGCCAGTTTGCACTGGGCTTATTCGAGATGAGTTATCTTGGGGAACAACTCAGGGAGCTGAATGCTGGATTATAACATTTGCAGACTGCTGGAAATTGGCTTTATCATCTCCATGTCTGGCAGTGATGGAGGTAACTTTTCCTATCATCCTTTAGTTAGGTGGACCAAACTGATAGGACCACACTTATAGATGTTTGGATGACTAGAAATAGACCACTTACATTATGAAGAGTTTTATTCATTCTACCAAGCCACAGGTTAGTCACATTTAATAACACTTTCTTGGCAAGATCTAAATAAGTATTTGATCATATATCTTTGAACCATGGCCCAGAAAACTGGAACTAATATTACCCATACAAATTTTTTACACACACACACACACACACACACACACACACAAAAGAAAAAAAAATCCAAAAACCACCTTACTCATAAATGTGAGCCAGATGCCACCTATCTATAAGAGAAAATAAAAGTCGTGTTACAAAGGAGAGTACTATGTAGGAACAATAATTTGTTTGGTGATGCAGTCTAGAATGCAAAATAATTTAACATTGTGGTAATGTTGTGCAGTAGGACAGGAGGATAAATTGCACATAAAAACATCTATGTGCATTATCTTTTCCCGATACTATGGGAATATCTATACCATGCTGAAATAAACATGGGTATAGTAAAACCCTATCAGCCTTTATTGAATGAAGTTTCATCCCACTTTATCAGATGCAAATATTATATTTTTTAAATAATGTATATAATATTGAGAGACCTTTGCTTACAAGCCAAATCATAGAGTCGAAACTGAGAAGCATTCATTGTAACCTAGACAACCTCTAAACCAATATGAACACTCACACTCATATGTTATCATGACATCGTTACTACATTTTACATAAAATATTTTCTCAGAGATATCATCTTTACTAATTAGATGGCAAGTGTAAACAAAATAGACACATGTTATAACAAGAATTATAATGTTATTAATGAAATCTATTTTGAATCAAGAATGACACCAAGTATCTGCTCTAGTAAAAATACTTTTGCTATGTAAACATTTTATTTAAAGTCTTATATCATTTAAAATCTAAGGGGTACATATCAATTTACATAGTTAGAAATAATTTACTATTCATTTAAATCTTCCATTAATTCATCTATCACACACATTGTCAAAGGGGGTGACTCCAGACAGGAGGGGAGGTGTGAAGGACTGGAGGCGGTGAGGGAGGGGAAGCTCCTATCAGGATATATTGTATGAAGGGGAAAAAAGTCTTTCTTCAAGAAAAGAAAAAATAATTTAAAACTAAGAAGTGATAATCTTTTAAATCCTCTGCTTTTCTTAAAGCCATTTAAAGGAAACAGAGAAACAAAAGGCATGTACCTGTTTGCATTCTTTATTATATGCACAGTTTCATGGTGTGAGGTCTTTTTCTTTGAGTAAATGAACAATTGCATAGTTATTCATTCATCAGTTCTAGTAACTAGGGAATGACTCAAAACTCTGGCTTTTATTTGTTTTGTCCTGGAAAAGTAAGTAATATAACTTAAAAACAGGTTAAGTTACTGTTTGAAAAACAACAACAACAACAACAACAACAACTCAGTATACCATTGAGCCAATAGTATGACTCAGCAGGTAAAAGAATTTACAACTAAGACTGATCATATGAGTTGAATCCCCTGCATTCATACAGCACATGCCTGTACACACACACACACACACACACAGACACACACACACACACACACAGACACACACACACACACACACACACACACAAATGGCATAGCAATATATCAATTCACATGGACTGAAATACTACTGTGCACAAGTGCAATTCATGGGTTAATAATATTAAATATAAAATAAGATCTCAACAAAATATGTAGACACAATCCCTTCAGGCTTCTTTGGAACCAAACAGAACACAATACTATGCACAGGGTAAGAATATGAACCCCATTATAACACATGATACAGGGACTTAAAGGAAGCAAGCAGAAGAAACACTGTGATGCATCTTGCTAAGTTGTGAAGCAAAAATATTTAAAGATAAACAGGAAATTTTTGTTCTTATTTATTCTGTTTTAATGCCTGCAGACGCAAACATCTGTGCAATGCATGGAAACATAATGCTGTAAAGATATTGCTCATAACTGCAGGCATAATGTAAAAGGAGGATTCCTTGTTAATATGCGAATTGGCTCTAAAGAGGAAGTTTTTGCCGGTTACCCTTTTCATTATTTCATATCACCTGGAGAAAATGTGACTTAATAGACTAGTCTGTCAAATAAAGTGTTTTGATCACAGACCCCGTCACAGAGATTTGCATCTGCTTGAGACACATTTGGAGAGCAATCTCAAGGGTCAGTGATAAAGGTCAAACAGGAATGGAGATAGTAGGTGACCTCTGGACACTGTCACTTGCATGATATTAAACACTGTGAGTGACAAAGAACTAAGCTCTTTAATATTTATTGAAAATGTGGTAGATATTCTCTCTCTCTAACATTCCAGACTTCTTGATGAAGATGCAGTTGCTGGTTTGAGTTTAAAAGAAGACTTCACAGGAGAAAAAGAAAATAACCACTAGATACTCAAGACAATTGAAAGTCAGCAGATTTTGGTTATATGATATTTGGATTGCTAATCGAAGTGTAACAGTCAAAAATTAGATTAATTAGAATTATAATAACATTAGAGGTATAAGTATTTCAGTGACCAGGTGTAGGGAGCGGCCCCGACCGCACCCTCCAAGATGGCGCCGACATCCGGCTTGCTTTGTGGTAATCATATACACTGACCATGTGCATGTGGCGCTATACTAATCAGGCGAGTCGCACTACACCAATCCCTGGAGGACAGATCATCCCTCCCCAGCCAGAGGGAATATGAGGCAAACGCTCCGCGCTCGGGGTCCCTGTATCAGCACTGAGGTGTTCCTGAATAAAGGCTGTTGAGAAGAGTCCGGAGTGTCCTGTCTTCCTTGCGAGCCGTGGTGGACCCCGACAACCAGGATTTGATGAGAACCACTGTGTATTGAGTTTGTATCTCCTTTCGGGCATCAGTAGGGAATGGCAATGTGTAATCCTTTTGACAAATACAAATTAAAATTTTGATAAGAATATGGTTAGCCACCAAAGAGAAGAATTTAACCTCACTGCTTTTCTAAAGGTGGGGTTGGAGTTACCAGCTGGCAATCTTTCCTATTTAAAGAAAGCTTAGGCCTGTGTAAGATGGCGCCCAGGGGCAAATGGCTGCCCAAGTTATACAACTCACCACTAGAGCTCAAATCTGGATGATCGATTCAGAATCTGTACTAAGAATTGTAAAATTTCTACAAAACTAGGCAAAATCATCTGGTTTTTTTTTTTTATTATTATTTGTTTTTCTTTGGTTGCTTCGTTTGTTTTAGACAGCAGATTTAAACATACCTCTATCCTTTTCCTCAGACAAAGGAAGGATAGGAGGATAAACAGATCATTATTAACTCAGTGAATACAACATACACATACTTTC
Organism: Micromys minutus; assembly: GCF_963924665.1. Taxonomy (NCBI): domain Eukaryota; kingdom Metazoa; phylum Chordata; class Mammalia; order Rodentia; family Muridae; genus Micromys; species Micromys minutus. Next base: position 28,195,707 of record NC_137976.1, read on the forward strand.
ATCACAGACCCATGAAACAGACATTAGATTCATCTATTTTAAATGCAGCTAAATTAAAGACAGATTTTGGCCACACCACTCCTTCTGTTCAGCAGCCTCTTTCCTAAATTCAGTACCCTGAGTGACTGCAAGCTGAACATTTGAATATATGTAAATGTCCTGATCATTTGAATATGGAAATGATCACAGAGGAGAGCAGGAGAGAACTGAAGGATTCTCTTAAGTCGGGCTCTGTGCATGCCAAGTCTCAGATCACAGGTACAGGAGATTTAGTGAAAGGAGAGTGCTCTCAGGAGGGAGCCCTGAATGGAGGAAAAGACAGAGGAGGGAGGAAGCTTGGCATAAACAATATATTTTCTGGCTAGAACTTGCTTCTGCTTTGTCCTCTAAGGTGTGTAAACTGCATAGAATATTCTGTCACAAACTTCATCATTCATGTCACAATCCCTGTCAATCGGCTTGGGTTCTTCACTGCCTCCTTCCATAAGAGAACTACTTCAGACTTGAGAGCTGGGGGAGGATTCCTGCCCCACTTGCAGAGATGTTGGTAGGATATCAACATTAGTCACTATAAGACACCTAATTTGGGAAACCATAATATTCTGTTTTGTTAAAAGAAAAACAGAAACAGGGAAAGAAGGTAGGCTTTTATAGAGAGAATAATGCATCTTACTAAATTGATCTTAATGGGGAATTATAAAACCATTCTACTCTTTGCAAAAACATTCTGCTCACTAACCTTCAATAATTCCCAATTGTAAGAAGGATGTAATGGCAGCATTTAATGGGCAGGAAATGCTATTTCCACGCATTGATGCCTCCTTGGAAGTGGCATTAATATCCTTGGAACTCAGGAAGTTGTAATTTTTTTCCACACTTATCACTTGCATTAAAGTTATTATGGCAAATATTGGTAGATTTTGTTTGCTTTTCTGTAAGCATCATATGACTTGAATATTAAGAAATATATATTTATTGAAAGTAGGCTTGGGGGTAACATACCTGTAATGTAGCACCTGCAGGGCAGAGGTATGGAGGTCATCAGGTCAATCCTTAGCTTTATAGTGAGTGTCAGACTAGTTCCAGGTACATGAGACTGTATTTGAAGAATCACACACACACACACACACACACACACACACACACTGGGGGGTGGAGAGAGGGAGAGAGAGAGGAGAAAAGGGGGAGGGAGGGAGAGGGAGGGAGAGAAAGAAAGAAAGGGAGGAAGGGAGGGAGGAAGAGGAAAAGAAGGGGGAGGGGAAGAAGGGAGAAAGGGAAGGGAGGGAGAGCATTGCACAACAAAAACATTTCTCAGTTAGAAACCATAATGTTCTTTGTTTCATCTTTTGTGGGTCAGCAAAACAGATTTCAAAAGAAAAGACCATAGCTAATTAATTTTATTAACTGTATACTTCAAGGAGATGAGTAAATCCCAACTCGGCTTAAAACACCACACATTCAGTATCCTACACTTTCTGTGGGTCCAGGTTCTGCTTTTCTCAGTTTTCTTCTGCGAGATTTTCTTTAGAAAATTGAAGTCACAGACAGACTCAGCCCACATTTGTGACAAAGCTCCAGGTGTTGTGAAGAGAAGCTATCTCAAGGTTAAACCCTGGCCAAGCCCACTTCCAAACTAACTGTGCAGTTCTTGTTTGGGAAAGGAGGTAACTTTCGCTTTGATATATTGGTCCTATCAACTTCACCAAAAAGGAGGATGAGAATCAGGCAGGATAGAAGACATTGCAGAAGGAAGAAGGGGGTTTGCAAATGGGCAAGCCCAGTTTTTGTAACCTAATTATTGAAGTGAAACCTTTTTTACTTTTATTCTCTCTGATTTCTTAAATAAAACTTTGTATGTTCAGCAAGTGCTCAGTAGAAGATTATTACGATAGTGGGCGTTGGAGAAGATAATTATTGTGGACCATGTTAGAAACTTCCTGTAAAAACAAAGACAGTTACTGCCACCAACAACAAACACACTACCACCACCAAACAGATTTTTGCTTTATCTCTCTTCACTCATTCTAAAGTCATGCTAATGTACAATATAATGAGAAATAACTTTATTATAGAGAAATTAGAAGTATTTGGGGTTTTTTTTGTTTTGTTTTGTTTTGACAAGATGGAGACTATCGATTCATATGGACCTTCCCTACAGTGCAAACATACAGGAAACCTGGATTCAGATTGCATTTTGCATGCAAAATGCAAGGATATAGGGATGATGTGAACAACCATCTGATCTCCCTTTGTGCTCTGCAGAGTCCGGTTTTACAAAGTCAGCCTTCAAAAGCATTAGCATGCATAAGTGATGGAAGATGCTCCACAAAATTAAATTATTCTTCATCTTCTTCATTAATCTTACTGAGAATCTAAAGAAAACATTGCCAGACATGGACAGCAAGTAGACTAAAAAACAAAGTTCTGCTAAGTATTAGTTATTCTGATAGTTCCTCCTCACCCTCCCACATGCTTTGGGGAATAGTTGCCTTGTATCCAAGAACTGTATTATGCTGTGTGCCAGCCTTGGCTTTACCCTGTAAGGTAAGCGCATGTCACTAATAACTTCTCAGAGTTAAATTACTATGTAAATTTCCATAAATGCACAATGCAAAGAGTGTTAGTGTAAAGGCATCTAATCTTATTTTGAAAGTTAGATAAGAAACAATCAACACTTTAAAATGAAAGCAATACCCCTGAGCCGGAAAAGGAAGGACTAACAATGTTATCTAGACTAATCACCGAGAGCTATGACAATCATCATACTTGCAAAAGAGAAACACTGGTTTAATTAGTTATAACACCTGCAGGAATTGACATTCTGTCTCCTTATGGAAAAGCAAAGGCTGTCTCCATTCAACAAATATATACATTAATCAAAAAGGTATAATAAGGTGAATTCAAATGTCATTGTAATTTTGAGTTCTATTCAGCTTCATCTTTCCTTCTGGTAGCAAATGGATGCCTTTTTATTGTTTTTGTTTTGCTTTTTTTTTTTTTTTTTTTTTTTTTTTTTTTTACTATTTCTAGCATTTTTCTCCTTCTTCTTTTTTTTTTAATACAGCATTGACATTTTAAATACAATTGTTTTTCCCAACCCACTCATTTCAGCATTGGCTGTCATGCTGCATTCATTAATATCTAAGGAAACAACAAGGGTAAATAAATTAGAATGTAAAGTATTTTTGTTCAATATGGAATCCTGTGAATGCCTACTTAACATTTTGCCAAAAGCCATTTAATGTGTTACTCACACACCTACATTTCTATCTGAATCAACAATTTGAAGTTAGGGAATTAGTCTCTTTAATTTGTTTTCCTTCCAGCATCTGATATAGAAATTTCATCTTGAATCAGGACAATGAAAATGTTAAATAATGTGTATTCTGTCATAGACAAAACACTGACACTTGCCATAAAACTTACATTATAAGTGGACCATTAACACAAGAAGAGTAAAAGACCTTAAAGGATCAGATGACATACAAAACAGTCATAAGATAATGATATTATATTTTATTGTTTCTCTTGTGTTCATGTGGGGTGTAAATATATGTGGATATGTAAACTTTCATGTATAGGGGTACACATGTAGTGTAGATGTGCATGCATATGAAGACCTAGGAATTGATGTTGAGAATCTTTATATTCTTGATAAAAATTCATGATTAGAAGCTTATCATTATGGTTTAATTGTAAACATTAGATGACATGTAAAAAAATCCAAAATATAATCAAAATTGACTGTAGATGATGATGCTGTGATGAATTTACTAACTGATATAAACTCATTTCTGATCAAAAATTATGTTAAAATTAGATAATGAAAATACAATATGAGAAAAACTCAGGCAGCATATAATTGTGTTAAGCAAGTTGTTCATTTAAAATTATTGAAATAAGTTTAGATTTCTTGCTCTTATAAAATCTTAAGAGATTATATACAGGGAAAACGGGTAACAGACAAGTAAATACTATGATATTTTACAATAAAAATGGTATTTAACTTCATACTTATGATTTGAATAAGACATGTCTGTCAAATGTGCTGAAAACTAAGTAAGGAAATGGAGTTTAGAGCAGCTCAGCTTATGTCTGGAACAGGAATCACCTCAATGACAAACTTGTTTAGTGTAAGATGTAAGACTCAGCTTGTGCTCACGCTTCAGTGCTACATGATTCTTTGATAGAACCACATACTCACTAAAGTTTTATCATACGTTTCTGTGGAACATTTATGAAGAATGACTTTTGTAAATAATATTTTTCCAAATTGATAATTTCATTGAGTCATTTAAAATATTAACATGATTTTTATTAAAATCAATGTTTAACTGTCTCTAATTCCAGTAATTGAGATAATTTATTATTCATTTGCTATGTTAATTCATTCATCCAAATGTTTTTTTCTCCTGCCTTGTTTTATTTTTTTATTTTTTTATTGAAGAATGTTATTTTCAAAAAACAAAGATAAATGTACAAATTTTAAGCATTTTTGCATAAAAGTATATGAATACATTTTTGTCATTGCTTACCTTTTTTTTTTAAGGTTTGATAGTATGCATTAAGATCTTACTAGTTACAATGAGCATAAAATACATGTAAAACAGCCATCCAAATGTTTTATCCTTGGAAGTAAGTGATATGCACTGAAAGAAGGGTGGAAATGAAAATCAGGCTATTTGAACAGAAGGAAAATGACAACCTATTGTTGATTGTTAAGTGCCTGTGTAAGTCAATGTTGTTCTTAAGGAAACTTCTCTCTTCTTTACTGTCAGATTCTCTGACTGATTTTAGTTGAGTTCCACACTTGGACATAGATTCTGCTTACAAAATCAGCTTGTGCTATTCATTGATCTCTTATTAAGTAATAATTGGACCAGGTCAGTAGCATAAGGAGACTTACTATGTGCTATGGTTTGATTTTTTTTTTTAATTTATGTCACAAGATGAGAGAAGGCAATTTCTTTTTACTGTAAAGCTGTAACTCTTTAGTAAAGTTTCATCGAAGGCAGTTCCTTACAGCAAGCCAGCAATAAAAAAATCACACCAGAATTTCTATCTCTATCAGAGCATATAGTGAGTACAATGACAACTTTAAAATGTACTGATATTCACTTACATATTTATCTAGACTTTGTGAAGAAATAAACATTAATCATAAAAAAAAATCACACCAGAAAGAAAGGTGATGACATTCCCCCCCTTTCTCTCTCTCTATATACATATATATATATATATATATATATATATATATATATATATATATATATATGTATGTATATATATATAATGATAGGTATAGATGGTAGATTGATAAATAGGAATATGATAAATATACATGTATACATGTACATATGTAAACTATAAATCACAAAGATCACTAAATGGACATTAGAAACTTAATCTTGCTTTATCATTTTAAACAAGAAAGAAGAACACCTTCAAGTCTACAGCTGAACTAAAAGCAGGAATATAAAAAGAAATATAGATCATTTCTGTCCAACTAGTAGCTCTGATCAACTTAAGTTTTCATGTATATAGTAAAAATAAAAAGGACATGTTAATCTTTATTAGTCATATAATTTTATATAATTATCATTTTCCATTTATCTTCCTTTTTAATTTATTTTTATTTTTTTATTTGGTGGGGGCAGCAAGGTATCTTGTATCTCAGGGTAGCCTAGAACTTGCTGCACAGCCAAGTATAATGTTGAAATTCTGTTCTTTTTTTTTCTTTTTCCTACCACTTTATTTAAAAAAAAAGAGGGATACATATACAGATTTTTAAAGGCATTTTGGCATAACACTGTATGAATAGTTTTGTCAGTACATAATTCTTTTAGAGGTTTGATAGCATGCATTGAAATCCCACTAGTTACCATAAGCATGAAGTACATGGAGGACAGAACGTAACATGGAAACAGATTTCTTGTTGGGTATAGATTAAACATAATGATCTGTGAATACCAAAAATTGCCACAAGGCTATTATCTCAGATCATGGATTATTAATGATTTGAGGTCCAGGTGTACCACACTCTGAGAGGGTGCTATACATTAATAGAAGGAATGAGGCTTTTTTTTTTTTTTTTTTTTTGGCCTTTTACTTGAGCTTCATATAGTCTGTGAGTTGTTTCTGGGGTGTTCAGAGCTTTCTGAGGTTAGTATTCCACTATCAGTGACTGCATATTATGTCCGTTCTTTTGTGACTGGGTTACCTCACTCAGGATGATATTCTCTAGTTGTATCCATTTTCTTAGGAATTTCATAAAGTCATTGTTTCTGGTAGCTGACTAGTTAGTACTCCATTGTGTAAATATACCACAATTTTTGTATCCATTCATCTACTGAAGGACATCTGGGTTCTTTTCAGCTTCTGGCTATTATAAATAGGGCTGCTATGAACATTGTGGTGCATGTGTCTTTGTTGTATGTTGGAGCTTCTCTGGGATTTATGCCCAGAAGTAGAATAACTGGGTCTTCGGGTAGTACTATGTCCAATTTTCTGAGGAATTGCCAGACTGATTTCCAGAGTGGTTGTACTAGTTTACAACCACACCAACAGTGGAGAAGTGTTCCTCTTTCTCCACATCCTTTCCAGATTTCTCTTCTAATAATTTCAATGTACCTGGTTTAATGTGGAGATCTTTGATCCACTTGAACTTTAGCTTTGTACAAGGAGATAAGAAAGGGTCTGTTTTCATTCTTCAGCATACTGAGTACCAGTTGAACCAACACCATTTGTTGAAGAGGCTGCCCTTTTTTGATTGAATGTTTACAGCTCCTTTGTTAAAAATCAAGTGACCATTTACGTGAGGGTTCATTTCTGGAATTTTTGTTCTATTCCATTGATCCACATGCCTATCTCTCTATCCGTCAATGCAGTTTTTAACACAGTTGCCTTGTAATATAGATTGAGGTCAGGGATGATGATTTCTGTAGATGTTTTCGAGTTGTTGAGGATGGATTTCACTATTGTAAGTTTTTTGTTATTCCAGATGAAAATGCACATTGCTTTTTTCTAACTCTATGAAGAATTGGTTTGGAATTTTGATGGGGATTACATTGAATCTGTAGATTGCTTTTGGTAAGATGGCCATTTTTACTGTGTTGATCCTTCCAATCCGTGAGCATGTGAAATCTTTCCATTTTCTGAGATCTTCTTAGATTTACTTCTCCAGAAATTCGAAATTCTTATTATAAAGGTCCTTCAGTTGCTTAGTTAGAGTAACACCAAGGTATTTCACATTGTTTGTGACTATTGTGAAGGGTATCTTTTCCCTAATTTCTTTCTCCACATATTTGTCCTTTGAGTAGAAGAAGGCTACTGATTTGTTTGAGTTACTTTTATATCCAGCCACTTTGTTGAACTTGTTTATCAGCTGTAGAAGTTATCTCCTGGAATTTTTGGGGTCACTTACATACACTATCATGTCATCTGCAAATAGTGATATTTTTACTTCTTCCTTTCCAACTTGTATCCATTTGGTTTCCTTTTGCTGTCTAATTGCTCTGGCCAGGACTTCCAGTACTCTGTTGAATAGATACGGGGAGAGTTGGCATCCTTGTTGAGTCCCTGATTTTAGTGTGATTGCTTCAAGTTTCTCACTGTTAACTTTGATGTTGGCTATTGGTTTGCTGTATATTGCTTTTGTTATGTTTAGGTATGGGTCTTGGATTCCTGTTCTTTCCAAGACTTATAACATGAAGGGGTGTTGAATTTTGTCAAATGCTTTCTCAGCATCTAGTTAGATGACCGTGTGTTTTTTTTTCTTTGAGTTTGTTTATATGGTAGATTATGTTGATGGATTTACATATATTAGTCCATTCCTGCATCCCAAGGATGAAGCCTACTTGATCATGGTACATGATCATTTTGATGAGTTCTTGGGTTCTTGCTTCTACCTCTGCCTTGGAATGCCAGGGTTATAAGTTTAGTTCACACTCACTTTAATCAACCAGGCACTATGCATCATAACCAGAACTTCCTATATAATTGTCAGTGGACAGAAGATAATTTGCCAAATTTAAGAATTGATAAAAAGTGTCTGTGAAAAAGATTACATGCTCCTGCTATACATCTGTAAATAAAACTTTTACTCACCAATAATAATTGTCATCTCAAAGGCTTCCCTTGGAATAAGCTCACCCTTTCTAGTTCTTTCTGAACTCTGTCTGACTGTATAATTTAGCTACTCGTCAAAATTCCTGTGCTAGCTGACTTATTAAAACTGGCTTCTCACTGAATTTCTCTTCTTGCCATCAAACTAATTCTTGCACTCTGTATAATCTTCTACTTCTTTCTCATTCTCTGGCTTATTCTGTCATGAAAACTTGCAACCTGTCTCTGTAAAACTGTTCCATTAAACCACCTCCCACCCCATACACCTTTATTAAGTTACCTCTCTTTCCTGTCTTCATGAAATCTGGGTATATCATATCTCTGATTCTTTCTGTTAAATCTTTCTCTGATTTTTCACTTTGTCTGCTGCTTAATTAGATGTCACTGCCAAATATGGCTATTTTTTTTATAAACTAACCTCACCTACATTGTTAAAGATGTAAAGTCTGTAAGAGTATGTCTGTGTTCCAGACAGATCATAAGATAATCCAGGGCATTTCTGCATTACAGACAAATCACATGATCTAGAAAGTCTTTGGATGTGACCCCTTGTTAGAGCAGCCATATTGCTGGATTAAAATTGCCTTGGATGTCAATCTTTCATTTGCTACATTTTAGGAATTTTATCAATGAACAAGTAGTTTCTGTAGGTTCACATTTCCTACTTACATAAATGGCAAAAGTTAGATATTGTATAGGGAGCTACAATAAATGTGGATGGCATCATTATATGAACTGGGTTTCAACAATGAATGAACAACGAAAAAAATACAAAACAAAACAAACAAACAAAAACTGAACACTAGCCATCACCTCTGCTCTTTGGCAGCAAATATAACATAAGCAGTTGGCTCATGTTCTGCCACCATGACTTCCCTATCATGATGAGGAAGTCATCAAACACTTAGCCAAAGTAAGGGTGTTCTTCTTTAAATTGCTTTTATCAGGTACTTTGTTGTAGTCTTAAGAAAAATAACTAAGGAGGTGCTCTAACATACTCAGGATGACAGGTGACATAGATATCCCATCACACCTGAAAACCAAGATTTAGATTTAAAATCATATCTCATAATGATGATAGATGACTTGAGAAATACCATGAATAACTCTTTTAAAGAAATACTGAAGAACACTACAAAATGGGAGAAGGAATTGAGAAAAACCACCCAGGATTTAAAAATGGTAATAGAAACAATATACATACATATATATATATATATATATATATATATATATATATATATATATATATATGGAGACATCCTGGAGTTAGAAAATTTAGGAAAGAGAACAGAAATCATAGATACAAGCATCAACAACAGAATACAGGAGATAGAAGGAGAGAAGAATTGTCACTCGATCTTTGATAAAGAAGCTAAAGACATCAAGTAGAAAAAAAAAGAAAGAAATTTCAGCAAATAGTGATGGTTTAGCTGGCGGTCAGCAAGTAGAAGAATGCAAATTGATGAATACTTATTGCCTTGTACAAAGGTCAAGTCCAAGTGGACCAAGGACATCCACATAAAACCCAATACACTGAAACTAATAGAAGAGAAAGGGGAAAAGAGCTTAGAACACATAGGCACAGGGGAAATTTTCCTGAACAAATACCAATGGTTTATGTTCTAAGATCAAGAATAGACAAGTGAAACCTCAAAAAATCACAAAGCGTTTGTAAGGTAAAGTACATTGTCAATAGGACAAAACTGCAACCAACTGATTTGGAAAAGATCTTTACAAATCTTACACCAGATAGAGGGCTAATTGTTGCAGTAAATATTAAAAACTATATAGGGTTTATCTCTTTTCTCAGACTAAGGTCTCACTCCTCAGGCCCGACCCTGATAAGTAACCGCACACACCTCTGGCACCTGGTCTGAGCTGCCACCACAGCCCAACTTGTCCACACAACTCTGTTCCCTTGGTGGTTTACTACCACCTGTTCTCTGCCTCTGTCCTGGGATGTTTCTGTACACCAAAATCCCATAAACACAACTCTACAGCCTGATAGCTTTTCATACAAGTTTATATATTCAACTCTCAATCCACAAACTCTCTACACAACAAGATTGCATCAAATAGACAAAGATACAAACTGCCCTTCCATATGAGATATTAGACATGTAAAATTCTTAATGTTCATAGCTTTTTAACACCAATCAATCCCACCTGGGTCTAGCTGGTCCCTGGGAAGCTCCATGTCACCATGACCATCCCCCTCCATCCTCTGACCTCCTCTGACCTCCTCCAACCTCTCTGCCCTCTCTACTTCCCTCGCCCCATCCAGTCACTGATTTTCCTGTATTTTACTAATTAAAATTGGAAGGTTCAGTTGGAGTCATGTGACTAGGCAGTGAAAGGAAATTAAATTCAAGGTCTGAAAACTCATGTAAGTTGGGGCAAAAAGGGTAGTCTGTAAGCTTATAGGCCTAGGACTGAGAACGTTGTAAAACAAGTCCAGGCATGCCCAGCTAAGCCCATTGTTAAAACATTCCTGAGACTAGGATAACTGACCATAAAGATAAGATAGGAATGCAGAAGCTTATCCAGGCTGTCTTTTACAACTGTGTCATGGGTTACTTGAGCCCCACCGGACTCTATTTAAAAGTTATTTGTTAACCACATGTTTTCCGGACTTATATAAGCATCCACTCCACCAGTCTCCTGACTTCCTGACTGCAGGTGCTGTTCTGCTGACGCATAGCCACGCTGTGGTTGTTGGGTGAATCTTGTACTTGCGCTAATTCTTCCCAACCCCCACCCTAACCCTATAAAAACCCCTAGCTTTCGAGTCTCAGGGTCGATTCCTCTGTCTCCTGCATGAGATATGTATTGGCCCAGAGCTCTGCCATTAAGCTGCCTCGTGCTTTTATAACAAGAAGATCTCTCGAGTTTCATTGGGTAACCCCTTGTCCTGAGACTCGAGTGGGGTCCCCGAAAGGGGGTCCTACAACAGTCCTTCTAGGATAAGTGGAATTAACATTAAAATACTAAGAGCTTCAGGACAATCTACAGCTAATATCCAATATATACAAAGAACACAAGAAGTTAGACTCCAGAGAATAAAATAACCATATTTAAAAATTAGGGACAGAGTTAAAGAATTCTCAACTGAAGAATATCAAATGGCTGAGAAGCACCTAAATAAATGTTCAGCATCCTTAGTCATCAGGGAAATACAAATCAAAAGAACCCTGAGATTCCACCTCATAGCAGGCAGAATGTCTAAAGTAAAAAATTCAGGTGACAGCAGGTGCTGGTAAGGATGAGGAGAAAGAGGAACACTCCTCCATTGTTGGTGGGAGTGCAAGCTGGTACAACCATTCTGGAAATCAGTCTGAAAGTTCCTCAGAGAATTGGACATAGTAATACCTGAGGACCCAGCTATACCACTCCTAGGCATATACCCAAAAGATGTTCATAGCGTATTTATAATAGCCAGAAGCTGGAAAGAAACCAGACGTCTTTCAACAGAGGAATGATACAGAAAATGTGATATATTTATACAGCCTAGTATTACTTAGCTATTAAAAACAATGACATGAAATTTATAGGCAAATGGGTGAAACTAGAAAATAGCACACTGAATGACGGAACCCAATCACAAAAGAAAACACATGGTATGTACTCACTTATAAGTGGAATACCCAAGATACAATTCACAGACCACATAAAACCCAAGAATTTGGAAGACCATAGAGTGGATGCTTCAGTCCTCCTTAAGAGGAGGAGCCAAATATTCACCGGAAGAAATACAGAGACAAATTGTTTAGCAGAGACTGAAGAAAAGGCCATCCAGAGACTACCCCACCTGGGGATCCATCCCATATAGAGTCACCAAACCCAGAAAGTATTGTGGATGCCAAGAAGTACATGCTGAAAGGTTCCTGATATTGCTGTCTCCTAAGAGGCTCTGCTAGAGCCTAAGAAATGCAGAATCAGATGCTCTCAACCAACCATTGGACTGAGAATGGCATCCCCAAAAGGATTAAAGGAGCTGAAGGGGTTTTTGATCTCACCGGAAGAATAACATTATTTACCAACCAGATTCTCCAGAGCTTCCAGAGACTAAACTACCAAGCAAAGAGTAATCATGGAGGGACCCATGGCTCCAGGAGCATATATAGCAGAGGATGGCCTTCTCAGGCATCAAGGAGAGGAGAGGCCCTTGGCCCTATGAAGGCTCAGGACCATAGTGTAGGCGAATGCCTTGGTGGGTAGATGGGAGGAAGTGGGTGGATGGGGGAACACTCTCACAGAGGCAGGGAGAGGTGGGATGGAATATGGTTATTCCAGAGGGGAAACTGGGAAAGGGAATTAAATTTGAAATATAAGTGATAAAAATATCCATAAAAATTTTTTTAAAGGAAAAAGTAACTATGGTGTCTTCTTTTGTTATTTATGAATTTCTGCCAACACTGGTTTGTGGAAAGTTTCTCCAGTGAGTAGAGGTAGATCCCCCCATCCTCTCTGCAGTCATGTTCTCATTGTCAAGTTATTTCTTTAGAAGACAATGTTTATGTGCAACAAAGTCCCTAAATTTTAGTAAAAATTAAAACAGTGAATATTTGCTATAAATTTACATACAATTCAAGAGAATATGATTCAAATATACCCTTCCTCAGTCTTGAGCTTGTTAATTTATATCTGATGGTTAAATATTACCTATGATAATATTTATTATAGCAATCTTATTTAACTTTCTTTTTTGTGAACTTTGAAAGAGATGAATGTGCTAGATAACCAACTATTCATAGAATTATTATATCATTTATACTATATATAAATCTCATCAATGCTAACTAATGTTTAAAATAAGAGATTTCAGACTTATACTTTTGTTTAATTTTCATTTTATTTAATTTTCTATTACTCATTGAGTGTTTATTAATTGGAATGGGCTTTGAACTATTTTTTTATAAATTACCAAAGTATTTTATTGACTAGTATGTGCACACAAGTGTGTGTGTGTGTGTGTGTGTGTGTACAATTATATTGTGATTTAGTGATATTGGCATATATTCTGAAATAAGAATTTTAATGACTAAATTAAACCTCGATATTATTGCTGCTTGTTTACCTTATACTTTGGTTTTTAATTTTCATATAATTTGATTTGATATATTTTAAAGAAAATTCACACTCTACTATTTTGTGGTATTTACTTTAGAAGTCAGTGTTCTGCGATCATAAAAGTCTATGACTTTTTTAAGGAACCAATCTTTCAATATTTTGAATCGTTTATATTTTCCCATTAAAATAGGCAATGTATTCTCTAATTGCAAAATAACTAGTGAAATATTTTTTAAACCAGTCTCAGCAATTCTTTTTTTTTTATTGACTGTATTATCCTTACTGGGAATAAGATGCTCCTTGTTTCATATTGAAGCCAGTATCACTGTGCTCTCAAGTTACAATAATAAAAAAAAATATATTTATATATCCAAATATTTTGTGTCCAATGTATTTGATCCCATCTGCTAGGCCAAAATTTTCTGAACTTAACTAAAAACAGAAAAACAAACAAACAGGAAAGAAACCTGCCCTTAACTGTATCTGAAGACTCTCCATGAATTGATTCTTCTCTATTTTTTCACAGAGCAATTACAGGCATCACTATGACAGCAAGGTCACCTTTGAGCTTTGGGCCTGCCAGTTCTTCATGTAACATAGTGGGTATGTGTTATAAGGGACTCCAGCAACATGCAGTGTTAAGTTATGCTCCCCATTGCCTGCATATGCTGTTCTCTTTGTCACTGAAGTAAGGACGTGTAATCTTGGTCCCTCAGTTCCTTCCAGCTTCCTGGGCTCTGAGTTAGCGGTCAAGAACATCGTGAAGTAGACACAAAGTGATCCGGAATGAGGTGAACCTGGAGGGTGTGACTTGTGCTGCATCTGTTTCTGAAGATGTACCGACTTTGCCGAGAACATCCCTCCCCTCTTTAGGAAGAGTTGAGTGTGACTGCTGAGTCACTTGGAGAAATGTATCCACTCTCAGTGTTTACCAAGATGCTGAGGCGTCTACATGGTATACTTAAATACGGTTTTCTACTAATGAGCAAATATAGTCAATGTTCAAACTCAGCAAATTACTCATTTTGGAGGGAAGAGAGGATTCCATTCTGATCAACAGCTAAGCAGAATGAATACTACAGTGTTTTTGTCATATTTCCTTATCTACACATAATCTCCCATTTTGTCCCAAAACAGGCATAATGTCCTAGATATAGCAGTCATTGATTTTTTTTCTCACAATCTCTCTCCCTCCCTCCCTCCTTCCCTCCCTCCCTCCCTCCCTCCCTCTCTCTATCTCTCAAAAGTCTGCATCAATAAATATCCTTTCTAGGTCAATAGCTTTACCCTACATCCTGGCTACAATTGTTTTTCATCTTTAGGTATCCATTATCACGCAAGTGATCCAAGCAGAGAGGCATTGGACACACCGCGGGGGGGGGGGGGGGCGGGTGTGTGTGTGCTTACTTACTTTCTCATTTACAAGCTACTCTGCATGGGGTAGAGTGCAGAATGGCCCCAGCTCTAGCTGTGCAACATTCACGAAGTGTGAGACAGTGGGCTCCTGTTGAACTCAGTTGCTTAACTCTCCAGAATTTCACAGTATTTAGAGATGTGTTAGATATATTTAGTTCAAAGTAGAGAGGGGCCGTCCCTAGAAACGGGCAGATCTCTGTGCGCGGAGTAATCAGTTGTGGCCTAGATTTCTGAGGTGGAAGGGACTCTGGCAACATGCAGTCTATTAACAGTGCCCGTGGGGAAAGCAAGCACAATCAACACCTGCGGTTCAAAGAAAGCCTCTAAGCTTAGACATTTACATCCCAGAAATCTTCAATTTAAGAGTCCCTTTTTACTGAAGTTAGAGGTAAACTTAGTGCAGCCTGAAAAGGAGAGGTGCTATTAGCACTTTCAAAGGGCAATCAGTGCTACTGGAAAGAAGAGAACACAGAACAATCTCTCTAGGAATTCCTAATGAGCCTTGTGCTTCTGCAGAGGAGCCACAGAGATTTGCATTTGTATTTCCTCGCTAATGTGAGAATCAAGAAGAGACAGAAAAGGAAAGGAACTGGCTGATTTTCCAGGTGACACTGACTTTGTTACTTTTCCGAGGACAGCAGAGGAAGGCAGGAGTTTGTATAATAAATCTAGTCTTGCTCTGCCAACTAGGAGACAATATTACTATGCTGAGAGTTCTGGAGGCGCAATCCCATAATTCACTGGTTTCCCTCCAGTGAGTGTTCCGTTTCTTTCTCCTCTGAGCTCATTTGTAGTCCCAAACAGTTTTTTCCTGTCCCTTCTCATTTGGGCTGCAGTGTTCCATGCTTTTTCTGTTCTTTACAGATAGGCCCTGTCACAACCCATCTTACTTCTGCCCTCTTGTCCTCTGCCCTTAAACTGTTCCCTTTTCTCTGTTGTCTCCTTGGTCCCGATCACCTAATGGTTAATGAGGTAGGCCTTTTCCTTTGTGTATTTTTGCACATCGTGGCGATATGTTTATAAAAAGATAAGGCGTGGGGCTATGTTCTATGGAGGTGTGGTGAGGTGTGGGGAAGGGGATGGTGTAGTGTAGAATAGAGTTTATTCAGGACATGGGGAAAGGAGTTAAGAGGGTAGTAGAGGCAGAGAAAGAGAGGGAGGAGAGGGGAGGGGAGAGGAAAGGAAAGGAGAGGAGAAAAGTAGAGGCTGGCAATGAGTACGTGGAGAGAAGGGGGTTAGAAATGGGAAGAGAGTGGGGTGCAGGATGGCAAGAGCAAGCGAGCAGAAGAGTAGCTGTGAGCAGACCCTTTTTAGTGTCAGGCATACTTGGCTGTTGCTAGGTTACTGTGGGTGGAGCATACCTGGCTGTTGCCAGGTAACTGTGGGGCGGAGTTTAACAGAATGCTAACAAAGGCCTTTATCTTTTTATTTATCTTTATCTTTTATATTATCAGCCTCTACAGTATCTGAAGTTGAGAGCGGATTGAGCCTTTAGTTACATTTATCAAAACAATGGAGCTACATTTTGACGAAAAATCTAAACTACTCAGGAGTCCTTCGGGAATAATTTGACTTGCTTTAGCTATTGTGAAATTGATCATCTTCTCTGTGCTTGAGTTTGCTCAAAGGCCAACAATTGAGGAATGTCTAGACTCGGCCATTGCTCTGGTCAAAATCACTTAATGCGTATTAAGGCATAGGTTCAGAATAGCCAGTGTCATTCATGGATCGTAGCTATGTATGCGTGTGAGGAAATAAAAAATTCCCAAATCCTGATTGGTTCTTCATCTACCAAGCTGTTAATTAAAGCAATGAAAATATCTCACTAGGAACTAGGAACATAGAGTTGCTGCTACTGTTACATTCCCAGTTTCAGGAGAATTATTTTATATTATAATTGGGATAAAAGGAAAATCAGTAGGTGATAGAAGTCCCCCATTTAGACTGAAGTAGATTCAAAAATCAATCAATCAATCAATCAATCAATCAAACAAACAAACAAACAAACAAACAAACAAAAAAACCTGGACTTAAGGAATAGACTCCGAAGGAAGTAGGAAAAGAGCCACGAGCATGTTTCAATGGCCTTTGAGATAATATTTTTAGGTGATCAACTTTCTAGGCAATTTCTCAGCATTAAGTTCCTGTCCAATAGATGAAGGCAGTCCAGATTCTCAGTGTTCAGTGCTGAAAAGTTCGCAGGCAGAAAAACTCAACTATGTAAATGAAGTTCATATACATTGGGCAATCCAGACTGCCCACTGATGACAAGAGGTGGAATTTTCATGATTGTCTTTTAGAATTCTATGGCTTCCGTTACACTACATTGTAGAGTTCTCTGTTTGGGGGAATTTACAACCCACATTTTGGAAAGTACATGATTAGTCATGGACTTGTTGCCAGAAGAAGGTAATGTTACTGAAAACCATTATCTTTCAACACACCTGGGTGCTTTACATTTAAAATGTTAATGACTGTGTACATTCTCATATTTTGAAAGATAATAATAATAGTGGCACTAAAATCATAAATGTTTCTAAAATTTGGATGATTAGGGCTGAAGAACTGGCTGGACACTTAGGGGCACTTGTGGCACTTGCAGACAACCCAGGTATGGTTGCCAGCACCCAGCTGGATGAGAAGTTCTGCAAAGGGAGCTCACAGCTGTCTGTAGTCCAACTCCAGAGGCCTGCTCTTCTGGTCTCCACAGGCACAGAACACGCCTGGCTCACATACATACATACATACATACATACATACATGCATGTAAAATGCTCAAACATAAAAAAGTAAAATCTAAAAAAAAAAAATGTGGTAATTATGGTTGGGTATAACTATTGTAAAATGCTTGCATAACTATGTGAGTGTGTGTGTGTGTGTGTGTGTGTGTGTGTGTGTGTGTGTGTGCATATTGTTCTAAAATATCTTGTAAAATACAATATGCTAATTTTAGAGCATTCTATATAGATGATAAAGCATGCTCACTGCTCTCGATTCTTGATTTCTTTATTACCTGAGGATTTACTGAGAGGTTTTTATGCTCATATAACTCTATGAGCAAAAGTCTTGAAGGATGCATTCTTAGGCCTAACTCCATCGAATAATTAGTTTTGACGTTGTTTTGTATATTCTGGCTCAATCTTCTTACCTTAAAATAGTAAACTTCAAGTCACACTCACTTTTGAGGAATATTTTGAGTTGAATTTTTAATGATATTAAAGTAGTAAGCCTAATGATTCATAAAGAGTAAGTGTAGACCTGTAGGCATCTGCCACTCGCACTTTGCTATTATGAGAGCTAAAAGTAGGTCTAATTAGCATTTACAAGGCCTCATTTATTTCATTTTATATTTTTGCATAAAATATACTATGATTTCTGATCCCCTTTTGTTGGATATTAGTTGAAGATACATGTAAGAGTTGGCATTTATTATTCAATCAATCTCCTGAGTTTGAAAATGAAACACGGTTCCTGGATTAGTCTTTTTTTCTGATATAAATAATAAAACCTGAACTCTGTCATAGATCTCCAACAAGTATGTCTCAGTCCATCATCATCATCAACACTAATGCAAAAGGTTTCCAGACATAATGGTGTCATAAACATGCCCACTGGAGATAGGAGCCAATTAACAAATAATCATGTATTTACCAGCAGCAAAGTGGAGAATGGGTGGAGGAACAGGAGGGCATCTTTAGCTCAGTGGTATGTTGACCTCATCCCTAATCGTATTGATGAACAAATTCTATTCTATTTTTTTTCCTACAAGATAGACAGGCTAATTTTGGAGCTGAGGATTATAACAATGTCATTGGGGCCTCAGCAAAGTCTAACAGAAAGAGACTAAAAGGCAAGTCATCTCATTTCCTGTAATAGCTTTTGTTTATTTGAGTCTCTCCCCTAGCCTTTTTGAACCTCTCTAAAGGAAGCCTTGCAAATAGAAGTTAGAAGCAGATGAAAATGGGCTTTTTAATTCTCCCTTTTTATGATTCTGAAGCTTCAACTGACCCTCCTCAATCTGGTCTTCCTTTTTAACATTAATTACCTTGTTATCTGAGAGAGGCAGCAGCTCCCCTGTCTGCTTAGGAAGTGTGCCAGCAGGCCAACAGTTGGAAGTGAATTACTGTGATTGTTTGGGGCTTTAGAAAGCTGGCCCTGCTGTCTATCTTCTCAGACTCCAGCTAGAGTCACTTGGGTATGCTTTCTAATTCAGTATTTTTGTGTCCACTGTCCAGTAAACCTATGTTTATACAGTATGTATATAACCAATTATACTGTGGCTTGGGGCAATGTCTCTTCTGGATTCTTCACACGCCAATGATTACAACACCTGGTGTAGGGCTCCTGGGCATGCCCTCAGTCAAGAGGTAAAGGAAGTTTATTCCATTTGCCCATCTATCCCTTCTTATTCAGATGACGGTCTATGACCACTGGTCTGATCTGGAATCTTACTTTGCGTTGCCTAATTTTAACATTTCTCCACTTCCCTGAGGATACAGTTTTCTGAGCAAGTGCGTTAAGATTCCAAAACATTAGCAGGATAGTGAGATGAGCACACCCAGTCCATTTACTTAGCTTGATTATTTTGACTGCATCCATTTGTCACTCTAGCTTAAGGCCAGTTTGGCCAATTTGATGAAATTGACTGGTTCTTTCACTGAAGTGACCAGTCAATGCTAACAAATTGTTAGTGTTTGTAGAAACTCATTAGGCTTTATCTCCTGCATTGTGTCTGCAAAAGACACAGAATCAAGAATTTGATAGAGACTCTTTGTGTAGCTTATATGGCAAGGGGTGTGGATAAGAAGTGTCTAGAGTTTCATAGATTTGAGATAAGAAGATAACTATTATTGACTTGGACTACTGGCTTGCCCCCAGGTATTAATTATCATCAAGACAATCATGTTAATAATAATGTTCTGTTTTCTTGGAAGTTTTTTTTTTTTTAAATTTGTGTTTGTTTTGCACTTTTTGCTCTGGATATTCAATTAGTGTGTTAGCATAAAGAGAGTAATGTTTACACCAAGTGTCATGCAATTTTTTTATTTGAAGAATAAAAAATGTTTTCCTGCTAAAGAGGCAGTGCTGACCATCATCATAATTTTGTATTTGACATTCACTTCTTTCAAACTTCCTGTTTGCTTTCCCCAAGGGACTCAGATCTTCAAAACTGTACTGATAATCTTGTATAAGAGTCAGTAGCTTTTTAACTTTCCAGAAAATTAAGCTTTTGTGTTGGGACCAAGAAACAGTTTCAAACACTAGCTGCATTCATCACAAAGAATAATTGATAAGAATGAATTAAAGGGTGAGTATCACACTATTTTGTGCTATTTTCCATTTGAAATAAATTATTCCTTGCTTGTTTCCTAGCAGTATAAGGCATGGTGTATCTACTTAGCATCTCTGGGGGAAAAATCATGCACAATGATTTAAGCACAAGACACCACCCTGATCTGGTTTACAATACTCACAAAGATAATAGAGTACCGAGAATAAATAGGCAGGTAAGTCTCAGGTAAGTGTTCAGGTAGCTAGACATAGTGCTGAGCTGCTAAGACACACATTACTGAAATAAATGTGACCTGCTTTTCCAGTGGTTTTTAGTTCTTGGTTGTAACAAAGTAATGTATCAGAAGAAAGGAGATAATTCCCAGCACCTTGCTAGGATGGTTTTAAAACAATACTATTTCACTATTAAATAGAAAAACATAATAAATTCTGTATTGTATATGAAAATAGGAAAAGCTCTTGAGGGGATACATTTCATATCTAAATTGTACCTGATTCTACCTTTAATCTATTTATCTATCTATCTTTATCTCTATATATGTATTGTGTTATGTGTATGTGACTTCTTATAGAATTAAGAAGAAATGATTTATGTACTTAAATTTTTAATCACATTAAACTGTGGACATATAGTTTGCTAAAAGTAGAGATTCCAATTCTCCAAGAAAGGTTTTTTAGCTTTGAGAACTCTAAGTTGAGGTTGTAGTTTGAAAGGATGAACATTTTTATATCTGAGTATTCATATTCCTAATATTCTGCGTTTAAGAAAGCAACTGACACATAATATTAATGATATGTGATGACTGCTATATGATAATAATGTGCCTGGAAATCTCTGTACCTTAGGAATCTGAATATTCTTATGGAAAGATAAAAAGGATTGCTCCTGCCTTGGATATTTTTCTATTGCTTTAAATAGACACTGTGTCTAAGGTAACTATTATAAAAGAAAGCATTGCATTGTGGGACTTGCTCACAATTTCTGAGGTTTCGTCCATTGTCATCATATCAAGGAGCATGGCAACATGCAGGTAGTTCCTGAAGCAGTAGCTGAGAGCTCCATTCTCAGTAATAGGCAGAAAGGGATTCTGTAGGCTTGGCATGAGCTTTTGAAATGCCATAGCCCACCCCTGGTGGCACACTTTCATTAAAAGGGTCACACCTCCCAATCCTTTTAATTCTGTCAAATAGTGCCATTTCCTGATAAGAAAGCATATGAGTGTAAGCTGAACACTCCTATTAAACCACCATATCTCCCAAGAACAAAATGTCTCACTAAGAAAATAGTAAATCCCTTTGTTAGTATGGCCATGGGTCAGCATGGTGATTGCTGATGAGAAGCATGGTAGGTGTGGAACTTGGAATAATCTTGAATGATGTTGTGAGAAATTTGCCTACACTGCTTCAGATGACCCTGGGGTTTATCTTAATCTCACTAATGAAATGAATAGAATGTGAAGCCATTTATGTCTCTAGACATTAACGCTATTTGGAGTCATGTGAGTGTAAGAAGTGAGGGTAGTCTGTAAGCTTAAAGGCCTAGGACTGAGAATGTTGTAAAACAAGTCCAGGCATGCCCAGGTAAACCCATTGTTCAAAACATCCCCGAGGCTAGGTTAACTGACCTTAAAGATAAGATAGGGATGCAGAAGCTGGCCCAGGCTGTCTTTTACAACTGAGTCCTCAGTCAAATGAACCCCTTCTGAAGTTATTCAAAAGTAAATTAGATGTTAACCACCTGTATCCCGACTTAGATAAGCATCCACCCTACCAGTCTCCTGACTTTCTAACTGCATGTAGGCTATGGGTGTTGGGTAAACTTTGTACTTCTTCCCAGCCTCCAACCCTCTCTCCCAACCCCCTCCCTATAAAAACCTCCAGCTTTTGAGCCTCATGGTCAGTACCTCTATCTCCTGCATGAGATACGTATTGGCCCGGAGCTCCGCCATTAAACTACCTTGTGCTTTTGCAGTAAGAAGGTCTCTTGTGTTTCATTGGGTAACCCAGTGTCCCAAGACTCGAGTGGGGTTCCCCTGAAGGGGGTCCTACACCACTTGCAACTGATACAATTGCAATGTTGCTGACCAGTCCTGGCATGGAATTGCTAAAACTTGAATGTATGAGACCTGTTCACTTTCTTAAGTGTTTCTTAAAAAAAAAAAAAAAAAAGGAGAATTAACAAACAATGATAATAGCTGAGTGAGAAGCACTGAGGTTGAGGAGAAAGAAACTGCTGGTAAGGTCCTCGAGAGGATATTATTTTTATTCATTGCATTTCTTTAAAAATGATATATTCTAGCTCTTTGTTTGTTTGTTTGAATCAAGATTTCTCTGTGTAGTCTTGGTTTTCCTGGAACTCATTGTCATAGGCCTGAGTGCCTCTGCCTCCTGAGTGCTGAGATTAAAGGCATATGCTACCATCACTTCAATGTTTTTAAAGCATTCTGACTTCTTAAGAGATCCAATATTGTTTATCTTAAATGTCTCATTTTGGTTTATTGCTGCTTTAAGTCTTAAACAGCCTGTATTCTTGCTGGGGTTTGTCCTATTCTCTCTTCAGAGAGAAGTCTCAATAGTGAGGCAGATCTCCCTGGCACCTGTGTGAGTCTTCTAACACATCAGGTGTCACAGTGTCCTCTTTAGAATTCACTGACTTAGTGACACATTTTGGCAGGTCTGCATAATGTTTTCTTTCAGTCGGGTATGGAATTACAAATAAGTTCTTATAAAAAAAGAAATATAAAATTCGCTGAAAAAATATTGGCAGTAAAATCTGAAGCTTCATTTTCAAAATATGTTTTACAGTAAAACCTATGGAAAAAACAGGACATTTATGGTGTTTTGAATGAGAATGGCTCTCATAGATTCATGTTTGAATTCTTAATACCCATTGGTAAAAAGATTTTGACACATGGTCTTGTTGGAAAGGGGTATCATGGTGTGGGGTAGCTTTGTGGTTTCAAAGTACTCATATCATATTTATTTAACTTTCCTTGTCTCAAGCTTCAGGCTCTTCCCTCTTGGCTGGTTTTCCCATTATGCTGACAGGTTCCCAACATGAACCCTCCCACCACCCCCAATCTCTCACAAAAACACAATGAAAAGTTTCTTTAGAAATAGCTTTAGTCATGGCATTGATCAAGCCATAGAACAGTAATTAATGCAACATTTCCCAGCAAATATGCTCTCATATTACTTTTCAATTTTTTTAGCATCTTCTTCTTCCTCTGAATCACATCTTAACAGAGTTACATTTTACCTCAAAGAACAAGAGTTTATTCATCTTTTTCAACAAGTCATCATTTCAGCAATGACATATTGGTGTAGTAATCTATGTATGAGCAGCCTTTGTTGATTCATGGATCTTTTTTATAGTTACCATAAAGACATGTTGTTCTAACATTAAGAGGTCAATCCCAGATCTGTCTGCTGAACTGAAATTTTATCTCATTTATCAACTATTGTTTACTGAGTTTATAACACTCAATTGTAGAAAAATCAATAAAAGAATTAAACTTCATTTGAGCCTTGGAATGATTCACAAGTCTCCAATTGTTATACATTTCAAGAGCATGGAGTATTCTTCTCAAAACATTGCCTACAGTGCCTTTGGTTGTAGGTTCTGTATTCTGTTCTTGTTCACCCTAAATTATTTTTTATTAGAGTTCAAATTAGTTCTTTGATACCAAAATATAAGAGAAGACAACACCCTTATATTTTTATAAATAAAATAGCCACTTGACTTATTCTGGGTAACAGAATATTTTTGTTATGAAAGCGGACAATAAACTATACTCAAAATAAAATGGTAATAAACTAAGATTAACATTTGCAAATTAGGATGTGGTCTCCTAACTCCAGAAAAAAAATGCTACGATTGAATATTTCAAATTTTCTTGCAATATATTTTCCAATCATAGAGCTTCCAATTCACCAACCTCTTTGCTCTCTACCTATACAACTTCAAGTTTGTTTTGTCTCTTTAAAAACAACTCGAAATAAAACAGAAAAAAACAAAACAAAAAAAAAAAAAAAAGAAAGAAACCGGAAAACAGCAAAAGCCTGCACAAACCAACACATAAAACCTATTTTCTGTTGAGGTCCACTCTGTAATGTGGTTGATACAAAAAATAATTGTACAGGAAGAAGCAAAAAAAATAAATAAATAAGGACTTCTACATGGGATATTTAAAAATATACGTATTTAAGTGATATCTCCCTCCAGATGCCTAGCTTGACTCTAACTCGAACAGTCCAGTTCAGGTTTCAAAAGCCTCTTCAATAATTTGCAGCCGTCATTAGCTAAGAAGACACCATAGCCTGTTTTCTTTTGCTGAATTGACTCAGTTTCCCCAGTGTTTGCATGGTGAGCCTAGGCTCATTAATATCTGTCATCTAGATGGTCAGCTAAGTACTACTAATAGGAACTACTTACTCTATGGAAATATTATAAGCTTGTCTCTGCAGAGCCATCACTTTAGACCCTAATTTTTTTCCCAACCATGAATTTAATTTGAAATGGCAAAACATGGAATAATAAAGCTCACAGTAATTAAAAATGTAATTTCCCTTTTTTATTTTAAACCATGAGTTTTTAGGAGGTTCTATAAACAAAACATTTCAGCCCATTTAAATTGGAACACCCACTGCACGGTAGGTCGAAGGCTTACTAGTGGATAATAGACGAGAAACTAAAATGTTGGATTTAAATTTGGCTTCTAGGAATCTATTCTCAATTCACTGGTGTTGCTCTTCATCTCGTATACTTTTTTGAAAACTCCCCAAACCCGGTCATCATGTCTTCTGCTATGGTCATTATACAGATATCAATTAGGGAACTGTTTTGTTTTGAATCCATATCTTCCCCATCATATGAAGAAGACAAGATCTTACAGCATGTGTCTCTATCCACTGGATCTTACAATCATTTTGCTCCAGCTTCTCAAATGTTCCCCTGATCATTATGTGTGCGATCTATGTTATATATTCACCAAATTGAATTTTGCATCCCATGGTTTCTTTTTTCAAACAGCTGTAGATCTCTGTAATGTTCTTCTCATCTGCTGCAAAGAGAAACATATCAGATGAGGGATAAGAACCATAATTACCTCTCAGTATATTTATACACGTTTAGAATATATTTAGAAATTATATGGGTTTAGAAAATTATCAATAATAAATTCCCTTTTGGGGTCTTTCACTGTACTATTTTTCCTTATGCTCATAAACCATTAACAAGAAATTAAAATGTATTAATTTTCAAGTATCTTAAGAAACTCAGAAAGCAAATGCTAGTGCTTGAGAGCCTAAAGTGGTAAAATCAGTTTGCTTTCGCCTTTGTAGAAGAGTTGCTTATGTACCATGAAAATGAAAAACAGACAGCAAAGGGAACTGGACTTTCAGGACTTCACTATCAGTGATAATCTACCTAAACAAATCAGTTCCAGACATCTTCAGCTCCACATCTTCAATGTCCCTGGGATCCCAGAGGGGTTCAAATAAATCTACAGTCCTGTCTAAGTTAGAGCCGAGTTAAGTGCTACTAAGTAGTTACTGAAATCAGGAGTTGATTGATCTATAATTTTAGCAGCTTCTTCCCTCATTCTTGCTTCACTACAGCTGTCTTCCTCTATCTGAAAGGTTGAATTATCATGTCTTTAGCATTAACTGCATTGTATAAAAATAGAGCCAAATCAGTTATGTTCACTGTTAGAATCTTAGCAACTGAGAACCCATAGTAGAAGCATATTAAACACAGATTTGCAAAATTTGTGAATTAATGGGCAAATTAGTATAATCACAAAGGAGCACACCTTTGTTATATTTTGGTTTTCTACTTAGACAACAGGAAAAAACAAACCAAGAAATTCAGATAGTACAAAAAATATCAACTTCGAGGGACTTGTGACAACGTACAAATATTATTCCTTCCCCTGTAAACTAAATCTTTTTCTCAGGCTTGCTTGCTTGCTTTCATACTCACACACAAACAATTGGATTTTCTTGATTTCTGACTCCAATAGAATCAGGTCAGCAGTGAGGACAGAAGCAATAAATCTCTTTATCTCTGTTGACTTTTATAGAACTGACATCTCTTAAAATATTTTTCTTGACTTTGGTGCTTTTTTACTGACTGATTAGGCAGTAGAGCACAGCAGTCAATTGAATCTCCCCAAATCTAATATTAAAAGCGGAAAAGGAAAGACCTGTGGGGCAACAGAATATGTGAACAGTGATGAAGAAGGTCCAATAATTCCTTTCCCTAAAATCAGAAATCGCATTTAAGTGTTAGCCTTTCTGTCAGCCCAAGTTACTGTCGTTGCTGCTCTGACATTCTCTGCTTCCCGTTCAGACAGCAGCCCATTGTTTTATGTCGGCAAGACATTCAAGTCTTGAAAATTGATGGATGATAAATGCTTTACAAAATAAAATGTGCATGCCTAATGCCACATTGGAAGAAAACATGTCTGCTTAGTGATGGACCTGACAAATTAGCTAAGACGATAGAAACCAGGCAGCTGAAAGTTATTTGGATGGTGAGGTAGTTTGAGACTGGGGCATTCTGGTATTGGCAAGAGTGAAGAATTAGGACAATAGACTCAGGTTGTAGTGAAGCATCAAAAGGGCTGTCACTCCCTCCACCCAGGAAGTACAGACTCAGATGACCCCAATGGATAGTCACTAAATTATTATGCTCAGATTCTTGAAGTTACCATTAAATTTTCAAATGCTACATAAAAGGTTTTACTAAACCATCTCTATCACATTTGTCTTTTTTTATATAAATAATATCCAAAATAGCCTTATTTAAATTGTTGTAGAACAGGAAAAACAAAACTACATTTGCAACTATGATAAGAAAAGAGCTATCTTCTCTTAACTTAGTAGCTCCTCAACATTGGTACCAAGACATAAATACTGCATAACATTAAAAAAATGGCAGCATTATCTTGACACTTCCTAGATGAACTTCTAATTTCTTATTTTATTCAGCTAGTTCATTACTCTGAGACCTTTTAATAGGGATTTGATAGGGCTGTCAAAGCACTTCCTAGCTTTTTGTTTATCTCATAAATATAACCAAGGGGGCTTAGAAATGAACCATTCAATCTACTCTCTGTGCCTTTTATTCTAGCATCCATGAAGAAATCTTGAGGCAGGAAAGTAGCTGAGGGAACAACCAATTCAGAGAGTCTTGGACAGTCATTACAAATGCACTACAAAATTTAGTTGACAGAGAAAAGTAGTGGAAAATGCCCCAGAAAGGCCAGATAATTCTCCCTCTTTAGTTCAGGACCACATGGTCCCTAGAGTATCTGAAAGTGACGTTTGTTTTATTTTAATAATAAAGGACTGACTTCCGAGTGAAGAATCAAGATCCTGCGTTGGGAGAACTGGGGTTTGGCGATGCCAAGTGGCTTTGATTACTGTTGCTTAGGTTCTTGCACTTGCCTCTCACCATCGGGTTTCCTCTGGTGTTAGCTAGTCTTGCTGTCTCTAACAGTGACCTGACCCTCCTGCAAGCCTGTATGCCAGGACTACTGGGAGATGAGGTTACTCTCAGTGGGATCTGGGTACAGAGAGCTGGGGTACAGGGTCAGACACTGGTGCAGACAGAAACCAGAAGGATCCTGTCCTAGATTTTTCCAAAGGTTCCTGTGTTCTAAGGGCTCTGAGCAGGTTCCTCTGGTGCCAGGAATTTGAGCATGTTGTTCTCAGGTATGTCAGCACTTCTGGGAGACCAGCTCTCTCCCAGCAGGATCTGGGTACAGAGAGCCATGGCACAGGGCCAGCTCTAGGCACAAACAGAAGAAGATTTATGAGGCACATGAGACATAATGTAAATAAAGTTACCTGTAGCACAGAGAACATCTACAGCAAAGTCAGCTATGCAAACAATCCTGAAACCCTATGCTATGTGATGATCTTTCCAACAGCATTTCAGTTCCTAAATTTTCCCTTAGCTTTGGCATACTTCTACCCATAGAAAGATATGTTTTCCTAACCAAGTGTATGTTTCTATTTTTCTCCTCAGACTATAAAGCTCTGTTCATGGCTTTCTACTATGCCCGATGACACTGGAATGGCTCTGTGTATATCCATAGAATCCTGATTTTAACTGATATACAGGCAGCATTACTGTATGAAAATAAGTTGTATTTTATATGTTTTATGTTTTTCCTGAGAAAGAAAATTTAAGGTCTTCCCAGATTCAACTTTAACCTACAAAATAGGAAAGGTGAGTATCATGTAAAAGATTCATGGGATACTAACCCCAGAAAGCTCTGAACACCCCAGAAACAACCCACAGACTGTGTGAAGTTCAAGAAAAAAGAAAAAAAAAAAGAATATATTTTAATAAAATAGAACTGTATCACATCCCCCTTTCCTTCCTACAGCCCCTCCCAGTCTCTCTCCTATTTTCTCAAATTAATAACCTCTTTTCCTATATCATTGTTACATATATACATATGTGTGTGTGTATATGTACCCACAAATACTTAATTACAACCTTATTTTTTAAAAAAAGAGGGAAACCTAGTAAGGTCTGGTGTCTATACCTTAAAAATCACAGCTAGTCAAAAGAATGAGGTAGAAGGATAGCAGCTTCAAGACCTGTCTGGGCAAAGAATAGGTGGGCAGGGTAGGGTGGGGCAGGGGTATGGAATATAGACTGGCAGCAGAGAGCTTGCTTAGCTTGTGGGAAGTCATAGCTTCAATCAGTTTTAAGCAAAAGGAAAGAAAGCCACAAAAAAGTGAATCCCACAGTCTTCCTTGCTCTTTTAAGTAATATTTATTTCTAATGAGCTTTCTTCTAAGACACAAAATACAAGGTCATTCTAGAAACATCCAAAGAAGACAGCAGATCACATCTGACTGAGTTCTCATTTGGTTTTAGGACTGGTACAATGTGAATTGCACATTTTATTGCAGCTGAGACCTACAGGGATCGAGTTACTAGTGAGGCTGAGTATGTAACCAGAATTTGATCCTGGGGTTCTAAACATACAATGCTAACTTCAGAGTACAAAACTTTAACTACCTGTTTACTCTGCCAAGAGAAAAAGGAGGAGCAGTTAGTTTCATTATAAAGCAATTTGGGGTAGTATGTTTCCTTCTTAAAAAAAAAAAAAAAAAGATTCTAAGACACCAGACACAAAACTAAGGTTGCCTAGGTCAGTAAATAAACTTACTCTTAAACTAGCTGTCTTAGAAATGGATTTTGAGGACATGTAGCTTTAGATTTTTCTCTAAACCTACTTTATTTAGGATTCTTAAACATTTCAACCTTCCTTCTAGCATACCAACAGAGGGAGCAGAGAAAGAAGGTTAATAGAAAAAGCAGGTTGTGAACTTGCTTAGAAGTAATTCTTTGAGGTGATTCTAATCTTCATTGTTAGGATAATGGCAGTCAAATCCAAAAGCAAAAGCATGAATCAGTATCAGCAATCCAGTTCAATATCAAGCATCAAACATGAACCAACAGAAGCAACTCAGTCCAGCATAAACTGCAGGGCCCCAGTGAATTGGCACTGGGGAAAGCAGCATTTGGAATACCATGAGAAATTCTTTGGCGCATTGCTGTCTGTGAAGTAAAGACCAGCAAAACCAGTGAGGCACTGCACAAGTATTGAAGGCAACTGAAGTGTTGCAGAGATTAGCCATGGAAGAGCATCCTGTCATTGTGAAATTATAATCATATGCTTTTTGCACATCACACATTCTCTCATGCACCCACTCCTCAAAATATTGTATAGCATGTCTACTTCAACAAAACATCTTCTCATTTGTCTGCCATCAGTCAAACGTCCTCCCACAAGACAGCTTCCGGAAAACCATCAGGTGATGCAACTGAGTCTCCAAAGAAACCAGTAACCTTGAGTTTTTATCTCACAAACCTTGCCCAAGTAGCCAGGAAAAGGAAAGATTTGCAATAGGGGACTTTTGCTTTCCATCATATGCATGTGTCATAGAAGTTAGACACTTGAATAAAGTTAAACACAGCTACTTAAAAGCTATGCTGGCTTCTGTTTTTTTATCCTTACAACTGTGATACAAAAATGAGTTTAGGAAAAATTTTCTGATACCTTTTTTAAAGAAATTTATCTGTAAAAATGTCAAAAATATTTGAATTCTAAACTATTATCTGGGAATTAATTTCTAGCAAGATTTTCAGTTTTCTCAGTCTCTAATTTGTAATAATTTTGTGCATCCCTTCAATTTTCTATTATCATTGCAGTTTTGAAATTAATTAAAGGGATGGCTTATGATACAGTAATTGCAATGTTAATATTAAATGAAAATAAAAATTACACTGTAGATAGTCATTATTCCTTGGATATTTGTATATATATTTGCACAATAGCATGCATTCCATGCTCTATTGAGAAAAAAAGTGTGTAATAGTTGTCAAATTAAAGATTATAATCTTCGGAGGAAACGTTATACAGTATAAATTACTGATGTCAATTTGTTATCTAAACCCATGACAAATGTTAAAATTGAGGGACAGGTAAAACTTATTATATTTGCTTTGTTTTTAAACTGATGAAAACAATTTAGCAGTTACTAGATCTGCCTTTATTGATACCATATTTTATAACAATCAGAAGGATTCAGAATACTGAAACAATCCTTACCACTTATCAGATTGCACATGCCATCAAAGTAAACATCCAATTTCCTTTTCTTGACAGATGAACTCTATCACACCAGATTCTTCCCCTAGTAATGCTCATGATTGTTGTTAATTTTAGCCTGCTAGCAATTAAGATTGCTAGTTTCCCACCATCTGCAGAAGAGCTATTCATTAGGTAGGCCACCAGGAGAAACAGGCAAGTGTCTAAGGATAGATAATTGAAAGTCACTGCATTTCCACTCAAACGCTCTGCCCACCTGCCAGGCTCCTTGGCATAACAAAATTATCTTTTTCTGTCAATTTTTACTTTTCCAGGAGCTCAGGAGATTCTGAGACATTATCAAACTCTTAAACTCTTACAAAATAAGTCTGAGCACCATGGCTCTGTCTCTCCGAAAAAATGACTCATTTGCAAAATATAAATAAGAATCAAATTTGCTTAACACTTTGGAGTGTCTTCAAGTAAATATGTAAATTGGAAACTTCTCTTTCACAGAGTTGCTTGTTAACCGACTAGAGGGTTTTTAAAGAGAAGAAAGAAGCAGTGAGCCTAGAGCCATTTAACTGTTTTCCTCTTAAGTGGGCAACAGTATCAATCCCTCATTTTGACCCTTTCAACCTTTCTGTCTTGAAACCTCTCCAAGTGTTTTCTGTTCAGGGTTTAGGCCAAGCCCTAGCAGTGCGCAACAAAATGGAGTGGTCTTTCTCAGTGCTTAACATACCACAGTTTAGGTAGAATACTGTCATTGTACCCATCTCTTCGTGGACACCTTCGAGTTCACTGTCAGGGTTCTCGAGTCTCTGTCATACTAAGTTCAAACATTTAATATTATGTTCAGCAAATCTCTGACAAGATTGAGAACTAGTATCTATTAAGCATATCTGAGTTTTAAAAAATCTGTGTTTGTTTTTAGTTATTTGTTCTAGAATGTATCCGGCAAATAGAATATATAGCAATTTAATTACAGTAACAAAAACAAGGCTAAATATAACTTTAAGGTAGTGATCTTTAACCTTTTTTAGTGCTGCAAATCTTTAAATTAATATTAAAATTATCATTTATCAAGGTAGGACGGGAATCATATGAAAACTTTACCTTAATTGAAAAGTGTCTTTAGAGACCTTAAGTGAGGCTGTTCTAAAGTAAGAAGACGGTGAAATATTAACTACCCATAGCAAAGATGGTGGATAGTCATGACACTGCCCTTAACCAAAATGGCACTGAAGCTACAACCAGTGCCCTTAGCTAAGATGGTGCTGAAGTGATAGTTTCCCTTATGAAGGAAAGTCACATATTCATTATTCCTCAGAATGGAATGGCAGAAGCATGGCTTTGTAGCAGCAGAGGCAAAAAACAAAAAACATAAAACAACGACAAACAAAACAAAACAAACAAACAAACAAAAAACCCGAAACTATACAAAGACAAATAAGCATGTTTCGCTGCTTTCTGGAGAGCCGCAGTGTGCCTGGTCTGAGTGGCTTGGCAGCTCCTTCTCCCATCACAGCTGGTGGGGACCAGAATGAAAGGAAACCAGAGATAAAAAATTCCAGGAAGTAAAAATTTAAGACTTTCCACTGGACAGCCACGGAAGCACGGAGGTGATGTGGGCATCATAGGTGGCAGAGCAAGATAATCCTGAAACAAAATCTGGAGCATGCAATTAAGAGTTAAAGGAGCTGGAGGATGAGAGCAGATGAATAGAGCAGTTGGGAGTAAAGGTGGGAAAAAACCTGCACATAGAAATCTTTTAAATTTTTTTGAATCACTGGCGAAGGTTGTAAAAAAAAAATAAATAAAAAAATTAAAGCCCCTTTAAGTGGCCATTGGCACTTTTTACTTAGGATTAAATTTAGCCTGTTATTTCAGAAGCCTTTAAGACTGGGAGGAGTTGGAAGCAGCAGTGAAGAGATTCCCTTTTGGGTGATAGAATCCCTATTAGAGTTCTGAGGATAAATTAATAACTAGAAGCAGACAGCCAGGTCCGATCAACAGGTCATCGTGAGGTAAAGTTAGAAGTTGTGCCTTGGGCCAGGGATAGAACAGTTTACCTAAGCTAGAATTTTCCAGCAGCAAGAAAAAGAAACCATCTTGAGAAGAGAGAAAGATCTCATCCAAGAATAGAGGTGTTAAGTGGAAGAGTCAGCAAGGAGGGTTAGTCATGATTGTGAATATCTCTGTCCCTGTCCACAAAGATGTCAGAGGCAGAGAGGGGGGGGAGGGAGGGAGGAAGGGAGGGAGGGAGGGAGGAAGAGAGAGAGAAAGAGAGAGAGGAGGGAGGGAAGGAGGGAAGGAGGGAGGGAGAGAGGGGGAGGGAGGGAGGAAGGAGCTGGCTAGGAACACATGGAGAGATGTAGGGAGGAGGAAGGAAGGGGATAGAGTGAAAAGGGGTTTAGGGAGAGAGAAAGGACAGAGTCAAAATGAGAATCAGAGAAGAAGCCAAAACTGTCCCTTTCATAGCAAGCCAGGCCTACCTGGCTGTTGCTAGGTAACTGCTGGGCGGAGCATAGAAGGAATGCTGGCTCTGGTCCAGTAGTGGAAACAGTGTCACACCATCCCTTGGGCAATGACCATTCAGGACACTTCAAAGGCTGAAGTCATTGGCCATCAGGTTTTATTAAAAAATAATGTTGCCACACAGTAGATAAGAGATTATCTCTCCAATAGTAAGACTGTATTTAGAAAATAGTGTTCCTATTCTCATTGCTCAACAGAACTGGGGTACAGTTGAAATCTGAAAGGTGTAATACAAAGAAAAACCTGAAGAAAGATAAAAGTCAGAGATGTAAAGATAAGTTTTTTTCTATTTGTGTTCCTGAGAAAAATAATGTTTCTGCATGTTTGGACTAATGTAACCACCAAATTATTGAAAAGCATGTCTAACTACCTTTCTACTGGTCCCCACCTAACCCTGGATCTAGGAAATAAATTGGCTAATGAGACAGCTTGAGTTGGAGGCTGAAGAACATTTGAAAGCAGGGAGTCTTGCGTGGTTCTTTGCACCCTTCTTCTAAGGTAAAGAGTATATTTGACTAAAAAACTATTTTTGTGGAGATGGCCAATTCATTTCCATCCATTTCTATAATACCAGGGCAGAAAGATGGCATAAATAGGCCAATTAAGAGATTTGGCAAACACCATTTATTTTTCCTCTTTGGAGTCTATCAGCAACAACTAAAAGCAGTTATTTTATGTGCAAATACATGTAAAGACAGGAGGTAGCCATGGATGGTGCACTTATTAGACAAGTACAAAATCAATCTACAAACACTAAAAGGTGTTTTTTCAGGAGTAAATTTATTTAAATAGTTGCATTACCTACAAGAAATATTTCAAGAATTAGGTTGCAAGCAATGCGACTTCACCAAATATTCAGAATGAGACGTATTTGAAGATTAAAAAATCGGCAGACATGTGGTTGAGAACACTTGCTGAGCCTGCAGAGCACTCGGTTTGTTTCTTAGCGTTCACATGGTGAGTCACAACTATCTCTAACTCCACTTCCATACAATTAAGTTTTAAATCCTCAAAACCAAGACCAATCACAAAAATCATCTCCTGGGTGGACTCTTCTGACCTCCTCTGGCATTTCAAATATGTGCAAATCACATACATGCAGATAAAATACTCTTTGTTTCCTTTTGTTCTAGAGCTTTCAAATGTGCTGTTAAGCTGCTAGTGTAAGATCTCTCTAATTTCTATATGTAATCACGCAAGACTGAGGTTTCCTCTTAGCACTGCTTTCACTATATCCCATAAGTTTGGATATGCTGTGCCTTAATTTTCATGAAATTATACAAAGTCTTTAATTTCTTTATTTTTTTTCCCTGACCAAGTTATTATTGAGTAGAGTGTTATTCAGCTTCCATGTGCATGTGAACATTCTGTTGTTTTTGTTGTTATTGAAGAACATTCTTAGTCCATGGTGGTCCGATAAAATATATGGGAATAATTCAAAGTTCTTGTATCTGTTGAGGTTTGTTTTGTGTTCGATTATATGGTCAATTTTTGAAAAGGTACCATGAGATGCTGAAAAGAAGGTATATATATATAGTTTTAGGGTGAAATGTTCTGTAGATATCTTTTAAACCTATTTGGATCATAACTTCTCTAATTTCATCCTGTCTCTGTTTTGTTTCTGTTTCAGTGATCTGTACATTGGTGAGAGTCAGGTGTTGAACTCTCCTACTGTTATTGTGTGAGGGTCAATATGTGCTTTGAGATTCAGTAATGTTTCATTTACAAATGTGAGTGCTCTTGAATTTGGGGCATAGATGTTCAGAATCGAAAATTTATCTTGGTTGATTTTTTTTGTTCGATGAGTATGTAGTGTATTTCCCCAATTTTTTTTTTTTTTTTTTTTTGATAAATTTTGGTGGAAAAACTATTTTATTGGATACTAGAATGGCTTGTTTCTTAGGACCAGTTGCTTGGAATTTTTTCCCCAGTCTTTCACTTTGAGGTAATGTCTGTCTTTGTCAATGAGAGGTGTTTCCTGCGTGCAGCAAAATGCCAGGTCCTGTAAACATATCCAGTCTGTTAAGCAGATGTCTTTTTATTGTGGAATTGAGTTCATGGATGTTGAGAGATATTAGGGACCAGTTATTGTTGGCTCCTGTTATTTGTGTTGTGAGAGGTAAAATTATGTTTATGTGTTTCTCTTCTTTTGGTTTTTTTTTTTTTTTGTGAAAAGATTAATTTTTTTTTTCCTTTTTCTTGATTGAAGTTTCTCTCCTTTTGTTGGTCTTTTCCTTCTATTATCCTCTGTAGAGCTGCATTAGTGGAAAAATATTGTTTAAATTTGGTTTTGTCTTGGAATATCTTGGTTTTTCCCTCTATACTAATTTAGAGTTTTGCTGGGTATAGTAGCTTGGGCTAGCAGTTTTTTTCTTTATGGGTTTTTATGACATCTGCACAAGATCATTTGCCTTTTAGAGTCTCTGTTTAGAAGCCTGGCATAATTCTTTATATGTTAGTTGACCAATCAGAAAGAGCATGGGTCTCTGGCTGGGTGGGGTATCTACATCCTGGGATCTGGGGGTCCCAGTTCAGCCAGGTATTGGGGCAGGGTTGGGGTTTTCCCTGTGATTCTAGATGTGTCAGAATACCTTGGGACTCAAGATTTACTGGGATGTGGGTTGAATGGATTGGGATTCAGAGCAGAGACTCTGCTCCTAACACAGGTACAAACTGGAAGTAGAACAGGTCTTTGGCTAGCCAGGTAAGCCACTGTTAAAAGAAAGTAGCTAACTCTTCTAGATATTTAAAAAGGAGAAAGCCATGAAAGTTTCCAAATTATTGAATATTTATGGATCATTTAAGGATGAGTATCTAGTCTCTGCTTACTGTTGCTGAATCGTGCCAAATTGGCTCTTTCCACTTAGATGTTTAGCTACATTTCACCATGCTGGTATGGGAAGCCACTGCATTCGCCATTACAAGATGGCGCCCAGCCTGAAGGGAGGTTGGCCAGTTTTGAGATAAACAACCTAAGTGCGCATGCGAATATGCCTATTTTGCTGACTCATTCTCTAGTCCGGAGTATCCTAATTAGGGTGCACAGAATGCACCAATCAGGTAGTGACACATTCCTCCTAAGCATATATAAGGAGGGTTGATTTCTGGGCTCGGGGGTCTTTCGCAACTGCAATCAAACCCGCAATAAACGCCTATAGAAGGATCCTGTTATGGCACGTCTTTCTTGCTGTCGAGATAGGCAATTGCTACATGCTGGTAGGTATTCTTCACTTGTAAAATAAAATATAAATATGTTTTAGACAGGCAGAGAATTGGCTTGACTAGTACACTGCCTGTTGTGCAATAAGGAGGTGCTGAACAGGATCTGTAGCACCTACACTAAAGCTGGGTGTCATAGTATGTCCTGTGTAGTTTCAGCACTGGCAAAAAGGGACAGAAAGATGCTTTCAGCTCCTCAGTTATCCAGTCTCTCTAAATCTATGAGTTTCACACTTCTGAACTGTATCAAAAAAATAAATTATATAAGGACTGAGGGAGACTGTCAGTGTTAAATTGTGCCCTTTAAGTGCATGGGTAAATGTATACATACACATCTATTAAAAAGATCACACATACCAACAGTTTTAAGAAAACACACACACACATAAAATTTATCTTAAACACATATATCTTGGTGGTTACACAACTACTGAGATCTAGAAAAGGAAGGTGAACATTTCAGCTATTTTTTTTTATTGTGTGCTTTGGATTTTAAGGAATTATATTGTTCTGAAGTGAGAACATACATTAGATAACTCAGTTGCTTAGTATTAGGGCACATGGTGGAAAAGAGTAGATTCCAAGATAATGTTTTTAAGTCTAACTCCTCACAATACATTCCTGTTGTCACTGACATGAACAGAGAAATTCTAAAATTACCTTTTCCAAGGAGAAAGGTATGAGATAGCTTTCCAGTGATTGAAACCTACACTGAAATGAGTGTACATGTATCACCTTCATATATGCCTGTTCTTTTTATGTTTCTGAATTTGAACATCTTGAAAGTTTATAAGAACAATAGTGATTACTGTCTTCTTCTCAATACTGCTGACTTAAAAAGGTCATATTCCTTTTGTTTTGAAATTATTATCATATACAGGATTTTTTTTAAAGAAGTCCTTCTTATCCAAAGGGGCTTTACTGCTACACCTGACTCTGTATAACAAGGATCTCTGCATTTGTCATTTGCTCAGTGAATCACATGCATTCATGGGCTTTCAAGTTCTGCATGTCTCCAGATATTTGTCCTAATTGTTTTATCAGCAGATACCAGTACAAATTTTAGACATGTATAAAATTTCATATCAAAATTCAGGAGCTGTGCCTGTCATTTGAGAAGGTTGGTTAAATCTCTGTTTTGTTCTGTTTTTCTTGTTATTGTTATTTGGTATGAATAAACACAGTCATTGTCATAAATCAGGCATCCTGGCATATGAAAAGGCATCCATCTTTTACTTTTTTATTTGAAAGATGTCTTTATAGGTTGAGATATTGAATATATTTTTGTAGGTATTCAAGTGCAATCAATCTGTTTTCTTTCTGTCTATACCCAAATCAAAAAGTTGAGTATCATATTAAGGTCTGCATTAGTTATTCAGGTGATATGACTTTTTTTTTTTCTTTACACTGAAATGCCCAGAAGCGTTAAATCTTTTCTGTATTCATCTTAGTAACTGGAAAAAGGAACTTTGTCGTGGTTGCTTGAAAATGAAAACTGCTGAGAACTGAGGGAAAGGAGATACATGAAGTTCTTTGTCCTTAGTCTCAGCTTGTGGGGCACACAATTCTACCATGAAGAATGAGTTCTGTGAGATTATGATTCCTCTATTATAGAAAATAGGAGTTTGAACTTGGGGATATTTCTCCTTTTTTATGACATTGTAATGTTTTGGACAGATAAATTCTAAACTCTAAGGAGCAATCTAAAACATTTGAAACATAAAGACTGAAAGTAACAATAAGTTACAAACAAAAGGAGCCTTTTATATTCTGCAGTGGGAAGGTAGTTCCTCACATTACCTTTCAAATTTCTCTTCAAAGCAGGAAAACCTTCCCAGTTGGAGTATAGTGTTAATAAATTATAGCTCCAGTTTCTCTAAAAATTGACAATATATTGAACTATATGTACCTTCTGTTATTACCAGAAGATGTTGTCTTAGTTATGATTCTATTGCTGTGAACAGGCATCATGACCAAGGCAAGTCTTATAAATGACAACATTTAAGTGGGGCTGGCTTACAGGTTCAGAGATTCAGTCGTTTGTCTTCAAGACAAGAGCATGGCAGTATCCAGGTAGGCATGGTGGAGGAGGAGCTGAGAGTTCTACATCTTCATCTGAAGAAATCCAGGAACAGACTGGGCATCCCCAGGCAGCTAAAAGGAATATCTACAAGTCTACCCCCACAGTGACACACTTCTTCCAATAAGGCTGCACCTTCTGATGATGCTACTCCCTGGACCAAACATTTGCAAACCATCATATTTTACTTTCTGGTCCCCATATGCTTGTTCAAACACATGAGTCTATGGGGGCCATATCTAAACATAGTATAATACAAAATACATTTAGTCCAACCTCAGAAAGTCACCATACTCTATAGCAGTCTCAACAATGTTAAAAGTCCAAAGTTCAAGGTCTCTTCTGAGATTTATCCAATCTCTTAACTGTAATTCCCAAAGCAAGACAGGAAACCAGCCGGGCAAACTCCAAACTCTGCATCACCATGTCTGGTGTCAAAGTGCTCTTCAGATCTTCAAATCCTTTTTCAGCTTTGATGACTACAACAAACTTCTTCCTCCTGGGCTGCTTCTACTCCCTGTTAACCACTTTCCTTTGCAGAAATCCAACAGTTCTGGCACCCTTAACATCTTTGGTTCTGCAAAGTAGCATCAATGTTACAACTTCTTGTTTTAATGTCTGGGATCCACATATGATTTTCTGGGATTCTCCAAAAGGCTGGCTTCACTTTTCCAGCTCTGCCCTCTGTAACACTTTAAGCTCAGATTAATCTTCTACACTGTAGCTGTTCTTCTTGGTGATCATACATGGTACTAGCATCTCCAATACATTGAGGGCTTCCACTGCAACTAAGCTTCACCAATAGCCCCTCATAGGCTCCTTTCATAGTACCAAACCTCAAATTCTTTGCATGGCCTCTTTATTCCTAGATTGTCAATTACAACTGAGGCTGTACTTCCACCAATGGTTTTCCATGGCCTCTCACAGTCCCAAGCCTCAGCTGTTCTTCATGATGCTTTCAGGCCTTCAAAATCAGTACCACTTGAATGATTCTTGCACATTACCAAGTACAGTTGCAGTATGAAGTACAAGCTTGGCTCTCTCTGGAACACAGGTTTTGTGTGTGTGTGTGTGTGTGTGTGTGTGTGTGTGTGTGTGTGTGTGTGTGTGTGCTTTCAGAAAACATTTTCTAGAAGACTTCACCTCAATGATGCTGGTCTCTTTTTAATCACCACTAATTTCTTAATTCAGGTAACCAACATCAAATTCGCAGTATCTCCTTCTACTCTTGAATATAAAGCCAGAGATACATGGCTGAAGCTGCTGGGTTCTGCTACTTGAAGGAGTTGGAAAATATTCCCCTTGTTATATTATATTATTACTGTTTTTCTTACTCCTCCACTACCTAAGCTTGGCTGTCCTGGATTTTGCTCTGTAGATTGACCTTGAATTTAGAGATCTGTTTGCCAGTCTTCTGGGATTAAAGGTGTGTATCACCATACCTAGATCTAAGCTTTTCTTCACTTAGAACTCGCTTTGTCCTAGGCTGGCCTTGAGTGAACTCAGAGATCTGCTTCTCTTTGACTCATGGGATTAAAAGTTTGTACTAAATCTCCTGGAATTTAGTACTAATTTAGCTGGGTGGGATCTTACTCCAAGATCATTAATCCCTTAATTCAATTTAATGTTCTTGAACACAGGATTCAACTCCATTTCACTTTTTGGTGTCCCTTTAATACTTGAAACATATATTCTGTATTTTTCTTTTCTCAACTTGCTATTTTTCATTAAAATGCTCTTCATAAGAGTGAACTTTAGTAATCACACACCAGGCTGATTTGAGACTTCCTTTTTCAAAGCAATTAATCTAAATATTTTTACCTTAACCTTAAGTAGACTCTTTAGACAAGGGTAAAACCCAGCCATTTTTTTTTTCTCAAAAATACTACAAAAACAGTCTTTAGGTCACATACTGAAATTCTTCTGCACTGAACCATCTTGGTCCAGGTCCAAACAATTCAAATCACTCTCAGTAACAAGTCTTCCATATCCCTACTTGGATAGCCTATTAAGTCTCATTTAAAGCATTCCAGTGCTTTTCAAATCCAAAATACCAAAACTCACATTCTTCCAAGCAAAAGCACGGTCAGGCCTATCACAGTAATAACCCAGTCCCTGGTACCAACTTCTGTCCTAGTTAGGATTTTACTGCTGTGAACAGATACCATGACTAAGGCAAGCCTTATAAATGACATCTAATTGGGGCTGGCTTACAGATTCAGAGGTTCTACATCTTCATCGCAAGGAAGCCAGGAACAGACTGGGCACCCTCAGGCAGTTAGGAGGAAGATCTTCAAGCCTACCCCAAGTGACACACTTCCTCCAACAAGGCCACACCCTCTAATAGTACCATTCCCTGGGCCAAACATATGCAAACTACCACAAATGTCAAGAACTTTTAAGTGTAGATTCCACATGGTCTTGAGGTTAGTAGGGAAGAAATAATTAGGAAAGAGAATTCGATAAAAGGAGAAATGTAGGAATTAAATACAAGTTATAGCTAAGAACATAAAAGATGGCACTCACAAGTGAATATTGCCCAAGTGGTCATATTAAAAATAGGAAGTTGAGATAATTGCTCAGTCCAACATGGTAAAATATTCCTATGTCTTTTGATACATTACTGATTAGTATTTAAGTATGTTTCTTCATTCATCTTTGTAGACATGAAGGATTGATAAATGAGAGAATGCTTTTTTGTTGACTGAGATAAAAATATTTTGGAATTGGTAAAATTAGTTAATTTTCTCTAAACTCCCAGGCAAGCTTCTTGTCACCCACCCAAATGTTTTGAATTCATGAATGACACACACACACACACACACACACACACATTTACAGCCTTATTTTTAACTACTTTAAATAGCTCAATAGTTGGACCACTCCCTAATTCCATACAGTTAACACACACTCCCCTCCAATATTTCTGAGTTAATACTAAATCTGTATTTTTATCTTTGCTGTCCTTTATCCTGTTTAGCAGTGCTCTTGGGGCAGCTTTCATTCTGTACCTACATGGTTGCTGTCTCCCCCTACTGTGTCTTTTCTGTGAGATCTGTCTCCTACATTCTCGCCATGGTGAAATCTCTTCTTTTTTTTTTCCTCAGTCTCTTCCAAGGAATTCTAAAAGTCCCGCCTCTGTCTCTTTGCCCATCCATTGGCCACTGGCAACTTTACTGATCAGTTAAAAGACAACTAACTGGAGACAGGCTTCCTTTAGTTTTACATGTGGTACACTGCTAACACATTTTGGGGCCACAGAATTAGCAAGAAAACACAAGCGATTATATATTTTCATAAAAATTTAAGAGTTCATTTTCAATATCAGTGGTTGATAATGTTAGGAAGGGCCAGAAAGCATCTTTAGGGCCATACCTCCATTCAATCAGTGTTGTCAGGTACAGCTTAGTGGAATTTTGCTGAAAATAAATGTTAACCATGCAGCTGTGGCAGGAAAAAAGAGCAAAGCTATGCCTATGGAGACAAGTTTTCCACACGGTTTGTTAAAAACAAAAGTACCTTACTCTCTTGTTCTCTCTTTTTCTCTTGCTCTCCCTCCCCCTTTCCCCTCCTCTCCCCATTTCTGCCTCCCCTCTTTCCACGTGCTCATGGCAGGCCTCTACTCCTCTACTTCTCTCCTCCTCTTTTCTCTCTTTCTCTCTACCTTTACTACCTTCTCAACTCCGCCCATGACCTGAGTAATCTTTATTTTGTACTAAAAAATAATGAAAGTACCCTTTTAGAATGTTTAGATTTAACACAACTAGACTTATGTTTAAGAAATCACAATGGCCATAGGTTTTAAGGGTCCATGAATGGAAGAGAGATGAGTCCCAATTTCACTTTAATCTCTATTTACAGAATTCCAACATAGATGGACAAGATGTAAAATAATAGTTATGGAAAAATTCCATTGCTCTGTGAAGACTGAAAAGGGGTTTGAATCTCACCCATAAGAACGTCTTTTAATTTATGATGCTAAATTAAAACTAGTAGGGTCAAAGCATTAAAAGCTGAGGACAGTTTTTATTTTTATTGTTTTGTTTGCTTCTAAAACAAAACTCACAATGAGATTAAAAAAAAATGATAGTAGGACTCAGGAGCAGACATTGTTATGAGAATGTTCCCTGCAATCTTCAATGTTGTTACATTGTTTTTATTTGTTTGTTTGTCTGTTTATGTTATTTAGAATCAGTGAGGGCAGTAGGTATCTTGGGCATGCTACAGCACTTACATGGTGGTCAAAGGCAACTCACAGTGGTTGTTTCTTTTCTTACATATAAATTTTGACAGATAAAACTTGTGTCATCAACCTTTGCCTACTAAGCCATCTCACTGGCCTTGTTAGTTATTTATACTCCTATCTTCTATCGCTGGTAACATGCTTTTGTTTTTCATAAGTAAATGAAGTTTGTTTCCTTACCAAAGGGTTAAAAGAAAAACAGAAAAACCACCAGTTTTTGCTCAAGTAATGTTGCACATACAAAAGTCAGGTATCGTTGACCTACAACTTTTGAAAAATAAATATGTGGCCCTTCTAAGAAACAAACATGTTGTAAATTTCACAGTCTTTATATTATGGAATTCTGTATTTCTCTCAGCCAAGATTTAGTTACATGCCTGTATTATTTATTTTACAAAAAAAAAAAAAAAGTGTTAGTTCTCTTTGCTACCTTTGAAGGTGAGGGCAAAATGAGAAACTAAGATGTATAAATTACAATGCCAATGAGCAATTCTTAATGAGTGCAGACCTGGTGTCTTTAT
Organism: Micromys minutus; assembly: GCF_963924665.1. NCBI lineage: Eukaryota > Metazoa > Chordata > Mammalia > Rodentia > Muridae > Micromys > Micromys minutus. The sequence continues at coordinate 28,238,832 of NC_137976.1, forward strand.
CTAAAGTAGTTCAAAAGCAAACAAACAAAAACAAAACTAAACAAAGCAAAAAAAGAACACTTTTTGAGCGTGATATGATTTTGTGTCTTTCCATTGGTCTGAAAAATGAGGATTTGTTTTCAATATCTACTATGTCAAGAAAATTTCTCTGCACAACTTACCAGGATTCATGAGAAGACTTTACTTCTAGATTGTCATATTGAACATAATATTCTAGCACCTCAAACTCCCGGTGAGTTGAACATTTTCTGATTCTCTACTGCTTTGTGGTGAATGTTACAAAATATACCTACTAAGGAAGTAACATTTTGTTAAACTAAAATATCCAGAGTCCAGAGTTTTAGAAGTTTGGGAAGATTTTTCCTGTAGTTTGAAACTGAGAAGCTTTCCCATAGAACCTCATTTGAACTCTTGGTCCACAGCTGCTAGTCTTGTTTTGGAAGGTAGTTTGGAAATCAGAGACTCATTGAAAGAAGTTCTGCATTCAGGACAGAACTTAAAGATTTTTATAGTCTGGGTCCTCTAACACATTGTTTCTTTATTTGACAAGAAAGAGGGAGATGAGGTCTTGGCAGAATCAGAATCCTGCACCACCATGGAGCCTCCAGTCATAAGCCCTTACTCCATAGGGACAAGAAAAGTATTATAAACACTTGAATAGGTCATTATTTTCTGCTCATCATGTGGAATTGCCATAGAACTAAACTGAAGACTCTCAAGTCATAGGTTGATAACAAGGATCTAGAACTGATTCTAATTCTCTGAGCTAAGATTACAATAGAGTAAGACTTTGGGGACTTAATCCTAAAATGTTTTTCATCCACATGTTGTGTACACTCTATGGTAGTCTGCGGTAGGGACATATATAAAATCATTATACATTATATAAGCAACTAGATGCTCTAGTTTTTCGAATATTTCTTAGAGTAACAGATGGAACTGATTTATTAAGAAACTAGATATGTCAAATTTATAAAATGTCACTTCAAAGATTAAGTTTCTAAAGATAGTTTCTTACCAATAATCTCTTGTCTTCTAAGTGAAATTATTTTGATAATAAAGATTCTGAACTAGACAATATGAGTAGGGAAGTTCTGGGTAGTAGGTGAAATCACAGAGATATTTAACATCTGAGCTAAGTGCAGATCAATTATTGTCAGTTTTTTTAATACTCCCCTCCCCAGTTTTTTTGTATGATTTATGGAAGCCTGTTTGAAAGAAAGTTTGAGCATTTTGCTTAATCTCTATATGCTTGAAGCAAACTCAAGCTTTGATGCATACTTTCATCTGAATTCTTTTTGTCTTTGCATTTAATGTTCTTTGTTTCCTAACATCTGTTTCCTTTCCTTGTGCTTTAGTGACAGACAGAGAATAATCTAAACCATCTCCAGACGGACACCGAATTTAACTCAACCTGGATTGATACTCCAAATTTGCCTTTAATTTGAACTAGCTGTGTCTTTCTGATGAAGCTGCTTACCTGTAAAATAAGCAGATATTTTAAACTCCCCAAGCCTCCTTCAATGCTTCTACAATTCTTGTGAATATTTTAAGCCTGTCTTTTATGAACAGCCACTCTGAGCCATCTGCATTCTGTTTTTCCTTCTAGAATATGGCATAGATGAGCAATTAGCCAGCATTCTGAGAGGCTTTTTAATTTAATTATTAGAAATCTATTTCTTTAGAATTTATAGTCACAGAAAATAATTAGCAGATTCTATCTATATTTCTTATATAGATTTAATGTTCTTCAAATAAATTCACTTTTTACTCAGTTAGGCATCATATTTCGATGAAATTTGATTAATTCAACCAAAACCAGCTAAGAGCATATTTCTTTTTAATTAAAATCTATCATTTTATATATTAACAATGCTACAAAATGTGATCATTGTAGTTTCTGTATAAGAAAAACCACGGTTATAATGATATCCAGCTGAGACTGTATCCTTAATTATCAGCTTAATATCAAGAATGATTCTCTTCTGTAATTAATAGAGACAAAAAAGACTTCTGTGGAGATCACATTTTGATACTCTTTAAAAAGCTATAATTTGAAATCTCCAACATATCAAAAATAAATATATGTGTATGAGTTAAGAAAAAAAAATATAACCACCCACTTTCTCTTGATGCCAATAGAGTTCTCAAAAATTTCTTTCTGTGTACATAAAATTAAGATGTACAGCTAAATATTCACAAGAAGTATATTTTATATATTTCACTTTTTATTGTAATACCTTTTCATTTTTCAAAGAAATAACAGTCATGTTCAGGGAGGTCTCTTTCTGTCATTGGTCTGTAGTTTCCAGGAGACCACAGTAAAGCCAGGGGTATCTACATTAGTGATTTGTTACCTAACCCCAAAATTTTCCCATGGACTAAATGATATTACTTAAATTCCACATTGTATCATTGAGCATATTTATTACAATAACAAATATACATAGATGTTTTCTATGTGAAATGTGTTAAAATGCTAATCAACAATATCAACAAGGACTGTTGCTACCAGAGTCAGAAGAAACTGCCCTCTGGACAGCTTTGTGTACAACTGCTATAGCAGGGTTATTATCATTCAAGAAATTACATTGAGAAAAGTGAATACATTTTTGGTGAATATTTAGCCATACCTCTTAATTTTACCTACACAGAAGGAAATAAAAGTATATAATTTTAATACCTTCCTTAAGACCACCCCATTTTAGAGACACCAGTCAGGACTAGAACTTAATCAAACCTTTTTAACCATTTCATACCAGTAAGTATCCACAGCAATGACTCTGATTCATAATACAAATGCAAACAGAGTTTCCTGCATTCTACTCTGTAGGCGTTGGAAATATTTATAACCTTTGATAATGAATGGGTAGGAAGATAATTCTCCAATGGTCACTCACTCACTGGTCATTACCAGAGGTTATTCTTACTTGGAATGGATTTGTTTGGTTTTCATCAAGATTAGTGCACAGAGCATTCTGAGAGCACGCTGTGCAGCGTGTGGGATTCTAATATTATTTTTAAGAGCGGACACTGTTTTGTTCTTACAGCTTTTACTAAGCATAGTTGCTGCTCCTGAAGAGTGAATGCCTGGATAGAAAAAATTTAGTGTAATGTGAGAAGGAATTCATGTATCTATATTTTCTCAGTATCAGTGTTTCCACTGAGAAAAGCTTTACCACATCAGGATCACATTTTTTTTTCCCTGAAAATTACAAACTGCAGACTTCTTGAGCCTCTTTTCATAGCAAGTAGAGGTAGAATTGTGCTGTGTTTTCTGCATTAAATAACTCAATCCAAGCTCTAATGAAATATTTCATATTCTCTACAAAACTGATACTGTCAGAGAAAAATCTGACATGCAGTATCATGTGTTCTGTGGTACACCTTAATATACACATTAGAAATTATACATACATAAATATATAGTTGTACACAGGTAATGTCAACATTTTTATTTCACCAAAATCATATGCTAAAACTAGTAACTAAATTAATAACAATGGAATTAGAAGGGGAAACACAGAGTTGTTCTCAGTGCTCTTTCTGATGCAATTGGAATATTTTGAAAGAAGTGCTTTCTACTAAGCAGGAACATAGCCCAAAGGTTCCTCTATAAACCAGTAAATTGACTTTTATTAAACCAAATAGTGTGAAACTCTGAGGTTGACCTTTTCAAGATCTAGATCTATGATAAATATCTGTAGTATATCATTTACCTAGTCCTTGGTATTTTGTTATAGCCAAAAAACAAGTATGCATAAGGATATTATTTTAGGGTTTTACTGTTGTGATCAGATACCATGACCAAAGCCATTCTTGTATGGACAACATTTAATTGTGGCTGGATTATAGGTTCATAGGTTCATCCATTATCATCAAGGTGGGAACATGGCAGCGTCTAGACAGGCATGGTTCAGGAGGAGCTGAGAACTCTACATCTTCATCTGAAAGCTGCCAGTAGAGAATTCTAGCTTCTAAGCAGCTAGGAAGGAGTAATGTCTTAAAGCCCATGTCCACAGTGACAAAGCTACTCCAACAAGGCCATACCTCCAAGTAGTGCTACTTCCTGGGCCAAGAATATACAAACTATCACAGACATTTATGAAAAAAATGTATAATTATTATAAATATTTGTAATTACTGTCTACAGCTTTGTTACATAGAGGCATAGATTATGTTCCCTTTGTGATTCTTATTGGGTAATTTATTAAAGTTTCTTAAGTTATATAGATCTTCATAATTTAATGCTTGAAACTCTCATGATATTTTACAGTATTTACAAGCATTAAATAAAAGAAAAAAAAGTAAAACTGTTGATAACATTCTTAAGAAAAATCTCTTGATAACTATTATTAATTGGTAAATGAGATTTCATTTTAGACTGAGTTAGTGCAATTATTGAGGACAATAATTACATTAGAAAGATACTCCATTACAGGAACAAGTACGAGTGAGAACAGCCTGAGCCTTGGGATCACAAAAACTTCCTTTTATTAGCCAAAAACTTAATGACAGTCTTTTTTCCTCTTTTTTAGTATTCTATCTGACTAACTTCCATATATTGCAGTAAATATTTAAAATGGCTTATCTTTTTATCTGCCCCTGTGGTCGGTCTCACTCCGCAGATGCTGCTCTGTTGTGGAGCTGAGCACACACATTTGGTTTTCACACCACTTGGCATTCCAGGCCACCTCTTAAAACTCAGATGTGGTTCACTCCACTGCCCCTGCTGTTTCTGTCCAGGGTGGATACAAACACCCTGGGGTGTTTCTTTCCTCTACCACATTGTACAAATATGACTCCAAAGCCCGCTAACTTTTCAAGCAGGTATATATATTAAATTTTCAACCCACAAACCCGCTACACAATAAGATTACACCCAATGGACAAAGATACAAATTGTCCTTCTTTATGAGATAAAAGAGACCTACAGAATCCTTTGAAAATATTCATATCTACCTATCAACAGTTAAGTCCACCTGGGTCTAGATCATCCTTCTTGAGCTCCATCTTGATTCTACCGGAATCTCTCTCTGCCTCCTGCCTCTACTTCTGCTCCTCAATCTTCCCCAGCTGATCTCCCTTCTGTCCGATCATGGGTTGGTTAACATAAACTTACATACATATATTAATGGGGACAAGAAACATTTCTGAGAGAAACAGTATGTTTGCTGTACCTGCAAGGTATAAGATCTGCAAGGGGGAAGGGGAGTAGCTCACAGAGTAGCAGAGGGTACACTAATATTTCTTGGTGTACACAAAAAGGTTGGGACTGCTCCAACAAGGAAAACATTCATATTATTGTTGTAATGTATATAAACAATATAATGTATTGTTTATCAATGAAATTCTACTGTGTTAGTGCTTAGTTTATGACAATAAAACACATTCTCATATGCTAAAACTTCTCTAGATAGAATTTAAAGTATATTTATTGTTTCCAAATTATATAATTGATGTTTTCGTGTGATGAGGTTCTTGAAATCCCCCCATAAACACACACACACACACACACACACACACACATACACACATACACACACACACACACACACACACACACACACACACACACACACACACGTCTATGTGTCCCAAAAGTAAGCCATCTCAAATATTTACAGAGTACCCACCTTCCTGATGTGTCAATGAAAACTTTTGTAGATCTATTTATAGATCAAGCATATAGTGTTATTTCAGTTCTTATACTGATGGAATAATATAAACATCCTTTTAAGATGATTTTCTACCTAATCTACCCAAGGCAGAAGTGACATTCTATAGAGAAAAACAAAAACAAATCACCATCTCCATTTCTACTTTTCTAGGTCCTTCTAAATTATGCAATTGTCCTTTATCATTTTGTTCTTTTACTGCTAAAAAACCACCTAGCGAACATGCCAACATCTGCTACCTTCACTTTTTCAGTGGTATAAACTTCCATTAATAACCAATTCTTGGACTTCAAACCATGGGACTACTATGTCTAATCAACTAATAGAAAATGGCTGTCTTTCCATGTATTACCATTCCATCACTGTGGTAAAATGATTGAGATAGCAATGATAAAAAAACCAGACTTAAGAGCTTACATGTCCACATTTTTTAGTCCATAATTGCTTTGCTCTGCTTTGTTGGCCCTGTGACAACACAGAAGACGATAGTAAGAGTATGTTACAGAGAACACATATTCATCTGAGGATGATCCAGGAAAAAAAATAAAACAGAAATACACTGAAGTCCCAATACTCTTAATTATATGCCCCTAATGACATAACTTACTCTTACTAAGTGCCATTTTCTATTTGTCCCAGCACCTCCAAATGACACCACAACCAAGTATTTAATCACTTTATTTTCTAAATAAAATATCCTTCTTTTATATCCCAACATTTTTTATCCTCTTCATAAAACATTCATCTTAATCTACCTCCAGGAGTCTCTAAAAATCTTAACCTGTGTGACATTGCTCAGGACACCTTCTGAGCCTAAATTCAAACTGGCCTGAGAGCCACTTTTAAAAACAATTATGTACTTTTGAGACTATGCAGGATAAACATTCCTATTTCGAAGGGAAGGAAAGTCTAGAACAGTACTTATGATAAACAAAAGCACCAAATCACAGACTACTCTATGGGTAGAAGAATGATTTATTTGGAGACAAATTGCTGAGCTACCCCATGAGACCAGAAAACAACTCTACAAGAAAGTACGCAAATGTTGTATGATAGTAGGGATTGTGTGTGCTGCAGGGCGTGTCTTTGAGCTAGTGCAGCTTTTTTGCATTAATTGGGAACTACATGCACTTTGGTTCCATCAGTTGAAAATGGAAGTAATGGTTTTTCTGACAAATAGAAACTCACATTATAAGGTTTCTGAGGAACATTGAGTTTAGGTTCCTGTCTTATTTAGGATTTTTCTACTGTGAACAGACACCTTACAGGGCTGGCTTACAGGTTCAAAAAATCAGTCCACTATCATCAAGGTGGGACCAGGGCAGCATCTAGGCAGATATGATGGAGACAGAGCTGAGAGTTCTACATCTTCATCTGAAGGCTGCTAGCAGGATACAGGCTTCCAGGAAGCTAGGATGAGGGTCTTAATGCCCTGGCCCACTGTGACACACCTACTCCAACATGGCCACATCTCCTAATAGTGCCACTCCCTAAACAAAGCGTATACAAACCATCACAGTTCCCAACAATTATCTGGTTTAACCTGTAAGAATCTGGCCTGTTTATTTTTTTTCTTTTTTCGTCTTGGAACAGTATCAGCAGCACTGTCCTTCAGGAACCTGTGCTGTGACGCGACAATCTGGAGAAAAACACCAAAGCAGAAAAACAGAGGAATCCAACAACAAATCTAGGATCCAAGACACATGTGAGTATATTAAGCTCCAAAAGGCTTGGGCAATCCTGCTCTGGTGGATTTAGTAATTGCAGCATACACGGCCAGTCTCTTAGACTGGCGCTTACCCACTGCCTCCAGCTTTCAGCTGCCTCTGTTCTCAATCATGTCATCTCTGACTTCCTGGGGTCTTTTCTGCAACCTTAGCTTCACTCTTGCAGCTTCAGATAAGCTCCTGCCAGGAGCTGAGCTTGGGGTTTCTAAGAGCCTGGGCTCCCAAGCTTACCTTTGAAAGCTCTGTGTAAAGTCTGAGGAAACCCAAACTTCAGCCTTTCTGGTGCCTTCAAACCACTATCGAGAGAAAGACTACACACCACTTCTGTGAGCTGTAAAGGGCCTTCGGAAACATGCATCTGAGTGCCCTTACAGCTGAATGTAGATAACAAATCCTAGAAAAAACAAATCTCAAGGATGTTCCTTTGGAGTAGCATGCCCCAGGGCCTTCTTATCAAATGAGTTTAAAGTTTTGTACCTGTGAGCATGCATTAGAAAACAACCCACTGAGTCTTTTTTTCCCCTTTCTTTTATTGAATATTTACTTTATTTTCATTTCAATTGTTACCCCTTTCCTGAGTTTCGCTCTGTAATCTCCATACTCCATATCCCCTCTCCCGGCTTCTATGAGAGTGTTCCCCCACCCACTCACTCCCTACCTCTTCCCACTTCCCTATTTTGGGATGTTGAGCCTTCACAGGACCAAGGGCCTCTCCTCCCATTCATGTCCAACAAGGTTATCCTCTGCTACATATGAGGCTGGAGCCATGGGCCCCCCTATGTGTACTCTTTAGTTGGTGGTTTAGTCCCTGGGAGCTCTGGGGTTTCTGGTGGGTTGATACTGTAATGGTTTGCAAACCCCTTCAGCTCCTTCAGTCCTATTTTTAACACCTCCATTGAGGACCCTGTTCTCAGTCTAGTGGTTGGCTGAGAGCATCGCCTCTATATTTGTCTGGCTCTGGCAGAGCCTCTCAGGAGAGAGCTATGTCAGGCTTCTGTCATCATGTCCTTCTTGGCATTGACAGTATTGTCTGGGTTTGGTGGCTGGATCTTCAGGTGGTGCAGTCTCTGGATGACCTTTCCTTCAGTCTCTGCTCCACACTTTGTCTCTGCATTTCCTCCTGTGAGGAATTTGTTATGATGACCTCACGTTCTCTTTTTTTTTTTTCTTGTCCTGATATAAAGTATCTGCTTTCTTTAACAGTGTTCATCAGTAGTACCTGCTAATTTAATTTCATTCTCACCACCCACTACGTTTTGCTTCCCAATCTTTTCCACTCTGCAGGTTTTTGTTTTGTTTTGTCCTTGCTATTCATTGGATATAAAACATCATCTCATAAAAGACTCAGGCTTTGGAAGCTTGTTTCCTCAGCTGATGGATCTGATTCTTAAAACTTCCTGAGGGTTTTTACTGTAATGGATTAATACAATGATGGATGCATAACATAATCTTATTGTAAAATATAGGACTAGCTAGAAAAAGGCCACCCCAGCGCACATTCACTTGACTTGCACTTTGCCCATGATTCCTTTCTGTCTCATTTTCTCTCCTTCTTGACTGCCACGAGGAATAATCCTCTACTGCAGCTCACGTCCAAAGGAAGGGAACAACCTCACTGCTAATTCTAGCTGTAAATTTGATCAAACAAGCCAAGAGTATGTGCTTTCTTCTGAATTATGTTCTGCTTAGAAATGTCTATGGAGAGATTAGTTAGGCCATGACTTTTAAAAGCATCTATTCAGGAAGTATTAGGGATGTGACATAGGTAGCTAAGTTTTTTGTCAGAGTAGCATCTAAAGCCTTTATTCAATTTTCAATAACATATAAATTTCCACATGCTGTGGTTTGGATAAAAGTGGTTCCCACAGACTCATAGGAGATAGCAGCTCTATTTGAAACAATTAGGACTGTGTGACTGTGTCAGAGAAAGTATGTGACTGGGGGTGGGCACTGAGGTTTCAAATGCCCAATCGAATCCCACTGTCTATCTTCCTGCTGCCTGCCAACGTGGATGGGGTACTCTCATTTTCCTCTTCAGCACCATACCTGCCTCGATGTACCCATGCTTCTTAGCATGAAGATAGTGGACTAGCCCTCTGAATGTAAGCAAGTCTCAGTTAAATGCTGTGCTCAAGGTGTCTCTCCACCACAATAGGACGTTGATTAAAATACTGTTGGTGCACCAAAGCATAACTTACGTTTTCTACACTTCTGCCACAAATTGGTCTTCCAGGTATACGTCAGAATTCTTACATAAACTCTGTTTAACGAATTCTAAGATTTCTGCAGCCTGTGTTTCAAAAATCTCCCTACAAAACAACCTGAGAATTTTTTACTTATCACTTCAGTTATGATCAGAGCAGAAAGTATAATGATCTGTACCAATTTTCTGCATTTTAAGATTTTTGTTATTATGACAGAATATGTGACATTATCTATTTTAAAGGGGGAGCAAGGTTTTTCTTGGTTGATTATTTCAGAAATTATAGACAATAGCCATTTGGCACAGTTGCCAATGACCTACATTCATAAGGCACATCGTTGTACAAGTACATTTAGATGGAAGTCTATTTACTTCCTGATGACAAGGAGGTGAGTGAGACAGGCATGAAGCACTGGAATCCTAATATTTACCTCCTAGATAGGCATGAATAAGACCCAAATGTGACCTATTAAAACTCATTATTTCCCAACACCATGGGTGTGCCATGGATTCTTTAACCAATGAGTCTCTTATAGACACTTCTCTATTTGTCACTCTTTTCACTTTTGTATCAAAGTTTGTAAGGTTAGACTAAAGATGGGGTAAGAATTTATTTTCTCATTGTTTGAGGGAACTCTGTCAATTATGACAGGGATGGAATGGTGGGTTAGAGAAGCTCCCATCCTTAGCAGGTGAATTATGAAACTGCTTGTTCATGTCTTAGCAGAGGAGACTGAAAACTTTGTTGAAAATCATGGCTGGGCTAAAACTTGTGAGGTCTGCTTCTCTGCACCAAGCTTTCTCGTCTTAACCCTATATCCTTAAGGTCTACAACTTCCATAAACAGTGCCACAAGTTAGGCACTAATGTTCAAAAATATATCTGTGGGGGATTCTAGATATGTAACTCATTCTAGGACAGTATTTTGGCTTATTACTTTGTAATAATTGGAACTGTATTAGTCTAACTTCAAATGTTTTTATACTGTAAGAACATCAGTGCTGTTCAGTGGATCAGATCAAAAGTATCTTCTGTGATTTTTGGCAACTTCTTAGCTGTGAACCACTATAGAATAGCACAAAAATAAAATAAAATTAAAAATATAAAAAATAAAGAAGTTTTATGGTAATCAATACCCAATAACAATAAATGAGCATTGGTTTTTCAAAGTGGAGTAATAAAGACATAGTAATAATAATAATAATGATAATTATTATTATTATTATTATTATTATTATTATTATTATACCCAGAGGGAAAACACCAAGTCATCAGTCCCATGTATGGAGGCTACAATGGGCCCAAGCAGTCTGATCCCTACATGTCTGCTATACATTTGAGCGGGCTTCACTTAGCGCCTGCAACGCTCCTCAGCCAAAATCCTTCCTATCTTCCATTTCCAATACTCTGGGATCAGCACTGCAGCAAGGATTCACTTTCCTCTTTTTGTGCAAATCCTTGTCAGGAGCTACCTTTAAGTAATCTAGCCCTGCCTTTTTTGTCTTCTGCAGTTTCCTGGAGTCTTAAAGTAAGCTTCTCTGAATCCACTACTATTACAAACTACAGAGCTGTCAAAATATCACTCTTTGGCCATTTCTGCTCTGTTTTCCTGCTAGCCCTAGTTAGAGGCCCATATCCTTTGACACCGGCTATAGTAAGTTCTGGTTTCCAGTCCTCACTGCCCAGAGAAAACGTTATTTTAGATGGTTTGATTTATACATGGGGTAATCAAAGCAATTGGGGGGGGGGGGTAGAAAGCAGGTGCCTCTCTCTTATTTTTTATTTTTTCTCCTTAAAGATAATGCACATTTTACATGCAACCATACCAAAGCCCAAATCTTATACAGTCTTAAATTTTTTTTCCTAAATAAACAAGTCTATTAATTTCTTTAATTTGGACTCACTCAACTTTTAAATGCTCAGGTAGAATATACCCAGTTAATGTATATAGAGCCAATCATGTATCCAGTTAATTGCCAGAATGTAATAAAATGGTCTTCAGTCAGATTCCCCCAAATAGTATCATTACCCAGTGACATGTCAGGAGTATTTATTGTGCACACTTCTATTGCTCCACACTCCCACCAGAATCATCCATTAAGCTCTGCTTCAAGCACTCCATATCATCTCCAATTTACAACTCTACACCTCCCTTCCTGCAAATCATTTCTCAAAGCCTACAAATTTCATTATAACACCTAGAACTTAATAATTCAGTGGCAAATACCAATATTTGTTATTCTTTTCACAGCTTTTATCAAATACCTGACAGGAAGCAATCAAAAGTAAAAGATGTTTATTTTGATCCCCAGTAAAAGACATGGTGGTTAAGACTAACTCTCACAATGGGAATGGCAGTGTGAGGTTGCTTGCTCACATCACAATAGATCAGAAAACAGAGTATAGACCAGAACTAGAGTTGGCTCTACCCATGATGCATACCCAACAGCAAACTACTTCTTCCACTTGGAATTGTCCACCCTTAGATTAGCAAAAAGCATCCAAAGTATGAACCTAAGAAAGATATTTCTAATTCACATGTTCTAAACACATGCAAAATAATTTAGTGTATCATGGGACATGCATAGAACCAAGTCTTTCTACATGACAGAGTAGATGATAGTAGAAAATTGAAAGGGTGTAAGCTATTCTATGTTTGCTGCTGCATATTCTATACAAATAGAGTTCATTGTAGGCTCAAGTTCATACTGACCTTTTCTGCTAAACAAAGTCGGACAGTTAAGGTATTATATTATTGTACTTATCTTCTCCTTGTTTATCTGGTTTTCTAGACAAACCTATTTCCTAAAATTGTAGGTGACTGAAATTCCGTAATCAAGAGATTGTGATAAAATTTCAAAGTATGGGTTAGGTCCCCTGAGCTTCTAAGTTTATATATGATATGAAATTTAAGTTTGTAAGATACTTGATAATGAAGTAGTTACGTTTAATATTTATAAATGTAATGAAGCATCATTGACACGATACTGTGGCTTGGGATAGATTTTTTAAACTCTGTAACAATGTGGAGAATGTATGGATGGCTTAGTCCTCAGCATGGGGGCTGCTCTTGCAGAGTAAAACAGCTCATTTCTCAGAACCAAAGTTAAGTGACCCATAACAATTTATAACTCCAGTTCTATGGATTCAACACCCACAGTTATATGCACAGAATCCTACTCACTTGCACACACATAATTAAAAATAATAACCATTTTTACCAGAAAGCATAAAGAACATAGATTGCACAATTTGCTAAAATTAATGATAACTGTCCATTTGCATTTAGTCAACATTTTTGGCTCAGGCAACAGTAAGCTTAATTTGATGAGAATTTTTTATATGTTTTATTATTAAAATGGAAATTGTATTATACTTTTCAGTGGTTAGTTTACCAAGTAGTCAGCAAAAAACAGGGCATTTTGAAAAATAAAATAAACCAATGTATGTCTTATGTCTCTTGTGGAAGAATTTCCATGGGCTGTATGCAGTCTTGAAAGGAGGAAGACTCTGTATGAATTTGTGTAAGAGATGCCTGAATACCTTGCAGCCTAACTTAAGTCTCTTGAGGCTCATGTCTGAAGCTTTGTTGTATTTGGCCATTTGAAGTTCATTTTTCCAATGATCTAGCATAGCCTTCATGAATGATAAGGGAACGTGATATTGTTCAAATCAAGCCTACTTGAGCTAGACAAGGAAAACGAAAGGCTAAACATGAAGACTGAGTTATTTGGCTTTAGTTCCCATAGCTTACATTTTGCCATTTCCAGACAAAATAAAAAAGTGACTCATACCTCATTGTGGTGGGGCTGAGAAACTTTTCTACAGGTAAAATAGGCAGTTAATGTTAGAAATTAAGTGAATGATTCATGGTTGAAATGAGGCTTGGAATTTTTTTTGTCTTTTCTTTTGACATCACTTATGTTTTACATATAATTTTATTATGAATGGTTTTAAGACTGATACTTAAGACACAGAAATTGTCCCAGCTTCTTCTGTGTTAATCTCAGTATGTGGGAGGTATAAGCAGGCACCTATCTATGAATCTTAGGCCAGCTGTTCTACATAGCATGTTTTAAGTCTGCCAAAGCTACCCTGACTCATATAATGAATTGAATTAAACATTTACTAGTTAAGTTTAAACTCACATTCTTTTTAATTATAAAATGAGCTTAAGTAAAACAAAAAAAAGAGAAACACATTTTCCTTGTGAGAGCCCAAGATCTAAAATGGGTCTTTGTGGGGCAGATCTTTGAATAGTGCACCTTGTACATGGTTAGTATTTGCATTGTAGGCTCAACAGCAACTAAATAATTCTCACTGTAAGCATTAGGGAATGGGAATCTTTTTTTAAGAACACAGGAAGAAAACAAACTTACAGTTGTAGGAGATGATGAAGACATTTTGCTACATCATTGTGACATGTGTTGAGGCAGGGAATTATATTTATTTTTTGAATCACATTTATAACATCCCTTATGACTTCTTTATTCTCACTACCAGCATTTTAAATATTAAGTTCAACTACTAATTGAATTTATGCCTCCTAAGGTAACCTCTGTTTTCACTGCGTTCCAACTTAACGTAATTATCATTATATTATAAACATTCTTTTCCTTATAATTGTATTGTTTAATATTTAGTCTCCAGGACAGCTTCACACTGTAATTATATTATGTGTGTCATGTTTGCTCCCTATTGCCCTTGAGAAAGACTGTCCTGTTCATCCATCCTGTGTTGGAATATTTTAGTTAAAATCCAACTGCAGAGTAAATTAAAAGTCGAATGCACTGAAATTAAGCTATTCTTTCACATTCTGAAATTATTATGGGAGAAAAGCCAGAAGTCCCATGATAAAAAAGAATTTAAATACAGTTTATATGCCTGGACTTCTTTAAGTAAAGCAAAATAAAAATACGTAAGGGCATATTTTCACTAGTTTCCTCTTATGAAGGAGTCACCTAAATTGTGTTAATTTACAGATTTTGTTGTCTAGAAAACCCAAACCTATGTATGTGTTCTGATGTTATCAAAAACATATTGCATGATAAAATATGACAAATACTTAACCCTGATACATTTAGAGTGAGAGTTTATATATCATATAGAGACATTGTACTTACACACTTCTATAACTTAGCATTTTACTGTAACATATATAATAATGATATGCTTGCACAGATATAGAGAACATATTTTAATAAATATATATTATTTGTCTAGATGTGCACTAAACTCAGTTACTTTTTGTTTTATCGTTTTTAGGGATTCACTATGTAGTCCTCATCAGCCTTGAGCTCTCTGTGCAGACCAAGCTGGCCTTGAATTCATAGGAAAGTGACTATGTTTGTTCTGAGAGACATGAAATTAAAGCTGTGCACCACCACACCTAGCTTACAAATAATATGGACTCAACGATTAAGAAAATTTTACTATTAATTTAAAATAATATGACATAGTTATGGTTTATAAATTTTCAACAAGTGCTAAGGATCAGGTTGTTTTAGATTGTGTAAGAAACATAGTGATTTATGAGCTTGTAAAATGATGATGATTCAGAAAATGGGCCAGCATAAAGCATCTCTTTATGATTTCTTCCTCCAGCTTACTGAGTTCCTGCCTTGACATCCCTAAGTGATAGAATGTGCCTCTCCTGACTCTGGCAACCCCCTAAGAGTTTCTCTATATAGTTCTAGCTCACTTTGGTGACAAGGCTGACATCAGACATTTAGATCTGCTGGCTTATGCCTCCCAAATGCTGGGATTAAAGTTGTGTGACATCACTACGTGCACACACACACACACACACAGACACGTCACACACACACACACACACACACACACACACACACACACACACACACATATATATATATATATATAATGTGATTTTGAATGTAAGCCTAATAAACCCTTGCTTTACCAAGTTCTTTTTGGTTGGTTCTTTATTCTAGCAACAGAATAAATCTATGACTCACTGTAAATCATTTTTAGCAAAGTATTAGAGATTAGTAACCTGTTTTCTTAGAAGATCATGTCAAAGTAAGGTGCAAAGAAAAAAGAGAATATTGTTAACATGGCATTTTAAGAGTTTTGCATTAAGAAATGATATGTTCTAACTCTTTAGATTCTTTTATTTTCAAATGTTTATCCCTCAACATGTCTTTGACATTGGGAAGTAGTATAAGTAAGAAATGAGTTCTTCTTGAAAGTATACAAAAATAATTTCTAGCCAAAGCTTCTAAATGCTGCATTTTTACATAATTTTTATTTTCTTTACAAGTATACATAAAGATAACGGAATATGTGTCCTACATAACACTCTGGAAAAAAGTAATTTTTAGAATAAACATAGACTGAATATTAGTCAATTTTATTCACTAAAACCAAATTTTATTTCTCCTTTCATGAGGAAATGCTACCACTATTCTTAATTACCTCATATTGAAGGGAGACTAAGTCTTCCTAACTCAAATGGTAAATTTTCTTAAGAGCTTCCTATAGGAAACACTGATATTGCATTTCTTAGGAGAGTGTATTAACAGAGGACCTGAAAGCATTTTAAAAATAAATGAGTAGAAATGGTAATAAAATTTTGATTAAGATACAAAGACTAATTTTAACAGGAAATCTGGCCAAAGTATGTTAAACACCATAGAAAATTCTGTCCTTTTCAGGGAAGGGTTCCTCTTGAGGAAATATTAATATTACAAAGTTCTTCTATAAACTACGAAAATAATGTTTGCACCTTTAATAGTTAAATGAGTTGTGGTCTTTGTTATGTGTTGTTAGAAACCAGCTCCTTCAACGTTCCAGGTTATGTGCCCTACTCTAAGTTATACCAGCAACCTCACCAAGTTTCTTAATTTAAACTTAAAGCATTATTTGGAATATTTCAATATTGCTTCAACGCAAAGTCTGATCTTTATTTGTAGATTGAGGATAAATGAGAAACAAAATCTTAAATGAATATGACAACAGCCATATGAGAGTAGGATGGAGAGAGGAGTCACAGACAACAACAGGAACCCAGGTGGTAAACACAGTACCTTGTTAATAGAGAACAGAGATAGGTCACCAGAAAATGAAAATAATGGAGACAGGTGACAAATGTGTAGGATAAAAAAGAAACAAAAGGCCATTCTTAATAATATCTGTGTTCTGTAGCTGCCAACTTCATTTAGTTAGTGCTTGATTTAATTTGGCTATACTTTAAATGCAACCCAAGCCACATACACTTTTGCCCACTAATCTATATCTCCAGCTGTACCTCCTCTATAAACTGCTAAAGTATATGTCATAATAATTAAACAAATATGATGAATCACTTATAGTGGTATTAATATTAAAAACATGTCAGACTCTAAATGTCCTTTAATACAGTAGGTGATTCTACTTTTTTTTGAGTATATTAACTATTTCTCAGTTATGTTGTAAATTTCCTTTATATAAATGTAGTAGCTGTTGCAACCAGGGAAACTAAAAGTATCACAGGAGTGAACTCTCTTTTTATGGAGTAGATAGTCGACAGTACATAGTTTACTGCATAAATGTTTTACAATAAATGTTTACAATTAAAGCTGCACATTTGTGTGCTGCTATGTACATAAATTCACAAAGCCTTTAGTTTACCAAGATTAGTTTTTTCTTTTTTTCCCCCAATTTCTTATTGTTTACACTGTGAGCTTTGAGAAGAGGGTTATGCAGAAATACAGTGTGTTGAGTTGCTAGAAGTTCTTCCTTCATTTTAGACATCGCTGGAATTGATTTTTGTCATACATTTTGAAACAAAGGAAAATAATGTGTTCAAGATGTCATAGTTTAGAATTTGATCACATGGGATGGTGTTTTCTCCTTTTCCCACTTGGTAAGCACTCAGAAGGTGTGAAATGAACATCGGGGTGGCACTTAGTGATGTCTGTGCGTCCCTTGTCATCCCTGGTCAGAGGTAAGCGATAGGACATGAGGAAATTGCTGTAATCATTCCTGAGGTTGTGATGTGGCACATTTACAGGTCTGCATGAACAGCTGGAAGCTTTCTCAGTTCATCATTCATGAGTTGTTTCACAAGCCTTGTCAACAGTTATTCCTCTAAGGGGCAATCATACACATCCTGCAATCCTAAAGGACTACAAAGTGATCTTGAACTAGCACTTACATTGATGCTGCTTTCTTAAGCCTCAAAATGGCTCCTCTATGGATACAGACACAAATCTGGTGTTGGAGTGACTAGGTAGTCCTACGAGTTTGACAGTGTTATTATTTTGTGGTATAAACACATGCCTTATGACATTTATCTGCATTGCATTGTTTGCAAATTAATATTCATCACAGGGTATATAAGATACCCTTAATAAATTGAGGCATTCTAATGTTCTTGAGATTACAACCTAGAGAGTATGTGGGGGCTCTAGGCAGGTGAGTTTATTTTCTTTATACTAAGAGGTGTATAATTGCCTCTGCAGATACTGATCAGTGTAGATGGATGTTTCTTCAGGTATACTTAGATACTAGAGATTTATTTTGTATAAATTTATTAGAGTGTGTCTTATATGTCTAGTTTAAATCTGAAATAAAACCATGTCTGCTTTGAAGAGGAAAATTTCAAATGCAGTTCATTATGAAATAGATACTGTTACCATTTGATGACACCCAGAAAATATTTGTTTGAAAACAATTTTTCTTGGTTTTGACTTGATAGCCAAAACCAGTTAGCTTGTGTAGTTTAGAGAAATGGAATATTACTTGTAAGGTTTAAAGGTGATGTTTAATTGTAACATATGTTTGCTGTTTGCACTGCTAATTACTTGGTAGTTTTGTTTTTCATATGTTTGTTTCTCTAACATTATCAACCATTTTTCCTTCTTTCTTCTTTTTCTTTTTAGTAGAGAATAGATTTTATTCAGGACATGAGGAGGACAGTTGGAAAGGTAATAGAGACAGAGAAAGTCAGAGAGAGAGATAGAGACAGAGGGAGAGAGAGACAGAGGAGGGAGAGAGAGAGAGAGAGAGAGAGAGAGAGAGAGAGAGAGAGAGAGAGAGAGAGAGAGAGAGAAAGAAGAAGAAGAAGAAGAAGAAGAAGAAGAAGAAGAAGAAGAAGAAGAAGAAGAAGAAGAAGAAGAAGAAGAAGAAGAAGAAGAAGAAGAAGAAGAAGAAGAAAAGAGGAGAGAAAAGGAGGAGAGAAGGGTAGAGGAGAGCAGAGCAGAGAAGAGGAGAGAAGATGAGAGAGAGAGGAGGGGAGGGGAGGAGAGGAGAAGTAAAGGCTGGTCATGAGCATTGGAAGTAGCAGGGAGGGGAACAGAGTTAGAGAGGGAGCAGGAGGGAGAGGGCAGAGCTAGAGCAAGAAGGTAAGAGAAAACCATCTTTCTTTTAATTAAAAATGTATATGATTGTGATAAGTGTCTTACTTTCTTTTCTATTGCTGTGAAGAGATATCATGAGGAAGATAAGTTGGAAATGTAAGCAGCACTTTATTGGAGACTTGCTTGAAGTTTCAGAGGGTGAGTTCTTGATCATCATGGCAGGAAGCATGATATCAGTCATGCAGACATGGACAGTAACTGGGAGCTTATATCTGATCCAGAAGCACATAGCAGAAGTTGTGATGTGGCCAAGGCTTTTGAAACCTTGAATCTCACTGCCTAGTGACATGCCTCCTAAAGTTTCCTAAGTAATCCATCAATTACAACCAAATATTCAAGTACATGAACCTATGGGGGTCATTCTCATTCAAACCACCACAATGATTAATATTCTCAACTTCCCAGAAGATAGAATTGATAAGTAAGCAAACCTCTGGACTTGTCTCTGAGGGATTTTCATAAATAAGTTGAGGGAGAAGTCTTACACTGTCTGTGGACAGAATTCTCCTCAGACTGGATAAAAAAGAGAAAGCTAAATAGGACCAGTCATTACTCCAGGCTTTGTGATTTCTGACCCAATGTGACTGGCAACCTTACCTTCCAGATAGGTGTGGTTGCCTGCAATTTGCAGGATCCTTCAGTGTATGTTTTCAAAGTGCTGGTATCAGAGACATGTACAACCATGACTAGCTTTCTTGCTTTGATTAGGTTTAAAGAATTGTTTCACTGTTGACTGCCAATAGGATTGCACTGACATAATATTTTTTTTTTTTTTTTGTATATGAATGTTGTGGATACAGAGCATTTGTTATTACAGCTAAAGCTTCTCAGTGAACTTTTTATAACAATATTGTGACCTTCTGTGTCTTTTATAGATTTTTCTTTTACCTTGGATCTATTTTATCTATCTACATATGCTTAGTTAAGATTTTCATGGACTCTCTCTCTCTCTCTCTCTCTCTCTCTCTCTCTCTCTCTTTGTTCACTTTTACCCTATGTGAGTCATGACTGCTGATGTCTTAGTATTTTTCTATTCATATCTTTGGCATAAGGAATCAAACTGTTTTCAATTAACAGAATAATTGACAAACATTTTATCAGTATAGCAGTGGTAATAATATTTATTTCCGTATGCCTTTGTGTATTAATTGTTTCTTTTCACCTGCTGTGAGGTAACTGAAATCTTTTCTGAAATGATTGCTTGGGCTTGCCACAGGAATCATGAGCTTTTCCCTTCTACATAGAATGCCATCTTGGCCTCTATATATTACAGAGTTCCCTATCTTGACATTTTAAATCTTGTTGTTCTCTAGTTAGCACATCAAATTACAATTATTTCGTTGTTGGGAAGACTGTTTCTTAGAAGGAAGAAAGGGCTGATAGTTTCTTACTAATAATCCTGAATTATATCCTGCCACAGTAGCTGTCATAGGTATCAAAAATATTTGCTCATGTCAGTTATGGAACAACCGTGGTCTGCTGTGCTCCTGCTTCCCTCTGGGGTGGAAGACATCTCTGGATACCAAACTGAGGAGTTGGAATGGATCCGGAAGACAAATAGATTCCATCGGGCTCTCATCAAACTCACGGATGCTGGGAGAGTTACAGCCCTTAGAAGAGAAGAAAAGAGGTTTGGGAGGACTATACTCCAGGTCCCAGGTCTGCTACAGTGACAGGGGCAATCCCAGTGGTGTGAGCTGCCACTGCTCTGATTTGAAGCTCTGCAGGCAGCAAGAGCCTGAGATCCAGTGGCATGCTTCAGGAGAGAGAAAACATCCCCAAGTGTTAAAGTTACAGTTCTGTAAAGACAGCCATTCTCAGATGTTCCTTGGTGAAATAACTTGTGTGCCTTATTCCCTGTGGACAGGGACTATATGAATCCTGGGGAGTGGGATGGGATGTGGAGGATAGATGTTATCTATTGGCTGAATTTGAAATGTTAGTGGTGTTTTATCTGCATGGTTAAAGACTGTAGGTGCTACATTATGTTACTGACATTTGATCGTCCTCTTGGTGGGCTGTTGTGGTTTTGTGTTCCAGAGCAAGTACAGAGACAGGTAGAAAGTGGCTCCACTTGTTCCCTTCTTAAATCTCTGAGATTCCTGGGGACTGGATTCACTCAATCTTACCAGTTCTTATGCCTGTCTGGTGGCACTTTCTACTTGTCTTGCAAACAACCATTTTTGAATGTATTTATCAAATTTTATGTTAAAAGCATAATAAATATATGGATAAAATGGAAACTACAGCCATTGAGTCTGTTATTTTATAAAATTATTTTATTGGATATTCTCTGTATTCATATTAAACATGTTATTCCCCCATCTTCCCTCCCCTTCCACTTGTTTCTGAGTCTGTTATTTTGTTTTTGTTCTTGTTGTTGTTAGTTTGTTTTGTTTTTGTTTTTTTATTTTTACCTGATTAATGTCTTTTAACTTATTGAAAACTAGTATCTAATTTTCCTTAAAATTCAGATTTCTTAATTTTTAAAAATTATTCTTTTTATGTGCCTTTCTGTTTTGTCAGTATTTATGTCTAAGTAAGGATGATAGTTTCCTTGGAACTGAACTTGCAGACAGTTCTGAGCTGTCATATGGGTGTTGGGAATTAAACCCATATCCTTTGGAGGAGTAGTCAGTGCTCTTAACTGCTAAGCCATCTTTTCAGCCTGCATTCAGGTTTTTATTTTTAATTTATAACTATAATACTGCTATGCTACAGATTATTACAATATGAGATAATCATACACTTTTACATTTGAAGTATTTTCATGTTATATATAATTTAATACTTCATTTCTCATTAAATAGTTTGCTCCTAACAATTTCGCTGCTGCATCTAAGCCTTCGTTTCTCAAATACTCTACACATACCTCTCTATAGTGCCAATCTACAGGCCAAATTTTATTTCTTAAACCTTTTGAGGAGACAGTCAACATCCAAATCATAGTGCGACTTCTCTGGGCCCCGGGCCCATGTGTACTTTCTGATTCAAGTCCACTCACCCACTAATTTCTCAGAATTTTAACTGCTGTGTCATTGTTCAAAAATCCAAGTTCAAAGTCTCCAAGTTAAAGTCAAGCTCGACGAGAAAAGCCTATGAAAAACTCTTACAGTGGGCTTTATATTCCTAGGATTCAGGGGTAGAACGATCTGTGCAATTTCTCATGTCAAATGTGAGGCATAGGAGAATGAAGAGGATGGATAACAGCATGCATGTCTAAACCAAGCAGCAATAGCACAGAATCCTAAAACTCTCTGATGGTTAGTGGTACTGTGTAGAGAGGTAGGGTTCCCAAGGTCTTCTATAACCCAGATGCCAGCCCTCTCCTACAGAAAGACCCCATGGACATTCTATCTGATACAGATAACACTGGGGTCCCCTTTGAGATTCTTAGTCTCATTAATACAATAGTTTAGGAACGGAGTCAATTGGAAGTTCAGGGATAATTTTATTAGAGCTTAAAAAAAAAGTCTCAGGGAAAATAAGCTGTAAACCTCATCATCTGCCTGAAGGAGGAGAATAATGGAGAGGCAATAGATGCTAAGGCTATTGTAGATTGGCGTTAAGGTGATATATAATTGGATATTGGAGAGGTAGGTGGAGAAAAGGTAGGAAAAGGGAAGAGGGGGCAGAGAGAAAGGAGAATAATAAAGATGGAGCTCGAGAAGGATGAGCTGAATCTAGGTGGACTTAATCGACGTTAGGTAGATATGAATATTTATAGAAGGGCAGTTTGTATCTTTGTCCATTGGATGTAATCTTGTTGTGTAGAGGGTTTGTGGATTGAGAATTTAATATATCAAACAACCATGACAAGCTATCGGGCTTTAGAGTCATGTTTGTGCTGGGCAGTGGAGAGACTGAACACCCTCGGGTGGTCATATGCACCCTGGACAGGGGGGCGGGGTGGAGTGAAATTCCTAGGAAAGCAATCGTGAGGAGAATATGGCTTGCGGATAGAGTCAATGCGATTGGCTCTACACTAGAGCAGCGTCTGCAAAGTGAGACCGTGGGGGTTAATATAAACCCTTAAGTCCTCCTTTTTAATATTTACTGCAACAGTATGTGATAAGGCAAGACAGTATAGAGGCTTCTTCATCTTTTTCTTTTTTCTTTTTTCTTCTCTTGCTGAGGCCGGTTCAGGTTGTGGTAGTTTCAATAGGTATAGACCCGGATGACTTGTGTGTTTGAGTGCTTTGCCCAAGGGCAGTTTGGGCCTATTAGGAGTAAAAGTACCCTTGTTGCAGAAAATATGTCATGCTGGGGGCAGGCTTTGAGGTCTCCTATGACCAAGCTCTGCCCAGTGTAGAATTTAGTCCCCTTCTGCTGCTGCTAGTAGATCAAGATGTGGTAGTTTTAGCTGTTTCTCCAGGACCACATCTGCCTGGACAGTCATGCTTCCTACCATGACGATAATGGCCTAAACCTCTAAAATTGTAAGCCAGGTCCAATTACATATTTTTCTTTATAAGAGTTGCCTTGGTAATGGAGTCTCTTCACAGCAATAAAACTTTAACTAAGACACAGGTTTAACTAGAATTTGATATCCTTGATGAAGAATCCCATGGAAAATGTCAAACAGTTTTCTAAGAAAATGAGGTTAAGATGCCCTAACTAAGTTGTATTGGCTTCTATTAAACTGCATTTTTTTTTTTTTTTTTTTTTTTTTTTGTGAGGAATACCCTCCTATTGTGGCTTCTGTTAAACTGCTGTTTCCTTGATGCTCTCCTATAGGGGCCACATAAGATGCCCTTGAGTTTTACCTTCAAAATCCTGCTGTTCTGGACATTCAGAGCTAAACTTGGGTTCGCACATACCTAGGTGTAGTCCAAACTAGGTAGAATAAAGACTTTCATTTGGCTACAAATTGTGTCTGAGTGCCATCATAGTTAGGCTTCCTAAAGTAAAATCAGAAGAAACTGCTGGTCAGAATCTCTGAATTAAGCACTCTCTAGCCTACACAGGGACCTAATATTCTAGTTGGGCTGGTTAAATCACTTGGGTCAAGGGATCACCCGAGAAAGGTAGATACATCTTAAGCCATGTTGACCAGACAGGTAGAATCATTAGTTCTTTGATGAGATTCTGTTCTTTTTCTTCACAGAATGTTTCCACCTCTATTGTAGAAGTTGTAGTGAGCATAGCTTTTAAGATCCGGAGTCTGAATGTTTTTCTGAAATACACAAAACAAAGAAACAAAACCAAAAAATAAAACTGTAATTTCTTTCTGCCTCTTTTCTAAGCATATTTAATGATGTTTTTAATTTTGTTTTCATTAACACTTTGGACTTTCTCCCCCCCACCACCTCAAGTATGTTGGGCTTCCTTATTCTTTTACTAGACCTTCCCTCTCTGGTGGGTTCCTGTGTGTCTCACTTCCATGCCAGCCCCTTCTCCATTCTTGTTTTCTATGTGGGGCTGAGCTTTTACAGCTTCTCTCCCCTGCTGCTTTTAAGTCCTAATGAGATTGCCATTGTGCTTTTATTTGAGTTCAGTCTTAAATCATTGTCTTAATGAGACTAAGTGTAGGGGTCTGCACAATGATTTGCAGAAAGACACAAATGAAACTCGATTCACCCTGACTTTTGTTAGCCACCATAGATGCAGACTTCTGGAGTCTGACACAGGGTTATTTTAGTCACATTTAAGTACAGCTCGGATTTGTAAAAAAAAAAAAAAAAAATTCCTGTTAACAAGTAACACATTACTAAGCTTACAACAAATATTAAAACATGGTTGTAAAATTCATTACAAAGTACATATGACTTGTTCCAAAAAGATGGATTCAGTAGAGTCAGAAATTATACTCAAAATAAGGCTCTGGAGAGAACAAGTAAGGTAAACGTCACGTCTGTATGATTCAGGATTGGCCTGGTCCTTTGTTAGTTGAGCTGTTGGAAAGTACAAGTGAGAAACTTCATAAGGATGGGTTTTAAGGTCTGAGGAGCAATGATCAAGATTTAGCAGGGGAAAATCTGGGATAAATAGACACAATATTCTGGAGGATCCAAGTGAAGTCTGACTCTGCAGATATCAACAGATATAGTCATAAACCACAAATAATATATAATATATATATATATCACGCATGAAAGACGGGAACATCCTCCTTTGAAGAGACATGCATAGGTGTTATATTTTTCTTGGTTTCCTTACTGCTTATCTGTGTGCACAAGGACCTCTTACCCTCTCCCACTAAGGACACCAGAATTGACCCTCATTTTCCTCTTATCATATTATCATGTTGCCTGTGACTTCCTTGGGCAAGCATTGCTAATTGCTGGCTACCATCTCGATGTCTATCCTAAAGTTTGAGCATTATTCCTATAGCCTCTTGGAGTTCCCTATCATAGAGTTGCTTGTGGGGATTTCAGCCTTTCAGTACAATGCCTGGACTAGCACATGGTCCTTTGATGGTACATTTTACAGTCTGCGTGGCTTAAAAACCAGGATCACATGTGTAAGCAGTGAAATAGTAAAACCACAAAATAAATTTGTTACATGAATACTAATAACAGTTTATTGGGGATCCATTTTTTTTCAAGTTATCTACAGAGAAGTAATAGGGGCTTATGTCCAAGTTGCAAGTACCCCAAAGACCATTGTGGAGCCAATGTAATCCTTCCCCAAACTCAACTAAAACGCATATAAAAACAAGTCTTTTATATGACAGCTTCGCAGAGGGCTTTGATCAGATATAGTCTGTTTTGATTAACCAAGAACAAGATGGTCTTTTCCAATGCAACTGAGTTTTGGGAAGGACTAAAGAATAATCTGGTACTAAGAAGGACTGAGGGTGCTATAGCACCCTCTCAGAGTGTGGTACACCTGGAGCTTAAACCATTAATAACCCAAGAGCTAAGAATATAGCCTTGTGTCAATTTTTGTTATTCAAAGATCATTACGCGTAATCTATACTCACCAAGAAAACTTTCCATGTTACGTTCTATCCTACATGTACTTTATGCTTATGGTACTCAGTGGGATATCAATGTATACTATCAAACTTCTCAAAGAATTAAGTACTGACAAAAAAGATTCATATAGTGTTATGCCAAAATATCTTTAAAAATCTGTATATGTATCCCTCTTCTTTTTTTTAAATAAAGTAGTAAGAGAGAAAAAAAAAATAATCTGGTCAACAAAATTGAGGAAATCTGTTTTTCTGCAGAAGCCCACTTTATGAGAATTCTGAGAAATGTTCAATCGAGGGTTCTGTTTACCCTTTAACTATCCAGTTTACCTGGGCCGGAATCTTCTGTTTAGGTCATTGTCATAGGCACTGCCAGTAGGGTGCTCACTTTGGACTTAACAATATGGAAGATTCTAAAGTCTTGTACAAACGGGAGCAGTTTGGGGCCTAAAGCAGCTTCTCAGCGTTCTGTAAGCAGTGTTGATAGACTACTTGACAGGATATGTTATTTCAATAAAGATTCTAGCAAGCCTCTAACAATACCTGCAAGGCTCTGGTGTCCTGATTGTGTTCATTGAGATGGGAAAAGCCACAGTTAAAGCAGATGGCTCCATTCCTTAGGTTTGGGTTCTGGATGGCCTAACAAGGAGAAAACTAAGTTCGTGCACTTCTCTCTACTTCCTGAGTGTGGATCAAGTGTGACAAGCTGCCAGTTGCTTCAATCCCCTGCCTCTCCATTTCCTCACCACAGTGGTTGTACCCTAGAACTGTGTGCCAAAATGAACTCCTCTCCATTAAAATTTGCATTTGTCACGGTATTTTACCTCAGCGCCAAGAAGACTAAGATTACAGCTAAATACAGAAATAGGAATTCTAGTAAAATGATTCTGTGGACATTAATGGGTGAGCAAAGAACCCTGGGGCTTTTTCTTCTGAACTACTTCTTCTCTACAATTTTTGAAAGAATTTTGTATTTCCATAACTCACAGTGTTCTGGCTGTGGCTTTGTAAATTCCTGAGGTACCCTCCAGACACTTCCTTTTGTCCTTGTGAAAAGCTATTGGTTTGTTTTGGTTGCTGCTGATAACTTCGCTGTCCTTGGGTATAGTTTTACATACTTTCTCTGGCCAAGCCCTCAGTGAAAACAAACAATCCAAACCCATGTTTTGATTCATGTCTTTT
The DNA here is from genome assembly GCF_963924665.1 of Micromys minutus. Taxonomy (NCBI): domain Eukaryota; kingdom Metazoa; phylum Chordata; class Mammalia; order Rodentia; family Muridae; genus Micromys; species Micromys minutus. Next base: position 28,265,900 of record NC_137976.1, read on the forward strand.
GTCTTTGAGGCTCCCAGTAGCCAGTCATTATCAGGTGAATGTTATTTATTGAACACTCAACAGAAAACCAGTTCTTTTTTTTTAATTATTGCCCCACACAGTGTCAGTGCATGAACAAGATGCATCCTTACTGTTTGTCTCTGTAAAAGAGGAATTCCTAATCTAATTCCTAATCAAGTTCTTATTTCATATGTAACTACATCTGAGTGACTGTCACAGTTCTTGTTTCAGAAAGCCTGGAAGTCTTCTGACTTCTTGCCAGAATTCTCCAGTAAGCATTTCTTCTGACATGCTAGGCATTCTTCAGTATGATTTTTACAGTCAGTTTACCACCAGCAGCAGTAGCCTCAAAGTAACTCCAAAATATTCCTATTGTGTTTATTTAGTCTTGCGAATAAATGTATATGCTAATAGTATAGTTTTTCATATAACTAATTTTTCTGGCATGTATTAAAAAATTAGAGAAAAAAATTAATGGATAATAACCATAAATTGAGAAAAACAGAATATTTTATCAAATGACTAAATTATACAATATTCTTTATCCAAAACAGTGTAAAGAAGACAATTATTATTAGGTCACTTATAATGAAATTTTATATTTTTAAATGTATTCTTTGGTCTTTTTTCACACATTTGGGTAAATTAAAGAGAATTTCATTCCTGTCTTGAAATAATGATTTTGTAACTGCAAATGACTAAAGTTAACCTTTACCTAAAGGCAATATTTTGCTCTTACTTATAGGCCTATCACAGGCTACCTCTCTGTTGCGCGGAGTGCGGAATAATTCAAATTACACTGAAATTTGAAAGGGTGTGAGGAGTAAGCACAGGTATTCAGCAGAAAAAAATTTATCTGCTCCAGAGGGACAAGGGGAAGAGAATAGGAGCCAAAGACAGGAGACAGTGCGAGAAAGGAAACAAGGAACTGGGAGAAAGGGTGTTTGTTCTGGAGGGACAAAGGACTAGGCTTTGATAAAGAGGAGAGACAAGTGGTCCCTAGGCAAATGACATTATACAAAGGGGAAAATGAGAAACCTGTTGTTAAAATGAGTTGCTTTGTTTTCTGGGGCATTTTAGAGTAGCCAAAATGAAACTTTTGATTGCTGTACTTTGAGAGTGGACATCCTCAGGAGGCAGAAAAGACCAAATAAGGGAAAGGACCTTGAGGTTTAGCTTTAAGAACATAGTAATCTGTAGTTTAGCATAGAAGAGGGCAAGGTTGTTGATAACAATACCTGCCAGAGCCATGGTCAGGCCCATTAGAGCCCTTCACAATCCTTTGAAATAGGGTTTTAATTTTCAGTTTTATATTATAAATCTTCACACTGAAAAGTTATTTATTTCATAATTTTTAACCTGTTATCTTCAGAAAGAACACATAGTTTATCATTTAAAATTGTTATAGTTCTTTGGAAACTTGCAACTGGGGTTCTTCACTAGTCTGACCAGATGTAAATTTTAACGAACAAGAGGTACCCAAGATTTGTGCTCAGATTATGGCTGTAAGTTATATTGGTCATGGGCTTATAAGGGGAAAAATCACAAGGAAAAATCTTCTAGCCTTTTTCCAAGCATATATTGTGATGTATTTTCTACCTATGTAACTGTTACCTATGTGTGATCATGCATACATCCTGTATAGGTGGGGCAATCATCCTTGCTTCCAGAAGCAAAAACTTGTAGCTTGTTATCTTACATGAACAACAATCCCAAAACTCTAGCAAATTATCTGTCCTTAGGACAGTGGGGCTTACAGGTTAGAGCCATTTTTGTTTTAGAGATCTCTTAAGCACATTAATTTAAACTTAAACATAACAGTAGCCATCACAAGTTTTTATATTTTGAAGCGTTTCATTAGGAAAAGCAATTGTTTACAATCCAAATTGTAAACTAAAAATTAGAAACCATCATGGCTAGAATGGATTAACACTTTTATGTATTGGTAATATAAAGTCACTTACATGAACTATATCTATAGTGTTAAATTTTCAGCTCTTACTAAGAGTTATTCAGAATGGAAGAGTTTAACTCAGAAATTAATGTAGTTATTCTTCTGATCATTAATGTAGAAAAGTATTTTGAATGAGAGAGAATAACTACCATTATTGTTGTTGATTATTTTGGACAAAGATGGTGCTTAATATGCACAGAACTTGAAAATTAATTTAAAATAATCTATATTTTTCACCATTAATATTGAAAAACATTAATTCAAAACTAATGTACATTAATATAAATTCTTACATTAAAATTGGTCCAGTCAAAACATAGTTTTTTAATAAATTTTTTTAAACTTCTCTAATGAAAGGTACAAATTTTCACTTCCATTGACTAGGTGTTATATTTATATAGAATCTGGTTCAGTCTTCAACTTAATTGTCAATACTCATTTTCCTTAACACCCTGTGTACATTCTTGGTATAGCAGTTGGTGAACATCATCTTGAGGAATCCTAAGGGTTTTTACAGTCCTGTACCCTCTTTACAACTTTCCCTTTCATTGAGGGCTTTTATAGTCCCACCTTCTTTTTCTAGATTCCCCTCCAACCTGGAGTAAGGCTAGACTAAGTTTCATTCTCCACCTACAGGAATATTCTTGAGTAAAGAAATTATCAGAATGTACTGACTGATCCTCTGAAAAGCCCCAGGTAGAATTCAAATGTATGTCATGCTTGCTATTCAATAGATTTAAAGGCCAATATGCTTAGTAAATAAATTTAAACTTCAACCTTTCTGATGTTACCTGTATCCCTAAAATGTATAAAAACTGCTTGTCAAAGCCATTTAGGGTCACCTTCCAGTCACTTGCCTTGAGAAGCTGATTGAAGGTTGACACCAGTGAGCCAGAAAATAAACCTCTTGCTTTTGCATCAGTCTCTGATCTCTTATTCAAGAGAGTTTCCAGGTTGCTAAGGCTCAATTTGAGTCTAACATTCTCAAGTATATTTTTGGAACAAAGCTTATCTGTGCAATTTTATACTTCTCTGTCTTTATTTGGAACAGCGATATTTTAGAGACCTGGAGAGGGGGAGGCACTTATGATAATAATTTAAATATACTTGAAAATAAAAGAATAACATGTTTCCTAAATTAATTTAACTTTGGTTATATATGGTGAGAAAGTGTTATGCACTACCATTATTAAATATGTGATTACAGAAAAAAAAATCTTAGAAAATATGTTTCTCTATATTGTTTCTCTATGTTGATGTTTAAAGCAATAACAATCAAAGAAACAAAAAGTCTGCCTGTAAATAAGAGTTTTCCAAGAAATTAAAATTATGTTACTCAAGCAATAATATATAATGTATTGTAGGAATTAACTTAGACTCAATTCTTTGACAAGGTCCTGTGTATTTTTTGCTTTGTATCATAGAATAATATTAGAGTGAATATGATTCAGTAAATAGCAAAGCCCATATGATGACTAAAGAGTGAAATACATATAAAATTTCAGCCAAGCAGAATAAGATGTGCCAATATTTTTTACTATATATTATAGTTGAAAAACTGAGGGAAAGACAAAGATGACTATATATAGACAGAGCATGACTTTAATGAAAAAAGAAAAATAATTTTTTTTCCACGGTTCTGAATTCTAAACTATAATCTTCATTTCAAAAGAGAAATAAACAGAACAAAAATGAACAAATCACCATCACCATCATTATCATCATTATTAATCATGTGTTTACATAGGACAGTCAGTCTGTAGCCAGATTGCAGGTTCAACTTCCTCTTTCTAGATGAGAATGGGCATGTTCTTGGAATGCCTCTTCATGTAAATGAAGCATTCCCTAATATATACCTAATATATACCCTAGTCCATATTGTATATTCACCTTCAATATCTCTAACCACTCCCTTAGATCTATATAGCCCTGTTCACCCCAAATAGAGTTGAACTGTTTCACTGAAGTCAATCCATTTGTAAGTACTCAGGTCTACTGAACCCCACCCCACCCCACCTGCCCATCCCACTTCCTGCCCCTGCCTCTTATTCCTGTGACCAAACCTCCCAGGGAGAAGAGAATATCAGACATTCCCATATGAATAGTTCTTAAAAATTTGGCTTAGGTGTTAAACCTAGAGAATAGAATCAATGTGGTTTTAAAACAACAAACGGACAAAGAAACAAAGAAAGAATAATTGTAGAAGTATGTAAAGCCCGAAAAAAAAAAAAATAAGGTAACCTAAGCTTCCTGGGATGGAAAATTGATGGAAGGCAAGTGTGTTTGGGAAACAAGCAAGTAACATATAAAAGATAGTCATTAAATTTTGTAAAGTGGATGGCCATGGTGCTTCCTCTGAGATGAGATAGCCTAAAGTTGTCTTTTCTCCTCAATATTTGAACTTCTCAGATTATTTTTCTTGTGTATTCTCTCAAATCATCTTAAGTTTAGAGTAACTTTTATATGAAAATAGCATGTATCTTGCTTTGGACAGGGCTTCATTTATTAGAATATTCTTGAACTCATTAGGTAGGTGACCTTGAACTCCTGATTATTCTGCCTCTACTTCTCAAATGCTGAGATTACAAGCATAGAACACAAAAATTCATTTATTATATGGTGTTCATGATCAAAGTCAGGATTGTCTAGAGGCTAGACATCAGTCTATTCAGTAAACTCTGTACTTATATTCTCATGTCCAAAGTGGCTCTTTTGAAGTTTAATGTTCATTATCCTCTTCACTAGATCTAGAATTACTGAGAAGATGCTCTACCAGCATCCTGTTATCAATCCCAGGATCCAGAACGCATAAAAGAGAAAGGATGAAAAAGACTGACTACCTCTGTTTTCTCTAATAAGATGGACTGTAGAAACCACAACTCAGCCTCTTTTAAATGTCTCTTGTCAGGTACTCAGTACACAGTAATAAGGGAAGTAACTAATACAAAAAAATTGATATTGCATGTGAAGATATTGTTATGATATATGTGGCCCTGTATTTTGTCAAACTTTGCAAATGCTTTGCTGAAGGAATGTGGAAAAACTTTGTGCTTTTGATCAACCAAACTGGCTTAATCTTTAGATTAGAAGCGATCTTGTTACAAGGTCAAAATAAGTTATTTCTGTGTGTATTTATATTTTAATTTACATTTTACCATTTTTTGACTCATTTTCTGGAATTTGTCATGTTACACACTATATATCCAGACATGATCAGATAAGATGTTCTGCCAAATCTATTAGAGATGCTCTGCTAATTTCTTACATAACAAAAAGTTTTGCAGGCTTTTGAACTTTATTATTCCCACTTCCTTCAATCTTCAGTATTTTCTTAAGCCCTGCTCTAGAGAGATAGCTCTATCTTACAGAAGACAAATATTTCTTGATTTGGCCAAAAAAATTGGTTGGTGGTCTTTACTCACATTCATCAAGATTAACACTTGAGCTAAAAAGGCCCTAGATTGGTATAAGAAATGTATAATAGGTCTTCTAGGTGGAAATGTCCTGCCAAAGACTAGAATCAATGGAATACAAGAATAAAGACTGCTATATAGAATGAGAACTCTACTAAAAAGTAGGCAAGAGGCCATTACTGTTGCATATTTTAGTTTGAGTTTTAAAAATAAATATTTTTAATCAGGTATGAATGTCTGTGTATCTGTTTTTGGGTATATGCATGTTACAATGAGTTCCCTACAAAGACCAGAGTTATTAGATCATCCTTGATCTAGAGTAATAGGTCAGTGTGAAATGCCAACATGAGTACTTTAAACAAAACTTAATTTCTTTGCTCCTACCCACTGAACCATCTCTTTTGTGCTTCTTCTTCTTTTTTTAATTGAACAACTTTATTTTAAGAAACAAAGATAAATGTACAGACTTTAAGTATTTTTGCATAAAAGTATATGAATACATTTTTGTCAGTACTTGATTTTCTTAAAGGTTTGATAGTATGCATTAAAATCTTACTAGTTACAGTGAGCATAAAGTACCTGTAAAACAAGAAGTAACATGGAAATAGTCAAAGTTTTCTTGGTGTGTAAAGATTAAGCATAATGGTTTTTCATTTTCTTGTTTTTTTTTTTTTTTTTTGGCCTTTGTTTTTTTTGAACTTCATATTTTCTGTGAGTTGTTTCTGGGGTGTTCAGAGGTATCTGGTGTTAGTATCCAATTATCAGTGAAATTCCTTTGTGCTTCTTGTAGTCTGGGTCCATTCTACCTATATCCTAAAAGCTTGAATAAGACTGATTGTAAAAGTATTGGTCTTTTACTGGTACAACACTCAGGCTTTGCAATGATTAACTTTCACTATATTTATCCATCTATACAGTGAGATAGCAGAAAATGTTTTGAAAAGATAAAATTGTACAGTTTTCGGAGGAAAAGTAATTCCTGGCTAAAGTTTCACACAAAGTATACATTTCGAAAGGAAAGTTTATTTACCTGTGGTAAACTTCAAGGACAAGGTAGGTTTGGATAAGGTGTCTATAATTTTCAAAAGGATTAGCATCATTAAGGAGAACATTGGCACTCTGAGAGTAGGAATGGTGACTTGAGGACCAGATTCCTTGCAAGATGATATTCTTATTGTATGAATACAGAATTCATTTGCAAGGAAATGTGCTAAGGAACTAGAATCCTCAAAACACCAAAAGAAAATACTGCTTAGGAACTTATGCTACCATTCTCCCTCCCTGACAAGCAAGTACACACAAGGTCTTAGCCAGGAAGACCCAGAGATGCTGCTGCAGATAGGATCTAATATGTTTACAAAGCATCTTAAATTAACAACAAACCTTGGCTTTTTCCATGTAGTGCTTAATTTGTAGGTACAAATTCATACTTACCCTTCCTGAAAGACACTGTGGGAAATAGCACCATGAAGCTGTGAAAGTGAAGCCTGAGGTTTAATAGCTACCTCATAATATTAGAAATGCAAGAATGGTGATTCACCGAGGACGCCTGTAAATAGTCTAAGAGAAAAGTAATATTCTATACAGTTGCCAGAGGTGAGGAGGTAGGGCTATCTTAGCCTCTTGGAACCCAGATGTTGTTCCAAAAAATATAGATGATAGAGATGAAGTTGTACCTGTCTGATTTTTATCTATCTAATCTATCTATCTATCTATCTATCTATCTATCTATCTATCTATCTATCATCTATCTATCTATCTATCTATCTATCATCTATCTATATTATTATTATTATTAATTATTAATGTCTTGTTTGCACTAGATATGACTCCATGGGTATAAAAAAAGGTTTATCGGGGATCGAAATGACAAGAATATCTCCTGGATGCATGAGAATATGGGGGTATGGGATATACGGCTGGAAGAGCAAATTGGAGGAAACACAAATTGCTTCTATATGAGTTACCAGGGTAGAGTCTTTGAACTGGCACAGGCTTTTTGAATTGATTGAAGACTAGATGATCTTGCCCAATGTAGTTGACTTTTGAGGACAGATTAAGGGAGGTTTCTCATGGTTTAAGGGAAATTTAGGTAAACAGAACCTCCCTTTAGGCCCCTGAAGACTTGGTCAAAGTCTTCTTATGCCAGTGTCAAAATCTGTGTTATTTTGGAGTGCTAGATCTAACAGGATCATACTTTAAGATCTATTTTGAAGCTGGGCCAGACTTGAATTTAGATTTTATTTTTAAATTAATGTTGAAAATGAACAATTTAGAAGACTCCAAGAGATAAATTAAATATGTGTAGCATTAGGTGGTGACTTGGTGCCTTTGAGGAACTGGTGTATCATGTTAAAGATTAAAAGTGATGTTTTTGTATATTCACTTGACAATGGGTAGAACTGTTATAGCCTTCATTGTTAATACACAAGAGTAGAATCAACTTGAAGATGTATCTAGAAAAATGTTTCTAGTGAGATTTTACTGAGTCAGGAAGACTGACTCTCTGTGTGAAGGTACTATCACACCTGGTTGTGAGCAGAGACTGAATGAGGATACTGTGTAACAGTATGTTCTTCTCCCATTCAGATATTTCTTGCCCGTATTTGGTTACATCAATGAGAGAATTGATGTCCCTATTTGATATTGGCATATTTGTTTATACCTCATTGAAAAGTAGACATCTATAAAATACTTACATTCATATTTCATAGAAAAAATAAGATCAGAACCAATTTTGAATAATTGATTTTCATTTTAGATTAGTTATATGCTGTTAAATAAAGTATCAATATGTCTCAAATAAGTAAAAAGTTATTTTTGATAATGTTACTAAAACTATACATGACCATTCCTTACAACATTTCCTGTTTAATTATCTATGTTTGAAGATAATTAAAATTGTAAGATAACTTAAAATTTTATAATTTGTAGCAAACTGGGATATACAGAACAATAATAACTATTTAAATTATAATTTAATATAAATGATTTACCTATGCTTATAGAAAGCTAGGGTAAAAAAAATCCCAGAGAAATTAAAATAGCCAGAACATAAATAAGCTGTTTATGGAAACGATCTGGAAGACATGTGGAGGCACAAGAATATAGGTGGCCTAATATCACTGATGTACTAATATACCCTTTCCATTTTACTAAAAATAACAGATAAAAGCAAATTGTTAACCATGTGTTGGATATCTTCAACATTTGATGCTGGATTCCCTATTATCTCTCTTATGTACCTATAAGCAGATAATTTCACAGAGGCCAGAGGACAAATCGCCAATCATATCTCATCTTCTAGCATGTTGGTTCTTGAAATAAAAAAAAAAAATGTAGACCAAGATTGGATGTAGTGTTCTTAACCTGCTGATTCATCTTACAGGAATTCTAAAATTTATTTTTATGTTGTTCCAGGTGAAAGCATTTTAGGTATATTAACTTCACATCATTTTAGAAATAGTTTTAAAGTATCATAAATGTAATACATGCTATAAAATTCAAATGTAAATCACACTTAAAGTACATTAATGATTTTGATTTTAACAGGTCATGTTACCAACCAGAAGAATAAATGTTTAAAATACAGAAGAACGTTAACATTCAAATTTTATAAGCATAATTTCAATTAATGGAAATTTATAATTTTATGTTTTGATTAGAATTTTGTAAGAATGAAGATGAAAAAGAGTTTTGGAAACTCAAATTTTTGGAAAGCTTGGAAATAGAGTAAGGGTGATGAAGAAGGGGTTACTATTGTTAAAGAAAATGTTGATTTTTGAGTCATTCCTTTCTCATTACTACAGTTTACTACGGTTTTCAACTCTGGTTGTATAGTTTATGATGAGACCTTTTCTTTTTGGAATTAGACCTATTTAATACGTGTTAAAGACTCTTCTATTTAATGCAAGGCTAAAACTCAGTAACAGGAAAGATACTTCCGACTTTTGGGGAGGCCGGTAAATCTGTTCCAGTGGTTTAGTCCATTGAACACTTAAAAGCTGGACTTGTTTGAAGTTACCAAATGATCTGAGAGGGTTCTGTTCTCTCTGTGGACTTGGATAATTTTATATGGTTGTCATTTTGTTACAGTAGAATATTTTAGGGCACAGAGACATACAAGCATTAATCCTACTTTTTCTTAAAATATTAGCTACAGGAAATGGGCCTTAACTATACAAATGAGTAATAAGGGGAAAATCAGGAACCCCACAAGGGAAACAAAGCAAAGCAAAGACAGACAAACAAATAAAACAAAAACAACCCCACACACCCAAATAGAAAACAAAAATAAAAAACCAAAACCAAAACCAAAACAAATAACAAAACTCAAAACTGCTTTATAGATGAAGAATTTTACCAGAAGCCAAGCCATTTGAAATCACCAGTTAGTTCAAACCAGTAATGATAAGGCGGACATTTGCTTTTACTGGCAAAATGAAAGGTTTTGAATGTGTACTATGTAGGTGTTATGAAATCAAAACCCATATTTGATTTATTCCTCTTTGCCCAAACAACATAAGAGTACATGCCCAGAAATGCAGAGTTCACACAGACAACATAAAGGCCCATTCCCAGCAATGCTGAGACTTTGTGAGAACTGTTGAAAATTCCTCAGTAGAAGTCTTAAATGCATTTCCCCATCAATCCAAACAAATTTAACCCAAAGTTTTAAGAAAAGTTAGGCAGAAGTACTCTTGGATTCCTCCTGAGATGCAAAGCTTTAGAGTTAACATTCTGGTCCTACCAGCAGACCTTCACAGGCGTTTGTTTGTCCCTTGAAGACATCCATCTCACAGAGAAACTAGCAAGCATTTGAACGGACATGTGGTATCACTATCTAAGCACAGATGTTACTAAATACCTTGCAGTGCTCAGTAAATCAAGGCAAACAATGCTTCACAATCTACTGACAAATCCTGCAGTGGGCTACCTCACAAGCTTGCAGTTTAGAGATGAAAATGTTGATTAGTTTGAAGTTCCCTATTTTAGATTTTGATTAGTCCAAATTATATAGATCTTTGTTATGTGTCCACACACAAACCACTGACAAGTACTACATATGCTGCAAATACTAAGCACACATATAGATTTACATTTGAAAGTTCCACGCATCAAGAAACACCGGCATAGGAGAAGACATCACTAAATTTTGGTGAATTGATGGAGATGCCTTCTCTGGACCTAGGATATTTTTAGTTTCATTGAAAATACAACAAAATCATATCTGAGAGAAATATGGTGAGAGGTGAGAGTAGAATGCCTTTAATATTCTTTCAGTGTATTTATGAAACAAAGACAATAACTATATTCCAAGGGATTTCAGAGCTCTTCTGTTCTACTTCTGGTATTTGAGAGAAAGAGAGAATTATACTTAAGGAAAAAGGTCAGTCCACTACTGCACAACTTGGTGGTGATAAAATTAGAACTACAGCTACTTTTGGGTATCACTATCAAAATGAGGTCACAATTTGATGACTCTTTGAAATTGGTTTTCTGTATATTGAGATGTTCTAGTGAGATGATGTGTAATGGAATTCTGCTTGGCTGAAATGTTTAAGAATTATCCTTCATGGCTGATATAACTTTCTAGGCATCTAGATTAGATGCTACTTACCACATAATTTTATTCCTTCTCAGGCATGTACTCGCTTTGTGATAATATTCATTGCTACTCAAAATATTTTCAAGATGCCATATGCCAAATATAATATCCTAGTTAAATCACATTACAGCTGGAACCTCACAATATCACACACCTCATGTCACAGAGATTAGAAGTTTTCTAACAATTCATGCAAATCTACAACTATAAAAATCTCTTATGTTTGTACGAAAGCAACTTCCTGTTCTGTAATTTCATGTAAATGATTAGACTTGTTTTGTTTTGCTTTGTTCTTCTGAGACGATTTTCTTGGACTTTGTATATTTAAAGGACCATATAAGCAAACAATTTTTTCTATTACAAGTCAATACCACTGATATTGTCTTTAAATGTAGACAATAAAATTAATCAAAATAAATGTCTTTTCTCTAAAAGCAAAAAAATAATGTTACACCAGTGTTAAGTAAAAAATAAGCCTTTGAAAGTTTTACAGTTACTTATAAAAAGTATGTCTAATTGTGTTACAAATAACACTCTGAATCACCAAAACATTAAGTAATCTAAATAATGTCATACTCTCAATGGTTTCTTTGAAGATGCTTGAATAAGTTGCAGCATTATGTACAAGACATTCAAGAAAGTGTTAAAATGAGTTCTTTATTTAACATAACCTAACTGAGTGCATTATGATAAGATTTATTTTAAGAGTTAGCAAGTATAAGATACTTAGAAAGATCAGACATGTTAATGATCCATTGTGTCAATGTAGATATCCTGATAGTATAGTAGCAGCTTCATCAAGAAATAAAATCTCACTTATAGAAAGCACATTTTGCTGTTATTAATCATCTCTCTGTTTTATATATAATTTTGATGAAGACTATTAATTATACAAAATAATTGAATAATATATCTTTATCTATATAAGATTTCAAAGTTGTTACATAGTTGTTAGCACTGTATCAAAAGTTATAACAACACACCTGGCAGATTCTCAGTCAAGGTGCACTGCCTCATTCTTTTCTTTTTAAGTTTTAAAGGAAGACACAAAAGATCGTTGAATGTATATAAAACTTGTGAATTTTTATTTCTGCCTAAGATGGGTCAACTGTTGATTCTTCATCCCGGTCTCCTCTCCTCTCTTGTTCTTGTAAATGAATTGGGACCACTATTCATCCTAGGGCAAGGTAGGATCAGAAAAGCAAGTTGAATATTGAGAACCCTGTCTCTCTATCATTTTTACTGAAAACCATTAAGAGCATATTTGAAATCGGAAATTATCAATGTTTAAATTGTATGTGGCTGAGAGATATAAATCAGTGAATGCCAGTCACATGTCATTTACTAACTAAATCACTGGTTGAAAGAAAAATAAGTACCAGTAAAAAAAGTAATATGTAGCATTCTAAACCTGCCACATATTTCTATGTGAAACAAGAAAAGGAACATGTTTCTATCACACAATATATGCAATAAAATACATCTGACTTTCTAAATGGTTATCTTGTTTCCAATGAGACACTTTTGTCAACTGGACAGTAATCCATATCCCTTTTAATTTTGCCCCCAAATGAAGAAATACATGTCTATGTGTTCTCAAGAATTCTGTAGTTTTGTACTTGTTTTAAAAACAAAAATAGAAAACATAGCATGATTGTATAAGGAATGTGGACTTACATGGATGAGAAATTAGTAAAAATTGAGTTGATTATTAGGTGTAAAATATTTACACGAGTGTGCTGATTTTATTCCCTGTTTAAACATTATAATGAGAATCAAGTGTAGTCTTGATTAAAGATTCACTTTTGTTTACATCTTAAAACATTTTTGTTAACTTCTGAGCTATTCAATTATGCTAATGAAAATGCCCATTATGAGGTATTTTTGGATTGAGGAATCTGAACCACGATTATCCACTGATTTTTATTGAAGTGAACTCAGACAGAATATAGAAGTGGTTAAATTATATCCTGTATGCTTTCTTACCTAAATCATTGAAACTATATACAAAATTAAAAAAAATAAATACAAGAAAGTGAACTTAGATATTTTTGTTTTACTTTAAGGAATTTTGATAATACTTTTGAAATATTTTATTTATTTCAGTATTTTATGGGACATAATTACAATGTTAAGCTCATTTTATGGAAATAAATAGTAGGAGGCAATGAATATATAATATAGAATTAGTAGTTGAAAGCAATACCTTTTCACTAATGTAGATAATACATTGTCTTCATTTGTACAGTTTGGAAAAGAAAAATATATATGACAAAAGACATAACCTTATTTATAGAACTTTTAAAATTAGAGTAGGATTTGAGGTGGTTCATATTTCTCTAGCCTACTGCAAAAGTGTATATATATACATATATATATATATATACATACATATATACATATATATATATATGTCACAGCTTTGAGATATTGATAATATGCTCAGCACACTATCCTAATGTGAAATAAAAAAACCCAACATAATAGTCTTTCTTACAATCACAGACAGGTTATCTGGGTGAACTCATTTACTGTCTTTATTAATCCACAACATAGGGAAGGCCCAAATCAGGAGTCTCTATAAATTGAGTCCGGAAATCTAAACATATTTTCTTTGGGTACCAGGTGCATTGTTATGCATTCAGATTAGTGCTTCATAATGTTTTGTAACAGAATTTAAAAGTCAAAACAGTAGAGCTTTAATTATAATGTTCTAAAACAATACTAAGAATTTTAAAGATACTGAATGAAATATCCATCATCTATTCATTCATGAATTACTTATATCCATCATCTCTCTATTTGATAGATAATAGAGAGATGATGATATAGATAATAGGTGAATTATCTGTCATCATATTATCTATATATCATGTATCATCTATTTATCATTTATGTGTTTATCTATCATCTGTCATCTATATATCTAGCATCTACCTGCACATATATATATATATAATAAACAAAATGCTGTCAAGTGTTGAATTATTTCTTGCAGAGAAACAGAAATAGAAGTATAAATTACAATGACTTCTATCCCTTTTCTTATTCTCTCTTCTTACTTCTTGACAAGAATCTCTCCGTCATGTTTCTGCACAGAACAGTGACAGTTCTGGCCAGACAGAAACAAGTGGTTCTTGGCAAGGCCACCACTTATTAAATGAAGCTCTTCCTTGAAATCTTAAACTTAACATAAACCAAGGCTGACTTTGTTGGAATCTGTCTTCTGTGAGTTTTCTACAGCTTTCCTCAGAAATTCTGTCAAATTTGGTCTTCTGATAATGAGCTGCCTTCTCATCTTTTTGCATTAAATATAAGCTCTCTAGGAAACATTTCAAAATACAGTGAAAAACACAGAGAAGCTTGAAATCTACAGAATGCAAGACTTCTGTTATTGTTGTTAAGCAATGCTTTTACTCCATAAGTAATACTTTCCGTGTGCTTATTTTTAACTTCTGTTCTATATTAACAACATCTGATTAATACTAATTTTTGCCCAAAACGATAATTGAAACAGAAAGTTAGGATTGTACAGAGTATTTGTTTTACGATTACTCCACCTACTGGAGTTGCCCGTCTCTGACCACAAATTTCTAGAGCAGAGAAATGCTGAAAAAATGACAAAAGAAAGAAAATGGAATTAATATTCATGTTGGTTATTTAATAGACATCAAATATAAGATAAAACCAGTAAAATTTTGGAGTTTTTAGTGAGATTTTTTTCTAACAGGTTCAGTGTTCTCTTTTATGTTCTCAGTTTCTGAGTCACAATCATATCATGTAAACTGTCATACTGATCTTAAGATGCTGCACTGTATATACACCTTACAGGATGTACAATTTACTTAACAAGGAGACATACATTGTTATTTTTTTGTCATAAAAATAGACATGAAATGTGGTCTATGGTCTCTGACATTGCAGAATTGTATTTGTGTAAAACAACTTACGGCTGACACTGACAAACTCTGTTTCATAGTCCTGTGGACCATTATAATTAAAATAGCCTTTTCTTTTTACAACATTGTAGATTTTGAAATAGTACAAATCAAACATAACAACTTGATAGATTTTAGAGATCACTTAAAGTCTCCCATGGATTGCTCTACAAAAATACATTTTCATTTATTTTAATAAGTAATCTACCCGATTTCAGTCTTAGAGTATAATATAATTTTCTTACACTTAACTGCAGTCAGATGAAGAATGGCATTTGTCTGGAGCATCTAATTGAGCAAGTAATTTATAAATGGCACCACATGTTTAACAATTGTTTCTTAATATGATAAGGCAGAATATTTCAAGATATGATAAATTATTAGGCTCAAAATCTTTTCTTCTGCTGAACAAATCAAAGTCAGTTGAATTTCTTTTCAAGAAATTGAATGTGACATCTTTATGTAATAATGTGGACAGAAAATGAAAGTAAACTGACCCTGAATTTTATGTGCTCAATAAAATAATGCCTGCATGTTTATAAATGTTGATATATGTGTATAGGCAGTCTCCCCCACGTTCTACTACCTTTAATTTTACATAAATATAAAAACAACTAATGATATTGTATCAGTATTTAATTTGATTTGGAATCTCTCATCATATTACAGTACTGTATGACTTAATATGAAAACTGATTACACAACAAATCTTATATGAAATATTTATATTTTTATAGCTAACTTATGTAAAATATGTAATTCAATCAATGGTAGGCTAATTATATGTGCACTATATGTATATTATCATCATTCATGACTATCTCATTTAGTCACAACACTCAGAACGATTTTATGTTGTTTGTGATAAAAAAATATCTTTGTCTGAGCACAAAATGAAACCATGCTTTTTCCCTCTGCAGCGCAATAAAACGTGTATTAGAGGTAAGTGCAGTGACACAGATGGCTACTGTCATTGGGGCGAGGGGGACAATGTTGTGCACTGAACAGGAACTGGACTGGATCTTTTCCCAAAGTTTGAAACGGCCCTGAAAGAAATTTACATATTTTGTTTAACATTTTTTTTCTTCTCTCTTATCCTCTGCTCTCACAGTGAAAGACTAGGAGACAATCCTACTAATTGATTAATGTAAGTAGAAAAGCTCCAAAATAGTAATAGCTAAATATACGACTATGGAACAAAATGCACCAAATACTAATCAAAATACGAATTTTTAATCCGAAGTTTATTCAAATAGATTTTTTAAGGAAACTTATGTTGGTATCCTTGTGTATCTCTTCAAATAAACATAAAAGAAATTGGCTAGCCAACAGAATAAAACTTTATATTTAATTGAGAAAGAAAATTGATTGCACAGTTATTCTGTGGCTCTCCAGCTTATGGGTGAAATATTTCTTGTTTCAGTAGCCATGATAGCACTGGTCAGAAAGAGGGCATATTAAATAACCTGAGTGAACATGTAGTTTTTGATTCTAGGGTTTGGCTCAAGGTAAAGATATGAACATTAATGAAATTGAATATATCAACAATTCACATGAGCAGCAGGGAAGTGTATAATCTTGAGACATCCTAACCCTTGAAACATCGTTTCATTCTTTAAAAAATAAGGCTTCCTTACTGTTTGTGTTGTTTGCATTACAGTTGTCTTAATTTCTCTGAAACAAAGCATAGAATTCTAATTTTGCACTTATATAAGTTCAACATGCTTATCTACCAGACCCTGAACACTAGAATAAGAAATAGACTGATCAATGGTAAAATAAGAAAGGAGGGGGTTACAGAGAAAGAGATGTGGTAACAAGCAGGAAATACATTGAAAAGATGATAGGAAGATAGAAAAGACACAAGAAAATAGAACAGGTAATGAAGGCAATATCTTGACTGAAGAACCATGAGTAAGAAGCTGAAAATAATGGAGGAACAATAAAAGGGCCTGTGATTTCCTCTGTTATGTTTTTTATTTTAAGGGATTGAGACTCTCCTAATTCTTTGGGATCAGGTTTATGAGTCAAATCTTCCCATGACAAAGAGTCAATCTTTTTTTCTTGATTTCTGCATTTTAGAGACTTTGAAGCAAAAGTTGCTAGTGGGTATAAATTTTAGCCATTGCTGCTGGAACTCATAGTCTCCTATTCAAATGGCTCACTTTTTGAGATCTCATAATTGATCAACTTGTTCACTGTTTTGTTTTTTTTTTTTTGTCTCAGTTCTGCTGTTTTAGGCATTCACCTTCCTTTCCTGTCAAGGTGCAGGCTTGGCTTTGAGAGGGGTTCCTGAGAGAACGCTGTTTGAAAGTAGGGAAAAGAATGACTCAAAGTCAAATCATGGGTACAAGCTGAGAGCCTTGTAGTTTACTTAAAATGGCTCCCTAAACAGCTGTCTTCTGATAGCTCTTGCCTCTGTAGTCTGTTTGAGGGAGCTGTATGCCCCAGTAAGCTCTCTCTACCTGTTACATCTCTGTGTTTCGAGAGAAAAATCTGAAAGCTCTCTGGATAGGTCATTGGTTTTCAACCCAAAGTCAGATTTGGATTTTCTAGAAATAAAGCTAAAATAGCTGTGCTCACTTTCCAACCAGTTCTCTCTGGGTAGCTGCTAGAGAAAAAAAATCTAATCTAAGAGACCTGTGTAAGTCCTCTAACTAATTCTTGGGATTTCTGAACAAGGTCAGAAATACTTTTATAAAAATTCTAAAGGAGCTATGAAAAATTCTCAAAGAACTGTGTTCCCTCTCCAGAAATCTCCAGAGAGCTCACCTCTTGCTAGAAACAATTTCTAAAATCAAACTGCTGTCACTGTTAGCTGATCCCACAAAGACCAAAAGTCCATCTTTTATTGACATATCAATACAGTTACCTACACCAAGTTCCTGCTTGACTATCTCAGAAATCAGATTTCCATGACTAAAACCCCTTGAGACTTAGAAGAAGATAACAAGTACAGTTTTTTTCCTTTTTATTTTATTTTATTTAATTTTTTACAACTTTATTTTTAAAAAAAGATAAATGTACAGATTTTAAGCATATTTTGCATAAAAGTATACAATACATTTTTGTCACTACATTTTTTTTAAATGTTTGATAGTGTGATTAAGATCTTACTAGTTATAATGAGCATAAAGTACATGCAAAACAAGATGTAACCTGGAAGTAGTCAAAGTTTTCTTGGTGTATAAAGATCTTTTTTTTTTTTTTTTTTTACAATGAGCAAACAGTACATGTAATACAGGGTGTAACCGGGAATTTGTCAATGTGTTCTTGGTGTGTAAGGATTGAGCATGACTTTTTTTTTTTTTTGTTTGTTTTGTTTTGTTTTTTTCTTGGACTTCACACAGTCTGTGAGCTGTTTCTGGGGCAGTGCAAGCCTCTGGGGTTAGCATCCCACTATCAGTGACTGCATATTATGTCTGTTCTTTTGTGACTGGGTTATCTCACTAAGGATGACATTCTCTAGATGCAGCCATTTTCTTAAGAATTTGGTTAAGTCATTGTTTCTGGTGGCTGAGTAATATTCCATTGTGTAAATGTACCACAATTTTTGTATCCATTCATCTGCTGAAGGACATCTGGGTTCTTTCCAGCTTCTGGCTATTATAAATAGAGCTGCTATGAACATTGTGGTGCATATAACTTTGTTTTGTATTAAAGTGTCTCTGGGGTATATGCCCAGAAGTGGAATAGCTGGGTCTTCAGGTAGTACTATGTCCAATTTTCTGAGGTATCGCCAGACTGATTTCCAGAGTGCTTGTATCAGTTTGCAACCCCACCAACAGTGGAGAAGTGTTCCTCTTTCTCCTCAAATTCGCCAGCATCTGTTGTCATCTGAGGTTTGGATCTTGGCCAATCTGACTGGTGTGAGGTAGAATCTCAGGGTTGTTTTGATTTGCATTTCCCTGATGGCTAAGGATGTGGAGCACATCCTCAGATGTTTCTCAGCCATTCGATATTCCTCAATTGAGAACATTTTGTTTAGTTCTATACCCCATGTTTTAATAGTGTTGTTTGATTCTCTGGTGTCTAGCTTTTTGAGTTCTTTGTATACCTTAGATATTAGGCCTCTATCTGATGTGGAGTTGGTAAAGATCTTTCCCCATTCTGTTGGCTGCCATTTTGTTTTCTTGACAGTGTCCTTAGCCTTACAGAAACTTTGCAATCTCATTAAGTCCCATTTGTTAATCTTTGACCTTAGAGCTTGAGACATTGTTGTTTTGTTCAGAAAATTTTCTCCTGTGCCTATGTGTTTTAAGATTTTTCCTACTTTCTCCTCTAATAGTTTCAGTGTATCTTGTTTAATGTGGAGATCTTTGATCCACTTACACTTGAGCTTTGTACAGGGAGATAAGAAAGGGTGTATTTTCATTCTTTTGCATGCTGAGTGCCAGTTGGACCAGCATCATTTGTTGAATAGGCTGTCCTTTTTCCAGTGAATGTTACAGCTCCTTTGTCAAAAATCAGGTGACCATATACGTGAGGGCTTATTTCTGGATCTTCTATTCTATTGCATTGGTCCACGTGCCTATTTCTATACCAGTACCATGCAGTTTTCAGCACCATTGCCTTGTAATATAGTTTGAGGTCAGGGATAGTGATTCCCGCAGATGTTTTCTTGTTGAGGATGGATTTCGCTATTCTAGGTCTTTTGTTATTCCATATGAAATTGCACATTGATCTTTCCAATTCCATGAAGAATTGGGTTGGAATTTTGATGGGGATTGCATTGAATCTGTAGATTGCTTATGGTAGGATGGCCATTTTTAAGATGTTGGTTTTTCCAATCCATGAGCATGGGAGTTCTTTCCATTTTCGGAGATCCTCCTCAATTTCTTTCTTTAGAGGTTTGAAATTCTTGTCATACAGGTCCTTCACTTGCTTAGTTAGAGTCACACCAAGGTATTTCATAGTTTTTGTGACGATTGTGAAGGGTACCTTTTCCCTAATTTCTTTCTCCACATGTTTGTCCTTTGAGTATAGGAAGGCTACTGATTTGTTTGAGTTAATTTTGTATCCAGCCACATTGCTGAACTTGTTTATCAGCTGTAGGAGCTCTCTGGTGGAATTTTTGGGGTCATCCAGTACACTATCATGTCATCGGCAAAGAGAGATGTTTTTATCTCTTCCTTTCTGATTTGTATCCCCTTGATCTCCTTTTGCTGTCTAATTGCTCCAGCCAGGACTTCCAGTACTATGTTGCATAGGTCGGGGGAGAGTGGACAGCCTTGTCGAGTGCCTGATTTTAGTGGGATTAATTCAAGTGTCCCACTGTTGGCTGTTGGTTTGCTGTATATTGCTTTTATTATGTTTAACTATGGACCTTGGATTCCTGTTCTTTCCACGACTTTTAACATGAAGGGGTGTTGAATTTTGTTATATGCTTTCTCAGCATCTAGTGATATGACCATGTGATTTTGTTCTTTGAGTTTGTTTATATGGTGGATTACATTGATGGATTTCCTTATATTAAACCATTCCTGCATTCCAGGAATGAAGCCTACTTGGTCATGGAGAATGATCGTTTTGATGTGTTCTTGGATTCGGTTTGCAAGGATTTTGTTGAGTATTTTTGCATCAATGTTCATAAGTGAGATTGTTCTGAAGTTATCTTTCCTTGTAGGGTCTTTGTGTAGTTTAGGAACGAGGGTTATTGTAGCCTCAAAAAATGAGTTAGGTAGTATTCCATATGATTGTATCTTGTGGATTTTTTTGTAGAGTATTGGTGTTATGTCCGCAATAAATGTCTGATAAAATTCTGTACTGAACCCGTCTGGACCTGGGCTTTTTTGGTTGGGAGGCTTTTGATGACTTCTTCTATTTCTTTAGGTGTTATGGAATTATTTAGACTTTTTTTTAATATGGCAAATGAATTCAGAAATTTGCCTTTGTAGCACACCCACACATACACACACACACACACACACACACACACACACACACACACACACACACATACACAATGTCAGCTTACTATTCCTACCACAGCTAAACCTAAGTTCTGTCTGTTTCAGGCTAACCTTGTACTCAAGAACTTGTGTGCCTTTGTATCTGCCTGCCTCTGTATTTTTTCTGGCAAGATGGCTACTAGTGTAGTTGAATCTGCTTTTCTACATCAGTGAACCTGCTCATGTAATTCATATTGCATTTTGATATGTTTTATAGTTGAGAAATTATATAAATTTTATTGGATCTTCTCTGTATTTACATTTCAGATGTTATCCCCTTTCCCCCAATCCTATCCCCATTCCCCTCCCATTGCCTACATAAGGGTGCTCCCTCCCCCAACCACCCAGTACCTTAGTATTCCCCTACACTGGGAAAATGAGCCTTTACTAGGCCAAAGACCTTTCCTCCCATTGATGTCTGAGAACGCTATCCTATGCAGCATGTGCACCTGGATCCATGGGTCTTTTCATGGGAACTCATTGGTAGGTGTTTTAGTCTCTTGGAGCTATGGTGTGTTTAATTAGTTGATAATTTTGTTCCCATTGGGTTACAGACCCGTTCAGCTCCTTCAGTTTTTTCTCTAGCTTCTTCACTGGGGTTCCCATGTTCAGTCCGGTGCAAGAATCCTCCTCTTTATTATCAATATTGCACTGGCAGAGCCTCTGAGAAGGCAATGATATCAGATTCCTGCTAGTGACTGATAGAACTTGAAGCTATCATCCTGAGTAAGATATTCCAGGCACAAAAAAACACTCATGGTATGTCTTCACTGATGAGCAGATACTAGTCCAAAAAGCTAGAAATACCCAAGAAACAATTCACAGAAATTATAAAGCTTAAATGGATGGAAGGCCAGAAGGTGGATGCCTCAGTCCTTCTTAGAAGGAAGAACAAAACACTCATGAGAGGAAATAAAGGGACAAATAAAGGAGAAGGGATTGGTGGAAAGGTCATTCAGAGACTGCCTCGCCTGGGGATGTATCTCATATTCAGCTACTAAACCCATGTACTATTGCTGATGCTGAAAAATTATGTAACTTTCAAGTCATGTCTTCAGAGTTCTTTCCCACAGCCTTAGGGGCTGTCCTGAAAGTTCCAGTGTTCTACCCCTTTTGCTGAGGTATGAAACACACCCTCACCTCCTGGAATCATGCTGTGCCTGGTTAGCATAATGTCATTAACCTTGGCAGGGAGAATATTTCCCCCAAAAGGAAACATAAATTAAAATATACAAACAAGCCTCATGCCAAGCAATTGTCAGCTTCTGGAGGCCCACACTCTGCTGGCTCTGTGCCAGGGGAAGAAAACCCTGTCACACCATATCTTCCATATGGTCAAACAAGACTCATAATTTGCTACCTGCCCATTGTTATTAACCATTGCTGGTCATGTGTTGAAGATGCAACCTCAGTGCCATGATAATAGAGGTGGCCCCTCTGGGAAGTGCCTACATCTACATCACATCAAAGTAACATAATAGATTTAATTGCTTTTAAAATAGAAAAAAATACCTAGACCCTCTCTTGCTTATCAAGCTATTGGGTGAAATCTATCTGTACTCAAGGAGAAATAGTTTTGTTTTGTTTTTTTAATACCAAAACAAAACAAAACAGGCCATCCAGCACCCTGATGGTTGACTAGAATCTAGAATTGGCTAAGGAAATTGTTCTGTGCCATATTCGAGTAACCAAGTATGACTTTTATTATAACATATTCTCTGGTTTTCAAAATAAATAAAATAAATGCAGTAAAAAAATAACTGAAAGGTAGACCATGAAAGAATTTCTGAGTATCCTACCTTCCATTACTATAAAAATGTAAATATGTCTTGAATTTGCACTCATCTAGAAAAGAGAAACTCATAATATTCTCTCCATTTCTATTATGGTGCTTTCTTTGTCATTTCTTTCAGTTTGATCACTTCTCTTAACATACTTTTGCCCCATTCTACTTTACTACAACATATTATTAATGACACACACACTAGAAAACAAAACTCAGTTTCTGGGTGTGCTCTCCTTAATGTTTTAATTGAAAGGCGAAACTGTTCAATTTTCATATTCTCATAAAGACTATTTGCTGATACAATAACAAATGTTTAATTTCCTTTGGATGAAAATGCTGTGTTTAATCTGTTCTACCTATATACTTCTTACTGAATAAATTCAATCAAAATATTTATTTGTGTTTTAAACTCTTGATTATTTTAAGTTGAACCTGAAGTCTTGTTTATATGTTGTTGTCTTGATGCTAATTGCATTTTGAAAACAGTTGCTCATTTACTGTGTTCTTGATTAACTTACTAGAAGTTGCAATATTAAGCAGCAATATGGCTGTTGATAATTCTTCAAATGTCTTGGGGGATAATGCTGAATACAATCTGGGATAACCTACTGTAAGCTTACAAAACATGAGCATAAATATATAAATTACTTTTGGGAATCTAAAAAAAATTAAAATTGGCATATTGCTTCTAGGCTATTGTTCTAGTAAAAGGCAAATATAGGGCAATAGTTTTAAATTCAAGAACAAACATGTGCTGTTGTCTATTATTTCAAGGTCAGTGTATTAACAAGGACAAAATTTGCTAGTTTCAGACACATGTCAATGGATATATTAAATGGCAATTACAAATGTGCATATGGTTTCCACTGCTGTGACAAAACACTGTGACCAAAAAGCAAGTTGGAGAAGAAATGGTTAATTTGGCTTTCATTTCTGTATTTTAGCCTATCACTGAAAGATGTCAGAATAGGAATTCATATAGGGTAATAACTGGGAGGCAGGAGCTGATGCAGAGGCCATCTAGGGGTGCTGTTTATAGGCTTGTTCCCCATGCCTTGTTCATCCTGTTTTCTTACAGCATGTAGGCCCACCTTCTCTGTGATAGCCCCACCTAATGGGCTGGGCTCTATCTATCTATCTATCTATCTATCTATCTATCTATCTATCTATCTATCATCTATCTATCTATCTATCTATCTATCATCTATCTATCTATCTATCTATCTATCATCTATCTACCTACCTATCTATCTTTCTATCTATCTACCTATTTATCTATCTAATCTATCTACATATCATCTATTTCTTTATTACTAATCAAGAAAATACCTTACAGCCAGATTTATGAAGGCCTTTTCCCCACTGAGATTCTCTTCTTTCAGATAACTCTAGCTTGTGTCAAGTTGACATAAACTATCTGGCACTGAAGGGCAGAAAATATTTTCTTCATATTTCTGATTCAAATCTGCAGGCTTGAAGATGTATCTGAAGCTGATTTTAAAAGTAAGAGCTGGAAAATAAATGTTTTATATAATAAAAAATAGAGAAAAGGTGTTCTGGGTACTAAAAGAGGGAAAAATACAACACTTATTAAGGTTTTTTACAGGAAGAGAGATTGTATGTGCACATACATTACATCTCTTTTGCTTCCTATATATATATGAACCATGTATTTGTTGTTATTGTCTTAGTGTTGTTTACATACTCTCTGTACTTGCTTGTCTTGTGGTTGTCATTGTTTTTATTTTGTATATTTTAGTTCAATGTGCTTCATTCTTATTTGAAGTGCTAAGCACATATAATGATCTGACTTGTTCATTCTAGTCAGGAGTGATCTGTTATTGCTGATATACATTTATACATTAATGTGTAAATGACAATACTCTAACATAGGTTCCCTGTGATTAAAATTGATAAACAAAACTGTCTCCAGAGGCTAATTTTTTGATCATTTTGTGATTATATAAGGGATCCAAATAAATGTTTTAAATGCTATAATAATAATCTAGCATATTTAAAAATATTTCACCAAAAACCTGAATTTTGGGAGGGGGTTTATTTATGAGTAGTACTTCTAGAGAAGGGTTTCTTTATGTTGCATTTGCATCTGTAAATTTCTCTAATATCCCAGAGATGGTATGGTATGATTTTCTGTCTTGGACAGTTTACAAGCTTGGGCATTAGAAAGAAAAATGTTTAGAATTAAACAGACAAAGGAATTGTGTGTTAAAACCTAAAGAAACTGATGAGAATTCTGGTTGAGGAAACATATTAGAACTTAAGCAACAGCTTAATTTAATAAGGCTAATTAATAAAGACTAATTCAAACCATTTTGACATCATCTTGTAAACACTTGCTTTCAAAGTTGTAAAGTAAAACAAACAAACAAAAACCTCATTGTACAATTTAATATTCTCTAAATGTTAACTATTAAGTTACACTAAAACAGTGACTGCCATCTATGGGTGAGGCAAGGGGCTGAGGTGGATATTTAACATATCAAAGCAACCTGAAATTCAGGTTCTCCCTGCCTCCTTGGGTCCCTACCTAACAGACCCATTTCTAGCCCAGGAGCTAAGCTGCTCTTTCCCTAGTGCTTCTACCAACATAATCCAGACTTTCTGAGTACTCCCTCTCCCTCCCTCTCTACTCCCCGTCCCCCTACCACTCTTCCCCTCCCTTGCCTTCTCCCTTTGCCTCTCTATCTCCTCTTCCTCCCTCTTCCTCTCCCTTTTTCTCTTTTCTTTCATTATGTGCACCACTTTCTCTTACCCCTTCCCCCTCCTCATTGCAACTGTTTTGTCCTCAGTCCTCAGGGCCCAACACCAGAGAGCAGCTTCCCAGTAAACCTGATTTTAATATATTATAATTTGGTTTCAATTGGCTCATTTCCCTGGTGGAGAAATACACTATCACCACCTCTGCTAAGAGCAAGGAAGTTTCTTTTTCAGTAACATCAGTGAGTGTAGATTCATAAGTGAAAGTGAGAGACATTGCCCTGACATATTCAAGGAACAGTTCAGACTGGAAGCTATTGAAGTGAGTCCTGAAGAAGCATATTCCAGGAGCTGAATGGAGATGCAACCTGAGAGTCAAGAGTTTTGTTGTAGCTTGTGTCCAATAGCTAATGAAGAAATCAATAAGTCAATCTAACGTTTCTGACCAGACTGAGTGCTTTGGCTAAAGATCGAGCAGAGAAGGATGAGGAAATGTGAGTGTTGAACAGAGTTGAGGACATTTGCAAACCATAATGACAACAAAAGGCAGAGATTCTGCAAAGTACACATAAGAAAGTTCAGGTTGTGTACCTGTAGTGGAAGACTGTTTCCAGCAGAAAAAGAAGTAGAAAGATCATGGGGGGGGGGATTTGTCTAGTGTGTTCAATAAGTACCAAGTCATGAGCAGAATCAAGAGAGAGCAGAAGGGGATGAGGTCAGAAAAGTAATAAAAAGAAAAATAGATCATGTAGGGACCTCTTGGTCATGGTAAGAACTCTGCTCTTGGAAAAAAAAAAACTATAACTGAAATAGAAGCTGTCTGAGGATTTTGAGGAATTCTGGATTGTTTTTAAATCAGTGTTTCTCAACTCATAATGTTGTGACCCTTTAATACAGTTCCACACTTTTTGGTGAATCTGACCACAAAATTATTTTTGTTGCTAGTTTATACCAGTCATTTTGCTACTGTTGTGAAGAGTAGTGTGAATATCTGATATGCAGGATATCGGATACGCGGTTGTCATCGTCTCAAACCACGGGTTGAGAAGGGCTGCTGTAAAATAAATATTCTGGACTTTATGCTCATTGTAACTATTAAGTTTTCAAGGCATACTATCAAACCTTGAAAAAAATCAAGTACTGATTAAAAAATATATTCATATAGTTTTATGTAAAAATTATGTTAAAATCTGAAAAATAAGTACTGACAAAAATGTATAATTTTAAGAAAAAATGTTTAAAATCTGTACATTTATCTTTGTTTTGTAAAATAAAGTTGTTTAAAAAAATTTAAAAAAAGAATATTTAGTAAGGGAAAAGGGAAACTGAATGCAAGTGAGAAATTAGGTCAGTAGGTCAGGTAAGCAATGAACCTGATGTGAGCTGGGCTGATGTAGTCATGATGGAAGTGTGTGAAATGGTCAGGCTCTGTGCATTCTTGAAGAAGAACAAAGCATTTCTTGATAGACGGGCTATTAAGTGGAGCATATTTCCAGCCACCCTTCTTGCTGCTGCTTATTAAAATAAGGAAGATCACAGAGGGTGGAAGCACAGTGGGAGGTGAGTATGGTATTTGTAAATGGAAATAATGAGTAGGTAATTGCATCTGGAGAAGCATCTGAATTACTGACATGTGTGGATCTTGTCAGCATGAAAATGCAAGTCAAAGCAATAGAAAGTGAAATCTCCAAGTTGGTGAGACAAGATGGGGGTGGAAAAGATACGAACTCTTAAAGTCCTGTATATTGGAAAAATTAGAGAATTAAAAAAAAAAATGTCAAGGTCACTGGGGAAATCCAATCAGAAGGTAAAGGAAAGCTAGGGAATCATCAGGAAGCAAAGGCAGGTGCTAAGTGGGAAGTCTGTGTGTATGACAGTGAAGAGGCACAGTAGCATGAGCACAGGGAGCTCAAGAGACAGATGGAGAAGAGGTCTCTGGATGAGTGTGGCAGTGGACGTGTTGTGAAGGACCACAGTCACAGTGGTTGATGCCAAGACAGTTGTGTTGTGATTTTATTGCTTTGAGATAAGAGATGCTACAGATCAGGACATTACAGAGAGAAACTGAGTGGATATTAATAAGTGATCATACAGAATGAGAATTGATGGAGCCCCATCCTTGTGAAAACAAAAAAAGGGATGCAGTGCAAAATTGAATCCTGATGGTAGGATACAATTCACCCCTAGTAATTACCAAAAAAGAGCATTCATGGGCGGGGAGATTGACTGTATCCGTTAGCTTTCTTCCTGATGGTTTTGTTTCCTACTGCCTTAGTTAGAATTTTATGACTATGGAGAGACACTGTGACCACCAAGACTCTTATAAAGGAAAACCTTTAGTTGGTATCATCTTGTTGTTTTATAAGTTTAGTTCATTATCATCATAGGTGAATCATGGTGGGAAATAGGGAGACATGGTGGTATAGAAGGAACTGCTAGTTCTACATCTTCATCCTCGGGCCACAGAAGGAGAATGTGACACACTAGTTGAGACCTCAAAGCCTGCCTTCTCTGTGACATACTTCTTCCAACAAGACCACACCTACTACCACAAGCCATGCCTTCTATTTGCCACTGCCTATAGGCCAAGCATTCAAACACAGGAGTCTTCAGGGGCCATTACCATTTAAACTACCATGTCTACTGAGTCAAAACAGGTTTACTTAGGATTAGAGCTAGATAGAAGAGAAGAAGAATAGTCTGTGGAATCATGAAGCATTGATGGCCATAAGGAAGTTTATTTTAGTTGCTGGACCTTACTAGAGATCACTTATGACATTAATGATTATCAATTACAAATTTTTATATGAGACCAATTACATAATTGGCATGTTCAGCTAAGCATAGATGTTGGATAACCAGGGAGTTGTAGGAGTGGTATTTAACTACAGGTAGGGATTTTGGGCAGTCCAATGAAGAGTATCTGCTAGATAGGTAGCAATCAATTTCTAGCATCCATAATTTATTGATCTAGTGACCGTTTAATTGAGTAATAGTGTTCCTTAAATATTACTGGGTTGTACATGCAACAATACAAGTGTGTATCAGTATAATAAGCAAATTCATATTAAAACTCATTCCAATTCCTGGTCCCAGAGGTAGCTACTATAAATAGTGCCCTGTCTATCCTTCTAGACATTTTCTATGAATATATAAACAGGTACTTTCTTTAAACTTAAAATTGCCTTGTCCTGCTCATATGGTTCTGGTATGTACTGTTTTCACTCAACAATATATCACAGGTACACTGTGTATACTGGTAATGGAAATCTATCTCATTTTACAATGATATAATATGCTATTGTTTTTCTAGGTAATAATTTATTTAAATAATCATTTTTGATTAAGTTGTTTTCAGGATTTGCTCTTTGGGGAAACACAAAAGCCAGAATCTTCTATCTGCAGACATTTATTCCTTCCATTCCTTTTCTGATGAAGATTTCTTGAGGAAGAATTATTATCCAAAGGGTGGGCGTCATGTCTCCGTTTCTACCCAAAGACTAGCCACAACAAAATTAACTTATTCATCTTCCATATTAAATAAATATGAAGTTAGAAATCCATGAAAGTTTATATTTATTCACCTAGGAGGAATTTAAACATTGTAGTTTACAATTTCTAGAAACCATGACCAATTTTACACATACAGAAAAGAGAAGCATGTGGCTATTAATGATCTTGAAACACTTACTACTTGATTGTCATTTTAGGCTCTATCTCAATAGTTTGTTCTGTTTATTTTTTTCTTTCTGTCTTTTGTAACCAGAATTTCAACATGAATACTTGAAACTTATTTTGAATTCCAGACTTTTCCCTTTCATGCTTTCTCTTCTGACCATAGGTAAAAGTTACAACATCTTATATGTCTGTTTAAAGTATTGCATATCTCAGTTATCTTTGGCCTTCTTTCTTTTTGAGGGCAATAGTTTCAGTTGAGTGGGTACATACCAAATAATCCAAAGAGCTTAAATAAAATTGGCATTTTGCACAATATAGCTTGAATGGAAAATAATCTCCATAGGCTTAGATTTTAGCAGTTGTTCACCAGAGTGTCACTGGGTTAGAACTTATAGCAACCTGCTTAAGATAATAGCTCTTTGTGAAGAAAAGACCATGGGGAGCTCAGTCTGAGGACTGCTATCCTGTCCATCCCCCAGCCCAAACTCTCTACTTCTTGTTCCTCCACTATTTGAGGAGACCCAGCTGAATAATTTACCTTTTTTTTTTTTTTTTGGTGTGATGGGCTGTCTAGCTAATAAAGAATTAATGCTTCCTCTCTCCTGTTGCTTCTCTAATGAATTTTAAAATATCAGTCAGTGTGAAAAGTAACTAATTCCAAAATAAAGACAAACCACTTATTAATGGGTGACTCTATTCTCACTCATTATATTTTTTGAAATGTATAAGCATTAAATATATGCATAAGTACTTTATGATATTCAGTTAGACAGATGTAATACTATTGTTTCATATTTTTGTTTGTGAGTGATTGTGTTTTAAGATCTGTGTATATTATAATTCCCTTGACTTAGCTTATTCCAATTAGAGAGAGTTTCTTTTGTACTAATTAATCCCTTGCTTCGCTAATGAGAGGGTAGATGAATTTGCATATGAGCCCTGTCTGGGAGAATAGAATAATCACATCTTTTCAAAATCTATAATATGATCACAACTGTAAAGGATTTTCACTTCTTATTTTTTGTAAGTCATCACTTGTTTTTTTTTTCCATATAACATATGTATCAATAACTTATACATTCCAGTGACTGGAACTAAGTTATTATTAGACACACAATTCAGCACACTAGAATTACTTTCACAATGAACTTTTCTTTAATAGAGGAAATCCCTTGTTAAAAAATTTTCTCATTTATTGAGATCACAAAATTACAGACTTATTTCAAAATGCAAGTATACAATTAAATGTTGCTTTAATAATTTTGATTGATTGATTATTTGTTCATAGTTTCAAGAGTTTTAATTTGTATGTGTTTAAAATATTTCTGAGTAATTTAAGTAGATATTACCTGCATTTTCTGCAAAATGTTCTTATTGCTTTTACTAATAAATACCAATACCTTGGTCATTCTGCTCTTTCTTTTAATTTTTAAGATAGTTTTCTTTATTATTTTGTAATAATCATTTTATGTGTAGGATATAGGTATACTGGTTTGAAAAAGTTTGGCTCCTATAGATTCTTGTGTTTGAATACTTGGTTATAGGGAGTTGCACTATTAGGAGATGTGGCATCACTGGAAGAAATGTGACCGTTTTAGAGGAAGGTGTCATTGTATAGATGGGTGTTATGGTCTTCTCCTGCTCAAATTCCATCCAGTGTGGAACCAGAGTCTCCTGCTGGCTTTTTGTAGGAGACAGGCTTTCTCTGGCTGCCTTCAGATCAAGATGTAGACCTCTCAGGTCCTCCTCCAGCAACAAGTCTGCCTACATGCTGCCATGCTTCCTTCCATGATGATAACAGACTAAATCTGTAAAACTGTTAGCCAGGACTAATTAAACATTTTTGTTTCTAAGAGTTGCCTTGGTCATATTGTTCCTTTACAGCAACAAAACCATAACTAAGGCAGAAGTTTATACCAGGGTGAGGTATAGCCCTCAATGATTCATTCTATGCTTAACACATTAAAAAGTTTTTTGTCTTTGTATTTACAAAGCCATAGTCTCTTGTCTCTTTCACTGCAATTGTACGTATTTCTGCAGCATTTTGCAGGTTCAGCTGTATGTGGACATCATCGTTCAGTCCCCAGTGTTCCTTCACTTTCAATTTAAGGTCTATTTTTATATATGAGTAATTCCTAGGCACACTGTGCAAATTCCCAGTGATAATGGTTTATTATTATCATTATTGATTCCTTAATTATTCTGTGGCCAGATGATATTGCCAGTATGATAATGACTTTTTTGCAATTTGTTGAGATTTGCTTTTTGAAGGTCAATTTTTATTAATATTTAATGTACATCCTTAAAATAACAGCAAATGAATAGCATGAATATAATTAACTCAAAATAAGAGAATATTCTAATGTTCATAAATGTGTTTCCTTCTGTCTTTTGTCTTGATTACTTCTTTATTTTATAATCTCTATTTTTTTCTGTAGTTATTTCTGCTTTGTATAGTAAGCTCTGGTTTGAATTTTAACATAGCCCCCTAACAATTTAAATAATTAACATTATTTCACAGGTCCCTATCATACAGATATAAATAAACCCAAGTATTAGAAAAATCAATTAATCTTCAATTGATATGTATTAATTTTGTTATTTGAAAGTAATATTTTTTGGCACATACTGTCTGAATCACAGATCAAGGTCTATGAAAAGTCAATACCTTTCTGTTTCTAGTGGATATTCTATTTTGAATACTGTTGAGTGGAATTTTCTCAGAATATAGGGTACTATACATATGTTTTCATTTAACACATTGAAGATTGATGATTTTTCCTTTTACAACCCTGTAATGGAGAATACAAGTGTGAATGCAAGTACAGTTCTTTTGCAAATGCGTGATCATTCTATTCAGCATCTTTTCATTAGCATGAAGTTTCACTAGGATGTGATAAAGAATATATGATGTTATAAGGGATTGTGTGCCTGTTGTTTTATTGTCATGCTTCCCTTCAGGAACATAAGTATTGCTAAATTATCTGTCTCATTTTATCCCTAACATCTTTTTGTTATCTTGTCACATTTTACATCTTTCTGTGTGTTGCTTTCAAGTTAATTAGTGCAGTGACCCAGTTCTCCAAGTCTCTGCTTAACTATAATGTAGTATATAAGAAATACACAGTTGCTTGTCTTTTTTCCACTTTCTCTATATTTTAATTCACATTTGTTCTGTGTGAGTTATGACTCTCCTTTATAGTGTATTTTTCCCCTAAGAATCTATGTTCTTTATGTTCATATTAATATGAAACATATTTATTAATTTTGCATACAGTATATTCCTCTAGTGGTTTTCCCCCAACACCAGTTTGGTAGATCACTGTTTTTGTTTTCTCTTGCCTGTTCCATTGAGATGTTTGTCAGAAGACATAGTGTAAGTTATACTTGGGATGTTCTTTTGTCTTCCCCAGGGAATGAGTGAACACATTAAATAATCTAAAAAAGAATAGCCTACCAATATCTAGGTTTTTATTATAGTTAATATCTTAATTAGAAAGGAAGAATTAGACAATTTTAGTTTTCAATATAGGAAGCAATAGTTCTGATTAATACATAGGAGTGGTATATTAAATATATAGAAGATTTTAAGTCATTTTAAAGAAGAGTTGAAAATCAGATATAGGTAATTATTATATCAGAGCCATGAGCTCAAGGAAGAGTAGATTTTCCTTAATAGTGCTTTGTACAGAGACACAATAAAATTCTAAGGTTTTCCTTTTATGATATTCAGTTCAAATCCACCATGTAATAGTTCTTGCATAGTATAAGAGATTTTTAGTATCTGATTTGTACATTTGATCACTGTGTTGGTTTGGATTAAATATCTCCCATTTGAACACTTCATCTCCAGTTTATGTCTGTTTGGACAGTTTCAGGAAGTGTGGTCTTGCTAGAAGAAATGTGTCACTTGGGATGGGCTTTGAGGTGTTAATGCTTCTACCATCTCAGTGTTTATTTCCTTCTTCCAGTTTACAATGTGAACTCTCAGCTGTTCCTGCTTCCAGGACAGCCACCTGGTACCACAATCTCTATCACAGTAGACTCCTATTCCTTGTAGCTAAATTTCCAAATAAACTCTTCCATAAGTTGCGTTGATTCAAGTTTTTTTTATTACTGTGATAGGAAAGTAACTAATACAATGTATGTTTACATATTATTATCATAGATGGTATAAGAATTTATGATTAATTTTGAAAATGATGGAGAAATGTCCAGTTACATAGTAATAATGCCAGTCATTCTTACAATTTCTTTTTGTTGATTATTAAACAGATAAACCAAGTTTTATTTATTATTCAGCTATTGATGTGCAGCCAGCCTGACTCTCAGTATCTTAACTACTGTGTTACAATTAACACAAATACACAGGAGTACTGAGCTGGATTCACTTATGTCTAGAACCAGGTCTCTTGCAGCTGGGTTATAGGACTATTCTGTTCTTGGGTTTGTGGGGGAGTTAGAATCATTTACTTCCGAGAAACAGTTATGAGGATTCTTCTCCCTGGTTTTCACCAGAATTTGTTCTTTGTTTTCTTAATGATAACTTCAATGAAGTGAAATGGAAACTTAATTAACTTATGATTTGTGTGTCCCTGATGGTTAGTGACCATGTGTACATCGGTTTTGAGATCTCTTTGTTTAATTTGCTCACTTATTGATCAAATGATTTGATTAGATAATATATTGATTGGATGATTTGCTTTTTTTTTAAGACATGAAAAGTTATTTACTGAGCATCACAGAACACAGGTCTCCGTCCTTTTAGCATGACGTTAAGTTGAAAAACTACTAATAGTTTATTTTTACCACATCTACCTTACACAAGGACTTTTCTCTACCCTTTTATTTTTTCTTTTTTTCCTTACAACTTTATTTTTTAAAAAAGAGGAATACATATACAGATTTTTAAAGGTGTTTTGGCATAACACTATATAAATATTTTTGTCAGTACTTAATTCATTTAGAGGTTTGATAGCATGCATTGAAATCCCACTAGTTACCATAAGCATAAAGTATGTGTAGGACAGAATGTAACATGGAAACAGTTTTCTTGGTGAATATAGATTAAGCACAATGATCTGTGAATACCAAGAGTTGCCTCAAGGCTATAATCTTAGCTCTTGGATTATTAATGATTTAAGGTCCAGGTGTACCACACTCTGAGAGGGTGCTATACATTTATGTTTTTCCTATGAAGGACTGAGGCTTTTATTTTTTGGCCTTTGTTTTTCTTGAGCTTCATATAACCTGTGTGTTGTTTCTGGGGTGTTCAGAGCTTTCTGGGGTTAGTATCCAATTATCAGTGACTGCATTTTATGTCTGTTCTTTTGTGACTGGGTTATCTTACTCAGGATGATATTCTCTAGATGCATCCATTTTCTTAGGAATTTCATAAAGTCATTGTTTCTGATAGCAGAATAGCACTCCACTGTGTAAATATGCGACGATTTTTGTATCCATTCATCTACTGAAGGACATCTGGGTTCTTTCCAGCTTCTGGCTATTATAAATAGGGCTGCTACGAGCATTGTGGTGCATTTATCTTTATTATATGTTGGAGCATCTTTGGGGTATATGGCCAGAAGTTGAAAAACTGGGTCTTCAGGTAGTACTATGTCCAATTTTCTGAGGAATCGCCAGACTGATTTCCAGAGTGGTTGTACCAGTTTACAACCCCACCAACAGTGGAGGACAGTTCCTGTTTCTCTACATCCTCTCCAGCATCTGCTGTCCTTTGAGTTTTTGATCTTAGCCATTCTGACAGGTGGGAGATGGAATCTCAGGGTTGTTTTAATTTGCATTTCCCTGATGACTAAGGATGTTGAGCACTTCCTTAGATGCTCCTCAGCTATTCAATATTCCTCAACTGAGAATTTTTGTTTAGCTCTGTACCCCATTTTTTAATAGGATTGTTTGATTTTCTGGTGTCTAACTTCTTGAGTTTGTTTTATACATTGGATATCAGACCTCTATCAGATGTGGGGTTGTTAAAGATCTTTTCCCAATCTGTTGGTTGCCGTTTTGTTTTCATGATAGTGTCCTTAGCCTTACAGAAACTTTGTAATCTCTTTAAGTTCCATTTGTGCTTATGTGTTCTAAGGTTTTCCCTACTTTCTCTTCTAATAGTTTCAGTGTACCTGGTTTAATGTGGAGATCTTTGATTTACTTGCACTTGAGCTTTGTACAGGAGATAAGGAAGGGTCTATTTTCATTCTTCTTCATGCTGAGTGCCAGTTGAACTTTCTCTTCTACTTTTATTTTTTATGGTTTTCATAAATAAATTTTACTGGATATATCTAATTTAGATTTCATATATTATCTTCTTTCCAGGTTTCCCCTCCACAAATCTCCTATCCCATCCCTCCTCACCCTGCTGCTATGATGATGCCTTCTACCTTCCCTCCCAACCCCCTGCCTTCCCACCCTGACAATCTCCTACACTGGGGCATTGAGCAATTGAAGAACCAAGGGCTTCTCTTTACACTGATGCCTAACAAGGCCACCCTCTGCTACATATGCTGCTGGAGCCATGGGTCTCTATATTTCTACTCTTTGGAGCTCTGTTTGGTTGGCATTGTTGTTCTTTTTTTTTTCTTACAACTTTATTTAAATAAAAAGAGAGTATTCTTTGTCTTACAGAAGCTGGGCAATTATTAGTGAGTTCATACCATGTGTGTTATTTTGTGATTGAGTTACCTCACTCAGAGTGATATTTTCTAGTTCCATCCATTTTCTTAAGAACTTCATGTCATTGGTCATAACTAAGTAGTGCTGCATTGTGTAAAAAATATACTACATTTTCTGTATCCATTACTCTGTTAAAGGACACCAGATTTCTTTCCAGCTTCTTGCTATTATAAATAAAACTGCTATGAACATAGTGTAACATGTGTCCTTGTTATATGTTGGAGCATCTTTCGGGTTTATACCCAGGAGTGGTATAGCTGGTTCTTCAGATAGTACTTTGTCCAATTTTCTGAGGAACCTCTAGCCTTATTTCCAGAATTGTTGTACCAACTTGCAATCCCACCAACAATAGAGGAGTGTTCCACTTTCTCTCCATCCTCAGCAGCACCTGCTGTCACTTGAGTTTTTTATCTTAGCCATTCCTTCTTGTGTGAGGTGGAATCCCAAGATTGTTTTTATTTGCATTTCCTAGTTGACTAAGAATGTTGAACATTTTTTAGGTGCTTCTCAGCTACTTGATATTGTTCAGTTGGGAATTTCTTGTTTACCTCAGTCCCATTTTTTAATATGGTTATTTGATTCTGTGGAGTCTAACTTCTTGAGTTCTTTGTATATATTGGATATTAACCCTCTATTGGGGGATTGGCAGAGATCTTTTTTCATTCTGTTGGATGCCTTTTTGTCCTCATGAGCATGTCCTTTGCTTATAGAAGCTTTGTAATTTTATGAGGTCCCATTTGTCTATTCTTGGTCTTAGAGCATAAGCCAGTGGTGTTCTGTCCAAAAATTTTCCCTGGTGCCCATGCATTCAAGGCTCTTCCCCATATTCTCTCCTATTAGTTTGAATGTATCCAGTTTTATGTGCAGGTCCATGATCCACTTTGACTTGAGCTTTGTACAGGACAGTAAGAATGGATCAATTTGCATTTTTCTACATTGTGACTGTCAGTTGGACCAGCACCATTTGTTGAAAATTCTATTTTTTTTTTCTAGTGGATGTTTTTTTCTCATTTGTCAAAGATCAAGTGACCATAGGTATGTGGATTCATTTCTGGGTCTTTAATTCTATTCCACTGATCTACCTTCCTGTCTTTGTATCAACACCATACAGTTTTTATCACTATTGTTTGTAACACAGATTGAGGTTGGGGATTGTAATTCCCCCAGAAGTTCTTTTATTGTTGAGAATACCTTTCGAGATTGCTATCTTGTTTTGTTACTATTCCAAATGAATTTGCAAATTGCTTTTCTAACTCTATGAAGATTTGAGTTGGAATTTTGATGGGGATTGCATTGAATCTGTAGACTGTTTTTGGCAAGATGGCCATTTCTACTATATTACTCCTTCCAGTCCATGAGCATGGAAGATCTTTCCATCTTCTGAGATCTTCAGAAACTTTTACAATTTTTTTGACAGAAGTTTCAGCATGATGTGCTAAATTCTTTAATACACCATAAATCCTGAACTCATACAACTGCATTGTAATAATAAAGAAGAAACTGCAAATAAATATACAATTAGAAACCAAAGTGATTACTAACATGAGTAAGGAAAGTTTACTTTTAGAATAGCTAGGTAGTAAGGAGTTAATTCGTTTGTGAAGGGAGAATAGTATGCAGGAGTTTACTAGAGTTTTAGACTTGATAATTGAGAATGTCAATCTGTAGATAAGGAAGGAAGAACATGTTAGCATACAGAAAGACCAGCAGGAATACACCAAGAAAGATGAAATAAAAGAACAATATCTTATCTGTTCTCATGACAATAAGGAAGAATAAGGTTGAATTGTTTGAGTGAAAGTAGCTGTTATTGCATTATCTATGATGAATTCAAAAGGCATTATTTTAGAATATATTTGTTATCTTTTGAAAATCAATCTGTTCATTTACTAAAATTTTATATGTTTGATTGTTTGGCAAGCAGCCATAAAATTTTTTAAACGTATGAGTAGATGTTTTCCCTGTCAATCTGAATCTTTCACTGCTATGAATTTTTCTTTCTATTTTAGTTCTCTTGAATTTTAAAAATTGCCAAATATAAATGCAAAAATTGCAATCTAATGATTATCATTATTTAATTAATATGTTTATTAATACTTTGAGTATATTGCTTGGTAAAGTTAAGTCTCATTTGAAGTGTTAAATCAAATGCTTATTCTACAACCTTTACAGTTAAATCTGTGACTAAAGGGTTTAACTTGTGACTTTTAATAGAATTAGTAGATAGCTCATCAGAGTAAATATGCTTGAGTTTTAATGTAAAATTCTATTTTTATCATCATCTGTGGTTTTGAAAATTCTAACTTTGCTTCCCTTTCTCTCTTATGATGTGCCTGGCTGTATATCTACCCCATTACAAATACTTGGTTATTTCCCTGAAGGCTATAGAGTCAGTGGGCTGAATAGGATTAGCATCAAAAGTCACCACTGCTTTCCCAAGCAGAGTTTAAAAATAGGATCATTGAATAATAAGGGATTTAAGTATCAACTGAGCAGGATGTGGGAAGAAATTATTTGGATTTAGACCAGTAGAGATTAGAGTGTGATTAGAGGCTACCATGTTCTTTATATCAGATTGAGGAACTTGAAAGTGAATACATGCAGGAAAAAATGTCAGGTTATAAGATTTCCCACCTGCTTTCCTACATCAACCAAAGAAAGCATGCCCTTTGCTTATGCATTTCTGAATCTGATTGTACCGAGGGAAAGGAACACAAAGATTTGAAGTCCTAGCAGTGTAACTGTGTATGGTTTAATGAAAATTACTTTGGAGAAATAGTCAATAAAAGAATCAAGGAGCCAAGACAGGTAACCAATAATAATAACTTTTATATAGATCTTTCCCCTTAAAGAATCCCAAAACAATTTCCAAGGATGAAAATGCATCACACTCAGCTAAAGTCCATCCAATCCCAGAGGGAGGAATTTGTATTTAATATAACAGTCTTGCCATGAACAAACATGAGGCGAAGCTTTTCTTCAGAAGAATGCTAGTTCACATTGTATAATTAAAGTCTGAAGAAGAGAAAGAAATTCTCCGTTGTTTCTGCTTAGATATTTGAGCAAAGTACAAAATAAGCATATTGAATCACCTTAAAATGTTTACTAATTGAATGGAAAATAAGAAATATTTACCTTAATGTTCACTAAGAAAAAAATAGGCAATGAGTCAAAAAAGGGTATGCATCATCAACAATTAGAAACTATGCACAGAAAAATGTTAAAACATAACAAAACCTTTACTCCCATATGTTCCCAATTGAAAACAATGCTAGAATTCAATTCCGTGCTTGAATAAGGATGATTATGTTTTCTTTTTCATTGTATCACGAATAGTCGCAGTTTCTGTCATTGGTTTAGGACAGTGTTTCTCATATTTGATAAGAATTTACTATACATAGTAAAAAATTTACCATTAAGCTTTAACTGACTTAATGATTATCCTAACATATTCACTAATTTAGTCATATTTATGTTGATGAATCCATAACTTTAAATACTAGACTGGTTTGACATATTTATATATCCAGTTTGACAATTTAATATGAGAATGTGTGTACTTGGGTCTTGTGTGTATGTTTTTAATGTGCTAGTATACATGTATTAACTATTTATAAATGAGTGTGTACATACCGCTCTGTGTATATACATGCATACATATTTTACTCATAATTAGCTTAGTATTGTAGTTGAGACCAAGTTGACAAGAATATTCTACACTTATCTCAAATGATAGTATTATTTACCCCATGATGTGGATACTACTTTTACAATAGAAAGTTTATATAACATCAATAATCTCTTAATAATTTAGTGAATTATTCTAAATATGTCTCTACTATTAATCTTCCATAGTACACTGGTTCATTCAGGGCAAAATAAAGTGTCATTGTCATCATTAAATATTAAATCAGTAATTCTCAACCGGTGAATTGCAACCCTTTCTCCTTGGGAGTTCAAATGATCAATTGCCAAGGCTTGCCTAGGACCATCAGTAAACACAAGTATTTACATTTATAACAGTATTAAAATTACAGTTATGAAGTCATAACAGAAATAATGTTAAGATTTGGGAGGGTCACCAAAACAGGAAGAGCTCTATTAGAGGGTCACATCATTAGGAAGATGGGGATCCAGTGTGTTAAATATTCTACTATTAAAGGGCTCATAGTTTTACAAAGATATGAATAACAAATGCAACTTCAAATTATGTGTTCACAGATTAACGTTTGTTTCATTGTACAATAAAAGGATAAAGATGGACCTTTTGAAAGTAAACTTTTAATCATAGGTAAAGTACTTTTGCACTTATTAGTATATATTGTTATTTCTGCTCATCTCAATTGTTATTTTTTTTCCAATTTTCAAATTTTGGGTGATATTTCTTAATTTAACAGATGTTTTCTACATCATAATATGTGATTCTTGTATTACACTATGTACACTTTATGAATTCTATTAGTAAGTATGTAGCAAGTTTCATTACTGTAACCAAATTAGAAAAAAAATTTGGTTTAGACATAGCAGAATTTCAGCTTATGGGACAGGCAAGGATGCCTGTTTATTAGATATTGACAAGAAACAGTGAAAGAGACATGAACGTCACCTTCCAAGAGTTCCGTGAGACAAAAAGCAACTATAACCATATGGAAGATATTTGATGTCTTAACTATAGCATATAATATGTTATCAGACAGTTGTAATTTAATAAAACCTAGTATGGTTCATATCACATTGGGTAGAGACAAACATAATTTTGTATAGTTTTTTCTCTTACAGATATCTTAGATTTGAGAATGACCATCAATGATGAGAAACGGTGTGGTTTGTAGGATTCACTCATATTCAACCTGGGTGTTGTAATAGAGGCACAGACATAACAATGCCATTAGTGACAGAGTATCATTATTAATATCATTTTGATTATTTGTAAAAAAAGAAAAGCTCAGCAGGATGAAGAAAAATCATGAATAGTCTTTTATTTCTTTTGTTTTGTTATTTCAAGAAGGGGTTCCTTTGTGTAGCCTTGTTTATGCTAGAGCTTTTTCTACAACCAGGCTTGCCTTGAAGTCAAACGTACAAATGCCTGTACCTCCCTCTGCTAGGATTAAAGATTCTTGCCACTATGCCTCACTGATGAGAAGACTTACAAAGTATGTGTTTTATTTTTATCTTGTTTCATAAGAATGGGTGTCTTTTTGTTAGCATTCAGCCATAAATGGCACAACTATATCACAATTCTTCCTGCAACCCCAAGGCTCAGGTATTATCCTTTAAACAAGTGACAAAAAGATTGTAAAAGGCACAGGTCATGGGAGACTAGAGCAAAATTGTGCCTTCAAGACATGTCAAGATCATTGAACTAAAGATCTCATGACAACAGTGGTTGCATCCACATACAACATTTTAGAATAGATGTGGGGAAAGACTCACAGCCTGAAATCTTATCTGAGGAGTTATTGAGGGTTGAAGGCTTCTGGAAGAGAGAATCAGTTTTTTTTAAGGATGTGGACCCTAGTAGGTCCACTATACTTCAGCCTATGACCCCATACTCCTGAATGTATGGGCAACATAAATTAGGCTTTGGGAGTTATAAAAATGTATAGAGGACATGAAGCTGAGAGGGGGTTTACCTGAGAGGAGTTTGAAGAAAAGTTAGAGTTAATACAATCAAAATGCATTGCATATATGTATAAAATTCTCAGTGAGTTTACTGAGATCAAAAACCTATGAATAGATGTGAATTTCCAGTTAGATCTGGGTTTCGCTAAGCTGTCCTACCTTATGGCTGCAAAGAAAAATCTACCCATTATAATGACACCTTTGTCTTTATTGCTCACATCCATGCATGGTTATGGTAAAGAAGATGCACTAGTGGACACTCTAATAAGAATTTTGGCTTCTTTAAAAAAATAGACATATTACAAGTAAATGTTCTTGTTTGATCCCATGCATGAAATATGGGGATGTTTCAGATTGTGTATGGAAGCCGACTATGATTTGCCTCATGCTCTACCAGGGGCATGATTTTGCCAACTGCAGACAGTTTCCATGATGACGTAATGTTAGGAACTCTGGGGACTTTTCAGAAGGTATATAATGAATGCTAGGACCTCAAGTGGAATGGTTGGGGGATTAATGGTTGGTTGGTCTTGGTTTTTGGTGTTTGTGTTTTGTAAAGTTGTTGTGCACAAAAAGAAAGGAGGAAACAACAAGAATAAATTAGATGTCCTGATGGTGAAGATCAAACGTGTCTGAAAGAGGTTTACACCTCTAATTATCAGGAAGTATTCTAAAGATAATGGTGTCCCCTCTCCCCTTTATCTTCTGGTCTCTATTGCAGTGTTATGGGGTTGAGTGGGTGGAAAATAAGCAAAGAAGTGTTGAGGAAACAAAACCCATAAAGTCACAAATAGCAGCTACAATGGAAAACCTAATAATGGATTTCCATATACAAATGGTATTTCTCTGCTACACCTAACACCATGAAAGGCTGAAGTCTCAGCATATGAATCATAAATAAAACATTACATTTTTCAAGGAAAAAATTCCTCAAGTGTCTAGCCTTTATCATCTGTGATGTTCTAACCATGTTTGACCCTAAGTACCTGGATGCATTCCTAAATCTGATGGCGTCCATGTGCCACTGTGGGGCTTTGGAGAAAATAGTTGTGTACCTGACTCTAAACACTTGTCAAGAAACCCATCAAAACCAAGAAGACCAATAGTGACAACGAATGTATAAGCTGAGTAAGAAACACAGACTGGTGGCTTTCTTCCACTCTGTCCCTGGGGGCTTGTACTCCTCCATTTCTTCTCATGCTTTTAAGTACCACTTTTGGTAAGAATATATTTAATGTAGATGCATCTCAAAACACAGTTTGTGGTTTGCAATCATATGAGCTGCTATAAGCTCTCAACCATTTTTGAATACTCTTTTTATTGAAATGCTTCCTAACCACTGAAAAGTGTACTAAATCATACCTACATGTGGCATTTTGCTCTGCTCCTGAGTTCTGGACTGCTTACTTTGATTAATGTTGAGAGGCTGTGGAAATGACTTCCTGGGAAATCTTGACTGGGTAGAAACCCATCTGTCTTACATGGCTTAGTGCTAGTCCTGGCTTGAGGCTAAGGATAGATAACCTGAAATAGAATAAGAGACCCGAAGGAGAGGATTAACTCGCTAGATTAGTGGGGACCATATGCTCTTTAGAAGGTTCATGAAATTGCTCATTTCCATGGGAAAAAAGTGTTTTTCTCCAGTGCCTTGAATTTTTGTGGAAGAATAATGCCACCTTGACTCCCTTTAAAATACTTATTAAAATCAATGGAGCAAGTAATCTCTCAAGGATAATACATTTGTTGTAGATGTGCAAATACTGAATTATGATTATGGAAGTACTCTTTTCACTGCCAGGTTCCCTTGCAGCCTGAATCCTTTATCCCTCTCATCTTTCTATCCTCATCCTCTTCCTCTATGTCCTCTACTCTCAGTTTTCCTTTTTTTAAAACTCCTTTTTCCTCAAGTATTTTTAATTGTGTCAATAACATTGACTTCCAGACACTGCCATTTTTTGTTTCACAAGCATTAAAAGATGAGGTTTCTTTCCCAAGGACTCAAAATTTATAATATGCTATCTAATGAGGTGTTTTTGGAGAAAGTTTTATTCATGATTTTCTTGCCTCAATCTCTTAAACATTCAAGATAATATGTAGTTACCATTCTATTTAAAAAGATGGGATTAAAACAACTGAACAGACATGCAAAATTCACATTCTTAACTAACTTGACATGTTTTTTTTTTCTTTTTTGTAATGCACAAAGATGTGTATTTAGACTTAGCCAGCTGGAGCCCATTTAGATGGTCTCAATTTTATTGACAACATCCAAAGCAACATAATCAGGTGCTAGCTGAACATATGCTTTCCTGCCTCCCTCAGGTCTGATTAAGGTATTGACTTTGACCATACCAATGTCATGGAGTCTCTTCACAGTCTGCTGCACTGGTAATGGTTGGTCTTCATATCCTCTGTGAAAATCAGTGTGTTCATTATTTTTATCATGGCTAAATCAGTTGCCAAGGGAAAACTTAATTATTGTGCAATAGTAAAGCTTGTGTATACAGGAGAAGCACAAACTTCTTCTCCTGGATGTATTCTTGAGTGGGTATTTGGGTTGCCTCTAGAGTCTCAGGTCTTAGGCTACCATAAGATGAGTTATGGGTCTTCATTTTCTGGCTGTGAATATATTTCAGCACTGCTTTCCTAGATTTCAGTGCCTACTCTGGCCTCTGCTTTGGGGAAGGCAGGAATTCCCTTTTGATGTCAGCATCATCTTGGAGGGAAGTGAAATATCTTTTGTTCCTTTTCAGTTTTTCCTCAACATACCTTTTTTGATGGATGATAAAGAAACATGATGAAATTTCTATAGAATGTGCATCATTCATTCAAAAAGGAATTAAAGTATCGCTTTTGAACAGCAGCATCTATTAAATGCAATATAAAAATGTTAGAAAAATTGAGTTACATCCATTATTGAAAAATCCAAACTTGTTTTTATTAAAACAGCAGAAAATGACCTGGAATCTTCCTCCCTGAGGACTAGTTCTCAGGGTATCTGATAGTGCTGTGGAAGCTGCCAAGGGAGAAAAGCAATCAACAGTCTTATCCAACTGTAAAGCTTATAAATCACAATGACTCGAGTGGCAAGATATACCCTAGGGTTCAATGGTAGCACTTACATATTGGGAGTAAACAATACCAACGCAGTAGAAGAGAATTTATACTGGGTATTATAAGCCTAACCAAATACTCATAGCTGGTGATATCAATGTCCCTAGAGGAGATCTAGGTACTTCCATATTTCCAAACCAACATAATGCCCAACTATATTCTAAATACTTTTATAGACACAGATAAGGGAAGCTCTCCCTCCTCATCAAAGAGGCTTCTTTTTCCAGGAGACAGAAACCATTATAGCAATTCAAAACTGGCTAAAATGCAGACAACATCTGATGGGTTGCCACCTAAATCTCAGCTAAGAAATTGGA
Source organism: Micromys minutus (assembly GCF_963924665.1). Classification (NCBI taxonomy): domain Eukaryota; kingdom Metazoa; phylum Chordata; class Mammalia; order Rodentia; family Muridae; genus Micromys; species Micromys minutus. The sequence goes on from NC_137976.1 coordinate 28,310,689, forward strand.
AGAAAGCATAGGAAGATTGTAGAAACAAAGGCTCAGCATTTCTGCTGTGATCCCATTAAATCTTAACAATATGATCACCTACATAAAACCTTCAGATGGACAACACCAGTTGACATCCCAGTGGGGATGAGGAAAATCTTACAAGGCCCTACAACTAGATGGCGAGCAACTGGCAATAATATTTGCAAGGTGGAAAGAACCAGTCTTCCCCAAGGACAAGCTCCATAATAAGTCATGTGATACCATATATTCATCCCTAAACACACACATACGGATAACAAGAAATGGACAGAGCAGCTTGTGTTAACCCACCCACCCCCCCCCCACACACACAACACACACACACACACACACACACACACACACAGTCATGTATGCATAATGATTTGTGTAGTAAGCCTTTGTGCCTGGCTTTGAGTGAAATGTTTAAGTAAATGTTTGGGTCAATGAATAAGCTGTGAAAGTGTTTTTAGATTGTTTGAGCCCTGTAAAATGTCTTTTTTTTATTTTTTATTTTTGGAGAGTCTGTATTTGGTGATACATGAAAGCATGAAGTTGCACCAATCTTGTTCTTAAAGTACTCCCGGGAAACCTGGAATTTTAAATTTTGATTATGGCTAGCCATAGTCAAAAGGGACTAAGATCTGTGTGGGCTGCCTGATCTTATGGGCAGCAAGGGCCAAATAACTTTGGTAGCTGGAATGTTTCCCAGCCCCGATTAACCTTCTATAGTGTTTGAATAAAGTGATTAGAGTGAGCTAGCTGGCTGTCAGCCTTTTTCACGAAGGCTTAATTCCTACGCTCCTTCAGAAAAGAAAAGCTCAGTATCTTGGTGAGCATCTTTCTCTACTGTGTCATCTATGACCAACATCCATCAATGTGTATGTAATAATAACTAAAGGTTAAATGCTCACAGATTTGAAAGAGAGCAGGGGAACATGCTAAAAAATGGAGAAATAAAAAGTGGGATGGAAATAATATCATAAACACATGAAAAATGGAATGATATACCTACAAAAAGCAGAAAAATATGGTACAGTGTGGGGCTGTGGGCTGTGAAAGGTATCCTGATTCCTGGTTGAGATAGGTCGAAGTTCTGAGGATCCTAAGGGATGGTAGGAGCTTCCTAATCGTTTAGAAAGTCAGGTACCTCACATATAGCTACCCCTGCTCCCTCCACAGCCCCATGTAGAGAGGTTTGAGACAGAATAGTCATGTAGGGTCACGCCCAAAAACCCCCTTCCACATCTGAGGATGTGACCACAGGTAATGCAGGCTCAAGAGAGATCAGTCATAAGGAAAATGGGGTACAGACTTAAACAAAAAGTTCTCAATCGAGGAATATCGAATGGCTGAGAAACATCTAAGGAAGTGCTCAACATCCTTAGCCCTCAGGGAAATGCAAATCAAAACAACCCTGAGATTCTACCTCACACCAGTCAGATTGGCCAAGATCCAAAACTCAGATGACAACAGATGCTAGCAAGGATGTGGAGAAAGAGGAACACTTCTCCACTGTTGGTGGGGTTGCAAGCTAATACAACCACTCTGGAAATCAGTCTGGCAATACCTCAGAAAATTGGATATAGTACTACCTGAAGACCCAGCTATTCCACTTCTGGGCATTTACCCCAGAGATGCTCCAGCATACAACAAAGATGCATGCAACGCAGTGTTTATAGCAGCTCTATTTATAATAGCCATAAGCTGGAAAGAACCCGGATGTCTTTCAGTAGATGAATGGATACAAAAATTGTGGTATATTTACACAATGGAGTACTACTCAGCTATCAGAAACAATGACTTAACAAAATTCTTGAGGAAATGGATGCATTTAGAGAATATCATCCTGAGTGAGATAACCCAGTCACAAAAGAACAGACATAATATGCAGTCACTGATAATGGGATACTAATCTCAGAAAGCTCTGAACACTCCAGAAACAACCCACAGACTGTGTGAAGTTCAATAACAAAAAAAAAAAGAATATATTTTAATTAAAATAGAACTGTATCACATCCCCCTTTCCCCCTACAGCCCCTCCTAGTCTCTCTCCTATCCTCTCAAATTAATAGCCTATTTTCCTATATTGTTGTTACATATATACATATGTGTATGTATATATATCCACAGATGCTTAATTACAACCTTAAAAATATATTCATATACTTTTATGCATAAATGGTGAAAATTTGTACATTCATCTTTGTTTTTTAAAATAAAATAAAATAAAATAAAATAAAATAAGAAGCAGGACCATGCCCCAAAATAAGTAGATGAGGTATTCCCAAGCTCTCAGGCCAAACCAATGGGAAGTACCTGCTGTCAGACTCTTACCCATCCCCAAACTGTATATAAAAATCCTATCCAGAATTGTGCAGTAATTACTCCATTGTCTGAGAACTTCTATCTTAAGATCTGTAACACTACTGCTTGGGGAAGTGATTGGCTCTCTCCAAATCCTTTCCAGAAGCTCCCCTGCACCTGCCACCAGCTAGTCAGTTTCCTGCTGGCTCAGCCTGGCCCAATATCCTGGGGCAACTGAAATAGCAGTGGCAGAAATGGAGGCAGGACAGCACCAGCTACAGAGTTGGGAAGCAATTCTCCCTCCTGGTTCAAATTCTCTCCCTTCTGACTGAACCCACACACCTAGCAAGAACAGAGATCTCCCTGTGAGGCCTCTGGAACGCAGGCCCCCTAGTGCAGTAGGTTAGTTACAGACCTTGGTGGGCAAAGGGGCAAATCTGGATTCCAGAAGCCATGCAAAGCAAGGGAAGGTAAGAGCATCTCTGTTAATCTGCTACTTTTCCATCAAGATCGAGATAGAGACAAAACAGCATATGTCCAACAAGATGAAAACTGAGGACTGATATGATAATTCAGGTTGTCCTGTAATGTTCACACACATGGCATATTGTATGTGCCTAAATACATATGAATACATACACATCATGCATATACATATACATAGATTTTAAAGAGACATACGAATATATATTTTAAAGGTTTGCTAGCATGTTTGTATCATCCTCAATTTGTTACATGTGTGTCATGCACTGTTTCATATTTTTTTATGAGTGGGTTTGTAATAAATTTCCTGAAAATAGTAATTTCCATTGAAATGTTTATCAACATGTCTTTTTAAATATAAAGCATATATTAAATTTAGTATCATTTGATAAGTTTTCTACATAAAATTATTTCAGTTTGCCAAACCCAAACATAAAAATTTTAATAAAATAGAAACCACTGCTGTTTGTCAGTCTTAGTTGTTTATTTGAAAAAAGAAAAAAAAGCAGAATAAGATTCTGGGAAGCTTAGCAACCTGTCTGAAGCCATACAGTAGTCTGTGAACTTAATGACGAAGTACATCAGTCTGGGCTGAGCCTCCTCTGAGTGTCTTCCACCTCCAGTAGTTTATCAAGCTTCTTTAATTTACATGTTAAATAATTACCTTGCTTCATTTGCTACAGGAACACAAACACATCATTCTAACTTGTTATAAAAATTACCATAAAAGCTCTGCAGTTCTCCTTCCAGATTTATTATTTCTCGAGTTTCATTTGTCTTTTAATCTTATGGTACAATGAACACATCAATATATATGTGCTAATGTGATATTAAACCAGGGTAGACAATGCTCAACAATACCACGAGCTTCAGAATATGTTACCCCAACAGAGAAAATGTTGGCATTGAAACTGCAGAAGAGTTGGAAATCTCTGGACCTAACCTTGGCATTTCCCCCTTAAGCAGGACAGAAGAAAATTCTATGCTGTTCTGTAATGTAGGTCACCGTCATGCTGTAGGCTTCCTTCGCACACACCAGAACAGAGCAAAGAAGAGATAGAGGTCCTGAGAAGAATTTGAGCATACAGGTTTTTACCATGTGCCCCTCCCCCACAGCTTGCTGTAATTAGAACACATACCCTTTCCCTATCTGTCTCTCTCACTGACCAACAGTTAATAAAACACACACATTTCCATATTTCTTTGATTCTTCACATTTGAATTTCTTCTATTCCCTAAAACCTATGTTGAATTTAAATAACACGCTCTTCTCTGGTTGATTCATTTTGTTATAGGGCCTCAGCCATAAGCACAATACTGGGTAAAGGGAGAAAAACATATATATCGAAACTATAACGAATAGATTAAATATAGCAGACACTATGAAGATCCGTAAGATCTTTGATATAACAGTGTACTTTAAATAAATTGGATATTTCATACATTCAAGCTGAAACTAGAAATGCAGCTTGTGCCAATACAAACCAATATCGTTATCATTCATCTATTTACCCCCCCCAATGTCCTGAATTGCTTTGCCAATTAAAGAGGGACTCCAGAATCTCCTCAGGCTGTATATATTTTGATGTTCTTCTTTTTGTCTCTGTGGTGCATAAAAGCAAGGGTGGTTTGCAGAAAGGAATCTCATTTTAGTACAAACTAGAGAAAGTATTAAACTAACGTATGAGAAATCCTGTGGTGAGGGATGGGGAAAAGTATGAAGTGATCTATAACTGGGCTAAGCTTTGACAAAGTGACTGACTATGGAAGCATGATTACTCTCACCAATTACATATTTATGCTATTTGGAAAAGTAGTTTTATAAAGACCATTAAAAAAATCTAACGGAAGCAAGCCTTCTAGGCTCTACTTTTTACCTTAAAGTTAGAAAAGCTCCCTAATTGCAGACGGAGAGTGGCTGATAATGGATAATTTCGAACCCGAAGAGTTTTCTATTTTCAGGGAGTAGCGAATAGACTGACTTAGAGTAAGAACATTCTTCACTTCACTCAGTCTGACAATCATGCTTTCTCTTGCTCCCTCACTCTCTCCCTTAGCTTCTCTCCCTCTGGCCCTCCCTCTCCCTCATCCCTCGGATATTAAAATGCATCTACTTCGACATGCTTATTTATTTTGGAATAGCACCTTTCATCGATTAGTCCTGCTTATTACTGGTTTGCTTTCCCAGTAAGCACACAGTCACATTCTTTTGCTTCTTGCTTGGGTGATCATGGTTTCCACATGCCTGTGCTATCTGACAAAGGATTGCTGTTGAGAAGCTGGCAATACTGGATACTGCACTTGCTCAAGTGTCCATGCAAATCTTCCAACACAAACAAGTACGTGTGTATTTCACAAGCCTAGAATGCAATTCCCCCAAAATATCTCTAGATTTTGAAATGGTTATATATTTGTTGTTCCTGTTTGTATGCATGGGCAAATATCAGTTGAAGTCAATTTAAATCTCCACAATTGTCTCTGTCACATTTGAGTTTAGATGAATGAGTTAGGATTAGTTTTCACATTATTTTCACAGGGATATAAAATTTTCTCAGTAAGATTACAAGTACAGAGAAACAGTATTAAACATCAAAGGGCAATCTTCATAAAGTAAACATGCACATTTGTGATTATAATACCACAATTTTCCTGGAAAATCACTCTATAACATATGTCCTATACTGACCTCATGACTCAGTACTCTTCTACTACTACAAATTAAGTTATAAGGTGCAGATTATCAGTAAATTAGCAAGCAGAGGTTAACCAAGGATCCACAATGTGAATAAAATTGCATTTATACTCAATGAGATGTTCATTGGTACTGTTGATAATATTACAATCTATAAGATGTAGCACAGTGGTATGACCCTTGACAAACATGCCTGAATTTCTCATTTAAATAATTAAATGATAGGGGATGGAGATCAGTGTGAAAGCCAGAATTAGCAAGGTAAGAAACCTTTCTATTATTCATTGATATAACAGCTCATTCTAAACAAGTAAAAGTTCTTTTTTTTTCTACAAAATTGTTTTAATATTACTAATTCAAACAATATGTTTATGCTATGAAACCTCTATAAGAATTAAGTACTGACAAAAATATTCATATAGTGTTATGCCAAAATGCCTTTTAAAAAATCTGTGTATGTACCCCTCTTTTTTTTTTAAATAAAGGGATAAGAGAGATTTTAAAAAAAGAGAAAAAAGAAACTAAAACAGAGTTCCAAGTTTCTAAATAACATTTTTTTTCTAAGTAGCCATATGGGATATGGTTAGAAGAGCATATACTCATCACTGGATTAAACATGTACTGTTGCAGGTGTTATAATTAGCAACAATGACACTTTCCCATTTAGATAAAAGTCTTTTTTACTACATTCATATCCTTTTTTTTAAACAACTTTATTTTACAAAACAAAGATAAATGTACAGATTTTAAGCATTTTTTGCATAGAATTATACAATACATTTTTGTCAGTACTTTTTTTCAGATTTTAAAATAATTTTTACATAAAACTGTACGAATATACTTTTTAGTCAGTACTTGATTTTTTTAAAGGTTTGATAGTATGCATTGAAAACTTAATAGTTACAATGAGCATAAAGTACATTTAAAACAAAATGTAACATGGAAATAGTCAAAGTTTTCTTGTTGTATAAAGAGTTTTTTGTTTTGTTTTGTTTTGTTTTCTTTAATTCTTGGACTTCATACAGTCTGTGAGTTGTTTCTGGGGCAGTGCGAGCCTCTGGGGTTAGCATCCCACTAACAGTGACTGCATATTATGTCTGTTCTTTTGTGACTGGGTTATCTCACTCAGGATGATATTCTCTAGATGCAGCCATTTTCTTAAGAATTTGGTTAAATCATTGTTTCTGGTGGCTGAGCAGTATTCCATTGTGTATATGTACCACAATTTTTTTATCCATTCATTTTCTGAAGGACATCTGGGTTCTTTCCAGCTTCTGGCTATTATAAATAGAGCTTCTATGAACATTGTGGTGCATATATCTTTGTTGTGTATTAAAGTGTCTCTGTGGTATATGCCCAGAAGTGGAATAGCTGGGTCTTCAGGTAGTATTATGTCCAATTTTCTGAGGTATTGCCAGACTGATTTCCAGAGTGGTTGTATTCGTTTGCAACCCCACCAACAGTGGAGAAGGGTTCCTCTTTCTCCGCAACCTCGCCAGCATCTATTGTCATCTGAGTTTTGGATCTTGGCCAATCTGACTAGAGTGAGGTGGAATCTCAGGGTTGGTTTGATTTGCATTTCCCTGATGGTTAAGGATGTCAAGCACTTCCTTAGATGTTTCTCAGCCATTCAATATTCCTCAATTGAGAACGTTTTGTTTAGCTCTGTACCCCATTTTTAATAGGGTTGTTTGATTCTCTGGTGTCTAGCTTTTTGAGTTCTTTGTATACCTTGGATATTAGGCCTCTATCTGATGTGGTTTTGGTAAAGATCTTTTCCCATTCTGTTGGCTGCCGTTTTGTTTTCTTGACAATGTCCTTAGCCTTGCAGAAACTTTGCAATCTCATTAAGTCCCATTTGTTAATCTTTGACCTTAGAGCTTGAGCCATTGGTGTTTTGTTGAGAAAATTTTCTCCTGTGCCTATGTGTTCTAAGGTTTTCCCTACTTTCTCTTCTAATAGTTTTAGTGTATTTGGTTTAATGTGGAGATCTTTGATCCACTTATACTTGAGCTTTGTACAAAAATTTCTTAATGAACTTGTGAGAAATAGCCCTCCAGTTCTAATATTTTACTCTTCATTTTCCTCGAATTATTTTTGCTTCTAAATCAAGTCACCCTGGGCTTTGTAGCTAGTTCCTTCAATATCATGCATGGTACAGAATGCCCTCCTCTCTGATCACCCTCTTTCTCTGCTTGTTCCCTTTGCCATTGGTGCCACTTTCCTCTGGAGTCTAGGCTAAATCCACACCAAACATACCCTTACTTGTTTTCCCAGCAGCTGTCTACTTCTTAGACAAAGGCAGCACAATCTTCCTTCCTTCTCTCTGCTTCTTCCATGATGGTCATATATTTTAATTGTGGTTTTCATCATCTAATTTTTACATGCCCAAATACCTTGTTTTCAACAGTCTTCCACATTTCTGAAAATCTTTCAGTTGCATTGCTGCACTTTTTAGTCTTTAATAATAATCGAAAGTACATCAAAAACTGTGGCTAACAAATTTCAGTTCCAGTAAGAACTAATCCATTTACCTTCCCAAAGCTACATTATTTCTTTTAGTTTTCTGAAATGGATGAAAAATAACAAAAGTGGTAGTTGCAAGACTATATGTTGAGTTCAGAATGGAATGGTGCCTATGATTGAAATTAATTGTAAAGTTAACTTTTTTTCACTAAAATGGTACCCAATATGTATTATATGTTAATTTTCTGTTTTTCCTCAACAATTATCTTCCTTATTTATAAATACTTTCAGCTTTCTTGGTATATTACTATGCTTTCCTTCTTGTTTGTCCATAAAATCAAGTAATTTGTTAAGCATAAATAAAATACATCTATATATTTCTCCCAATATACACATTAGGATATATATATATAATGGTTTTTATAAATGAGCTTTTCTTAAATGGTAGCTCGTCATGTTTTTGCTAACTCGTAATTACCTTTCTTTGCCATTTTTTTCAGTTCTGGGGTAAGTTAGTATGAAGTCTTTTGCCACAATTCCATATCCTGTTCTTGGATGTCTCAGACACAGTAGCCATGAGCCAAGTAAATCCTTGTTTTGTATAAATAACTAATTTTAGGTATTCCATGTTAGCAGATGAAAATAGACTGAGTCTGTTCATATTTGAAAGCAGAATGAGAAAGAACGATATTGAACTGAAAATAAAAGAGGATTCTTAAAATGGGTTAATTCCTAATTACCCGATGGCGCCATTCTATTTTTATGAAGCATTGATATTTACACCTGGGAATAGGGGTGTCATTCACTAGAGAAGAATACAAAATATGTAGATAAGTAAATAAATAAATTCTCTTCAGAGGAACAGGAAGCAGAACCATTGCAACATTGAGGCAATGACCACTGTTTACAAGAAAGTGCATTCTGCTACTTTATTTCTAGTCAGTTTGGGTTCTTCATAAAGGATGACAGTCAGGAAAACAGAAGGTTCCATATTTGGGATATAAACTCTACTGTGCTAATTATAGAACAGTCTTTTGTGACATAATTCTTTGACTTTCAGAAACCTTCTTAGTTAAATATTAGAATTAATCATAGGAGCTTTAGTGAGTCTCATGCAATTTTCAAATAAATCAATGCACTGTGTTATATAATTTTATATAAATTATAAGGGTCATTACTCTGTTTGTATATCAAAAGGGTGTTTGGGTAAAACGGATTGTTTTACTTGGGATCTCCAGCACTTATGTATGGAAAATGAAATTTTAGTCAGCCTTACCAATGGTAAATTTGGAAAATAAATATTACCAAGACTTAACATAAAAGTCTTCAGGAGCCAATAGGAAAACAGAGACTAGAATGCAAATATGTAGACAATAAGATTTTGAATTACTGTGGAATGAATCAATAATAGAACTCATTCTTCATCTCAATGTTTACTATCTGATGAGAAAACCTGATATATCTATAATATATCTATATCTGTGCATTATATAATCATCATGCCTATATCAATATGATATGAATAAACATCCATAATATTAACAAAATATAAGAAATATATTAATAATTTTTATAGCTTGCAAATGTTAAATATAAGACAGATGGAATTTCTAGAGCTTCCATGTTGTGATCATAAATTTCAAGTTTTGAGTTTATTGTTTCAACCTTATTCATTACATTTATGTCTGTGAAAATAATGTTTAATCAATTATTAAATGTATCATTTGATATAGCAAGATAATAGGCAAGCTTATTATATATTATATATTATGCATAATTTTCCCTTTCTTTTACTTCCTCCAATCCTTTTCATGTGCTACCACAAATTATTTTCTTTAATTGTTGATACACATATACATGCACATTCATAAATGCATGAGCACAATATGCTCAGTTTTATAACCTTAGCAATACATTTGTAATATCAGGGAAAACTACCTAGCATAAGATAAATATTTGCGAGTTTTTCCCTGGGACAGACCATTTCACCTATTGAGAGTTTCCTGTTTATCAAGTTTCTGTGTCTAGGGTTGAGGCCCCATGGGTTCTTCACTCTTCATTAATAGCATGTCTCCTGGTGTAGTTGTTCAGCTCTTGTTTAGGAAGACTTGTTGATAAAATTTCATTGGTGGATCCTCTTTGACACTTGTAGAAGATTCATCCTCACCTTTTTAGGGATATTCTTTCACAACAAACTCCTTGCTCCTTTGGCTTTTGCAGTCTTTCTGCCCATACATCGACAATACTGTCTAAGTCCTTAGTGTTGGACTTAGATTGTAGTTGTATCAGTTGGTATGGTGGACATCATGATCTCTTGTTGTCTGCTCTTTGATGTATTGTAGATGTGTGTGATGGTAGCCATTTCTTGCACTTACCTGTAGATATAAATATATTAGGAAAAGATGCAGGGAATAATCATGAACAAAAGATCAAAGATGGTAAATGACAGTAAGGATGTCTGAAAAAAATCATAAAGCCTTACCTCATTATTTGTCTATATAAAACTATTGTTGTGATTATTTCTGGTTGTCAACTTGACTATATCTGGAATAAACCACAATCTAGAATTGGGAGGCTCACCTCTGATCCCAATCTTGAGGCATATAGGCTATGAATTTTAGGACACTAAGGCAAGGAGATTTCTGGAACAAATCAAGTCTCAGATCCAGGTGTGTATCTGGGACAACCTTCTGTTGGAGACCTACATAATGACATTGGAAGAAGGAAGGCTCTCTCAGCCTGCTTGCCTTGTAGAACTGAGCATCTGCTAGATCCTTGGATTTCCACTCACAGCTACTGTCGACCATTGTTGGAAAGTTGGACAACAGACTGTAAGTCAACAACAAATACCTTATGATATAGAGACTACCATATGTTCTGTGACTCTAGAGAATTCTGTCTAATACAGCTATGTATTAAATACAACATATTTTTGTGCATTCATGCACATATATCATTTAGATAAATTTTCTGATCTTTGCTGATAATGCTTCTCCCAAGAGCAAAAGACTATCTAATGAAATCTACAACATCAATCATGAGAAGATCCCTTTTGAGTTATTGGTCAGAGGTGTACAAGAACTCCCCAAGTGTTATAAGCTATTGCCGTTGACCTTATTTGCTTCCTGGAGGTGTAAGGTAGGTACCTATTGATAAAGACACCATGCATGTTGCAGACAGAACAGAGGAATAAGCTTTATGAAACATATATTTTTATTCTGATTGGATTGAAAGTATGTGAAGCAACTCTATCATTACTAAGTACAATAAGCTTGTAATTAATGCATGGTGTTGAAAATAACTATGCTATTTTAAATACAGGTAGTTGTTTAAACAAAGATGAAAACATGCTTGTGGACTTCAAAATGTACATATTTGTTTTACAATTTGAATTTTAGGTGTGCTTCTTTGCAGCTTAAATGTGGTATGAGACAATTTGCTTGTCATCCAAATGAAAAAATGGCCTCTGGTAAATCACACTTTATTAATGTTTGGTTTACTATCTTACAGATCCAAGTAGTCTTCATCACCATGGGGGACTGCACTGTACTGTGGTCTTCCCTCTTCATTAAATGAATTTTGTACTGTATGGGATGTACGTGCTGTGTTGGGACTGCACTCTTTTTAATTATAACAGGATACATTTCTTTAATTTAACATGTTCCATAGAGGAATGAGAGATAAGTAATAAGAGGTAAGTTATTTACATTGCAATAATAACATTCAATATTTGAAGTTATGACAACTTTCGATTTTCTCACCTCCAAAGAAAACAAAATGACTGATAAGAAAAGTTTCAGTAAAATCATTAATATGACACTGTAATCTTTTCTTTATGGGAAAATTTCTTACTTTGTTTCTAACAAAGCTACACTGGTGAGTGGCATGTTTCTGATTTTTGTTGATTTCTATAAGTTTCAGCATTGTAAAGCAGACATATATGCTGAAGCAAAACACTCAAGTTTATGTTTAAGATGTATGAAATCACAAGGATTTTTCTTTTTCTTTTCTTAAGTATTAATTTAGATAAGAATTTGCAAAGCTGTGAATATATTTTTGGTTCCAAATGCATTATTCTTGGGTATAATTAGGAAACAGATAAATGTTAGGAATGCTATCTAAGTGAATATCTCTCTTAATAGTTTTCTGTGATCAACTTCCCTCCCTTTCATAACACCATTGTCTGCTCTGTTTTATGGTTTAATTGCCTACCTACCTACAATTACATTTTCAGAAAAAAGAGAGAGAGAATTTGACTGCTAGGACATAAGTTACTGCAAGAGTGTTGCGTTTCTCTTTAGAAAAAGAAAGGAAGCAAAGCAAAATACAAAGAATGTTGGCACCTCAGAGCAAGCAAGTATGTGACTTGACATCAGTCAGAGCACATTAATGTTCTGTTCAGAACCCATCATAATCTCTTGTTTCATGCACAATCAGAAGCAGAAACCCACACAGTGGTTTCTATGGTCCTTACACGTTTACTCCTTTTCATTTCTACAAAGGTCTTTGTCTTCTCCTTCACAGCCACACCAAACCTTTAGTTATTCCTTGAAAATTATGCCTATATTCTAATTTCTGTGGCAGCAAAACATCATCTATAAATCCCAAAGGAAAACAACCATGCTTCTGTCCACTTTTGCTGTTGTCACAAACTACCTGAAATTGGATAATGTGAAAATAACACCAAATTGGTTTCTCCAGTTACAATGGGCAGGGCATCCAAGAGTAAGGCATGTACCATTTCAGTGCCTGGTGAGAGCCAACTTTTCCTGATTCAAAAAAGCCATCAAGATGTCATATACTGAAGTGGCAGAAGAGTAGGAATGTACAATGATAAGACCACTTAGTAAACCTTTTGTATTCATCTAGTCATAAGTTCAGAGCCCTTATGAATTTCTCATTTCCTAATGCCATGTCTTAAAAAAAAACAAACCAAAACAAAACCAAAACTATAATTGAGTATAGTGCTGATCCTGTAAACATTGGTATAAATGCATTCGGATCAGAGAAAACTGCTTTTTTGTTATGTTTTTGTTTTGTTTTAATTTGTTTGTTTTGTCTACAGATCCTGAGTCCCGAATTTAGAAACTGACCACTGCAGGAATGGCTTGTCGTTTCTGTGGAACCAATTTATAGATACTCTGTTAGAGAACATGATGCTTTTAGTTTGGAATCATCCAATGGCTTGTCACTTACAGATTCAGAAATTGATCACGACAGAGCTTGGGGCACTGTTTTTCTCTGCATGGCCTTCAAATTGTGCACCTAGTATATCAAATAGATCTGCCTTCTCACAGCATGTTGGCTGAACTGCAAGAGTCAATCAATAAATAGGAAAAAAGTAGAGCCTACTGTGCTTCATCTGTGAACATCAAACAGCAATGTTTCCTTCACAGTCTCTTCATCAGCATTCCCATCACATATGAACAAGGAAATGGGATAGGAGATTAAAAAAATGCTCTCATCAAAGTGGTACACTGCATTGGTAACATGTATTTTTCTTACTCAAAAGATCAGAGGCATGGAACACACTTGACCCATCTTCAAATACTGACTTTTCAGGGGTTCTGTGAAAACTCATGTCCTAGAATTCCCAGTGTTTCCCTCTCCAGTGTGGGCAACTACCATATAGTAGGGGATTGTTTGTTTGCTTGTTATTAATTATTTTATTTATTTGTATTTCAAAAGTTCTCACTCTTCCTGGTTCCCCCTCCACAAATGTCCCCTACCCCATATGTCTTCCCTTTCACTTCTAAGAGGGTGGTTCTTGACCCAACAACCATCACCTCATCCCTCTAGCATTCACCTGCTCTGGGCCATCAAGCATCCCAAGGACCAAGCACAAACCTTCTCACTGAGTCCAGACAAGGTCTTAGTCAACGTTTCTATTCCTGCAGAAAGCAACATGACCAAGAAGCAAGTTGGGGAGGAAAGGATTTATTCACCTTATACTTCTGAATTCCTGTTCATCACCAAAGGAAGTTAGGACTGGAATCCAAGTAGGTTGAGAAGCAGGAGCTGATGCAGAGGCCATGGAGGGATGTGACTTACTGGCTTGCTTCCTCTGGCTTGTTCAGCCCACTTTGTTATAGAACCCAGGTCTATCAGCCCAGGGATGGCACCACCCACAATGGGCTGGGCCAAACCCCCTTGATCACTAGTTGAGAAAACGCCTTACAACTGGATCTCATGGAGCCATTTCCTCAAATGAGGGTCCTTTCTCTGTGATAACTACAGCTTGTGTCATGTTGACGAAAAACCAGCCAGTACAGTAGTCTTCTGCTACATATGTGACAGGGGCCATAATCGAGTCCATGTATGTTCTTTGGTAGGTGGTTTAGTCTCTGGGAGATCTGAGGTTTCTGGTTAATTGCTACTGTTGTTCTTTCTACGGAGTTGCAATCTCCTTCAGCTTGTCCAGTAGTTTCCACTAACTTTTCCATTAGGGTCTGTAGGCTCAGTGCAATTGTTGGGTGTGAGTATCTGTATCTGTCTCAGTCAAGTGCTAGTAGAACCTCTCAGAGGACAGCCATGCCACGCTTTTGTTTTAATACATAGCATGGCTTCAGTAATTCTGTTGGGGTTGGTGCCTGACTATGGGATAGATCACAAGTTGGGGTGGCTTCTGAATGACTTTTTCTTTGGTCTCAATTCCATTTTTGTACATGCATTTCCTTTATTTTTGTATTGAATATTCCCTGTATTTACATTTCAGATGTTATCCCCCTTTCCTCAACCCCATGCTCCTGCCCCCTCCCATTGTCTCCATGAAGGTGCTCCCTTTCCCAAACGCCCTCTCCCACCTCAGCACCTTGGCATTCTCCTATACTTAGAAACTGAACCTTTGCTGGACCAAGGCCTCCCTTCCCATTGATGCCAGAAAATGACATCCTCTGCTGCATATGCACCTGGATCCATGGGTCTCTCCATGCAAACTCATTGATAGGTGTTTTAGTACCTGGGAGCTGTGGTGGGTTTGGATAGTCGATAATTTTGTTCTTTCCATGGGGCTGTAAACCCTTTCATCTCTGTCAGCACTTTCTCTAGCTCCTTCATTGGGGTCTCAGTGTTCAGTCTGATGGTTAGTTGCAAGCATGCCCCTCTGTATCAGTATGGCTCTGGCAGAGCCTGTGAGGAGGCATCCATAATAGTTTCCTGCCAGTAAGTGCTACTTTGCATCAGCAATTGTGAATGGGTTAGTTGGCTGCATATGGGATGAATCTCTGAGTGAGGCAGTCTCTGAATGTTCTTTTCTCCGAGCCCTGCTAGAGAGTAACAGTTCCGGGTCAAAAATTTTGAGATGAGTCCGTGGCCTAATCCCTCATCTGAGCCATGTCTAACTACTGGAGGTGACCTCTTCAGGTTTCATCTCTCTGCTGTCGGACATTTTAGCTAAGGTCATCCCCATTGGGTCCCATGAGCCTTTCACATTCCTGATATCTAGAATTCTTTAGAGGTTCTACCTGTTCCCCATCCCACACTGCTGCCTACTTCTATTCATTATACTGGACCACTGAGCTTCTATCTACACCACAACTAATCCTACCCCCTTTTATTCTCTCTATCTCCCCCCTCAAACTCATGTTTCTCCCTCCCTCTACCTCTTATGATTGTGGGATTGTATCATTCACATTTGGGCCTTCCTTCTTTTTAAGTTTCACATGGTCTGTGAGTTAGATGCTTCACCATATCAAAAGTATACATGCTCCACTATGTTCAAGGCAGCCTTATTTGAAATAGTCAGAAACTGGAATCAACCCATATGTTTATTAATATAATAATGGATACAGTGTGGTTCATTTACACAATAGGATACGACTCAGCTACTGAAATCAAGGACATCGTGATTTTTTTCAGGCAAATGGAAGCAACTAGAAAATATCATCCTGAGTGAGGTAACCCAGATCCTTAAGGACGTGTATGTTATGTACTCACTGATAAGTGGATAGTAGCCAAAAAAGTTTAGACTGCCCATGATACAACTATTTAGTGATCTGTTGTTTACCTTCTCACTTTTATTTTATGTTTTTTTAATATTACCAAGTCATTGCTGTTGCCGTTCCAGGCTGATGTATTTTTTATTGCTTCCCATTTAAAAAACATTTAAGGAAACTCTGCCAGTGATTTCTAAAGCTATCTAGAGCTCACTGTAAGCTAGCTCCATATAACGAGATACTTGCATCATAGTTTTGCTTGTATTTTTGATCAGAATTGAAAAAATTATGAAGCCAAATTTTCTCTTTCTTCTTCAACTGTTCCTGCTTTATTGATTTCTGTAGCACTTTGATGAGTAGTGCTGCCCGCTACAGTGTAATTAAAACCTAGAGATTTTATCTCCAGAATATGCTGAAAATATGTCTATTCTTTATATCTTTCATCGTAATAATATTCGAAGTTATTATAGTTTCCATCTTAAATTACTTAAGTAGTTTCTTAAGATGTCCAATGTGGCAGAAAGGTCTTAGAATTCACTACATATTTAAATTCACCATCCATCATGGAGAAGTGTTTTGCCTACTAGGTAGGGCATAGTCTTTTAAAGTTCTTTGCATAAGCAAAGTAGAAAGATGTGATATTTTCTTTTTCTTTTTCATCTTTATTGGTTATTTTATTTAAATGTGATCGCCCCTTCCCACTTCCTCTGTGAGGGTGCTTTCCTACCTGCCCATCCACTCCTGACTCAGGACCCTATTATTCCCCTACCTGGGTCATCAAGCCTCCACAGGACCAAGGGGCCCCCTTCTGCTGCATATCCAGCTGGAACCATAGGTTTCCACCCTGTGAACTCTTTGGTTGGTGGTTTAGTCCCTGGAAGATCTGGGGGTATGGTTGTTTGATATTGTTGTTCTTCCTATGAAGTTGTAAACCCCTTCAGCTCCTACAGTCTTTGTCCTGACTTCTTCCTTGGGGTTCCCTCTCTCAATTCGATATTTGTTTGTGTACCTCCTCATCTGTATTGGTTGGTCTCTGGCAGAGCTTCTCAGTGGACAGCTATACTAGGTTTATGACAGTAAGGGCTTCTTGGCATCAGCAATAGTGTCTGGATTTGGTGTCTGAATATAGGATGGATCCCTAGATACGGCAGTCTCTGGATGGTTTTTCCTTTAGTTTTTGTTCCACTCTTTGATATTTTCTTAAGAGTGGGTTATATATCCAGTGCTAATTTGGAGAAAAAGTGGTTTAAAAATCAGTGGCTTCCCTTAATATATCATTCACTAATCACTGTCAAAGCAACTGGTTATGAAGCTGAAGATGAAGAGAGAGGAGCTGAGAGATGAAAACATAAGATCCTAAGTCACTATACTTCAAAGTGCCAGAGAATTAAATATCTAGTCTGAAACAACAAACAAACAAACAAACAAAAACAAAAACACTGTTGCAACAACATAACTTTCACTGTGTTTGATACATCAAGATGTTAGTTTTTTAACTATTCTTGGTCAAATAATTTAGGGCTATACATTCTAAGCCTAAGGGAAAGCCAAAAAAAGTAACTTATAAAGCATGTAATAACTTTAAAAAAGCATTAAAAGAGATAAAGTGCTACATTATATCTATTTTCTTTAAATGGAAAATAAACTTAGAAAAAAAAAAACCCAATAGTAACAAGATATAGACAAAAAACAAGACAGCAGACATAAATGAGTTCTTACTGATGACAACATTACATTGATGGTTGAAACTATATGAACAAATACAACAGTGGTGTGTGTTTGTGATGGTGAATTTAAAAAGTCTAGTAAGGTAGATGACCCCATAAAGTGCTTGCTGCACATGAATGAAGACAGAACTCATGTGAAAGATTAAACCAAATAACAGTCTATTATCCAAACACTGAGGATTCAGACACCGGAGGAGAGATATGCAGAGCTGGGTCAACAATTCTATCTAAATCTGGAAGCTTCAAGTACAATGAGAGAGACTGTGTCTCCTCAAAGAAACTGAAGAGCAACTGAGGAAGACATCTGATCTCTTATCTCAAAACATGTATGCATATGGAAACTCACACAAATACACATGTGTGAACATATTTTGTACATATATACACAAAGCCACATCATACTAGTACATATAAGAATAACCAAATATTTTTTAAAAAAATAAAAAATAATTTAGAAGAATCTCAGTATGCCTTCAGGATACAGCAGTCAAACTTATGCTGTATACTTGATTTTAATTTCTACTTCTCTATACAAACTAACACTTTGTTCAGCACCTACTACACTTACTGGCCCTATACTTTCCAACACAGTTTGCAATAGATGTTTCTTGTCCATTTTCACAGCCTGGGATCACCTGTTTACCAGCTGGGGGATGGGATCACAGGTATCAGAATCACGAAGCACCTTGTTGAAAATGTAAATTTGGAGTCCCATAAAATTACCTGGGAAAACGTCTGTCTGTTTTTCTCTGCCCCCTCTTTTTTCTAAGGAAGCTTCCCAGATTTGCTGAGGTTTGATGGCCACCAGTCAGCTTATCAGACTGCTTCCCACACCTTCTTGGTCTTCTGAGACTGGACCTGTAAGTTCGGGACCTGGGTGTGCTTTCTGTATTTTTATTTGGAATTAATGGATTCATTCTTGTTCTAGATTTCTCTTTACCTAGGGCAATCCTTTCATATGTTTTCTGTGTATTTTCTTCACCCATAAAAAACCATTAGAAGAGACATATTATTTTCTCCTCATTGAAAGCCTTTTAGTAGCATGTGTCTATTTTTTCTTACTTTTCCCCCAAATTCTGTACTCATGGTTGATTACAATTTTCCTACATTAATTTGAGAGCTCATCAGTTTATCATTTTTTAATGTATTCTCCTCCAAGAGGTACCACCCTAAAAACAGTCCCTACAACAGTGTCATGAACATAAGAGGGTGTATATACATCGGAGAGTTTGAACTTGAATTTGTGTTAGTGATGACTAGACTCCTAGGCTCAGTTACATGGCTTATCATATAATTCCAGCATTTTGGTTGCTTGGTCTCAAAGACTAACATGAGGTAAGTTTGGAACCTGTATAGTGAGGCAGGTTAATTTTATTGAATTTTTTATTTTATTGGTTATTTATTTGTTTACATTTAAAATGTTATCCCCTTTCCAGTTTCACCTCGACAAATCCCCAAACTCCTCCTACCTCTTCATGCCTCTATGAGGGTGCTCTTCCACATGCCTACCCACTCCTGCCTAAACTCCCTATCATTCTCCTACACTGGGTCATCAAGCCTAAACAGGACTAAGGAGCTGCCTATCCAGTGATGCAAAATAAGACCACCCTCTGCTACATACATAGCTGGGGCCATGGTTTCCTCTATGAGAACCCTTTGGTTGGTGGTTCACTCCCTGGGAGCTGTGGGGGGGTCTGTTTGATTGATATTGTTGTTCTTTCTGTCAGGTTGCAAACCCCTTTATTTCCTACAGTTCTTGCCTTAACTTCTACATTGGGGTCCATGACTCAGTGCTCAGTCCAATGTTTGGCTCAAGCATCCACCTCTGTATTTTCTAGGCTCTGACAGAGCCTCTCAGGTGATATCTATACCAGGCTTGTCATGCTTGTTGGCCTCAGCAACGGTGTCTGGGTTTGGTGTCTGCAGATGGGATGAATTCCAAAGTGGGGCAGTCTTTTTTAAGAAAAGATGGACTTTTCTTAAGTCTCTGCTCCACTATTTGTCCCTTAAGTTCTTTTTTACAGAGGGAATTCCGGATTAATAGTTTTGAGCTGGATGGGCAGCCTCATCCCTCAATTGGGGGCCATGACTACACACTGAATTTGGTTTCTACTGGTTCTACCTCCACTTTGATGAGTATTGACAATTTAATTTTATTTAAACTTTGCTTTATGTTAAATTTTTATGAACATATTAGATATCATACATCTTTACAAATCATTTCCTAGTCACATATTTGAGATCCTAGATGGTCATTCTTGAATTATAACTTTTATTATTCTTGCTCTGATTTCCTGCTGAAGACATAAGTACAGACACTATTTGCAAGTCTATCATTGTCATTAAAATATGATAATACACTTAAAAAGTTACAATTTAAGTGGTAGTAATTAAGAATTTTTGAAAAGTTTATACAAGGGCACATGGACTAATGTGTAGTATTCTCTAAGTATACCACATAGAAAATAAATAGTATGACTGAGCTAAGTAACATGTACATATATGTATGGTTATGTGAGTTTACTTAGTCTATTTGTAGATGTACAAAATAGATAGAAGAATATATACAGTAAATCTATATATGCCAGGATTTTTCAAAATTGCATTTGTATATAACTGGGATGGTTATATTTTTCTATATTTAAAAGATATACTCAATCAGAAACTAAAAGCTTTACAATTTTTTTGAACACACACACACACACACACACACACACACACACACACACACACACACAGAGAGAGAGAGAGAGAGAGAGAGAGAGAGAGAGAGAGAGAGATTTAAAACAGAATGTATGTGCAAAAATTTGACCTTTGTTAGCTAGAAATTAAAATGAAGAGATGATAATGTAGACAAATGGATTATATGGTGTTATGCATCAACTCTAATGACTATACCACAAATTAGAATTGCTACTTTCCAGTTTTGCTAAAATGTCTTCTGTTGAATACCAATTATTCATTGTTTTCATGAGAAAAATGAGCACATTCATTAATGACTTGAAGTATAAAGCATTATAGTTTGTATGCATGAGTTCAATTTGTTGCTAAAGTGTTATATAACATCTTGGCTAGTTTGCTATAATCATTTTAACTGAGCATTTCCCATTTACCACGTTCATTCTCCAATGGCAATTTTGCAAATGTCCTTGGAAATATATTAAAACGTGAAACAAGATTGTGTTAACAAAATATATTTCAAATTTTGTATGCCTTACTTGAATGTCTGTCATATACATTTGACAGTAGGTTTAAGTTGGAAATGAGATCATTAATTTTTCTTTTAAAAATTTAAAGCTATAACAATAAAGAAGAAGGATTACAAGTAATAATCTGGAATAGCCAGAATGCCTACCAAACCAAGGTCATTATAAACTATTTTAAGGAGATTTAATAAATACCATGTGCTCATGAATAATACAATTTGAGAGCATGAGAATGCTATTTTGTATATTCATACGCTCAAATGTACTGAGCAGAAACAAGAAAATTAAAACTTCATGCAAGCGGTATTTGAATAAAAAAACCATACTAATGAATGCTGCCTGCACTCTTAGAAACGATCTCTCATGTCTTCCAGTCTGATGGAGGGTAGTGGATGAAGCAAGAGTGCTTGGATGGAGAGGAATGAGCATAGATTTGCCATTAGTATTAAGTAACAACAAAGGCAACTATTGGATTTTCAATAAATGAATCTGCATAGCTAAAGGGAAGTACTTCTAATTCTTGGAAATTTATTTTGAATATTAGAAACGAAGGTTGAAAATTATCAACTAACAAAACCTACCACAGGTCCCAGGGACTAAAACACCCACCAATGTGTTCACATGGAGAGACCAATGGCTTCAAGTGCATATGCAGTAAAAGATAGCATTCTCTGGCATCAATAAGAGGAGAGGTCTTTGGTTCAGGGAAGGCTCGTTTTTTCCAGTGTAAGCACTGAGGTGGGAGAGGGTGGTTGGGAGAGAGAACACCTTCATGGAGGCAAAGGGAGGGGGAAAGAGCATGGGATTGAGGGAAAGTGGATAATATCTGAAATGTAAATCAGAGAATATTCAATAAAAAATAAATTAAGGTTGGCAGTGTTTTCTTCATTTCTGACTTAGTTATGGTAGATTGTAGCTGCTGGTCTATGTAACCAGTAGATAGCATTATTGAATGGCACTATAATGCAATGCTTTGTCCTTCTCTTTTTCCTCTCATTTAACTTTTAGATACTGATCTTTCAATTTGTGGGATCAGTGCCTTTTGTTCCCTAATTTCTAGCCAAGTCTTGCAGACGTCAATGTAAGAAATGTTATACACTTAAATGTCAGAGAATTTGGATTTACTTTAACTGGCCTAAGCAAAAGAGTTGGGGTCAGAACAAAGCTACTAAATTCACAATAAACGCATGCAGTCACGCATGCACATACACACACACACACACACACACACACACACACACACACACACACACACACAAGAAATAAAAAACAAGCAAGCAACAAGCAAACAAACAAAATCCTCCCAAACCCATTTTCTTCCATTCTGATCTACTAGTAGTAGCATCTATAATACTTCAGGAAAAGTTTTCAGGTCATCCTCTACACAGTGACCAGGTCAGTGCATAGTGTATGCAAGGTCGAGTTGAGTTGGCTTATCAAGCTGTACCAAATGCATATTAACTGTAATACCACAAAGAAAGACAAAGCCTCCTAGGGCATAATGGGACATTCCTGGGGAATAGAACTCTTTTGCTAATTTAAAAAGGACTTTCTTGGAGTAGAAGTCATTAAGGTAAATCCAAGAACCACCAATATTACATATCAGATTACTTTCCAGAAGGAATTAGAATGCCTAATGCACATTTATGATTGCAATTAGGCTTTGATGTAAATTTAAATTATTCTGGTTTCTTACAGAATAATGAAAAATGAGCCAAGCATATTAAGAATGTAATTCTTATTTATATAAGATTGCAAAAGTGGTATTTACATTTTACAATCAACATTACTCATTAATGATTCAAGTATTACAGTAGGGTTATGTATATAGAAAAAGGAATAAGGAGGTCAGTTAGACAATCTCTGTTACAAATACGCTATTCTCTGATCCTTGACTTCTGTGGATCTATCTGCTTGTCTGGATTTGAATATTTATATTGTACTTTTTGCCTACTGTTAAGTTTGGCCACTACAAATTTCTCTACTTTTAGAGCAAAAGTTATTGTCCATTACTTCTCAATATATATTAAATTTAGTTCCTGTAACCCTTTAATTTCTTTGTATGAGGTTCCTGGATACCCAGTGACAGTTAATAGATATTCAATCATTGCTTGAAATGTTACTGTCAATGCATTTAGACTAACATCATAATGAGAATGTTTCTAACACCAATTTAAAACAGAAATATTTGTTTATTTCTCATGTCATGAAGAAAATCTTAGGAAAGCACTGGTATCTCTAAAAGTCAACATTATTATTAATCAAAGTGCAAAATAGTCTGACTCCTTATCTTAGAAGCAGGTTCCTCTCAGCAGTACTTGATGATATCATTTGTGAAGGAACAGTTTCTATATCGGCCTCTGTGGAAGAAGGAAAAAAATGTTAGAAACAAAATGTAAGTACCCATTCCTTTTAAAGGTGGCAAGGGGCAGAAGTGTATAATTAATCCACATCTTAGCCACTTGTCCCAGTGTAGCAACAATGGCCCCGGACCAGTCAGCACACAGTATGTTTATAGTTTCATTTCTGTGTAGTTCCTGTGTATTCCAGTTACAATGAATTCCAATTAGTATTGAGAGGTTAAAAATATAGGATTTCTTTCAGTATAAACATGCTTCCTAATTCCCCTCTTTTATTCTTTCTTACCATTATTTTTCTTACTCTTTAATCATTTTGCAATCATACAACTCAAAGGATAGTATTACTTCCTCACCAGACTTGAATAGGTTTAAATTATACAGGATTCCTACATGTGTGGAATCATGCTAAATTTATTTTCTTTGTTATTCATAGTAGTCTTCCAAAGAATCAGTCTTCCCAAAGGTACCCCAAAGAAGGAGAAAAATCAAAAGTGCAGTACCAGAAATGCAACTAGCATTGCTGCTGCTTTGTACGAGCTCCTTGTCTCTTCAGTCAGGTTTTGTACTAAGCATGCCAGGGTCTTGTGATCAGGATGGATTCACGTAACCACCACCTCTGAATCCACTCAAAAGGCAGCAGCAGAAGCTGCCCACAATACACTAAAGAAAAGAACTGAAATCAACTATTGGTGCTTTTATAGTCTTGTTTTGTTGCCATCTAAATGCAGATAAATAGAAAATCTAATTTTTATTATACCTTGCCTACAACTTTTAATAAATATTAATGCACATGACTGTGGCTGACCTCCCCCTAGACTTAAAATCAATAATTGTTGATTAAAGTCTTTTGGGCAGCATTTCAAAGCTGAAGACTCACAATTTATTCCCATTGCCTAGTCCCTGAACCTTAAATAGGTTAACAGTGGGGCTATTAAGAAGGATAAAGCATTGGAATAAAACGAATCACCTAACAGCAGCTAAGCAGGGAGACGCTCTGTCTACTTACATGAGTTATATGCTAATTTTAATTATTTTAATGACTATGAAAGGCAATGTTTCTAGTCTCTTCATCACATGAAAGTTAAGGGTAGTAGTTACATATATTGCAAAGTAACAATTAATCAATTATTTAATTTTATATACATATATTCGTTCTACAAATTCTTACTGACTTTTCTTGTTGGTTACAAGCAAATTTCAAACTCATCAGAAATAAAGCAAAAACTTTAGTGACTAATGAAATGGAGTACAAGTGATTGTTCTTGATGATGATGAGAGTTTTCTTATCTCAAGTATGAAAGTGGAAATTAGTAGCTCAAGCCAGTGGCTTCTCGGTCTTTTGCATCAACAAATTCTCAGAATAAAGTTATGGAACAAGAAGGTGACTTTAAGGACATTTATTTTGAAATTACAAGTAAAAGCTTTAGAAAACAGGACAAGAAAACAGGACACAGAACAGAGGCCCTTCTGTCATATATTTTTGGGGGGAGGGGAGTAAGACTGAATCAAGGACATTTCTGGCTTCTGGACACGATAAAAATATCCTTACCTCTAAACTGCCAGGCCAATTTCTATCATCTATTACAACCATTATTAAGTGTATGGTTTGAATTTGTTTTACTTATCATAATACATTTTTTTTATTCTGTAGACATCTCCTCAGGCATATTACTTCATCAAACTATTGCTTTGTGTTAAATTATATGCTAGAGACTCAATCACTAATGACACAGCTAAGGAAACTTCACAGAAGCGAGGGATAAAAGATTGTATGGGTTAGAACACTGTTTGTAACTAGAGACTTCTGCTAATGACAAGTCTGCTGTATACATGAACTTACAACTGAAGTTGTCTGTAGAAAACCTAAACAAGTGCTGGATGGCAACAGTTTCACCATGGCTTGGGGAGAACCTCTGTAGGTCCACTTTTAATGGAAAGGTATTCACAGCTAACACTTTCCAGAGGAAGCAAAACCAACTGTTTTCAGGGTGCTTTTATGCTCCAAACAAGACTACTACCTACCTATTTGCACACTGACAGAACTATCTATACTCCATGGATTATAAAGAAAAAGATAAAGCATATGAAGTTGGGAGGGAGATAGAGGAAATTCAGGGAGAAGTTGAATGTGGGGAACAAGTTGGATATGAGCAAAGCACATTGCATACATGTAGTGGGTTGTGCTGATGCTACTTGTATTTTGTTGCTAAATACTGACTTCTCAAGATGTGGTTGCCCCCAGTGAGAGGATACTTTCATACACCAAGTGTTGATATGTGACCCTTGCTCTCCAATTTAACTGATTAATAAAATCCTAAAGCTATGGAGGAGAAAAGGTGGGACTTGAAGATTAAATGAAAGGATTGCAGGTTGAGGGAGAGGAAAAAGAAAAGACAGAGGTGGATAAGGCTGCCATGAAAGGAGATGGACTATGATCATGTGACCAATAAAAACATCAAGTACCAATGAACTTCAGAGCTGAGGAATATGTTAGTATACTGCTAAACCTCATCAGTCTAGGCTTATGGATTGTAAATAAAATATTTGGATTGTGTGTCTTTTATATGAGCTAGTAGTTATGCTTATGAATTCTTACGTACATACATGTATGAAATTATCAAATAATAGAAAAATAAAATAAAATGTAAATGCATAGCACAATATTAATTCTATAATAGAGATTATGACATCAAAGACTTTGAGGGCAACTAGGCAACTGTATTGAAATATTGAAGAAGGAAACCCATACTTAACTAGAACAGAGGGTGAAAATGGGGAAATGCCAGTGGTATGTAAAATTACAGAACAAAGTTTGAATTTAAATATAAATAGACTTGGTCTCAGCCATGATCATCTAAAACCTGAGCTGTTGAGCTAGAGAGAAGAAGGAACCTGCGCAGGAGAGGGAACAGGGAGAAAGTACTGAAGCCTTGAGGGCCAGTAGAAAGAATGGTAACAGGCAACCTTGGAAGGTAGGAGGTGCAGAACCCTCTAGAATGTACTGGAGACCTGGGAGGTGAGAGACTCTCAGGACTCAAAGGGAGTGACTTTAGATGAAATGCTCTGCAATGAGGAGAGCGAATGTGTAGATTTCACCTCCAGTGGAGGGACAGGACATCAAAGGAAGAGTGGGTTGCCAGCTCGCAGTCAAAACTCTCTGACCCAGAACTGTACCAGTTTAAAAGAATTGCAGGGACAGAAATGGAGAAGAGCATGAGAGAAGGAAGTCCAGCGACAAGCCCAAATTGGCATTTAGCTCAAAGAAAGGCCCCTGGAGCCTGACACTGTTACTGATGCTGTGGTGTGCTTGCAGACAGAAGCCTAGGCCCACAAGCAGCTGAAAAAGTCAGATGCAGATACTAGAACCCAAACAATGGACAGAAGCCAGGGACCCCTGTGATTGAATTGGGGAAAAGCTGAAAGGAGCTGAAGAGGAAGATGGCCCCATGGAAAAACCAGCAAACATAACTGACTCAGAACCCTAAGATATCTCAGATACTGAGCCACAAACCAGGCAGCTTACTCCAGATGATATGAAGCACCCAACACAGAGGACTGCGTGGTCTGGCCTCAGTGAGAGAAGATGCACCTAACCCTCGAGAGACTTGAGGCTCCAGGGAGTGGATGTATATGGTTGGGTGGAGTGGAGGCGTGAGAATATTGTCTTAGAGAAAGGGGGCAAGGTATGGGATCAGGAGGGGCATGAAAACTGGACTGTAGAAAAAAAGATTAAAGAATATTACTGAATGAATGAATGAATGAATGAATGAATCAATCAATCAATCAATGAATAAATACTAAAAGGAGGGAAGAGTCCATTTGTGGAAATGCTGGGTTTTAAAAACGTGCACTTTTGAGAAGACAGATTAAATGCAAATATTTGAAATATCTGAAATGGAAATTAGGAATTCTATTAGTTCTCAAAATTTGGAACAAATTAAAGAAAAAAATTTAAAAAATGAATAAAAGTGAAAGTATGAACTCTTGGATAGCAAGCAGGATAGCGACCAAGAGCATAACAAGGTTGGCTTACCATGGAAGCGTGAGACCCACACACCTTCTTCAGCACCCATGCAGAAAAGAAAGCTCAGAAGCTCAGCGCTGGCCACACTTCTGTAAATCTAATGGTAAGAAATAGCATTGGAAGGTTGCTGACCAATCATCTTAGCCTAAACAGTGAACCTTGTGTCCCAGCAAGAGACTCCATTTAGAAAATCACAATGGGCATCTCCTAAGTGACCACATTGGCAGGTCTAATTCCAGCCTCTAAGAACATGCATACTTTTGTACACACACACACCCATGAACTCACACGCACACATACATACACACACAAACACATATTTTAATAGTATGCTATGTTCTATCAATATTGTAGATTTTAATTATATATATATATATATATATATATATATATATATATATATATATATTCATGCATTCAAGTGCTTCAATTATTGTTATTAAACTCAAGGATCAGAAAGATATATAGGGGATCAGAGAGATGGCTCAAGATCTGAAAGCACTTGGTGATCTTGCAAAGGCTCAGGTTTAATTTCTACTACTCACAGGGTGATTCAGAACTCTCTGTAACTCCACTCCTGAGTCCTCATCTGACCTATGTTGTCACCAGACACACAACTGGTTTATAAACATGCATGCAGGAAGGAAAGGTATATACTAAATTTTAAGAAAGAAACATTAATAATTTACATGTATCTTCATTAAATAGAAAATATGTTCATGTTTAATCACAATCCAATAACCAATGTCCAGCCCTAAATTAAGTCCTATTTGTCAAGTTTGGAAAGCAACTACTGAGCTTATTTATGTTGCATTTGTCTTGAATATTTCCTGTGATTATTCATACTTTTATTCTTCCCTTCCCTCCAGTTTCAACATTCTGACAAAGTGACACATACCACAGAAGTCTTAAAGTTCGGTAGAATTTGTAATATTCTAAAGCAGTAAACAACAAAAGCAGCTATGTGTTCTTGTAGCTGAGCATGCCTGTCATTTGAAGCTTGAATTTAAAACTCTAAACAATGTAAAGCCATAATCCGTCCTTCAGGTAACAAACTGATTATATAATAGTTTTGTACTTAATACAGAATTAGAAACATTTCTGATAACCATGCTAAAGTACAGACTAAAAACAGGCACCTACGAATTACAAAGCTTTGTTGCCATCAAGAGGTTCCTGTTGACATAAAAATGCCTGTGTAGTTTACAGAAAAAAGGAGCCTTTCATTTTATAATTGGTAGTTAGAAAACAATTTTAATATATTTAAAATGTTTTCCAAAATTATGAAATAGAAGTTGAATATTATGTCTTATATTCATGGTTGCAGTTTTAAATACATATATATTTTAGTACTTAGAAGGCATATCTCAGTCAATTGCCTATCCTAAGTAGAAGTAATAAACCTAAGAAAAGCCTGTTTTACTTTGTAATATTTGTCTTTTACTCATAGCATTTCCTTTATGATCTCTTCCTGCTTCATGTTTGACTCAATTATGCCAAAATCTGTCTTCTCTTTGCCCTGCCTCATCTTAATTCTTCCAGTTCCCTTTATTCTTGTGGAGATACTCTATTGTGCTCTGTTTTCTTTTTCCTTTTTTATTGTATATCCTCTATATTTACATTTCAGATGTTATCTCCTTTCCTTCCAATCCTATCCCCCACCCCTCCCATTACCTCCCTGGAGGTGCTACCTCTCCCAACCACTCTTTCCC
The DNA here is from genome assembly GCF_963924665.1 of Micromys minutus. Classification (NCBI taxonomy): domain Eukaryota; kingdom Metazoa; phylum Chordata; class Mammalia; order Rodentia; family Muridae; genus Micromys; species Micromys minutus. The sequence goes on from NC_137976.1 coordinate 28,339,600, forward strand.
ATCTCCCCTCTCCCACCTCAGGTCTTTGACATTCCCCTACACTGGAATAATGAGCCTTCACTGGAACAAAGGCTTCTCCTGCTATTGATGCTATAGAATGCCATCCTCTGCTGTATGTGCATCTGGAGTCATGGGTATCTCCATGTGAACTCACTGGTAGGTGTTTTAGTCCCTGGGAGCTGTGCTGGGTTTGTTAGTTGATAACTTTGGTTTTTCCATGGGGTTGCAGACCCTTTCAGCTCCTTTGATCCTTTCTCTAGCTGCTTCATTGGGAGTTCTCATGTTCAGTCTGATGGTTAGCTGCAAGCATCCTTCTCTGTATCAGTATGGCTCTGGTAGAATCTCTGAGGAGGCATCCATATCAGGCTCTTGCCAGTAAGCACTACTTGGCATCAGCAATATAGTGTTTGGGTATGGTGGCTGCATATCGGGTAGATACCTAGGTGAGGTGGCCTCTGGATTACCCTTTCTACTTAAAGAGCAACAGGAAAGCACAACCAAATGTTCTATCTTAATAGGTGCAAAATGAATACAGATAAGCAAACACAGCTCTACCATATTATATTGATATTATTTATTATAAAGAAGTAAGCCTGGAAATTTATTTCTAATGCAGAGTTCATGCCTCATGTCATACAAATAGTGTATTCATGTTTTAGAGATTATTGAGGATATTTATTAATTATCCATTCTAGTATATTTAATGACTATAAAAAATTACATGGACACTCTATGAAGTCAGTAGTTTAAATACAATAATAAAATGACCATTTGATAATGAAAGACTGGGTTTCAATTACTTAGGCTCTGCATGAACTACTTATTTCATCTTGATAGCAGTAGCACAGAACCCATATGTTTGTTTTTAAATACAGAATTTAAAACTTGAATCCCTGAATTGTTTGTTCATTATGAGTTAAACTTGAGAGACAGACATATCAATCTAGGTGATTCTTTGGTAAAACAATATGACATTTTTGCTCTCCTCAAACACATATGCATGCACACATGCATGCTGGCACACATGCATGCACATGAGCCAGCACTCATACACACATGCTACCATGTGTGTCTGTATGTAAAGAGAAAACGAAAATGAACATATTGATATACTTATGTACCTAGGGTGTAGAATTTGATTGAAATACATGATAAACATAAAGACAGTAATATAAATGTGGATAAAATGAACACGTTATTGATTTTATTGTTTGATTTGTTCTTTGATATTCCTGGAACAAAGGCAAGTTTGGTGCCTCTGTATATTTCTAAAACTGCTCTTCTTGTCTTCGTTTCCATTACCTTCTCTCTTGCATCCATTTCTGTAGCCCTCTTCTGTATGGACAGCTTCCGAATGTGTATTTCTATACACATTTTTCTGAGTCTCTGATTTCTAAGTAGGATTGCCTGTTTCGCTCCACATTTATTTATCTTCAGTATATCAAGGTCGAACTGTTCAGATGTAAATATTCTGTATTCTTTAGTCCTTTTTCCCTTTAAAACAGCTCTATTTGGCCTCTTAAAGATGCAGACAATACCTCCATCTTTATTCAAATTGGCTCTTTCTGTTTCTAATCAAGTAAAGAACAAGTAGCATCAGCATTTCTGATAAGTTGCCAGTTTTGACCCATGTGAATTTACATTAAAAGTATATTTAATGGACTGTTATTAGAGTAGACACTCAGAAAATAAAATAATTCAAAAGCCTCCTAGAGAGATGTAAAACTATAGTAATATTTTATCAAAACATCTTAACCCTCACACTTCTTCTTTGCTCACTACTATAAGATGTTAACATTATCCTGAATATTGTTTGAATACTCGATTTCATTTGGAGAATGGCTTTCTATACTTATCTAAAAGAAGGTTGTAGAAAATTTAAGATAAAACTTTGGAGGTTTGGTTTTCTGTCTTAACGTTGGTAAATATGGCATTACTTAATGATTGGTTCCAATTGGGGCATCTGAATTGTATGAATCTGAACTTTTTATTTGCATAACTTTCTTACCGACCAGAGAAAATGATGTTACATTATTTCATGTTTTTTTTTTTTTTTCTTGCCTTTGGTTTCTCCATGAATCTACTAGTACAGCCTATAAGGATAAGCCTATTGCTTTATTTCTCATGTCACTAGTTTTGTATCTTTTGTATTAAATTTTAACTTATTTTAATGCAGTGGATTCTCATCAGCTTTAGAAATTCACATCAGAATATTTATTTATTCAGGGGGATAACACAACCAGTTTATCTTTCATCTTTAATCCTTCATTTAGAAGATTTCTGTAAAGTTTCTTATGAAAAATCTCTGGTAATTGCTATTCAATATATCTATTAAATATGTTCACAACCACCATAGAAGCCATTGCAAATATTAGGTCTTCACTGTGTTTTACTTTAGAAATATTGAATGTAAAGTGGCCGAGTATATAAACTATCCTGACAATATTTGATTTACATGTGTGCTTAATTCTTCTCATTTGACCCTAGTAATAAAGTTCATAACAACAGCAACAACAAAACAAACACACACACAAGTTATGGCATATTTTTACAAATAGAAGCACCCATATTTAAAGTTCATATTAACAATTTAATTAATGGACATCATACAAACAGATAGGTGTTTGGTTCGACACCTCGCACGTAGTGGTCAGATGACAACTTCTGCACCACAGAGCACTCTTTTTCCACCATGTGACATACAAGATCCAATGCAAATCAAAATTATCAAGTTAGACAACTGCTGAGCTTTCAACAAAACCAAATCTCATGAATTCTTCATATACACCCACACATATATCCATGCACCACTCATCCCTCATATATGTATATATCACTATCTCTCTCTATATATATATCTATCTATCTATCTCTATATATCTGTATCTACATGCATGGAGGATTTTATCCACTTAATAAAGAAAAAAAATTTAATTATGATTAACACACACACACATATAATGGGGAGGATATCATTTAATAATTTAAATGTTTTTGATCATAATTAACATATACTTGTGTGGCTTACTTCTTAGGGTTTAAATTCTTACCCCTTTCCTGTAAATTTAGATGTGGCTTCCAATAAGGATTTATCAGGTAGGTGACTGATGAATAAATGTGTATTATTCCTTGATTTATTCTAAAATTTGACTGTTTTTGAGAAAGATTTGGCTTTAGATGCAGACTAAATGATCTTAACTGTCCTGGGATGCTAAGGGATGGAAAAAGGACTTAAAAACACTAAAATAACCATATTATAACATTTAAATTTAGATTGAGGAATTATTTGCAAGAAAACCATGAATAATTTTAGCCTGAAGTAGTATATGTAGTTGGTTAAACACTGTTGCAATGAAACCAAGGTCATAGGTCCAGAGAAGGGCTAGTTAGCTTCGAATTAAGAAGTAATTTTGGTTCATGGGAATGGATGCTACTCTTAATCTAACCTTTTGTAAAATTGTCCTGTAGATCTATGTTAAACAGAGAAGACAGAAGCTTTTCAGAGTATGAACATGTGGATCTGGAAAAAGTAATTTAAAACACGAATCCTGTGAACAATGGACCTATTAATAGACCAAATTTGTATCACTCATGAGAAGGTAGGCTCATTTCCATAGTTACAAGAAACAATGGTGATGTGTACAATGATTTTTAACCTGGCAAAGTGTATTTCTCATTTGATGAAAAGACAGAAATACATAATGCAAGTCTGTGTGTTTTGGTTACATGTACTGATTACTGGAACTCATTGTATAAGACATGGTAATCTTGGAATGTTCATTCAGAGAATCTTGAAAAAGAGGTGAAAGACTCACTGGTCATAAGACTGAAACCAGGAAGTGTTCTCTTTCCATGTACATCCAATTCTCTGTAATGTAATGTGTTTCAATTTTATTCCAACTGTCAAATGAAAATGACTTAAAGACATCTCAAAGATGAAAAGTATGGATTAATACTATTTTGGTTGTAAATGCAAAATAAGAACTCTGCCTTACATGATCTAAAAGTTGGTCTTAAAGCATTTAAATACTGACTATTATTTGATGTGAATAGAATTACTTTTCTACACTGATAAATCACCTTATGCCATATAACATACCTTCGGGCCAAAGTTCTTTTGTTGCAAAATTGGGAGATCTATTATTAGTTTAACAATAATAACATGTATGGTCAAGGGAATGCTGCTAATTGTCCCATTGACACTAGTAAAAATTGTGTGATTTATAACAATAGGTAGAATGTCAGACCAGAAGAGCAATTTGCTTTAACTTGGTACCAGCTAAGTTGCTTTCAGGTTTGTTCTCATATGATCTTTCACAGTTTATTTTAGTTGGCTTTCTTACAAATCTATACCTACTTCACACGAATAAAATTTCATTCTTTACACCACCTAGAAAATAAAAGTAATTCTGTATGAAGTTTCTTCAGTCTCAAAACTTTGCAACTTTCTTAATTTATGAGGGTGCAAGAAAAACTCTATGTAGGTATAAACCTATGAATGTTCTCTGTTCTTATAATCTCAGATGAATTTGTTTTGTAATGAACATGAAACACATGATTTTCTATTTTTTCCCTGTTTTCTTCTTTTCTGTCTTGTCACTTCTCTCCTTTTCTCTCTACTCCACATCATTCTCCTCTCCTGCCATTCCTGCCACTTTCTCTCCTTTCTTCCCCTCCACTTCGTTCCTCACTCTCCCCTCTTCTCACACATTCTTCCTGCTCTCCTTTCCCATTGCCTCTCTTCCTTTTTTCTCTTCTCTATCTACAACTCATTTCTTTCTCTTACATGACACTCATTTATAAATCTTACTAAAAAACAATTCCTTTTCTTTTCTCACATGGCATCAAAATTCCATCATCTTGTTTTCTAATTGCACCTACTTTCTTAGAGCTTTAAATCGCAAGATGTTTTCTTGTTTACTCAATTTGTAATTATCTTGAAATAGAAAAGAAACTGCACAATGTCTGCCTTGTGACTCTCTTTCAGGAAACAGTCATACACACACACACACACACACACACACACACACACACACACACACATACCAATAAAAGTTTACTTTCTCAACTTTTTTAATTAGTTGACTTCTTTCCCTTCACACAGTTTTCTTATGTATTGAAATCACCAAATATAAGTTTCTTTGTCCTTTGGTGATTTTCACTAAATTTTAACATTAATACCTTCCCTTTAAATCCTTCCAATGTTGACTCCTAGTTTTCCTTATTACCTAGTTATTCTCTTCAGTTTTCCTTTGCCCTTCTTCAGTTGTTTGACATGGAAGGATAGCCAGCAGTAGGAACTCTACTCTTGACCTTTCAGATCCTCTTGTGATTTTCATGTCACATGTACCTGTCAATCACAGCAATTCCAATTTCATTCTGTCTAGAGTGTCATTTATAAAAGGTTTTAAGGATTAAAAAAAGACAAAACTTATATCACCTTTTTTGATTCAAGCTATTCTGTTAGTTCCAACAAATCTCTTTCTTCCTCCTTAATATTCACAAGAAAAACTACATGATAAAGAAACTGACTAAGGTTCTATATGTTCTTCGACACTAGCATTTGACTCATAGAAAATTCTGAATGTTCACTGTTTTCTTTTCAGTTTTCTTGTATCTGAGCCATAAGTCTGAGTAAACCTAATTGGAGATGACAAATATGACAAAGTCTGGACCAAGCATGAGGATCACCAAAATTGGGTAGGAACTGTGCTGACCTTAGCTGTGTGAAATATATCTGCTGGTGAGAACTCTGCTTAGAGCCTTCATGTAGGTACTTGTCCTCTGCTGGGCTTCTATGATGTTCTCCTAGTTTTTCATATATAATTCTGGTTATGGCTAATAAAAAGAGACTACAAAGCTTCAGAAGTTAAAATAAATCAGGGAAACAATAGCAAAATGAACTATCATTTTGTACTTCATGGTTGACTCATCTAATCTTAAGTAAGGAAGCATATAAAGACATGAACACAATATCATCAACATTTTTCCCCTCAAATATAGTTTAGGACTTTAAAATTATTTTCAGGTCTAAAATATGTATTATCACTATATTTTAAGAAGATATCTACTATTTTTCTAAAGAAAATACCAAAGATACAGGTCCTTTGCTGGGTGATATCAGAATTGGTTTGAATCATAAAAATAACATTAGATTTTGAAAGTAAATTTTGCTCATTTAAAGTAAATTGCTCCTTTAAAGAATACAAGAAGACTGGCTGCAATTTATCACCATTAAATGCCTAGCCAGAGTTTATTGGCTAAAATGGGAAGTTAATTTCTAAGAAAGAATAATTTCCTAGCACTCTCCTATCATAGAATTAAATGCAACATTCAATTTTGTCATGTTGTGATCAGTCCACTAAGTGAAGTATTTATCAAATATAATTTGTGACATTTTCTGTAGGAGGTATAGATGTCTTTGTTCATAGATCATCACTAAGGGAACCTGTAATATAAAATGTACAGAGTTGTGCCTTCAAAGAAAGGAATGCACAGCCTGTTATATAATCAGAAGTTTGGGAGAGTAAGTAGTTAATAGCCTGATGACTTTTATGCTGTGTTGTGAGAGACCTTACAGGATTGTCACCCAGACTCTTGTCATACATTTCTTTTTCCTAATCAATTTATAGAAGCCATCTTCATGGAAGGTGTCACATGCACTTTATGAAAAGTTTTGATGTAGTCATGACTTAAACTTTATTGTATGCATAGGATTGAGTTAATTTAAACAGAAAAGTATTCACCAAATTGGGCTGTGCTTTAACATGCCTATAATATATGGACTCTTAAGATACCATGTCCAATAGCCAGACATGACCCACAATAGAGGCATGGAATCACCAATCCTCCTACAAAATTTTTGATCCAAAATTGTTGCTGACTAAAAGAAATGCAGGGATGAAGATGGTACTGAGAATAAAGGAATGGCTGACCAGTGCCTGGCTCATTTTGAGACCCATCAATGGGCAGGCACAAACCCCTTATACTATTTATGATGCTATGTTGTGCTTGCAAACAGGAGCCTAGCATGGCTGTAGTCTAAAAGGCTCTACCCAGTGACTGACTGAGACAGATGTAGATATCTACAGATAAACATTGGATAGATCCCAGCTCACTCAGTCCATAGTCTAGTAGCTGCTCAATCCCACAGGGGTAATGAAACATCCAAGATCATAGGATCACAGGATCACAGGAGGGACAAGCATCACTCATATACTGCAAGGCCTGTTAATGTCAGAAATAACCAGATTGTGAGTGGCAAGTACAAGAACCTAATCAACAGAAATCAATGCCACTTGGCATAATCAGAACCTATTTTCTCTGCCCCAAACAACCCTGGATAGCCCAACACACCTATAAAGCAAGATTCAAGTCTAAATTCTCATCTCATCAAGATGATAGAGGACTTTAGGAAGGATATAAATTACCCCCTTAAAGAAATACAGGAGAGCACAGTTAAACAAGTAGAACCCCTAAAAGAAGATGCACATAAATCTTTAAAGAAATAAAAGAAAACACAAACGGGTGATTAAATTGAACAAAATTGTCTAGAATCTAAAAAAGATAATAAAAACATTTAAAATATACAAAAGGAGACAGCCCTGGAATTGGAAAATCGAGGAAAGAGATCAGGAGTCACAGATGCAAGCACCACCAACAGAATACACAAAATAGGAGAGAGAATCTCAGGGGCAGAAAATACCATTGAAAACAAAGCCAAACAACAACAACAAAACCACATTGTCAAAAGAGTCAAGGAAAATACAAAAAAGCAAAAATCTCATAACTCAAAACATTCAAGAAATCCAGGACACAATGAAAGACCAAACCCGAGAATGGTATGTATAGAAACTTCTTCTTGCCATCTGAGAGTGGAGCTGAACCTGTGCAACAGCTCTCTGTATGCAAAGCCCACTGGGAGTGGGCTGGTCTTCTAAACCTGCTGACACATAGGCTTATGGGAAGGTCAAGCCACTGTCAGAGACAGCAAGACCAGTGTACACTAGAGATAACCAGATGGCAAGAGGCAAACACAATGGCCTAATCAACAGAAACCAACACCACTTGGCATCATCTGAACCCAGTTTTCCCACCACAGAGAGCTGTTGATATTTCAAAGTAACAGAAAAATGAGATTCTGATAAAAAAATGACTTCTCATAATGATGTTAGAGGACTTTAAGAAGGACATAATAACTCATTTAAAGAAATATAGGAGAACACAGGTAGAAGTCCTTAAAGAGGAAACACAAATATCCCTCAAATAATTATAGGAAAAACACAACCAAACAGGGTCAAGGAATTAAACAAAACCATCCAAGATTTAAATATGGAAATAGAAACAATAAAGAAATTACAAAGGGAGACATCCCTGGAGACACAAAATATAGAAAAGTGACTAAGAGTCATAGATTCAAGCATCACAAACAGAATGCAAGAGATAGAAGAGAGAATCTCAGGGGCCGAAGATACTATTGAACACATTGCAACAATGGTCAAAGAATATGCAAAATGCAAACAGCTCCTAACCCAAAACATCCAGAAAATCCAGGACACAATGAGAAGATCAGACCTGAGGATAATAAATACAGAAGAGAGCAAAGATTCCCAAATTAAAGGGACAATAAATGTTTTCAACAAAACTATAGAAGAAAACTTCCCCAACCTCAAGAAAGAGATGCCCATAAGCACAGAAGAAGTCTACAGAACTCCAGATAGGTTGGGCCAGAAAAGAAATTTCTCCTTTCCCATAACAGACAAAACACCAAATGCACAAAACAAAGAAAGAACATTAAAAACAGTAAAGAAAAAAGGTCAAGGAAGATATAAAGGCAGACCTATCAGAATTGCGCCAGACTTCTTAACACAGACTATTAAAGCTAGAAGATCCTGGACAGACATCATACAAAACCTAAGAGAACACAAATTCGAGCCCAGACTACTATATCCAGCAAAATTCTCAATTACCACAAAGGAGAAACCAAGATATTCTACAATAATACCAAATTTACAATAATATCTTTTCACAAATTCAGCCCTACAAAAGATAATAGATGGAAAAATCCAACAGAAGGAGGGAAACTACACCCTGGAAAAATCAAGAAATTAGACAGAGAAACCAAGATATTGTAAGACAAAACAAAATTTAAACAATATCTTTCCACTAATCTAGCTCTACAAGAAGAAAGTAGAAGGAAAAGTCCAACTTAGATAGAGAAACTATAACCATGATAAAGCAAGAAAACAAACTTTTCATAGTGAACCCTAAAGAAAGGTGACCCCAAAACATAATTTTACATCTAACAACAAAAATAATAGGAAGCAACAATCATTGATCCCTAGTATCTCTCAACATCTATGAACTCAAATCCCCATTTAAAAAAATAGGTTAACAGACTCCAGATATTTAAACAGGACTCAATATTTTGCTGCGTACAAGAAACATACCTAAGTGATAAACACAGACACTACCTCAAAGAAAAAGGCTGAAAAGAACATTTCAAAGCATTCAGTCTCAAGAAACAAACTGTAGTAGCCATTTTAATGTCCAATAAAATAGACTTTCAACCAAAAGTTATCACAGAAGATGGAGAAGTACACTACATACTCATCAAAGAAAAATACCCACTAAGATCAACTCTCAATTCTAAACATCCATGCCCAAATTCAGGGGTACCTATATCTGTTAAAGAAGCTTTGCTGAAGATCAAATCACACAGTAAAATTTATATAATAATATTTCAACACCCCACTATTACCAGTGAAGAGGTCATGAAAACAGAAACCAGAGATACAATGAACCTAAAAGAAGTTGAACCGATGGATTTAACAGTTATCTGCAGAATATTTTATCCTAAAACAAAAGAATATACCTTCTTCTCAGCACCTCATGGTACTTTCTCAAAAAACAATCATATGATTGTACACAAAATAAGCCTCAACAGATACAAAAACATTGGATTAATTCCATGTATTCTATTTGATCACCATGGACTAAGGCTGCTCCTCAATAACAAAAATAAAAGAACCAGAAAACCCACATACACATGAAACTTGAACAACTATCTACTCAATAATAATTTGGTCAGGTAAAAAGAAAGGAATTAGGAAGTTTTTAGAATATCATGAAAATGACATAACAACATTTCCAAACTTATGAGACACAATGAAAGCAGTGCTAAGTGTTGCAGTAAATATTAAAGAATAGCATATATTATCTCTTTTTCAGCACTGCATCTCACTCCTTGGGCACTGCTTTTAGTTTGGAGCTGCGAGCACATCTGTTGCTTGGTCTGAACCATCCCCATGGTCTCTCTTTGTGCATGTGACTCCCTTCACTTGGTGGTTTTATTCTGCCCCAGACTGCCTCCATCCCCCGGTGTTTTTTACTCCAAAATTCAACACAAACTCAACATAAACTCAACACAAAACCCAATAGCTTTTCTTGAAGGTTTATGTATTCAATTCTCAATCCACAAACTCTCTACACAAAAAGATTACATCAAATAGACAAAGATACATACTATCCTTCTATATGAGATATAAGACCTATAAAATCCTTAAATATTCATAGCTATTTAATGTCAATTAAGCCCACCTGGATCTAGCTTACCTTTCTGAAGGTCCATCTTGGAACTTCTCCCTCATCTACTGACCTCTCCTCTCTGATCCTCTCTCTCCACCTCCCTTACTCCGCCCAGTCACTGGCTTCCCTTTATTTTAATAATGAAAATGAGAAGGTTCAGATAAAGTCACCTCATGAGTATGTGACTAGGTCTCCCTTCTTGGGGAAATGGAATTAATGTTAAAATACGAACCATTTTAGGAAAATCCAGAGCTAAGAGAAAACTGTAGTCACGAATGCCTCCATAAATAAATTGGAGATATCATACACTAGCAACTTAAGATTACATCTGAAAGCTATAGAACAAAAAGAAGCAAATATATCCAAGAGGAGTAGATGGCAGGTACTGATCAAACTGAAGGCTGAAATCAAACAAGGAGAAACAAAGAGAATATAAAAAGAATCAACAAAATTAGGAGCTTGGTCTTTAAGAAAATCGTCAAGATAGATAAACTTTTTGCAAAACTAACTAGAGGGCACAGAGACAGTAAATGAATGAACAAAATCAGGAATGAAAAGGAAGACATAACAACAGAAATTGAAAAAATTAAAAAAAAAAAGATCCTACCATAAAAAATAAGATCTTACTTTAAAAGTCTATCCCTAAAAATGTAGAAAATCTAGATGAAATCAATATGTTAAACAGACACTGGGTACCAAAGTTAAATCAGGATCAGATTAACTATTTAAATAGTCTCACAACATCCAAGGAAATAGAAACAGTCATTAGAAATCTCCCAACAATCAAAAGCCCAGGCCAGATTTTTTTTTTTTTTTTAGAATACTGTCAGACCTTCAAGGAAGATTTAATACCAATACTTTCCATACTATTCTACAAAATAGAAATAGAAAGAATATTACCCAATTTTTTTCTATGAAGCCACAGTTAGACTGGTATCAAAAGTACAAAAAGACTGAACAAAGAAAAAGAATTTTGGCCAATTTTCTTTCTGAATATTGATGCAAAAATTCCCAATAAAATTCTCACAAACTCAATTCAATAAAATATCAAAACAATCATTTGCCATGATTAAGTAGGCTTCATTATGAAGGCAGGGATTGGTTCAATATATGAAAAACCATGAATGCATACCACTGTATAAACTAACACACAGGAAAACAAAACACATAATCATCTTATTAGATGCTGAAAAAGCCTTTGACAAAATATAACACATCTTCATGTTAAAAATATTGAACAGATCATGAATTCAAGGTCTATACCTAACTGTAATAAAAGCAATATACAGCAAGCCAATAGCCAACAACAGAGTAAATGAGAGAAACTCAAAGTAATCTTATTAAAATCAGGTTACATTTATCTTTGTTTTGTAAAATAAAGTTGTTAAAAAAAATCAGGTTACAGGCAAGGCTCTCCACTCTCTCCCTACCTATCTAATATAATACTCAAAGTCCTAGCCAGAGCAATTAGACAACAAAAGGACATCAGAAGGATACAAATTGGTAAGGAGGAAGCCAAGCTATCACTATGTGCATATGATATGATAATACTCATAAGGAACCTCCAAAATGCTAACAGATAGATCCTACAGCTAATAAATGGTTTAAAAAAAATGTCTGGATATAAAATTAACTAATAAAATAGGAGCCTTCGTCTACTCAAAGGATAAATTCCCTGAGAAAGAAATTATGGAAAACACACCCTTCACAATAGTCACTAATAATATAAAATATCTTGGTGTGACTCTAACCAAGCACATGAAAGATCTGTATGAGAAAAATGTTGAATCTCAAAAGAAAAAATTGAGTTGAAGAAGATATAAGAACTTGAAAATATCGGCCACAAGGAACAGCAGAGATCCAGGGATGCAGTCCTGGTGAGACTGTGCTGAGAGTAGCCAGGGTGCAGAGAGGTCTGGGCCAAATGCAGGGAAAGTGCCCCCCCATTGGTTCAGAGGATCAGGATCTCTGCTGTAGAGACTCTGTTTCCACCCGGAGGGCCTGTGTGCACAGACCAAATGCTCAGGCCAAAAAAGCTCCTAACCCAAAATGTCCAGAGGTTCCAGGACACAATGAGAAGACCAAACCTAAGGATAATAGGAATAGAAGAGGGCAGAGAATATCAACTAAGAGGTACAATAAATATTTCAAAAAAAAAAAAAATCATAGAAGTAAACTTCCCTACCCTTAAGAATGAGATGACCATGAGCATAAAAGAAGCCTACAGAACTCCAAATAGAGTGGACCAGAAAAGAAATTTGTCCTGACACATAATAGTCCAAACACCAAGTGCCCAAAGCAATGAAAGAATACTAAAAGCAGTAAGGGAAAAAGGTCATGTAATATATAAAGGCAGACCTAACAGAATTGCACCCGACTTCTCAACTAAGGCTATGAAAGGTAGAAGATTCTGGACAGACATCATGCAGACCCTAAGAGAACACAAGTGTCCACTTAAGCTGCTATGCCCAGCAAAACTCTCAATCACCACATATGGAGAGACCAAGGTATTCCAGGACAAAACTAAATTTACACATATCTGACCACAAATCCATCAATTCAACAAATTATAGGTGGAAAATCAAATGTAAGGAGGGAAACTACATCCTAGTAAAAACAAGAAAATGCCTAAGCTAAAAAACCAAAAAAAGAAAGACACACAGGCAAAATTCACCTCTAAAAACAAAAATAGCAGGAAACAGCAACCACTATTCCTTAATATCTGTTAACATAAATGGAAATCCATTCCCCAATAAAAAGACATAGAATATCAGACTGGATTTATTTTGCAGCATACAGGAAACTCATCTCAGACACTATCTCAGAGTAAAAGGCTGGGAAAAAAACCTTCCAAGTAAACAGCCTCAAGAAACAATCTGGAGTAGCCATTCTAATATCAAATAAAATAGATTGTCAAACAAAAGTTATCAAAAAAGATAAGGAAGGACACTTTTTACCTATTAAAGGGAAAATTTGTCAGGAGGAACTCTCAATCCTTAGCATATATTCTCCAAATACAAAAGCACCGATATTCATAAAAGAAACTTCACTAAAGCTCAAAAAATACATTGCACCCCACACAATAATAGTGGGAGACCTCAACTCCCTACTGACATCAATGGACAGATCATGGAAACAGAAACTGAACAAGGACACAGTGAAACTACCAGAGGTTATGAGCCTATTGAATTTAATAGATATCTACTGAAAATTTCATCCTAATACAAAAGAACACACCTTCTTCTCAGCACCTCAGGGCACATACTCCAAAATTGACTATATAACCGGTCACAAAACAAGCCTCAATAAATATGAGAAAATTGAAATACTCCCATGCATCCTATCATATCACCATGGCCTAAGGTTGGTCTTTAATAACAATAAAAACAACAAAAATCCCATAAACACATGGAAACTAAGCAATGCTCAATTAAACAGTAGCATGGTCAAAAAAGAAATGAAGAAATTAAGGATTTTCTAGAATTTAATTTAAACAAAAACACAACATACCCAAAATTATGTGATGCAATGAAAGCAGCACTCAGAGGAAATCTCATAGCTCTGAGTGCTTCCAAAAAAAAAAAAAAAAAAAAAAAAAAACTGGAGAGAGTATACATTAGCAACTTGACAGCACAGTTGAAAGCTCTAGAACAAAAGAAAGCAGATACACCCAAAAGGAGTAGGTGGCAAGAAGTAATCAAACTCAGAGCAGAAATTGACCAAATAGAAAGAAACAAACAAAGAACAACAAGAAAAAAATTCAAAGAAATAACAAAACCAAGAGCTGGTACTTTGAGAATATTAACAAGATTGATAAACTGAGCACGTAACAGTTAAAAAAACATGGGCAGAATGTTGGTGGAAGTGATAATACTCTTAAACCATCCTGGAAATGTCTACGGCAAGAAGAAACATAATGAAGAACAGGAAAGTAGGAAAGAAAATCCTTGCTATAAATGTGCTGTGAACTTAGGTGAAATGATATTCGTTTTGTTTCCTGGAAGACGAAAAGTTTCTGTGGTGAAATCGGTCATGTATATGAAAAGACTACTCTGCTGTGTAGGATAAACAGGGTGATTTTTCCTTTTCCTCCACAGGACAGCGGAAGAGGAAGGGATGCATTGAAGAGCTCACGACTATGGACATACAGATTAGTGCTAGAATGCTTACTTGAACATGCTCTGAGATCAGACCCAAATACGAAAAAATGACACAGAGAGGAGAGAGTCAGAGACAAACAGAATGGTCTGTCATGCACAAAGAAAACAGAAAGTAGAATTTCAGGTAAGTATAATTGTTCTCACCTTTGAAAAGCTGATCAAAATATATTATACAAAAATCTTTTTTAAAAAATTGAGTTGGACTATTTAAAGGAGAAATGAAGGTTTTTAATAAACAACCAATTACAGAAGAGATTAATATACCTGTGAGTCGAAAATTTAATTGTCATAGTTACACCTGAGTGCACCACCAGCAACAAGCAGCAAAATGATGAGGGGAAAAGGAACACTGCTAATTTGGAGTAAACTAGATAGGAAAGGAATGAAAGAAAGAATGCTATTAGGCATCAGAGACTATGAGACAGGAAAAGAAGAAAGGAGCTGGAAGTACCAGAAGCATGTTTTAACCTTAAAGAAAGGTGAAGAAAGACACCAGAGGTTGGACAGAGCGTCACAGTGCAAGTTACCAACACCTAGGGGACAAGGCACTTTCATCCACAGTGTCAAAAACAATATCCTCACAGAGAGCAGTGGCAAAGAATTTTAAAGGAGCATGGAGTAATGGTATGAACTTAAGGGATATGAAGGGCAGAAAAGCAAGCCAAGCAGATTTCCTTTGAGATAAAAAATTAAAGGGACTGGCTTTGCTATTTTGGATTATTATGGCTCCTATCTCTACTCATTTCTTTTTTTATATCATTTTGCTTGTGATCAGTGATATTTATTGTATGTCTGACACAATACTTTATTTTGCACATATGAAGGGTTATGGGGAATTAATGGTATTTAGATAAGACCGTATTTTTAAAATTTTAGTGTGGACACTTGAATGTGGTAAGAATTTAGGGTATAGTAAGTCCAAAATATAGTGAGATCTGAGTTCTTGTTCAGAATTACAGTGTCAGCCACATGTTTTCTCTAGTATTTTATTGACCCAGAGATTCTGAATCAGCTCATCGGTGATTATCATGTACCACATTAGGATGTTTCTGTAGTAGTCAAAGGATTTGATAAATAGAAGACCACGATGCAAGACTTTGATAGATATATATTTATTTTTATTTTTCATGTGCTATAATTTTCTATGTAAACACCACATATAATCAGATGACAGCCTAGTAGTAGCTTTTTTTCTTGTGTCAAATTGTAGAATAGGTCATATGTTTCTGTTGCATTTGAAGTTAAAAGAAAGCTTTACTTTGTTTAAAACCTAATAATCATGCAAACTGATATTGAAAGCTACCCATAGGATGCTTATACTTTGTGTTATAAAGAAAAATCATGAAAGTGGAAAATATAGAAAGAGAAGGCAAGAAAAGTTTATAGAAGAGTGATCAATTCATATTATACACATGTGCACAATAAATGATATTTAATATCTTATTGTGTATAATTATTAAAATATTAATGCTAACATAAGAAGTAATAATACTTCAGAATTGTGTTCTTCAAGCATTTTTATATTATGACCCTAAACTCTCTATATTTTTATAATAGAGCTAGATTACAGGAGATACATATGAGAAAAAGCATGATTATGTTGGCTCCCCATCTCAGAGTTCTAGACTCTGGATATCTTAGTGGTTTTCTTACTATAAAGGGACACCATGCAGCAAGTCTTATAAAGAGAAGCATTTAATTGGGGAACATTTACAGTTCAAAGGTTTGGTCCCTTGTCTTTGTGGCAGGTGTTACATAGGTCAACATGGTGCTGGAGAAGGAGCAGAGAGTTCTGCCTCAGAGTTGGTAAGCTGGAATTGAAAGTTGAAAGAGACAATGAGCAACTAGGCCTGGATTGAGCTTCTAAGACCTTAAAGCCTGCCTACGCAATGACACACTTTCTTCCACAAAGACACAAGGATACACCTTCTAATAGTGTCACTCTATGTGAGCCTATGAAGGCAATTTTTACTCAAACTGCCACACTGGAACTATGAGGAAGTTTTAGTTAATTTAAATTTCTTCAGTTATTAGCATTTTATCATTGTAATGTAGGAAGGCAAGGGAAAAACCAAATGTTGCAATTTATATTTCAACAAAAAAGGGAGAGGAACATTGGTAAAGTTGTCCAGCCAGACACAATTTTCTGGAGGATATTGTCTTTATACCAGTTTTAGGAATCATCAAGCTCTGTCAGCTCCCTTCTTCCTGCTCATATTACCCAACTATCGAGAAAAATGGCTTGGCAAACACAGCACTCACAATACATTCAGCCTCAGAAAAGTTTTGTTGTTGA
Source organism: Micromys minutus (assembly GCF_963924665.1). NCBI lineage: Eukaryota > Metazoa > Chordata > Mammalia > Rodentia > Muridae > Micromys > Micromys minutus. Next base: position 28,356,643 of record NC_137976.1, read on the forward strand.
AGGACATAAAGACATGTCAAACTTTCAACAACCATTTAAAAAACACATTATAAAGAACTAATTAACGGGCAATTTTAATATGGAAGCCACAGTAGAAACTAACCCTTGGCTAGAAAAAGAGACAGGCACTTGGCATTCCCCACTTTATGCCAACTTGAGCCACTCTGAAGACCTCTCTCGGTTCAAAACTATGAAGCAAGATAAAGAATGGGAACAAGGGTAGAGCAACACAACATGTACAATTAGCATGGAGAAAGACATTTTAAGTATGGGAATATGAAGCTTTCTGTCTATAGTAAAGCTAGATACTAAGATGATTCAAAAGCACAGATAATGTCATTAAAATTAATAAGTTTCCAGAAGTCACTTTAATTAGCCACTCTGCTACAAAAATTACCAATTCATGCTGAAGCAGAATAATGGAAACTTTCTCCATTATAATTCTTTTGCAATACAGTCTTTTAAAAGCATAATTTATAATGTTTCTAGTTAAACTGAAGTGACTAGAAGATTCTACCTAATGATATATAGTAGTATTTTAGCAATGAAGTAACTTAAATAATTAATTTTAAATACAGTATAGCACTGTTTCATATTTTGAAATTGTATCCTTGTTAGGAAACATCATGAAATTTGAGAGGAAATTTGGTGATAGTAAAACTCCTTTGAATGATTTCTTCAGTAATTTAAGAACTGTGAAAAGCATCTGTGGTATCATTAGAAAAGTGTCTTTTCGATGAAGTATGAAGTGTTAAATTACAGTTTAGTCTACTAATGCAAGTTTAAGGTATAAGATTTCCTAAACAGTAAGTGGAATTGCCTTCAGTTAGCAGTGTGATAGCAGGGCTGTTTACGAACAGCCCTTCTTTCAGGACACAAAGCATATCTCATTTCTAGTGCCACCGTTGCCTATGTCTACATGAGTCCTTGAAAAGGAAAAGACTTTTCTCTTATATCATTCTTTCTCCTTTACTAATTGCTAACTTTTACTCAGACCCCTTGACAGTCTAAATTATACTCCAAAAGGATCGATTTTATATGATTTTCCATCAGAGCATAACCAACTTGCTTTGATGTAGAAATATCTTAGTGAGAATTAAATTTTTTTAATCAAATTTTCAGAAACATCTACTTCTAGATGCACAGATCCCACTTAAGAAAAGCATTTTTAAAAATAGCGTGTTTTATTACATTATTTTCAAAGCAACTATTTAATCCTTTGCCTAGGAAAAGAACAGAAAATTATTTTTGTTCCATTAGTTGCCATTATTTAAAATTCAACTGCTAAAAAATACATGCAAATAAATAAATGACCGATGTTCCATTTTCATCTTTAAAATAAACACTTATTTTATTATTTTGGTTATGTGGGGGGTATGTGGGTATGGTAAATGCATGTGAGTGCTGGTTCCAATGGGGGCTATAGCCTGACATTACCCTGGAGGTGGATCCACACTGATTGTGAACATGCAATAAACCTAGGTTGTATTGCAAACATATTGTGTGCTTGTGATCCCTGAGCTATCGGTTTCCCCCACATTTAACTTGATTTGATAATCTCTCATAATTCAAGAAAGGGATACCATAAATCGAATTGTCTAGAACTTAGAATTTTTATGTACCAACATATTTTCTCCACAAAAATGTTGTCAGAAAGAATAAATTTCCTCTTTTAGGAAGCCCTGAAATGAGAAGTCTTAAGCAAAAAAATAAAAGGGGGAACAAAGATTGACAAAATAAAATGACTTTCATTGACTACTCACCTATAAACATCACCAATGACACTGACCAGGAATAAAAGGGTTCCTTTCCACTGAAGAACTTTTGAGATCAATTCCAGAGACCATGGCTGGCTCATTCATCTGTATTTCACAGGCCTCACTATCACCACAATATCAGGATACTGCCATCACACCTATAACTCCACTTTGCAAGACCAGATAGTTTAGAACCTGTCAAATTTTCTACCTACCTGAAAGCATCAGCCACTGGTTTGAATCACATTGGAAATCATGAGGGGAAATATATATGACTTTTATATCTTCTTAATTTCACATTCTACTTTTGACTAAGCTTTTGTTTCTTGCAATTGTTTATTAGTGATGGGTATGTACCTTAATAAAGTCCTTAGTGACCTGTGCCACATCAGTGAGGTGGAAACTGAGAGTCTGGTCTCAGAGCACATACTCGGCTCTCTTTGTGTTTCTTCACGGTCTCTGCTTTGCTACTCTCTTACCGTGAGCCCAAACAAAGCAGTTGACCTTTCTATTGTTTGTTGCTCCATGTGTAGAGCCGTGATAATACCTGTTGTCTTCTTCCTAAGGATTCTGTGAAGATTAATGAGGTAATATCGATAAAGGACTCTGAACTCTTGAGAAGAAAGACTCCTTTAAAAAGCCTGTAAGAACGTTAAAACACTTCTGTGGGAGACAGATCAGTCACCTTGGCAAACACACTCTATCTTGTGAAGACGATTTGTGCTCAGTTAACGATAAGTGCAAATCCAATTCTCTCAGACTGTACAACTATATACCTCAGGGCATTTATATAATAATAATAATATATATATTTACTATTAGAGAAAGAAAAAAAAGCTTCTTACATAGTTTGCTGTTTATCTGTTTGGTTATATTTTCTTCTTTGCAATATCAAGAATATAGCAAAAATATTAAAATTAAAATTGATAGCAAAATGCACATTTTAATGGCATTTGCTCTTAAAATTAATAAAAATTGATACAATTTTATTGCAGGTAAAACTTAAATTGTTATAAACTAATTATATAAATGTGGTTTTTAAAATGTCAGAATTATTATGTGCCAGTATTATCACCCTGTGAAAGTCAGGTTTTCAGTTTAAAAAATATTTTAGTAAATACTATAAATGCTTTTGGATGAAATGTAACACTTCGTATATAATCAGTTAATAGTAAAACTTATATATATATATATACACACATCTATATATAATCAGTAAAACAGTTAAAATACAAATAACCTTGACCATTCTGTCTTACTCTTCTAGGCTATAGTTCATTTACATAATACAGGGAGCAAGTTACTCCTGTAGGGCTTTCAAATTTTATGAATTAGAAGAACTACATTTCTATTAAAACACATTCTTTGTTCTCTTCTTATCAGTTCTTGCTTGTGTTTCTGTTAAATAAACTAAAAGTAAGGCTTAACAATAGTGAGAAATGTGGTGTAATCTACATTTAAAAGTGTGTATCCCCATATTTCCATCGTTGTCATTTGCTGTGGAATTGTGTAATTCAGAATTTGTACAATCATAGCTAGAGGATCCCTCTCATTAATATTTTTTAACTTAATTATTATCTGAAATAATATAATCTATGTAATTTGAAATTAACTGCAAAACCTATAGTAAAAGCAGAGTTTTATAACTTATAAAACAGTCGTTTCAAAGCTTTAGTCTTTCTTCCATGATCCAGTAACAAACACTGCAAAACAGAGCAATACTATCCACTCACTTCATCAGCCATTTTGCATAATCTTTTGCTTTTGAAATTTCTGTCACTTTCTATTTCATCACATTATCACATATCTTCTGAGCTGCCAGTTTATGATTATTTATGTACCAACTAGCCTATGGTCAATACTCAGAAATAGCATATTTAAAATAGTAATAACTTCAAGTAAGATAAACAGATGCCTGCAGGAGAAAAATATATTATGCATATATCAACATGACAGTTCTATTTTTATTCATTTAAGGTTTTAAAACAACTTCTAAGAATTATAGTACTTGTATGAGTGTTTCTCCTGCATGTATATACGTGCACTCTGTGAATGACCTCTGCCCAAGGCAGCCAAAAAAGAACAACTGATCCTTTGGAAATGGAAGTTTAGATGGTCATAAGCTGACATGTATGTACTGGGAACTAAGCCCATGTCTCTGCCCGACAAGTGCTCCTAACTATTGAGCCATCTCGTTAGCCGATAATGCGTTTATCTCAAAGTCCCGAATTTAAGGAATGTTTTAGAGTCCAATTGAAATGAACTTTTCTTCATTTCAAGTTTTTGTGCTGCTGTGGCCTTGTCCAAATTTGCAAAGTTCTCTCTTCCTGAAGTAGGATCCTTAGTGCAAAACCTGAAACAGGTGATTCCTTACAACTTTTGCAAATGGAATGGGAGGCATGATAGTAAATGAGTGTAAGGAAGACAGGAACAGGAAGAAGAGGAGGAATGAGCAGAAGAGGAGGGACAGAGGCAGCGATGGTGACATTTATCCATGAAGCCAGTGGTTACTGTTCAAATTCAGGAAGAAGGTTCCCATGACTCTCATTCAAGCTTTTCAGTAGGATAATAGATACACCCCTAAAGATCATAGAACCCACTTCCTGAGTTGTAATCCTAATTTTGTAATCATGTATGTATATAAAATTAGAATCTATAGATTCTGTGTTTACATTGTGAAGGGCTTAATACCATAGGCAACCAAAAATGTATCTGGGTTTCCTTTGGCTTCCAATTAACAAAACACAACAAATAATACTTTCAAAAATGAGGTACTGGAGGTAACAGAGTAACTGTAGACATATCTCAAGGAATCTTTATCTTTGATTTCCACTTCCTACAACTTAAAAATAGTGACCCCTCAGACTACTTTGTCTGTTTGTATGTTGCTATTGTTTAAACTAAGCCACTTGCTTTCCTTGATATTTTGTTGAATTCAATGTATTTGCATTTTTCCAAGGATATTCCTTGGACATTGTTCTTGTCATAGGACTGTCACAATTTCTCTTTCTGGCAAAAAAGGTTCCTCTCCTGAGATGTTCAGTTGATGAGAAATAAAATTAAGCCCCATTTCACAGAGTGTGTAAGAAGCTATATTTAATACTAGTCTTTGGCAGTTTTTGTTTTCAAACATGCCAGGACTTTATAATGTATGCTAATTTGTCAAATGCGTATGTCTTTCCTAGATGTAAGAACACACTATAAATTCTGACCCTAAATTGAAAATTTTGACAGTGGAAAAGTTAAAAACATACTGAATGCAACTGTTTTAAAATTTGGGATTATTTATGATATCGCTTACTGTTTCAATGTATCTATGAACCTGTTCCTATAAATATATCATATTTTCTAAATCTCTACAAGATTTAGGTAAAGTCTGTTGTTCCAATGGTAATATGGTCACTTAGCTTGAATAGAAAAGAAAGTGTAACCATATTCTTCCTGCAGTGGTTCTTCTCTACACAATATTCAATGCCAAGTTTTATGAAAATTTCATAATACCTTAAGTCAAAGTACATTTGATGAAGTGTCAAAACATATATTTTCTATGCCAATGGTTTTAAATCAATAAAGCCTATAAGAAATAAATATCAAAAGTTTAATATCCCATAACAAAGTGAACAGAGCACACATTTCTAGACAAATCATTGTGAAAAATATCTTTCAAGATGAAGATAATAAGCTGGATATTTGACTCATAGTTTAAGAGATTGTTCGTAGAATTGATCATTCTTTTAATAGAAGATAATGAAATATTATGAAATATTTCGAGCATTGTCAAGAACAAAATATTGAAATTGAAATTAAGATTTTAATCCTTTGGTCATTATGAAAGAACCTGCGGTTAGTTAATTAATTAACTCTATCTCCAAAAAACAATTGTGAAAACTGAAACATAATGCTCAGAATAAACTTTTAGTTGTTAGACATTAAGGCTGCAACTTCTGAGAGACAAGAGTAATGATAGTGAAATTCTATAATTATATCTTGACTTTTTAATCAAAGCTAGAATGAGTACATAAAAGAATTATATGAGTCTACCACTGAGCTAAAGATATGAAGGTTGTAATTCAGGGTTACAGAAAATAGACAAATGATGTCTATGGAAGGGTCTATGCAGGGACAAAGCTCCCAGAACAATCCTAGTAGAGTTCTTAAAGATACTCACCTCCCCATAAAATGAAGGGGAATATTTAAAGATTGAGATCTTGTGATGGTTAAGTATGACTTTCAGAGAAAAATAACCCCCAAGTTTCTGTGAGTTAAACAGTAAATGTCTCACGGTGCTTGAAAACACTATGATTCTGACCTGTCAGACTGAGGACTCTTGAAAAGATAAAACAGTAAAAAATACTCTAGTTTGGTCTTCAACCAAGGTGACAGAAAAAAAACTCAAAATATTTTACTTTGGTCTGTCATAAAAGAAACAAAAAATGTAAACACTATACTAAGTAATTAGGATTATTAATATAGTGAGTGTGTCATTTCACCCAATGTACAATTAGTGACTTAAACTGAAGCCTATTACTACTATTGGCATCCTATGTTTCAATAAAATTACTAAAACCATGGTTGGATATGGTTCAGTGGTTAGTTGCTCTTACAGAGGACAGAGATTTGGTTCTCAGCTCCTACCTCATGGTTTACAATCAATTGTAACCTTAGCTCCAGGAGATTGGATGCCTTCTCTGTCCTCTGCAATCACCAGGCATAATTGGGAGGCACAGACATGTGTACTGATAAAAATCAGATACATAAAATAAAAGTTTTCTGAAATATATTACCAAAAGAAGACTAAGATATATGTACAAATAATATAGAGAAATAAATATACCTATTACTCCTAGAAGTTAAAATTGTACAAAAGGTTAGAATATAACAAAATCAACTGTGCTTAGCTTAATTTTAAACATGTCTAATGCAAAAGCCCTAAGAAGTCCACGCATAAGGGTCTACAACTGTAACACCATTCGGGGGGCAGATAAAGGAACATTGTGTGCTAGATAGAAAGAGATTGTGGAATGAAGGAATGATTGTGGGAATAGGAATAAGACAAAAAAAGAATAAAAAGAAAAAAAAAGGAAGAAGTGAGGGATAAAGACATTTTGGGACAGTAAGGGAGAATTGTGGGTGCAGTGAGAGACAGCTCAGAGCGATACTTGGCTAGTATGTAAGAAGCTCTCTTGATCTGTACCACCATTGTCACCACCACCACCATCATTACCACCGTCACCCTCATTGCCTTCAAACATTTGAATAGAAACATGTATCAGAGGGGAACTGGTGGAGCCACTAGAAAGTCCCAGATTCCATGGAAGCAAGAGAGTTCCAGGAGTCATTGACTTTAGCAGCAATACCCCAAAAGGGAAGATATAACCTCAGAGATAGCTACAGCCCTGAGCTTAGCAATGGGGCCATCCTGACCCGTCGCAAAAGTTTTGACTCTGAAATGTTCCTGTCCAAAGAAAATGAAGGGAAAAAAATGGAACAAAGACTTAAGGAAAGACTATCCAAAGACTGCCCAGCCTAGGGATCCACCCTATCTGCAGACACCAAACCTAATGTCAAGAAGTGCTTACTGACAGGAGCCAGGTATAACTGTCCTCTGAGAGGTTCAGGTATTCAGGTTCAGCACCTGACCAATACAGATGCAGAAAGATACTTACAGCCAACAACCAGACTTTAAAACCATATAATCATCAAAATCTAACCATTTTGTTATAGTTGTAATGGAAAAATATTATATTATATAATTCTAAGGCTACTGTTAATACTATTTTCTTAGTTGCCTTTCTACTTCTATGTTTAAGACCATAACCAAAAGCAACTTGGAGGGGAAAGAGTTTATTTGGTATTATACATCTACATCAAGGTCCATCACAAAGGAAATCAGGGCAGAAACCCAGAGTTAAGAACTGATGCTGAAGCCATGAAGAAATATTGCTTACTGTATTGGCCTTTGTGGCCTGATCAATTTGCTTTCTCATACCAGCCTGGACCACCTGCTCAGGGGTGGCACCATGTGCCATGAGTGTGTCTCTTCTAAATCAATCACTACTGTCCACATAGGTACCTAGAGGCAATCTGATGGAGTGCTTCTTCTCAACTTAGCTTTCTCTTCCCAGAGAACTCTAGCTTATATTAAGTTGTTTAGAAATGAACAACAAAGATCAAGCCTAATGAGAACACTATTTATCCCATCTTTATTATTTAATTTGCAGGCATAACACTAACTATGCTGAAGTTGTTTAAAAAACTGACATTTATTTCACATGTTAAAGAGGAATATAAAGTATATATTTATAGGTCTATTTAAAGCCAAACGATGTGGGAAGTTAATAAGAAAGGCTTCGTGGTTGTAAAGGTTAGTATTCAATTATTCACATCTAGAAGGTCGTATCATTAATTGACAGAAAGCAGAGAAGGAAACAATTTGAATGTTTGGGTCAGAACATGTAATAGTCCCAAGAGCCTTTCTATGTAAAATGTCTACCTTAAGGTGTTTTTTTTCAGATGGAAGTCTCCTATCAGCATTAAAATCTATATGACTTCTAGATAAATATTAAAACTTTCAAGTAAGTACCTGGACATTTTTTGTTCTTTCATTCCTTCTTTTACCCCAACACACATAGAAACAGATGCAAACAGTCCAACTATGCAGTGTCTTTTGAAACAAGTATAGGCTGAAATCCAGTTCAATATATGGCTTTCCTCTGATAACTTCTGCTGCCCTGTAGACAGTAAGATCTCTCTGAAACTCATTTGCAGTTATGAAGCAATGCATATGTACTTGTGACAAGGGCTTATTGTATTATCTAAGGTTTACTTCAAAATCAATATGTCATTATGAATTAAAGAAATGGAAGGCAGTAGTAACTACTGTGTTTATACAACTGGTGCTGGAAATATAACTTAAAACCTTGAAGGAAGATGGAATGGAACCTCAATTCCGGAGTGGCAAGCATGGGAGATACATCATTTGCACAAAGTATGTTGCTTGAAATCAATACATGCTCTGCAAGAAGAAGCAGGAAATAATTCACATTGTTGCTGTGAGATAAAGGAAATAAGTAATGGAGGAGGATATATGCTGTATTGCCACATATGGCCTTAAGTGTCATCCTAAAATATACAATAACATCATTTCAAGGAAAATATGGGACAGGGGAAGAGGAAGAATAGTGTCCTTAAAATTATACTTGACTGTTAATGAAGAACTCTTTATATCATTTGAACTTTTCTGCAACTGTTTGCCTCTGTGATCATTAGGCACTGAATATTTGAACTTGTGCCTATTATATCTGGATATTGTCTGAAATGAAATGCTTCTGAATTTAACTTCCTTTTTGGTTGTATAGGGGCTCTTGACTATTTGTGTTCTTCCAAATCTATGTATCAATTTTATTTTTTTACTTTATTTGGTTATTTTGTTTCTTTACATTTTAAATGTATTCTCCCTTGCTGGTTTTCATTCTGAAAATATTGGAACCCACCCCTCCCTCTGCCTCGATGAGGGTGCTCTCTCACCCACCTGCCAACTCCAGCCCCATTACCCTAGTATTCCTCTAAGCAGAGGCATCAAACCTTCACAGGACCAAGGGTGTCCCTGTGCTTTGATGCCAGAAAAGGCAATTCTCTGCTACGTATGTAGCTGGAGCCGTGGGTCCCTATTGTTGTTCTTCTTATGGGATTGCAAACCCCTTCAGCTCCTTCCATTCCCCCCCCAACTCCTGAATTCTTTTTGTCAAACTTTTCTTTAATTAAACCACCTTATTTTAAAAATAGAGATAAATGTAGAGAATTTAAAAGAATTTTTGCATAATACTACATAAATACATTTTGTCTGTACTTGATTTTTTTTAAAGATTTGTTAGTATGTATTGAAAACTTACTAGTTACAATGAGCATAAATTACATGTAAAACAAAATGTAACATGGAATTAGTCAAATTTTTCTTGGTGTGTAAAGATTAAACATAATGATTTTTAAATACCAAGGATTGCCACAAGGCTTCATTCTTAGCTCTTGAATTATTAATGATTTGAGGTCCAGGTGTACAACATTCTGAAAGGGTGCTATACAATTTTTTTTCTCTAAGAAGGAGTGAGGCCTTCTTTCTATTTGATCTTCATATGGTCTGAGAGTTGTTTCTTGGGTATTCAGAGCTTAGTGGGGCTAGTGTGAGGTGAAACCCCAGGGTTGTTTTGATTTGCATGTTCCTAATGACTAGGGATGTTGAGCATTTTCTTAGGTGCTTCTCTGCCATTTGATGTTCCTCGGCTGAGAATTCTTTGTTTAGCTCTGTTAATAGGATTGTTGGATTATCTGGGATATAACTTCTTAAATTCTTTTTATATATTGGATATTAGACCTCTATCAGATGTGGGATTAGTAAAGATCTTTTCCCAGTTGGTTGGCTGCTGTTTTGTAGTATTGACAGTGTCCTTAGCCTTAAGGGTATAAATGTGATGGAATTATGAGGAAGGTTTCTTTGGAGGTCATTAGTTCATCAGGCCCCACTTGGATGGAGATGATATTTTGGTGAATAAAACCATTATTCATTCTGCCTGGGGAGAATGCAGAGAAACGATGGTCATCTATGAGTGAGCAGGTTCTCAGCACTCACTTACTGTGCTAGAACTTTAATTTTGAACTTTTCAGACACAATTGTGAGAAAGATATCCCTGGATGTTACAACGATCTCCCCCACCCCCAGCTAATGTCCTTTTATTTGAGCAGCACAAAGAAACATTTACTTAAGGACACTGAAAAGAATCAACATTAATTGTTCTATATCTTATTGAGTCAGGAACCTGAAAATAGATAAGCTGCATTTTCTCTCAGTTCTCAGATGCCTTGTGCAATCAAAATGTAATCACCATTGCTCAGTAATGCAGCTTGAGGTTGGGGATCATGATTCCCCCAGTGGTGCTTTTGTTGTTGAGAATAGATTTTTCTATCCTGTTTTTTTTTTTTTTTTTTTTTTTTTTTTTTTTTTGTTATTCCAAATGAATTTGCAAATTGCTCCTTCTAACTCTATGAAGAATTGAGTTGGAATTTTGATGGGGATTGCATTGAATCTGTAGATTGCTTTTGGCACAATGGCCATTTTTACAATATTAATTCTTCCAATCCATGAACATGGGAGGTATTTTCATCTTCTGAGATTTTCTTCAATTTCTTTCTTCAGAGACTTGAAGTTCTTGTTCTACAGATTTTGCCCTTGCTTGGTTAGGGTAATATCAAGGTATTTTAGTCTTTGTGAATATTATAAAGGGTGTCTTTTCCCTAATTTCTTTCTCAGCCTGATTATCCTTTGGGTAGAGGAAGGGTACTGATTTGTTCAACCTAATTTTATAGCCAGCTGAGTTGCTGAGGTTGTTTATCAGGTATAGAAATTCTCTGGTAGAATTTTTGGATCCCTAAATTATATTATCATATCATCTGCAAATAGAGATATTTTGAATTCTTTCTTTCTAATTTGTATCCTCTTGAAATCTTTTTTTGTCTAATTGCTCTGGATAGGCCTTCTAGTACTATAGTAATAGGTCATGGGTGAGTGGATTGCCTGATTTACGTGGGGTAGCTTCAAGTTTCTCACTATTTAGTTGATGTTAGCTACTGGTTTGCTGCATATTGCTTTTACTTTGTTTAGGTATGGACCTTGAACTCCTGATATTTCCAAGACTTTTATCATGAAGAGGTGCTGAATTTTGTCAAATGCTTTTTCAGCATATAATGAGATGATCATATCTTTTTTTCTTTTCTTTTGAGTGTGTTTACACAGTGGATTACATTGATGAATTTCCTTATATTGAACCATTTCTGCATCTCTGGGATGAAGCCTACTTAATTATTTTGAATGATTGTTCTGATGTGTTCATGGGCTTGGATTGCAAGAATTTTATTGAGTATTTTGCATCAGTGTTCATGAGAGAAATTGGTCTGAAGTTCTCTTTCTTTGTAGGATCTTTGTGTGGTTTAGGTAGAAGTGTAATTGTGGCTTTAATAATGAATTGGGTAGTGTCCCTTCTGTTTCCATTTTGTTGAATAGTTTGGAGAGTGTTTGGTATTAGGTCTTCTATGAAGGTCTGATAGAATTTAGCAGTAAACACATTTGGTATTAGGTTTTCTTTTTCTTTCTTTTAATTTTTTTTTTTTTTTTTTTTTTTTTTTTTTTTGGTTGAGTGGCTTTTCATGAGTGCTTCTATTTATTTAAGGTTTATAGAAAAGTTTAGATGGTTTATCTAATCCTAATTTAACTTTGGTACCTGATATCTGTTTAGAAAATTATCAACTTTCTCTAGATTTTCCAGTTTTGTTAAGTATAGGCTTTTGAAGTAGAATCTGATGATTTTTTAAATGTCTTCAGTTTCTGTTATTGTGTCTACCTTTCCACTTCCGATCTTCTTAATTTGAGTATTGTTTCTGTGCTCTCTGGTTAAGGGTTTACCTATCTTGTTGATTTTCTCCACGAACCAGCTCCAGGTTTTATTATTCTTTGCATTTTTCTCTTTGTTTCTATTTGGTTGATTTTGGTCTTGAATCTGATTATTTTCAGCTGTCTGTTCCTCTTGGGTGACTTTGTGTCTTTTTGTTCTAGAAATTTTTAGTTTAGCTATAAAGCTACTAGTGTATGCTTTTTCTAGTTTCTTTTTGGAGGTACTCAGAGCTATGAGATTTCCTCTTAGCACTGCTTTCATTGTGTCGCATAAGTTTAGGTATGTTGTGCCTTCATTTTCATTAAATTCTAAGTTTTTTTTTTTTCTTTCTTGACCAAGCTATCATTGAGTAGAACATTGTTCAGCTTCCATGTGTATGTGGGGTTTTTTTTGTTGTTTTTGTTGTTATTAAAGACCAGTCTAAATCCATTGTGGTCTGGTCGGATATATGGGATCATTTCAATCTTCTTATATCTGTTGAGGTCTGTTTTGTGACCAATTGTATGGTTAGTTTTGGAGAAAGTACTGTAAGGTGCTAAGAGTAAGTCATAGTCTTTTGTTTCAGGATGAAAATTTCTATAGATGTCTGCTAAATCCATTTGATTTATAACTTCTGTTTCATTGTGTCTCTGTTAAATTTATATTTCCATGATTTGTCCAATGATGAGAGTGGGATGTTGAAGTCTCCCACTATTATTGTGTGTGGTACAGTATATTATTTGAGCTTTCTTAAAGTTTCTTTTATAAATGTGGGTGTCCTTGCATTTGGAGCATAGATGTTTAGGATTGAGAGTTCATCTTGATAGATTTTTCTTTGATGTGTATGAGGTATCCTTTCTTATCGTTTTTGATAACTTTTGGTTGAAAATATATTTTATGAAGAAGCAAGCTGGAAAGAATCCAGATGTCTCTCAACAGAGGAATGGATTCAGAAATTATGGTACATTTACACAATGAAGTATTACTCAACTATTAGAATCAATGACTTCATGAAATTTCTAGGCAAATAGATGGAACTAGAGATCATCATCATGAGTGAGGTAACCCAGTTACAAAAGAACACACATGGTATGCACTTACTGATAAGTGAATACTAGCCCCAGAAAGCTCTGAATATCCAAATATTAATTCACAGACATTATGAAGCTCAAAAAGAAGAAAGGCCAAAATGGGGATGCCTCAGTCCTTCTTAAAATGGAGAACAAAACACTCATGGAAGGAAATGCAAGGTCAAATAAAGGAACAGGGATTGAAGAAAAGATCACTCAGAAGCTGCCTCACTTGGGGATCCACCACTTATGCAGACAGCATGTCCAAGCACTATAGATGATCCTAAGAAGTACTTACTGGGAGAAACCAGAAAGAGTTGCTGCCTCAGGGACTATGTTAGTGTCATATAGATACAGCTGAGCATGCTTGCAGCTAAACACTGGACTAAACTTGGGGACCCAAATGAGGGTGTTAAAGAAAGAACCTAAGGAGCTGAAAGGGGTTGCAACCTCGTGGGAAGAACAACATTATCAACCAACCAAACCCTCCAAAACTCTCATGGACTAAAACACCAACCTTTGTGCACACACTGAGAAACCTATTGATCCAGTTGAGTATGTAGCTGAAGATAATAATGTATGGCATCAATGTGAGAAGAGGCTTTTGGTCCAGGGAGGGCATGTTTTTTTTAAGGTAGGCAAATGCCAAGGCAATGGGGTGGAGAGGGTGATTAGGAAGGAGTACACTTTTGTGAAGACATATGGAGGAGGAGGGGGAATGGGAGCAGTGGGCATAAGGGGGGGAGAAGAGATAATATCTTAAATGTAAATACAGAGTATCTCATAAAAATAGCAGTCAGAAAACAAACAAACAAACAATCCACAGAATTTAGGAAGTTCAAAGAGAAGAAAGGCCAGAAAGCAGATGCCTAAGTCTTTCTTAGAAGAAAGAACAAAATATTCATGGGATAAAATAAAGAGACAAATAGAGGATACAGGACTGAAGAAAAGACCAATCAGATACTGCCTCACCTGAGGATCCATCCCATATACACCCAATAAACAAAGGCACTATTGCTGATGCCAGTTAGTGCTTACAGGAAAGAACTTGTCTTGGATGCCTCCTCAGAAGCTCTGCCAGAGCCATTCTGATACAGTGGAGGATGTTTGCAGCTAACCATCAGACGGAACATGAGGACCCCAATGAAGGAGCTAGAGAAAGAACTGAAGGAGCTGCAAGAATCTGCAACTCCATGGGAAGAACAAACCTATCAATTAACCAAACCCATCTCAGCTCCTAAGAACTAAAACACCAACCAAAGAGTTTGCATGGAAAGACTCATGGCCCCCGGTGCATATGAAGCAGAGAATAGCATGAGAATAGCATTTTCTGACATCAATGGAAGAAGCGTTTGGTCCAGTAAGGCTCATTTTCCCTGTGTAGGGGATCACCAATGTGCTGAGGTGGGAGAGGGTGGTTGGGAGAGGGAACACCTTCATGGAAACAGTGGGAGGGGGAGGGGGATGAGATTGTGGGAAAGTGATAACATCTGAAATGTAAATGCAGAGAATTTTCAATAAAAAATTTGGAGAGAAAAAAAGAAAATTATTTTATTTGATATTAGAATGGCTACTTCAGTTTGTTTCTTGGAACCACCTGTGTAGCATCTGTCTTTGTCACTGAGATGGGCTTCCTGTATGTATCAAAATGCTAGATCCTGTTTACATATCACTCTGTTAATCTATGTCTTTATATTGGGGGATTTAGTCCATTAAAAGATATTAAGGAATCGTGATTGTTGTTTCCTGTTTTGTTGTTGTGGTTGTTGTCAGAGGTAGAATTATGTTTGTGTGCTTATCTTCTTTTGGGTTTGTTTCAAGATGACTTTCTTGCTTTACTTAAGGTGTAGTTGCCCTGCTTGCATTAGAGTTTTCTATCTATTATTATTTGTAGGGCTGGGTTTGTGCACAGATATTGTGTAAATTTGGTTTTCTCCTGGAATATCTTGGTTTCTACATCTGTACTAATTGAGAGTTTTGCTGAATATAGTAGTCTGGGCTCACATTTGTGTTCTTTTAGGGTCTAAATGACACCTTCCCATAGTCTCTGTTGAGAAATCTGGTGTGATTCTGATAGGTCTGCCTTTGTATGTTATTTGATCTTTTTCCCATTTTGCTTTTAATATTCTTTTTTTGTTTTGTGCATGTGGTGTTTTGACTAATGTGTAATATGAGGAATTTCTTTTCTACTCAAATTTATTTGGAGTTTTGTGGCTTCCTGTATGTTCAAGGAAATCTCTTTCTTTAGGTTGGGAAGTTTTCTTCTATAATTTTGTTGAAGATATTTACTGGGCCTTTAAGTTGGGAATCTTCAATCTCTTCCACATGTATAAGGATACAAACCTATCCTTAGTTTTGATATTCTCAATGTGTCCTGGATTTCCAAATATTTTAACTAGGAGCTTTTTTAACTTTTGCATTTTCTCTGACTGTTGTGTCAATGCTTGCTGTGGTATATTCTGCCCCTATTCTCTCTTTTATCTAATGCATTCTGTTGGTGATGCTTGCATGACTCCTAATCTCTTTCCTAAGTATTCTATCTCTAGGGATGTGGCTTTTTGTGATTTCTTTGTTGTTTCTATTTCTATTTTTAGTTTTATGATGGTTGTGTTTAATTTCTTCTCCTGATTGGTTGTGCTGTTCTTTAGCTCTTTAAGTGATTTTTGTGTTTCTTCTTTAAGAGCTTTTACTTGTTTACTTGTGTTCTCTTGTATTTCTATAAGGGAGTTATTCATGTCATTCTTGAAGCACTTAATCACTATCATGAGGTATAATTTTAAGTCCAAATCTTGCTTTCCTAGTGTGTTGGTATATCTACTACTTGTTTCGGTAGGAGAAATGGGTTTTGATGTTGCCATGTTGTCGCTTACATTTTTGTGCTTGCCCTTGCCATCTTGTTATTTGTGATGCTAATTGGTCTTGTTTTCTCTGATTGCAACTGGTCCTTCCTGTGGTTCTGTGGTCCTATGGTGCTGTGGGCTGTGGGCTTATGAAGGAGAGCACTCCTGGATGCTCAGCTATTTCTGGGCAGGTTGTGGGTCCTGATGTCAGTAGGATTGCCTTAGCTCTGGGTACAAAAGTGCTAGAAAGATTTTACACTCTATCTTGCAACATCTACTACACAAATACTGCATCCTTTGCAGTTTCTCTCTTTCACTCCCTCCCTCTCCTCCCCCTTTCTCCTTGTGTGTGTTTGCTTGTGTGTGTGTGTTTGTGTGTATTTACTTACCTGTTTTTCCATAAAAATTTAAAATTAAAATAGAAATAAACAAAGACAACTTTTTAAAATTTGATGTCATTTTGTGAACTTTCTTTTTTAGTTTGCATAATATAGTTATTTGATATATTACCATTTATATTTCCAAGCTAATTTGTAAATATGAGTGCAGATATTTCATCCACCTTAAGCATGCTATGAGGTTTATTAGAATATACATCCTTTTGGTTGGTTTGATTCCTTTATTCAATCTCTGAATTTTTGGTTTACCTTTAACCTTTCCCCCTTGTCATTGCTTCTATTCTTTGATGCAACAGAAAAGAACAATTCAATACATCTATAGGTTTACATTTCTAGATATTGAGCACGTTTTTTAAGCAGGTCTTGTGGCAATGCAATTGAGAGAATACCACAGCACTACTGGGCAATTTTATGAGGCAATAATCCTATTGCTTATGAGCAAACTCGATTACAGTCCTACAAAACTACAGTGGAAATGCAATTACTGTACAAAGGTTCCTGGCTGATCTTTCATTTGTTTTAAAATTATGTCCAGAACAGATATAGTTGGAAGTCAAGGTTCTTCAGGTGTCATCTTCCTGAAAATAAAATTAACCCATCACAAACAAAAATACCTGCTGATCTCTGTGTCTCCAAAGGCCCCAAAGTGCTACTCTTGAACTATTTTGACATGCATATATATGTACTTTATCTCTTAAGTCATGTTTTGTAATTATTCTGTGTTATGAAAAATAAGCTCTAAGCATTATTTTCCAACCAACATTAAATTATTCAACTACTGGTGCTCAAGTTGTGACTCTGGATTTCCAAAAAAAAAAAAAAAAAAAATCATTTAATACATTTGGAACTTTTTATATATCTGAGACCCCCAAATTCTAGGTTTATAAATTAATTTCATTTGAGCATAAGTTTAATTTGTCCATTGTACTTCTCCCTTTGCCTTGGCTTAAAAACTGATACTATATGACTCATTAAATATGCTGTAAACTCATGGAATGTTTATTTCTTGCAAGAAAGAGCGCACTATCATCACAGTAATTCAGAGGAATGAACTGCAAATGCACTCCTTCTCGTTAGATGGTACGTAGTGTGCAAGAGGTAAGTAGGACACATTCTGCTTTCGTTGCTTTATTTTTAGAAACATCTTTTCATACATCATATTTATGTCATTTTATATATCAAACATCTTCTGTATCAAGTACTTCTCATGGGCATAATAGGGTTAAATTTTATCTTTCTAAATCAATAAATACATCTTTTAAAAGAAACCATGTGAGATACTTCCAATGCTTTTTACATTCTCTCTTCTGATTTAAAAAATATATCATAATCTTCTAGTCATATTTCTTTTAAGTAAGCTTCTTTATCGACAGTGACTTTGATTATTTTCCTAAACATTCACTAAATATAGATTTTTTTCTACACATTCTCACCCTCCTGTATCTTTCTGCCTGAGGACATTTTCTGACTCTAGATTATTTTTAATTCATGGGGCAAATTTGATGGAAGAGAGTAAGTGAAAGTAAGCTGTTGGCTCTCAGGTTGATTTTATTGATCATCTGATTTTTTACATAGAGTTTTACTGAAACACAGTTATAGAAGTTTTTTTTTGGATATTTTATTTATTTACCTTTCAAATGTTATCCCCTTTTCCAGATTCCCTTCCAGAAACCCCTTATTTCATCCTTGACCCCGTTTCTATGAGGGTGCTCCTCACCCACCAACAACAACCTCACCGCTCAAGCATTATCTTACATTGGGGCATTAAAGATTCACAAAACCAAGGGTTACCTATCCCACTGATGGGAGATAAGGCTATCCTCTGCTACATATGCAGCTGGAGCCATGGGTCCCTCCATGAGTACTCTGGTTTTAATGTGTTCTCTACAGCTGCTTTCACATATAGCAGTAGCACATTTGTGGAATTATTAATGAGTGTCTCTGATCTGTATATTTTAACATCTTTACTATTTGCATGATCGCCATTATGAAAAAAATGTCAACTATATAGCAATTAAATTTTTATTTATTTTATTTTGAAATTATTTTTATGAATAAGTACCAATTTCTTACAGGACTGTAAATATTGTAAGAGATTTTCAAAGTTGTTATGATACTTTTAGTAGGATCTGACACACTATCCAAGAAGGTTTGCAGCCAAGTTACCATTCTTAGTGGTTAGTTTCCTTGTTATAGATGTATATATCTATATCTATCTATCTATCTATCTATCTATCTATCTATCTATCTATTTATCTATCTATCTATCTATATATATATATGTATCAATATCTATCTATGTATATATATATCAACTAAGTTTAGGGATTCACTCAGAGATGTGCCTAGAGGTTTGAATTCATAGAAAGTCTAAAGTGTATTAAGTTGACAATCAAGAAAATCCATCATACATATATAGGCTTTTTATTTTCTTACCTTTGTTTTAAAAATCTGAACTTCACTCTAAGTTGCTAAGACTTCTAAAATAAGATACTTCTATTCTAATTATGGCTTTAAATTTTGATTTAGAAGAAACCCAACCAGCCCCCCCACACACACTCAGTATCATTTGCTGTTTTTTAAATTAGCTTAGAGTAGGATATGAGACAGCTCACTTGTCAAGTAGCATGAGGACAAGAGCTCAGGTCTTCAGAACCCATGATGGGTATCTTCAGAACACAGATTTTCATGTATCAACAACACACAGGTGGGAGAGACAAGGAAACCACAAAAAAAAAATGCAAATGAGCCTGAGTTGCCAAAATGTGTGAAGTGGGAGTATACTCTGAGTTCAGGTAGAGATACTTTCTCAATATATATTTTCTCTCTTTTTTTTTTTTAAATTGGATATTCTCTGTATTTACATTTCAGATGTTATCCCCTTTCCACCAGTCCCTTCCCTCTCCCCTTTCAGTCTCCTCCACGAAGGTGCTCTCTCTCCTAACCTCCTTTTCCCACCTCAGCACCTTGGCATTCCCCTACCTAGCGAAAATGACCTTTGCTGGATCAAAGTCCTGTCCTCTCATTGATGGCAAAGAATGCTATCCTTTGCTACATATGCACCTGGAGCCATGGGCCTCTCAATGCGAACTCATTGGTTGGTATTTTAGTCTCTGGGAACTGTGGTGGGTTTGGTTAGTTGATTATTTTGTTCTTCCCATGGGGTTGCAGACCCTTTCAGCTCCTTCATTGGTGTCCCCCCATTCAATCCAAAGGCTAGCTGCAAACATCCACATCTGTATCAATATGGTTCTGACAGAGCCTCTGTGGAGGCATCTGTATCAGATTCCTGCCAATAACTACTACTTAGCATAAGCAATAGTGTGTGGGTTTTGTGACTTCATATGAGATGGATCCTTAGGTATGGCAGTCTTTGAAAGATTCTTTTCTCCAAACTCTGCTCCTGTATTTGTCCCATTATTTTCTCCCATGTATGTTATGTTCTCTCTTCTAGAAGGACTGAGGCATGTAACTTCTGGCCGTCCTTCTCCTTGATTTTTATAATTTCTGTGAATTGTTTTTTGGGTATTCTCAGTGTGGGGGCTAGTATCTGCTAATCAGTGAGTATGTACCATGAGTGTCCTTTTGTGACTGGATTACCTCACTCAGGATAAAAGCTTCAAGATCCATGCATATACCTAGGAATTTCCTGAGGTCATTGTTTTTAAAGCTGAGTAATACACCATTGAGTAAATGTGCCACAATTTCTGTATCCATTCCTCTCTTGAAGGACATCTGGGTTCTTTTCAGCTTCTGGCTATTACAAATAAGGCCACTATGAACATGGTGGAACACATGTACTTGTAAGATACTGGAGCTTCTTTTGGGCATATGTTTAGGAGTGGTATAGCTGGGTCCTCAGGTAGTATCATGTCCAGTTTTCTGAAGAATCACCAGAATGATTTCCAGAGTGGTTGTAGCAGACTGCAACCCCACCAACAGTGGAGAAGTGTTTCTCTTTCTCCACATACTTGCCAGCATTTGCTGTCATCTGAGTGACTTTTATTGATTCATTTCTGGGTCTTCAGTTCGATTCTATTCATATGCCTGTCTCTGAACCAATAACTTTAAGTTTTTATCACAATTGATCTGTAGTACAGCTTCACGTCAGAGATGGTGATTCCCCCAAAAGTTTTTTTTTTTATTGTTGAAAATGGTTTTCACTGTCCTGGTTTTTTTGTTTTTTGTTTTTGTTTTTTTTATTCCAAATGAATTTGCAAATTGCTTTTTCTAACTCTCTGAAGAATTGAGTTGGAGTTTTGGTGGGGATTGCATTGAATTTTTAGATTGCCTTAGATAAGATGGCCATTTTTACTGTGTTGATCCTTTCAATCCATGAGCATGGGAGACCTTTCCATCTTCTGAGGTCTTCTGTTTGTGACCTACTATAGGATCAATTTGGAAAAAGTCCCATGAGTTGCTGAAAAGAATGTATATGCTTTTGATTTAGGATGAAATATTCTATAGATATCTGTTATATCCATTTGGTTAATAACTTCTGTTAGTTTCACTGTGTCTCTGTTCAGTTTCTGCTACCATAATCTATCCATTGATGATAATGGGGTGTTGAAGTCTCATAATAAAATTGTGTGGTAAAATATATGGTTTGGGCTTTCGTAAAGTTTTTTTTATAAATATGGGTACTCTTGTATTTGGAGCATAGATGTTCAAGATTGAGTTCATCTTGATAGACTTTACTTTTGATAAATAAACAGTGGTGTTCCTTATTTTTTGATGAGGTTTTGTTTAAAGTCTGTTTTATTCGATATTAGGATGGCTACTGCAGCTTGTTTCCTGGGATCATTTTCTTGGAAATTTTTTCCCAACCATTTTCTCCAAGGTAGTGCCTGTTTTTGTTGCTGAGATAAGTTTTCTATATGCAGCAAATGCTGAGTACTTTTTATGTATCCAGTCTGATAGTCTATATCTTTTTATTGGGTATTGAGTACATAGATATTAAGAGATATTAAGGAATAATCATTATTATTTCTTGTTATTTTTGTTAGAGGTAGAATTCTATTTATGTGGCTTTCTTATTTTGGTTTTGTTGCAAGAGGATTATTTTCTTGCTTTTCCCAGGGTGTAGTTTTTCTACATGTGTTGGAATTTTCCATCTATTTTCCTTTGTAGGACCAGACTTCTGGACAGAATTATGTAAATTTGGTCTTGTCCTGAAATATCTTGGATTTCTCCATCTATACTAACTGAGAGTTTTGCTGGATATAATAACCTAGGCTGGCATTTGTGTTCTCTTAAAGTCTGTATGAAGTCTGCCCTGGATCTTTTAGCTTTTATAGTTTTTGTTGAGAAGTCTGGTATAATCCTGACCAGTCTGCCTTTATATGTTACTTTTCCTTTTTCCTTTCTGCTTTTAGTGTACTTTCTTTGTTTTGAACATTTGGTGTTTTAACTATTGTGCTTCAAGAATAATTTCTTTTCAGGTCCAATCTATTTGGTGTTATGTAGGCTTCTTGTATGTTCATGGTTATCTCTTTCTTTAGGTCAGGGAAATTTTCTTCTATAATTTTGTTAAAGATATTTACTGGGCCTTTCAGTTGGGAGTCTTGGCTTTCCTCTACTCCTACTATCCTCAGGTTTGGCCTTCTCATTGCGTTCTGGATTTTCTGGATGTTTTGGGTTATGACATTATTAACTTTTCCATTTTCTATAAGTGTTCTATCAATGATTTCTATTTTATCTTCTGCTCCTGAGATTCTCTCTTCCATATCTTTTATTCTGTTGGAGATTCTTGCATCTATGTCTCCAGAACTCTTTTCTAGGTTTTCTATCTCCAAGTTGTTTCTCTTTATGTTTTCTTTATTATTTCCATTTCAGTTTTTAGATCCTGGATGGTTTTGTTCAATTCCTTCATCTGTTTGCTTGTGTTTTCTTGCATTTCTCTAAAGTCTTGTACTTGTTTTGCTGTGTTCTCCTGTATTTATTTAAAGTAGTTTTTCATGTGCTTCTCGAGGCCCTCTATCATCATCATGAGGCCTGAGTTTAAATCCAAATCTTGTTTTTCTGGTGTGTTGGGATATACACTGCTTGCTGTGGTGAAAGTGCTGGATTTAATGTTGCCATGTTATTTTGGTTTCTGTTGCTTAGATTCTTGTGTTTGCCTTTTGCCATCTTCTTCTATATGATGTTAGTTGTTCATGTTGTCTCTGAATGGAGCTTGTCTTTCCTGTGTGTCTGTGGTTGTGAGGGTTCCAGAGGAAGATTGGTCCTGGGTGTTCAGCTCTCTATAGGCAGGCTGTGAGCCAATGGCTATGGGCCACCTCTTGCTCTGCGTATAGATGGAGTGCTGAAGGCACAGACCCAAGCAGTAGCTTGATACCTGTGCCCTAAGATTTCCTGTAGGTATCTCTCCAGATAATCAATGAATAGAGTGTATGGGTTTACCCATGGGCTCAGTAGGGAGAGTTCTCCTGAGTCAACTCTGGGTGCTCAGTTCTCTCTGGACAGGCCGTGATGGCAGTCCTGATCCCAGTGTGCCTAAACTGCCTGTCACTGTCTTAATATATAAGGGAAGTTTGATCAAGGAATAGTCTTGGCATCAAGCACAAATTGTCACACATGTGCCTGACACCCATAAAAACATGTATATTGTTGGGGGATCGTTTTATGC
Source organism: Micromys minutus (assembly GCF_963924665.1). NCBI lineage: Eukaryota > Metazoa > Chordata > Mammalia > Rodentia > Muridae > Micromys > Micromys minutus. Next base: position 28,379,757 of record NC_137976.1, read on the forward strand.
AGTGTGTATTCTGATGCTGGTTTCTGTGCCCAGATTTCTGGTTATATTCTAGACTATGGCATGTTCAAGATTTCTGGTCCCCATGTTATACAAAAATGTTTTTTTCATCCCCTCTGATGTGTGAGAAAGTGATGATTAGTTATTTAACTCAGCAAGTGAGAATAGGGTCAGACTTCCAATTTGTGTGTGTGTATGTGTGTGTGTTTGTGTGCAGGGGATTCTGGAGGGGGCTTCCAGAGATAAGTGTAGAGAAGAACCATGAGCATAAGAAGAGGTGATGATGACTTCTTCTATTTCTTTAGATGTTATAGGGTTATTTAGATGGTTTATTTGGTCCTGGTTTAACTTTGGGATCTTGTATCTGTCTAGGAATTCGTCCATTTCCTCCAGATTTTCCAATTTTGTGGAGTATAAGTTTTTGTAGTAGGATCTGATGATTTCTTGAATTTCCTCAGTTTCAGTTGTTATGTCACCACTTTCCTTTCTGATTTTGTTAATTTGGATACTCTCTCTTTGCCCTCTAGTCTGGCTAGGGGTTTATCAATCTTGTTGATTTTCTCAAAGAACCAACTCTTTGTTTTGTTGATTTTTTCAATGGTTCTTTTTGTTTCTATTTGGTCTATTTCTGCCCTAATTTTGATTATTTCTTGCCGTCTACTCTTTTTGGGTATATCTGCTTCCTTTTGCTCTAGGGCTTTTAGCTGTGCTGTCAGGTTGCTGATGTGAGCTCTCTCCAGTTTCTTCTTGGAAGCACTTAGGGCTATGAGTTTTCCTCTCAATACTGCTTTCATTGCATCCCGTAGGTTTGGATATGTTGTGTTTTCGTTTTCATTGAATTCTAGAAAATCCTTAATTTCTTTCTTTATTTCTTCTTTGACCCTGCTATCGTTTAACAGAGCGTTGTTTAGTTTCCATGTGTATGTGGGCTTTTTGTTGTCTTTGTTGTTGTTAAAGACCAGCCGTAGACCATGATGATCTGAGAGGATGCATGGGAGTATTTCAATCTTTTTATATCGACGGAGGCTCGTTCTGTGTCCAATTATGTGGTCAATTTTCGAGTAGGTGCCATGGGGCGGTGAGAAGAAGGTGTATTCTTTTACTTTAGGATAGTATGTTCTGTATATATCTATTAATTCTAATTGGTTCAAAGTCACTGCTAGTTTTGCAGTGTCCTTGTTCAGTTTCTGTTTCCCTGATCTGTCCATTGGTGAGAGTGGGGTATTAAAGTCTCCCACTATTATTGTGTGGGGTGAAATGTATTTTTTGAGCTTTAGTAAGGTTTCTTTTATGAATGTGGGTGATTTTTTATTTGGAGCATATATGTTAAGGATTGAGAGTTCCTGCTGACAGATTTCCCCGGTAATGAGTAAAAAGTGTCTTTCCTTATCTTTTTTGATAACTTTTGGTTGGAAATTTACTTTATTCGATATTAGAATAGCCACTCCAGCTTTCTTCTTGGAGCTGTTTGCTTGGAAGTTTTTTTCCCACCCTTTTACTTTGAGATAGTGTCTGTCTCTGTCTCTGAGATGAGTTTCCTGTATGCAGCAAAAGGCTGGATTTTGTTTATGTATCCAGTCTGATAGTCTATGTCTCTTTATTGGGGAGTTGAGACCATTTATGTTAATAGATATCAAGGAAGAGTTGTTTCTGTTTCCTGCCATTGTTGCTTTTTGGGTTGAGTTGTGTCTGTGTTTTTTTCTTCTTTTAGTTTTCTTGTTTATGAGTTTTCTTGTTTTTACTAGGCTGTATTTTCCCTCATTGTATTTGGTTTTCCACCTATAAATCAAAAGCCTCCCAACCAAAAAAAGCCCAGGTCCAGACGGGTTCAGTGCAGAATTTTATCAGACATTTATTGGGGATATAACACCAATACTCTCCAAACTATTCCAAAATATAGAATCAGATGGAATATTTCCCAACTCATTTTTTGAGGCTACAATAACCCTCGTACCTAAGCCACACAAAGACCCTACAAGGAAAGAGAACTTCAGACCAATCTCACTTATGAACATTGATGCAAAAATACTCAACAAAATCCTTGCAAACCGAATCCAAGAACACATCAAAACCATCATTCATCATGACCAAGTAGGCTTCATCCCTGGGATGCAGGGATGGTTTAACATAAGGAAATCCATCAACGTAATCCACCATATAAACAAACTCAAAAACCAAAATCACATGGTCATCTCACTAGACGCTGAGAAAGCATTCGACAAAATCCAACACCCCTTTATGTTAAAAGACCTGGAAAGAACAGAAATCCAAGGTCCATACTTAAACATAATAAAAGCAATATACAGCAAACCAACAGCCAACATCAAGCTTAATGGCGAGAAACTTGAAGCAATCCCACTAAAATAAGGGACTCGACAAGGCTGCCCACTCTCCCCCTATCTATTCAACATAGTACTGGAAGTCCTGGCTGGAGCAATTAGACAGCAAAATGAGATCAAGGGGATACAAATCAGAAAGGAAGAGATAAAAACATCACTCATTGCCGATGACATGATAGTGTACTTGAGTGACACCAAAAATTCCACCAGAGAAGTCCTACAGCTGATAAACAAGTTCAGCAAAGTGGCTGGATACAAAATCAACCCAAACAAATCAGTAGCCTTCCTATACTCAAAGGACAAACATGTGGAGAAAGAAATTAGGGAAAAGGTACCCTTCACAATCGTCACAAATACTATGAAATACCTTGGTGTGACTCTAACTAAGCAAGTGAAAAACCTGTATGACAAGAACTTCAAACCTCTAAAGAAAGAAATTGAGGAGGATCTCATAAAATGGAAAGATCTCCCATGCTCATGGATTGGAAAGATCAACATCTTAAAAATGGCCATCCTACCGAAAGCAATCTACAGATTCAATGCAATCCCCATCAAAATTCCAACCCAGTTCTTCATGGATTGGAAAGATCAATGTGCAATTTCATATGGAATAACAAAAGACCTAGAATAGCGAAATCCATCCTCAACAACAAAAAAACATCTGCAGGAATCACTATCCCTGACCTCAAGCTATATTACAAGGCAATTGTGCTGAAAACTGCTTGGTACTGGTAAAGAAATAGACATGTGGATCAATGGAATAGAATAGAAGATCCAGAAATGAGCCCTCATGTATATGGTCACCTGATTTTTGACAAAGGAGCAGTAAACATTCAATGGAAAAAGGACAGCCTATTCAACAAATGGAGCTGGTCCAACTGGCACTCAGCATGCCAAAGAATGAAAACAGACCCTTTCTTATCTCCTTGTACAAAGCTGAAGGGTTAAGTGGATCAAAGATCTCCACATTAAACCAGATACACTGAAACTATAAGATGAGAAATTAGGGAAAACCTTAGAACACATAGGCACAGGAGAAAATTTCCTGAACAAAACACAAATGGCTCAAGCTCTAAGGTCAAAGATTAACAAATGGGACTTAATGAGATTGCAAAGTTTCTGTAAGGCTAAGGACATCGTCAAGAAAACAAAACGGCAACCAACAGAATGGAAAAAGATCTTTACCAACACCACATCAGATAGAGGCCTAATATCCAAGGTGTACAAGGAACTCAAAAAGCTTGACACCAGAGAATCAAACAACCCTATTAAAAAATGAGGTAGAGAGCTAAACAAAACGTTTTCAGTTGAGGAACACCGAATGGCCGAGAAACATCTGAGGAAGTGCTCAACATCCTTAGCCATCAGGGAAATGCAAATCAAAACAACCCTGAGATTCTACCTCACACCAGCCAGATTGGCCAAGATCCAAAACTCAGATGACAGCAGATGCTGGCGAGGCTGCGGAGAAATAGGAACACTTCTCCACTGTTGGTGGGGTTGCAAGCTAATACAACCACTCTGGAAATCTGTCTGGCGATACCTCAGAAAATTGGATATAGTACTACCTGAAGACCCAGCTATTCCACTTCTGGGCATATACCCCAGAGACATTATAATACACAACAAAGATATATGCACCACAATGTTCACATCGGCTCTATTTATAATAGCCAGAAGCTGGAAGGAACCCAGATGTCCTTCAGAAGATGAATGGATACAAAAATTGTGGTACATATACACAATGGAATACTACTCAGCCACCAGAAACAATGACTTAACCAAATTCTTAAGAAAATGGCTGCATCTAGAGAATATCATCCTGAGTGAGATAACCCAGTCACAAAAGAACAGACATAATATGCAGTCACTGATAGTGGGATGCTAACCCCAGAGGCTTGCACTCCCCCAGAAACAACTCACAGACTGTATGAAGTCCAAGAAATAAAGAAAACAAAACAAAAAAAAAAAAATATTTACAAAACTAGAAAACTTTAACTATTTTCATGTTACATTTTGTTTTATATGTACTTTAGCTCACTGTAACTATTAAGTTTTCAAGACATACTATCAAACCTTGAAAAAAATCAAGTACTGACTAAAAAATATATTCATATAGTTTTATGTAAAAATTATGTTAAAATGTGAAAAAAGTACTGACAAAAATGTATAATTTTAAGCAAAAAATGTTTAAAATCTTTACATTTATCTTTGTTTTGTAAAATAAAGTTGTTTAAAAAAAAAAAAGAAGAGATGATGACACTATATGAAGGGACCAGATGTATTCACAAAATAGTTGCAGTAAGACGTCAGACATGAAGATACACAAAGAGTAGGGCAAGCCAGGGCAAGTATCCGCTTGAAAGTAAAGGACCATGAGGCTGACAAATAGGTATTCTTACAGGGTTAAATAACTAAGAACATTCCTAGCATAGCACCAGCTGCACCTTAATAAAAATACCAGGTCTCTATGTATATGTATTCTGTGAATGAAGACAAGTTAGAATAGTGCAATGGGTGCTTTTGTGTGTTATCTAAACACAAGCTTGTGTTTTCACAGAAAAAGAAGCCTCCCTTGAAGAAATGCTTCCATGAGATCAAGGTTTAAGGTATCTTCTCTTCTCAAATGGTGATCAAAAAAAGAAAAAGAAAAAAAACCAAAAAAAAAAAAAAAAAAAAAAAAAAAAAAGCAAAACCACATGTGTTTAGTTCAATTCCTGGATTGGCAATCTTGGATTCTATAAGAAAGCAAGGTGAAAAAACAAGCAAGCTAGGGCATTCATGTCAATAAGCAGCATTCCTTCATGACCATTCTCCAAGTTCCTACCCTGTGTGAGTTCCTGATATAACCTCTTTTGATGATGAACAGCAATGTGGAAGTGTAAGCTGAATAAACCCTTTCCTCCCCAACTTGCTTCTTGGTCATGATATTTCATGCAGGAATAGATGCCCTGATTAAGACGAACTGGTACCAGCATACTGGGGTATTCCTGTGACAACCTGACCATGTTTTGGGGAGGACTGTGAAAGAACATTGGAACTTTGGGAAAGAAGAGCCATTGGGTGTTAAGAGCTCTGTGGGATGGTCTGTAAGACATTGGAAGATAATTTTGAGAACAGTTCAGAAGAGGGAGGCCTGGCTTGTGAAATTCAAGAGGGAAGATTAAATACCATTGCTGTATTGATTATGAAGATTGTGTAGTTTTGGTTAACTGGAATTGAAGAATCATCTGTGATTAATAAGATACCATATATACTAAAGTTAAACCTTTGCATTACTAGACTATTGATGCTGGTTAGCTAGAACTAAGAAATTAGTGGTGATTAAGCAGAGAACAGCATGGTTGAGATGAAATCTTCTGGGAAGTGTTTTCTGAGACCACAAAGAGGGTGTGCTTCAGAGAAAGCCAAGGTTGTACCTCAGACATAGTAATGTGTAAGAGTCACGTAGGTGGTATTGGTTTTGAAGGCATGAAGGGGTCATGCAGAGTAGTTGAGACTCAACTCTTTGAGAGACCATGAAAGGCCACTGTTGAAGGTGTAGCCTCAGTTGCAATTGATGACTCAGGTCTAAATGGGTCGTATAAGGAGTTGAGGTTTGGCATATTAAAAAAGCTTATGAGAGGCTATTGGTGAAGTCTAGTTGCAGTGGAAGACAGTAATATTTTGAAGATTCCAGTACCATGAGATGACCACCAAGAATAGCAGACAATAGTCGAGTACAGGAATCTAGAAGACAATGTGTGTACTACAAAGGTCAGAGCTGGAGAAGTTACTGACGCCCTTAGGAGAGCCCAGAACATAGGGAGTTGATCACAAACATTGAATAGTTAGAGTTTGGTCATGATTTTGATTGTCACTGTGCCCCCAATATTTTTAGCTCTTGAATGAAGAAAAGTATTTTATTGCAGTCCACAGTTAAGAGATTTTGAATTGAAAAGGACTTGGAATTTTAAAAGCAATTGGGAACTTTAAAGGTATTGATTATATGTAAGAATTTGTGGGACTTTTAAAGTTATATAGATCTTGGGGATAAATAAGGAAGTACGGTTTGAAGCTTAATAGTGATGTGTTTGTGTGTCAAGTTGACAAGGGGTAAATTTTACTGGTTGGTTTTGTGTGTTTACTTGACACAAATTGAAATTATTGTAGAGAAAGTAACCTCACTTGAGAAAATGCCTCCATGAGATACAGTTGTAAGGCATTTTTCAAATTGTGATCAAGTCTGGAGGGCTCATTTCAGGTGGTGCTATCCATGGACTGGTAGTTTTAGATTCTATAAGAAAAGAAGTTGAGCAAACCATGGACAGCAATCCAGTAAGCAGCACCCTCCATGGCTTCTGCATCAACCCCTACCTCCAAGTTCCTACCCTTTGTGAGTTCCTGTCCTGACTTCTTTCAATTAGAAACAGCAATGTGGATGTGTAAGCTGAATGAACCCTTTTCTTCCCCACTTGCTTCTTGGTCACAATGCTTTGTGCATTAGTAGAAACCTGACTAACACAATGAACATAGACCCTGCATTTATATGACAGAAAATATTCTTAGAATGCCCCCACTCAAAAATTACATTTACAGCATATAGGCATCAAAACATACAATATACACAGTAAATTTGTTTCATCATTGTATGGCAAAATTTTGTTCAATATTCATTCAAATTTCACTTAAATTCTATTAAATTTGTCAGACATCTGAGAGGCATATTTGTAATTATTTCTAGTCTTGCATACTAAAACTCATAGTTAATTTTGATTTCTGTTATTATTCATTTTATAGCTTATGAGGAAAAACTATTAATCTGCTATCTTTGTAAGATACTCAGTAAGCCATTGCCTGGCCAACATATATTAAATCATTACAGGAAACAGAAAGAAACATTAAGTACTCTTATTGTATAGGACAAAAAAAAACCTGACTTTGTAGAAATTCTAACTCTTTGCTTCTGTTTCAAATAGTGTGTCAGAGTTTTTGAGAATATGAATAAACTATTTAGAAATACCAAGAGACCAACGAGACCATCACAAGAATAAATAGATTCCCTTCAAACACTGAATATCCAATATAGCCATCTTGTGATCTATGGGTTATGTAGCAATATTGAGGGCTGATAAAAAAGCTAGATTCTTAGTAGCAAAGAGAACATATGTTGGAGTAGTCTGGTCCACTAATATTTATAGAGAGGACTAGAAACTTTTAAATAAAGAATATTAAGACACAAATCAAGATATCTAGAATATGAGAATTATAGCGTTCAAACTCCCTTTATGTGTAAAGACAGAAATGAAGAACTTGAAGAAAGAATTATATAGGAGAAACTTTGACTGATGATATAAAAATTGAGTTCTAAATTCGGAAAGCAAAGTAGAATGGAGAGGAGAATATTAACATAGAGGTTCTGTCAATCAGCAGTGACTCACGCTCACATTGTACAGCCCATTATTACTGAAGTATGTTGTGAAAGCACAGGCTTTAATGGCCATTGACAAGGCATCTATCGAAAGAGTGCCTTCCATCAAAAGTTTTTCTATGTTAGTGTTCTAGAACAGTTCCGAGTCTGGGTTGTTCAGGAAGTTTATTTTATCTCTTCCCATCTTATTCCCAATGACTCAATTATAGTTACTTTTTTGAGATGTAACAACTGAACACAGTGAAGTATCTAAGAATTTTTATAACAGCTACAACAGGTCAAGAGATCTTGAAGAGAATGGGGACTTCCAAAAGACAGTTGTATTGTTAAAATTAAGTGTAAAACTCATGTTAACCTTTATTCTTAGAGCATGTTGACCTCCATTCTTTGTGATATATTGGTTGTTCCACAAATAAAGTAACCCATAATTTCTTTTCTTTTGAAAGATGGTACATTCCATTTTGGAGATACCATTAGGGATATACAATTTTTCACTCTGAAGGCTTTCAAATTTAGAACTGCATCGAAAAATTTTATCTCTGTCTTTCTGCCAAAAGTACCTTTCTATGTTAAAAATCAACTTCAATCTTTCACTTTAAAAAGGAAGCCTAGATCATGTCGTAAAGTATTAGGACTTGCCAACACTCCATTTCTGTTGATCCTGTCACTGGCTTCTTTGATAGTTTCAGACAAAAGTTTCATCTTGCTCTGAGCTACATGGAATCATGTAGTTCATTTAAAAGTGTAGATTTCTTATCACCTCATCAAAATATGTGTCTAAAAACCAGTTTTCTATGAAATAGATTTTTTTACTACTATCCTAATAAACTATTTAATCCTCCCTACACTAGAGACCTCAGTAGTCACATGTCTCTTCTTGCTTTTTTGGGGGGTGGGGTGGGGGATGGGGACTATATCCTAGTGGTAAAAAAAACTAGTTACAAAGGTCTGGTGTTTTGAGTGCTAAAGAAATGAATCTGACTCATGCTACAAAAAGCATTGTCTATGCTAGACTTCAAGAAAACTTTGAAAACATATTAGTTTAAAATCTCAAAGTTCTAATGAACTCTGCTAATTTTAGACCATGAACAAAAGGGTCACATGAAGGAATCTTATACTGCTGGGAACAAATGATTCCTCCTTAAGGGATACAGAACGCCATGCTTTCTTCTCCTTTCCTCTGTCTTTTGATGCTGGAAGACATGCTATAGAAGATGAGATTCCTCATCTTGTGTTAGCCACCTTTTAATATTTGAGACCGTCTTCTATTTAACTAACAAGAGAGAGCCAGGATTGATACTCAGAAAAAAATCCACTTTCAAATACAAAAACAAGGCTATTTTTTTTGTTAAATAAAATTTACTTCATTTTCTTCAGTCTTCAAAGAACTCAGATGCTTTCCTCTCTTGTTGGCTTGGTAAGAGCAATGAAGGACATGGCTCATGAACTCTTGACCCTTAGTCCCATTACAGCAAAGTACAAGTCAACAGAGATACAAAACCTAGACCAAGTAATTCTTAGTAGACTTAAAGTTTTATGGCTTGATCCTTTGATCTTTTAAAAACTGGTCATGTATTTTAACATTGTTCTCTGGATGGATGTTGGAAATGAGCTTGTAATTCAGGTGACACATAAATGGAGCTGAAGGAAAATCATGCCCTGGTTGGTTTTACTTCTCACTTTTGCTTTCTTGAGAAAAAGTCCCACTTGTCCGACTCTGTAACCAAGCCTGACCAAGAACTAAACTATGTACTTGAGGCTTGTCTTGAACTCTCAACCATCTCGCCTTAGCTTCCTGAGTGCCGGGAGCTTGATAACCATCATTTTATTATTAGATTTTCTTAGTCATTCTCATCCATTTAGACATTTTCAATGCCTGGTCCTTAGTATTTCGTTTGAGACTCATCTCTGCCATACGACTGTCAACTTCTAACATATCACATTAATTTCTGGTTTAGATGTGATCGGGTTCAAAGTCTCCACTGTCTAAAGTACAAGTTTTAGAGCAGGACCATTTTTTTTAACCACATAAAAGTTGAAATTCCTAGTAGATGTGCTTCTTGATGCTTGTAAACCGTTGTGTAGAAAAAGATGAGAGTCTTCAAAGCATAGAAAGTCTGCAAAGCCATAGAAAGTGCCAGGCTTGTTGCTGATGTTTTGTTTTACTTTAAAAAAGAGATCAATAATGAAGAATTATTTATGAATGATTTCATATTTTCAGATTGCTTTTTACTATTAACTAATATAAAATGTTAAAAAAGTTCTATCTCAGAGACTGTAGCTGGTAACAGAAACTGTGAAATTTGTGGGTATCTGAACACCTACCCACAAGCAAAGCCCCACAAGTGTAGTTGTCATTCAGTGTCATTCAGAAAGGGAAGAGCCAAGGGATATACTGGCATATGTCAGAGGAGCCGTGCCAGGCCAGACATGCTGGAATGCTAGCCCTTTCGTGGAGAAAGTTGGCAGTGCCTGTGTAATATAGGACAAAAGTGACTGGTTTCATTAAGCTTGGTGTCAATGCTAACAATCAACTGATGTACAATTTGTCACCAGCAAACCCCATTATTGCTAGTCACTGCAGCATATCCATACATGCATGCATATCTCAATGACACTTTAGCTTTAAATTTTATTTATTAGCTGTAAATAATGTTTGGGTATGTAAGAAAGCTTGTAAACACTGGAGAGGCTGTTGTGGCTTTCTTCAGTGTAGATTTGTGGTGCTAACGTCGTACCCGTCTCTGTCACTGATTGTTCACTGAGCCGTCTCACGCTGATGATACAGCACAATGCCATAGGCTTTTGAGAGAAGGAAAGAAACTCACCTGTGTGAAGAAATGGAATCTTCTTTCAATAAAATTTAGAACATTTTATCATAAAAAAAGACCTCAGTAGTCATCATTTTAAACCATAAATTCCCCAATTCACAGGCTAAAAAGTAAGACTATGTTCCTACTGAAATCATTATTTTTCTTCCATTTATTGTGAGTCATTTATTCATATGACTATAAAAATTTATAATCGTTCTTACAAAGTTCTCTCAGAGAGCAATTAACCAATGTTTATTATGTTACAAGATATAAACTTGCATATTTGTTCTCTCCTTCAACAAATATGTTAGTTCACTGAGATTAAGAACCCTCTGTAGATGTTGTACATGTGTTTTAATATTAAATTTTAAATTAGTCATCAGTCTCATAGTCTTTCATATTTCTATAGATTTAACAATGCATAAATTTTGTGTTTAAATGTTTTGTTAGATGTTCTGTTGTTAGATTTCACTTTATTTTCATTAGCATATTAATACACCATATACATATATCTATATATATATCATTAGAGACTAGGACCATGTACATTATTAAATTCCATATGAATTCACATGAAATATAATTTTGTTCACTTAACTTATAGCATATTATGGATTGTTCTACAGTCCATTCATAAAATTATATGTGCATATTTAAACCGATCTTCTAGTTGCCTATTGTGATATGACTTTAATATTTTTCAGAACAAAAATTTATTAGTGGTGATCCATCTTGACTATTGAGTCATTTTGACTCAGTCTCTTCTTATTGTAAATGTTAATTATTACATTGCCTTCCATAAGTATATAATTATTTAGTGTCTATTAAAACTAAAATATAAAAATGAAAAGTTTCAGGAATATAGTTAAGGAGCTAGAAAATGCAGTTGAAGACAATCTGCTGTGATTGCTTTTGAGTGTGAGTTGCTGAACATCTATGTTGGTCATCCTCTTTCTTGTCAGTGGAATAGAACACAACACATTGGGTCCCAAACCTTCTATTCACCCTTCTTCAAATACCACCAATTCACCTTTTCAGAAACTGTCATTGGTGTCTGACTATAATTGATTATTCTGGAGTGAGATCCTAAGCCAATATAAACCAAAATATTATTTTCCCATGGCATTTCCCCCTCACTGAGTTAGTTATTTGACAATTGTATGCATTTTAAAAAAATGGATTCTTTTTACTCTCTCACTTCTGCTTAGATGTGCCAGAGCCCCCAGAAATGAGGAATCACTTACTTATAAAGAAGGAATAGAGTTTCATTAGTACAGACCATTTGTAAGTGCAACAAACCTTGCTATTTATATTCTCTAACAAGTGGAGAAAAGGAGAAGGCAATGATAAATATAATCTTTTTGAATTCGAAGCAAAAGTAAAGAGTAGGGGTGTAAAAAAGTGTGTGTGTGTGTGTGTGTGTGTGTGTTTGTGTGTTTGTGTGTGTGTAGGAGAGACAGAAGGGAGAGAGAGAGGGAGAGATATTGTTTCTAATTTTAAAGGTGAAACCCACACATGGGCTTATTGCTTGGTTTTTCCTAGACATGGTTATCAAAAGAATAAGCTTGGTCCTCACCCAAGTCAATGTCAAAGTCAAAATCAGACCAATTTCTGGGTCAGACTCTTTTAGCTTCTAATAAGGTCCTGGGACAAATGTATATCAAAGATTAATATTGGGAGCAAATACGAATTCAGTTTCTTTACTCTAAAGAGCCACAGTAACAACTCAAACTTGGGGTTCCCTTTTAATTTGTAAATAAATATTAAAAACATGGTATATTGAATTTTAGGGTCTATCTGCTTTTTGTAATGCATTAAATGTCATATTTGATAATTACAAACCCTGAAAACCAACTTCAGTATCATTATTCTGAGGCTATCAGGGAAATTACCACCGAACCATGTATTTTGACATTGCTTTGCTTTGGTTTCTTGATTTTAAAAACATGGGTAGTCATTTAATCACACCATGGCCATTTGCTGATTTCTTTAGTGGACACTTTACTGTTGTAATTTTGTTAATTGAGTAAGAGAGAAGCTTATTTTTCGCTAACCCTATATAAAATCTACTAAAAAAGAAAGAGGCAAAAGGGCAGATGTGTATGACAGCAAGGAAAAGAAGATGAGGAGAATAACAAGGAGTGTGAAAGAAAAAGGAATTCATTGTTGCTTTTGACATATGATTAATTCCTGGGAAAAGCACCATTTGTAGCCAGGGCACTGTCCTTTGGACAGAGAAGCATTAGAATAAGCCCCACACACTTCTGTGTACTAACTTGGCCTTAATGGAGACAGAACTACAGGATCTACTCTACTCAATTTTTCATAAGTTTCCTTAACAGTAAAACTGGTATGACAGTGTTTTTGAGACATAATATGGGCTTCACATGAAACAGGAATAACATGTTGGTATTTACTTCTATTAAAATATCAGTGTAAAATTAAATAAATAAAAATAATTAAATTCAAAAAACAAAAAAAATTAATGTACCTGTTACAGAGCAAAGTCTTTTAAGAGTACCTACTGACATTGGTAAAGACATAAGTTGAGAAGTCACTAAACATAGAATTGAATAGTTGCAAGATATATTAAGTATTTGGACTATGGTTTTTATCTACACTCCTTATTTACATTCATAATATAGGCTGTATGGTCCTCTTTAGCTCACATAGACAAGATTTTGCTAAATTAGAATTCTTGGTTTCTAGTAACAGAGAGAACTAACAATTAACTAATGCAACTGAAGGTGGGAACAATTATTATATTTGTTGCCTGTGCTCTAGGTTCTTTCTTTGTATATCCTGTTAGGATGAAAACAACACTGATCACAGAGCTCTGTGTAGTTCTATGAAGCATTTTGAAAATCTCGTATATGAGCCATTGTTTGTGGAAATTATCATCAGGAATTAAAATATATGCTGAATCTCCTCTAGCATAATAGTCAAATAGGTTTCTATGACAATAATTCATTTTATAGATATTAGAATATACTATATTCTAATATTAGAATAATTCATCTAAAAGGATATAAATAATATGCTTTAAAGGGCATGTGGTGATGTCTCAATTAATGAAACATGAAGACCTGAGTCTAGTTTCCTGCATCCTTGTTAAACAACAATAAATGCAGCTACAAAAATGAGAAAGAATGGATCAGGAGAATCTCTACCCCTGCTAGACAATTTAACAAACTCCAGACAGCACTGTCTCAAGAAATTGGATTGAGCACAATTGAAGAAGACACTAACATCTACCACAGGCCTCCATAAAAGCACTTCACACAAACATGCACATATGTCTGCATGCACACACAACTCAAACATGAATACATGTTAGCTCCCATGTTTCTTTCAACCTGTGTTTTATATTTAATTAGAAATTATTTCCATAATAAAGTAATTTTTGACACTTTTTCATATAGATATTATAGACTAGAGAGTATTTAATTTGATTTTAGAGATTAATGGTAAAGGGGGAAAAATAGATTTGATGATAACAATGTCGTTAAGCTTATGTGACCATATCCTCGGGGCTGGAATTTCCACAACCTGTATAGACTGATCAGCAGTATTACAATCTAATTTGGACACATCCAACTGCCATTTTTGTGTGGGCATGGCCTTGTCCAATAGTGATTTGATTTTAGATGAAGTCTGACAAAAAAGTAGAGTGTGGACAGGGTGAAATATAGGGAGACTCACAATGACTTAGAGACAGCACATTTCTTTATCTGTCAGCCTTGTAACCGTGCCCTGCTTGAAAAGTCAGAAAACTAAAGTGGAAGAAAGGTCTGTGAACACAGAAGTCTTGGTGAGAAAATATCACTGCTGAAAAATAAATGACCTTTATGGATCTGGTTCTTCACATTTCTGTGAACATCTTAGAAGCTAATTTTAATTTTTTTCTTTAAAGAATGGTAAGACTGTACTCATCTCCAGCTCTACAAAAGGGTATTATATCAAATTAAATAATTTCAATGCTGAGGTTAATTAGAAAAGACACAGAATTCCATTTGTGCTATGAACTATGGATTACTGTACAGAGAGAGAGAGAGAGAGAGAGAGAGAGAGAGAGAGAGAGAGAGAGAGAGAGAGAGAGAGAGAGAGAGAGAGAGAGAGAAAGCAGGACAGAGCTAAGACAAATTCTTTGTCCTGGTGTGTGTGTGTGCATGTGTGGGTACACACACACATGTGTCTTGTGGTGGTGATGTATTTGTTTTTGTGGTTGTTGTTTCTTTGTTTGCTTTGCCTCTATTGGTACAGGATGAGTGTAAGGATGGTCTCTCACTGAGACATTATCACCTTACATCTTATTTGAAGTTCTCTAGGTCAATAGCAATTGAGTATGAGTTACACCTTTTGTTTGTTACATCTCTTGGGTCTTATGTTTGCTTGGTTGCTTAATCTGGAAACTCCTTTGGAAGATATTGTATACAAAAATATTAGCAGATGCTTGGTACTTAAAGGGAATCAAAGGAGGAACAAAAACACAGTTCTGGTAAAAAAATACTAAACAAATTAAAAAGAGATACATTAATATTGAACTTTTCAGAAGAGTATTCACATTTTTTAGAAATTGGTGTAAATTGTTGGAAATTTCATTTCCCTTAAAATGAAGAAGCATAGAAAAGAGGAAATATCATCTTCTTTGCTTCATCATAGTTCCATCATCTGAAAGAAAATAACACTGCACACCTCTTACATGATAATATGAAATTTTCAAATGAAACAAAATGATGATATTAAAAATTATTCCTAGCAGAGGCAGCTAAATGGCTCAGCCAAGTTTAGTTAGTGCATCTCAAACAGAGGAACCATTTGGATTCCCAGGATCTGTAAGACAGGAGCAGTGGAGGAACTTATACAAGTCACATGATGGTGTCCATGGAAGCCATAACAGTGCCAAAACCACCACCCACCCCACCCCCAGCAAAAAAGTTAAACATCCTCTTAAGACCATCAAGTACAGTTTTTCTCTTTAAAACTTTTTATTTTACTGTTCAGAAGGAACACAATTGACCTGCTGTATAGACAATTTTATTTATTATTTATCTTAATCATTTAAAGTTTTTGAGTATTTCTTTTTAGTGAAATTAACATTTAGGCCATTTTACCTAAGACTTAATTATAAGTTAAGAGAATTACCTAAAAGATGCTGTGTAAGCTCTCAAGATAACGTTAATTTCACAGGTGCGTATTATTTCCTTTGTTTGAGACACTTTTTCTGATAGAAGATTAATTGCATTAGATTTAACTTTTCCAAAACACGGATGCACTTAAAGTATTTAAAATGTCTGTTTTGCAATAGAAGAGGTGACATTCGATGCCCGGGATGTTTTCAAACACTGAGTTAATTTAGGACTGAGCTGCAAACAATTGACTGCACTGATATCAAGAACTACTTCTATAAGTAGTTTGAAAAGCTCTCAAACACTTCTTCTTTCTGCTTTGATGGTGGTGTGCACTGTATCACCCTCACATCCTTTATATCACTGATCTGCTTTGGTGATTGGTTTTCTAATTTCTCTGTGTTCTCAGTATGGAGTTTTCTTCTTTTATAGAACCTTGAGTGATTTAAGACACCTTACTCCAGGGATTTACTTCTTTCTACTCCAGCGAAGTAAGCAGGTGGTAGCCAAATGGCAAAGAAGCCTTGGATGCCTGAGGAAATACCTCCATTACTTCCACAGTTCCATCCATAGAAGATTGGGAGGAAGTACTCAGAACCCTACAAATGGTAAAGAGTCACAATGGTGAAGGTACCTGACATACAAATTTTTGACAAAGCCCATGCTGCAGAAAACACAGCTCTCACCTCAAAAAAAGGAAGATATATTTATGAGTAACTTTGATCTGGGAACATGGATTTAAGGAATCTCAAATGCCATGTTCCAACATAGTAATCGTTCTATGAAGTTTTAAAAATAACAACAAACAAACAAACAAAAAACCAAACAAACAACCAAAAGCACAAATCAATACACAGTTCAAATACATTGTTGGAAAGAACAGATAGGCAGACGACGTATAAAATCTGGACCATACTCCTCGGTTGTTGTTTGGTAGGAGAGAGAGATTGTTTACAGAACATAGAGGGACTAACATGATTGTGACAAGAATCTTGGTCACATACAGAAGTGAGCAGTCAATAGAGTTTTAAGATCCTAACATAGTCCAAGTGGGTGTGGTTCTTAGACCATAATATCTAAGCTATCCACAGTCACAGATGCTCTAGACAGCCATTCAGCTGAGTGGAGTATCTGTGCGATGTTTACATGTTCTGCCCCCTGCCAACTTAACAGTTATGATAGTTCTGTTTTAAAGACTCAAGATTTGTAGAGTATTTAAATTTTTGTTTTCTTTTGTTCATGAAGAAAATATTTGCTGGAGGTCAGTTGCTCTAGTTGTTAGAAAGTGAATTATTTGAAAGAGAAAAATGAGTCATGCTCACCTTTATTGCTTACCTGACTCCATGTAATTCTCAGAAAAAAATTTAGTATTTTACATACGTATCTATTCTTTGATATATTTTTCTTCATTTGGTTCTGTTACATTTGCCTTTTCTGCAAAGGCCGACCATGAATGTAGATCAAATGCCCATTGTGTTACAAAGAATATTTGACTTCAGACAGACTGATCATTATTGCATACCCAAATTAGTTAAAAGTGACCAGAAAAAACCCAGAATTCCTCAGGCCTAAAGGAAATTCAAGGACAAAGAGTGGAGCAGAGACTGAAGGAAAGACCATCCAGGGACTGCCCCACCGGGAGATCCATCTCATATACAGATGCCAAACCAAGTTACTGTTTCTGATGCCAAGAAGTGTTTGCTGACAGGAACTGGATACAGCTGTCTCTCTTGAGAGGCTCTGCAAGATCCTAACTGATACAGATGAGGATGCACACAGACTATTACTGGACTAACAAAAGGGACCCCAAATGAAAGAGTTAGATAAAAAACTGAAGGAGCTGAAGAGGTTTGCAACATCATAGGAAGAACAACAATATCAACCAGTCAGACCTCCTAGAGCTCCCATGGACTAAACCACCAACCAGAGAATAAACATGGAGTGACCCATGGCTCCAGCCACATATGTAGCAGAGGATAGCATTGCCTGGCATCTATGTGAGGGGAGACCCTTGGTTGTGTGAAGACATGATTCCTCAGTGTAGGGGGATGCTGGGGCAGTGAGGCAGAAGTGGGTAGATCAGTGGGCAAGCACTGTCATAGAGGCAGGGGCAAGGCAAGGTGTTATAGAGAGTTTTCAGAAAGGAAACTGGGAAGGGGATAATATTTAAAATGTAAATAAATAAAATAACAAGTAAAAAATTAAGAAGTGACCAGAAGAACATTTATCCCTTTTTGATGAGAGTGTTTATGGCATTGTTTTTTAGTGTGTTTTTAGTAGGTCACAGCTAAGAGTAGGCTATAAATCTTAGAAGATTCTTTAATCTTTGAACAATATATTTATTCTATGTAATGGTGAGATGTTTATTCTTTTGTTGCTCCTCATTTTACTTTCTGCTGTTGCTGGAACTTGTGTTTATCAGATTGGTCTTATATTAAAAGTAAGGAGTTTTGGAACCTAGGATAAATCCATCTAGTCTGGAGCATTCAACTGACTCTTTTTTAGCCTCTACAGCCCAGCTAAAAGTGGAATGAAAAGGCTTAGAGTTAACAGCCTAAATATGTGGCCATTATATAATTGATATTATTTGTACTTATTCATGACAGGTTTCAACTGATTCACTTGTCACCCTTTGCTATCACTGATAATGACTATAATATGATAATTAAAAATGAATTTAACAATGTACTTTGCCTTACAGAAGCTTTGCAATTTCATGAAGTCCCATTTATTGATTCTTGATCTTAGAGAATAAGCCATTAGTGCTCTGTTCAGGAAATTATTCCATGTGTCTCTGTGTTCTAACCTCTTCTCTACTTTTTGTTCTGTTAGTTTCATTGTACATGGTTTTATGTGGAGGTCTTTGATCCACTTGGAATTGAGCATTGTACAAGGAGATAAGAAATAATGATTTGCTTTCTTCTGCATGCTGACTAAAAGTTAAACCAACACCATTTGTTGAAGAGAATATCCTTTTTCCACTGACTGTTTTAGCTCCTTTGTCAAATGACCATGGGTGTGTGGGTTGATTTCTGGGTCTTAGATTCTGTTCCATTGATCTACCTTCCTGTCTCTGCATCAATACCATGCAGTTTTGGTCAGGGATAGTGATTCCCCCAGCAGTTTTTTGTTTGTTTGTTTGTTTTGTTTTTAATTGTTGAGAATGGTTTTTGGTGTCCTGGGATTTTATTATTCCAAATGATTTTTACAAGTTGCTCTCTCTAACTCTATGAAGAATTGAGTTAGATTTTTGATATTGATTGTATTCAATCTGTTGATTGCCTTTAATTTGCATTTCCCTGATAGCTAAGGATGTTGACCATTTCTTTAGGTACTTCTCAGCCATTTGATATTCCTCAGTTGATAATTCTTTGATTAACTCTGTTTTGCATTTTAATAGGATTATTTGATTCTTTACAGTCTAACTTCTTGAATCTTTTTATATATTCAATACTAGCCCTCTTTTCCCAATCATAGTAAAAAAAGACGACCATTTTTACTATGTCAATCCTTCCAATCCACGAGCATAAGAGATCTTTCTATCTTCTGAGATCTTATGCAATTTCCTTCTTCAGAGACTTGGAGTTCTTGTCATACAGGTCCTTCACTTGCTTGGTTAAGATCACTTAAAGGTATTTTATATTCTTTGTGACTATTGTGAAGGGTGTTGATTCGCTAATTTCTTTCTCAGCCTGTTTGTCCTTCGAGTAGTTTGAGTCTAGTTTGTTTGAGTTAGTTTTATAAACGACAACCAACAGATTGGGAAAAGAGGGCTAGTATTGAATATATAAAAAGATTCAAGAAGTTAGACTGTAAAGAATCAAATAATCCTATTAAAATGCAAAACAGAGTTAATCAAAGAATTATCAACTGAAGAATATCAAATGGCTGAGAAGTACCTAAAGAAATGGTCAACATCCTTAGCTATCAGGGAAATGCAAATTAAAGCACCTGTCAGAACAGCTAAGATAAAAACCTCAGGTGGCAGCAGATGCTGGCAAAGATGTGGAGAAAGAGGAACAATCCTTCACTGTTGCTGGGGTTGTAAACTGGTACAACTACTCTGGAAATAAGTCTGCTGATTCCTCAGAAAATTTGACATAGTACTACCTGAGGACCCAGCTATAAACACTTCTGGGCATATGCCCAAAAGTAGCTCCAACATCTAACAAGGATACATGTACAAACATGTTTATACCAGACTTATTTATAATAGCCAGAACCTGGAAAGAACACAGATGTCCTTCAACAGAGGAAAGTATCCTGAATTCGTGATTCATATGCACAATAGAATACTATTCAGCCATCAAAAACAATACCTTCATGAAATTCCTAGGCAAATGGATAGAACTTGAAGCTATCATCCTGAGTGAGGTAACCCAGTCACAAAAGAACACTTATGGTATGCACTCACTGATAAGTGGATACTAGCTCAAAAGTCTCAGAACACCCAAGAAACCATCAATAGAACTTATAAAGCTTAAAGAGAAGGAAGGTCAGAAAGTGGATACCTCAGCCTTAGAAGAAAGAACAAAATGTTCATGGGAGTAAATAAAGAGAGAAATAGATAATCAGATATTGGAGAAAAGATCATCCAGAGATTGCCTCACCTGGGGATACACCGTATATGCACCTAATGGACCTAAGCACTATCGCTGATGCCAAGTAGTGCTTACTGGCAAGTACATGTCTTGTATGTCTCCTCAGAGTCTCTGTCAGAGACACACTAATACAGAGGAGGATGCTTGAAGCTAACCATCAGAGTGAACATGAGGACCCCAATGAAGGAGCTAGAGAAAGGACTGAAAGAGCTGAAAGAGTCTGCAACCCCATGGAAAGAACAAAATTATCAACTAACCAAACCCACCACAGCTCCCAGGGATTAAAACACCAACCAATGAGTTCACATTGAAAAACTCATGGCCCAAGTTATATATGTAGCAGAAAATAGCATTTTCTGACATCAATTGGGAGGAGAGGTGTTTTATCCAGTATGGTTCATTTTCCCAGTGTAGGGGAACACCAAAGTGGTGAGCTGGGAGAGGGTGGTTTGGAGAGGAAACACCTTCATGGAGACAGTGGGAGGGGGAGGGGGGATGAGATTGTGGGAAAGGGATAACATCTGAAATGTAAATTTAGAGAATTTTCAATAAAAAAAAATTGGGGGAAAATTATAAAAAAAAGAATGAATTTAATAAGTAAATATGAGATACTTTAAGCTTTAGGGTGTGTGGGGGGGTGGGTTTCATTTGAAAGCAACCATACATCCTTGGAACTGAGACAACCATTAACAGACTTAAAGCCTTTGACTTTTTCCTCATAATCACTTTTCTGCTACACATTTTGTTTCCTTGGTAACATGAGAAAGGCTACTTAACCCTTAAAATATAAGATTTAAAAAAGGTTGTTAACTCATTTCTCTGTTTCAGAAGATGATAGTCGGTGTTCTTGTATGGCCCTGACTTGAAACATGGTTTTCAAAACATTATTTGACATTGTCTTCTCTTTAAGTCTTAATCCAATTGGATTTGTCAATCACCCAGCAAAGAAACAAGACCCAAGAAAAGCCTATTCACCAAACTACATGCTAAGGAGATGGAAGGAAAGCTGATCTCTTGTCAGTATTTATATGTACTCCTGGATTGTATGCTTTTACACAACTGCTCGAAGATATTAAAGCCTGCTGATTTTCTGAGTTCTAAATCAGAATGTGTGAACTGTCCCCATTTTCTTCTTTGAATTTCCTTTTTTGGATGCCAGAAAAAATCTTCTGCATACTACATTGTCACCTTGGTTTTTCTCACTGATTCCAAGAAAACTTGATCATTCTTCCCCCTCAGGCTAATTGCGGACCTCCTTTGGAGATCCTAATTTGAAAGAAAGAACTTTCTTTCCTTTTTCCATCTCTCTTCTCTTGGTAGATGCCCGGATTTGCAGTTTGGTTGCCATTTTGTTTTATTATTAAATTCCAATGAAACTAAACAGAAATGTGGATAGTGCAAAAGAGAATGAGAGAATTTTTCAACAAACATATTCCCAAGAAAATGAGCAGGCTAAAAGAGGAAGAATATTTAACAGTTTAACTGGAACAATAAGATAGGGCTTTAAGGTCATAATTTGTGGAGAAATGTTTGGGGTTCTTTGAACAGTGTAGGTGTTTTCATCTAAGCTTTATCTGTTATATAGTTGTACCAAAATTTTTGCAAATCATTTCTCATTAACCTCTTCAATCTCTACACTGAGGTATATGTATTCAAATTTGAATTGATGTTCATCTTTAGACAAACTGGAATGCTTTTGTTTTCTTTAAGCCTTAGAGATGTGTGTGGCCTAGGCCATGAAGCAATGCCCTGTGCCAGCAGGAGTTTCTCTTATGTTATGCCAATATCATAATTCATACTTTTTATATCATCTTTGGTGCCTTATTCACTACTCTACTCTTTTGACTCTCTGTATACCACACTTATATATGGGACCATCTAATCTTTATATTTTTGGAAACATAATACATTTATCACAGGTACCACAATGTAATCCAGTTTTGTTACTCCTTCTGTTTGACACAAGTAAATAATGGCAGTCACTACATGACTGTTTAAAACAAATATTCAGGACTCATTTTTAATTGTTTCTCAAGGAACAGAGTTCATCTATGGTTAATCATGTTAGTTCACATTTTAAGGTGTATCCTAATTTCTACCATCTCTCTCCACATCCATGGTTTCTTCCCAAGTCCAACTCTTCATATATTCATGGGAATTGCTAGTGAGTGCATGTGTTGTGTATCATTAGATAATGAATAAATTTGGTATCTTCATAGGGTCTCCTTTTCTATTATAGCCAATCTGTCACAGAGCAGGAGGGTGAAGTCTTATGAAGATACTTGTTGCCAAGTGATCTAAATTAGCAACATTGGTCAGTTAGGTTTTTGCTGAAAAATTGTTTCAATTCTTTTTTTTTTGTATTAAAAATACTCCCACATTGAAGGCACCAGTCTGAAACTTGAGTGCTACAAATTTCTTCTCTACCTTTTTTATTTTTACCACATATTTTATTTTGTATGTAATAAATTTATGTTCACCAGTGACTTAGCACATTGCATCTCCTGAAATCTATGTGTAACTGCATTTTCATTTATTACCTTTGCTCTTAATCTTTGCTTTTTGATTTTGCCAAGAGTAAGCCATCCCATTGTTCTTTATGTTATAAAGTTTCCATGCATTTTCTTTAGATGTATCTCTACCTTCCATTACTGAATCATTGTCTTCTTTTACTTTTAATTTGAGAGCCATGTTTGCATTTTCTGTTCTCTCTCTCACTCCTGCTCCATATTCTTCATTCATAAAGTCACTGTTTCCTGGTTATTTAGGTAAAAATTTATATAGAAGTTTTATTGTGAGATGCCTAAATATTCAAGATACCTTCTTCTGATGTCCACTAGAATCTTTACTTCCTATAACTGTACTGTATTTCATCCTTGTCTCTAATACTGTCTACATCCTACTCTCTCTGCTGTTACTACTCCACACACTTTTCATATGTGGACTACAACAAATTCTCCAGTATCAGCATCAATCCTTCTTGACTATACCTTGCCCTGTCCCTAGAATCATGAAAGTTTATCAGTTCTCTTAAGAAATATTATCTAAGGATTTTTTCCATCTTACTGTTCTAGATACTGACTTTTAGCCTGAATTACATTAATAGGTTGCTTTTGTTCCTTTTGTTGATGCAGCTTCTTCTTTGCTTCTTGCTCACTTCCTGAACAATTGTGAGACAGATCTTGCAAACAAGAAAACTGCTCTAATGGTTTCTTATTACACAATGCTGCATCATGATACTGTTTGGATGACTCAATAGCAGTATGAGATAATTTTTCAGGATGGTCCCACTTGGTATTTCCTTTCTCCATTATATACACTTGCTAATAATGTTCTTCAGTAAATCAGAGATTTGTATATACTCTTTTCCCACACCCTGGAGAACTGTATTGTTTTAAGAGACCCTTTCTTATATAGGGGAAATAAAATAACTTCCCTTGTTCAACATTTTTTTAAATTACTTCTGTTTGTTCTTTGTCTGTTGAGTTGGTCAGCATTTCTTATATGTATATATATATATATATATATATATATATATATATATATATATATATACATATATATATATATATATACACATATATTGTATGTGACTATGGTTGTGGTTGTTTGCTTTTCAGACATGGATTCATTATTTTTCCCTGGTTGGCCTGCAACTCCCTGTTTAGACCAGATGAGCACTGACCTCACAGAGATCTGCCCGCCTTTGTCTCCCAAGCACTGGGATTAAAGGCATGTGCCACCATGTATATCTGTTTACATATTTTTATAGCAATCATTATACAGTATTTTAAATATTTTCTTTTCTCTGCTTTAAACTGAAATATTTGAGTGCAAGATGGAACTGCTATAAACATCTAAATTCTCTCTGAGGAAACCTCTAGGGTTGCAGATTATATTAGGTAACCAAAAATTAAATTAGGTAGTAGTACATTCAGTTCCCTAAAATCTATTGCTAGGTACTCCCAAGCAATCGTGCCAGTAACTTACCTGTCAGGGATGAAAATATATGAGAGTCAAGGCAGAGTAGTTTGGATGAAAGAAAGTGGATCTTAAAAGTGGAAGAATAGAGCAGAACTAGAGACAGTATATCCATGGAGAGTGTGGGTACTATAAAGAATATCATGAGTGGATCCTGAAGAATAGGAAAGCACCACACAGAGAAAGCTGGAGTCATGTTAATGACACACTCAGTGTGTCTTTTCTACTTCACAATCTCCCAGGCCCAGCTGAGCAGCAGTCTTGACTTGAAGGATCAAAGTCACAGCCAGTGTCGATGATTTACTCTTCCCTAAACTTTACAGTTCTTTCCCAACCACCAGGTTACAACTTATCAAAAGTAAAATACAGTTCCAGGCAAGAAGACCTCTGTAAAAAAAATATGACTTAAGAAATGAAGGACAACGGATAGCTCTCCAGTTGTCAGCCTGTCCTGAAGTTCCAGGTACCAAGTTGACACGCCATTCTGAAACTGTCAGCCATTGTTCCCAAGTCAGAACAAGAACAAAGGGGTCAGGGCTCAGCAATTACTGAAGTTCTGCAATGAACTAATTATTCTCCATTTGTACCACAAGCATCGCATGCCTCATGGACTAGGACTTATTTTAGGTATTCGTGACTCCTTCTCCAATGGACTACGGGAAGACAGAATCAGAGGCACTTGTTTAAAGATGAAAGCACAAAGAAAATTAAATGTGTTGCTTTTTCCAATATCATGTCAAATCCAGCAAATAATCCACTTGGTGGATTTTTCCCACTCACTAACTCTTGGTTATTCCATTGCTTTCCAACATCCCACACAACCCACTGAAGCTTGGTTTTCTCTCCCAACATAAGAAAATCTATTTCAAAATACTGATCACAGAAGCTATGTTCTGATCCCTTGAGAGGTTTTGGAAGCACTTCTAAAAACAGTACCTTGGAAAAAATATTGTAGATTCCTCATTTTTTGAAGGTGCTAGCATATACCCATTGAATCCCCAATCTGTCACTTGAAGGAAGATTTTTATTTAAACATTAATGAAATACTCAAGCATCACAACTATCTTAAATTAATAAAATTTTCTGCCTCATATATTAATAAGGTTTGATCACAAGCACCATGGAGAGACTGTCTGCCTTTCAGGAAATCCATGTGCTGGTACATGATATATTTTGAATGGCCTCTGATCCCATACTCAGAATGAACTTTGACATAAAGCTCCTTAATAGAATACAAATAGGAGGCTGTGAGGAATTGATTCCCATTTAGGTGATGTGAGAAAGTCTTCTGTCTGGTTAATTTGCAAAGAATAATCTGAATCATAAGTTTTTTAGCATTGTGTTTCACTACTATTATGTAAAGTACTAATAATGTATATAATATATAATATATATGTATACTTTAAACATTGATATGCTTTATACATATAATGTATACTATATATGTGTGTGTTTGTGTGCATATTTATATGGCCTTCTGGTCTGATATTGAGTGAAATCAATTTGAAATACTTTAAACAAAAATGATAAAACAGTTCTTCACAAAGATATATCATAAAACAATTTCCATAGCTATACATGATGTTGCTGTAATTCCAGCACTGAGGACACTGAGTCAAGAATAATGTGATTTAAAATCAAGTCAATGTTGTATATAGTGATGTTTCCTTGATCCTGGACCACTAAGCTGGCAGCATGTAACATCTGATATGAGGCCCTCAACACATATATAGCAGAGGACTTCATAGTCTGTCAGTCAGAGAAGATGCACCTAACCCTCAAGAGACTGGAAGCCTCAGAGATTTCACAGGTCTGGTGGGGTTGGGGTAGGGGGAGTAGGGCCATCCTCGAGGAGACTTGGGTGGGGAGGAGTATGGGATGGGAAACAGTCAGAATGTGGACCAGGAAAGGAATAAAATCTGGAATTTAAAAATAAAAAAATATTTTTTTATAAAGTACTGGACCCAGCTGTGAGTCTCTTTGAGCACTTTCTTCCTTTCCTTGTATCATGGTTTTGTCATCTCCATTGACGAAACTGAGCAGATATTGCATAGTATGGGTTCGTCTTTCTGACTCCATGAGTCATTTCTCATCAGCAGCCATGTGTATTTGACTTTGTTAAAAATATTCCTGTTCTTTGAGGCTGAAAAGATGGCTTGGCAGTTATGAGCACTGGACCTGATCTGCGTTCTCAGCACTCACACTGGGTTACTTATAACTGTCTGTAACTCCAGCTGAATCATATCCACTGTTGATTACTGAAGCTTCCGAGTCATTCAGGAAACACGAGCAGTCTCTGCGTGTTTCTCACCACTTTGTGTTAGAAGTACCGTATCAAGCTAGAATAGCCACTCTAATATCGAATAAAATAGATTTTCAAGCAAAAGTTATCAAAAAAGATAAGGAAGGACACTTTTTACTCATTACAGGAAAAATCTATCAAGATGAATTCTCAATCCTAAACATCTATGCTCCAAATACAACAGTACCCATATTCATAAAAGAAACCCTATTAAAGCTCAAAACATATAGTCCATCACGCACAATAGGTAATCACTGATAATTGGAAACTAAACCCAGAAAACTCTGAATACCAAAGAAACAACTTAAAGACCACATGAAGCAAAAAAAAAAAAAAAAAAAAAAAAAAAAAAAAAAAAAAAAAGAAAGAAAGAAAGAAAGAAAAAGAAAAGAAAAGAAAAAGGAAAGGTCAAAAAAGTCTCAGTCCTTCTTAGAAAAAAAATAAGTGTATAGCACCCTCTCAGAGTGGGGTACACCTAGACCTTAAATCATAAATAACTCAAGAGCTAAGAATGCAGCCTTGTGGCAATTATTGGTATTTAAAAATCATTATGTTTAATCTTTACACGCCACGAAAACTTTGACAATTTCCATCTTATGTTTTGTTTTACATGTACTTTATGCTCATTGTAACTAGTAAGATTTCAATGCATACTTTCAAACCTTTAAAAAAATAATGTACAGGCAAAAATATATTTATATAGTTTTACGCAAAAAAAAGAAACTGTTGTTTCAAAAGAGGATGTTACTGGAATGAATTTACAAGAACAGGTGTTGAGTTGTAATGATTTTTTCTGTTTGGTTACTATGCCATATTTTATCTTACAATTACAAAACATTTATTTTGTAAGAAATTTTATTCCATTATTAAGCTTTCTAGAATCTACTGAAAAGCCTTTTTATTGAAAAGCATATTGTAACAATTAATTTTATATATTCTAAAAAATAGACATTGATGCACAGAAAAAACGTTTTATTTTAAAGACACATATAGAAATATGCAAGGTCAATGCTGATTTGTTCAGATCAAAAACATTTCATATAGATATGACCTGAATATAAACCAATTTTCTTATATGTAAAATGCTGAATACAAAAACAGGAAAAGTTGTTTTTTAATAAACCTCAAAATGCAGCACCAAGTCATAAAAACTTGACTAAATTTTATGTCTGCAGACATAACCTGGTGTCCAACATAGAGTGAATTTTTTATATGAATGGATTAATTTATTGTGCCTTTCCACATTTATTATACAATATAGGCATATTAATTTAGCTTAATTATTCAGAGTTGACCTGGATCTTTTCTGATGGTATCACACTGTTAATAATTCCTAGATTTCAAGCTTATATTTACTTTAAAAATGAGAATTTAAAAACCAGAAGATCAGCAACAACAACAAAAACTACTTAAGTTCTAGTATTCTGTGATCTTAGCAGTACAACTGAGTTAGAAGTAAAAATGATCATTTCTAACCAGTCATTAATATCACTATAGTCTCAAGGTGAACATAAATGTTCCCTCACATACAGAGAAGTAGTGGTGGATACTCGGCATGCAGTTTCAGGGGGCGTATAGGGGTGGAGTAGCTCCACAGAGAGGAATGCCGAAAGCTAAAGTGAGTAGGCAGGTGGGCTTAGTAAAGAAATATTTGTTTTTCCACCTCTTCTCGTCTTATATATTTGAAAGATGCTATGATTGGCAAATTTCTGCATCTTCATTCAATCCCATTTTTTACATAAAAAGAGATCATTTCTGGATTGCCATATAAATCACCAAAAGTGAAGCAACAGTATCAACGTCAACCTTCTGAACTAAAGACAAAATCAAATGTTTACTTTCTTCTGTGTTAATTAACCAAATGACGACATTGTATAACTTTTCTGTTATGTTTCTGCAGGAAAATCTTCAAATAATTTTATAGCAAAAAAAAAACTTTTAACACTCCTGTTTAGAATGATTTTCATCATCAAAAATGTATGAAATACACACCTAATTCTTACCCAATTTTCAAGTTTTATATTTGTTTGGATGAAAGCTGAAATGAAAATGAGAGTAGCTCCGTCTTATGAAGGTCCTATTACTAGCCAGGCCCAAGTCTTATTAATCATTTATCCTTACAATATCCCTTTGAGCTAGATATTATTAACTTGGCTTATGGAGGAAAAACAGTTACAAGGAAGATGATTGTTTTCCCTCAGATTTATTCAGGTAATAAGAGGTATATCTCCTGTGCAAATAAATGTCTGTCAGTTTCCAAAAGTATTGTTCTTCTTTCATAATCCAAGTCTCTCTTCAGCGGTGAAATACAAATGAAACGTAAGAGTATATAATAAAAACTTTTCTCAGTATGTCCTTGGCAGTCACTGGAGTGATCACACTTTGTGGTGACTTATGGGCTAAACACTTATGATTGAGAAAAGTTAAAAGACACCAGTGAGAACTCCATTTAGATTTTCTAAATGAAGTGAGCTCATTGCCAAAGGCAAAGTGTGACCTGACGCAAACATTACAGCTAAATCAATCTATCAATAAGCACAGCATCGCATCTATCTGTGGCAGTATAAAGAAATTCCTCCCCCCAAACAACTTATAGCCTCCTGCTTGTTAGTTGCATACATACACGCATGTATAGATGCAAGCAGAAAGTCTACCCAAAGCGAGAGATATATATGGATAAAACTATGCATAAATAGCTACTCAAAATGCCTAAATTTTGAATCCAGTTAAAGGCTACCAGCCAGCAGAATTATTTTTGCAGACTGACAAGAAATCAAGTTTCAGTTTACCAAGTCACTAACGAACATACACACTTTTATGACAATAAATCTAGTTGTTTGCACGCTGCTTTTAATTCTCCAGTTCTTAGGCTATGATACCACATAGTTGCTGTTCCATCCTTTATTCAGTGTTCCAGACAAGGAACTCATGGCTACCCTGCTGATTCAACCTCCTAAGCATATCTACCCTTTTAGTTCGTGTCCATCTGTCTGTCTGCCTGTCTGTCTCTGTCTCTTTCTCTATCTTGTATGTGTGTTCCTGAACTTACTTCTCTCTCTCTGTCTCTCTCTCTCTCTCTCTCTCTCTCTCTCTCTCTCTCTCTCTCTCTCTCTCTCTCTCTCTCTCTCTCTCTCTCTCTCTCTCTCTCTGTCTCTCTCTCTCTCTCTCTCTCTTTCTCTCTCTCTCTCTCTCTCTCTCTCTGTCTCTCTCTCTCTCTCTCTCTCTCTGTCTCTCTCTCTCTCTCTCTCTCTCTCTCTCTCTCTGTCTCTCTCTCTCTCTCTCTCTCTCTCTCTCTCTCTCTCTCTGATATACATATAAACACATTCCTTTACTTCTGTTTTTTCTCTTCTCCTCTGTTTTTCATAGGTCCTACTTTGTTAATAAATTTTAGAGTAATGGTATTACAAAATGATGATAAGGTATTTAAGAGATTTGCATTTTTAAGATATTTATAGATTTATTAAAATATCCTTCTGTAGTAAAGTGAGAATTTAACTAAAACCAAACACTAAAACTAAATTGCACCTTTATAAGTTTACCACTGATTGTTGAAATGTTTAGGTCATTCTTATGGATATAATTAAAAATATATTAAAAAGTTAAAAGAGTTCAACTGCAATTAACTGTGGCAGTGAAGGATTTCTTAGTTCTTCTTGTGTAAATGTTGAATAAATGTTTAATTCTCTGGAGAAATAACTTGAATATCCATTGATTTTACTGGTACAGTAATTAAATATATTCCCTCCAGAAATATTCTTCAGTGTGCTGGGAAGTTGCCAATTGTCTGGGTATCTTTGGCCAGGTAAACTGTTTCCTGTATTTTAGCCCTGTAATATCTGATGTTGTATACCATTACTGTTTGTACAAGAGAAAATGCATCTAATTTGAAGTCTATGTATATCTTCCAAACACATATCTTATGCCACTTAAATATTTTATGACCTTTGAGAATAAAAATGAAAAATTCAAAATATAAACTTTATTTAGGGTTAGTATTGAAATTTAACAAAAGCCTTTTTCTTCCTTAATGGTAATGATGATCATAGTTTGTGTTCTAAGACCAGGATCGAGAAATGGGACTTAAAGTGACTGCAAAGCTTCAGTAAGGCTAAGGACACTGTCAAGAAAACAAAATGACAGCCAATAGATTGGGAAAAGATCTTTATCATCCCATATCTGATAGAGGTCTAACATCCAATATATATGAAGAACTCAAGAAGTTATACGCCAGAGAATCAAACAATCCTATTAAAATATGGGGTATAGAGCTAAACAAAAAATTCTCAATTGAAGAACATCAAAAGGCTGAGAAACATCTAAGAAAGTGTTCGAAATCCCTAGTCATCAGGGAAATGCAAATTAAAACAACCTTGGGAGTCCACCTCACACCAGTCAGAATGGCTAAGATCAAAACTCAGATGACAGCAGATGCTGGTGAGGATGAGGAGAAAAAGGAACACTTTTCCACTGGTGGTTGGGCTGTAAGCTGATACAACCACTCTAAAAATCACTCTGGCAGTTCCTCAGAAAATTGGACATAGTCCTACCTGAAGACCCAGTTATTCAACCTCTGGGCATATACTCCAGAGATGCTCCAACATACAATAAGGACAAATGCACCACCATGTTCTTAGCAGTCCTATTTATAATAGTCAGAAGTTGGAAAGTACCCAGATGTCCTTCAGTAGATGAATGGATACAAAAATTGTGGTACATTTACACAATAGATTACTACTCAGTTATTAGAAGCAATGACTTTATGAAATATCTAGGAAAATGAATGCCTCTAGAGAATATCATCCTGAGTGAGGTAACCCAGGCACAAAAGAAAAGACATAATATGTAGCCACTGATAATTAGATACTAACCCCAGGAAGCTCTGAATAACCCAGAAACAACTCACAGGCCATTTGAACCTCAAAAAAAAAAAAAATAAATAAATAAATAAAGAAAGAAAGAAAGAAAATAAATAAAATAAAACAAAACCAAAAAAAAAAAAAAAAATAAAAGCAAAGGAAAGATGAAAATACATAAAATGAAACCAGGGATATGCTCAAACAAAGAGTGACTATTTTTTTAAAGACATCAAGGGAAATTAACCAAAGAACGAGAGTATTTTTGAAAGTATCAATCACACCAGGGAGATAGTTTAAGTATCAGAAGAATCTAACTTAAATTCTCAGAATCCACAAAGGAACTTCTATGTGGTACTTGAACTTGCAAACTCAGTGTTTATATTTGGTATCTTTGGTAAGATTAGGTGGCTGTAATTGGATCTATTTCTACCCGTGTTTTATCTTCCATTGATGGATGTGTCTGTTTTTTTTTTTTTTTTTTTTTTTTTTGTGTGTCAGTATCACACTGTTTTCCTTGTGATGGCTCAGCAACACGACAAAAGTCTGGGTATTGTCATGTCCAAAGTATTATTTATTTTACAAAGAACTGCCTTGTCTATTCAAGAATTTTTGTAGCCCCATATAAATTTTAAGATTTTATTTTTCATTTCGGAAATAATGTCATGAGAATTTTAGTTGCAATGGCATTGAGTCTGTACTTTGTCCATATGTTCCTGAATCAACCTAATAGGTGTATCCTTTTAAATGCAACAGAAAAAAAATGAATCACTGTGGATTAATAGTAGGCTTTATAGCATTTATATGAAAAAGCTCCAAATATCCCAAAATATCAAATGTTGTCCACCTTTCTAGCTTTCTTTCCACAACCCCCTGTCCTATCCCCTCTCCTCTATGCTTCTATGAGAGTGCTCCCAGACCCATTATCCACTCCTGCCTCACCACCCTTGTATTCCCCTCCACTGAGGCATCCAGCTTCCACGGGACCAAAGACTTCTGATACCATTGATACCAGACAATGCAGTCTCTTCCTGCATATGTAGCTGGAGCCATAAATCCCTCCATGTGTACTCTTTGGTTGTTGGTTTATTCACTGGGAGCTCTGGGAGTCTGGTTGATTGATTTGTTGTTCTTCCTATAAGATTGCAAACCCCTTCAGGTACTCCAGTCCTTTTCCTAACTACTCTGTTGGGGTCCCTATGTTTATCACATTGGCTATGAGTGTCTGTATCTGTATTGGGCAGGATCTGACAGAACCTCTCAGGATACAGCTATACCTGGGTCTTGTCAGCAAGAGCTTCTGGGCATCAGCTATTGCTGGGTTTGGTGTCTGCAGATGGGATGGATCCTAGGTGGGAAGTCTATGGATGGCCTTTTGTTCAGTCTCTGCCTCACTTTTTGTCTCTACATTTCCTTCAAACAGGAGCAATTATGGGTTAATATCTTGAAGATGGGTATGTGGCCCTGTCCCCCCACTGGAACCCATGATTAAGCACTGGATGTGTTCTCTACATGTTCTATTTCTTCTTTGCTGGGTGTTTTGACTAGTGTCATTTCTGTTGGGTCTTATGAATCTCTTGCATCGCTAGTATCAGTGACTTTCTGGTGGCTACCCCCAGTTTACCATCCCCAACTGCTACACTCCTCCATTCATTTTCCTGACCCTCTGTACTTCTACCCCTTTCCCCCACACCTGATCGTGCCCCCTTTCCCTTCTCTGTCCTCTCTCCTTCTCTCTACCTCCTGTGATCATTTTGTTTCCCTTCTCAGTAGGACAGAAGCATTCACACTTTTGTCTTCCTTCTCCATGGGCTTCATATGCTCAGAAAGTTGTATCATGGGTATTCTAAACTTTTGGGCTAATATCCACTTATCAGGGAGCACATTTCTTTGATGACTGGGTTACCTCACCCAGAATTATATTTTCTAGTTCCACCCAATTGCTTGAAAATTGCATGATGATCACGTAAATGAAACTAAATTTTGGGGATGAAACTCTTCCTATTAAAATAGGATAAATAAGAATGTGGTTCTGCAGCCTTCCCCAGCTTCTACAAAAAACACCTAATCTCTGTCTGATATCAGTGTTCACAAGAAAATTAAACGAGTTCTTTTCAGAGTTAGTAGAACCTTTCTTCTGATATATTCCACAGTTTGGGTTTTCTTTTATATTTTTCTTTTTTCTGTAAAGCTGGTGGAAAGCATGGTTTGTGGAAGGACAAAATTTCTGCACAACTCTCACTTGCAGTGTCTAAGAGTAACTGGTTTTTCCAGAATGGCCTGGAATTCTCGCCATGTGTTAATGCTATCAAGGTCATTCAAACATGGAGTCTTTGAATAAAATCATTTGAGAACACTGATGGAAATGGGAAGAAGATTCATTGCTTACTAATTTACAGCATGTGTCCTGAGCCTGAATTGCTTTCTGGTAGTCTAGTCAAAGAATAGTTCCATGATCTGAGGAGTCAAATTTAATTATCCTACAAATTATCCCATCAATTTCCTTTAGAAACTACAATAACTGTCCCCAATGATTTTTTGGGTTGATATATGTCTCAGTGGTTAGAACTTTTTGATATTCTTTATCTGCATCCTATATAAGAAGTGTCAAACTCAGAACTGTATCCGTAAATCTCTGCAGGCCCAGAGCAACCAGGGTTCAGGCAGCCTTGATGATATCAAGTTTGCCAGCAGCAGAGGCTGCCTCAGATGCTGCTCTCAGATCCGAGCACTGGAACAGTTTCACACTGATATTTTGAAAGGCAAATGTGATCTTATCTCTGCCGGTTTTAAAATCTTCCAATTCTTTCTTCAGCCTTCCAAGTAAAGTCTAAACTCCCAACATCATTGGCCCACAAGATATTTTACAGCTTAGCTCTCATCTCATCCCTCTTTTGACTTCTATCCTAGAGAAATGTTTAAACACCTTTAGGTCACACAGCAGATCATGTTATCCTATTTTCAAGTGTGGGTCTTTGCATTTTCTTTTAAGGCTGCCTGTGTTATTCCATCTCTGCTTACCTAAAGACATTCTACTTCAACACGTCTGTGCTTGTTGCTCGATGTTAGAAGTGTATGTTTACAAGTCAATACTCTATATAGCAGGGGTGGGGCAGTGTTTTATTTTTTTTTCTTCATCACAGCTGCAGTAAAATCTTGACTTGTAAAAGTTCCAAACATTTAGAAAGCTTTCACAGACACTTGATAAATTAATTGATCTACATGAATGAATGAATGAATGAATGAATGAATGAATGAGTGAATGTATGGATGGATGGATGGATGGATGGATGAATAGATGAATTCTTCCTTGTAAACATTTTTTTGGCTTCCCAGAGTGGCATTGATTATATTATTCTCTATCCAATTCCATACTAAGTCTGACTGTATCTTAAACAAGGACTATTATTTATAGCAGAGCTAGGATACCTCATTACAGTGAATCATGTTTCATAGCAGTATGATTTCATCAAATCACATTATAATAAACTTACACACATATACACACACAAATATATGTACACACACACACACACACACACACACACACACACACACACACACTAAAAAACAACACACAGGTAAGCAGCAATTAAACACACACAAACACAAAACAACATTTGAATGCTAATGTTAAGGTAGGCTCTACTTTTGAACATCTAGAGATCCGAGGTCACATTTAGCAGGATGTCACTTTGTTCTTGGCCTCTTAAGTTTATGTTTTTAGCTCAGTTTAACAGGAAGAGATGAATTAGCATATTGTGTTAGAATGTTAATGTTTAAGAAGCAACTGAAAAACATTCTCAAATGGAGAGTTACATGTGTTGAGTTTACAGGGGAGTTTTCTAGACTGGTGTAGATCAACATAAACAGACTAAATGCAAGAAAGTTTGGGTAAACATCTCAGATGGTCTCTGTGATGGTACAAATTTCAGGTAATGTTTCAGTTACATACCCCCTTAAATAACCAAGCTCTAATACTATGTTCACCCCAGATTTGAGGTATCTATGCAGGTTCATGAACGACTATGGTAAGAATGAGTTTGGAAATAAAAATTAACATGGAATGAAGTTATCTGTCATGCTTTGATATAATCCTGGAGATTGCTTCATGCTAGTTGCATGCATCTGGGAGATAATAGAAGATACAGTGCTGGTCTCTTTTTTTCTTAAACCCAAGGAACTTATTCTTCCAGGTATTTCCAGCAGAGCCGATCTCTCAATAACTTTTGTATGAGAGTGATCCATGGTTTTATTCTTGCCTCTAGTACTGTGTTAGTACTCATGGGGTCCTTGTGAAGAGAATCAAGATCAGGTCGGGAAAGACAGTTAGGTATATTATTTTTATTATTGCTGTGAGAAAGTAAATTAGTGCATAGTACTTATAATACAAATATAGAGAATAGATGTTCAAAAGAGGTCTAATTGGATCCAAATAAAAGTTTCAATTTAATAGGCTAAGTGACATCTGGAGATACCACAATGCATTTGCTTTGTTTTTACCAGCTTTTAGAAATTATCCAGATTCTCCAGCTTTTGGATTTTGTTTCTATCTTAGAAGTAAGTAAAGGCAGATATACTCTTTCTTGAGGTAACACTCTGATCCTACAGTTCTAACTCTTTTGGGAAGCATACACTCCAACATTGTTTTTCTAAAGGCCCCTATTAAATATTAAACATGCCTGTAATTTCATTGTGGCAACCCAGATTAACCAACACAACTACCATGGTGGTACCGTTTGCCATTAGATAACTTAATTCTATTTAGAACACAAATTTTCATTAGTCAGCAAGAGCCTATGCAATGGTTCAATACATTAGGACATTTATGTCTGTAATTGTGGTTTCTATGAGTGGGTAGGCCATTATTATGCCAACCACAATCACTAATGCATACTTCCCATAACAATAAAAAAGGGGAAAAAAAGTAAAACTTCCTTTTAATTTACCACACTTTAATCTAGACCTCCAAGTTCCATATATACACTTTTAGCCTCTATCAATAACTTTTGACTACTGCTAGTGTCTGTTTTGAATGTGTGCCCTATCCCTCCTTTATAAGCCTAGTCCTCCCCCCAGGGTTAGGATTTGGGTAGAGTTTCTGCCATGATGATTTAGGCTACAGAGTAAATGAGGATAAATCAGAAGAGTCTCTGCAATTTTTCCTGTCAGGAAAACACACT
Source organism: Micromys minutus (assembly GCF_963924665.1). Classification (NCBI taxonomy): domain Eukaryota; kingdom Metazoa; phylum Chordata; class Mammalia; order Rodentia; family Muridae; genus Micromys; species Micromys minutus. The sequence continues at coordinate 28,416,365 of NC_137976.1, forward strand.
CTTCATGGAACACTACAGCACTGACAAAGGCCCACTGGGAAAGAAATGAACTAGTAAGTAAACATCAGTTACCAGCTATAATAGAGAAGGAATGAAGGAAATCAATGAGTGTAGTCTTCTGCCTTCCAGTGACAAAGAGAACTCACTGTGTTGGAGTTTGTATGTGGATATCAGCAAATTGAACATATAGAAATGAATGATGTAAATTAAAAAGCAAATGTGCCTAAGAGCCAAAATTCTTTGTCTAAAGTCATAAATACAATGTGATTATTTTAGAGTGACTACAATTCATGTTTCCAACCTATTAGTTTTATTTGACAATTATAAAAATATAAAGTTATTTGTTTTCTAGAACTGAATCTGATAGATTACAAAAGTATGTGATCATCTTTGCCAAATATGAAAGATAATTTAGGAATGTCTAAAAAATGTATGAGAACATCAGGAGCCCAAGGCCAAGGTTATTATTAGAGCATGTTAGCTGTTCTTTGTCTGTTGTCTGTAAAGTTAAGTATAAATAATCATAAATTGCCATTTTCAGTATCCTGATGTTGGTTGTGCTATCAATGATTGATATATTGAATAAATACCCCTATTAAGTTTAGATTTTCCAGTGTTTTCCTTTTCTAATAGAGATGATCAACTTTCTGTTTTCTATTGCATAATATCTGGGGAGTTAAATATTTATTTGGAAGTTACCTGATTTTAGAGCAATAAATCAGGTAGTAAGATGGCTTGAAAATGGCATTTGTCTTAGCCTCTGAAGAAGACCACAGGCTGCTTATTCTTTTATTTCGATGGAAATAACTTTCTCCTGTGTAAGGAGGATCAGATCATCTCTATATGGCAAGAAACTCCTGCTCTGGATCTAGGCAACACTGATCTGATTACAATTTGAGGGTACTGGTACAAGACCTGACAGTTTGGTTTCCTGCCTCTCATATATAAGTCGACATGTTAACACATTGCATATCTTCGCCATGCATTTCATGTGTGGTTACTGAATTGGTTCTCTATATCTTATGTCTACAAATTTTTCTGCTGTGACATTGCTAGAAATATATTAGATCTCTCTTTCATTTCTACATTGTCTATAGTATAAGTTATATAGCCATTCCTTTTTATCATTTTTCATTCAGATATGTTAGAAATCAGCTATATGTGAAGCAGTTTATACAATATTTGTATATCTTCCTTTTTATTACATTTCCTTCTCTTTCAATTGCCCTCTTAAGTTTAATATTTGTTCTGTATTTATGTTATTATCCTCGTTCAATTACTCTCCAAATCCTCCCATTTCTCCCCAACTCTCTTTCAAACTCGTGGTGCTTTCTCTTTAATATTATTAAACATATACGTAAATATTACATGTATGTATCTATGGGACTGAAGGGTTAAAGTTGGAAACGTAAGAGGTCGAGTTCAGTCAAAGCCCGGGGACAGGTGACAGAACTCCTGATTGCAAATCCACTTTGCCTGGATGCACCACAATGGGGCAGATGTACAAGGCTCTAGGCAAGCTGCAAACCCCACCTCCACAGGAGAGAGTGACATAGACTCTAGCCAGATTAACAACTCCCTAAGTCCTTCCCCTGCACACACACACACACACACACACACACACACACACACACACACACACACACACACAAACACACACACACACACACACATAGCATTAGAAAAACGATATCCAATCTCAGAAGCAAGCGTATGGGAATCTGATGGTTGGGTCCCCAGTTGTTTTGGAAAAAAAAAAAAAAAAAAACAGAACAAAGGAGAGAGGCAGGAAAATAAAGACACACGTTTAAACCTTCTCCTCGGTACTGGCTTTTTTGTGGCCCTGACTCCTTCGTCCTCTGTGAATGCTTTATCCCAGAGCCTTATCACTGGCTCTGCACTTTTCTAACAGGCAGGCAGGAGTTTATGGCCCTGGCCAGCAGGAGGATAATCTGAGCACCGGGCTGAGTCTTGGCTAGAGTTCACAGGCCTGGCGCCACGCTGCTGAGATTCGTTCCCACGCCTCCCAGCCTGAACTCCTGTGGGCCAGGCAGAGCACCCCAGAAGCAGCTCCCCCCACCTCCGACCTGCAGTGTGAGGAGCTACCTTCCTCCTGAGGATCAGAGAGCGGCACCCCCTGTCCAGACGACTAAGTACAACATGTATCTAAACAAATTAATATAAATACAACTTTTAGAGTTCATTTAGCATTGGTTTCGTGTGTAAGTTCTCTGCGATGACCATTTGGTATGGGATAATCTTAGTGTTCTCATCTCTGAGGAATATTTAGAGATGTTTCTTCCTCTCAATACTCAATATCGCCTGTCGCCCTCCCTTATTAGTATATTGTTTATCTCCCCATTTTGAACACAATCAGTGGATATATGTGCTATGCAGGGGTCAGAGGAGAACTTGGAGAGTTGTTTTTGGCTGACCATCAGGTGATTCAGGGACTTGAACATTGACTTCAAGATTGGCAGAAAGTACGCTGACCTAGTGAGCCAACTCACTGGCCCACATTTATTTCTTAGTGAGAGAAACATTCCTAAATGTCTCAAAATAATACATTAAAAATAATTTACTTCTTATTCACAGATTTCATTGTTTTGATAAACTCCATCCACTATTGTCTAGCCATTAATTCTCCCCTCTTCCTACCCCTTCTCCCTTTTGAATTTGCTTTTGTGTGTGTGTGTGTGTGTGTGTGTGTGTGTGTGTGTGTGCATGTATGTGTGTGTGTGTAAAATCAATGTGTGTGTATAATAGCCAGAAGCTGGAAGGAACCCAGATGTCCTTCAGAAGATGAATGGATACAAAAATTGTGGTACATTTACACAATGGAATACTATTCAGCCACCAGAAACAATGACTTGACCAAATTCTTAAGAAAATGGCTGCATCTAGAGAATATCATCCTGAGTGAGATAACCCAGTCACAAAAGAACAGACATAATATGCAGTCACTGATAGTGGGATGCTAACCCCAGAGGCTTGCACTCCCCCAGAAACAACTCACAGACAGTATGAAGTCCAAGAAATAAAGAAAACAAAAAAAATATACATATATTTACTAACAAGAAGACTTTTACTGTTTCCATGTTTCGTTTTGTTTTACATGTACTTTACGCTTATTGTAACTATTGGGTTTTCAATGCGTACTGTAGGGCCCTTGAAAAAAATCAAGTACTGACTAAAAAAAAATATATTCACATGGTTTTATGTGAAAAATTATTTTAATGTCTGAAAAAACAGTACTGACAAAAAAGTATAATTTTAAGCAAAAAATGTTTAAAATCTGTACATTTATCTGTTTTGTAAAATAAAGTCGTTTAAAAAAAATCAACTGTGTCCATTTAATGCTGTTTATATGTAAATTAATATGGGACAATATACAGGAGCATAAATACCCACTTAGGGCCTGCATTCCTGAAGAAAAATCTTCTTCCTGTTCATCTATCAAATGCCAACAGCTCCTTCGATAGGGACAGAATGTCTTGATCCTTCCATTCCTATGTTCTGGGATTTTTGTTGGCTTTGTCTAACACAAACCTATGGGTCAGACTTAGTCACTGCTCAAAGTACAACTTTTTAACTATAGACCTAGGGAACTAATTTGAATATGGTGGTGCTGTTTTCAATTTAGAAATCACACAAGAGGAATACTTTTTCCTAGAAAAGTATGCTTACATGGAAAATGAATCAAGAGGCCTCATTAGAAGCATGTTTCCAAATGTTGAAGATTTCATTAGAAACAACTACTCTTTTGTTTGTGTGTCATCTACACAAGCTGAGCACAGAATATAAATTATTCAGCATAATGGGAAGTATTTTTAAATATTGCATCCAGGAAGAGATGCTTGTGAAAAAAAGATTAATACTAGGGTCTTAAAATTATTCAATAATAAATCTGCAAAGTTTTCTTGTATATTAAACAATAAGAATCCTTTCTGATTTAATATAAAATTGCCTACATTTTGAGAAGAATTATTATCCGTGCTTGCAATAGGAAAAATAAATCTCTCATCAAATTTTAAATAATTGTTTTTTTTTTTTTTCACAAGCATGAGGCTCTTTATTCATTTGTCCAAGTCCTTGTCATCAAGTTCATGAAACCAAGCTGAGCATGTGGCCTGTCACTGCTGTGTGCTGACATGAGCCTGTGTGTATTCATCTGTAAAGAAGGCGGTACAACAGGAGTTAGAAAAGGTAGGAGAGAAATTAAACAGTCATTTCTCCCTCTTGCAAGTTTTCTCTCTCTTCTTCTTCTTCAGAATTTTGTTTAGTCCACTTGGAGAGAACTGAGATATCCCAATGATTCCAGCTTACAGAGGAAATGGGTGAAGTGGCCAAAAGACCTTGAGTGTAAATACTTTCTTTGATGAGTACAGTTTGTCTGTCTGTCTATCTGTCTGCCTGTCTGCCTGCCTCCCTGCCTATGTATCTGTCCATCCATCTATCTATTTCAGTATGATGGTAGAAGACTGAGAAAGTGATTTAAAGGGAGTAAGTCATCAAAAGATCTTCAAATAAGAAGGCCTATTTGGGCTCATTGTTTCAATGTTTCAGTCTGAGCAGCTGGCTCCTGGACTTTCCAGAGGAAAGTAAAGTTGAGTTGATCTGTACACCTCTAGAATACCATGCGGGAGGGGGAGGCAGGAGCTAACAACAAGTATGTTCTATAAAGCCATATCTGGAGAGATAGATTTTCTATCTTTTCCATCTAGGCTTTATGTCTTTATTCATTATGTCATAAATTTATCAGTGGACTAATATATGGCTCAAGTTTGCATCATCATGATTCATTCAATCATCTCAAAATCTACTAGAGAATTACCCTTCATCATCTACACATTCCATGGGGAAGTAGGAGCAGATATCATATCAGAACTATAAATATCAAGCAGTAAAGTGAATTGGAAGTATTCGGTGCTGTCATGTGATGCAGATTCATATGGTGTTCTGCTGAGGCATGACCCATGAAAGAACACATGATGTTTCGAAAGAGTATCAGTAGGACTTACTGGACAGTGACACTGGCCTTGTGTCTTAGCTGATCTTTACTTCATTGTTAGAGGTACTGCAGAGAACTTCTCCTGGCATTGGGCTGGTCCTAATCTCTCCACTGACTCTAGTTGCTCTGTCAGGGGTCCGGAGGTTTCGGCAGGATCAGGTACTGCTGCTGATCCACATTTGGTATCCAGATACTATGGAACTGGACTGTTGGTATCCTGACAAACAGAGACTGGAAGTGCCCTAAAGAATACTTCAAAACAGGTACAGGTCTCTTTGTCCTATTACCATTGTACAATGAGCTAGAATCCAAACAATCATAAAGACTTGAGTTTGCATCCAAGCACCCATATCAAAACTAAGCATAGCTGTGTCTGTCCATAATCCTAGCATTGAGGAAGCACAGAAAAGTAGAGTTTTGTAACTCTTTCAATGCAATAATTAGTGAATTCTGGGTTCAATAGGAGAGCTTTTTCCGAACAATACAGTGGATAGAGATAAAGGAAGAAACTCAGCTCTGACCTCCAGACTTCCAAACACATGTTCATAACTATGTGTGAGCATGTGCTTGCACGCACACACACACACACACACAAACACACACAAACACAGTTACCTAACAAAGTACCAAAGTCACTGAAACGTTTTTTCACTAGTGATTGAGCATTGTAACCAGGCATCATTTGTGGGGAACTGTTTACTGCCCTCCATGATAGCACTTAAAATACTCTTTTTAACAAATTATTTTATTGGATATTTTCTGTATTTACATTTCAAGTGTTATCCTCTTTCCCCTGTGCCTATCTCTACTCCCCCACCACTTGCTTCCATGAAGGTGCTCCCTCTCCCAATCACCCTCTCTTCCCCTACACTGGAAAACAGCACTTCACTGGACCAACAGCCTCTTTTCCTTATTGATGTCAAACAATGCCATCCTCTGCCACATATACAACTGTAGCCATGGATCTCACCATTTGAGCTCAGTGGTTAGTGTTTTAGTCCATAGGAGTTCTGGAGGGTGAAAGATAAAACTGGTATCTCAGGTTTGTATAGTAAGCAATCTGTAATGAGTAGTGTTGAGTGCTAAGGGATTTTGGTGTTGTTTCTCTAATAGAAATATATTTCTTTAAATCTTAGGAGGCAGATAATGGAAGTGGTACTGAGTATTTAAGCCAAAATATGAAAATTCTCTCAGGCAATTGAATGTTCTGGTGATTGAACAAAAAAGATTCTGAACCAGTGTCCAAAGTGTAAAGATACTGCAGAATTCGCTCTGCCACAGTTGAGTTCCATGTGTTTCAGTTATTTGATTTAAAGCATAACTCGAGCTTTGTCTTCATATTAATATTAAAAATTATTGCATTTTATTAGAGTTAAGAGTATCATAAATATCTGTCTGAGTTTGTTTAGACACAGTGGTGATATCTTGAGATGAAATGATTGACCAAATAACATTTCAAGAATTGTTAAAGCCCTATTTATTTTTTCTAATAATTTAGCAAATGCACTTGGAAAGTTATATAAATGTGCTATTCCATTAGAGATGACAAGTGACCACTCAAGGAAATTCATAAAGGCCTGACCTCTTGCTAGTTTTGAGCCTTGTTATTTTCATTAGCCTGAGGTAATTTCTCTGATGATGCCACTTCAAATGAGAGGTATACCAAACAGGTGAGCAAACCTAGGCTCTCTTAAATATTTAAACAGAAAAATGTTGGGTAATGGATTTTAACAGATGTTATTAAAATTTGTTTTTTCGGTGACACCTGCTGATTGAAATGAAAACATTTTTATGGAACTCACGCATAAACATCCATAGGTTACAACTTCCTTAGTTGACACCATGTGCTGTGAAACCTGCTTCATGTCTGTTTCATTATGTTTCAGTATACTGAGTGAGTAAGGTAAGAAAAAAAGCCTTGAATAATTGATAGGAAGAATATTAGTGATTTTTTTTCTCCTGAGTTTCATATCTCTAATGGAAAATCAGATCAAATGAATCAGCCTATGGAATATGAGTTTGAACAGAGCTGAAGTAGCCATTTATAAAGAGCTGACATTTCCACAATCACTAAGGGCAAGGACATCATCTAACACCATTGAAAACATACATCTTTCAGCATTGAGCAATAAGAAAGTACAATGATAAATCCAAGAAACTGATGCTGTACGTATTGGATAATTTGTCTCTGAGGATTCTATGCACTAAGTACTATTGATGCATTTTCTGAACCAGAAGAACTAGACAACGTTGATTTCACCCAAGGATATTTCAATAAAAGAAAGATCATAAGGGAATTTGAGTTTGGTTCCACTGAAACTCAGGATGGAGTGTATGTGATCCCAAGTGTAGGTAGCAAATCTGTGAGACTGGAAGCACTTGGTAGTCTGTATTTGGCAATCTGTCTTAGCCAGTGGACAGGAAACCTTGTGGGTAGCTCAATTTTAAAAGTTACTTTGTACTTACTTCTTTCTATCTCTATGACTTTATCAAAGCTTTAAAATGTCAGTGACTTCCTCTCTGGAGCTTCACAATGATTTATAAGCTAAGTGATGGCCCATTATCAGGTTTATCCTTAGGTTTAATGCAATGGCATATTTCTTAAGGACAAAATTTAAAACTACACCCACCACGTAGAAATTTTTGCGTGTGCTCTCCTCACATGATAATTGTTTTATTGTCCTGATTGTAGTGGAGCCTTCAGAAATATGTTTATGTTCACTTCTTCTTCTGTAAGAAACATTTTAGTTCCTTACCCTCTTAAAGACATCTTAATATTTAAGTTAGCAATTATTAGTTAGTTTTAAAAACTACTTTCCCCCTTTTTATTCTTATACCCTAATTTCTTTTGGCTGTCTTCTACATATTAGGTTATTATCAGAAAACAATGCTATACTTTGCATACAAACTGTCTGAAGAATCAAAGGCTTTTCCTCAGTAATCCTTATTTCATCAAAATTCCAAGTTCAGAAGACTTATTTTAATTCTGTTATCCCATTTGTGAAAAAAAATAATGAATATGTGTTTGACATTCAACCTAAAATACTTAACTGGAATTTTAGCACACCTATATTTCATTTATAATCATATTTTTGTTTTGAAAAATGATCTTTTACCAAGTGAATTAATGTGTGTGTATGTTTGTGTGTGTGTGTGTGTGTGTGTGTGTGTGTGTGTGTATGAGAGAGAGAGAGAGAGAGAGAGAGAGAGAGAGAGAGAGAGAGAGAGAGAGAGAGAGAAAGGTGTCCCAGTCCATGTGTATATACACACACTCACACGACAGAGACAGAGACAGACAGAGACAGAGAAAGAGACAAGCTTACTTTGTAATGCTGGAGCGCACTACATAGATCAGGCTGGCCTCAAACCCACATAGATCATTTTGTTTCTGCCTGACTGCGTTGGACTTAGAGTCTTACAGCATCTCACACAATGCTTCAGTCCTCTCTCATAAGAATAATGAAAACATAACTAATGTTAAATTATTATATCAGAGAATCAAGTAGAGTTTGAAAGAATGGGACAAAACAGACAGAAACTAAACATTCACCAAGTAATTTTCAAGACTCTTTTGGTCCAGGAACATAGGCTTTATACTGCATTGCTAAAATAAACAAGCTTAAAACATGAGCTTTTTACTTGTGCTACAACAGGAGAAACCAGTAAGGCCAACAGTTTGCTGGCCACAGTTACAAAGGAGCAGGGACCTCTGTGTTCATTGTCTATGGAGATTCCTCACTTCAAAGAATAAGATATTGCAGAGCTGAAGTGGTTAAAAGTAGTTATTGTTCTGGAAAAGTACTCAGGTCTAGTTTCCAACACCCACACACAACTTATTATCATCTGTTCTTTCATTTTCAAGCAATTTGGCATGCTCTGGGGGCTCTAGGTGGGCACACAGTACACACACATAGTCAGGAAGAACATTTTTATGAATCAAATAAAACTCATAACTGAATCTTAAAATTAAAAGCAAAACTGTGAGACACCATGATTATGCTGAACTAGTTCATGCTGTAATGAAAAAATACTTCAGCTATTTGCATCTTGCTCATGAAATTAAGTACATATTAGCAACTGCTTTGAATATATTTTTATATGCCCCTTGTGTGTGGACACTGAGAGGGCAGGAAGGAATCACCTATTTTTATGCATCTGCAAAATTATTTAACTCAGTGGCTTCCAAGTTTCATCTTTATTCCAGAATGGTATTTAACAATATATTTTTTGTAGATCCTAATATATTCTTCTATCCCTACTTCAGTATTGAACTGAATAGTAGGTCAAACACAAGGAAATTGTACTTACCAAGGGATTCCCTGTCCTGTAACTCATTCTTTCCCCCACAATCCTCCCTAAAACTCTCTGTTGGTAGACTGACTGCTTCCTCCTCTAGAAAGACACAGATAGGCTGTATTAGGAAACAGCCCTTGATAATTTGCCCAAATGGTACTGTGTTTTATCAGTTTCTAATTTTCCTGTGAAATGACATCTAATACATATTTTTGGAAAGGTTTATCACAGAGAATGTACTAGCCAGCTTCTATTGTAACTAAACATTATGAAAAGATATATGTCAAGATTGTCATGTGAGAAACAGATGGTACATCCATAGTAAGAAATCCATCTAAGTCGTGGGCCTGTTTGCCACCTTCATCCTGGGAGCTGCCTCCCCCTGATATTTCATAACCTCTGTATTCACCATCCTTTTCTATTATGCATATACCTGGGTTGCAAGATTGTTGCTTCAGCCTGAGTCCCCTACCTCCTTTCTCCAAACAGAAAATCCAATTGTCTAATTTGCTTTTTAATCATTAAGTTTCTGACAATAGTTTGGTCACTGTAGCAATACATATTGAAGCTCCTCATACAATTAGAAGTAAAACGGCCATAATATTTTATTATGCCATTTCTGGATATGCATCTCATGAAAGCAACGTGAAATTTCACTAGGCATTCTTCCACATGTGTTTACTTCACAGCACTAAAGAAACTGCCAGATAATGAAATCAGTCCCCATATGCATTTTAACTCCCTTTAGGTAAAACAGATTGAGGTGTTTCATGATCGCCTCCAATAATAACCATTATATAAATTTCTAAAATATTTATTTATAGGAAATTGTGAAAATAAAATTAGAAAAATGTCTGTATGTGTGTATATGAATGAATGAATGACAAATGAACAAATACATAATATGTATATTACATGTTATATATATGAGAGAAACAGAGGGGGGAGGAAAAGGGGAGAGAGATAGAGAGATAGAGAGAGAGAGATACAGAGGAGAGACACAGAGAGAGAGACAGAGAGAGAGAGACAGAGAGAGAGAGAGAGGGGGAGAGAGGAGGGGAGGGAAAATTAAGTAAATTATATCCTAATGTTTTGACCCTCTATCTAATTTCCTATAATTAAGTTTCATTTGGGTTGTTTTGGTTCATTAGCTGGCTTTTTAAGGATTAAAACAAAGGACAAAGAAACAAAAAGTTGGTAAAGTTTCAGAATCTTTGTCACCTTTCCATTACTGGTTAAATTCTTCCAGAGGTTAACAAGTGTTAACTGTTCATTGATAATTTTGTATTATTTTAGTGTTCTGCATTCTTTAAAAGAGTATTAAATATAAGTACACATATATACACATATATACAAAAAATACAAAAATTATATAAATACACATATAATTTACTTCATTATATTCTTGTCAAATATTTTAATTAAATACATATCTAAAAAATTAAACAAACCTACCAACTTCCTACATTTAAGAAGCAAACAGGAAAGTCCAGGGAGATCAGTGCTATGAACTATAACGCATGACGTGTAGCAGAGGCAGAAACAGAGATACAACATTTTTTTACGTCCAATAAGAGCTATCAAAATCCTCTGAGACACACACAGGGCATTGGCGAGTGTAATTCTCATCTTCCTTTAAAAATCAACAAATTGCAAGCAGACTTATTGTTTTTTATGACCTTAGTTTCAGAAGTTCATATTAAAACTAAACACATCTTTCCTAAGTATTACTAAATATAAAATTTAACTTTCATATGCTTATTTAAATTCTACATACTCTCTTATTGACATTAAAATATTTCTGTGCATCATTACAGAGCTTTAAAAACCTCTTCAACTTACTGTTGCAGACTATTTAAAATCTTTTGATTCTTTAAACCCAGGCTGATATTTGAAGTAGACTCAGCCAGTCTTTCATTTCATAACTCATAAAAAAGAAAGCTAATGTTGCATGTTAAATGATGGGTAGATTTTCTTATTTTGAGAAATCAGTACCTTGAAGTACTTTCATTTTCTGTGGTCAACAAAGATTTCTGAAGGTGATTTGGTACACGTGCCTGAGGCAGAGCTGATCTTGTTATAGGTGTGAGATTATCTTACTTTAGAACTCCAATCCAGCCATTAAATCATTGACAAGGCTTTCATTCCAAATCTAGCCTTGAAATGCATAACCCAACAGAGGGACAATTAAAGACAGTCATAGTCTATTATCACTGCCATTGGTTCCGTTAATGAGTTCTGTGACTTGTTTCAGAATCAAAACGCTACTCCTGAGAAAGCTTATCAACCTTCGTAAGTGAGTCTTATCACTTTGCCCTTAAATTGCTAGTGTTCTGCGCCTTTGAGTTTGGGGAGCAATACTGAAAGAAAGTCTTTATAAGAGAGTCATTAGTCTTGTGCAGTCTTGGATTTGACAGCTTGTGAGGTGACACAGGCCATTACTCTACCAACATCATTTCCAATTCCTTAGGCATCTCCTCCAGCACCCCTGGAAAATTTGTTTAGCTTTTCCCCTTTGCTTCCTCTTCCTCCTCCTCCCTCTCTTGCCCTTTCTTTTTTCTCCTCTCTTTCTCTTCCCTTTCCTTATTGATTCCCTTACCTTTCCCTTCTTCCTTTTGTTCATTACAAATTTTAAAAATAAAATTATTACAGTCATTTGGATGTTTCATACTATCAGCCTTATTTTATAGCCTATACTATGATAACTTTATTTGGACATTAGTTGAATAAGTAGGGCACAATAGTAGCAGTAAAAAAGAAAAATACTTTCAACACTTTTACAAACCAATTAAGAGAATGCATTTAATGCAATGAAATTGGGAGTTGAGAACCTTTCAATTTGTTATTGAAATTGCATAGTAGTCCTGAAACTTCTAGCAAAAAAGAAACCAAGTTTTCAAGAAAGAAGACATGTGAATAGTAGAAGGTTTAAATATGGACAATATGTTGTTTTTTAAATTTAAAAATTTAATTTAAAATTAAATTTAAATTTAAAAATGTAATTTAAAAATTGTTTAAATATGTTCTTTAAACAATGCTTAGTATAAGTATGAGTTTTTGATAGAATCCCAGTGCTTAAATGGTTATTCTGTGTTACCATTTGATTTTTATGTAGACTTCTAATCTAAATCTCATCAACATTTAAATATTAATTTAATTTTAAATATAATATCATTTAATATTATTAGAAAATCATTTTCTATGGTTTATAGTTCATATGCCAATTAAATAAAACTTATAGTACATTTTGAACAAATGAAATGGTATTTTCTACTCTATGGTAATGATCTTTTAAAAAAATGACCACCAGAATATATAAGAACTGGATAAAATTGATAGAAGTTTTATTGCATTAGTAAGTATGTTTTTACTTAATCATTCTGGAGTTTTGTGTAGAATAATTTTGTGTTACTTTGCAAAGAAATGAAATATTTTTCATTTCCACTTGGCCTTTTTTATAGAATAGTACAACAACTGTATAAACCATTTAATATTTTTATTCGTTTCTCACTTTTTATGCCATAGAGTCTGTTCAACTCATTTTTACAGACAATTTAAAGTACCCTTATAAGAACCTTGTGAAAAAATGCTGAAGTGATGGCTATTTCTTAACAACTTCCCCTGAGTTGTGATGCTAATCAGTATGAGTTTATTTTTAATGAATGTTAATATGTCTCAAAAGCAGATATCCAGAAGTCTACCTACCATAATTTCATGGTTAGAGATTTAAACTTTCTTTGGGTTATTCAGAAACTTGATTAAAGTTTATCATGGACCAATGAAGGGTCCTGAATACCTGAATTGCATTTGTAGAGTTGGTATACAGGTTTTGGGCAGTTTTGGCTTAGTAAGTTTCATGAACTTTTATTTTTCCTAAAGGTTCTCCATTTGGCTTTATATGTTAGAGTCTCTTCTTATGGTTCAAAATTAGGTGATTTCTTTTTTATCTCTTAGCACTTATGGGGATAATAAGTTGTATCCAAGTTTTGAGATGAAATCAAAAAGAAAAGGTATATCACATCATCATTGAATACACAATGGCCCATCATTGCACTCAAGTTTGAAAGTTATTTCTTTGTTGGGAAGTAAAAATTCTATCTCTAGATGATGAAGAATGACAGACAATTAATAACTACTGAGGAGGGAAGGCTCAGGATTTGTTATAAATAAGTCCTTTAAATAGTTTTTGAATACCATGTGGCCAAATCTAAAATCATACACATATTAGCAATACTACAGAACTTAGCAAAGTGAATTTATATGTGTTTGCATGTAACAATAATAAGGATTTAGAGAAAATATTGACTTTTAGTTGTTACTATTACACAAAAATAGAGGAGAGAGAGCTGAGCATAAGGAACATTTGGATATGAGAGCTATATGGATTCTCTTGATTGTGGAGATCCTAGGCTCAGCCCTATGTGTAAATTTATCAATTCCACATATTGCCTGTGTTTTAAATGTAAAAATAAAAATAAAATAAAATAATATATTATTATTTTCTGACTAATATTTATTATTTTGTCATAAATGAATCAGATCTTGCTCAAAATATTTTTTCTGGGAACTTACACAGTAATGAAAATACCTGGTAGGTAGATAAGCAAGAATGAAGACATTTTGACCATCTTGATATTTTGCCCTACATATCCAGTGTATACAAAAAACACAAGAAGCTACACTCCAGAGAACCAAATAACCCTATAAAGAATGGGGTACAGAGCTAAACAAAGTATTCTCAACTGAGGAATATGGAATGGCTGAGAAGCACCTAAAAAAATGCTCAGCATCCTTAGTCATCAGGGAAATGCAAATCAAAACAATCCTGAGATTCTACCTCGCACCAGTCAGAATGGTTAAGATAAAAAACCCAGGTGACAGGAGATATTTGCAAGAATGGGAAGAAAGAGGAACATTCTTCCACTGCAGGTAGAATTGCAGGCTGTTACAACTACTCTGGAAATTAGTCTGGTGGTTTCTTAGAAAATTGGACATAGTATTTACTACTTGAGGGATCTAGCTATACCACTTTTAGACATATACCCAAAAGATGCTCCAACATATAACAAAGACACATTTTCCACTATGATTGTCATAGCAGCCTTATTTATAATAGCCAGAAGTTGGAAAGAACCCAACTGTCCTTCAACAGGTGAATGAATACAGAAAATGTGGTACATTTACACACTGGAGTACTACCCAGCTATTAAAAATAAAAAAATGACTTTATGAAATTCTTAGGAAAATGTATGGAACTAGAAAATAACCTGAGTGAGGTAACCCAATCACAAAAAAAAAAAAAAAAAAAAAAAAGAAAAGAAAAAAATTACACATGGTTTATACTCACTGGTAAGTGGATATCAACCCTAAAGCTCAGAATACAGAACATACAATTCACAGGCCATATAAAGAAAGAAAGAAAGAAAGAAGACTAAAATGAGGATGATTCACTCCTTAAAATGGGAAACAAAATACTCACAGGACGTAGAGGCTGAGAGGAACTTGGGAGGAAGAGAAGAGGGGGATGGGAAAAGGGGGGGAATAGGATCAGATATGGGAGGAGATGGGGATAATATACAGATCAGGAATTTGAGCAAAGGTGTGTAGTAACCAGAGATGAGGACCTGTAGGTAGCCACCATCAAGTCCAAGATTCCAGGAGAGCCTTTCAGGACTCAACATAATGATTTTAGATGAAATTCCCTGAAACAGGGAGAGGGAACTCTAGAGACCATATCCAGAGGTTAGGCAAGGTCCTCTGTTGGGAGATGGAACCACCCACTCATCTCCAAATTCTTAACCCAGAAGGGTTTCGGTCTAAAGATAATACAGGGACAAATTGTGGAGCCATCCACAGACTGGCCATCCACAGACTGTCCCAATTGGGGATCCGTCTCATATACTGACACCAAATCTAGACACTATTACAGATGCCAAGAAGTGCTTGCTGACAGGAGCCTGATATGCATGCCTCCTGAGAGGCTCTGTCAGAACTTTACTGATATAGAGGACGATGCTCACAGCCAACCATTAGACTGAGCATGGAGAGTCCAAAGGAGGGATTAGAGAAAGTACCGAAGTAGCTAAAGAGGTTTACAACCCTTAAGAAGAACAACAATATCAACAAACCATATCTCTCAGAGCTTCCAGGGACTAAACCAACAACCAAAATGTACACATGGAGGAACCCATGGTTCCAACCACATATGTATAATAGGACGACATTGTCTAGAATCAGTGGGAGGAGAGGCCCTTGGTTCTTTGAAGGATTGATTCCTCAGTGTAGGAGAATGCCAGGGCAATGAGGTGGGCATGGTTGGGTGGGAGAGCACACTCATAGAAGTAGGGGGAATGGGATGGGATAGGGGGCTTCCAGAGGGAAACCTGGGAAAAGGGATAACATTTAAAATGTAAATACATAAACAATAAAAAATGAACAAAGAAATTCTGCCTTGCAAAGGGTGTTTAACTAGTCATAATGACTACAGTGTTATTATTTCCTGTCCATTTACGGTTAACTCTCTGAAGAGTAATTAGAAGGAATTAAATCAAAAAATTTTACATTTTGTTACTCTCTCTCTCTCTCTCTCTCTCTCTCTCTCTCTCTCTCTCTCTCTCTCTCTCTCTCTGTGTGTGTGTGTGTGTGTGTGTGTGTGTGTTGCCTTGAAACTTTTAATTCTGGCAATTCAGTTAAATCGGTTTAAGCCAGTGTGCACAAGTTATCTTGGCTATCTGCAAGGCTGGAAGAGGAGGAACACAAGTTCAAGAGTGTTTAGAGAAACAAACAAGAGTCTAGACACTTCTCTATTATCTTATATTACATTCAAAGGGCATTTACCAAAATGTTTTCAGTCCTTCTGCAAACACTGCAATTTCATGTAAATTGTTTTGAAACATAACTCAGAATGTTTCAAATTAAATTCACCCTGATCTTATTTTGGTTACATCAACATGAAATATATTCTTTTGGAAATATATTTATCAATTTTATAATGGTTGAATATACTTAAAATTCATCAGATATTTTGGATCTCATTTTTTTAAATTAAACTAATTGTCCTCATCAGATAAGTGGTCAATTCATATATTTCCCTGGATTGTCTTTATTGTATCATTTTATCTTTGAACCAGAACATTACTGAGAAATATTGACAACAAACTGAACTGTATTGTCTCTAAGCTCCCTTCCAAAGTAAACACACTATGGTTCAACAAGCTTCTAAAATAATCTGAGTCATTTTTCACAGTAAATTATGCTTTGTCATATTTTGGTAAGTTTTACTGTCATTTGTGAAAACACATAACTTTTTCGAGGCTCAAAATAACCACAGGAGAACCCTCAAAGGATTCTTTGTAAGGATTTAGAAATTGGTTGAACATGTTATCTGACAGATGCATCTATACAAAATCTTCATTTATTCTAAATTACACTAGTCCATTCTTTAGATAATGATTCACATTAACCATTATACTTTACTTTCAAAGGAAAAACATCTTCCTCTCACTATGTTATATCATTTTTTAAACCTTATTTCTAAAGTTCCTACCTTTTTTAAAAACATTGATGCCTAGTGACTGGAAGCCATATAATTTATAACGCTAGTCTTCCTGTGAAATTCAGTCCCAATTTGTCTGCTTCTGACTCTGCTCTTCAGGCCTGTGCAATAAATTATCATTGATGTTCAGTACATCAATCAATTTGATGTTGTTACTGAGAAAATATTGTCAGGAAAAAAACTGATAAGACTCTCTAAGTTTTAATATATTGATAATAAAAACAAGTACACAGAGATTTTTTGAAACATGTAATTGAGATTAAATATGCATTTTTTCTTGATAAGCACAATTATTTTTTGTGGTGAAAAATGATAACCCATTTACTGAAGCATTACAAAAATTGAAGTTATATTTTAATTCCATAATTTATATTGTATTTATATTTGAAAAACACAAAATACATAAGATACATTATCTAAAGTTTACTTAATTGAATAATTTTCTAATATTTTCAACCTTAGATTCCATGCATACTATATTTTTAAGTTTCCCTTTCCATGGGTAGTGTGTTTGTATTGTGCTTATGTGCTTGTGACTTTGCATGTATATGTGTGCATGTGTGTATTTTTGTATGTATTTATTACTTTTTCTATGTCTCTCTCTATAAAACATTGTGTGCATGGTGTATTTAAAATATCCTACATGATTTTATGTACTGTGACCATACAGCTTGGCTGGTAACATGTAAGAATGCTACAGTCTTTCATAGAAGGGGAAATAAAAAACTCACGAGAGGAAATACAGGAACAAAGAGTGGAACAGAGACTGAAGGAAAGGCTGTCCAGAGACTGCCCCACATGGGGATCCACCCCATATACAGACACCAAAAACAGTCATTATTGCTGATACTAAAAAGTGCTTGCTGAAAGGAGCCTGATATGAATGATTCCTGAGAGGCTCATTCAGAGTCTTATTGCATTTAACAATCAGTTGAACATGGGGACCTTAATGAAGGAGTTAGAGAAAGGACTGAAGGACCTGAAAGGGTTTGCAACCTTATAGAAAGAACTACAATATCCAACCAGACTCCCCAGAACTCCGAGGGACTAAACCACCAACCAAGAGTACACATGGAGGGACCCATGTCTCTGCCACATATGTAGCAGAGGATGGCATTGTCTGGCATCAAAAGGAGGAAATGCCCTTGGTCCTGTGAAGGCTAGTTTCACCAGTGGAGGAAAGTGCCAGGGTGTTGAGGAGTACGTGGTTGAGAGGGGTAACAACCTCATAGAGGGGAGAGGGAGAGAGAGGGAAAGGAGATAACATTTGAAATGTTAATACATAAACTACCCAATTAAAAATGATAAAAAATATTTTAAGAAATATGTGAATTATGTGACTAATTTTCAGTGGTAATGACCTAATAACACATACATGCTAATGCAGCCTCTAACCCTGAGTCTTTGGAGAAAAAATGAAAAGCTTCTTGATAAGTCACAACTCTTATCAGTAGTATCAATGAACATTTCATGTGTTGCACTGTGAATACATGATTGGGTTTTCATCATTAGGTGGTCATAACTAAGCCAATTTTGGTTGTCTTAGTCACTGTCGCATTGCTGTGAAGAGGCACCATGACGTAGGCAACTTTTATAAATTCAAGCATTTGAATGGAGGTCTTGCTTTTACTTTCAGAGGCTTAGTCTATTATTAAAACTACACCTTGATCTGTGTGGGACCACTTGAAACGTCAAAGTCCACCTCCAGTGTCACATCTTTTGACAAGGCCACACATACTCAATCAAGGCCAAAACTACATGACCTATGGGGGCATTCTTATTCAGACCTTCCTATTTCACTCCCTGAGACCACTACAGGATAGATTTGTAGCCATATTATAATACAAAATGCATTTAGTCAAACTTAAAAGGTCCTTGTAATCTATAACAGCTTCAATACTGGTTTAAAAAAGCAAAACCAAAGTTCAATGTCTGTTCTGATTCTTGTGTTAATCTCTTTAACTTAAACCTCTTATAAAAATCAAGACAAACACAGAGATCATGCACTTACAGCATACAGTGTCACAGAATATATATTATCATTCCAAAAATAGGAAAGAAGGCTTCGTGAAAACATACTAGACCAAATAAAAACTGCAGGACAAATTCCAAAATCTGCATTTCAGTCTGATGTAAAAGCGCTGTTCAGATCTTCAATAGATGAAGAAATCTATTAGAGTTGTGGCATTAACAAGGTTATAATGCTAGAACCATGTGCTCAAAGCTGCAAAGTTCTGATGTTTGATGGGGCTGGAAATTGACCTCCTTTTTTCTTATATTTGTAACAGCTTTTTATTGTTGATGTTTTCTTTCATTGCCTATGTGTTTTTTTTCTCCAATACCTTTTCCACCAGTTGGATGCTGAACTGGCTAGGACTTGCTCTGAGCTCACCATGATCATTATTGATTTTAGCATCAGCCTTTTGTTTTAACTTTTTAGCATCTTTTCTTTGGCAATTTTTCTTTGTTTTCTTATTTATATTTTTTTCTCTTACAACTTTATTTTTAAAAAAGAGGAATATATGTTCTTATTTTTAAAGGCATTTTGGCATAGCAATATATTGAATACATTTTTGTCAGTACTTAATTCTTTTAGAGGTTTGATATCATGCACTGAAATTCCACTAATTACCATAAGCATAAAGTATATGTAGAACAGAATGTAACATGGAAACAGGCAGGTTTCGTGGTGTGTATAGATTAAGCATAATGGTCATTGAATAACAAAAATTGCCACAAGGCTATATTCTTAGCTCATGGATTATTAATTATTTAAGGTCCAGGTGTACCACACTCTGAGAGGGTGCTATACATTTTTTTTCCGAAGAAGTACTGAGGCTTTCACTTTTTGGCCTATGTTTTTCTTGAGCTTCATATGGCCTGTGAGTTGTTTCTGGGGTATTCAGAACTTTCTGGGGTTATTATCCAATTACCAGTGACTGCATATTATATCTGTTATTTTGTGACTGGGTTACCTCACTCAGGATGTTATTCTCTAGATGCATCCATTTTCTTAGGAATTTCATAAAGTCATTGTTTCTAATAGCTGAGTAGTACTTCATTGTGTAAATAGACCACAATTATTGTATCCATTCACCTACTGAAGGACATCTGGATTCCTTCCAGCTTCTAGCTATTATAAATAGGGCTGCTATGAACATTGTCGTGCATGTGCCCTTATTGTATGTTGGAGCATCTCTGAGGTATATGCCCAGAAGTGGAATAACTGGGTCTTCAGGTAGGACTATGTCCAATTTTCTGAGGAACTGCCACACTGATTTCCAGAGTGATTGTACCAGTTTACAAACCCACCAACAGTGGAGAAATGTTTCTCTTTCTCTGCATCTTTACCAGCATCTGCTGTTATCTGAATTTTTAATCTTAGCCATTCTGACTTTTGTGAGGTGGAATCTCAGGGTTGTTTTGATTTGCATTTCTCTGATGACTAGGGATGTCAAACACTTCCTTAGATGCTTCTTAACCATTTGATATTCCTCAATTGAGAATATTTTGTTTAGCTCTGTACCCCCAATTTTAATAGGATTGTTGGTTCTCTAGCATTTATCTTCTTGAGTTCTTTTTATACATTGGATATTAGACTTCTATCAGATGTGGGGTTGGTAAAGATCTTTTCCCAATCTGTTGAGTGCAGTTTTGTTTCCTTGTTCTTAGCCTTACAGAAACTTTGCAATCTCATTAAGTCCCATTTCTTGATCTTTGATCATAGAGCACTAGCCATTAGTGTTCTGTTCAGAAAATTTCTCCTGTTCCTATGTGTTCTAAGGTTTTCTCTACTTTCTCTTCTAATAGTTTCAGTGTACTTGGTTTAATGTGGAGATCCTTGACTAACTTGCACTTGAGTTTGTACAAGGAGCTAAGAAAGGGTCTATTTTGATTCTTCTGCATGCTCAGTGCCAGTTGAACCAATACCATTTGTTCCAGCAGCTTAAGCACTGGACTTAGTTCCATTTTGTTCCTGATGCTCCCTTTCTCCACAAACTGTACATTTTCATTTAGCTTAACATAGCTTTCTCTGACTCATTACAGGTCTGCATAAGAATGTTTACTAAAACATGTGGCAGTCAATACTATGCTGTCTTAAGTTTCCTCTGCCAATGTCATTAATCCAAACCTTGTCAATTTAGCCTCAGGCTGTCATTTAGGAAATGGGCAAAAGAAGCCACATTTCTTTGTTTCTAGACTTCTTATTAATATTCTTCCCTTGAAATCTGCTGAGCTGGGCACTGGAGTTCATACAGAGGCTTAGTCCATTAACATTGTGGGAGAAAACATGGTATTAGAGCAATACCACAGAGCTGCACCTGATATTTATTCAGAAAGAGAGAGAGAGAGAGAGAGAGAGAGAGAGAGAGAGAGAGAGAGAGAGAGAGAGACAGACAGAGAGAGAGAGAGAGAGAGAGAGAGAGACAGAGAGAGAGAGAGAGAGAGAGAGAGAGAGAGAGAGAGAGAGAGGGAGAGAGAGAGAGAGAGAGAGAGAGAGAGAGAGAGAGAGAGAGAGAGAGAGAGAGAGAGAGAGAGAGAGAGAGAGAGAGAGAGGTGTCTTAGCATGGGCCTTTAAAAATGCCAATGAAACACTTCTTCTAAAAAAGCCTCTCATAGTCCATCAAGGTGTCAATCATATGAGACTATGAGAGCCATCTTCATTCAAATCACACTGAAAATATATGTGTGTGTGCATGTGTGCGTGTGTATTTACAGATAAATATAGATATAGATATTAGGATAGGGAAAGAGACAGAAATAGAGTTAGTGATAGATAATTTTTCCATTTCAACATAAAACAATGCAATAATCCCGCCATTTAAATTCTTCAAGAAATAACAAAAAATATATAATACATATAAATAAATAGCCAGTTAAATTCTTTCATTTGATCTCTAGTACTTAAAAACCAAAAAGTGTGTATGTCTATAAGTATGAGAGTATATGCGTGTTTATGAGAGTGTGCGCACAAGTGACTCTTGTGTAAATGTATTTGAGCATGTGTGTATGTATGTGTGTGTTTGGGTGTGTGTGTGTGTGTGTGTGTGTGTGTGTCTGTCTGTGTGTGTGTTTATGTGATTTTTTTAATGTTTTTCTCTCACTGGTGTCTTTTATTTGTGTCATTATTAAATTAAGTACTTATCTAGTTTACATTTCAACTCCCCAGATTACTTATTGCTTTTCATTCATATCATATTTCATTTGCCTTATTTAAGGAGGGAAACATTTAAAATTTTGATTTGTAATATAGCACACAAAATAATGCTAAATATTTTTGTATTTTTAACATATTAATTTAGATCATATAATAATATTTTATACAAAACATTACTCATTGATGCCATTTACTTATTATCTAAAGGTTTGTACATATATGGTCTATAAAACAATTGTTTTAAAATATATATTCACTTCCTAGCTCAGAAAAAAACACATTTCAAATCTATTTATGTCTTGGAAGAAATGACTGTAATATATCAATAAGTAGCAAATTGAAGCTCTCTAAAGATCAATTCTAAAAACTGTCTTTTAAAAGAACTCTTGATATGTGAAGAAAAACAATGTTTTTAAGTATGTGTTACGACCAAGGCAATGCATATAATGCATTATGAAATACTCCTTGAGTTCAGTTCTTCTACTCTGTGTTATTCAATTTTTCTTTCTTGAGAAAGAATTTCATTTGTGACTCAAACAAACTTGAAATTTTCAGTCTTGCTTTAGCCTTCAGAATGGTAGAATTTCGGCACATGTTTCTCCATGACTCTAATTTATTATATGTCATATACTACTTCGAGGTATAAATTTTTTGTTATACAAGTATACACGTGTGTATGGTGCTGGGGATGAAATCCAGAGCATGCTTTGTAAATTCTCTACTACTACTGAATTAAATCCCATGTGATATTGACCTATATTATTTGAATTTTATAGGCATCAATAATTAATTAAATCTCATATTATTGGAAGTTTTAGAATTGATGTGAAGTAGCCCAAACTTGTAATGATTTTAACCAAATATTGAACATGTCAGCTTATAAACTAATAATTTACAACCATGGAAACAATATCCTTAGTCACAGTAAATGTGATTTATTAAATATAGAATGGACTTAATTCCTATCCGCAAGTATAGTGAATGTAAACACAAACATGCACACATAAATTCTAGGGATAAATAAAAATTAGAAAAGTGAAAAAATATTTATACTTTGTATTGAATCATAATTTAGCATGCAAGTAATTGGATTATATGCAAAGGGCTGAATTTTTTCCTAAGAAATAAATAGATTTGAAATGTATTATACTTGAGCAAGGAGGTGTATATATATTCAAAAGCCATGGTCTCAGACAGACAACATTCAAAACTTTGAAAATCAAAAAATAAGTAATATTGAAGAATATTTTTGTCAAAATGTCAATAAATAATATAACATAAGTAAAAAATGATATGGATTTACACCTAGCCTTATTTCATCTTGTTATGCTATGTTTAGTTGATAAATTTGGGAACTCTGTTCTTTTCTGAAGGGAAATGTACGACCAGTAGGCCTAGGGGAGAGATGAGGTTGAGGAGGAGGTGAGAGGAATAAGTAAGAGAGGTTGCAGTCAAGATGTATGGTATAAGAGCAATTCAAAAGGGGGAGTAAGATTACAAGTCACTTAGTGTTTGTTTATAAAGTACACTTTTGTAACAGTTCACCAGGAAAGGATGATACATAGGATATTATACAAAATTAATATAAACAAGATGTTTTTGGCACCAATTAGACTTATATATCAGGTAGTACTTAATTTAACAATGACATCATATAGGACATCAGCAAAGAGAAAAGCATAACAGTTCATACATACACACTCAAACATATACAAACACATTTTCACACACACACTTGCCTACATACTCATGATTCACAGTTACAGACATACACACTCCAACCCCCCCAACACATACTTTTTTTTCGAACCTATTCCCAAGTACAGTGTAAGCTCTTACTACAATTGCTCTGGTAAATAAGAAGTGCATGTCTTTTGACAAAATACTATATTACTGTTTAATTTTAACTTCTGCCTATAAAGAATATATTTTCTTCCCAACCTGGTGTCTAGGAAA
Organism: Micromys minutus; assembly: GCF_963924665.1. Classification (NCBI taxonomy): domain Eukaryota; kingdom Metazoa; phylum Chordata; class Mammalia; order Rodentia; family Muridae; genus Micromys; species Micromys minutus. Next base: position 28,440,338 of record NC_137976.1, read on the forward strand.
TGAGAAGTGACTACATATAACATACTTAAAGACAGAGTTCAGAGAATGAATGACTATGATAATAGATTTGAGAAACTGGCTACATGACCGGGGGTGAAGAAAGGCTGAAGAAATGCTTAGATTTAAGGAGGCATCGTGATCCCGAGGAGGATCTGAGTTCAGCTGTCACACCAGGGTTGGCAGCTCACACGCATTTGTAGCCTTAGTAGCAGTAATATTAGATTCCATGGTACCTTCAGTCTCATGCACATCACTCTGTCTCCCTGACAATACACACATATAATCAAAGCTAAAATCTTTAAAAAGAATGAACTGGTAGAAATTATTTTGTCATTGTTGACAGATGTGAACATCCAAGTTTGCATTCAAATATGTCAGCTTAAATTATGAAAACGAGAGTTTATCATGCACAGCTAATAGTAACAAAATAGCACTTTGCCTCCGGACTTCTACACAAATTTGTCTACTTTTATGACTAACTGAACTAATGTAGACTTAGAAATTTATTGTTTGAAAAATACCCCTAATAGAGACAACAAGAGTAGACAGCCAAAGTGGACAAAGCAAAAACTACTAGTCCCTAACCCCACACAAAGAACTACAGGCAGCTAAGGAATACTTGTAGCTGGAGAAGCAGTCGTCAGGGAAAAGCAAGTCAGTTAGCTATCCAACACGAAATAATAGCCCTAAAGTATAAATACAAGTAACACTATACACACCAAGTAAGTTATAAGAAGAAAACATATGTATATTTATATACCTATACCTGAATTCATGTAACTGCAATTATTGTAAAATAGAGGCAATGAATTTGTAAAAGAGCAGAAAGTGGAGAGTGTGAAGAGAGGACTAGGAAGGAGGAAATTATGCTATTACACTATTATATTAAAATTATGCAGATTATACTATTACACATTAATAAAAATAAAAGAGATAATCAGAAAAAAATCAAGACATGCAAGTTTTTGCATGTATTAAGAAATAAAGTCTGTGAGGCATTGCTGATATACTGCACTTTGAACTGATTTTACAAAAATGTGTATTGTAGCCACACAGGCTGCATCTATCAGACTTGAGCTGAAAGTAAGAGTGAAAAGCCTGCATTTGTTTCTCTAACGTTCTCCTCCCTCTTTCATGCAGCCTGGTACTTCTATATTGATGCCAACAACCCCGTCCCATCACAACTGTTTTATGCATCAGAATAAAAAAGATTAAGTCGAAAGAAATGAAGCCAGTGCTGCATATGTGAATGCAGACAACAGACAATATGCTTGCATATAACTGAATGCATGTTATCAAAGTATGAAATTATGTAATGTGAAAATATTTTTATTGGCTATTTTAATTATTTACATTTTCAAATGTTAGCCCCTTTTCTAGTTTCCCCTCTGGAAACCCCCTCTCCCATCCTACCTTCCCCTACTTTTATGAGAGTGCTTCCCCACCCACCACACACCCACTCCCTCCAGCCTCCCCATCCTGACATTCCCTTACACTAGGGCATTGAGCTTTCCCAGGAACAATGGCCTCTCCTCCCATTGATGTCCAATAGGCCAATTTGCAAATGTGAATAACAAAAAAACCCAGGATAGCAAAAACTATTTCTGTCATTTCTTTTTCCTTTGTCTATATAATAGAAATTATTTTAATTAGGATATATTAATTGTGTATAGTAGTATGTTTAGAAAGACAATTCATACAAATACATAATGTGCTCTGAGCATATCCCACATCTAAGTTCCTGGCCTCTCCCTCCATGTCCTCTTCTTTTTATTCCTTTAGAAAATTTTGCTTCTACTTTAGAATTATGCATGCAAACAAAATTTATATTTCTATATGATATGAAAGAGAGAAAATATATTTATTATTCTGAGACTGACTTAATATAATCACTAATTGTATAATTTTATTAAAATATAATTAATTTCCTACATGATATATATATTAATATTAATATTAAATTTGAACCTTCAAATAAATACCAAAAATGGGTGTATCTGGCTCTTATGATTAACTTCATGACTTTGTGTTTTGAGGGACCTCCATGCTGACTTACATATTTATTATCATTGTTTATTAGATAGTCTATGTATTTACATTTAAAATGTTATCCTCTTTTTTTCCTCTCCCATTCCCTTCCCCTGCTCCCCTTGCTTCCATCAAGATGCTCCCAGTCCCAACCACCCACTCCCACCTCAGAGTCTTAACATTCCTCTACACTGGGGAATGAGCCTTCACTGGACAAAAGGCCTCTGCTCCCATTGATGCCAAACCATGCCAACCTCTGCTACATACGCAGCTGGAGCCATGGGTTTTTCCATGTGTGCTTATAATTGGTGTTTTAGTCCTTGGGAGGTCTGCAGGGTTTGGTTGGTTGATAATGTTGTTTTTCCCGTGGGGTTGCAAAAACCTTTCAGCTCCTTCTGTCCTTTCTCTCGCTCCTCCATTGTGGTCCCCATTCTCGGTCCTATGATTAACTGCAAGCATTCTTAACTGTACCAGTATGGTTCTGGTAGAGCCTCTGAGGAGACCTACATATCAGGCTCCTGCCAGTAAACACTTCTTGGCATCAACAATAGTGACTGGGTTTTGTGGCTGCTTATGGGATGGATCCCCAGATGAGGCAGTCTCTGGATAATCTTTTCTTCAGTCCCTGGTTCACTCTCTCTCCCTGTATTTACTCCTGTGAGTATTTTGTTCTCCCTTCTAAGCAGGACTGAAACATGCACATTTTGATCTTCCATCATTTTGAGCTTCACAAAGGTCTGTGAATTGTTTTTTGGGTATTCTGAGATTTGGAGGCTTATCTGCTTATCAGTGAGTGCATATTATGTGTGTTCTTTTGTGACTGGATAACCTCACTCAGGATGATATTTTCTAGTTCCATCTAATTGACTAAAAATTTCATGAAGCCATTGTTTTTAATAGCTGAATAGTACTCCATTGTGTAAATGTACCATATTTTCTATATCTGTTTCTTTGTTGAAGACATTAGGGGTGGTTCCAGCTTCTGGCTATTATAAATAAGGCTTCTGTGAAAATGGTGGAGCATGTGTCCTTCATATATGTTGAAATTTATTTTTGGGTGTATGCCAAGTAGTGGTATGGCTGGGTCCTCAGGTAGTACTATGTTTAATTTTCTGAGGAACTGCAAGAATAATTTCCAGAGTGGTTGTGCCAGCTGGCAATCCTACCAACAGTGGAGGAGTGTTCCTCTTTCTCCACATGCTTGCCAGCATCTGCTATCACCCGACATTTGGACTGTTGTGAGGTAGAATCTCAGGGTTATTTTCATTTGCATTTTCCTGTTAACTAAGAATGTTGAACATTTCAATATTTTTCAGCTGAGAATTCTTTATTTATCTCTGTACCCAATTTTTAATAAGACTATTTGATTCTCTGCAGTCTAAGTACTTGAATTCTTTGTATATATTAAAAATTAACCCTCTATTGGATGTAGGAGTGGTAAAGATCTTTTACCAATCTGTTGGTTGCCATTTTGGCCTATTGACAGTATGAATTTCTCAGTTGTTTCTATTGTATTTTTCTAGTTTAAAGAGACATGAGCAAGAAGTTCAATGGGATCTAAGAGGAGATCTGCTGCAAATACTGACTAACTATTACCTGGGTTGTCTTAAGGTCTAAATTCAGCAATTAAATTGATATCAAAAGTGGGTAAAGGGCAAACTGAGATTTTAAGTGTGGAACAGCGAAGTCGAGATAAGAAAGAAATGAAGAGAGCATTATTCAGAGGAGCATATAATAAAAATACCATGTCTTTGAAAACCACAAAAATATATAGCTTCATTTTCTGGGATATACTTATTTATTTATTTTTAATTGAACAACGTTATTTTAAAAAAACAAAGATAAAGGTACATATTTTAAAAGCATTTTTGCATAAAACTATGGGAACACATTTTTGTCAGCACTTGATTTTTTTAATGGTTTGATAGTATGCATTAAAATCTTACCAGTTAATATGAGCATAAAGTACATGTAAACAACATGTAACCTGGAAATAGTCAAAATTTTCTTGGTGTGTAAAGATTAAGTATAGTGATGCTTTATATATATATATAAATATATATATATTGGCCTTTGTTTTTCTTAAACTTCATATAGACTGTGAGTTGTTTCTGGGCTTTCTGGGGTACGTATCCAATTATCAGTGACTGCATATTATGTCTGTTCTTTTGTGACTGGGTTACCTCACTCAGGATGAAATTTTCTAGATGCATCCATTTTCTTAAGAATTTCATAAAGTCATTGTTTCTGATAGCTGAGTAGGGCTTCATTGTGTAAATATACCACAATTTTTGTATCCATTCATCTACCTAAGGACATCTGGGTTCTTTCAGCTTCTGGCTATTATAAATAGAGCTGCTATGAACATTGTGGTGCATGTGTCTTTATTGTATGTTAGAGCATCTCTAGAGTATATTCCCAGAAGTGGAATAACTGGGTATTCGGGTAGTATTATGTCGAATTTTCTGAGGAATCACCATACTGATTTCCAGAGTGGTTGTACCAGTTTACAACCCCACCAAGAGTAGAGAAGTGTTCCTCTTTCTCCACATCTTCTCCAGCATCTCCTGTCATCTGAATTTTTGATCTTAGCCATTCTGACTGGTGTGAGGTGGTATCTGAGGGTTGTTTTGATTTGCATTTCCCTGATGACTAGGAATGTCAAGCCCTTCCTTAGATGCTTCTCAGTCATTCAATATTCCTCAATTGAGAACTTTTTGTTTAGCTCTATACCCCATTTTTTAATAGGGTTGTTTGATTCTCTGGTGTCTAGCTTCTTGAGTTCTTTGTATACCTTGGATATTAAGCCTCTATCTCATGTAAAAATGGCCATTTTACCAAAAGCAATCTACAAATTCAATGCAATCCCTATCAAAATTCCAACCCAATTCTTCAAAGAGTTGGAAAGAGCAATGTGCAGTTTCATCTGGAATAACAAAAGACCTAAAATAGCGAAATCCATCCTTAACGACAAGAAAACATCTGCAGGAATCACTATCCCTGACCTCAAGCTATGTTACAAGGCAATTGTACTAAAAACTGCATGGTACTGGTACATAGATAGGCACATGGATCAATGGAATAGAATAAAACATCCAGCAATGAACCATCACATATATTGTCACTTGATTTTTGACAAAAGAGGTCTGAACATTCAATGAAAAAAGGACAGCCTTTTCAACAAATAATGTTGATCCAACTGGCACTCAGTTTGCTAAATAATGAAAATAGTCTCTTTCTTATCTCCTTGTACAAAGCTCAAGTGCAAGTGGATCAAAGATCTGCACATTAATCCAGGTACACTGAAACTATTAGATGAGAAAGTAGGGAAAACCTTAGAACACATGGGCACAGGAGAAAATTTCCTGAACAGAACATCAATGGCTCGTGCTCTAAGGTCAAATATTAACAAATGGGACTTAATGAGATTGCAAAGTTTCTGTAAGGCCAAGTACGCTGTCAAGAAAACAAAATGGCAGCCAACAGAGCAGGAAAAGACCTTTATTGTTTTCTTTATTTTTCCCATTTCCATTTTCATGTCCTTCTTAAATTTCTTCATCGCTTTGGTTCTGTTTTCCTCATGTTCTTTGATTTCTTTGAATGTTTTTCTTGTTACCTCTTTAAAAGCTTCTATTATTATGCTGTTCCTCCTGTTCTTGTTTAAGTATCTCCATCATTATCTTTAGTTATTTCAGGTCTGAGTCTTCTTTTTCTGGAGTGTTTGGCATTCTGCTGTTTACTGTGATGGGAGAGCTGGGTTCTGATGTTGCAGTTTGTCTTGCTTTTCATTGGGTAAGTTCTTTTGCTTTCCTTTTGCTGTCTTGTTTTCTGTGATTATATGTGGTCTTGTTGTCAGTGATTGGTTCCTGTCTCTCCCGTGTACCTGGCCTGTTTCCCTGGATCTCAGCTTTTCCCCGGTGGCAAATGGCCTGAGTGTTTGGTCTGAATGCACAGGCCCTCTGGGTGGAAACCGTGTTCCTAAGGCAGAGTTCCTGCTCCTCTGAACCAATCGAAGTGTAGCGGGAAAACCACAATTCTAAATAATGAGAACCCTACAAAGTCAGAAAACAAATGCAGCCAAATACTTTGTTCAAGGAAGTGGTCAAAGGAATAGCCTTTCACCCTCTAAAAAACTGACTCATTAAGAGGTGTATACCATGCACTGTCTTTACACTATAGGTAGAAATATAAGGCTTTCTCTAATTTTAATTTCAATTTTAATTAAAAATCTCATCTAATCAAACTTTGTAAACAACCCTTGTTTCACAGAAAGTTAAAAACAATGTTTTGCTTAGAAAACCAGAAGCATGATGACCACATTTTTCTCTGAAGTGACAAGAGCTGCTTTTGAGAGTGACCTCTATTAGACCTTTATGAAACACCTACATAAATATCAATAGATATTAATCCATTTTTCAAAACATATGACAATATCATAATGCCCAAGTCTTTATGTAACTGCTACCCTTTCCTTAGTTTGGTCAGCATTTTTTTTTTCAGTACCTCTCTTCATAACTGAAAAGGTCTCTAAAATGTCTCCTTTTTTTAATGGCAGAATACCAATTTCACGCTAAATGCATGAGAGCCCTCATTCCATGGGAGCACATATCTATTAATCTTTCCGGTTTTTCTTCTTTCTTCTTAAACAGTAGTTTCATTTCACGTGGAATTTTTTTAGCTGCTTCACCACTTTATTTTAATTATATAAGTGTTGATTGTATTCATAATTATACTTGATAGGGTATTTCTCTGCCTGGTTAGTGAAACTGCTTAACACAGCAACTTCCTAATCAAAGAAAGTACAAACGGGGACAAAATCTGCCTCTGAAAACCATTTCTTTGATGATGGTGCTGAGCTTACATATCTCTGTATCTTGTTCTAGCGGTGCATGTTCATGGTCTTCAGACTCAGCACAAGTCCATGTGGTGACAGTAACCAAGAAGACCGGAAGAGTCTCACGTGAAAATAATGAGCTCTCTGTTGCTTCTCCTATTTCTCGATTCTGTTCTGCCTCGAACTTACTTTCCGAGTTACCATTAGACAGAATAGTTAGAGACTCAGTCCTTATTCTGTAATGTGAGATCCACATAGCCTGTCTTTCCTCCAGTTTTCTAGTAGCCCCTTTCCACTCCTTTCCCCTGTCCTCTCCAACTGTTCCTTTTTAGAGGAATCTTCTTTCTTGCCTCCTAGACAAGGGAGAGAAAGCACATGAAATTCCAAGAAATTAAGTAGATTCTGTTAAGAAAGGCAGCACACAACTTTCCTGATCTCTTTACTTTACCTCTGGTTCTTTAGGGCAGTTACATATATTTGCCTCTTTTTATAAGATATTTTATGTATTTACATTTCAGATGTTATCGACTTTTCTGGTTCCCCCTTCTCCCATTTCTCCTCCCTCTGCTTCTATGAGGATGGTCTTCATCCGATCTACACACTCCCACATCACTGCCCTGGCATTCCCCTACACTGGGGAATCAAGCCTTCACAGAACCAAGGACTTCTCCTCCCATTGACAGCCATTCTTTGCTAAAAATGCAGCTGCCATGGGTCTCTGTGGACTTCTTGGTTGGAGGTTTGGTCCCTGGGACCTATCTATCAAGACAAAGAGTTGTTTACAGACAAAGAAAACTGTGCTATGGTTCATTTTGTTTTTGGAAATAAAGTTTCATTGGACTAGAATCCAAACCTCTGGTATATGCTCCTGCCATGAAAGCTTTTATACAGTGTTTGAGTTTAGTATCTGTGCCCAGGAATCATAAATCCATTCAAGAAATAGGTATTTTCTATTTAACTTTTACAGAAATAGTTTCATAACTCACTCTTATCATTTGTAAGCATATTGAGTTTGTTCCCATAAATTACATTATGTACTCAAATGTGGTTATTATATATACAATATAAAAGTTCTTTGAAGTTCAAATATAGATGTCATAGGTAAAACATTTATTCTGTAGGTTTAGTTGAATAGAAATATGAGTTTTCTGTGACCTGTGGAATATAGGAAAAAGACTAATATTTTAATGAATAAAACCTTTCCATAAATAGAAACTTTATGGACATTTATTATTGGTGGATAATAGCATGAAATATACAAATAAACATGATATTAAAAGTAATTCAGGGAAAGGCGGCTCCAGCCAGAAAGGCGGCTCGTACAGGCTGAGCTACTGAGACCTGGAAAAGATCTTAGGAACTTCTGTTCCCACCCAGAGAGGACTTCAGGTCGCTGAGCAGAGCCTGGCCCAACCACCAGCCGGAAAGGCGGCTCCAGCCAGAAAGGCGGCTCATACAGGCTGAGAAACTGGTGAGTGGGAGACCTAGGCTGCGGGGGAGCAGAGGGATCTCTGCGGAGTGCACACGGAAAGGGCACCCCCTGCCCTGACCTGCCCTGTCCTCCCCGATCCAGTAACCCCAGTAACCGGGAACAGATCTTAGGAACTTCTTTTCCCACCCGGAGAGGACTGCAGGTCGCAGAGCAGAGCCTGGCCCAACCACCAGCTGGAAAGGCGGCTCCAGCCAGAAAGGCGAAGGCGGCTCGTACAGGCTGAGCAACTGGTGAGTGGGAGACCTAGGCTGCGGGGGAGCAGAGGGATCTCTGCGGAGTGCACACGGAAAGGGCACCCCCTGCCCTGACCTGCCCTGTCCTCCCCGATCCAGTAACCGGGAACAGATCTTAGGAACTTCTGTTCCCACCCGGAGAGGACTTCAGGTCGCAGAGCAGAGCCTGGCCCAACCACCAGCTGGAAAGGCGGCTCGTACAGGCTGAGCTACTGTGACCAGGAACAAATCTTAGGAACATCTGTTCCCACCCGGAGGTGACTTCAGTACTCAGAGCAGAGCCTGGCCCAGCTGCCACCCGGAACCTGGGCTGCTGGGGAGTAGAGAGATCACTTTCTACACACGGAAAGTGTACCAGGGACACAGACCAGATACAAGGGAAAGGCAAGAACATATCACTGACAACAAAATGGCAAGAGGAAAGAGAAAGAGTATATCCCAAGGAAACCAAGACAATCTAGCAACACCAGAACCCAGCTCTCCGATAGTAGCAAACATAGGAATTCCAAACACTCCAGAGAAAGAAGACACAGACCTGAAAACATGCCTCAAGACGCTGATAGAGTTACTTAAACAAGAAAGGGAGGAAAAGCAAAAAGATTCAGAAGCTTTTAAAGAAGAAACAAGAAAAACACTCAAAGAACTCAAAGAACGAGACAAAAACAGAACCAAGGAAATAAAGGAATGGAAGAGGGAAATTAAAACAGAAATTGACACAATAAAAAAAGCGCTAAAAGAGATAACCCTAGAGTCAGAACACCAAAAAAAGAAATCAGAGTCACAGAAGCAAGCATTTCCAACAGATCACAAGAGATCGAGGAGAGAATCTCGGGGGCAGAAGACAACATTGCAAACATAGACAAAACAGCCAGAGAAGATGCAAAAAACAAAAAGCTCCTAACCCAAAATGTCCAGGAAATACAAGACACAATGAGAAGACCTAACCTAAGGATTATAGGAATAGAAGAGGGAGAAGAGTATCAACTAAGAGGCACAGTAAATATCTTCAACAAAATCATAGAAGAAAACTTCCCTACCCTCAAGAATGAGATGAACACGAGCATAAAAGAAGCCTTCAGAACTCCAAATAGGTTGGACCAGAAAAGAAATACCTCCCGACACATAATAGTAAAAACATCAAGTGCCCAAAGTAAAGAAAGAATACTAAAAGCAGTAAGGGAAAAAGGTCAGGTAACATATAAAGGCAGACCAATCAGACTCACACCCGATTTCTCAACAGAGACTATGAAAGCTAGAAGAGCCTGGACAGACATCATGCACTCCATAAGAGAGCACAAGTGCCAGCCCAAGCTGCTATACCCAGCAAAACTATCAATCACCAAAGATGGAGAGACAAAGATATTTCAAGACAAATCAAAATTCACACAATATCTGACCACAAACCCAGCACTACAACGAATTATAGGTGGAAAACCCAATACAAGGAGGGAAAATACAGCCTAGTAAAAACAAGAAAACTCCTAAACAAGAAAACTAAAAGAAGAAAAAAAACACGGACACAACTCAACCCAAAAAAGCAAAAATGGCAGGATACAGAAACAACTATTCCTTGATATCTATTAACATAAATGGGCTCAACTCCCCAATAAAGAGACACAGACTATCAGACTGGGTACATACACAAAATCCAGCCTTTTGCTGCATACAGGAAACTCATCTCAGAGACAGAGACAGACACTATCTCACAGTAAAAGGGTGGGAAAAAAACTTCTAAGCAAACAGCTCCAAGAAGCAAGCTGGAGTGGCTATTCTAATATCAAATAAAGTAAATTTCCAACCAAAAGTTATCAAAGAAGATAAAGAAGGACACTTTTTACTCATTACCGGGGAAATCTGTCAGGAGGAACTCTCAATCCTTAACATATATGCTCCAAATAAAAAATCACCCACATTCATAAAAGAAACTCTACTAAAGCTCAAAAATTACATCTCACCCCACACAATAATAGTGGGAGACTTTAACACCCCACTCTCACCAATGGACAGATCAGGGAAACAAAATCTGAACAAGGACACTGCAAAACTAGCAGAGACTTTGAACCAACTAGAATTAATAGATATATACAGAACATACTATCCTAAAGTAAAAGAATACACCTTCTTCTCACCACCCCATGGCACCTTCTCGAAAATTGACCACATAATTGGACACAGAACGAGCCTTCATCGATATAAGAAGATTGAAATACTCCCATGCATCCTCTCAGATCACCATGGTCTACGGCTGGTCTTTAACAACAACAAAGACAACAAAATGCCCACATACACATGGAAACTAAACAACACTCTGCTAAAGGATAGCAGGGTCAAAGAAGAAATAAAGAAAGAAATTAAGGATTTTCTAGAATTCAACGAAAACGAAAACACAACATACCCAAACCTATGGGATGCAATGAAAGCAGTATTGAGAGGAAAACTCATTGCCCTAAGTGCTTCCAAGAAGAAACTGGAGAGAGCTCACATCAGCAACCTGACAGCACAGCTAAAAGCCCTAGAACAAAAGGAAGCAGATTTACCCAAAAAGAGTAGACGGCAAGAAATAATCAAAATTAGGGCAGAAATAGACCAAATAGAAACAAAAAAAAAAAAAACCATTGAAAAAATCAACAAAACAAAGAGTTGGTTCTTTGAGAAAATCAACAAGATTGATAAACCCCTAGCCAGACTAACTAAAGGGCAAAGAGAGAGTATCCAAATTAACAAAATCAGAAAGGAAAGTGGTGACATAACAACTGAAACTAAGGAAATTCAAGAAATCATCAGATCCTACTACAAAAACTTATACTCCACAAAATTGGAAAATCTGGAGGAAATGGACGAATTCCTAGACAGATACAAGGTACCAAAGTTGAACCAGGACCAAGTAAACCATCTAAATAACCCTATAACACCTAAAGAAATAGAAGAAGTCATCAAAAGCCTCCCAACCAAAAAAAGCCCAGGTCCAGACGGGTTCAGTGCAGAATTTTATCAGACATTTATTGGGGATATAACACCAATATTCACCGAGCTATTCCAAAAGATAGAATCAGATGGAATATTACCCAACTCATTTTTTGAGGCTACAATAACCCTCGTACCTAAGCCACACAAAGACCCTACAAGGAAAGAGAACTTCAGACCAATCTCACTTATGAACATTGATGCAAAAATACTCAACAAAATCCTTGCAATCCGAATCCAAGAACACATCAAAACCATCATTCATCATGACCAAGTAGGCTTCATCCCTGGGATGCAGGGATGGTGTAACATAAGGAAATCCATCAATGTAATCCACCTTATAAACAAACTTAAAGACCAAAATCACATGGTCATCTCACTAGACGCTGAGAAAGCATTCGACAAAATCCAACACCCCTTCATGTTAAAAGTCCTGGAAAGAACAGGAATCCAAGGCCCATATTTAAACATAATAAAAGCAATATACAGCAAACCAACAGCCAACATCAAACTTAATAGCGAGAAACTTGAAGCAATCCCACTAAAATCAGGGACTCCACAAGGCTGCCCACTCTCTCCCTACCTATTCAACATAGTACTGGAAGTCCTGGCTGGAGCAATTAGACAGCAAAAGGAGATCAAGGGGATACAAATCGGAAAGGAAGAGATAAAAACATCACTCTTTGCCGATGACATGATAGTGTACTTGAGTGACCCCAAAAATTCCACCAGAGAACTCCTACAGCTGATAAACAAGTTCAGCAAAGTGGCTGGATACAAAATTAACTCAAACAAATCAGTAGCCTTTCTATACTCAAAAAACAAACATGTGGAGAAAGAAATTTGGGAAAAGATACCCTTCACAATAGTTACAAAAACTATGAAATACCTTGGTGTGACTCTAACTAAGGAAGTGAAGGACCTGTATGACAAGAACGTCAAACCTCTAAAGAAAGAAATTGAGGAGGATCTCAGAAAATGGAAAGATCTCCCATGCTCATGGATTGGAAAGATCAACATCTTAAAAATGGCCATCCTACCAAAAGCAATCTACAGATTCAATGCAATCCCCATCAAAATTCCAACCCAGTTCTTCATGGAATTGGAAAGATCAATGTGCAATTTCATATGGAATAAAAAAAGACCTAGAATAGCTAAATCCATCCTCAACAACAAAAAAACATCAGCGGGAATCACTATCCCTGACCTCAAGCTATATTACAAGGCAATTGTGCTGAAAACTGCATGGTACTGGTACAGAAATAGGCAAGTGGATCAATGGAATAGAATAGAAGATCCAGAAATGAGCCCTCATGTATATGGTCAACTGATTTTTGACAAAGGAGCAGTAAACATTCAATGGAAAAAGGACAGCCTATTCAATAAATGGTGCTGGTCCAACTGGCACTCAACATGCAAAAGAATGAAAATAGACCTGTTCTTATCTCCTTGTACAAAGCTCAAGTGTAAGTGGATTAAAGATCTCCACATTAAACCTGATACACTGGAATTTTTAGATGAGAAAGTAGGGAAAACCTTAGAACACATAGGCACAGGAGAAAATTTCCTGAACAAAACACCAATGGCTCAAGCTCTAAGGTCAAAGATTAACAAATGGGACTTAATGAGATTGCAAAGTTTCTGTAAGGCTAAGGACATCGTCAAGAAAACAAAACGGCAACCAACAGAATGGGAAAAGATCTTTACCAACACCACATCAGATAGAGGCCTAATATCCACGGTGTACAAGGAACTCAAAAAGCTAGACACCAGAGAATCAAATAACCCTATTAAAAAATGGGGTACAGAGCTAAACAAATCTTTCTCAGTTGAGGAACTCCGAATGGCCGAAAAACATCTGAGGAAGTGCTCGACATCCTTAGCCATCAGGGAAATGCAAATCAAAACAACCCTAAGATTCCACCTCACTCCAGTCAGATTGGCCAATATCCAAAACTCAGATGACAGCAGATGCTGGCGAGGCTGCGGAGAAATAGGAACACTTCTCCACTGTTGGTGGGGTTGCAAGCTAATACAACCACTCTGGAAATCGGTCTGGCGATACCTCAGAAAATTGGATATAGTACTACCTGAAGACCCAGCTATTCCACTTCTGGGCATATACCCAAGAGACACTTTAATACACAACAAGGATATATGCACCACAATGTTCATAGCGGCTCTATTTATAATAGCCAGAAGCTGGAAGGAACCCAGATGTCCTTCAGAAGACGAATGGATACAAAAATTGTGGTACATATACACAATGGAATACTACTCAGCCACCAGAAACAATGACTTAACCAAATTCCTCAGAAAATGGCTGCATCTAGAGAAGATCATCCTGAGTGAGATAACCCAGTCACAAAAGAACAGACATAATATGCAGTCACTGATAGTGGGATGCTAACCCCAGAGGCTTGCACTCCCCCAGAAACAACCCACAGACTGTATGAAGTCCAAGAAATAAAGAAAACAAAAACTAAAAAAAAAAAAAAAAAAAAAAAAAAAAAAAAAAAAAAAAACAATTCTAGGACAGAAAATAATAAAATAATGCATATTGTTTATTTTAAAAAAAAAAAAAAAAAAAAGAAATGTTGTTAACTAGATGATATGTCACCTGTCCACATTAGGTTGGTGCAATTATTCTCTACATGAAGTTTGTCTTAAATTCTAAAAAACTGATTAGGGTTGTACCCTGTATTACATGTACTGTCTGCTCATTGTTAAAAAAAAATCTTTACACACCAAGAAAACTTTGACTATTAACAGGTTGCATCTTGTTTTACATGTACTTTTTGCTCATTGTAACTGGTGGGATCTTGATCACACTATCAAACCTTTAAAAAAAATAATTACTATCAAAAATGTATTATGTACTTTTATGCAAAAAAATGCTTAAACTCTGTACATTTATCTTTGTTCTTTAAAATAAAGTTGTAAAAAAAAAAAATAAAAGTAATTCAAATCCAGCAGAAGCATGGACACAACAGAATGTTACAAAATGTCATTTTACACTGAACTTATAACCAAATGAAAGACTACCTTATGTTGTATCTAAAATTAGTGAATATATAAAATTCTCTAAGTTACATTATAGTAATTTTTTATACAGTATCTATCAGTGGAATCTTTATTTCATTATTTTGTTTTGTTTTTTTTTTTGAGATACTACTCTTTCAATAATTCTGATAGTCTAGAACTAATGTAAGTTCTCCTGCCTCAGTATTCTGAGAACGGACATTTTGGTTATGAGCCACCGCATAGCCTCAAGAAATTTTTACAAAAACAAAATGTTTTCATCTGATTTTGCAACAAGTATACACACACACACACACACACACACACACACACACACACACACACACACAAGAAAATCAGGTCTGTTTGCAATGGCAGTTTACTAAATATTTTGACTGGCCTTTAAGCCTTGTTAACTCTGAAATGTATCCAAAATACCCTCCAGTGCTATATTGCAACATAAAATTTGAACAGCAGGGTTATATCATAAACTGAAGGGACTATCCTAATTTATCCTCACCTGAATACTTGAAAAATGGTTAGACAAATAGATTTGTATGCTCCTCTTGAATATTCCATTTATGTCAACTGTATGGCACCGTGCAAAACTTGGTTTTGTTTATCAATAAATTTAAAGGTACAGATTTAACTCAGAATTTTAAGTATCAAATAAGAAATACTGACAAAGCATTTATTTATTTTTTCTCAATATTGAATGAGTATACTTTCACTCATGATAAAATTAATTATAACTAAATATGAATATGCATTTTCTCTCCTGGCTTTTTATCTAAATATTTAATATCTGTGTTATTTTATTTTTTCTCTTTTTCTCTTTTAGTAAAAGCAGATTCTTTTCTCATAGACTATAATATGATTACAGTTTTCCCTCCCTGTACTCCTCCCAGTTTGTCATCATTTCTTATCCCATCCTGATCCATTCCTTTTCTGTCTTTTATTAGGAAAGAATAGGATTTTAAGAGATAACCACAAGACATGACAAAATATAACACAGTCCAATACAAAAAACAATGCACAATTCATTTTAAAAAATCAGTTACTAAAAGCAAAATACATTTCTTATTCTATAGTACTAAGATCTAAAAGTTATTCTTCATTCATGATTCTTCATTCATTTCCCTTAAGATTCTCTATAATAATTCTTGTGTGTTTGTGGTGTGTGTGTGTGTGTGTGTGTGTGTGTGTGTGTGTGTGTGTGTGTATTTGTGTGTGTGTGTAAGAGATAGATAGATAGATAGATAGATAGATAGATAGATAGATAGATAGAGAGAGAGAGAGAGAGAGAGAGAGAGAGAGTAAGGCGACAAACACTTATCTATCTGCATGCATGAAGTACACCAGGAGGCCAAAAGAGGGCATTAGATACCAGATATTATATTACAGGCAGTTATGGGCAGGTTGAACCAGGTTTTGGGAACTAAAACCTGAGGCCTCTCTAAGAACAGAATGTTCTTAACTCCTAGATATGTCTGTGGCTTCTGATCTTTGCGAACGGGTTTCCAGCCTTTTCCAATGTTTTCATTCTTTAATTTATAGCTTTTTCTACCTTCAAAGGACATCTTCCATATAGTCCTGCGTTTTCATATCTGCTCTAACAGTCTGACATTCAACTACTTTCCATGCTCTTAAGAGAAATAGAGACATTTCACTGAGCTTATCCAGATAATCACAACACCACAGACAATCGACCAACCACAGTTAGAAACATTCCTTTTTTACACAAGGTAGTATTAATATGCCCCACATGGTGTGGCTATCCTCAAAGAAACCTTGTTTTCTCTATTGGTGTGATTCCCGAACTGTAGAAAGAGAATAAAAATTTTTCATCCACAACTTTCTTTTTCTTATCTTGATTAATTTTGTGACACATGGGTATTTATGTTCACCCTGTGCACAGTAGATGACATGTATTCGAGTCTTCATTCTTTTGCAGGTAGTAGAGGTTAAGACACCATTCTTAATTTTGACAGATTATTTTATTGTATTCCTTTTAGGGGGTTGGGTGAGTTTCAAAATAGGATTTCTCCATGTAGGCCTGACTTTCTTGAAGCTTTCTTTGTAACCAGACTGGCCTAGATCTTTCAGAGATTCACCCATCTCACCCAAATAAGATGGGTGTATCCGTCAACTCCTTCACCTCAGGATTTAGGGAGCCTTTGGGAAGAGAACCAGTGCAAGAGTCAAGAGCTATGGAGGACTACAAAAAATATGAATCTTTGTGCCAACAGGACCAATGCACACATGAAGTCAGAGGTGTACAAGACCAGCTAGAGGCTGGTTCATGGGGTTCCAGAGCTGTAAGAAAAAATAGAGATGTGCCCATGCTTGCTTGTGTTGGCTTTGATCTCTAAGCATCCATGAAAAACAAAATGCCCCTCTATGAGTCTAGATTGAAAGCAAAAATATGTTCCCTGGTTATTTCTCAGAGAATTTGAGCCAGTGGCAAGGGTAGTTGTCTTAAGGACAGTATAATTGTGCACCATAAGATGTAAGCCAGGAAGTAGTAGGATTATTAAAATAATCTCAACTCAGGCAATGTTTCTTAAAAATCACAATACTGAATATTTGGGCCAAGTATGTCCTTTCTCTGTGTACTGTAAATAAATAAAGGTATTTTGTAGTCTTTCAACTTAGATATAGCCCTCCACGGTATGACATGATGTGATGTCCTCAGACCTTTTTAAATATTTCCTAGAGGTCAAAACCAGTGTTGTTTGAGTGCCCCATAAGGCTTTGTCCTCTTGAATAAGTTGTATAAATGAAGACAGCAGTGTCTTCTTTCTTTTTCTTTCTTTTTTTCTTTCATTCATTCTCTCTCTTTCTCTCTCTCTCCCCCTCTCTCCCTCCTTCCCTCCATCCCACCCTCTTTCTTTTTTCTTTCTTCCTTTCTTTCTTTCTTCCTTCCTTCCTTTCTATTTCTTTCTTTCTTTCTTTCTTTCTTTCTTTCTTTCTTTCTTTCTTTCTTTCTTTCTTTCTTTCTTATAAAAGAAGCAAAGTGGTCCTAAATAGTCTGTCCTAGATGATGGCTGTATTATAAGCTTTTTCTTGGATTTGTCCTCTGATAGAAAGGACTTTTCTAGAAGTTGCATTCTGTTTCTTGCCTAGTAACTGGTATATATGGTGTACCTAATACATTTTTATTAAATTGACATATGAATTATGCATTGGGTAAGGGATTTTGTTAGTGCTTTCTCACCTCTACACAGTACGCATTACAGCATCGATTCTATAAGAACACATGCTTTCAGTGGAGAAATGCTTTTAGGTTTATAACCAAAGATGTAGAAAACATATTTTCTAGCTCTAACGATGAGGGTAGAGCAATGAGGTGGAAGTGAGGGGTGAAGGAGAGGTGAAGTTACTATTTGTAGAGATGGAAAACTTGTTTAAGTGCAGAACAGCCTGGAACTAGCATGATGCATGCATAAATAAGAGAAGGCACCTACTTGTCCAGACCACACATTTGCTAGTTGCTCTTGACCAGAAAGCAAAAGTCACTTCGGGTTCTGATTCACAATCTTCCTTTAGATTTCCCATCTGAATGAGCCATGCCTAAAACATTTGTCCAAAGGGAAGCCTGTCATTTGAACATTTGATATACTATAGAGATAACTAATACACTGTCAATCCACCTTTTACTGGAATGCCCAGTGAACGCCCCACCCCCCCAACTTGGATTCTCCATTAAAAGGCATAATTGGTTTCCAAATCCTCAAGTTGTGAAAACAAAACAAAAACTTAGTTCCTACTAAAACAAGCTAATGTTTTTGAGGCGTTTATCTTGGATGTGTACCTTGTCATTTGTGTTCTGCTGTGGGTACATGCATATAAATATCAGAGTCCCATGTCACACGTTTCCTCGATAACTCTCCAATTTATTTTCTGAGACAGGGTCTGTTGTTTTTGGAACTTACCAATGCAGTCAGCCTCAGTGGTCTACCTCCCACGTGCTAGAATAACACCAACACAGTTCTTCATCAGGCATTTAATGTGAATTCCGAGAATTGAGTCTCAGGATCGTGCTTATGATGCAAGTGACAGGGTTTTCATAAATATTCAAGCTTATGAATGTTACCTTTTTGGAAATCTTGAGAGTATAGAATCATATTAAGGATCACAGAATTTCAGGAAAACAAAGAGGATATCAGTACTGCAAATCATCTTTGAGTTTTCTTATGTATTTTTTTTTTAAATTTCACAAAATAATGTAATTTCATTATTTTATGTAACTTCCTCCACTGAAATGTTAGCAGATATCAGGTTTCCTCTTAGGTATCTCTCTGGATCATTACTTAGGTGCCAAGCAATTTGTCACAGCCTGGGTTTCTGTTTTCATTTAATAAATGAAACCTAAACGTTATGATCCAAAACCACTGGTCTGTTGCGCAGTGATCCATGTGAGAAGAGTGAACTTCTGTCTCCGTAAATTTGTTAGTCATCTGTGAGGAAAAGCAATGCTGACCTCCTAATGTCAAATCCCATTTAGAGCCAGCGAATAACTTGGATGAGGTGCTTGATGTCTTTTGAGATGTATTAGGAAACATACGGAAGAGTAGGAGTCTGGGAGCCCTGGTAAATTAATGTGGAAATTGTGGCCTATTCCAGTAATTTATCTACAAATCCTGTCTTCCAGAAGAAAAGAATGCAGTTAATAAAGGTTGCAACTGCAGTAAACGGTTTCAGGCAACACATGCTTTTAAGTAAGTAGTTGAAGTGCTAACTCTGACCTTCAACCTAAGTCTCCCACCTTGGTTCCTTTCCTAAAATCTTATTAGGAACTGTTTATGGTTTTTGCTACAAGCTCATTGAAAGGGCAAACACTGGATCTTAAGATTATTTCGCAGGCCTAGTTTAAAGAGCGAGGTTACAGACAGATTTTCCTAGCAGCTTCTGGCTTACTATTTGTTGCTGTTGTTTAGCCTTATAAAATTAAAATCCCAGGTTTTCTTTTTTTGTTTTTTTTTAACTAATTTTCAGGCATTTTAATGCCAAAGCAGAACAAAATAACGCTGTATTTATGTGTTTTAACTAAGTGCCATGTCTCCTGTAGCTCATGGACTCAGTCATCTCTGGTGCAAGAAGATGGACAGAATTCCTGTCATTGCAGAGGATTAAATAAGGCATGAGCATCTATTGGTGGTGACCACATGTGCATAACTCTTCATAGGTAATAAACTGGTCAAGTGTCTATACTGAATCCCCACTGAAGACTCCTGCTTCCATTGACCTAAGAAATCAAACTTTTATTTATTTTTATTTATTTATTTATTTTGTATTCTTTTTTACAGTCCAGACTTTATCCCCATCCTGGTCCACCCTCTTACTGCTCCACATCTCTTCCTTGCCACCCCCCAACATCTCCAAGAGGATCTCGCCTCCCTACCCCCACCCATTCCCCGCCAGAACTCCCCCCTTATTGGAGCTTCAAATGTCTTGAGGATTAGGTGCATCTTCTCTGACTGAGTCCACACCAGACAATCCTCTGCTGTATATGTGTCTGGGGCCTCATATCAGCTGGTGTATGCTGCCTGGTTGGTGATCTAGTGTCTGAGAGATCTCAGGGGTTCAGGTTAGTTGAGACTGCTGGTCCTCCTTCAGGGTCACTCTCCTCCTCAGCTTCCTTCAGCTTTTCCTTAATTCAACCACAGTGGTCACCAGTTTCTGTCCATTGACTGGGTGTAAATATCTGTATCTGACTCTTTTAGCTGCTTGTTGGGTCTTTCAGAGAGCAGTCATAATAGGCCCTTTTTCCTGAGCACACACACACAGTAATAGTGTTAGGCCTTGGGGCCTCCCCTTGAGCTGGATCCCACTTTGGGCCTGTCACTCGACCCCCATTTCCTGAGGATCTTCTAAATTTTTGGCCCTGCTGTTCTTTCAGACAGGAGCAATTCTAGGTCAGAGGTTTTGACTGTGGGATTGCAGCCTCATCTCTCCACTTGCTACTCTGTCTTTCTACTGGAGGTGGGCTCTTCTTGAGGTATTTGCAGGAATTTTCTTTTTTAATGGGTTGTTCAAATTTTACGTGTTTATAACTTTCATTGAGTGACTCAGATAATGTCTATGAAACGCAGACCTTCCTGGTTTTATATACTTCTCTGTCTTCCCATCTATCTCTAGTGAGCAATCTGGAATACATTCATGCTCCACATTCTACCAGCACTCCCAAGCCCCTGGCCTTCATATCTCCTGTTCCATTGGCTTACATGCAATCCCCTTCGCTCTTGTTTCTTTCTAATAGGTAGATCAAGTGTCTCTGCAAACACCCTCTCCAGGCTTATGCACATTTCTTGTGATGTAATATATTGTGAGGATTGATTTTGTGTTCTCTTTGACCCGTTAGTCAGTGAGCTTCTTGTCCATGCAAAATAAATAGCTGGTAAGTGCTAAGTGAATGCAGGAAGGAATTAGAGAATTACCCCCCTGGACTTTATGTCATCCTTCTTTGATCATCTCACACTTAATGAGAAACTTCCACACTATTGTGAGAAGATTATGAATTATTAGAACAGAAATGTGCTTTTTAAGTGCTATGTAGACATTTAAAAATAACAGCTGTTTTGAGGAAAGTCTGATTTCTTTATGCCAAAACCATAGACACAACAGTACATAAGCAAACAAGTGTGAATCTACATCAGGCATATGAGAAAACATAAGGTGAAAATAAATAGGAAGTATTTGCAACTGAGACTGGGAAATGACTGGAATGGAGAATTTGTGGGTCAGGGAAAAAGGCACGGAAAATAGTCAACCCTAAATTATAAATAAGTATTAGAATTGAATCCAGGCATGTCGTTAACCATGGAGGACACTGGAAAACTTTATACCAAATAAAAGTTTCCAAGGAGCCAGTCCTAAAAAACTCCACAAAACAAGCAATGCGTACAGTCCCATTAATATAAAAAGCAGAGCAATGGCAAGGCTTCTCAGATAAAAAGGAGGCACGTGAAAGTAACCACTAAGGCAGTTGTGGTGACAATGTATATTGTTACTGGTGGAACAGAATGCCATAAAGATCAGACAACTTTTTTATATAGTAAAACTGCAAAGTACTTATCTTCCCTGGATGAGTTCCACTGTGGGAGAATTGTATTTAAGTAAATGCCTTTGAGGACAATACCCACTTTTCATATCTCTTCCTTGGTCTTTAGTGGAGCTTTCTCAGCTTCTCCTTCTTAAAGCCCATGTCTTGGGAGTAAGGAAGAGATTTAGTATTTCCTTCGAAAGTGAGTTTGGCTGCTGCTTGTGATAACCTACAATATTAAGAAACAGAAATGACCATCCCCCTATGTAAAGTTGTGACTGTTCCTACTTCCTACTTGATATTTATCTGAGTTAAGAACACAGAGTGCATATAAAGGAGATGTTTTTATATTGCTAGGAGTCTCACAGTTTTGTTTTTCTTTTCTGATTTTCATATTTGACCCAGCTTTTAAAGATTATAAGTAGCTACTACAGAGGATTTTTTAAAGGATTTTTTTTTTTGTTTACGAGTTTATGTTTAGACTCTTGGGAATGCTGGACTCAGTGATTTTTCATGGGAGGAAAAGAGATTCAGTAGATGTGATACTGACATGAAGACTGGAGCAAATGCATTTATGCCCTGTTTATCTCAAACACAGACCCAGTCTGGAACTCTAATTCCTTGAGAAGATGATAAATGTTTTCTGCCAGTCTTTCCAACTGAACAGACTCAGTTTGATCGGTATTAATCACTTCTGGCAGGCACTGCTCAAACTTGCTAGCTGCAATCTAGGTGAAAATCTTGTCATCAATATTATATAACAAAGTGAGAGTGTTGAATAAAGAAAAGTACTATTTGCATTTACCTAGCCATCAGGGCACTTGTCAATTTTATAATTTACAATTACAAGTTTATAATTAAATAAGGAATGAACTGTATACATTAAATGAACAGAATAAATGCTGATCTTAGTCAAATTATTTTTTCTTTTCTTGACTTTTTTATATAAAAAGTGGCCTTTGAGACAAATAATACTACATATTCTTTGTGCCCCAGAGATTTAATTCATCCTCCCAAATTCTCTGCTGCCACAGGAAAAGTTTTCAAAAACTAAATTTCACCATGAATAAGCCAGCACACAGAGGGAAGCTGTGAACAAAGATGCCCTTAGCCAGCTGGAATAAGCAAGAAGCGTCTCAGCCATGTAAGGCTTAGCTGTCTTAAAAGTGTATGCTATTCAGAAGGGCTCCTTATCTGATTTGAATTTCTTATTTTTTGCCTTCCAATGTCATATCTCCAAAAAGTCACCAGATTCAAATCTTACCTTGAAAAAAAAAAAAAAAAGTAAAACACATCTGACTGTACAGCGCTATGTAGTGAGTCACTTCTTAGGATGGCTCTCCCCAATGGTAGCATCTCAATATCTAAATAGAGTTAACTCAGTTTGCAAGAATGATTTTCCCAGAGCAAATCCTGAGCAGATACTAGGGTATTCTGCTTGATAAACCAAGTTTTTTTTCCCTCTATCTGTGAGAGTCTACATACCTTATCCTTTGAGTTAATGATCACATTAAATTCTCTGCTAAAGGTGATTTAGATTCACTCATTTACACTGGTCTTGTGTGAGAGAGAGATGGAACATTTCTTTAAAAGGAAGAAGTTAATAGGTGGTCTATGGACATCTCCATTATTACAAGGACTAATTAATTGTGTTGATTCCTCAGTTGCTCATAGAATCTGTCACTCACTTTTGCAGGTTAATTCAACTCATTCCTTCTGAAGTCAAATATTTTGAAGTGAGTGAGAAACCTAGGTAAGTTGTCTAATAGGGAGACTTAAACACTCTATTTCTGAAAATTGCCTAGTGGACAGAGCAGATATATGTAAGCAACTTGGAAAAGATAGCACAAGGACAATCCTTAACACACTAATAAATATTAAAATAATTTGTATCTGAAAATTTAAATAGCATGTTAGGATTTGTTTTTCGGTCTGAGAAATGAAACTTCACTTTTGGAGAGAAAAGAGATATTAAGCATTCAGTTATTCAACTGCTAGTCTAGGGCATTTACACAGAAGAATCTCTGTTGTATGATTCAGAACTTTAGCCTTCCTGTTTGTTTGCCTTGCACTGGAAGTTTTAAAATTGAAACATGGCTGTCCAGCAGCTGCTACAAATATTCTAGCTTAAGAAACATTTATTTGTAATGCAATGTAACTCTTTAATGTTAGGTAATTTTTTAACCTAACATTAATGTAACTCTTTAATGTTAGGTAAAACTGAGGTGCTTGCTTTCAAATATCAGTAGAAAATTGCTATTAATTTTAAGGTGCATTCATTTTAAAGATTTTATTTTAAAGACATGAACTAAGAGTTAAAAAATATCTTCTCCAGGACCTTTCTTAATGGTCTTTGACTCTCACTCCATGGGATACCATCTATTCACCACTGACACTGCTGGAGATTCATTTTCTTCCTATACAACTGGAGGAAGGAGAGTCTCTGTTCTTGAAACCTTAGTCTTTGCAGATCTTTACTCTTGAATTCTTTTATGCTGTCAAGTAATTCATCTCATATTATAGTATTTTGTATCTATTTAATTTAGTTACAATGAAAGGAACCTGACTGGATTGATCTATGCAACCCACAAATATGGGTGCTTTGTAATAAGCCTATATCAACACAAAACACGGTAGGTACATAGACAACAATGACAGGTACACTGTTAGCAGGAAGTGTGATAGAATGTACCCACAAGCAGAAGGATGCAATATGGGGAAAAGATAATGGAATACTGCATAAATACATCCCAAAAAGTTTCATCAGGTGGTTATATACAATAAGATTTCTTTTGTGACTGGGTTACCTCACTCAGGATGATAGCTTCAAGTTCCATCTATTTGCCTAGGAATTTCATGAAGTCATTGTTTTTAATAGCTGAGTAGTACATTATTGTGTATATGTACCACAATTTCTGAATCCATTCCTCTGTTGAGAGACTTCTGGGTTCTTTCCAGCTTCTGGCTATTATAAATAAGTCTGTTATGAACATTGTTGAGCATGTGTCCTTGTTAGATATTGGAGCTACTTTTGGGTATATTCTTCATTTAAAGAACAAGCTGATACTAAGTACTGAAAAAGGAAAAAGTCATTCATGACCACATTTGAATTAACTGATGTGTGTGTTTCTGTGTTTGTGTGTGTGTGTGTGTGTGTGTGTGTGTGTGTGTGTGTGTGTGTGTGTGTAGTGATTTCTAAGAACTTAAACATAACCCGTTCAGATTTCTGAATTGGAGTAAACACTATTCTTTTCAACTCATCTTTAGAATTTAAAAACAAATCATCTGAATTTCCTGAAACTTAAAAGGACCATCTTCTTAGCAGTTTTTAGAACTTACCTGTATACTATTAATGTTTAATTTTTTCTTAGTCTTTCTAATTCAAATTTGTAATCTGAAAAGAGCACAAAGGATATTTCTAGTACATGCCTTTCTCCATTTTTCTCACAATAATTTCTTGTTATTCTTCCTTATCTTCAGAATGGCCTTCTTCCATTGATATTGCCTGTTTTCACTATTTAGCATTAACTTATTCCCTAAATATAATCATTACCCTTATGTTTTTTTCATATACTTATTAGAATAGTAGTATAAAATCTTTCAATTATTT
This sequence comes from Micromys minutus, assembly GCF_963924665.1. Taxonomy (NCBI): domain Eukaryota; kingdom Metazoa; phylum Chordata; class Mammalia; order Rodentia; family Muridae; genus Micromys; species Micromys minutus. Next base: position 28,465,565 of record NC_137976.1, read on the forward strand.
TCTTCTTGAAGTATGTTGTTATTAAAAACCCAGAGTTGGTCAAAATACAGAGAATTTAAGAACCCAGATATCCTTCAACAGAAGAATGGATACAAAAATTGTGGTACATTTATACAATGGAGTACTACTCAGCTATTAAAAACAAAGATTTAATAAAATTTTTAAGCAAATGAATGGAACTTGAAGCTTTCATCATGAGTGAGGTAACCGAGTCATAAAAGAACATACATGGTATATACTCATTGATAAGCAGATACTACCTCAAAAGGCTCAGAATACTGAGGAATAATTCACAGAAATTATGAAGCTCAAAGAGAAGGTAGGCCATAAGGTGGATGCCTCAGTCCCTCTTATAAGGGAGAGCAAATCACTCACAGAAGGGAATACAGGGAAAAATAGAGGAGCAGGGATTCAAGGAAAAATCAAACAGAAACTGACTCACCTGGGTATCCATCCCATATGCACACACCAAAACCACACACTATTACTGAAACTAAGAAGTGCTTACTGGCAGGAGCCTGATATGGGTGACCCCCTCAGAGACTTTGCCCCAGTAATACTAATACAGATATGGATGCTTGCAGCTCAACATTGTACTGAACATGGTGTCCGTAATTAAGGAGCTAGAGAACAGACTGAAGGAGCTGAAAGGGTTTGCAAACCCATGGGAAGAACAACAATATCAAACAACTAAACCATACAAAATTCCTAGTGACTAAAACATCAAGGAATGAGCACACATGGAGAGACCCATGGCTCTAGTTGCATATGTTGCAGAGGATATCAGTGTCTATTATCAATGGGAGGAGAGTCCTTTGGTTCAATGAAGGCACATTTTCCAAGTGTAGGGGAATGCCAAGGTTCTGAGGTTGGAGAGGGTGGTTGGGAGAGGGAGCACCTTTATGGAAACAAGTTAAGGGGGAGGGGGGATGGGAGGGGAGAAAGGGAATAACATTTGAATCATAAATAAGAAGAATATCCAATAAAATTTTTAAAAAGAAAAGGAAATTAAAGACTTTTTATAATTTAATGAAAATAAAGGTACAACATATGGAAACTTATGGGATACAATGAAAGCACTGCTAAGATGGTGCTAAGATGAAAAATCATAGCTCTAAGTGCCAAAAAAGACATTCCCCCCACCAAAAATAAAATACAAAAACAAAAAAACAGGCAAACAAAAAAAAAATCAAAGAAATTCTCTGTCTCTGAACACCTTAAAGAAACATCTGTATCACACTTCTAATGGGCAGAAACCATTGCCCAAGAGGGAACAGAAGAATTGTAAGGGCCAGAATTTGTGGATAACTACAAAGAAACAGTGCCTTCTGGACACTACAGGGAATCTCCATAGAGTCCACAAAATATGTGCAATATCAGGCCAGACTAAGTCACCAAATGGAGCTGTAAAGTTGGCAGACTTGCAACAGTAAAGGAGTTATAGGCTATTAGTTGCTGGGGGAAGGAGAGCCAGTTCTCATTAAGTGTTTTGCCACACTCTTTTAGAAGTCCGAATATTCAAAAAATACTTAAACAGCATAGATCGGACCAGATTGATGAAAGGAAAGAGAAACTAAATTCAAGAATAGGTCATAATGTTGGGTGAGAAGGAAAGGGTAGTAGATTGGGGGAATTTAGGGAGGTCATAAATAAGATTATTTATCACATTATTTAAAATTGTCAAAGAACTAAAATCGTGAAAAGATGAAAAGATGAAATTGTAACATTATATGTTAATAGCTAAAATCAGAAAAGATTATACTGACTGAGGGTACCCAGTCCATGTAATATAAGTAATACACATTACCAGCCATATGTTGATCCTATCATGGAATCTTTTTTGTTGTTATTGTTTGATTAAGAATATCTGTAGAGTCCAGGAAACTAGAAAGGTATTATTGGTTTGACAGGGTAAGTATGTCTCAGGGAGAAGATATGAAGGATTAATTATACTAATAACTGGGCAGGTACTTAAATAAAGACATGGTAGAGTAGAAAAAAGGAATGAGAGAAGGCCAAATAACGAACACTAAGAATTACAAAAGGTCATATGATAGTCTACTATTTTAACTGTTTGATTTTATTATCATTAAATTCATGTGTATACAGGTGGCTCTGTGTGAGAAGTTGTACATGTGAGTACAGTGTCAGCAGAGACTAGAAGAGTACAAGGATTTCCTGATTCTGAAATTGCAAGAGATTTTTGAGTTGCCTGACCTGAGTACTCAGATTGATATCGATATTAGGAATTACACATGGGTCCTATTGAAGAACAGGCAATTATTTTAACTGCCAAAACTGTCCATCTCATAAATCTCCTTTATAATTCATAGATAGAAAACAGGTGATGTTGATGAAAGATAGATAGATGGATGGATGGATGGATGGATGGATGGATGGATGGATGGATGGATGGATGGAAGGAAGGATAGATAGATAGATAGATAGATAGATAGATAGATAGATAGATGATAGATAGATGATAGAAGATAGATTCCAAACATATGTATTTCCATAAAATAACTGAATGGGAGTTCTGCTAATTAGGAAATAATGTCACATCCAGAAGCCATAAGTTGCTAAATAAAATTCCTACTGCCTGTGATACCTACCATTGAAGGTCAGAGTTTTCTGCAAACTGTCAAAGAACACTGCCTATTGACATTGCTCTTGCTTTGCCTCCTACAGCTTGATAGAAAATTTTATTGCTGCAGACAGTGCATGTTTTGATTACAGGACATGGAGAAGTCTAGTTGGTGCTGAATAGAAAACTTCCCTTCTACTAGGTAGATTTTAAAAGTAACAGAAGCTGTAAAAATTTTAGGGAAATAAAACCTGCAGTAGTTTGGTAGTCTATGAACGCTGTGAGAAAGAAAATTAACCAGAGTAGCAAGCTGTGCTCACACATACAATAGTGGTGCTTATGTTACAGAAGTAAGAGACTGCTTCCATCTGGTCTTAAGGCCAAGTATGCACTGAAGTAACACATGCCTCTCGTATGTTTATGCATGTGTTTATGGTAAAGTAGGACACTGGTTCTGTTACTTTTAAATAGGAAATGTTTTCTTTTTCTCAGCTCTTTAATATTTTTTCTTTGCTGCCGATCCTTCAACATAGACTATTATTTATATGTGATGGACAACTTTGAAAAACCATACACCAATAAGTCTACAATGGTTATGCACATTGAAAACAGCAGGGCTTAATACTAGGTTTCAAAGGCTTGAAAAATAGCACAGAAGACTGGATTCAGAAAGTCTTCTCTGAAATTGCTTTTCAGATTCTAAAGTGATGGAGAATAAATGTTTCAACTTGTATTATAAGACTCCACTTATGATTTTAAAATTATACGTGAAATAAATGATTAAACTGTTAAAACATGTATTAGGAAATGCAGTGATCGTCTATATGGCAATGTGCACCCCTAGCTCCTTTATTACTGCCCAGTGTAGTCAAGAATATAAATGGATTCTGCTGGAGCCCTGTATTCCAGTATTTACGACTGAAATGGTTCTTTAAAAAATCAAAGTAAGAAGATATCAAGACTTTTTTTTCCTTTGGGTAGCCTCCGAAGAAGATTCTCTTGTGATCACTCATCCTAGTGTTCCCAGTGTTCTAAGGACAAACTAGCCCTAAAGTCTCCCTTCTGTTGATGCATGCCAGATGATAAGATCATCATTTTTGCCTTGGAAAGGAAGAAGGCAAAAATCCTCACTTTGTTGCCACACAGTGTAAAATGAGAATGGGCAACTTGTCTCTGAAGCCCTGGGAGCTACCCATAATGGTGCCAAAAAAAGTACATTATAAAGCGTTGTGGCAAACATGGCTTTCATACACAAGTCAGGCTACACCCATCCCACATCACCCAAATGAACAAGGTGTCCTGGGATTGGGTTGTCACATCACATACTGCTATGTGTGGTGCATTTAATGATTAAAGAAACCAGGATTCACATTGGTTAGGTCATTATAAATGTCCAAGTAAAGCTTCAGAATAAGAAGGACATGGTTGAAGATCTAGGTAGTACCAAGCTCAATTTCTTCAGATGCCAGAAGATTCACATTTCTAAGAGGTATTTTGCCAGGGTTAATGCAGGTGCATGTGAAGACATGGTAGATGAAAAGTGGTTCATCCCTGACATTTCCCCATATTGGTACCCTGGCCAAGTGGCCCTGCAATAATGCCATCCTATATCCATTAAACAATTTTTTGTAATAAATCTCACTTCTAGTTTTAAAAAAGGGAAGAGGAGGGTTTGTTTTTAGTCAGGGTTTCTATTCCTGCACAAAACATCATGTCCAAGAAGCAAGTTTTCGAGAGAACAGTTTATTCAGCTTACACTTCCACATTGCTGTTTCTCACCAAAGAAAGTCAGGACAAGAACTCATACAGAGCAGAAAACTGGAGGCAGCAGCTGATGCAGACGCCATGGAGGGGTGCTACTTAAGGGATTGCTTCCCCTGGCTTGTTCAGCTTGATTTCTTATAAAACACAGGGCTACCAGTCCAGGGATGGCACCACCCACAATGGGACCTCCCACTAATTGAGAAAATACCTTGCAGTTGGATCTCATGGAGGCATTTCCTCAAGGGAGACTCCATTTTTTTTTGTTTGTTTGTTTTTTTGGTAATATCAGGTTGTATCAAGTTGACACACAAAACCAGCTAGTACAGGAGGAAATGGGGAGAATTATTAGGACAGGAGAAATGACTAGTGTTTAAGAGCAAGTGGTGCTCAATGTTACTGTCTTAGATTTTAGTTCCTAGGATCTAATGACCTTTTATTGCCTCTGCATGCACCAGGCATGAACATCTATTCATACGGTTATTGAGGCTAAGTGTTTATAAATATAAAATCAAAATAAATGTTAGGAACACATCTCCATGGGAGATACAGAGATGCATGTATGTAGGTTCTAGCTATTTTGTAGGGATAGGCTCTTAGATGTAAATATTTCTTAAGTCCTCGAGTTCAAAAAAATTCTGGAAAACCAATCAGACATATGTAAATTACTGTATATCTACTTGTAATTATGATTCATCATTTAAAATGAGAATATTGTTCATGAAAAAGAAGTTAAATCAGCTACTGTGGGAATTACCAACCTTCCACTTTAAGCATAATGAAATAATATTGTCGGTTTTAGCTAACAAGTATTATGGTTTCAGTCTTAAGTCTCTCCTCCAAACTCATGTTTTGAAAGCTGCTCTCTCTTATACCGGTGCCCATAGGGTGCCTCAGGTCACTAAAGTTGGTACCTCACTAATAGACTTATATTTATGGTTCCACAGCTTGGTAACCACAAGATAGAAGCTGTATCATTGAACTATGATATCTCCTTGCTTTCCAGGTTACCATGGAATCTACAATTCTCCTCTGTTCTACCCCAATGTCCTATTATGCCAATGCAAAATTTAAAAATTCCATGAATGCTCTCTTTTTTACAACACTTCATGCCCTCCTCTCCGCCACCACTTTCCATGGACCATTTGAAACTATTTTTTTCTGTCATTACACTGAATGATGTTCAAAGTGTTCATTTACTGATACTTGTATGTACATTCATTTAGTATGGACCACTTTGTTGCTACTGTCTCTGACCAGCTGAAAAGGAGTGACAACACAGCATTCTTCTCAAAGTGGTTTATTCAGGAACCTTACAGCATGCAAGTGAAAATCTTTCTGTCTCTCTCTTCTGTCTCTCTTTCTGTTTCTGTTTCTCTCCCTCCACCCCCAAGTGCAGTCCCTTTATCCTCTCTCAACTCCACTTCCTCAGTCCATGTTTCATGACTGCAGCTCATAGGTCCACATTATCTGGCCTGATCTAGCATCATAGGTGCGCCTGCGCAGCTTGCACGGTGGGAGTGGCTAATCTCAGGGGCAGGAGGAAGACAGGTGCTAGTCACAAGACTAGGCTGGAGTCCCAAGCGTCATCTTTGGACTGCTGCCACACCTGCTTTCCACACCACTTTAATAGAATAACTAACCAGAGTCTTTCCTTGATGTGTGCAGAGGCCTAACACACTCTCCTCTATTACTCTGATTCTGTTCCTATGGGGCTATGTCTCCCACTCTGAACTGGATTCAAACATTTTCTCAGCCAGACTGAAAGCCTGAAGGTCCCAGAAATTATATCTCTTATGTAGCCTTCATTTTTGGGGGTAAGGTTACAGTCATGAAGGGCACATCGGGATTTGTAAATGTGTATTGGGATCTGAACTTAGGTCTTCATGGCTGAGCATTACATGCTTATAACCCCTGAGCCATCTCTCCAACACATACATAAATTTCCCATCATGTTACTTTCTGGTCTTTTATTTGAATCACTTAGTACTCATTGCCAACATTCTTTAAAATATTTAGCATCTGCCATATCATAAGGAACATTTCTCTCTCATTTTTCTTCATGGTTACTCTTCTTCCAGTAGAATGGCAGAATCATGATGGTTATATTTACAGCCTGGAAAGGGTCTTGGCATTAAATAAGAAATTAATGAAATAATTATTTTCTCATTATGAATGCAATTTTGAGGGTAAGGTATACATTGCATTCACTATAAAGTCATTTAAGTTAAAATTTTTAGATTTCTTTATTTTTAACACAAGTTGTAAGCCTATACACAGCTATTAAAATTGGGTTTGAAACACAACTGTTCTTCATTTTCAAGACAACTAAGGTTTTTTTTTTTTTTTTTTTTTTAAGATATCTAGAAGTACAGAAAAGCAAAGGCAGTATGTGAGGCTGAGTACAAATGTTTAAAGTCTCAGAGCAGGTCTCCTAGTGACTAATTCATGTTTCGCCTTTATTCATTCCTATTTAAAATCTGAGAACTCAGTCTCTAAATCATCCACTTCATTAAGCAGAAATGTAGCTCCTTCTCCCCTGTCTTGAAATGTTTGCTTGAATTGTCTTTTTGTTGTACTGCTCTTTGTCTCGACTTCCTTTCCTAATCTACTTTGCAGAGAAATCTAATTTCTTTTCTAAATTGGAGCTGTGTGCTGCCAGTTCTGATATTTTACTATCCACATTCTCATCAGGGTTATCATCTCTAAACTTGTGAATCAAAGGCATAGCATAGATTGCCTTGAAATATATGTCTGTGTTGGAGTACCATCTTATTTAAACTTATCAAAATTAATTGTGTTTCTTATACAAATTGTGTGTGTGTGTGTTTGAAAATTAAATTACATCTTATGGGTTAGCAGAACTAAACATGGTCTGTTTACATGATCATGAAGTCACACATGAGTTGAAAGATAAGTTTTCTTTCTTAGCAACACTATTATTGTATCCTTTATAAGTTTTAGTTTTTAATTAATGCTTTAATGAGCCCCCCATAAATGAAAATATGACCTCTTCTGGTTTTAAAGAATGATGAGCTATAGATTAGCTGTCATAGAATTTAAACAGATAATATAATATACGTGAAAATGCATACCACTTGTGATCACATAAATTTGTTCCCTTTAACAATATATATATATATGCATTTAATGAATTATAATTCATCCAGAAATTGAATTATCATATTGATTACTTTATGAAGACTGCGTTCAACTCACTATGTGCATGTGCCCTGTGCTTATCACCTTTTCAGGTTTGGGTTTTTCGATTTCAGTGTGTGTAACATCACTATGATAAACGTATAATGTGTGCTGCACAATCTACAACATAATCTGAAATATCCACTGAAGATTATGTTCATCAGAATTTCAATTTGTCATGATGTCACATATATCTATGAGAAGCTTTAATTTCCTTTTCTTTTATTATTAATGAGGCTTTAAAGAAATTTCATCTTGAAAGCATCTTAGAGCCATTAATCCTGATGAGTATAAAAGTACTTAATATTTTTTATCCATATAGGAAAAGAAGAAAGTCAGCAACAGCTAATATGAAAACATTTCCTAAATAGAAGACAAAGAATTCATAGAGAAGCCTGAAAAGCATAAGCAAAGTGCATGTGTTTTAGGTTGTTTAGGGTTTTTTTTTTTTTAACATTGTGTTACAAATGCTATTGTGAAATACTTCACAGCTAATAGAGTATAAAAATTCCCAAGGAAAAAATAATTACCTCTGCCTTTGTTCTGGATTAATAGTAAGTATTTTACCTCATCTATTTTCCCCCTGGTTATTGCTAGATTGAGAACTGGAAATATGTTTATCATAAATTAAACAATATATCAAAAGTTTTCAGTTTAAGAATTACGTTATAAACATTGATAGACCTTCCTGTTATGTACATAATATCATACATCTAGTCATTATTAGATTTGTAATATTTCCTTCGGTGTTTTAATTGAACATAAAATAAATCATCCTGTATCTTGTTCAAATACACTATTTTCCAATGCTTAAAAATAATTTCACAAAGAGAGCTCGAAAAAAAGTCTTTCACTGCTAGTATCTGCATTCTAAAATATAAAAATGCAAAGAAACATTAGCACTTTAGAGACTGGAAATGCTCCTTCAGTCCTTCCCCTAACTCCTCCATTGAGGTCTCCATGCTTAGACCAGTGGTTAGCTGCAAGCATCCACACCTGAATTGTCAGGCTCTGGCACAGCCTCTTAGGGGCAGCTACATCAGGCCCTGTTCTTCTTGGTGTCAGAAATAGTTTCTGGACTTGGTGTCTGCAGATGGAGTGGATCTCTAGGTGTGCAGTCTCTGGATGGCCTTTCCTTCAGACTCTGCTCCACTTTGTCCCTGCATTTCCTCTTACAGGAACAATTCTGGATTGCTAACCAAAGAGTACACATGGAAGCACCCATGGCTCCAGCTGCATATGTAGCAGAGGTTTGACTTATCTGACATCAATGTGGGAGGAAATCCTTGTTCTTCTAGAGGCTCGATGATACTGTGTAGGGGAATGCTAGGATGCTGTGATGGAAAAGGGTTGGTGGGTGGCAGAGCACCCTCATAGCAGCAGGGGGAATGAGGTTTCAACTGGAAAGAGGGATAACATTCAAACGTAAATAAATAAAACAACCAATAAAAAAGAAACAAAATTGGAGATGGTAAACTTTCTGGAATAGGATATTATAGGAAATAAGAGCTGTAAGCTATTCCAATAAAGCAGGATAAAAGGCACTACAGTTCTGTACCTTCTGACTGTTTACTGACCAGACACAGTTCTCTTTGTTAGTGGCCCATCTACTTCAATGGGAAGCTTCTCCAATGAGGAGTCAGAAATGCACTATTTTGTGAGAATAAAAATTGACAATTAGGAGCCATTTTAATACATTCACTTAGCATAAATAGAATTATTAAGTTCCGCCCTAGGTTTTATGATTGATCTAAACACATGTTGTTGGTTTCATTTGCAGTGTCAGGAATGGATTCTATTTAGCAGGCCTCATATGCAATAACAAAGTTGTTGGTCACTCCTTTGCAATTTATGTCAGGATTGCACTACAAATTCTGTTAGGCAAATCATAAATTTAGGATTCTGATTTATAGCTGGTTAAAATTGCGGATTAATTCTCTCCTCCATTACTGTGATTATCAACTTTCAGCACTGAAAAAGTTAGCCATTGTAGGTGAAGTTTCTAAGTGAGTACTGCTTTGATTTCTCTATGTTCTCTGAGACTAACATATTGTATTTTAGTATGAGAATTTTCATAGAGGAATTTGAATTCAGCAACATGGCTGTTCTGGCAAGAGATTATATCAAAAGATCTTCTAGGTCTGTGAGACTTATCTGGAATGAATATACATCAGACACCTTTAATGTTTCTGGAAGTAATACCTTTAGTAAACACCTTTAATCTCCAAAATACCAACGTAGGCAATGCTATTGTGCAGAAGAAATCAGCAATGTCTGAAAGTGACATTTAATTAAGGAGCAGACAAAGTAATGAATTATTGAAAGATGTGATAGGATGATTCAGAGATAGATATGTCCAACTCTCATAAGAACAGAAAGAATGCTTCCCAGCCAAAGCCAGACGTAGCCCAGTTTCATCAAGACTGGTGTACTGCCCTCATGTTGCTGGGCGCTCCAAAGAGGAAGAGCCATAGAAAGGCTCTGACTCCTGAGCACAGGGGTGAGTCCATGTTCCCTCTTTACTGTTTACCCCAGAGAAGGCCACACGGAACTCTCAGGGAACAGGTGGCATGGGTGTCTAGAAACAGACACTTCTAGCCCAAGGTCACAGCTGCCCCAGTTACATCAGGAATGATCACTGCCGTGGAAATTCACAGCCTACAGAGAGAGCCAAACACCAGGGAACAATCTCCCTCTGGAGACCACAGGCCCACAGACCCACAGGAGAAACAAGCTACAGTAGGAGACACCAAGATCACCTAGCATTGCCAAAAACAAAATGGCAAGAGGCAAGTACAAGAATCTAAGAAGTGTAAACCAAGACAACATGGCAACATCAGAACTCATATCTCCCAGCATGGCAAATAATGAAAATCCCAGTCACTAGAAAAACATTTTTATACTTAAAATCATACTTCATGATGATGATGGAGATCATCAAGAAGTACATAAATAACACACTTAATGAGGTACAGGAAACTCAGGAGAACACATGCAACAAGTTGAATCCCATAATGAGAAAACACAAAAATCACTTAAAGAGTTAAAAGAAAGCACAAACAACCATTTGAAATAACTTATAACAGAAAGAGAAACAATGAAGAAATCATGAAAGGAGACAACTCTGAAGTTGGAAATCCTAGGAAAGATACAAGGAGTCATAGATGTTAGCATCGCCAACAGAATACAAGACAGAAGAGAGAATCTCAGGAGCAGAAGAAACCATAGAAATCATTTACACAACAGTCAGAGAAAATGCAAAAATCAAAAAGATTCTAAGCCAAAACATCTAAGAAAGCCAGGACACAATGAGAAGACCAAACCTAAAGATAATAGGTGTAGAAGAGAGCAAAGACTCCCAATTAAAAGGCCCAGTAAATATTATAGAAGAAAACTTACCTAACCTAAAGAATGAGATGATCATGAACATACAAGAAGGCTACAGAACCTCAAACAGATTGAACCAAAAATGAAATTCTTAATCAAACGTAACAGTCAAAACGACAAGTGTTCAAAACAAAAAAAGAATACTAAAAGCAGTAAGAGAAAAAAGGACAGGTAACATATAAGGCAGACCAAGCAGAATTACACCAGACTTTTCAACAGAGACTATGAAAGCTAAAAGATTCTGGACTGTCATCATACAGATGCTAAGAGAACACAAATGTCTGCCCAGGTTTCTATATCTAGCAAAATTCTCAATTAACATAGATGGAGAAGCAAAAATATTCTAGGATCAAAGCAAATTTACACACTATCTGTCTACAAATCCAGCACTACAAAGGATAATAGATGGAAAACTCCACCAAAAAGAGGGAAACTTCACCTTAGAAAAAGTAATAAATTAATCTTCTTGCAACAAATATCAAAGAAGAAAAACACAGAAACATAATTCTTACAACAAAATAGCAGAAAACAACAATCACTACTCCTTAATAGCTCTTAACATGAATGAATTCAACTCCCCCAAAAAAAGACCCAGAATATCATATTGGATACAGGAAACTCATCTCAGCAACAAAGACAGGTACTACCTCAGAGTAAAAGGTTTGAAAAAAATTTCTGAGCAAATGGTCCCAAGAAATAAGCTGGAGTAGCCATCCTAATATCAAATAAAATAAAATTTTTAACCAAAAGTTATCAAAAAAGACAAGGAAGGATACTTTTTACTCATCAAAGAAAAAAAAATGTATCAAGAGGATCATTTAGTCCTAAACGTCCATGCTCTAAGTACAAGGGAACCCACATTCATAAAAGAAACTCTACTAAAGCACAAAGCATATATTGCACCACACACAATAATAGTGGGAGGCATCAACACCCACTCCCAACAATAGACAGATCATGTAAACAGAAACTGAACAGAGACACAGTGAAATTAACAGAAGCTATGAACCAAATTGATTTAACAGACTACTATAAAATATTTCATCCTAAAACAAAAGAATATAACTTCTTCTCAGCACCTCACAGCAACTTCTCCAAAATTGACAGTATAGTGGGTCACAAAATAGATCTCAACAGATACAAGAACATTGAAATAATCCCATGCATTCTATCAGATCACCATGTAGTGAGGTTGGTCTTCAATAACAGAAACAACAAAAATCTTACATACACATGGAAGTTAAACAGTGATCTACTCCATGATAGCTTGGTCAAGGAAGAAATAAGAAAGAAATCAAAGACTTTTTATAATTAACAAAAAATGAAGGCACAACATAGCCAAACTTATGGGAAACAATGAAAGTAGTGTTAAGAGGAAAACTCATAGTTCTCAGAGCCTCCAATAAAACACTGGAAAGAGCATACACTAACAGGTGATAGCATACCTGAAAGCTCTAGAGCAAAAAGAAGCAAATACACCCTAGAGGAGTGGAGTGGACGACAGAAAATAATTAAACTTAGAGCCAAAATCAATATAATAGACAGAAAATTAACTATACAAAGAATCAACAGAACCAAGAGCTGGTTTTTGAGAAAATCAACAAGATAGATAAACCCTTAGCCAGTCTAACAAGAGGGTGAAGAGAGAGTATCCAAATTAACTAAATCAGAAATGACAGGGGAGACATAAAAACAGATACTGTGGAAATTTAAGAAATCATCAGATCCTACTACAAAAGCCTATATTCAACAAAACTGGAAAATATAGATAAATGGACATTTTTCTAAACAGATACCAGAATCCAAAGTTAAATCACGATTAGATAAACCATTTAAACAACCCTATAACCCCTAAAGAAATAGAAGCAGTCATCAAAATCCTAGAAACCAAAGAAAGTGATCATTTTAGTACAGAATTCTATCAGACCATCACAGATGACCTAATACAAATATATTCTAAAATTTTCCACAGAATAGATTTACAGGGAATACTACCCAACTCATTCTTTGAAGCCACAATCACATTCATACCTAAATCACATAAATACTTTATAAAGGAAGAGAACTTTTGACCAATTTCCCTCATTAATGCAAAATTTCACAATAAAATTCTCACAAACAGAATCCAAGAACACATCAAAATGATCACTCACCATGATTAAGTAGACTTCATCCCAGGGATGCAAGGATGATTCAACATACTTTAATCCATCAATGTCAGCCACTATTTAAGCAAACTCAAAGAAAAATAAAACCACATGATCATCTCTCTAGATGCTAAAAAGCATTTGACAAAATTTAACACCTCTTCATTTTAAAAATCTTGGAAAGGTCAGGAATTCAAGGCACTTACTTAAATATAGTGAAAGCAATATGCATCCAAACAATAGCCAACATCAAACTAAATAGTGAGAAATGTGAAGCAATACCACTAAAATCAGGGACTAAACTAGGCTACCTACATTCTCCTTAATTATTCAATATAGTACTGGAAGTACTAGCCAGAGTAATCAGATAGCAAAAAGAGGTATAATGGATACAAACTGGAAAGGAAAAAGTCAAAATACCACTATTTTTAGATATGATAGTATAATTAAGTATCCCCAAAAATTCCACTATAGAACTTTTACAGCTGAGAAACACCTTCAGCAAAGTAGCTAAATATAAAATTAACTCAAACAAATCAGTAGCCTTCCTCTATATGAAGGACAAACGGGCTGCAAAAGAAATGAATGGACAACATTCCTAGTAGTCACAAATAATATAAAATACCCCAGTGTGACCCTAACCTAGCAAGTGAAGGATCTGTATAACAAGAACTTCAAGCCTCTGAAGAATGAAATTGAAAAAAAAATTCAGAAGACAGAAAGATCTCCCATGCTCATGGATTGGACGTATCAACATAGTAAAAATGGTCACCTTGCCTAAGGCAATCTACAAATTCACTGCAATCCCCAACAAATTCCTAAATAAATTCTTCATTAAGTTAGAAAGAGCAATTTTCAAATTCATTTGGATTAAAAAAAAAAAAAAAAAAAAAAAAAAAAAAAAAACTAGGATATCCAAAACCATTCTCAAAAATAAAACCTCCCAGAGGAATCACCATCCCCGACCTCAACTTATATTACAGATAAATTGTTATAAAAACTGCATGGTATTGGTACTGAGACAGGCAGGTAGATCATGGAATAGAATCAAAGGTGCAGAAATGAACCCACACAAAGATGGTCACTTGATCTTTGACAAAGGAGCTGAAAACATTCAATGGCAAAAAGACAGCCTTTTCAACAAATGGTGCTTGTTCAGCTGGCAGTCAGCATGCAGAAAAATGCAAATCTATCCTTTCTTAACTCCATGTACAAAGCTCAAGACTAAGTGTATCAAAGACCTCCACATAAAACCAGGTACACTGAAACTAATAGAACAGAAAGTAGGGAAGAACTTAGAACATATAGGCCAGGGGAAATTTTCCCGAACAGAACACCAATGGCTTATGCTCTAAGAAAAGAAATGAACAAATGGAATCTCATAAATTTTCAAAGACAATAAGGCAAAGAACACTGTCAAAAGGACAAAACAAAAACCAACAGAATAAGAAAATATCTTTTCCAGCCCTACATTTGATAGATGGTTGGTATCCAATACATACAAAATACTCCAAAAGTTATACCCTAGAGAATCAAATAATCATATTAAAAATGGAGCACCTTCATATAGTGTTATGCCAAAATGCCTTTAAAAATCTGTATATGTGTTTCTCTATTTTAAAAACTAAAGTTGTAAGACAGAAAAAAAAAAGAAAATTACTTACCAAAAAAATGGTGTACAGAGCTAACCAAAGAATTTTTAGCTGAGGAATATTGAATGTCTGAGATGCACATAAAAAATGCTCAACATCCCTAGTCATCAGAAAAATGCAAACTAAAACAACCCTAGGATTCCACCTCACATCAGTCAGAATGGCTGAGATCAAAAACTCAGGTGACAGCAGATGCTGGCGAGGATGTGGAGAAAAAGAAACACTCCTCCACTGTTTGTGGGATTGTAAACTGATATAACTACTCTGTAAATCATTCTGGTTATTCCTCAGAAGAAATTGTAGTACATATTCATAATGGAGTACTACTCAGCTATTAAAAAGAATGACCTTATGAAATTCCTGTGCAAATGGATGGGACTTGAAGCTATCATCCTGAGTGAAGTAACCCAATCAAAAAAGAACACTCATGTTATATACTCAGTTATAAGTAGATATTAGTCCAAAAATCTCAGAATGCACAAGAACCTATGTGCAGAACTTCTGGAGCTCTAAAAGAGGGAAAGCCAGAAAGTGGATGCCTTAGTCTTTCTTAGAAGGACAAACAAAAAGGTCATGGCAGGCAATAAAGAGAGAAATAGAGGAACATTGATTTCAGAAATGATCACCCAGAGACTGCCTCACCTGGGGATACATCTCGTATTTACCCAATAAACCCAAACAGTCTTGCTGATTCTAAGTAATGCTTACTGGCAGGAACCTGATATGGATGCCTCCTCAGAGGCTCTGCCAGAGCCATATTGATACAGATGAGGATGTTTGCAGCTAACAATCAGACTGAACATAAGGACCCCAATGAATAAGCTAGAGAAAGAATTGAAGGAGCTGAAAGGGTCTGCAACCCTTTCAGAAGAGCAAAGTTTTCAACTAACCAAACCCACCATATCTCCCAGCAACTAAAACACCAAGCAATGTGTTTGTTTGGAAAGACCCATGGCCTGAGGTACATTTGCAACAGAGGATAGCATTTTCTGGCACCAATAGTAGGAGTGGCCTTTGGTCCAGTGAGGGTTCATTCTCCCAGTGTAGGGAAATGCCAAGGTGCTAAGGTGGGAGGGGGTGTTTGGGAGAGGGGCCACCTTCATGGATGTAATTAGAGGGTAAGGGGGGATGAGATTGTGGAAAAGAGATAAAATTGAAATATAAATGCAGACATATCTAATAAAAAACTTGGGAAGAAAAAAAAAAGAACAGAAAGAGAGGCAACTTATGAGAGTAGTGCAGGTTGGGAGGAGTAGTTTTAATAGGACAGTTTTACAGAGACAGGATATAGGTAAAGACAGAATGACCCAGAGAATGAAAAGGAGCTAGGGAATTAGAAATGATTTCTAGTGTTAGGTTGAGGCTAAGCAGAATATTTTACTGAATAGCCAAGAGAAGAGAGTTTGAATCAATCATCTTGGAGAGGAGTAGGAGCCAGAATACCTCAGTTGAACCAGCCAGAGCTCAGAAAGAGCTAGGTAGCTGAGCTTATTCAGCAGTAAGTAAAGGCCTTAAATATTCTAGGCCTAGATTAAATAGAATGGAGGCTAAAGCCCCCAGGCCTAGGTCTAGAAAAAGTTAAATAGGAACAATCTATGTTCAGCCCAGGCCCTGTACTCATAAAGCTTGATTACACTTCTCATCTCATTCATTCATCTAATAAACAAAGATTATTTTACTGGATTTACTGGTAAGTTTTACAGAGAAACCAAGAGTATTTTCTGTATCCTGGAATGTAGTGCAATTCTCTTTCTAGAGGGACATTTCTTTGTAGTATTTTATTGTTTGTTTTTCAGGTGATTCATTAGCAATGCTCTACACAATATGTGTTTAGAATACATATACATATATATGTATATGTATATGTATATATGTATATATACATGTATATATGCATACATTCACTGTTGAGGTATTAGTAAACATTGGCTTTGAACTTCACAAAAAAACAAAAGACAATAAGAAAGAAGAAGCATACTATATGGATATTTTCTACATGTATGTCTACAGTTTTAACAAATATTTCAAGGATTACACAAAAGAAAAAATATTCTACATGAACTTAACATTTATAGTATCTACCTTGTGTGAGGATTGTGAAAATGGGTATTTGATCATATTGAACATTGTTCTAGTAAATGTTCTTGATCTTTCAGTATGTGAATTTTTTAAATGTCCACTCCCATGGTAATAGAATTAGATGGTTTGATTGTTCCAGAAAATAAGATCATTACTAGATTCTTTAGACTGACAGTATTTGTTCTTTTCAGTTCCTCCTTAGTGAGCTGACTATCAGAGAATATGTCCGTAGCTTAAAGTATTATGTGACTGTATCCTAATACAGAGTTTGGACAAGATTATAAGACCCAGACCTGTCATGGAAAATTTCCACCTGTTATTACAGAAGTACTCCACTCAGCTTCAACAAGTTCCTGAAAAACTTTCACTGCGTGGACTCTGATTGTGGTGTGAAGGTTAGTATTTCGTTTTCTGATTTCAGCTTTAGTGTTATATTGAAGAAAAAATTTAATTACAAATGTAACATAAGATAATGTATTCTTTTTCATATTTATATTTATTTGTATATGAAGTGTGTTTATATGGTATGCATTTCTGTGCATGTATGGGCATATGCATGTGTATATGTGTGTTGTGTTTTTATGTGTGAGTTAGGGTAAATATTTGTAGAAATGGGAAAGAAATATTGGGCATAGATATTTACCTTCCACTTATTGGAGACAATTTTTCATGTGAGGTACTAACAACACCAATATGTCAACTTCTTAGGCTTCTGGGTATTCTGCATCCTGTAGTTAGAATGCTGGAACACAATCACAAGCTACCAACTCTGTCTAGGTTTGCTCTAAAGATTTCTACTCATGTTCTCATGTTTGTTCAACTTGTACTTCACCTAATAAACCATCTCTCACTTGACAGAAAGTACTGACCACACAATACCAGCTACCAAATAAAACTTATTTAGTGTGCTACCATATATTTCACTGTTCTCACTTGTTTTAAGCTGAACCAGGTCATAGACATACCATTATAGCAGCAATCACTATTTTTTTTTTAAGAAAAGCATCTTCTAGGAGAATAGCTTGAAGATCAGGATTGTCATGGCCCATTTTTAGTAGCTTCCTCAGTCTACTTTATCCTGATTGATCTCAGTTCTGTAATTTTCTGTGCTGCTGTTAGGCAAAGAGATGGCTATGTGCCACGCTAAGAAGAACATATGCTGGTCACAAGCCCAGGATCTAGGTAGACTGAGGCAGATGACATTGGTAGTGTAGGCAATTATGGGGGCACATTTTCTCTTCCTCTTACTTTTCACTATTCTAAGGTCAAAAGTACCTGGATTCCCTCATTGTTATTAGCAGCAGGGAGTTAAGAAAAAAGGCTTAATTGTTGGGGATCTTTTCTGTCAGGCTCAAGAACCTCTCCCTGGTCAAATGAAAGGCTTGGGGATTGTTAAGTCTTTGTGAAAAAGAAAAGAGAAGGCAAGAAAAGTCATTTACACTGTCAAAACATACATACATACATACATACATGCATGCATACATACATACATACACACATACATATATATACACACACACAAAATGAAGGAGAAATTATTACAGCAAAACTTGTTTTCAAATTTTTATAACTTTTAGACAAAACAATTTCTGTGTAAAAAATTACTTCATAGATAAAATATTGCATAAAAGGGGAGTTACATAAGTTTGTTGATAGCAAATTCAAAGTGGTGTTTTATTCTACAAGTTCAAAGCAACTATTTCATATGACATTATTTATAAAGGTGTACACCTGTGGTTTCATCTTTGGAGCTAATCTAGAGTGAATGTTTTTCCTTGAATAAAAATTTATTCCAAGCCTACTGTCTTACCCTAGTATAATCAGTCTATGACATATAAAGATTTACAGAGTTCTTGTTGCTGTTTTATTCTATAGGGGGCTTGAGATTATAAGTCTTAATTTAAGAGTTAAATAAAAGCATTATTAGAAATTGTGAAATCATTAATTCACTTATACAGTATTACTACATGAGAGTACATTTTCATACATTTCTGCAGAAAATTTCCCAATAGGGTGGACTGATGCCCAGGAATCATTCAGCTATGTAATAAAGACAGGTTAAAAAAGGCATATCAGCAGCAAGAGGGAATCCTGGAATGAAGTCTCCGATGACCTCAACTCAGAATTCATTCATTGTAGCCTGCAAAATAGTGGTCCGTCCTTAGAAAATTCACTTGCTTGCCTCAGCCTGTCATAAATGGCTTCTGTCAATAATACACTGATCCAAATATTCCTCTGTGTGAGGTGTTAATAGTTTCAGGAAAATGACAAAGGGACTGGAGTAGTAGCATTACTGAACTCAGCATTGTAGATCTTGAAAATGCTACTACAAACTTTCCTACGTGATAGACAATGCTATGTTGAAACATTTCACATTTGGGATTTATTATTAGAAATTCTCACTTTATTTTGGTATATCACAATAAGCTTGTCCATGTTATAAAATGTAGGGATGGTTTGGACAGCCATGGCAATACCTGGAATGCACTGAGTTTATTCACAAAGTGGAAAAAGTCTTAGATCTTCTTGGTCACCACTTTCAACAAGAAATCCTGCGTGGGTATTATATTGGAAACTTGCTTAGGAACCACTAAGTATCAGTTTTATTCATCTGGAGTACCCCGGAATCCAATCCTGTGGTGATTTTGTGTCTTTAGCTCTATTTTATTACTCATTTACTCTTACATATGTGTTTTGTAAATACTCTGCTTTATCAGACATTGTGAAATATTGTCACTGATTTGTTTTCTGTTTTGTTTTTGTTTTTTTTTCCTTTTCCTGGGAACTTATGATGACCTCTGTATTCTAACTCTGTTCTGTTATCTCCATTTTGCTAAGTTCTAAGCAATGTTCCATATGTAGATTTTTTAAGTTGTGTAATTTTCTTTTCTTCTTTTTTGTATAGTCCAGGTTTTTCTGCTGAACTTCCTAACTTTATCTTTAATATGAGCAGCAGTTTCTCTACTCTCTTCAGCAAACATAAATAATTGATATATTTTGCTGTACCTGTCTCTTGAGCTACTTCCAGATTGCTGTCATACATTTTCCTAGTTAAATGACTAGTGAATCATCTCATATTACATGACAAATACAACTCTCACAGTATGTTTCATTATACTATTCAGGGATCGACAGACACACTGTTCTAATCTTTCTTGTAGAATGGAGTGTAGATTAATTGTCATCAGATAGGCTTCATCCAGTAACTTATGGGAGGAAGCTGATGAAGAGATCTAAAGACTTATGCTCAGGGAATCCTGTGGAAGAGGGGAAAAAGGAACTGTAGTAGACAGAAGAGTCAAGTATACCACAAACTGAGCTTTAAAAGTGAGGAAATACTTCTAATTTACACAATATAATTTTCAGCTGAACAAAAAAGCATATTGAATCCCTCCTTGTTACTTAGACTCTTGGGAACTCTGGGTTGTAGTATGATTGTCTTTAACTTTACAGATAATATCCATTTATAACTGAATATTATCTTCGTGAGATTGGGTTACCTCACTCATGATTATTTTATTCTGGTTCTATCCATTTGCCAGTAAATTATATGATGTCATAATTTTTAGCAGCTGTGTAATATACCACTGTGTAATTGTCCCATATTGCCTTTATGTATTCTTCTGTTGAGGGAAATTTAGGTTGTTTATTTTTTGTCTGTTATAAATAAAGCTTGCTAAGAAAGTAATTCAGAAATGGTACTTGTAGTAGGATGGAACATCTTCTGAGTATATGTCCAGAAGTGGTATAGCTGGGTCATAAGGTAGATCAACTCCTAACTTTTGATAGATTGCCATAGTGATTTCCAAAGTGGTTGTACACATTTTCACACCCATCAGCAATGAAGGAGTGTTTCCTTTCTTCAACATTATTGCCAGACTGAGCTGCCACTTTTATTTTGAACTTAAAAATTCTGAAGTTGTATGATAAAATCTCATAGTTATTTTGACTTACACATCTTAGATGGCTAATGATGCTGAATATTTTGTTAATTGTTTCTCTGTTATTGAGAAGACAACGATTTTTAAAGAGTTGTTTAGTGCCACTATGAACCAGGTCAAGAGCATAAAACCTACTTCAGTAAATTTTAGTGTTATCTCCTATCTCACCAATAGAGCAAAGTTTACTCACAAAACAGATAAATAGATTGCCTAGATGAGAATGTTAATGGCATCTCCACAATAGATTGATAACAATGTTCAGATGATTATTTGACAAATACAGTTGTCTGTAATAGCAAATCAAGTTGACACCTAAAATTTAATGCTAAAAATTTCATCTAGAGCCATGATTTTTGGGCAAATGAACTTTCCTAACATTATTCTTTGAGTAAATGTTTGTCAGTATCAGATTTTCTAGATTTTACAGATTTTATAGCTAGTAATATGATTGAACTCATAATTCCTTAAGGTCTATTCTTAATAGTCACTTGTAAAGGCACTTCTAAAAAAAGTGTTTTGGGGGGGGAGGAGAGGTTTGGCCTGAGAAACTCATATAAATTTTAAACAATAATCTTCCATAAATTTTTTGAGGCACATTATTTTTAACAATGAACAAATTAATTATTCAGTAAAGTTTGATTAATTAAACAGATTTGAAAGAAACCTTCTTTTTGAAGTTTAATACAGATTTACATTGAATCCAAAAGCTGTCAGAATCATTAGATAATTATTTTGGTGGGTGTATGAAATATAATATACTGGTTTTATTTAAATCCCAGCCTAATCCTTCTTTATGAGAATTAAAGTAATTCAAAAGAATTAATTCCAGGTAGATGATTGATTTATAGAGTTCTATTTTTGAGTATCACCTTTATTGCAGAATAAATGTATTTTTGCTAGGTCTCGCCTTTTAATGAGTTGGAAATTAAAATGAACCTTAATTTTAAACTTAGTATTCAAAGGAAGAAGATAATTGTCCTTATTGACTCCTTATAATCATCTGTAAACCAGGTTATTATGCAATTTTCTTTTTAATTATGAAAAATGCAATACTTCAAAAATTTCATCTCATAATTTGCCACTTTCCATGTGAGCCACTTTGGGATGTTTCTGAAGGACGTGAAGTGATGTGTGAATAAGATGCTTGTAAGCTTAATGGAAGGTTCAAAACACTTCTTTTTCTGACAAAACAAATTGCACTGATTTAATAGTTTCCAAACTTTCAATCAATAACTAATAATATTTATTTTTCCTTCCAGATATTTACAAGATTGAGCACTTAGTCTTAACAGAGATTACAAATTTAAGCCTTTCTCAGAGTACAATATAATTGTACTACTGTAAATACCTTAATATAACTAAATACTTTGATATCTATTTAATGAGCAAAACTTAATTTGGAGTTTACAAGTTTGAAAATCTATGAATAATTCTTTTTTCTTCCTATGTAACTTATATCACAGCACAAGGACAATTTAGCATTCAAATTACAGAAATATAAACTTTTATTCTAATATACATTAAAATGTAGATTCAAGGTCAAAGTGTCAATAGCTTCTTAATATAATGCGAGCAAGTGCAAAATCAGAGTAATTTAAATAAAAACAATGACTTCATGTAATTTTTAGGTAAATGGATGTAACTAGAAAGTACCATCCTGAATGAGGTAACCAAAACACAAAAGGATATACATGGTATGTACTCACTGATAAGTGGGTATTGGCCTAAAATTTCAGAGCATCCATGATATAATTCACAGACCATATCAAGTTCAAGACATAATATAATATCACTAATCAATATTTACATTCTCTGTCTATAAAACCATGGACCTGAGCAACCATTATTATATATAGGGCTGATAACATTTAAGTAACCTTTGCCTTTTTACTTGTTTAATTCAAATATTAGAAAAATGATAATTTTTCAAAATGATGTTCATTTGCATATAAATGTGTGTATACATTTTCTTAAAAACTTATTTAAGAAATAATACAATATATAGACTTAATTTCTGACTTCTGTTTATTTAACATTTCATTCATCATTCATATTATGGTAGTTACCATGACCTGGTTTATTTTTTTTAACATTGTCAAATTGGAGTATGTTTTATGATTTTCTAACACTTTATTTTAAATAATAATCAGTTGATGGACACTAGAGTTATATCCATTCTTTGTCTTCTATGAATATCATGACTTTGAACACTTAACATACATGAATATGTATAAGTGTAAATATTTATATATACATATAATTTAATTTTTGCAACATAATTACATTGCAAGAAATTAAAATGCCATAAGTCTACTATGTGTATTTTGAAACCATGGAGGCTTGTCCTGCTTTTTTCTCTAAGTAGCTGCTTTGTTTTGTTATGTTTTTTTTTAACTGGGAATGAACAACTATTTCAATATATTACCATCCTTATAAAATTGTCTTTGTGAGTATGCAACTGCCTAGCAGTGAAGAATACAGAAAATATTTTAACTGGAAGAGTTAGTATTATGTAACAGATGTTAAAATCAGGTATATATGTGCATATACATATGTAACATATAGTACCTCTGGCACTAGCATTTATTTATTAAACTAAATTATATATAAAATATGCTTTCAAGTACTAGTATTTAATAACTTTTTGGTGTTAAGTATAGATATATAACTAATAAGTTTATGTATATCTTTGTATATAGTACATATTATAAGTTGTATGAAATATATTTTTCTATATATCTGCCTATTAATTAAGGGGTAAAAAACGGATATAGTATTTTAATTATCATAGTAATATATTTAAAATATATATAAAATAATAAATTTTTATCATAAAACTAATTCTTTAAAACGATGTAATTTTTTCTTCCATATATGTCATTAATGATATATTAGCTCATAGAAGTATTTTGGGTTACAATTTAGAAAGTATGAGAACATGTGACAGATAAAATGCTACTTAGATATGCTTTTGTTCTTACAATTTGATCAGAAGGCATTATTTTAAATTTTCCTGTAGAAACATTTATTTGTCAATACTGATATCAACTATATTGTGACTAATAGCAAAAATTTGAGTGAATTGTATTTTTAATGTAAATATGTATTGTTTTATATTAAATAATAATTGTTAAATAGTAGTAAACAGAAATGGAGATAAGACTTAAGACTAAATATCAAGCCTTTTAATAATGATGCATTTTATTTAGTAATATGGAGTGAATTGTGGCTTGTCAAAAATACTGATTGGGTTGTACCGAATAGCCTTCTGCTTCAGGTTGGTCACTTCTTTAAAGATTTGATTCCTCAGACTGTAATTTGGAAAAGTTAGTGAGCATCAAATACTTAGTTTTTGTTTGTTTGTTTGTTTTGTGTGTGTGTGTGTATGTGTGTATGTGTGTGTGTGTGTGTGTGTGTGTGTGTGTGTGTGTGTGTGTGTGTGTGAGATCTATATGACTATAAGAGCAATTTTACTTTTTAAAACTTTTATTATTATTTTATTAATTTTTCTTTGCTTTTATTTGGTATTTTCTTTATTTACATTTCAAATAATATCCCAAATTTCCTGCTTCCCCTCTGAAAACCCCTATTCCATTTCCCTTCCCCCTATTTTTTGAGGGTGACCCCGCACCGATCAACACACTCCCTCCTGCCTTCCCACCCTGGCATTCCCCTACATTATAGTATCAAGACTGAGGGCTTCTTCTCTCATTGATGCTCAACAATGCCATCCTGTGCTATATATGCAGCTGGAGTCATGGATTCCTACATGTGTACCCTTTAGTTGGTGATTTAGTCCCTGGGAGCTCTGGAGCTCTGGTTTGTTGATATTGTTGTTCTTCATGTGGTGTTGCAAGCCCCTTTAGCTCCTCCAACCTTTTATCTAACTGTTCCATTTGGGACCCTGTTCTCAGTCTAATGGTTAGCTGATAGCATCTGCTTCTATATTTGTCAGGCTTTGGCAGAGCCTCTCAGGAGACAGAAACATCAGGTTACTGTCAGTATTCACTTCTGGCATCAGCAGTATTGACTGGTTTTGGCTGCTATACATGGGATGGATGCCCCACATGAAACAGTCCCTGGATGACCTTTAATCCAAGAAATCATCAGTTCCTGTTACAAAAGCCTATATTCAACAAAACTAGAAAATCTAGAGGAATGGACAATTTTCTAGAGAGTTACCAGGTACCAAAGTTAAATCAGGATCATATAAACCATCTAAAAAAACCCATAAACCCTAAAGAAAGAGAAGCAGTCATCAAAAAGCTCTCAATCAAAAATAAAGCCCAGGATCTGATGGGTTTAGTGGAGAAATCTATCAAACCTTCATAGAAGACCTAATACCAACACTCTCCAAACTTCATAATATAGAAACATTGGGAATACCACCCAACTCATGTTTTGAAGCCACAATTACACTCATTCCTAAATCACACAAAGGTCCTACAAAAAAAAGAGAACTTTAGACCCATTTCTCTCATGAACATTTATGCAAAAATACTCAACAAAATTCTTGCAAACCGAATGCAAGAACACATCAAAGCAATCATTCACCATGACCACATGGGCTTCATCTCAGGTGTGTAAGGATAATTTAACATATGGAAATCCATCAATGTCATCCACTACATAAACAAACTCACAGAAAATAATCACATGATTATCTCTCTAGATGCTGAGAAAGTATTTGACAAAATTCCACACCCCTTCATGTTAAAAGTCTTGGAAAGACTTGGAAATTCCACTAAAATCAAGGACTAGACAAGGCTGTCTTCTCTATCTCTCTACAAATTCAATATAGTACTTGACGTACTAGCCAGAGCTATAAGACAAAGAAAAGAGGTCAAGGGGATACAAATTGAAATGTAAGAAGTGAAAGTATCACTATTTGCAGATGATAGTATACTTAGATGTCTTATATGTCATCCTAAAAATTTTACCACGGAACTTCTACAGCTGATAAACACCTTCAACAAAGTGTCTGGATATAAAATTAATTCAAGCAAATCAGTAGCTTTCTTCTACTCAAAGGACAAATAACCTGAGAAAGAAATTAGAGAATTGACACCATCACAGTAGCTACAAAGAATATAAAATACTTTGGTGTGACCCTAATCAAGCAAGTGAAGGATCTGCACAATAACTTTAAGCCTCTGAAGAAGGAAACTGAATAAGATCTCAGAAGATGAAATGATCTCCCATGTTTCTGAATTAGAAAGATCAACATTCTAAAGGTCGTCATCCTGCTTAAGGCAATCTACAAATTCAATGCAACCCCCATCAAAATTCCAATTTAATTTTTCATAGAGTTAGAGCAATTTGCAACTTCATTTGGAATAATAATAAAAAAAACCTAGGATAGTAAAAACCATTCTCAACAAAATAAAAAACAGCAACACCAATGAAAAACAAAACAACAAAGCAAAACAAACTTAATCACCATCACTGACCTAAAGCTGTATGACAGATCAATCCTTATAAAAAAAAAACTGCCTGGTATTTGTACAGAGACAGGTAGGTAGACCAATGGAATCGAAGACACAGAAATGAATGGATACACCTATGGTCACTTGATCTTTGACAAAGGGGCTAAAAATATTAAATTGAAAAATGAACAGCTTCTTCAACAAATGGTGCTGGTTCAACTGGCAGTCAGCATATAGAAGAATGCATATTCACCCATTCTTATCTCCTTTTATAAAACTCAAGTCCAAGTGGATCAAAGACCTCTACATAAAACCAGATACACTGAAACTAATAGACCAGAAATTTGAAAAGAGCTTAGAACATATAGGCACAGGGGAAATTTTCCTGAACAGAACACCAATGGCTTATGCTCTAAGATCAAGAATCGACAAATGGTACCTCATGAAATTAAAAAGTTTTGTAAGCAAAGAACACTGTCAAAAGACAAAACAAATAGGGAAAAGATCTTTACCAGTCCTACGTGTGATAGAGTTCTAGTATCCAATATATATAAGGAACTAAAGAAGCTATATTGTAGATAATCAAAGAATATTTTAAAAAATGGGGTACAGGGCTACACAGAGCCTTCCCAATGGAGGAATATCTGATGGCTGAGAAGCACCTAAAGAAGTGATTAACACCCATAGTCATCAGAGAAATGTAAATAAAAAAACCCCTAAGATTCTTCCTCAATCCCATCAGAATGGCTAAGGTAAAAAACTCAGGGGACAGCAGATGCTGGCAAGGATGTGGAGAAAGAGGAACACTTCCCACTGTTGGAATTTAAACTCATGCAACCACTCTAGAAATTAGTCTGGTGGTTTCTCAGTAAATTGATCATAGTGCTACCTGAGGACACAGCTATACCACTTCTGGACATATACCCAAATGTAGCTCCAATTTCTAACAAGGACACATGCTCATAGCAGCCTTATTTATAATAGCCAGGAGCTGAAAAAAAAAAAAAAAAAAAAAAAAAACAAAAAAACAACAACAAAAAAAAAAAAAAACAAAAAAACAGATGTTCTTCAGCAGAGGAAGGGATTCTAAGTTCAAAGTGTTATTCTGACACCTTTATTTGATGAAGAAGGCACCCAGTCCTTAAATATGGGCATAAGAATGGTCTCATTAGCAGAGATGTGGTACTCAAATTAGCAACATTACAAGTGAAGAAGTATGCAGGAAATTCTTGATTTACATGACTTATCTTTGGATGGTATCTTTAAGTAGCTTCATTTATCTTTGTCTGTAACATCTACCAGTGCCTTGTCTCACAACCCTAAATACTCATTTTTGTCTTCTATGTATTTTGTGCTATACTTATGTTTACCTCTGTATATTTCATTATTTCTTTGCCCGTTAGCTTTCTAAGAGGCTCTCTCATCCAAACCCAAGAACTATTGTTGATGCCAAGAAGTGCTTACTGGCAGGAACCAGATATGGATGCCTCCTCAGGGGCTCTGCCAGAGACATACAGATACAGCTGTTTATGCTTGTAGCTGACTGTCGGACTGAACACAGGGACTCCCATGAAGGTGCTGAAGAAAAAATTGAAATAGCAGAAGGGGTCTGCAATCTCATGGAAAGAATATTATCAATGATCGAAACCCTCCACAACTTCCATAAACTAAAACATCAAATATTGAGCACCCATGGCTCCAGGTGCATATGTAGCAGAAGATAGCATTGTCTAGCATCAGTGTGAGAAGAGGCCCTTGGTACAGTGAGGGCACATTTTCCCAATGCAGAGGAATGCAAAGGCACTGAAGTGGAAGGGGTGATTAGGAGAGGGCATAACTTCCTGGAGAGAGGGGGATGGGGAGGGGGATAACATTTGAAATGTAAATACAGAGAGTAGCAAATAAAAAAGAAAAGGACAAAAAGAAATAGAAGTCTGGATGAATAAAAGAGAAATTCCTCCTCCTCCTCCAGCTCCTTTTCCTCCTACTCCTCCTCCTGCTCCTCTTCCTCCTCCTCCTGATCCTCTTCATCCTCCTCCTCCTCCTTTTTCTTTTAGTAATTACCCATGTATCTACCTATTTGCTTTTCCTTATTCTGGGTCTCATTCAGCATATTATAAATATAGTACATCAACTACTAAACTAGCTTAGTTTCTAACTATAACAACTGGATTACTTTCTCTCTCATAAAGACAGGAGTGCACAGCTTGTACAAATGAGTCTAAAATAATTGAAAACTCTTCTTCAAGCTCCCACACTTAATATTTTGCAGTATTTTCCATCCTTGTGTTATAAAAGGTAAAAATTAGTCTTGGCTGTTAACTTCACTAAGTTTGGAAGCAACTAAGAGACATAGGTCATGCCTCTAATGGATTATATCAATTGATATGGGAAGACAGCCTGGATGTAAGTCTAGCAGCCAGAGGCTTAATTATAAAGGGTTTAAGTAGAAGTTTTATCTTTGCTTCTTTGTCAACTGTTTTCCTGGTAGTTTCCCCTACTTCAGTGCTATGACTGGCCTTTGTCATGTTTCTAATGGGTGACAAAGACTAGAAACTCTCACATAAATCTTTCAAACATTCTGGACTTCTAAGTTTCAGTGCTAGCCTGGGAAATCAGAGGGATATAACCTTGTGAATCAGAAGGTAGTTGTTCTAAACCTCCCTAATATAAAGATATTTCTGCTGGACTAACCAGACTATTGTAAAAGCCAATATAATAAATCTTTTGGCATATTCATTTTGTCAACTCAGTTTCTGCTAGATTCTGTATGATGCTGATTATATTTTTAAAATCATACAGACAGTTAATAGTTTCTTAACTTCTTTTATTCATATAACTAGTTTTATTTTTGTCACAGTAAAGAAGCCATTCTTTACAAACTGGGAAGTGAATGTTCATGTTATCAATGTTTAGTGCCATTCTGAAATCTTTATCATTGAAAGAGGAACACCCAGAATTCTTTAAATTACTACTGAAATAAATGCATGTACTGGCCATTATCTGCTGTGCTTTAAGTTACATCAGTGATGATACCTCAACGGTCTGGGATGCAGACCAAATATTGTGCAGTGTACTAAAACCAAGTGATGTGCTCACATTTGTACTTTCTCAGATCAATTAGTCCTAGTAAGTTCTTAGTGACAGTAAGTTATTATTATAAAATATGGATAGAAAATAGATTTTATAATAACTGTAGCTGAAAACCAGGCATCACTTTCCTTGTACTGTCACAAAGTGAGGGACATCCACTGATTTATAATTCTTGCATGTGCACATTCCAAACACAACTTTGAAAAATTGAGCATCAAACTCAATTGAAAATATTTCCTCAAAAATACAGCTGAGTACCCCAACTCCTTGGATCTTTATTGACTGTTGTTGCTAAAGAAAGCTGCTTCCATTGGCAACACGTTGTGAAATTTTGTAATTCAGTCTATAGCTCCTTCAAAACACAGTGTCAGCATGCACAAAGGCATGATGTTCCTTTTGATAATCTATTTCTTAGTACTCTTATCAAAGGAATGTCTCTTTGTCTTAGTGAGAATACAAATGGAGAAGATCAATATATTTATTGTGCATGAGACCATATCAGAAAATATTCTTATAAGGTACTTTTATAACTTTCTTAAGAGTAGAAGTGAAATTCTGGCATTTTCAACTGCTATTGAAGAGTGCAGTAGTTTCCATACTTGATTTAACCATAATAATCCAGGCATTTAGCATTGCTCAAGTTATCAACAGTAACTCAGAATTTCTGAAAAAATACCTGATTTTAATAACTTCTAATTGTATCTATCTTCTTTATCTTCCTTCAATTACCACAACTTCATAGTGGAGCAAAGAAGTTGCAACTAATAATGTCATAGGACCACCAAAAGTCAAACACTTGTTCAAATCAGTTATTTTTTTCTAAAATTAATATTGTGGCAGAGATAAAGTTGGAAATTATCAATTGTTAATTTGTGAAATGTATTGTTTTTGGTATGTACTCAGGTTACATAATGTCTTGCACAGAACAAAAAATAAATCCAGGCATGAGAGCAAAAAATAATTAGGGAAATACTAAATCATTGTTGGTTATCAAAATTGAAGAAGAAAGCCAGTTGATATAAGTAAAGAATATAAGTAGAAAAAGTTAAACTACTTTTGAAAAAAAAATCTCTGCAACACTTCTTGACCCTTAGGCAATGTCTATGGAAATATTTCTTAGAAAAAATGCAGCTATTTAGTAGAATGACTACACATTAAAGGAAAGTATATGGTTCTTCCTTTTGGTAATACTCGAATAGTCTTTTTGATTTGATAACAAATTATAAAAATTGCAAAATGCAATAATTGTTCCTTGTTAATCAGGGAAGAAGATTTTGCTTCAATGGGTGGTAAATGTGATTTGATCTAAGATTATATCACAGTTTACCATTATCTGAGGTACCTATAGTATCTTTCCAGTTCCTAAATATATAATAGAGATAAAATGGTGGAGGTTGGCAACACGAAGCTACACACATTGACTCTCTGACTAGTGGAAAAGAATAATGGCAAAGGACTGAAACAAAGATCTTTGAACATCATTGTAGGTGATGCATTAAAGATGTTTACCATTCCTAGGGTACTGTTCATATAATCAAACTTGGGCATCTGTGGAGAAATGCATGCATTTCTCCTTAGTACCTTGTGGTAACAAATACTTCAAGTACACATAATGTCTCATATAACCTATGTGCTATTCACAAGCACTTTAAACCATTGTTTCAATAACATACTTGCTATGCAAATAGATTCTATACTATAATTCTTGGAGAGTAATAAGAATTACTTACCTTTATTCTGAGCATTTTAATAAGGTATTGGTCTAGTCTACCAATGTATATTGATACAGGTTTATTATGATTAACAACGTCTTAAAATATGAGCCATTGGTTCTACCAAAATATTGTTTAATTTTGTTTCTCTGGTTGTACAGAAGGTAAAAAAAATGTTAAAAATGCAATTAATATATCCAAATGGGTGGAGTCTCCATTTCAGAATGAATTGACATGTCTCTGGACATTTGATATACATTTATCAAATTAAGGAATGCCTATTCACGAGGCCTGGTGAGACAGCACTGCAAGTAGCCAGGGTGCAGAGAGGTCTGGGCCAAGCATGTGGAAAACATGAACCCCAAATTGATTCAGGGGAGCAGGAACTCTAGCATAGTGACATGGTTTCAAGCCAGAAGGCCCTCACATGTAGACCAAACGCTCAGACCATTTGCCACAGGGAACAGCAGAGATTCAGGGATGCAGGCCAGGTACACACAAGAGACAGGAACCAATCATTGTCAGTAAGACCACATATAATCACAGACAACAAGATGGCGAGATGAAAGCAAAAGAACTTACAAAATGGAAACCAAGACAACCTAGCAACATTAGAACCCATCTCTCTCATCACAGAAAAAAATAGAATGCTAAAAACTCCAGAAAAAGAAGAATCAGACCTGAAATCATACCTCAAGATGATGAAGGAGATCTTTAAACAAGAACAGGAGGAAAAGCATAATGAAATAAAAGCTTTTAAAGAGGAAACATGAAAAACACTCAAAGAAGTCAAAGAATTAGAGGAAAACAGAACCAAAGAGATGAAAGAATTGAAGAAGGAATTTCAAATGGAAATGGAAACAATAAAGAAAACACTAAAAGAGACAACCCAGGAGGTAGAAAATCTGAAAAAAGTAATCAGGAGTCACAAATGCAAGCATCTCAAACAGACTACAAGAGATGGAAGAGAGAATCTTGGGGGTAGAAGACAACATGGAAAAAATAGACAAAATAGTCAGAGAAGATGCAAAAGCCAAAAAGTTCCTAACCCAAAATGTCCAGGAGATCCAGAACACAATGAGAAGACCAAACCTAAGGATAATAGGGATAGAAGCAGGCAAAGGATATCAAATAAGAGGCACAGTAAATATGTTCAACAAAATCATAGAAGAAAACTTCCATACCCTTAAGAATGAGACGACCGTGGGCATAAAAGAAACCTGCAGAACTCCAAATAGAGTAGACCAGAAAAGAAATTCCTCCTGATGTATAATAGTCAAAACGCCAAGTGCCCAAAGCAAAGAAAGAATACCAAAAGCAGTAAGGAAAAATGGTCATGTAACAAGTAAAGGCAGACCAATCAGAATCAAACTCTACTCCTCAACAGAGACTATGAAAGCTAGAAGGACAGATATCATGCAAACCATAAGTGAACAGAAGTGTCAGCTCAAGCTGCTATACCCAGCAAAACTCTCAATCACAATAGATGGAGAGACCAAGATATTCCAGGACAAAACTAAATTAACACAATATCTGACAACAAACACATCACTACAGCAAATTATAGGTGGAAAACCCAACACAGGGAGGGAAACTACATCCTAGTAAAAACAAGAAAGTATCTAAGCAAGAAAACCAAAAGAAGAAGGACACATAGGCACAATTCTACCAAAAGCACAAAAATAGCAGGAAACAGCAACCACTATTCCTTAATATCTGTTAGCATAAATGGACTCAATTCCCCAATATAAAGGCATAGGCTATCAGACTGGATAAACAGAATCCACCATTCTGCTGCATACAGGAAACTCATCTCAGAGACAAAGACAGACACTATCTCAGAGTAAAAGATTGGGAAAAGGACCTTCCAAGCAAACGGCTTTAAAAAAACAAGCTGGAATAGCCATTCTAGATTCTCAACCAAAGGTTATCAAAAAAAGATAAGAAAGTTTTACAGTATCCTTGTTCAGTTTCTGTTTCCATGATCTGTCCATTGGTGAGAGTGGGGTATTGAGGTCTCTCACTATTATTTTGTGGGACGCAATGTATTTTTTGAGCTTTAGTAGGGTTTCTTTTATGAATGTGGGTGCTTTTGTATTTGGAGCATATATGTTAAGGATTCAGAGTTCCTCCTGATAAAATTCCGCTGTATTGAGGAAAAAGTGTCCTTCCTTATCTTTTTTGATAACTTTTGGTTGAAAATCTACTTTATTTCATATTAGAATTGCCACTCCAGCTTGCTTCTTGGGGCCATTTGCTTGGAAGGTTTTTTTCCCAACCTATTACTCTGAGATTGTGTCTGCCTTTGTCTCTGAGATGAGTTTCTTGTATTCAACAAATTGCTTGGTTTTGTTTAAGTATCCAGTCTGATAGCCTATATCTTTTCCTTGGAGAATTGAGTCCATTTATGTGGACAGATATCAAGGAATTGTGGTTGCTGTTTCCTGCTATTGTTGCGTTTGGAAGTTGAATTGTGCCTGTATGTCTTTCTTTTTTTGGTTTTCTTGCTTAGGAGTTTTAACAACTCAAAGACTGTGTAAAGTTCAAGAAAAGAAAAAAAAAAAAAACATTATGTTTACTCCTTACACACCAAGAAAATTTTGACTAACTCCAGGTTACATCCTGTTTTACATGTACTTTATGCTCATTGTAATTACTAAGACCTTAATGCATACTATCAAACCTTAAAAGAACACATCAAAAAGATTGTTCACTATGATCAAGTAGGCTTCATCCCTGGGATGCAGGGATGGTTTAATATATGGAAATTCATCAGCATAATCTACCATATAAACAAACTCAAATAAAAAAACCACATGGTCATCTCACTAGATGCTGAGAAAGCATTTGACAAATTTCAACACCCCTTCATGTTAAAAGTCTTGGAAAGAACAGGAATCCAAGGCCCATACCTAAACATAATAAAAGCAATATAAAGCAAATCAATAGCTAACATTAAACTTAATGATCAGAAACATGAAGTAATCCCACTAAAATCAGGGATTAGACAAGGCTGCCCACTCTCCCCCTACCTATTCAACATAGTACTGGAAGTCCTGGCTGGAGCAATTAGACAGCAAAAGAAAAACAAATTGGAAAGGCAGAAGTAAAAATATCACTGTTTGCAGATGACATGATAGTGTATTTAAGTGACCCCAAAAATTCCACCAGAGAACTTCTACAGCTGAAAAAGTAGTTCAGCCAAGTGACTGGATATAAAATTAACTCAAACAAATCAGTAGCATTCTTCTACTCAAAGGACAAACACAGGGAGAAAGAAATTATAGATAAGATATCATTCACAGTAGTCAAGAATAATATGAAATACCCTAGTGTGACTCTAAGCAAGTCAAAGAGCTGTATAAAAAGAAATCCAAATCTCTGAAGAAGGAAATAGAGGAAGATCTCAGAAAAAAGAAAGATATCCCATGCTAATGGATTGGAAGAATCAATATTGTAAAAATGGCAATTTTACCAAAAGCAATCTAGAGATTCAATGCATTCCCCAACAAAATTCCAACCCAATTTTTCAGAGTTGGAAAGAGCAATGTGAAATTTCATCTGGAATAACAAAAGACCTAAAATAGCAAAATCCATCCTCAACAACAAGAAAATATCTATGGGAATCACTGTCCCTGACCTCAACTTATATTCCAAGGCAATTGTTTTAAAAACTACATGGTACTGGTGCAGAGATAGGCACGTGGATCAATGGAGTAGAACAGAAGATCCAGAAATGAGCTCTCACTTATATGGTCACTTGATTTTGACAAAGGAGCTGTAAACATTCAATGGAAAGAGGAAAGCCTTTTCAAAGATGATGTTGGTCCAACTGGCACTCAGCATGCAGGAGAATGAAAATAGACCCTTTCTTATCTCCTTGCACAAAGCTCAAGTGCAAGGGGATCAAAGATCTTCACATTAAACCTGGTACATTGAAACTATTAAAAGAGAAATAGGGAAAACCTTAGAACACATAGGGATTGGAGATAATTTCCTGGACAGAATACCAATGGCTTGCACTCTAAGGTCAAATATTGACAATTGGGACTTAATTAGATTGCAAAGTTATTATAAGGCTACAGACACTGTCAAGAAAACAAAATGGCAGCCAACAGATTGGGAAAAGATTTCTACTAACCCCGCATTTAATAGAGGCCTAATATCCAACGCATACAAAGAACTCAAGAAGGTAGACACCAGAGAATCAAACAACCCTATTAAAAATGGGGTACAGAGCTAAACAGAAAGTTCTCAATTGAAGAATATTGAATGGCTGAGAAGCATCTAAGAAAGTGCTCAACATCCTTAATCATCAGAGATATGCAAATCCAAAAATCCTGAGATTCCACCTCACACCAGCCAGAATGGCTAAGATCAAAAATTCAGATAAGAGCAGATGCATGTGGAAAAAGAGGACCACTTGTCCACTGTTGGTGGTGATGTAAACTGGTACAACCACTCTGAAAACCAGTCTGGTGGTTCCTCAGAAAATTGGACATAATACTACATGAAGACCCAGTTATTCCACTTTTGTGCATATACCCCAGAAACCCTCCAACATACAACAAAGTCACATGCACCACAATATTCATAGTAGCCCTATTTATTATAGCCAGAAGCTGGAAAGAATCCAGATGTCCTTCAGTAGATTAATGGATACAAAATTATGGTGTATTTACACAGTGGAGTACTACTCAGCTATCAGAAACAATAACTTTATGAAATTCTTAAGAAAGTGGATACATCTAGAGAATATCATCCTAAGTGTGTTAACCCAGTCACAAAAGAACAGACATAATATGCAGTCACTCATAATTGGATACTAACTCCATAAAGCTCTGAACATCCCAGAAACAACTCACAGACTATATAAAGTTCAAGAAAAACGGAAGCCAAAAAAAAAAAAAAAAAAAAAAGGAAAACCTGTTATGCTTAATCTTTACACACCAAAAAAAAAACTTTCACAATTTCCAGGTTCCATCTTGTTTACATGTATTTATGCTCATTGTAACTAGTAAAGTTTCACTGCATACTTACTATCAAACCTTTAAGAAAAAGTGAATGCCTATTCATGTTACCTATCAAGGAATACACAGTAGCATTTGTCATTTTGATAGTTTTCAAAAGTCTATATTATAGCACAGCCCCTTTGTCTTCTAGAATTTATTAAAAGTAAATATTTCTCAATATTGCTAAGTAAAATATATGTAGACTTAAGGGTGATACATAGTCGTCAATAATATTTTTGAATATACTACCTTAGAGATGTTCCTGACTTAATAACGGTAGGCAGCATTGTGTCCTAGTTCATTCACAAGGAAAGCCAATTGATTCCGTTTCTACAGGGACTGCCAGGAAAAGATGTCATGGTGAGCAGCTTTCTTGCATAAGGAGCATTCTGCACTCTGCTGAACTCTGTTATTTTATACCATTTACACAGTAACCTCTCACTCAGCCAGTTTTCAGTTAGAAACAAAGCAAGTGGTAGCTCAATAATAATTATAGGCTGTGGTGAAAGTACTCTTCCTCTTTAACTTATAATCACTAGATACAACTGCACATAATGTGACTGTGGCAAACAGAGATGCCTCATAGATCCTCTATCCAGGACAAAGTAAATATCTCAATGAAATCTTGTATAATTTTGAGAAATAATTCTTTTCTTCTGGTATGACCTATGTTATCCTTTGAGAGAAAGTTTATTTTTGGAATAATATGCTTTTATTGTTATTTTCTCTTTTATAGGATCAATATTTAGTGTTCTACCAGTTTTGATATAATACATAATATGAAATTAAACATCTTGTTACCCCATCCTGGACTATAGCAAACTAGATGTAGAACACTTGACTGTTAATGGTGATTTTGTTTAATATGAAAGACTATATATTTTGGGTCTACTTTGTAGCAATTAACCATCAAGAACAAACTTCAAAGACAAACTCAAATGTAGGTTGGGTAGATGGCTGATTATATAAAGCACCTGCTGTGCAATCTTAAAAACGAATAATAAAATTAAAATTCTATAAATGCTTCAAAACTAAGGGAATGAGAAACTACAGAAGACATTGGATATTGACTTCTGGAGTATTTGCACACTCACACATGAAAGACAAAAGAACAGCTGAGAAATCTGTAGGTAGAAGAGTCTAGAAAGCACGTTTTTGTTACAGCAACTTTTTATAATTATTTTTCTTTGGCAAGTTTTCCAAGTTCTGATAGGTAAGTAGTAAAATACTGTGGTCTTTTTTTATATTATTACATGTTGGGGTGACTTTCTAGAAAATTCCAAAAAAGTCTAATATTTGATATATCTAATGCATCTGGTTCATTACTTTCTTTAAAATGATTATCAAAGGAAGAAGTCTACACTAATATGTAGTAAATGTTTAATGATTAATGTCCAAAATCAAGAACTTTTGTAAATTTTAGGACTAGGAAATATGTAATAATTAGGCATGAACAGAAAATGAGACTATATGGGTGTATTAGAACAGTCATGGTATTGAAAATTACTATGTATTTAAATTGCATGCTTACCAAACATTGTTTGATGTACAAAAGGATCTGAACTGGACAAACAGGCCCATTCTGTAGATTTCACTCATTTTAACTGAAGGTCATACAGTTCTTCGTCCATATATCCATTTTAACTTTAATGGCTTGGCTGGAGACTATTCACAGAACTTGGTCAGGTGGATGCCCTCTAGCAAGGAAAGACTGACAGGCAGCTTCTCATTTATTGAGCTACGCATAGTGGATGTAAACAACGGACTCTGTGGAACCA
Source organism: Micromys minutus (assembly GCF_963924665.1). NCBI lineage: Eukaryota > Metazoa > Chordata > Mammalia > Rodentia > Muridae > Micromys > Micromys minutus. Next base: position 28,503,338 of record NC_137976.1, read on the forward strand.
CTTTCTGGTGAAGTCACACAGCCTCATGGCGAAAGGATTATTACACTGAGTCATTCACCCGCACCAGGGAGAAGTGGTTTCACTTAAATAGAAATGTATTTGGGTAAGGATTTGTCTTCCTTACCTTAAACACATTTGTTTCAAATGCCAACCATGGACATGGGCAAGTGTTATGCTAGACTCATATTGTGGCTCTTACATAACATTGGGTTCAGAGAATTAATTGTTATATAGTAAAAAGGAAAAGAAGAAAGAGATCTCATTCTAGGGAATTACTGCTGATATCAGAACCATGTTTTCTCTTCGGACATAAATGTCATTTTAAGGCTCCATCTCAGTCTCACAGTTTTGTAGAGGGAAAGAAACGTTTCAAAGGACACTTTTGTTTATTTTGTGCAACATACACTTTAATTTTTACTTTTATTGAATATTCTCTGTTTCTACATTTCAAATGTTATACCCTTTGCCCCTACTCCTATTCCCCCTCCCCCTCCATTTGCTTCCATGAAGGTGCTCCCTCTCCCACCCACCCACCTAGCACCTCAGTGCTTGAACATTCCATTACACTGGGAAAATGAGCCTTTACTGGACCAAAGGCCTCTCTTCCCATTGATGTCAGACAATGCTATGTATTCAACTGAAGCCATGTCCTCAGAGGCTCTGCCATAGTCATACTGATACTGTTGAGGATATTTGCAGCTAACCATTGGACTGAACATGGGGACCCCAATGAAGAATCTAGAGAAGGAATTGCTCAACATATCTATCTTCTGTTAAAACCACAAAAAAACTGAAGTGAGTCTGGCTTCTCTCAGCATTGAATACATTAAAAAATAAAATACTCTCCTTCAATTCCCTCAACTATTATCTCTGTAGTATTGAAGATCTGTTTCTAATGGAAGAGTGCCTTTATAGGAGGGACAACCTTGGTGCATATCAGAATTTGATACTGTCTCTATTTTTATTATACTGTATGCCTTTGACCTAGAAGACAAAGAGCTTTCTTGCTTACTGCAATGGTTAATTGTTAGCTGATGCTGAAAAATAGGAACTGAGAACATTATGTATTGAACCTTTAGAATTTACTGGGATGTATTATAGGACATCTATGCTTTATAGTGTAATTAAAATATATAGAGAAGATATAAAAACAGTAACTCTAAAAAAATGTAGTACTAAAAGCCAGCTGTTGCTCATCCAATAACCTTTCTCCTTACCTGGATATAGATAATCACCTTTTTTGTGAGTTCTTAGCTAACAAACCTTCTGGTGCAAGAGTCTCTCACTCGAGAAGTAAGTTTACAGCTAAACAGATATTGTTGGCTACAGATCCTATTCTCCAGCCCTATATTGCCTCCTGCCTTGGAGTCAGAAATGTCATCAGGCTTGTACATGTGAAACCATTCTAAACTTAAGAAAAAATTAAGAAATTACTCTTTCTTCTTTTACATGAGCACTAATTTCCTTTTTTCAGGTCCAGTAGCCTGGACTCTGATGCTGGGGTGTAAACTCTCCTTAGAGCCAGTGTCATGTTATTTGTCTATCTAGTCATGACACAAATAGCCTTTCTTATATACTCCTCATGCCAGGTAATGTCAGTGTATTTTGCAACAATAATCTGTAGCTTAACAGTAACTAATATAGACTTTTCAATATTGAAGGTTCACGCTTAGGCTGAGTTAGATATATAACTTCATCAGTGAAGGAAAATGAAAGCATAGGAAGAATTATGGAATTACAAATAACACATGAATCTACATCTTATGCACAAGAAAACAGGTAATACTGAGAGCAATATTAAAATGTTATAAATATACGTTGTAATCTTAAGGTCAGTTACAAAAGAAAGACCTTGCTTTCCATATTTTCATTTTTGAATTATATGCCAAATATATTTGAACTTTTCTAAGTTTTCATGCCTATGAGTTTTATATAAAATTAATGTTTTATTCAGTTACTGAAATGATCCTTCTGAAATTAGAATTTATAATAAATAGAATATGTATATGTTGTGTGACTGAACTTCAGAATGAAGTATTATAAATGTGAGGCAAATAATATAAGAGTATTCCAGACTTACACAATACCGTTTGAAATTTTACATTCTTTTTTTTTATAGAGAGTAAGCACATTTTGTTGTTTTGTTTTGTTTTTAGATTTATTTTATTTGATAGTTTCTGTATTTACATTTCAAATGTTATCCTCCTTTCCTCCTCTCTCCTCCCCCATCCCCTAGCTTCCAAGAAGATGCTCCAGCTGAAGTTCCATCTTTTTTTAGTGAATGTATACTATTGTTTTGACACCATTTGGAATTTAAAATAGAAACAAGCATGGAATAGAAATTTAGTATCAAAAAGAGCAGAACATGACAGTCACAATGCTTACACATCTTGATCCAAGCTTATCGTTGACCATTTCTTTATCCACTCTGAATATTAGACATGTAGGAAACATGGACAATTGGCTTCCCATTACCCACTGTGACAGTGAACTTTAGAGGCAGCATAGAAAGATAAAGGAAAAAGAAGAGCTTCATTGCTGGCTTGGTCTCAATCCACCTGGCTCTAAGAGTAAAACACATTCAGTGTTTCACGGTAGTGTGGGGTACATCCTTTATGTTGAAAATGCATTCATTCAAATTAATATACCAATTATCTTCAAGTATTTCTAAATTCAATATTTATTTTCTCAAATCACAAAAACAGGGCATTCTTGTCATTGTTCTGAATGAAAACATAGAACATTCATTATAGATATATTGACTTCATTTATTCTACAGGAGTAAAAAGATAAAACCACTGGGTTTTGAGGGTAAAGTTCTATTTAGTGGAGTCTAATAATTTTGGGCAATTCTTCATTATTTTATTTTAATCATGGCTTTGCTTATTACATTTGTACCCTGCTTTTTGTCTAGAAGCAGAGTTTTCTGACTAGAATTTTAAAATAGCAGTGTTTAATAAAATGAAGGTGAAATAACACAAAAATAAAAATGAAAAGGTGGTGTGTAGGAAGGAGCGTGAGGAAGGAACAGTAGGAAATCTTGATAACAGCAAATCTGCAAATTTTCAAACAATAGCATATGTGCCAAGCCTCAAAATCAGAAGAAACACTAGACCATGAGCATCCATGATAAATAATAATGATAAGGATAATAATAATAATAATAATAACAATAACAATAATAATAATAATATATGACAAAGTCAGTTAAATTGATCATGCTTTATCTATTCTGCAGTTTTTAATTTTGCATTGTTGTTAGTAAAGCTTGAATGGAACAGCCTAGCTTATAAGTGTGTCTATGAATACTAGAAGGATGCAAACAGCAGAGAAGGAGAAAGGATACACTACTTAACCTCTTCCTATCTGTGTGCTCATTGCTTACTTTCTCTCTGTTTGTTAAAGAAGAAGGAAATGAGGAAGGAAGGAATGAATAAAGGAAGAAAGAAAGGGAGGGAGGGAGAGAAGAGAAAGAATGAGAGAGAGAGAGAGAGAGAGAGAGAGAGAGAGAGAGAGAGAGAGAGAGAGAGAGAGAAGCTTCTTTTATGTCACTAGAGTCCATTTAATTTTTAAGGACCAATGGATAAGCAATCAGGATTGAGAGCAGTTGATGAAATTTCTTTTTAGCAATTATCTTAAAGAAATAGAAATTGGAAGCTTGTACCAAACATTTCAAAATAATTATGTAGGCATAGTTGCAGAACAGCTCTCTGGCTTTGGATAAGAGAAGAGGAAAGGATACTCCACAAGGCCTACTGTTGTAGTTTGAATAGGAATGGCTTGCCTAATGTCCTTAGTCTGGCTTAGTCATCAGAGATTGGCACGTTTTTAGAAAGAAGGGTGGCCTTGTTGAAAGAAGTAAGACCCAAATCTGGTTGAGCATGCTCCCTCTCTTCCTTTCTGCCCATAAATTCCCAAGGTAGACCTCTCTTGTTCTTCTCTAGCACCATATCTGCCTGACTGCTTTCATGTCCAATAGCCTGATGATAATGGACAAGCTCATCTCTAATACAAGGAAGCCACAGTCTAATGCCTTACTTTGTAAGAGTCTCTGTGTTCATGGAGGATCTCTCCAGCAGTAGAAGAGAAACTTAGACACCTCCCGAGATTCAATCTGGTACTAGCAGCACAGAAAGTCCACAAAGATCTTCTGGTCTCCATTTCAGTATAAAATCTTGAAAATCCTGCTTCTACTATCAGTGGTGGAATCAGCAGTGGTAGAAACCAGAAACATCAGTTTGGTGGCAAGAGGATAAAGACATGGTAATCTTTGGATTTGTTGTTTTGTTGTTTTCATTTTTTAGATATTCTCTGTATTTACATTTCAAATGTTATCCCCTTTCCCACCACTCCAGTACTAGTCCCCACCATTCCAATCCCCCTCCCCTTGCTACAATTAAGGTGTTCCCACTCTCATCCACCCACTCCCACCTCAGCGCCTTGGACTTCACCTACACTAGAAAAACAAGCCTTCACTGAACCAAATGCCTCTTTTTTCATTGATGCCAGTCAATGCTATATTCTGCAACATATGCAACTGGAGGCAAGGGTCTCTCCTTGTGTGCTCATTGGTTAGTGTTTTAGTCCCTGGAAGTTCTAGAACATTTGGGTGGTTGATATTGTTCTTTCCGTGGGGTTGTAAACCCTTTCAGCTCCTTCCAGTTCCTTCTCTAGCACCTTCCTGTGTTCCCCGTGCTTAGACCAAAGGTTAACTGCAAGCCTTCTCATCTGTATAATTATGGCTCTGGCAGAGCCTCTGAGGCATACATATCAGACTCCTGCCAGTACTTCCTGGCATCACCAATAAATAGTATGTGGGTTTGGTGGCAGAATATAGAACAGATCTCCAGGTGAGAGGCAGTCTCTGGATGATCTTTTATTATCCTTTGCTCCTCTATTTGTCCCTGCATTTCCTCCTGTGAGGGTTTTGTTCTTCCTTTTGAGTTGGACTGAGGCATCCACATTCTGGCCTTCCTTTTTGAGCTTCCTTGTGTCTTTGAATTGTTTCTTGGGTATTCTGAGCTTTTATGACTACTATTTGCTAATCAGTGAGTACATACATACCACGTGTGTTCTATTGTGACTGGATTACCTCATTCAGGATGATAGCTTCTAGTTCCATCCATTTGCCTATGAATTGCATGAAGTCATTGCTTTTAATAACTCAGTAGTACTCCATTGTGTATATGTACTACAATTTCTGTATCAATTCCTCTGTTGAAGAACATCTGGGTTCATTCCAGCTTTTAGATGTTATGCTATGAACATGGTAGAGTATGTATCCTGATTATATGCTCAAGCATCTTTTGGGTCTATGCCCATGAGTTGTATATCTGGGTCCTCAGGTTGCACTATGTCCAATATTCTAAAGACCTACTAGACTGATTTCCAGATTGGTGTTACCAGTTTGTAATCCCACCAACAATGGAGGAGTGTTCTTCCTTCTCCACATCCTCCCCAGCATCTACTATTACCTGAGATTTTTATCTTAGTCATTTTGACTAATATGAGTTGGAATCTCATGGATGTTTTGATTTGCATTTCTCTGATGATGAGGAATGTTGAACATTTATCAAAGATTTTGTTGATTTTCTTAAAGAATCAGCTCTTGGTTCTGTTGATCCTTTATATAGTTCTTTTGGTTTCTACTTGTTTGGTTTCATGTCTGAGTTTGATTATTTCCTGCCATCTACTTCTCTTGAATATATTTGCTTCTTTTTGTTCAGATCTTTCAAGTTTGCTATCAAGATGGTAATGTATGCTCTCTACAGTTTCTTTTTGGAGGCACATAGAGCTATGAGTTTTCCTCTTAGCACTGGTTTTCATTTTATCCCCTAATTGCACTTATTATACCTTCATTTTTCATTAAATTCTAAATAGTCTTTAATTTCTTTCTGTATATCTTCCTTGACGGAGTTATCATATAGTTGAGTGTTGTCCAGCTTCCATATGTATGTTGGCTTTTTGTTGTTATTGAAGTCCAGACTTTAGTCCATGGTAATCTGATTAAATTCATGAGATTATTTCAATATTCTTGTATCTGTTGAGGTTTGTTTTGTGACCACTTGTATGGTCGATTTTGTAGAAGGTTACATCAGGTGCTGAGAAGAAGGTATATTATTTTGTTTTATGATGAGATGTTCTATAGGTGCCTGTTAATCATTTGGTTCATAACTTCTGTTAGTTTCACTGTCTGTGTCACTGAGATGAGTTTCCTGTATGCAGCAAAATGCTGGTTCTTGGTTTTGTATCCAGTCTGATAATCTATAGCTTTTTCTTGAGGAATTGAGTCCATTGATTTTAAGAGTTATTAAGGATTGGTGATCATAGTTTTTTGTTATTTTTATTTTTAGAGTTAGAATTATGTTTGCGTGCTTATCTTCTTTTGGGTTTGTTGCAAGAAGACTACTTTCTTGCTTTTCCTAGGGTGTAGTTTCCCTCCATGTGTTGGAGATTTTTTAACTACTATCTTTTGTAGGGATGGATTTATGGACAAATTTGCATAAATTTGCTTTTGGTCCCGGAATATCTCTATTTCTCCATTTATGGTAATTGAGAATTTTGCTAGATAGAGTAATCTGGGGTGGTATTTGTGTTCTCTTAGGGTCTGTATAACATCTGCATAGAAGTCTGGTGTAATTCTGATTGGTCTGCCTTTATATGTTATTTGCTCCTTTTCCTTATCTGCTTTTAATATTATTTCTTTGTTTTGAACATGGTGCATTGACTATTATGTGTTAAGAGAAATTTCTTTTCTGTTCCATGGTGTTTGGCTTCTTGTATGTTCATGGTCATCTCTTTCTTTAGGTTAGGGAAGTTTTCTTCTATAATTTGATGATATTTACTGGTCCTTTTAACTGGGAATCTTCACTCTCTTCTACACCTATTATCCTTAAGTCTGGTCTTCTCATTGTGTTCTGGATTTCCAGGATGTTTTGGATTAGAAGCTTTTTGATTTTTGAATTGTCTCTGACTGCTGTGTCACTGTTTTCTCTGGTATCTTCTGCCCCTGAGATTCTTTTTTCCATCTTTTGTATTGTTGATGCTTGCTTCTGTGACTACTGATCTCTTTCCTAAGCTTCCTATCTCCAAGGTTGTTCCTTTTTGTGATGTTTTTATTGTTTCTGTTTTCATGTTTAGATCATAGATGATTTTGTTCAATTCCCTCACCTGTTTGTTCATATTTTCCTGTAATTCTTTAAATGGTTTTCTTGTTGTTTGAGTTTGTGTTATAAGGCTTCTTTTTGTTTACCCGTGTTCTCCTGTATTTCTTTAAGGAAGTTATCTGTGTGCTTCTTGAAGCCCTCTATCATCACCATTAGGTATAATTTTAAGTCTAAATCTTTTTCTTTTTTCTTCTGGTATCTTGGGATATTCCCTACTTGCTCTTGTGGGAGAACTAGGTTCTGATATTGCCAGGTTGTCTTGGTTTCTGTTGCTTAGGTTCTTTAGCTTGCTTTTATACAACTTGTTATCTGTGATGCTAGTTGATCTTCTTGTCTCTGACTGCAGCTTTTTTCTCTCTCCTGTAGGCCTGCGGGCCTGTGGACCTGTGGGTTTAGGAGTGAGATGACTCCTTGGTTTCAACTTTCACTGGGCAGGCTGTGAGTCTTGATAGCAGTGGGGTAGCTCTAGCTCTGGAATCAGATGGAGACTGGAATGGTCCAGTTCCAAGCAGCACTGTGACACTTTTGCCCTGAGACTTCTTGGTGGTCCCTCCCCAGATTGTCAGTCGAAAGAAAGAGGGGTCTCACCCGTAGGCTCAGGAGGGAGAGCACTCCTGGGTGCTCAGTTCTCTGGGAGCAAGCTGTGAGTCCTGATGGTGGTGGGGACAGCTCTATATACTTTGTTTTGACACATTCTTTCTAATTGGTCTGCTACTCAGTTAGTATGGGCCTTCCCAAATCAGTCAAGGCAATGAGGATAATTCCTCCAGTGAGGTTTTCTATGGAAGTTATTTTAAATGTGGCAGGTTATAGTCAAGCCAACTATAATACATACAGAATCTAAATTTCATTACATAACACTTTCTTTGTCAGTAAATTATATTCATTTATTTAACAATTTATATCATCAACTTTATATCATGTACAGGGATCGATGTTAAAAATACAAAAATATATGGCAATGTGTTCTGCATTTGAACTTTTTAAATTTATTATGTAATAAAGGAGAAGACACAATGTACCCACATCTATCATATACTGTACAATCAATGATTTTCTATTGATGATACATATTTAGATTTATAGCATAAACATATACACATTTAAAGGAATACCAATAGTAGCAGTTTTAATGTTGTGTGGTATATTAGTCAGCATTTCTTACATAAAAAATACTCAGGATAATAAATTTATAACCGGAGAAATTTAAATTTGTCAATTTTATAGGCAGTGTAGCATGGTCAGAATATACTGTGAAGTTAACTCATTTGTTTCCCAGCAAGGAATACAAGTAAAACAAACCAAAACAAAGATCCACCAGGATATTTTCATGATGATGTAAAGGCCTTAATATCCTCTCAAAGTTTTGGTCACCTCCCAGCGGTGCTCCGTTGAGAACTACACCTTTGACATCTGTACTTTTGGGGCTCATTTAACATACAAAGAACTGCATACTGACCTAGAAAACAATGCTACAGGGAAAGAGAAGTGTTTTGGCTTGTAGTTTAGTTTGAGGTGATTAATTCTATATCTGAGTAACAAGCAATACCAATTTGTATATGTAGGAGGATAAGAGAAGAACACGTCGAATAGTGTTTCATAGACCACATGTTAAGAGATTGAGCAGGGGAATTGAAACAAGTTACAGCAGAGAAGCCTGTGAAATGCAGATTAGTCTTCCACTGTATAATGTCTCCTGCAGTTTATGTTTAACATGAACAGCTTTATGCTAGTAATGAGATGGTTTATTTGAATTTGATGGCGGTAACTAAAGTGACTGTGTGGTACGGAAATAAGGCCAGCTCCATTGTCTGTATTGAAGCCAGCCAGGAGGTTGGTCTACACAAGCTTGAGTGGCAGACTGGAGGGTCTGAATTAAGGTAGTAACAATGAAATCAGATAGATTACAGACTTTCAGAGACTTATGTGAGGTGCTCTTGACAAAATTATAGTTGAAGGCTTGATGATCAGCATTGTCAGTCAATGAGATAAAGAAAAAAAGCAATTTCCTTTCTTGCTTTCATATTTTTTTTGAAAAATAAATAACACCACCACCTTTTTTTTTTTTTCTCTTTCTAGACTTTGAAATGAATTTAACTATCGGGTTTTTTGTTTTTACTTGTTTGTTTTGGTTTGTTTTGGTTTGGTTTTGTTAATGCATACGGCATTCTCTTGTGTGTTTGGATGTTGAGTATCTAATGGCATCATGCAAATATACATGTCCTTATTTGCTTTTTCACGCAAAATTCAGATAACTGTATTAAGTTAAAATATTTTATCATCTAGTTTGGCTTCTTGTGAGTTTGGAATACAGGTTCCTTCCTTGATCATGCAGGGATCTTCAGGGCTAGCACTTTAGCTCCTGGCACAGCTTTGTCACTTTATAGTGTTGACTGCTATTTTGTGTCACTGAAGACATCGATGCATTTAATGAATATAGAAGTCATGAAATCTAAATACTTATAAAACTTGAAAATACGTAAGCCAGTAATGCTTCCCACAATTCCTATTTGATGCTTTCCATTTTAAATAGTTTTGATATGTTTCATATTTATTTAGAGGCAGAATCTGAGAAATTGTGTCATGTAGGCATAAATTATTTCTGATGAGAATATATCTTAATTCATGTGAAGAAGCAAAGTGAAAAAGATTTTATATTCACAAAATGATGCCACTGAGTATTTCTTTTAAAAAGTTCCCTGACTATGTAATCATGTTATTCTTCTACATCATAAGAAGTCATGGGAGTCTCTATGTAATACTTTCAAATGGATCCAGTGACAGTTAACAGTTCCTATGTTTCATCAAAACACTTCCAATTTTATTTAAACTTATTATGCACACTTAGATATTTAATAACTAAAACAGACACAAATGGAATTTTAATATATTAAAACAATTGGCTTTATAGCAACATTTAAGAACTTGATTTTTTATGTATGTGTGTACACCTGTTTATATATTGCAGTACAAATATATGAATATGGAAGCCATATGCCAGCCTTGCCTGTTGCTTCTGAGCAATCAATCTCCATTATTGGAGGTGTGATATCTTCATTGATCTGTAGCTTGACAATTATGCTTCATTTACTAGAGAGCAAGCCCCAAGGATCCAGTGTCCTTACCTTTGTAGTGCTGTTTTATATACTGAGTTCTAGTACTGAAAATAAGTTCCTCATCTTTGCAAGATAAGTACTTTATTAACTGAGTCATTATTCCAATCAAAATAGGATTCTTTTAATCTACATAAAATAAAATAGCATATATATATATATATTATACATGGAAAGGAATATTATAAAATAACTCTAATATTTGTCTATTGAAGTAAGCAAGGTTATTTTTTTTATAAAAATTGTCAGTTGTCATCCTTAGTCTTATTGCATCACAGTGTGTTTTATATTATTTCAAGCATTTGAAAATTAAATAGTACTTGACTACAGAGCTACATAGGATTTGACACCCAAATTTAGCCACTATTATTGTATTTGGAGGGTACTTGATATATAATTATTTTCATGTGTGTAACACAAAGAACAAAAATAGCGACAAAATATTCTGAAGCTATTGTCTTTACAAATGATGGACGTCTATTATATTGGCTTAGAGAGTTGTAGCTACAATTTATCCTACCATTTGATAGTCATCTATAGTTAATCTCATTTTAAGTACCATTAATTTTTCTGAAATTACTCGTTGGCACCATGGCAGGCATGCTCAGAAAGTCAAACAGGAACCGAGAAAATTAAATGCAAGTATTCTGCATACTACTCTGAACTTTCTTTCATATCTCAGAAATGTTCCTCATATTCAGCTGACAGAAGGAAAAATGAGGTCTGAAAAGGGTGACTTGCCAAGTTGTATTAAGTGGAAGGATGCAGAGCACATTGCTACCCCTCAGATACTTACATTTTCTTAGCCCCCACCATTGGCATGATTCCATTTTTGTGTCCTAAACACTATAGACAGATTGAATGCATGACTGCTGTATCAGGCGGCCGGCACAAAATACTTGACTTCAGCAAATCTTTGACAAGCACCATTCATTAATCTTTGTTTCATAATTCTTACCACTATGCATACCCTGCCTTTCTCTCCCTATCTGCAAGTAAATTGGATTTTAAGAAAATGAAGAGGTCAGCAGAAGATGTTGGAACACAGATTTTTCTGTTGAAACCAATCAGTAGACCTAGGTAGCAATATCAATGGTTAAATTTGGTAGAATTTGTCCATATTTCAACTGAGTTATCAATTTATCTTAGTAGCAATGTGGTTTTGATGACCAAAGAGCAATAAAAGCATCATAACTTACAAATAACACAGATGGTTTTCAGTATATAGACTTTTAGGCTTAAATACAATTAAATTAAATATTAATTTTAACAGTGATAGAATAATATAGTTTATTATTTTCAACCCCCAATATAATCTTAGAGTTCTTATTGTTGAATCAGTACATTTAGCAACTCAAAAAATAATACAATAAAATAAATTTGGATATTTGGAGCTTCATATATATATATATATATATATATATATATATGTAAATTCAACATCTATAACTTTTAATGAAATAAAATAGAGTTGGCATCTTTGAAGGGAATAAACACTTAACAGGAAAAGGTCTGGCTTAGAATTTAAGAGGAATTTAAAGAGTTACTTAAGCTAGAAGGTTATAACAGAGTTCTAGAGCTGTCAAGGCAGTGTATACTGATGATCCAATGGACATCATGCAAAGTATAAAGGTCCTGTACCATATGTGAGAGAAATGCTTAGGACAAAAATACTCTGAGTTCTTTCGTTTTCATGGCTATTGTCCTTCTGCATTATACTAGTTAATGGTTGGTTACTGTAAGTGTATGAGCTCTTAAAATTCTCCACGTGTGTACGCATGTGCATGACTTGCGTTCCTGGAGCACTCAGAGTTCAGAAGCAGGCATAAGTACTGCCCAAAAAGTGGAGTTATAGAAGGTTGTGAAACACGTGCATGCTGGGAACCAAACCCGGGTTCTGAGCAAGAGCAACAAGTGTTCATAATCACGGAGGCATCTCTCCAGCCCTTTGACTTCCTTCTGAAAATTAATTCTAAATATTTTCATACGTGTGCTTACTTGTCTGATGTAAACATCATACAAGCTAGAGTTATCTGTTAGGAAGAAACTTCAATTGAGAAAATGCTTCCATAAGATCCTGCAGTAAGATACCCATTTTCGTTTTCTTTTCTTCAAGATTAAATATATTTACCTTCTTCATTTTTATTTTTATATTTTAATTTATTTACATTTTCATTTTACATCTCAATATTAGCTTTCTTTCTCCTCTGACTACCCCCTAACACAGATCCACCCTCATTCTTCCCTCCCCTTATCCTTGAAGGCTGGAGATGCCTCCCTTGGGTATCATCAAACTTTAACACACACACCTGCACATAAAGTAACTGCATCCTCTCCAACTGAGGTCAGAAAAGGCAGCCCAGATAGAGGAATGGGATTCACAGGCAGGCTGGCAACAAATTCAGGCACATATTGTGGCTGGTGCCATCCCTGGGCTGGTGGTCCTGAATTCATTAAGAAATCAGGCTGAGGAAGCAATAGCAACCACACCAGTAAGCATCACCCCTCCACGGACCCTGCCTCCATTCTCCTGCCCTGTTTGAGTGCATGTCCTGTCTTCCTTCAATTATGGTGTTACAATGTAGAAGCATAAGCTAAATACAGTCTTTTTTCTCCTTAACTTGTTATTTTTCTTTGTTATTACTTTTATTTTATTTTTTTAATCCAGTCATAACCCCTCTCCCAGTCTACTGTCCCAAAGTTCCTTATCCATTTCTCCTGTCTCCAAGAAGATGTTCCCTCAACCCGTACTGTCTGGACTCAAGTCTCTCCCAGATTAGGCACATATTCTCTCACTGAGGCAAGACTGACAGTATATGTGCTGAGGATCTCTATCTTCTGGTGTGTGCTGCCTGACTGGAGGCTCATGGTCTGAGAGATCACCCAGACCCAGGTTACTTGAGACTACTGGTCTTCTTATGGGATTGTCCTCCTTCTCAACCCAAATGATGTCCCACCACGCCACAGGGGCATGTGCACCACTATGTTCATAGCGGTCTTATCTGTGATTGCCAGAAGCTAGAAACAACACAGATGCCCTACAATGGAAGAATGGATACAGAAAATGTGGCACATTTACACAGTTAAATACTATTCATATAATGAGAATAAATATATCATGAATTTTGAGGGCAGATAGATGCCACTAGAAAATATCATCCTGAGTGAAGTAACTCAACTTCCTTTTTCACATTTTGGTTTTGTCACAGCAAAAGAAAGCCTAATTAAGACAAAATGTTCTCAGACTGTAATATAATTATATTTTTCCCTCCTTTCTCATTGCCTTTTCCATGTTCATTACTCTTCTATGTACACCCATTGTTTTCTTCTCAGTTCATTGCTTCCTTTTCTTTATGGTTGGTGTGTGTGTGTGTGTGTGTGTGTGTGTGTATGTGTGTGTGTGTGTGCGTGTGTGTGTGTGTGTGTGCTTGTGCCTGTGCAATTTTTAGTTGCCTATTTTTCTTCATCCATGATCAAGGCCTTCTGGGTTTCCTCTTTCATGTTAACAAGTCTACTGATACTGTTCTGGTAGATTATTTATCCTAGTCCCTGCTGAAAAGTCTTCAATACGTGTCCTGCACCTAAGACCCAGGGATTTTTGAAAAGGGGGATGGAAAGACTGTAAGAGACAAGAAAGTTTTGCTCTGATTTATGTCTCTACTAATGTCAGAAGCTAAATCCATAAAGTTTCATCAACATGGATATCATTTTTTATAATTTATAAATTTAAAATTTAATGTAATTCTAAAATTTCTCTTTTTACCTGAATGTCTAGAAAACTTAGAATTTTATTTTACAGTAGAGTCATTAGACTATATCTCAGCACTCCTAACACTGTTGAAATAACCTAAGTAGTTCTTTGTTAGCATAAAAATTATTTTAACATTGTATCACATTTTGAACTTGAATTAATATTTTTGAGCAACAAGTTATTAATTTGATTTGCTTATTTTAAATTTTTTAAAGGATACCCTATGCATCTCCAACATTTCTTATTTAGGAATTTACCATAGTTTATTTTTAGTAATATTCTCACTTTAACTTGGACCTTCCTTTTATTTCCTTGCCTTTCTCTTACTCAACTGTGCTCCTTTATTTCACAATCTAACAGAGAGCATCATTTTCGAAGAGTTTTGCCATTGCATTCACATATGGTCTTTTTCTAATTCTTTCTTTTTCTTCTATTCAGTACAAATGCAGATTAGACTCCTGAATCCATCTTCTATAACAGAGCAACCTCTTAATGTAAAATTAGCTATGTATTGACATTACTTACAAATTACTGATAATATACACAGTATTTTTACATACATGTATATATAATCTATATTATGTTCATTTCAGTTTCTCTCTATTTTAATTACAAATTATACTTTATACATAATTTTCTAGGTAACTTGATATTTTTATTATTTCCTTCCTCTTAGAGATTTAGCCATATGTATTATATACTATATATTTATTAAAATAAAACCTGGACAGAAAAGAGGGCCCAACAGTATAAGTATTTCCTACTCAACTTCAACCTTGTGTGTTTGATCCTCGAATCTGTGTATGTTTTTAGGCAGAGTATCACTCCCATAAAGTTCTCCTGAGGCCTGTGACACACTTGTGTTTATCTCACATGAATAAAACACACACCCACACAATTCAATAATAATACATTTAATAAATTTTAAAATAGTCTACTGTATATAACATTTATAGGTTTATATCTGTTAATCATTGAGGCTCTCTCAAGACATTCATGTATATATATACAGATATATAAAGACAAAAATAAGTACATAAATATTGTGAGAAAGATTAGAAAAAGGAAACAATAAGGAGAAGGAAAAGGAGATGAGAGAGGAGAGACTAACACAAAGAAAGACAGAAAAAGTAGTTGCTATGGAGAACTGACGAAGATATAAGATGGAGACCAAAGTCTAGTGCTACAATCCAGTTCAGAACTGGAGATCAAATCTGTATTTTGCAGAAAACTTTAAATTCTAGCTTGAGTGTCAGAGATGAAATAAAATATCAAATCTCAGGACACATTTTTTTTCTGAAATAAATAGAATTTGTATTTAATTTTAATAAAAATTGATTCAACATAAAAGATTATAACATTGTCTTGGTTATAGTTTTACTGCTGTGAATCAACACTATAACCAAGGCAGGTCTTATAAAGACAATATTTAATTGGGGCTGGCTTACACGTTCAGAGGCTCAGTCCATTATCATCAAGTCCATAATATAGCAACATCCAGGCAAGCATGGTACAGGAGGAGCTGAGAGTTCTACATCTTCATCTGAAGAATGATAGCAGAGTACTGGTATCCAGGCAACTAAGATGAGGTTCTTAAAGCCCACACCCAGGGACACACCTACTCCAACAATGCCACCCCTATTCTAATAGGGCCACTCCTTCTAATAGTGCTACTTCTTGGGCCAAGCATACAAACCATAACATTCTACTACATGGTCTTCATAGTCTTGATCAAACATACAGGTCTATGGGAGCCAAACCTAAATATAGTATAATGCAAACTACATTTAGTCATTCAAAATAACTTGAAAAGTCCCCATAGTCTATAGCAGCCTTAATTGTTAAGAGTCCTAAGTTCAGCTTCTTCTGACATTCATCTAGTCACTAAACTGTTATCGCAAGAGCAAGACAGGAACTCAGCTGGGCAGACTCCAAACTCTACATCTCCATGACTGATGTCAAAGAGGTCTTCATGTCTCCAACTCCTTGTTCATCTTTGTTGACTGCAACAAACTTCTTTCTCCTGTGCTGGTTCCACTCCCCATTAGAAGCTTTCCTCAGCATATATCTCACAGTTCTGACATCTCAAACATCTTGGTGCCTCCTAGACAACTTCAACGTTACAGTATCATATTCCAATTTCTGGGACCTACACATGATCTTCTGGCTCCTTCAAAAGGCTGTCATTACTTCTCCAGCTCTGCTGTATCTAGTACCACCTGGGTGACTCTTACATAATACTAACTGCAGCATAAGGTACAATCTTGGCTATCTCTAGTATACTTTCTTTGTGCTCTCAGAAAACACTTCCCAGAAGATTTAATGTCAGTGGTGCTGGTCTCTTCTTAGTTAATTTCTTAGCTTCAGCTAACCAGCATCAATTGTCACATTAGACCCTTCTATTCTTTATATTAAAGCCAGAGCCAAAGTGTCAAAACTGCTGATTTCTGCTGCGTGCTGAGGTTGGAACATTGTCCTATTACTTTATCAGTGCTGGGATTAAAGTTGTGTACCACCATGCCTGGACTTAAGCTTTTCTTCACCTATAACCTGCTCTGTTCAAGGCTGGCCTTGAACTCAGAGATCTGTTTGAGATCTTATCTCCAGGGGTTAAAAGTGTATACTACCATGTGTGGATCTAAACTTAGCTGGATATAATCTTGCCCTAAAGTCCTAGTCCCTTACTCTGTTATCTCCTAGAACATAGGATTCAGCTCCACTCTACTTTTTCCTGCCCTGTTATTATTTCAACCATATAATTTTTCTTTCTAAGCTTGCTAAGCTTGTTCAAAATACTCTTCGTGAGACTTACACAGAGAACTACGTCTCCTCTGGGCCTTTCTGAGACTTCCTTTGTCAATACTATTAATATAAATCTCTTTATCTTAGCCTCGGGTACACTCTTCAGACAGGGCAAAAACCCCATTATAGTCTTCATCAAAATACCACAAAAACATTCTCCAGGCCACTGAATTTCTCTTCTACGGAAACCTCTTGAGACAGGTCTGTACAATTCAAATCACTCTCAGCAACAAAGTCTTCCACATTCTTACTAAAATGGCCCATTAAGCTCCAGTTAAAGCATTTCACTGCTTTCCAAATCCAAAGTCACAAAATTCACATTTTTCCAAACAAAAGTATGGTCAGGTCTATCACAGAAATACACAAGTTCCTGACACTAACTTAGGGTTTTACTGCTGTAAACAGACACTATGACTGAAGCAACTCTTATACAGAAAACATTTAATTGAGGCTGACTTGAAGGTTGGGATATTCAGTGCATTATCATCAAGGTGGGAACATGGCAGCATCCAGACAGACATGGTACAGGTAGAGCTGAAAGTTCATAATCTTCATCTGAAGGCTGCTACCAGACTACTAGATTCCTGGAAGCTAAGATGAGGGTCTTAAAGCCCACACCCAGTGACACACCTACTCCAACAAGGCCACACCTACTCCAATATGGCCAAACCTTCTAATAGTGCCACTCCTTGGGCCAAGCATATACAAACCATAATAATCATTGTGTGGGGGAAATAAGTCTATTTGATTCATGAAAGAATACATTTTATTTAAAAAAAAAGGAAAATACAAATGCAGTGAATATGTAGGAACAATTTGGAGTATCAGTTGTATGTCTTTTGGTACACAAGTAACAGAGAAAAAAAATTTCAAGTTCTTTTATTGTGCCTCAACTTCCTATGGTATAATGATATCTTACAATTTGTCTTTGGACCCCAGTGTATTTTTTTTTGTTAATTCATCATGTTGATTAGGTGACAGGTTTGCATTTTTCCTCAGAAAGAAATGGTAAAATTTGCATTGTTCAACACTTGAGAGTTGAGAATGAAATTTACTTTGCACATGTTTCCAAGAAAGAGTCCTGAAATACATCGTCAGTGACATACCACACAGAAAGAGCACCAAAGTTAACCTTCTATGTAACAGAGAAAATGAGAACCTATGATGTCTGAATGTCTTTAATCAATAAGACTATACAAGTGTAAAATCAACCTTAGCTCGCTGGTTTACATGTGAAACATAGAAGAATATAAAGATAAAATTTAGTACTCTAATATTCCTCCAATTGCCTCTAATTTAAATGTTATAAAATTTTTATAAAAGTCTTGTAAAGATATATGCCAATTGTTATTTCCATGATACAATAATTTTTGAAGTTTCATCTGTGATTGACTGGAATATTAATTAATAGAATTTTATTCCTGTAAGTAGTCTTTTAATTGTTATATACATGTTTAATTCATAGTGTAGTTACTCAAAATTTTTAATCTAAATTTCTATTTTGTGTATATAAATCTAAAACAATCCATGCCAAAGTATATGACTTTTCAGAGCTTATGGAAAAGTATATTATCAGTGTAAACTTTTTACATCTTAATTAATATAGTAATATGTTAAATGCCTCTGGAGAAGGAATACTGTAAAGTGAGAATAGTAGATACTATGGCAGGCCGGTATTCTTTATCCATATACAATAGTGTGTCCATGGTTTGTGTGTGTGTGTGTGTGTGTGTGTGTGTGTGTGTATGTGTTGTGTTTAGATGTCAGAATAGGCACATCTGTGATTAGCAGCATCCTACTTGACTTATAAAGGATGGGAGGGCATACAGATAATATCTTTATACAAGACACTGTCTACACCTTAAAAAGAAGTCTATAATAAAAAAAAAACTATGCTCATTACACAAGCAAAACAGCAAAAAAAAAAAAAAATTTGCCCATTGCATATAGAACACTATGTTTCAGTTAAACTTGTGAAGTCATATTAACAGGAGGTAAATCAACTCATATTGAATATGCATTTTCAATTCATTTTAAATGCAATGACAAGTTTCCACATTTAAAGTTTTGTGATCCCTAGTTCAACATTTTTAATATCTGTTTACTTTTAAGTAAATTAGTCAGTGTCAGGGTACAATGCACCACTAACTGGCACTGAACCTAATGTTGCTATAGTCATCTCATGCCCTCTCATGCCTCCACCTATGAGTTTACTGTTCTGCTGAATAATATATCATAGTTGTTCAATCTTTAAAAAATAATGTACAAATTTATCATAATTGTTTTTATTCCAAGTTGGGTTTCAGATGTATGATTTAGTGTATTATAAAAAGGATGTTTAGAGCAAACTGATAAGAAATATCAATCCTAATACCTTGTATAATATTAATCTACTAAGTCTAAATAGTATCATTTATACCATTGTGCAATTATTTAAATTGTTTTTGTCTTGTAGATAGTTAAAAAAGATAATTTTCCAGAATGTTATACAGTGAGAAAAAGATAAATAACACAGTTATCAGGGGAGAAAAGAACATGTAATTTTTCTTTGATTTAATTTTAGCCATTCATTAATTTTCTCAAACTATAGTTAGAAATATAAATATTCTTTGGATTTCAGATTTCTTACTTGGTAAAGTTGCATGACATTAAACGTGAGGACATGTGTTTGATTCACATGGTACAAAAGAAAATAAAAGGATGTCTGAATGTCTTCATGCCATATTCACACATAAACGCACGTGCACACACACACACGCACACAATGAATAAATAAGTAAAGAAATAGGATAAATGTAACTTAAAGAAAAAATTATTGAATTGATACTGTGTTGACTTATCATATTCTTGGATAAAATTAGCAACATACTTTTTATCCAAATTAAAAACTCGATTTAAAAACTCAACAACTAGAAAATAATGATAATAAGTATTATACAATTTAGTGAGATCTTATTTATTAAAAATTGTGAATATCTGATGAGTAAATGCTGCTAGTTTTTAAAAGTATTTCATGTATACATTTAAGAGAGTTCATATCTACATTTATATAGAAAATTTGTTTTATTAGTCTGGAAAAATATCTCAAACAGCTCTTGCAAAGGACCTGGCTCGAGATCCCAGCACCAACATGTTAACTCAAAATCACCATTAACCACAATTTCTTGGAATAAAATGCACACAAAATAAAATGAATGAACAAATATTCATTAAACCAAAGCTTGTTTTCACAGATATTAAAAATACTGGGCTAGGGGTTTAATGTTAAATAAGTTTTTAGCATAACTAAGCCTCTGGCTTAATCTCCAGCTGTACCTAGCACACACACACACACACACACACACACACACCCATATACAGAACAAAAGAGCTTTAAAATAGATTCATATTTTAACACTGGCTATCATTTTACCTCTTAGTGAGGAACAAGTCAAAACATAGGCCATCTTATATTATTTAGTCACCAATGCAACAGCAGAATACAGAATACACAGTTGTTTTGCCTTCAACAGCAAGGAAGGGTACGTGTGTCAAAATCCAATATATGGCTATAATGAAAACAGAGAACAGAGTCTTGGATACAGTTGATAGGGGAATTCTCTCTCCTCATTGAACCTTAGCATCAGATCTCCATAGGTCCTAGTAGTTTCTCCCAGGAGAGAAGGTCCAGCTTGCCTAGAGAGGCCAACAGTAAAGAGGGCTTAGGAGTGGACTTCATTTATTCTTTGGAAGAATATTGGATGCACTTGAAATTGACAGACCATAAAATTTTATAGTACCTTTTGCCTTTTCAAGCTATTAAGTGGCTGGTAAAAGGCAAAGGTTAATAAACTCCTCTTGCTCACTTTATAGTACTGCAAATTATTTTCTCCTCACTTGCGAACTTGCTAATATTTTGTCTTAAACACTTTTCTTAAATCTGTCTTATTCTCTATTTTACCACTATCCACATGAAAACTACTAGCAATTTTAAAAATTGATTCTGAACCGCCCCATTGCCAGCAAATTCAATATTTTTCTCTGTAAAAATACAAAGAATTTCATATAATAAAAACATATACATAGATGAAACTACTTGTTCCCCAAAGCATTGAAGAGTCCAAGCTCATCATTCTGAAGAAGAGTGTGTAGCTCACATGTGCTATTCAAATATCGTTGAGGGAACACTACATGATGTGCAGACAAAAAGAATGCAAAACTATGACATTTCATCGTTTCCTGTTTCTGCCTGCCTTTCCTGCCTATATCACTCATGTCTTATCCCCTACCCGAATGGAATAAGAGATGTTTTATTTACCACAGTTCAGGAACATGAATTCAAATCCATGTTGCAATGGCGTAACAATTTCATGAAGTCTTTCTGTATGAACAGATTAAAAGCTAGTCATAACTATCCTTTCAGAATATACATCAGGGAGCATGGTAGAGCAAAGCAGGGAGATCTCTGCTAAAAGCCTCAGTACTATTTCTAGTCTTTGTGTTACTGAGAAAATGAAATTAGAGTTCTTGTAGTCTTGTTATGTAGCTTAGAGCCCAGAAGGCTGAGTGTGCATACCAATGGGTCTGCCTTGTGTTCCCCGCACTTCTGGATCCTGGCAGCACTCAGAACTGTCATTCCATCAGGAGTTCAGATCTTCCACATCTTCTTTTTGTTGTCATACCCATGCCAAACACATTGGCCTGCTACTGGGAGAGAGAACCACACTGGCTTTTGGTCTAGTTAGCTAACATTTCTAATTCGACGATTAGAATCATATTTACAATGAAGATTTTATGACCTATTGTTTGTTCATAGCATTTCAAACACTGAGAATAGATAGATATCCTATCATATTGTTTATTAAGGGCTATACTTTTCATATTTGTATTTAAATATAGATTGGTTTTCTTGAGTGTTGCAGTAAATATTAAAAATAGAACGGGTTTATCTTATTACTGGCCCTGAGGTCTCACTCCTCAAGCATGGTTTTAGTTCGGAGACCTACCTACGCTCCTCTGGCTCCCAGATTCAACTCATCTGCTCAACTCCCATCCTTTAGCAGTTTTCGACTGCCTGTTCTCTGCCTCTGCCCTGGGGTGTTTCTGTACCCCAAAATCCCACACAAACAAAACTCTACAGCCCAACAGCTTTTTATACAGGTTTATATATTCAACTCTCAATCTACAAATTCTCTACACAACAAGACTGCATCAAATAGACAACGATACAAACTGCCCTTCTATATGAGATATTAAAATTCGTAATGTTCATGGCTTTTTAACACCAATAAATCTCACCTGGCTCTAGCTGGTCCTTGGGAAGCTCCATGTTGCCTCGACCCCTAACCTTTGTCCTCTGACCTTCTTTCGACCTCTCAGCTCTCTCTACTTCCCTCACACCACCCAGTCACTGGCTTTTCTTTATTTTACTAATTAAAATGGGAAGGTTCAGTTGGAATCACCTGAAGAGCTAGCGGTTCTTGGGGAAGTAAAATTAACATTAAAATACAAATACCTTCAGGACAACCTACACTTGTGGATAAAATGTATATTCTAAATAATTATACTTTCTTCCTGCTGTAGAAACTATTTTTTCCTACATACAGACTTTAATACAAATATTTTTCAGAATATAAGTGAGTATGTAACTAGAAATTTAAAAACAGTCTATTTTATTAATATATAGAGAGAGACAGGAGATTATTTTTAAAAATATCTTTGTACTTTAACAGTTTTTACAATTACACTTATAAACGTAATACACAGTTACACTTATAAATATAAACACATACAGCTGAAAATTTGCATATGGGATACATCTATAACATCCTTGTTTATTTTCAAAATTCCAAGAAATTCTACAATTTAGAGATCCATTTGCAAAAAATCTGGCATAGTAGGGTTTTGTTTTATAAGTCTGTTAAGGTGCTCCAGTTTCTGTACTCAACTGGATTTAGGTTTTTCAATTGGGGTTTATGTATATTTTGTTCCCAAAGATTATATAGATTTTGTGATAGATTTTAATATAGTAATATTAATGTTGTCCTCAGTAACTTCTTGGCTCAAATTTTATATATGCAGACTGGAGTCCAGCTTGGAATACAGTAAACAGAAGTGATGCTCTACTGCAAGTATTTTATAGAGGGAGTGAGATATAATATATGCTAACAAGTAAAATATGCAGAGGATTCAGACTGTTACCTACCCCAAACAGAAGCCAGAGGAAGTTGGGCTCTGTGTGAAGTGCTCTGTTATCTGGATGGTCATGGGAGACCTCTAAGACCAGGGCATTTGTGTGGTAGCCTGAATGGTAATATAATCAGGAAAAGTTTTCAAAGACAACCTGTCAGGCAAAGACAGCAGGTGGGAATAGACGCTGTGAAGCAGAGATAGAAAGATCAGTGTGATGAAAATGGAAGAGAGAAGAAAGGAGAGACAGGGAGGATTCAGACTGAAACAAAGGCTGAGGGAAGAATTAAGGTTGTATTACTGTATGTGTCGCTGTGTGGTTATAATCAGTTCATCAGGAGAGCTAGTTAAGAAAAGAACAAAACAAAACAAACAACAGCAACAGCAAAAACAACAACAGCAACGAACCAGCCCAGCAGAATCACTGCTCTCTTAAATGTACAACTGAAGAAATGCTCAGAATGAAAGATGACTCCATGTTTATTTCCCTGCAAAATTATGAGTTTTAATGTTATTTACTAAGATTGAAAACATTTTAAGAAAAGAAAACGTGGGAGGGGGGAGTATGCAGAGAATAGAGATCAACAGTTGAATAGAATTGTCTTGAGTTTGAAAAGCCTATTATTAAAAATTAAAGTGAATATATCTTCAAAGAGCTGTGTCAACAGATCAATTATGAGAACCTTAGGATGGCATAATGCATGTTAAATTATTAATATGTACTGTGACTTAACGTGTTATCTTTCACAAGTAATATATTTGCATTTTAATGAGTTTTTACTAAACATTTTGACCCAGATAAATTGCTGTGGTATTCACCACACTATTCATACCACAAGTTATAAGGCTTAAACACCGTGTTAGGTAATCATTATTCAGAAGCATATGAAACCTCCAGCAACCCACTAAAGTGCAGGCCGCACAACTACCTTCCTTATCTTCTTCCTCTAGCTTATTGGTTCTACAGCCATATTTCCTGGAGGTAAACTAGGAAAAGAGAAAGCCACCATGCACCCAGAGATTTTTAAATTTTCTTTCAGTTCAAGACTCATTCAATAGTTAATTTAAGATCTCTTGTTTTCAGTTAATAAAACTAATAAACTTTGTTTCAAGATGTTAAGACACTTTATAATTATGTAGTTAGGTTATTAAAAACATTTAAAGGAAATCTTAAAATTTCAACAGATGAGATACCATATAGCTTAGCTTAGCTACATATATTTTTAATTAATATAAAACCATATCCTCCAAATTGGCCAAATGTCATTGTTTAAATATTGATTTATATTTCTAAAGTAAAAAACAAACCTGCAAAATAACAACAGTATTATTTTGCCTAGGAAGACACTGATGCTTATTAAGAGGAAAGAGAGAGTAGCCAGTGAGGCGGAGGGAACTCACTCCTACAAAACCTGCCTTGCGTCATTTGGAAGATGTTCAAGGCTCATGCTGTGTTTTAATTTTCCTTGTTTCATTTCTCTGTGTGTAAGAATTGCTATATTTTTGGTCATCCCCATAAGGTAGATACCTTTTCTTTTTCTATACTTACATTTCTTCAAATGCTGTAAAATATTCGTAATATTGAGTCTGAAATACTTTCACATATTACTCTTGTATTAAGATGCTAAACATAGCATAAGTAAATAAGTTATAAAATAATTCTAAAAAGAGATGTCCAAAAGTTACACAATATATTTTAATTATATTAAAATGAAATTGGAAAGAAATTTTATTAAAACAGTTTCAGTTTGGACTTCAGAAACATTAGCTTTACGGGTTACAGGTACATCAAATGGTCAGTTTGAAGTAACAAATTACTCTTAAATGGCTTAAAGCAACATAAATCAATACTACTCTTCATCTCTCTTACGATTGCAGCACATCTGGAGGTTATATAATCTGAAAAACTTTTTATTTCAGCTGAGCTTACTTCACCCAACATGTTGATTTGTGAACTGGCCGTAATGGCAACTGGTTGTCTACAATGTTATGTTGTTGGATTTACTCATAGTTGGTTGTGTAAAAATCCATAATCAGTGGCTCAAAATATCTAGGATCCAATTTGATAGAATTGCTATATAGTACTTCTCTTAATTTCAAAAAGCAAAGAATAGGATTTGTGCAGGAACTTGAAATACAATGATTTGTTTAATAAAGCAAATGATAAAAATAGTAAAGTCCAATTTACATCTCATGCACATTTTCATGAAAATTGTGTGATGGAACACTGTGATGATGTCATGTTTGGCCTCAGAAATGAATTGCTCTCAAGCTTCCTTCAATTATATTTAAGTGAACAATACATACAGATCATCCCTGAACTATGTGGTATATTGGACAAAACTTTTTAATTATATTAGGGAAATTAGCATCCATAATATTTAATTAGTCTTCATGCTATGTAAGTGAGCCAATTGTATTATATAAAGCTGATTTAATTTAGTTAATTTTCAATAAACTTTCAGAAAAATAGTTACAAATTTAAAAAGGTTGCCAACTTACATCATTTGGTGTAATCTTCATAAGCTCATATGGCAAAATTACTTTCAGAACTAAAGACTTCATTTCTGAGGCAGTGTGAACAAAGGAAGAACACAGTCCCATAACAGAGACCTTAACTTCTAGAATAATATAACACAAAAGCCATATACCTTCAAGCCTTTTATTTTCTAATTAGGAAGATAATACATTAACAACTGGAAATAGACCTACCTGAAGACTCAGCTATACTACTCTTGGACATATATTCAAAAGATATCCCACAATACCACAGAAGTATGTTCTGTGAACATGTTTCACTATGTTCATAGCAGCATTATTTATGATAGCCAGAAGCTGGAAACAACCTAGATATCCCACAAGAGAAGAATGAATACAGAAAATGTGGATCATTTACACAATGAAATACTACTCAGCTATTAAAAACAAGGACATTGTGAGTTTTGCAGGCAAATGGATGGAACTAAAAAATGTCATCCTGAGTGAGGTAACTCAAACCCAAAAGGATATGCATGGTACGTACTCACTAATAAGCAGATATTAGCCAATAAAGTACAGAATACCCAGAAAAGAATCTTCAGAACTACACACATACAGATGATGATTCCACCTGGGAGGGAGAAGAAAGCAATCACAGGGGAGTGGGGTTGGAGGGCATCAGAAGAAGGGAGGGACCTGGGTGGTAGAAAGAGGACAAGGAGGGGAAAAGGAGAACATGATTAGGCACTGGGTGCTGGAGAGGTGGTGTGGAGAACAGGAGTAAAGCCCTGAGGGCCAGCAGAAATATTAAAAACAAGCAACCTCTGGAGTTAGAAGGTTGTGGAACACTTTAGAATGTACCAGAATCCTGGGAGGTGAGAGATGCTTAAGATGCAAAGGAGGGTCCTTAGATGAAGTGCCTGACAGCAGAGAGAGGGAACATGTAAAGTCCACCTCCAGTGGAGGGACAGGACATCAGGTAGAGGGATGAGCTTGCTGTCCTATAGTCAAAAACTCTGACGCAGAATTTTTCCTGTCTAGATGAACTGCATGGACAAAAATAGGGAAGAGATTGAGAGAAGAGAGTTACAAGCCAAAATTGGGATCCATCTCAAGGTGAAGATCCAAGGCCTGACAGTGCTGCTGATACTGTGGTGTAATCATATCACATATTCATTATCTACTCATCAATTTATCATCATCAAACTATCTCTTTGGGTCAGCCACAATTTCTGGCACTTTGGGTATTTTTGCTTTCTTTTACTCTTAGAACCCTGACCCTAGAGGAGAATGATTTGGTATACATTTCTCAAAAACCTGAAAATACATATTCTTCAGCATCCAACTCTTCCAATTTTGAGCATATACCAAGAAGTGGAGTTTGAGGGACCATCTCTTTAATCTGAGCACTTGGGAGACAGAGGCAGAAAGTCCTCTGTAATTCATTCAGGTCTACATAAAGACTGTTCTATTACTACCCTGTGTAATACTACTTCGTTGTTAGAAAAATAAAGTAATCAAGTTTTCAGGTAAATTGATGGATCTAGAAATTATTATCTAAAATTGGGTATCTCACACCCAGAAAGAAAATTAAGTTTTTCTTATATGTGGGTGCTAGCTTTTATGGTTTATACATATATGTATTTCAATAAGAATATCCTGCCATAAAATCTGCAGTCTCTAGAAGTGATCTACTGGAAAGATATGTTGGTAAATGCGTGAGACAAAAATATAAGAGAAACCAAATCTTTTTTATTGGATTCAAGACCTGCTCTATGAGATAGAACCCATTCCTGACACTCATGAATAATCCGAGACTAGAGAGGTTACGGGTGCTGGGAGAAAGAAAGACCATACTATTCTTCAGAAAAATAACCATAAGCAAAAAATGACTCCTAATGATTTCTTGCTATCCTCATAGACTAATGTCTCTCTCAGCCATTTCAAAAGCCTTAAATGGTAGTTAAAAGAGACACCCACACTGGACAACAATTGCACAGTGAGTGAGACACTTCATTTTACTCACTTTTATGTTTGTTTTGCATAAAGCTATATGTGTATGTATCTTGTCAATCCCTATTTGCTTAGCATATATATGTTATCTTATTTAATTCACATATAAAACAAAGAATGTAAATCTTGTTTCGGTGGTTTCTATTTTCTTTGTAGATTTACACTTGAAATGCTTTAGTTGCTCAGACATCTGGAAACATATAGTAATTCCATGGTTGTAGTTGTGACAGAAATTGTTTTTAAAATGTGATGTTACATGAATTTTTAAATATTCTTAATAAAAATAAGGGCATGGTAGAAACTATACAGTTGAAATACTAAATAAAAGATGAAATGATAATAGAGAAAAGGTCACAATATAATGCTAGCAGGTCACTGCACATAGGAGTTGATCCTGATGGACCTGTCTTCACTGGCACCTTTGTTCTCAATGCTGATTAACTGTCATAAATGGACACTTGGAAGAACTCACATTATCATAAAACCCTCACAAACACACTAAAGGCTAAAGTCCATCACTGCTATTTCTTCTGGTAGATTATTTGAGAACAGTATCTCCTGTTTAATGTTCTTTGGCAGCCTAAACACTATGTACTTTGTACAAGTCGAGTGCCTTGAATAGAAAAAGTGTGTCATTTTATTTTCAATATCCACAGAAATGATTAAGTCCAGAGTTCTTTACGAAGACCTATGTTTGAATATTTTCAGTCAGTCTGTAGAATAAAGTAAGAAATCAATTCAGGAACTCACAGACTTATCAAGGCCAAATCTACCAATATTTATATAGCAGAGTACAGCTTACTCACAGAAGGATGGATTAAAAATAATGTACATATTTAAATTCAGCAGTCATATTCACACATGCAAATCATAGACTACATATGATTTCTTAATAAATAAGGACTTATCATGAGTAAACAATGATAGTGATTGTGTTTGGAAGTTTATGTAGGTGTCAGCACGACCTGGATATTTCTTAGGCAATAATAGTTAGATTATAATTCCAATTAAAGGATTAAGTAATGATAAAATAATCTGTTTATTTACTTTTTAAGCAGACACATAGACAACATACATAGGCATATGAGTTTCTATTTAACACTCAATTGTAGTAAGTTTTACTTCATGTAAATTAAAATATAAGATTTTAATATACAAGAAAATAACGTGTAAACATGAATAAAAATCTACCATGTTAAAATGTATAAGAAAAAGATTTTGTAACAAATTAAAAAACAAAAGACAATATATTCTCTAATCTGAGGATGACTATAAATTACATGTGAAGAAAACCCTAGTGCTTGTCTCTTGCTACTTGTATGAAGTGACAACATTTTCTTGATGGTCAGTAAGAAATAACAGAAGAAGCAGAAAAGTGGGAATAGGTATCAGACAACTTATTAGACAAGATATTTATAACAAAAAGATTATAATACTATGACATTCATTTTAAAGGCATAATTTATATAAATAAATTTTCTGCTGCAATTAGTGTGAAGAACTTATTTTAACTATGCCTCACCTTTTTTGAATTTAGAAAAGTTCATTTTTTTCTGTGCCTAGAAAGCTACACAATACCACAGACATGTGAGTATTATTTTAGAAACATCAATAAATATGTAAATACAGATTTGAAATAGGCATACATTACTAAAATGTTATTATTTGAATTCTACCTCTTCAGTGAAAAATTGTAAAAAAGTTAGTCTCTAATGGACATGAAGATCAATAAATAAAACAATTAGTTAATCCAGTGTGCTGAGCCTAGATCATTGTAAAAATTGAAGAGGATTCGAAATCACTGACTGAACTTCATTCCTACAATTTTCCTCTTTGACATTACCTTACCTAATTTTACACCCATCTGTGGAAAAGTTTGATTCAAGAATAAGCTGAATAAGCGTATTTAAATTTCAATTCATATTCAGAAAGACAATGATCTGGGGTTTTCTAAAGAACAAACAGACATATTTTCGCTGTGTTTGTCGGATAAAAATGTGATGCAAATTTAATAATCTTCTCTTCTATTGAATTAAGTATAATCAGTTCGAAGGAGTAGTGAGACGAAGACATAACTCATCTGTTAGGGGACAGTTCCTGCCTTTGCCATGTCCACATCATTTGGCTTCCATCTACTTCCCACGTCAACTCCAAGCAATCTTAATTTTTTGGCCTCCAGGATTTCTTTAGCCGCATTTAAATGATAAACAGGGGGAAAGTTGATTTTAAATAAATCTAAAAGAATAAAAACATTTTTGAAAAGAAAACAAAAGTATTAACACAAGTTTAAAAGAAACAGCAAAATTACATTTACTCTGTTTCCACCCTTTAGATGTATTGATGCTATTCCATACAACTCTGTAGTCAGCCTTACCTAAATGAACATAATATGACTGCAATGCTCAGCAGGAAATAGAGCGTTCCATCCCTGCACAAGGTGCCAGAGTTCAATGCGGATCTAGAAATAATATGATTGCATGTTTATTATGTCTTCTCTATTTCCAATATCTGCCTAATAAACAATAGCTAAAATGTAATCAAATTTGTGGTACATTTGTCTTTTGCAAAAAGATAGTTTCAAGCAATACATTTAGCTGGTTGGGCTTTGCAATGGTGACCTATTCCACATCCTCCATTGCTTTATTTTAGTGTGACATGACTCAGAGCTGAGAGGCGGCAGTGAGTTATGATTAATAGCAGGAACTCTTGAGGCTCAGCTGCTGATATTCAAATCCATTTTCCTACCCATATGAACTTAGACAACTTACTTAACATTTATTCACCTCAATTTCCTTATCTTCGAAATGACTATGATGTCAATTATTTTATCACCTCTTCATACTGATATTTATAAGGTGACTTTTATGTTACAAATATTTTATTTATGAAAGTACATTAAAGGGTAACAATATTTAAGCCCAGTTTTTGTGTGTGTTTTCTATTTGTATGCTGAAATATTCTAACAGGCATTTTCATACAGTTTGTGAAAGTACACAGGAAAAAACCGATACTGAATTGTGATGGTTAAAATTTTTAGTTATTTTCATGCTAAATTCGACCTAATTGTGCAAATCTAGACATATATTTACATTATTGGCAAATATAATCGTTGCTCTCCTTGGACAGATTATATACATTATGATATTCAGGTGGTGATTTTTAATTGTTTTCTGCTTAAGAAAAACATGTAACTGATAATTGGGAATTTAAACAGAACGTCTTCACCGTGAACTAAATACAAGGGACTGTTTTCAGTGCAAGCGAGTGATTGGCCGACCAGCAGTTTGTTCCCGTCACTTTTAGAATCTGATCTCACCATGGAGAAAATGAGTATAACAACATGCATAATTAGCAGAATTTCGATAGAAAATTACATGCTATTTTATGTAATCAGGTGCACATCAGCATACAGTAAGTGTCCAAAAAGTGAAGCTTTCATCCTGCTTTCAGAAGACTAGCGATTCTTAATGTGTAAACATTGTTTGTTGGGTTTTTTCTTCCCTTGCATGATGGTAATTGTATATGTGACTCAGGTGTGTGATTCTGAAGGGACGACTCAATGGCTCCAAAACTTTATTCCTACTAAAATCTGAGGTACATACATGCACAAAGGAAGTATATAAGGCACTTATAAGACCATAAAGGTTTTGGCCATTTTTTTTCCTTAAAGGAAGTCAATGTCTTTAAGGAGATGACAGGATGTGAAGATCATGGTAGAAAGTGAAAACAGTCATGTACATTAGAAACTTGAACCCAGGACAACAGAAACTAACTGTCAGTTAACAGGAGCTTGGAAAGTACTCTGTGGGGTTTGATGAAGTAAAGTACATTGTAGCATTTGCCAAAGTTTTCCTTGTATAAGGATTTATTAATTATTTTTAATTTTACAACATGCATGACCCTAATAGAGATGGATTTGACATTAATTATACCATAAATTGCTTGAATCAATCAAGTCCTTATACTTAATGAAAAACTATAAGGAGAAAAATGTGTCCTTTATTAATGTCTTTTGGGTGACATTCTGTGATTTGATTCTCATATAATATTCCTAGAATAAGAAATAAAAGCTAAAGCATATTTAAGTATAATTTGTGTTTATGATAAAGATTACACAGCTAAGCAACTTGGTTCCAGAATCATGCAATTTGACAACGTATAAAATTTAGCATTTAAGCCATGAGGATCTAAACAGCTAGCAGGACACACAAAAGTAAGAAAACAATACAATAGAACTGCCACATTAAGTTTGTGATGTCTGGAAACTCAAGAACAAGAGGAAAAGGCTCCCATGTTATGTGGAGTCATTATCAGTGAACAGAACCTTTCGCTCCTTGGGCAGGCGTGGGAAGGGTGGCATAATACCCATTGTTCACTGTGCTCAGGGAGAGTCTTCTTCCTCACGGGAAATAAGTTCAACAGCAGCACTGAGTCATTCTTTGAAGCGGAGAGGATCATTTGCTTTGATCTTTTTGTTGGTGGATTGAACATAGATTTAACAAAATGAGTGACGTTACATGGTATATCTTTTTTAAAATGCGGCCTTACAAGAAGAAACTTGATGAAGAAAGGTTATTTCAGCCTTATAATCTGAGAGGCTATAGGAGGAAAGGCCTGTTTATAGGAGTATAAAGTTAAGTAGGAGGTGAAAATGGTCTGTGTAGACAGGACAGTGGGCAGGGCTGTAAGGCCTCAAGGACCAGTTCCATTTCTAGCCTTAAGTGATTCCTTAAAATAAGGACTGAATCTTCCCTCATGTGAGTCTAGGAGGAAGTTTCTTCTACAAACCACAAGAAAAGGATTTTGAAGTAAGATTATTTCCAAAAGAATGTTCTTAATATTTATAAATCAGTTATCTCTCATTTTGTAAATACAGCAGTCTTATATGTAATCCCAAAATAATGAGATCTATGTGTATGTACAATATTAATGAAATTATATTTTCTAAGAAGGACTGAGGCAAATCAGCTATTAGAAACAATGACATTATGAAACTCCTAGGCAAATGGATGAAACTAGAGACTATAATCCTGAGGGAGGTAACCCAGTCACAAAAGAACACATGATATACACTCACTGATAAGCAGATACTAGCCCCAGAAAGCTTTGAATACCCAAGAAACAATTCACAGAACTTATGATGCTCAAAAACAAGGATGGCCAAAATGGAACTCTTTAGATACACAAGTATGCTCCCATGTACACACACAGTGCACATACAAATGTCATATATGTATCTTTATTATACTTTAAAGATACAAATCAGACTACATGATGCTTTTTTTCTTTGTTTGCTTCTTTTGTTTGGGTGACATAATGAACTTATCTTTTGGGGATGAATTGATAGAAAGTCTTACATTGTAAGTGTTTTGAGCATTGTTTCATGTTCCATCACAGATCTACTTGCAGGGCTGATAGACATCTGCCAATAATCCTGAGCTAGACACTTCCACTGCTGACAATGGTTCCAGTTGTACACCCTTAAAGTTTGTTCATCATTCTGATTAAAAATATGGATAGAGCCAAAACAAAATGTAATTTGAAAACGTATTTTGTTCAGTCTGTATTTGTGAACTAGAACACGTGTACATGTATAGACAGTGATAGGAAACAGATACATTGTATGTTTTCTTTTATCGAGGATTTTGTAAAGGGGGAAAAAAACTAAACTATGTGAAAAATGTTGTAACCCAGACAACATAATATCAAAGGAGACTTTTGAATTATGTTAACAAGATATGAGAATAGATGCTCCCAGCTCAAAACACAAAAATATTAAATAAAATATGAACTTTAGACATGAAGTTGTTTTAAATTAATAAGCTGGAAGGGAAGTAAGGAAAACAACTGAAAGTCAAAAGCAAGGCAGTGGTCCTAAGGGATCAAGGAAGCCTGCTTAGCATTAGATCAGGCAGTGTCTTCCCAATCCTCCTGGCTTGTTGTCTGATGCTAGCAGGTCAAGCACTTATATGGAAACTAAGCCAACTCTTGAGCCTAGAAGTGATAAAAGATTAACTCTAAATGTGACCTTACTTTTCCCAAATAAACACCTCTGCTTCCTACTCCTCACTCATCAAAACTAAGGCAGATTCCATAAATCCTTCAGATAGTAAAGATGGGAAATAGCAGTAAAGAATAAGGTGCTTAATATCCTCAGCTGGTTCTCTTGGCTTTCGCTGGAGTCTAAAAAAAAATATGAAGTCATCTACATTAATAATTGTGTTGTGGACTTCATAAATATTTCTAGGTATGGAGTACATAAAATAAATGCACAGAATTTGTCCCGTGGCAGAATTTTAGAAAAAAAAAAAAGCAGTGAGATAAAATTATTATGTAAAATAATAGATTAAATTATAAAAATATCCAATGCATACAGTGTTTTCTAAATTGGCTTGAGTGTAAATACTGGCTTTGTTTAATAGAAATGCTGTGAGTGTATTGTCCCACATTATAAAGTTAATTAAAAAGTATCTCAAGGAAATTTGGAAATAATACATTTATTCATATTGCTTGCATGGACAGAAACTTTTAACTAGAATGAAAGTCTACTTGATTTCATTAGTTTGGGGATAGTAATGTACTGAGAACTGTAACTCTCAAATAATAAAGCAGTTCACTCTGCTTTTGCATTTTGTGGTGATGATTTATGTATGTCCTTGTGCTAGATAGTGCTAAGCATTGCTCCTTCATTAGTGGTTCCCACAGAAAGTTATGTTTATATTCAAAAATTCTGCCCTAGGATGGATCATATTGTGTGAGAAATAATTACAGGGCAAAAAAGTGGAGAGCCCTGCTTAAAATGTATTAGAAATCGTCTTCCTGATATGCTTCCCTGCTTCTATGATGTGATTCTGTCTAATTATCCCTGGGGATCTTCTGGTCTCTCTGCCTACTAAGCAGATAATATTTTTAACATCAAAAAAATATTTATTTTCAACTTGATAGTTATCTTGAATCAGACTGTGTGAGTAGCATATTTCCTAACAAAATTATTTACCTTTTCAAGATTTCCTAAGCCTTACTTGATAATTTATGTAAATGACTTGGGACACCAAAACTACCCTATAGACTGTAGCTATGGTTGGTAATTGTAGAGTTAATTTGTAGGGTCTCACTAATGTCAACATTATGACCTCAATAGATATAACAGACATTTTGTAATCATATAAAACAATTGCAACAACAAAATTTTATTTTTTAAGTAACTTGATAAGAGCAGGATATCAGATATTTATAAAGCACAATTACACATTTATAAATAGGTTATTTATAGCTAATTTACAAGTTACCTATCTGTAACTTGCATTTACATAATAGTTCTCTTTAGTTTATTTGCTTAGTTTGTGATAAGTTCTCACTTATGCTCTAATAACATTTAAAGATACTGTCTTAGGGTTTTACTGCTGTGAACAGACACAATGACCATGGCAAGTCTTATAAAGGACAACATTTAATTGGGGCTGGCTTACAGGTTCAGAGGTTCAGGCCATTATCTTCAAGGCAGGAGCTTGGAAATGTCCAGGCAGGCATGGTGCAGGAGGAGCTGAGAGTTCTAGATCTTCATCCGAATGCTGCTATCAGAATACTGGCTTCAAGGGAGCTAGGGTAAGGGTCTTAAGCCCATGCCCACAGTGACACACCTATTCCAACAAGGCCACACCTCCTTATAATGCTACTCCATGGGCCAAGCTTATATAAACCATTACAGATACCAATGACTGATTCTCTCTTACTGTATCAGTTAATATTTTGGAAGTATATTTATTTTAATAATTTGACCCTAAAGAGAGAACCTTGAAGAAATCGTATTAAAAATGAAAGCTAATTATTTTTGCTGAACTTAGGTTTTCAAAAAGAATGGTGCTCACAATAAGCTAATTGTGGATACATGAAATAATTGAAATACTGTGGGTGCACCACAGTGTTGCCTTGTTATGTATAAGAACATGGTTATGTGTGAAAGATCAGGTTAGGAAATAAACTTGCTAAATATAATTATTAAGACACAGTCAGAAGGAATCCTGTGGCATGTATACACCTAAACCCTTATGGCAAAAAGACAAAGATGAATCTTGTATATTTCTTCCAATAAATGCATATTTTTCTCTTTTTATTAATTATTTTACTTTACATCCTGATCATAGCTTCTCCTTCAGCTCCTCCCGGTTTTTCCTCACCTCACTGCAGTCATTACCATCCTCCTTCCAGATTATTTTTTGACTCCATTTGCTTAGAAAATTTTTTCTAGCCCTTTTCTCTGAGTTATTATCTATCTTCGTTGCTGTAGTTTCTTTATTGTATGCAGCAGAATGCTGGATCCTGTTTCCTTACCCATTATGTTAGCCTCTCTCTATTTATTAGGGAACTAAGTCCATTGATGTTGAGAGATATTAATGAACAATGATCATTAATTCCTGTTACTTGGATATTGGTCATTTTGGTGTGTGTGTATTACTGTGTCTTCTGTGGAGCTGAATTTGTAGATAAGTATTTTTTAAATTTGACTTGATCATAGAATATGTTGTTTTTTCCATCTATGGTAATTGAAAGTCTTGCAGAGTATAATAGTCTGGGCTGGTTTCTTAGAAACTGCAAGACATCTGCCCAGTCTATCCTGGGTTTTTGTGAAGTCAGCTATAATTTTGATAAATCTGACTTTATATGTTTCTTGGCCTTTATCTCTTGAAGCTTTTCATAATTTTTCATCTGTTTTGTATGTTTACACTTTTTATCATTATGTGGCAAAAGGATTTTCTTTCAATCTATTTGGTGTTCCATAAACTTCTTAGTTTTTTTTTTTGTTTTTTTTTTTTTTTTTGTAGTCATCTATTTCTTTAGGTTAGAAAAATTTTCTTCGTCTTTTTTTTGGGGGGGGGGATATTTTCTGGTCCTTTGAATTAGGGATCTTCTACTACTATTACTGCTATTATTCTTAGGTTTGGCCTTCTCATAGTGTACCAGGTTTCCTGGATGTTTTGTGTCAATTTTATTTTTTAGATTTTGAATTGTCTTTGACCATTATAACAATTTCTATTCTATCTTATATGCCTGAGGTTCTTTCTTTCATTTTTTGTATCCTGTTAGCGATGCTTATGTCTGTAGTTTCTGTTCTCTTACCTAGGTTTTTCATCTCCAGAAATCTTTCAGCTGGTGTTTGCTTTATTGCTTCAAGTTCCATTTTTCAGGTCTTTTATCACCACCACCACCACCATCATCATCATTATTGGATATATTTTATTTACATTTTAAATTTATCCCCTTTCTCGTTTTCTCTCTATATAAACCTTATCCCATCTTCCCCTCGCTGCTTTTGTGGGGGACCAGCTCTCTCCCAGCAGGTCCTGGGTATAGAGAGCTGTAGCACAGGGTCAGCGCCAGGTGTAGGCAGGAACCAGGAGGATCCTGCCACAGACTGCTCCCAGGTTCCTGTGTCCTGAGGACTCTGGATGAGTTCCTCTTGGGTCAGGAATTTGAGCAGAAGTAGTAGTCAGCTGTCCCATGAGACAGGTTCTCCCCCAGTGGGGTCTGGGTGCAAAGCACTATGACACTGGGCCAGCTCTGTGCACAGGTGGAAACCTGAAAGATCCTGTCCCAGACTGCTCTTTGGTTCCTGTGTCTTGAGGGCTCAGAACAAAAGCGGTGGTCTTACCTGAACTCTTCAGCACTTCTAGGGGGGTGAGCTCTCTCCCAGAGGGTTCCGTGTCTAGAGAGCTGTAGCACAGGGTCTGCTCTGAGCCATTTGCAAGTCCTATTCAGTTTTATTCATTTCCTTCACCTGTTTAATTGCCTGTTTTTCTCTAAAGGATTTCTTCATATCTTCTTTAAAGGCTTCTCCTCTATTGTCTCCATATGATTGGATTTAAGGTCATTTGTGTGTGTGTGTGTGTGTGTGTGTGTGTGTGTGTGCTTCAGATAACACATAATATCTGAATTCATAGGAAAGTCACTTTAACGAATACGAATAACATATCTCAGGGGTTCATCTCCAAGAATAAAGAGATAGCTCAGGGGTTCATCTCCAAGACACACATGTGGCTAACTCCAGTTCCAGGGAATCCTGGGCTTGAGACTTTAATGAAATGAAAGCTCAGAATACCCAAGAAATAATTCACAGAACTTATGAAGCTCAGAGAAGGAAGAGCAAAAGGTGGATGAATCAGTCCTTCTTAGAAGGGAGAACAAAATGCTCATGGGAGAAAACAGAGGGGCAAATAGAGGAGCAGTGATTATAGAAAAGATCATTCAGAGATTGCCTCACCTGGGGATATACCCCATATACACCCAATAAACTGGAGCACTGTATGCCAAGAAGTGCCTACTGGCAGGAATATGGTATGTATTCCTCCTCAGAGGCCCTGCCAGAGCTGTACTGATACAGATGCAGCTAACCATCAGACTGAACATGAGAACCCCAGTGAAGAAGCTAGAGAGAGGAAAGAAGGAGCTGACAGGGTCTGCAACTCCATGGGAAGAGCAAAATTATCAACTAACCAAACCCACCACAGCTTCCAGGGACTAAAACACCAACCAATGAGTCCTCATGGAGAGACCCATGGCTCCAGGTACATATGTAGCAGAGGATAGCACTATCTGGCATCAGTGAGAGGAGAGGCCTTTGGTTCAGTGACAGGTTGTTTTCCCAGTGTAGAAGAATGCCAAGGTGCTGAGGTGGGAGAGGGTATTTTGGAGAGGGAGTACCTTCATGGAGGCAGAGGGAGGAGGAGGGGACATGAAATTGGGGGAAGGGGATAACATCTGAAATGTAAATGCAGAGAATATCCAATAAAAAAAAATTAAAAAGACAAGAACCTGGCATATATTTGAGTAAAGTGTCCAATATACAATGTAAAATTTATGCTGTCAATTAAGTTGTTGGCTGGTCACAATGATCCACCAGAAAAATTTCAGTAGCAGAACTGTGGAAATAAGCACACAATTGAGAGTCCACAATTCAAGAAAAAGTATCCCAGACTTTCAGAAGGAAGAACCATTACTTAGACAACTATTGAGTAAAAGACTTTTTGAACAGAAACTACATTGTTTCTGCCCAGTTGCTAAAAATCCTTTATAAACTGGTCTCTGGAGCTTGGCATTCAGTATCAAACCAGAGAGGATTCCACACTTAGCATAAGAGCCTGGCCTCTGGGAGCAGTGAAATTTTTTCTCTTCTAACCAAGTGTCAGTATTACACTCCTTCCCAAGAATGAAGAGTACGCATACCATGTACACACAGTTACATTATCCTTAGGCTCTCAGAGCATTCATAGCATGCAGTAAGAATGAAGTTTTAAAGGATGTTGGAATGCTGCTTCTGCCTTTTTTGTGTGTGTTGCAATGACACACACTGCAGTTATCAGATGTACATGGTAGCCTGACGTAACTGACTCAAAGGAGTAAGCTTTCAATGTGAGTGGATCAAACAATTCGAGTTATGATATAGGTAAAATGTCAGCCTAAGTTATGTCAAAGAATAGCAGCCAGCATTTAACACTGGATTTTGAAATATACGTCTTTTGTAGTCACCACAGCATGCTCCTATAGAAGCATTGAATGTGGTCCACAGCCATGACTGACCATTGGAATGCATTCTCAACTAAATTTATCTTGTCAATGACCCCCTTTCTGTGCTATCCAAACAACAAGCCAGCAGAGTGTCTCTGACATGAAATCTGGGTGATGCGCCTGGATTCCACTGATGCACAGGGAAATTAGAAAGCAGTTAGGTGGCACTGACACCTTGGAAAGATGAGATCACTCCTGCATCTCTCTGAAACCATTTACAGTAGAATGGATGCTGTTGTTTCCTTAGCGTGAAGATAAAGTAACTATTCTCCCTAGATGATATACTCTGTCAACTCAGGACATTTTTCTACAAATGCATAAATGAGAAATATTAGAAGTGGTTGATAAAGATATTTTGTCATGAAAATGGACCATGAAGGGTACGATTATGATTTCTTTAGGCACTTTTGAGAGAGCTAGTGAACTACTTTCTATTTTTAGTCCTTCAGGATCTTCAAATTTTTTGTACCTTGCTGACTGCAGAAAATTAGCAACGAGAAACAATTACCGTAGGACCTTCATGTGCTAAAGACCATACCATGGATGTAAACGAACACTTAGGTAGGACTAAAGGTTTCTAACTTTTTAAAAACTTAGCTAAGTTTCTTTTGTTGTTGTTGTTGCTGTTGTTGTTTTCAGAATCCTAGTATGTGTAAAACTGAGTAGTCTCAATGTATCAAAAATATTAGAGAACAAAAGAGGGAAAAGGAGACTGGAAACAATACTTGAGTTTTAGAAGTGTGACTATAAAAACATAAGACAAATAGTCTACATTTTCAATCAGATAGACTCCATTTTTTTGGAAGCCCATTTCCTTACCACATTTGCTCCTGAAACACAGAAATCAATTCCAGCTCTATGAATCTCTTTGTGGGTCACTATTAACATTCTACTTGTGGACTTTCCTTTCAGTTTTCCAGCCTGGTATCTTAATCATTTTTGACCACTTTCTTCCTGGAAACTTTTTTCCTGTTTATAATGTCCAGACAGTTCATCTATCTCTAATGTGCTGTATATGTTTTACACACTGGATTCTTTTTTAACTTCATCTTAAGTTTGCATAGTTGCTAGTTTCTTTAATTTTCTCCCCCCATCTGTTTGTATATTACCTACATGTTATCTGTGGGGCAGTTTGATCCATTTGAACACATGCATTAATATACACTGTGAATTCCACAGGTCATGCGCACTATGGCTAAGTACTAACATTGCATGTGTGCAAGTAAATGCTCTATTTTAGACATGCCTTGTATACTATGCAAATATTCCTCTTATATATATAATCTCCTTAGGGCTCGTCACATCTGGGTTAATGTTTGGTTCAATGAAAGATACTTTTCAAGCAGCTGGTTAAGTGAGCATACATTTGTTTTGATTTTGAGATTGGGTGATAAAATGATTAAATATGTATTAATTTCAAGTTTAGTATCCTGTGACAAAAAAGAATGCAAAAGTACATTACTGGAAATAATTTTAAATTTTAATCTTTCTATTCTGACTACTCTTAAGGCCATGAAGTATAGAAAGGCACATCCAGTTATAACACATTTTATATGGTTCCTGTAATATTTACATTTAATAAATATTTACAGAATAATACTGAACAGTAGGACCTAATGTCTCTGGTTAAATGCACCAACTATTTTCTTCCAGAAAATCTTAAATGCTCAGTAAATTTTTATTGAGCACAATGTAAGGAACTTCTTACATACTTATTACTCATAAGATTTAGAAAGGTAGCTAAAGATTGCTAACAGAGATTCTTAATTTGAAACATACCATTACCAGGAAGAAATATGTAGAAGAAAAAGAAGTGGAGTTATTGAAACCATAAAGTCCTGGCTCTGAGAAGACAAGTTTTTCTATCAGATACCACCAAAAGTGTTTGTACATATGCAAATACATAAATATACATCTTCCCAACATACAATCTGCCATACAATTATAATTTTTTCAATCTTCTATACTAAACAAGAAGAGTATTTATGAAGAAAGAACTGTGTTTAGCACAAGTATCTAGTCAAAATATAATGTAAGGTATCACTTTTTGTCCAAGTCCCCTGTCCAGCAAAGAATAACCATTGTGAAAGTCCTGAGGATGTGGACAGAGACCACACTTGCCAGCCCAGAAGCCATAAAAGTGCCGATGAAGTGAAAACACACCTTGAAGTAAAGACAAATGAGAGCAAATTATGAATCTTAAGCTGTTGAGAATTGTACTCTGGTACACATAATCAAGGATTACTACATGTAGATATAAGTAAGTGACAATTTGAAAATATCCAAAGTCTTCTTAGACAAAAATGGTAACTTTGTGCTTTCTGGCTATTGACCTGACTAAAGATTGTGCCTCTGATCTGTTACACTCCCTACTGATTAATTAATATTCACTTTATTAACTCTCTCAGAACTGGTGCAATGAATATGTAATATAAAAGGTGATTGATTGGATTAGTGTATATGCTATAAACCAAGGAGTTCTACAATGTCCATCCTCATGCAGGAAAGACTGTGACTCCACTTGCTGCTTGGTCCATAAGTCTGGAAACCTCAGCTGCCCCAGGAGAGCACTGCAGGCTTGGAGGACTTCTGAAGAGCTACTTGTTTCTGTTCACTTGGGATCCCAGAGAAGCTGAGTTCCAGAGTTAGCAACGATTGGTGGCAGCGGCAGTAACAGAGTGGATGTGCTCACTGATAAGAGTGAAGGTGGGAAAGCAAGAAGCAAACCATCTCTAATACCACATCATAAAAGACTCTGCTTCTTCTAAAGCAGGGTTTCCTCTGGCAATTATACTTGAAATCCACCTACACACACCCAGGAGCACATTTCTTTGTTCATTTCAGATGCCATCAGTTCGGTAAACAACACTCATCATTACCTTAATAATAAGTTGTAAAAATAAATCTCTACTCACATATAAAATAGTAGTAAGGTCACTTGAAGACTGTGTATTAAAAATCATACTAGAAGACCAGTCATAAACAGAGAAGCATACCCTTGTTTTTTGGGAATAAATGGTACCATGATTACCTGGAGGCTTCACAATCATTCTTCCAGTCCAATATTTTTAAGATGCCAGATTATTGTTACAATTTTTATGAGTCTAAATTAAAATCACAGAGATCATCCCTAATCTTAGTTTGCACAGCATAGAAGTGGTCATGGAAACTGGCCAGGTTCTCATTGACTGAAGGCGCCCCGCATTGCGGCACCAAATAACCAGATGTTATATTATTTAAGAAATCAATGAGTATGTTAAACATGCGATTTAAAAACACCAAAAATTGTTCATTTAACAGGTTTTCTCTGAAGTTGCTAAATTTCTGGTTTAAAATTAAAACCTAATAAAAATTCTAACATATCGTTAGTAGAAATACA
Organism: Micromys minutus; assembly: GCF_963924665.1. Lineage (NCBI taxonomy): Eukaryota > Metazoa > Chordata > Mammalia > Rodentia > Muridae > Micromys > Micromys minutus. The sequence goes on from NC_137976.1 coordinate 28,545,770, forward strand.
AATTTGTAAATCAAGATTCAAAAGCAAATAGGCTGACTCTTTCAGAGTGTAACACAATATTTCCATATGATTTAGCTATTTTACTCACATATATTTAGCTAATCTATGATTTCTAAAACATATGTCTGCACAGACATATATGCAAATGTCTACAAAACTTCAGTCGTTCTATTTCCGTTTGTAAACAAGAAACACGATCTCTAAGAGATGAGAGATTAAACATCATATTCTATGGAATTATTTTCAGTGGGGTGGTATTGACCCACAAAAATATTAAGTTAATTAACCATGCAAGAAGTCAATTCTTATAAGTTCATATTGATATATGAAAGATTTTTGTTATGCATAATGCTAATCACATGACATTAAATACACATCACTGAAATGAAGACAAGAAAACATTATGCAAATGGTGACAGATCGATGTTTCCAGGAGCTCAAGAGCAAGGGGCAGAAAGAAATAGCTGGATTAATATAAAGAATATTTACAGTGGTAAAAGTGATTATTAATATTTTAATGTTAAATACACATTACCATGTCTACTAAAAAGAGTGAATCTTAAATTAAACAAGTTGAAACAAAAGTAATTGCTTGGATTTCTCAGTAGAGAATTTAGAATTTAACAAAGTTTGTCAAACTACAGTTAGAAATAATGTTGCTTTTGTAAAGTGGCTGTAGTAGGTTGTCTTGGAGGAGATCTCTTCAGGTCACCGAAGTAGCTATCCTTAGGCTTACAGATATACAAAGCTCTCACTTGCCTCTCACTAAAGAAATTTATGTTTGCAACAAAACCCATTACAGAAAACTACAACTGGTTTAACTGCACAGAAAAACTGATTGTGGGTTACCCAGCTCCAAAAATTATTACTACAAAACTTCCACCTCAAAGACTCTAGGAACATCTCAGAAAAGGAGATAAAAGTATTTCTAGCACTAAAGAGGCAGGAGATTGTAAGATTGTGTCACCTAGAAATGGCAGGTAAGCGTTACAGCATAACTCAACATTTTAGCTACCTAAAGAGGACTCTAAGGAGTTACAATACAAATAGACCTGCTATTGTGGAATGAAACTACTTTACATGGACCAATCCATAATCCAAGGTGTCAGCCTTGAAATCATAAACATGTAAGAAACACTGAATGGACTAAGAAGCTTGTATTTCTATATTTATATTTATATATGTGTGTATATGTATATATGTATATATGTGTGTATTTGTATAAATATGTGTGTGCATATATATGCAGCAATAACAACTAAAGAAAAAGAAGACATAAAATCAAAAGGGATCAATGAAAGGAGAATTTAGAAGGAAAGAAGAGAGGAAAATGGTGTTATTATATTTTAGCTTAAAGATAATAAAAATAAATAAAGACCTAACTTTATTACAAATTTGTATATGGATATATATACAAAAATATAAATTATATACATATATATATTTTCTTATATAAAAGAATATACATGAAGACATACCAAATGGAATAAACCAATCAGCAAAAAAGAAATACAAATTTTGCTTAGAATGAGGTCAGTGGGCTTTCTATGGTGTTGCCCCTCACCTTCCTTCTGCCTCTTCCTAATTCAACCACAGGGTCCCAGACTTCAGTCCACTGATATCTGCTTCAGACTCAGTCAGATGTTTGGGCCCTGCAGAGAGCAGCCATGCTAGGCTCCGGTCTGTAAGCACATCACAGCATCAGGAATAGAGCATGACCTTAAAGCCTTCATTTGAAAGGGATCCCAAGTTGCTCCTGTCACTGGACTGCCATTCCCTCAATTTCTTCTCCTTTATCATACCCGCTGTTTTTTTTTTTTTTTTTTTTTTTTTTTTTTTTTTAAGACAGAAATAATTCTGGGCCAGAGATTTTGCCTGTGGGATGTCAACTCTATCCTGTACTTGATGTCCTGCATTTCTACTGGAGGGGGACTCTATTAGACCCCTCGCCCACTGTTGGGCACTTTATCTAAGTGTCCTCTTTTGAGTCCTGAAACTTTCACCTCCCAGGTCTCTGGTATATTTTAGAAGGTTCCCCCACTTCCCACACCCTGAGATTGCATATTTCTGTTCCTTCTGCTGGCCTTCAACTGTCTCCTGACCCATAACTTATCATGCTCTTTTTTTCCCTCCATGTCCCCTCTCCGACACAGATCCCTCCCCACCTCACCATGTGATTGATTTATTCCCCACCCAAGTGAGATTTAAGGATTCCCCACTTGGGCCCTTCTGCTTGTTAACCTTTTTGATAGAGGATGGTATCCTAGATTTTTTTTTTTTTTTTTTTTTTGGCTAACATCCACATATTAGTGAGTATATACCATCCTCGTGCACTTGGATCTGAGTTATCTCACTCAGAATGATACTTTCATTTTTAATTGAACAACTTTATTTTAAAAAAACAAAGATAAATGAACAGATTTTAAAAGAATTTTTACATAACAGTACATTAATACATTTTGTCAGTACTTGATTTTTTTTAAGTTTTGATAGTATGACATAAAATCTTACTAGTTACAATGAGCATAAAGTACATGTAAAAGAAGATGTAACCTGAAAATAGTCACAGTTTTCTTGGTGTGTAAAGATTAAGCTTAATGATTTTTCATTTTTCATTTTTTTCCTTTCTTTTTCTTGAACTTTATATAGTCTGTAAGTTGTTTCTGGGATGTTGAGAGCTTTCTGGGGTTAGTATCCAATTATCAGTGACTGCATATTATGTCTGTTCTTTTGGGACTAGGCTACCTCACTCAGGATGATATTCTATAGATGCATCCATTTTCTTAAGAATTTTATACAGTCATTGTTTGTGATAGCTGCGTAGTACTCCATTGTGTAAATATACCACAATATTTGTATCCATTTATCTACTGAAGGACATATGAGTTCTTTCCAGCTTCTGGCTATTATAAATAGGGCTGCTATAAACATAGTGGTGCATGTGTCTTTGTTGTATGTTGGAGCTTCTCTGGGGTATATGCCCAGAAGTGGAATGACAGGGTTTTCATGTAGTACTATGTCCAATTTTCTGAGGAACAGCCTGACTGATTTCCAGAGTGGTTGTACCAGTTTACAACCCCACCAACAGTGGAGAAGTGTTCTTTCTCCGAATCCTCACCAGCATCTGCTGTCATCTGAATATTTGATCTTACACATTCTGAGTGGTGTGAGGTGGAATCTCAAGGTTGTTTTGATTTACATTTCCCTGACAGCTAAGGATGTCAAGTACTTCCTTAGATGCTTCTCAGCAATTCAATATTCCTCAATTGAGAACTTTTTGTTTAGCTCTGTACCTCAGTTTTTAATAGGGTTGTTTGATTCTCTGGTGTCTACCTTCTTGAGTTCTTTGTATACCTTGGATAATAGGCCTCTATCAGATGTGGGATTGGTAGAGATCTTATCCCAATCTATTGACAGTGTCCTTAGCCTTACAGAAACTTTGCAATCTCATTAACTTTAGTATCTTGTATCTGTATAGAAATTCATCCATTTTCTCCAGATTTTCCAGCTTTGTTGAGTATCGGCATTTTTAGTAGAATCTGAGGATTTCTTGAATTTCCTCAGTTTCAGTTGTTATATCTCCACTTTCCTTTCTGATTTTATTAATGTGGATACTCTCTTGCCCTCTAATTAGTCTGACTAAGAATTTATCAATCTTGTTAATTTTCTCAAAGAACCAGCCATTTTCTTGATTCTATAAATGGTTCTTTTTGTTTCTGTTTGGTCACTTTCTGCATAAGTTTCATTATTTCTTGCCATCTAGTCCTTTTTGTGTGTATCTTCTTCCTTTTGATCCAGAGCTTTCAACTATACTGTCAAGTTGCTAGTGTATGCTCTCTCCAGTTTCTTTTTGTAGGAACTCATATCTATGAGTTTTCTCCTCAGTGCTACTTTTATAGAATCCCATAGGTTTGGGTATGTTGTGTTTTCATTTTGTTAAATTCTACAAAATCTTTTATTTTTTTTTTCTTTATTTCTTTTTTGACCATGCTATCGTTCAATAGAGCACTATTCAGTTTCCATGTCTATATGGTCTTTATGTTGTCTTTGTTGTTATTAAAGACCTGCCTTAGACCATGGTGATCTGATATTATGAATGGGAGTATTTCAATCTTCTTATGTGTATTGAGGCTTGTTTTGTGACCCATTATATGGTCAATTTTGGAGAAGGTGCAGTGAGGTGCTGAGAAGAAGGTGTATTCTTTTGTTTTAGGATGAAATGTTCTTTAGATATCTGTTTATTCCAGTTAGTTCCTATCCTCTGCTAGTTTCACAGTGTTCTTGTTCAGGTTCTGTTTCCATAATCTGTCCATTGATGAGAGTGGAGTGTTGAGGTCTCCTATTATTATTGTGTGGGGGTACAAAGTATTTTTTGAGTTTTAGTAGGGTTTCTTTTATGAATACGGGTGCTCTTGTATTTGGAGCATATATGTTAAGGTTTGAGAGTTCCTCCTGACAAATTTTACCTGTAATAAGTAAAAACTGTCCTTATCTTTTTTGGTATTTTTTGGTTGAAAATATTCTTTATTTGATATTAGAATGGCCACTCCAGCTTTCTTCTTGGGGCTCTTTGTTTGGAAGGTTTTTCCCAACCTTTTACTCTGAGATAGTGTCTGTCTTTGTCTCTGAAATGAGTTTCCTGTATGCATCCGAATGCTGGGATCTGTTTATGTATCCAGTCTGATATCCAATGTCTTTTTTGGTGGAATTGGGTCCATTTACTTTAACAGATATTAAGGAATAGTGGTTGCTGTTTCCTGCTATTTTTGCTTTTATAAATAGAATTGTGTCTGTGTGTCTTTTTTTTTTTTTTTTTTGGTTTTCTTGCTTAGGTATTTTCTTGCTTTTACTAGGATGTAGTTTCCCTCCTTGTGTTGGATTTTCCATCTATAATTTGTTGTAGTGCTGGGTTTGTGGTCAGATATTGTGTAAATTTAGTTTTGTCCTGTAATATCTTGGTCTCTCTCTCTCTATGTTGATTGAGAGTTTTGCTGGGTATAGCAGCTTGGGCTGACACTTGTGTTCTCTTAGGGTGTGCATAATGTCTGTCCAGGATCTTTTAGCTTTCGTGGTCTCTGTTGAGATGTCGGGTGTGATTCTGATTGGTCTGCCTTTATATGTTTCATGCCTTTTTTCTCTTACTGGAATTTCATTTCTGGTCCAACCTATTTGGAGTTCTATAGGCTACTTTTATGCTCATGGTCATCTCATTAATAAGTGTAGGGAAGTTTTCTTCTATGATTTTGTTGAAGATATTTACCGTGCCTCTTAGTTGATATTCTTTGCCTTCTTCTATTCCTATTATCCTTAGGTTTCGTCTTCTCATTGTGTCCTGGATCTCCTAGACATTTTGGCTTAGAAGCTTTTTGGCTTTTGCATCTTCTCTGACTGTTTTGTCTATGTTTTCAATGTTGTCTTGGGATCCTGACATTCTTTCTTCCATCTGTGACTACTGATTTCTTTTTTAGATTTTCTACCTCCAGGGTTGTCTCTTTTAGTGTTTTCATTTTTTCTATTTCCATTTTAAATTCTTTCTTCAATTCCTTCATCTCTTTAGTTCTGTTTTCCTCTAGTTCTTTGATTTCTTTGAGTGTTTTTATTGTTTCCTCTTTCAAAGTTTCTATTTCTCTATTATTTTCCTCCTTTTCTTGTTTAAAAATCTCCATCATCATCTTGAGATATGATTTCAGGTCTGAGTCTTCTTTTTCTGAAGTGTTTGGCATTCTGCTGTTTCTTGTGATGGGAGAGCTGGGTTCTGGTGTTTTTAGGTTTCTTGGTTTCCATTGGGTGAGTTCTTTCTCTTTCCTCTTGTTATCTTGTCTATGATTATTTATGGACTTGTCAGTGATTGGTTCCCGTCTCTCTGGTGTTCCTTGCCTGTGTCGCTGGATCTCTGCTGTTCCAGGAGGCAGATGGCCTGAGCATTTCGTCCATATGCACGGACCCTCCAGGTGCTTGGCCCAGACCTCTCTGTGCCCTGTCTACTGAAAGTGCAGTCTCACCAGGCCCGTGTCCTTGGATCTCAGCTGTTCCAGGTGGAAGATGGCCTGAGCATTTGGTCCCCATGCATGGGCCTTCCAGGTGAAAACAGTGTTCCTACAACAGAGTTCTTGCTCCCCTAAACCAATTAGGTGAGGGGGGAACGTGCTTTCTGGGAGCTAGGCCCAGACCTCTTTGCTCCCTGCATACTTGCAGCACGGTTTAACCAGGCCTGGGTCCCTCAGAATGACATTTTCTAGTTACATCCAATTGCCTGCAAAGTTAATGATGTTTTGTTTATAATAGATAAATAGCATTTCATTGCATAATTAAACCACATTTTCTGTATCCATTCTTCTGTTGTGGAGACATCTTGGTTATTTTCAGATTCTGGATATCACAGATAAGGTGGCTATGACCATAGTGGAGCAAATGACACTGTGGCAATATGGAGTGTCTTTGGCTTATATGCCCAGGCATGGTAAGGTTGATCTATTTCCAATTTTCTGAGGAACCTCCAGACTGATTTCCATACTGGTTGTACCAGCTTGCAATCCCACCAGCAATGGAGGATTGTTCCTCTTTCTCTTCATACTTGTCAACATGTGCTGTTACCTGAGTTTTTTATCTTAGCCATTCTTATTGGTGTGAGGTGAATTCTCGGGGTCATATTGGTGTACATTTCCCTACCCACTAAGGATTCTGAATGTTTCTTTAAGTTCTTCTTGACCATTTAAGTTTTCTTTGTTGTGAAGTCTCTGTATGTTTTTATATTTTATTTATTATTTTTATTTTATTTTTTTGGATGCTAGCTTCTTTACAGTGAGCCACCAAACCAGCAGCATAAATGAGCTGGTCCAAGGCTCTCAATTTATATCCAGGAGAGGACTGCCTGGGCTAGCCTCAGTGGGAGAAGATATGTCTAACCCTAAAGAGACTTATGGTCCCAGGGAAGGGGGAAAACTTGTAGTAGAAGGTGTGGGGACATCCTCTTGGAGGCAGAAAATGAGAAATTGTGGGATAACAGACTGGAAGGGGGCTAATGACTGGAGTGTCAAAAAAAGGAAAAACAATAAAAATGATATTCAATGTAAATAAAGCATATTAATGTGTATATACTGTATTAGCATGTCTGTTATTCTACAGATAGTTTTATAAGCTTTAGTTCACTAAAGAAATGACCATATTTCTTTAATCAAAAATATGTTTTCTTTCTTTACAGATCAGGTCAAATAACTATAATTATAAAAATAAAATGAAACCAGTGAGATAACCAAGTTTTTAGAAAGTGAAAATAGAAGGAAAAATGGCACATTCTGGTTGAGTTTTTGCGATTGTTCAGTTGGGAAGGGTAAAATTCTTCTGAGACTTATACATAGAAATGATTAAATCTGAAAATTCTATACATGCACATTTACATATACTCAGAGAAATAATGTGCATTATACATATATAGCACAATGACTTGTTAAAATAACTAGACTACCTTCTTCTATAATAGCAAGGAAAACCAAACTTTAAAGCATTTTTTTCAATAGAAGCTTAGCAAAGAATAAACAGCATTTTTTGCAATGAGTGACTACATGGTTTTATTCTTGTTATTAATTTTCTTATTATATATAGCATAAAAGAATATATAGATTGTATAGTAGAATCTATCATACCTACATATTAATTGTGATATCATATATATATATATATATGTATATATATATATATATATACATGCATTAATATTAATGTTGGCATGTTAGATGGACACATAGGACATGTATGCATAATAATATTAATTACCACATAAAGTCATAAAGGATTACATGGTCTTGTTATAATCATCTTTCAAAACATTACTATGCTTAAGCACCTCAAAAGGAAAACTAGACTTTGCCATTAGTAAAAACATTAGTCTTAGCGTTTGCCCATTTTCTAGGAAACTGCGATTTTGTAAACTGAGAAACAAATTGTCCATATGAAGTTAAGCATTTACTAGCAGATAAACAGCCTTCTGTTTCATTAGTAGTATAAAAAAATACTCCATTAAACAAACCTATTGCCCACTTTGCTCCTGCTACCTGCCCTTAACCCACAGTATTGCAAGCATCCATTTGTGTGACACAGAATCACTTGCACTTCTCTGAGCCATACGCTTAGACTTTTAATACTGACCATTTCTTTCACATAGCATATTTCTTGCCTCCTAAGCAATTTAGATCGAGAACACTTTGACTCAGAGGCTCTATTAAGTTTTACCCTGCCTTTCATTCAATAAGCTAGGACAGAAAAGAAATTCAATAACACTAACAAAACTGGGTGCTTATACTTTGTAATGTCACTCTTTATTGCATTTGGGAAATTTCATTGGAGAACTTAAAAAATGTTTTTATTGCTGATATAGAAATATTTGTGATACAATATATTTTGTCTAAGGTCTGTGGCTCTAGGTAGGTAAGTACTGTGTTTTCTATTGCCTTTAAGGTAATGCAAGAGTTTCCAAGCTCTAGTAGTATTAGCTATCATTATATTTTTGAAAAAGAAAATTAAACTTTATTTTCTAATATAGAAAATGACTATTTTTTTTCAGAAAACAATATGCTCTGTAATTAAGTTCAAGTGTTAGATGACAATGGTAAGGAAGAGTCTACACTTCATATTTTGAAAGATTTTTTTTCAGAATCTGCACATGGAATTTAAGCTTTATCTATCTCTTTTCTAGGCTTCTCTTACCCACTTCATGCAGAAATTCCAGTGTTATACATAGGAAAAAACACTTTAAGGTTAGCTAGGGCAGTCTAGGGAATCTGTAAACAACATAGAGAGAAACTATTGTCCTTTTGCTTTCTCCTATTACTTGATGGTAAGACTCTATTGTTGAATATACATACTAAAGACCTAGGACTTGGAGAAATGAAGTTGAAATTCATCTGTCAGCCTTCCCCTTGAGAACTGGAACTTGAAAGTTTTGTCTAAATGACTATTAGCCATTATTTTATCACAAAAAGTATGGGAGGCAGCCAGTGCGATGCTTGTTGAACTGTGAAAATTCTCATTAGATGTGATTGCCGAAGTCAGAGGCAAGGATATCTTCTGTGTCAGAAGAAAAGTTTGTTGTTACTTTGAAAACAACAAACACAAACAAAAAACTTAATGAGTAACCCTTCAACAGGCAATTCTCATACCACATTGACTCAGTATTTCTATTGCGGAATAGTTGGACTAGATGAATATTATTACAGAAAATGGGCCAGATGGCATGTTTGAAGCCAAGGGAATAAACCAGATGGAATGCTGCTATTTTGTCCATTTATCTATGAATAGAAAATAGGTAGGAGGATGATCCTGAAGTCTCTTGATTATAATGATTTTCCAAAGGTTTACTGGTGTTTCTGTGCTTGGTGTATAGGCTTGATATAGATATATTTAGATTAAAATACTAAAGGTGACTCAGAGAGTAACTAAAGATGGGGTAATGTGTGAAAGGCAGGTGACTACCATTTTAATAGACTTTTAAATTCAGTAAAAACCTGAAATGAAACATGACAAATTTAAGAATTCATAAGGAAGAAGAAACCAAGTTGCTAAATCATGGGCTAATTATTTCCAATCATAGTAGAGAGTGGGCTTCTCATTTGAGCTTCAATAACTGCAGTTTCTTCGTCTGTTTGACAGATCTAAAAATTTAAACCAAGTTAGAAATTGGGCTATTGCATAACAGTACAAAGTGTAACTGGGAAGTAAAGATTTGATATGTACCTATGATTTCTTCATTGGATGTTTTACACTTATGGGACTTTGTATGCACATCCCAGTCAAATTGAACATATAGGTGGAGTGGTGAAAGCATGGGTTAATAACTTTTTTACTGTGGAAAAAGATGAGATATATAGAATTATTTTGGTTCTCAACTCAGAAACAAATAAATTAACATCTAAATAAATAACTGTCTACCTAGTCTTCATGCTACAGCAAATTTTCATAGGCTAGTGTCTAAAACAATAGTGTTTCTCCAACATTCTGGAAGTCAAGTGTTAACAACCAGAGTATCAGACAGCTTCATCAGTTCTTGATCAGGTCCTCTTCTTAGTGCAGTAAAGTAGAAAGCATGTCTACTTGTAGTCAGACATAATGTTGCAGAAGGAGCTGAAAGTTCTACATCTTGATTCACAGGTAGCAGGAAGATAGCTGAAATACTAGGCCCAGCTTGAACTTTTGAGACCTCAAGGCTTACCCACTAATGATGTATTTCCAAGAGCCAAACCGGGCCTCCTAATTGTGCCACTCCCTGTAAGCCTACAGAGGAGCCATTTTATTCAAACTATCACAGACACTAATCTCATGATTGGAACTCCACATTCATGACCTCATATAATCTATTACCTCCTCCTAGGGCAGATGCTTCATTTTGACAGCACTGAGGATTATGGCCTCAATACACTTGGATCATAGCAGTGAACTGGAACTCCCATAAAGCAGAAGTTCCCTCAACTCTTAATATAAATCATGCACTGGAAGACTCTATTACATTTTATTCCAGTCTAGTTGCCTTTTAAGTGCTGATTATGAGCCATTAAATTGATTTTATGTCTTGTTAATAGTTTACAAACACAAAAGCACTAGCATGGAGTTTGATAAATTCAAATAATTGTGCAGAAACGCTCATTGTAATCCTAAATAACTCCTCTTCTCTTTTCGACATGTCTGATTACCAAACAGCCAGTAGCTGCCAAGATAAAACCTTCTCCCTCAGTGAAGTTGATAATAGTTGGATATCAAATATACAATTATAGTTTATTCTGCCGTTTCTTGTTCTCCTAAAGTAAACTTTTCCTTAAACAATAGCACATGCTATAAAGCAGAAAAATCATTGCTTGCTTCTGAAATGTACAGAATCACTTGCAGCAATAAATGAAGTTTTTCAGAGTCACACCATCAGGATGGGGTGGCCTGCAAGACCTAGCAAAAGAAAATAGAGTGCATTTTCGACATTAGTCACCCAATTCTTACAACTTCTTATCTATTTTACCAGAGTTTAATATTAAGAGAAGATCAGAGAATGGGAACTCCATAGCAAGAAGTGCTTTGGATAATTTAACTTTTGCTGAACATTGAGCTTGGGTGTTCCAGATGGCAATGCTGTGTTTCTAAAGCAACTTCCAAACATCTTCTATAAAGTTAAGATAATATCTATTTAAACTCTAAAAGACAAGCGTCAATTTCTATACACTACTATAACTTTTCCATAGGATGTAAAACATTGTCTTGGCTTATCACAGACTTGCACTGAAGTCACAGCATTTTTTGAATAGAATATTTAGAAGTATTTTCTGAATTTTCCTGGGAAACATGGATGTATGTGTGTGTGTGTGTGTGTGTGTGTGTGTGTGTGTGTGTGTGTGTGTGTGTGTGTGTTTGTGTGTGTGTGTGTGTCTATGTATCTCTGTGTGTATCTGTGTGTTTGAGTGTACATAAATGTGACATGAATCTCTCATGTCCATTTTGACAGAGCATAGATAAAGGCAACCAGTCAGAAATAATAGCATAGGTCCTGGAAAGTTAAAGAGTTTAAAGAAATACAATTGTCCATTAAAAAGACTAATTGTGGTTGTTTTATGACTTCTGCTTACTATTTATACCCAATTATCTTGTATTGGAAAATGGATGGTGCATATGATTAAGGATATGATAAATGTCCTTTATTATAAATTTTATTTCATCACCACTGTAAACTTTTCCCAGGTTTATGTGGTTTCATAGTTCAATGCTCATTTCAAATCTGCTCATAATTTTACAACACTTGTAAATTGCTCTGTACAGTGTAACTTAGAGGTTACATAACAACAAATGTAATTCTAGGTGTCCCCAAATTATAGACCTGAGTCATCCAAAATCCCCTTTGGTGAAGTCATTTAACACTGCCAGTTCTCAGTGTTTCTGAATCAACACTGAATAAGTAGGATATACATACCACTCTAGGAAAAGGACATACTGAAAGAGTTGTATAAATTTTTTCCTTTGTCAACTTTATATTTCCAAGTAGGAAGTAGGTTTAGTAAGATACCAGAATGAGTTTGAAGACTAAACATATGTACACTAAATAATTCAATGAGCATTTTTTTTAATGTGTGACTACTTTTTCCTAGAAAATCAAATTCGGATGTTACATAGTCAAGACAAACATAATCTGTGAGATGTTTTAATGGGTTCTATTCATGTGTTCTATACTTTCATTTGATAAACATTGTTTTCCTTACAAATATTCATATGCTTTTGTTGTAGGAAACTAATAAGTCATTCAGGATATCCAGTTTTCTCTAAAGTTTCAAACAGCATATAATTTTCTTTACTCCAATTCTATATTCTTTTCACTGAATGAAGTACATATCTAAAGTACAAACTATAAACTGAAATTTTTTTTAACTTTTAAACATTAAATAGGAAAATGTATGAACACTTTAAGGCCAAAAAATAAATAGAATGCAGGGTTTCTTGGAAATGTTATTTTGAATCATTTGAATCAAAGAAGACGAGCATTTTATTTTTTAATTTTTTTGATGTAAATGTTAAAAAGATGTTTGCACCTTGTATCATTTCTTTAAAAGTGAAGAAGATGTTACTATAGTACGATTCCTTTTAAATGCCACTAGTATAAACTACTTAATTTTCTTAGGGTCAATATCGAATTATAATCGCTGCTTTTATGCCTCAGCACTCAGAAAATGCATGGCAATGATGTCATTCCAGGTTAATTGTGTCCTTATTCGGTGACACTCTTAAAGTATTTGATGTTCAAAGGTTAGAAGCATTTTACTTTTTAAGATATTTTTCCTGGAAGTCCATCATATTTTTAATTAGGTTAGACTTGCTATATTTTTAAAGATATATTAACAATTTGTATTCAGCTGTTTGTAAACATTTCAAACAGTTCTCTCTCTACTATTTTATACCTTAGTCCCCCTTTTTAATTTTTTTAGTATACCATTACTATTTGTGTTCCTTTGATAATTCTCTCAGTTATGGTGTTTTATCTTAGTTTCAGTTTCAGAAAACATGAAACTTTGTTACTTCTATTTCACTGGTTTTCATGGCAAAGATATAATTTTCCCTTCTGTCTTTTTAAATGTGGCTTAAAACTGACAGATGCCATTTTGTATAATATGTATACTTAGTGTTTTAATTTAAAAAAATCTTCATTCAATCTATAGCATATAAAAATATTTTAGAACACTTCTGGACAGATACAAACTATTTTCTTGAAGTTATGTCCTAAAGAACAGTATGGGCACTAATTACAAAGAAATCACATGACATTAGATAGGATAACCATCTTTAGATAGCCTTAGTTCTAGATACAAAAGAAGTTCCACACATATATTGTGCCTAACAGTAGAGCTGCATATTTCAGGATTCAATCCCTTCAAGATAATGAAGTATTTTTAATATCAAAACCATAAATAATAATAAGAAATTTGTTGGAAATTAAAGGACTAATTATCCAAACTAATCTGATCAGTAGAGTCCAGAATTTAGGCCGAGGTCTAATAAACTATATTTAATATTAATTTCATATATAAAGAAAATATGAAGAACTGTATGTATAGGGGAGCTGTGGACATTACTCACTGTACACAGATATAATTTTGTTTGTGACCTTGGCCTGTAAACACCTAAGAATACAAAAGAAGATATCAAGAAGGAATTTTAAACACAAAAAACCAAGTTCTTCAAGTAGGAGGAACAGATAAGGAAGAACAGAAAGAAATGCTGCTTTAGGTTGAAACAGGGATGTCATTTTGGAAGAACAACTAGCTTTGTTATTTTCCACTTACTAGTTATTATTAGATAGAGTCAGTATTCTGTAATGAAACACTGTTAACAAAAGCAACTTTGAAGCAAAAATTTTATTTTTCTTAAACAATCTGAGTAACAGTCTACTGAGGGAAATCAAGGCAAGAACCTTGAAATGCAGGACAACTGCTGTTTATTTACTTGCTCCTCATTTCTTGTTCCACCTACTTTCTTATAAAACATAGGGACAACAGTCCAGGGATTACAAACCACAATAGGGAGGGAATTTTTCATCATCTACTGAGGAAGAAAATGCCACACAGGCTTGTCTAAGCCCCATCTTATAAAATTATTTTCTTAAGTGAGGTTCCTTCCTCTCCAATGACTCTAGCTTTTGTGGAGTTGGTGTAAAATGATCCAGCCTACATGGAGATATTTTTTTCTGTCTCTGGTATTGGTTCTATCTAAGGACTGGATATGGAACCTTTTTCAGCAATGGGCTAGAGTGCATCACATCGCCATTAGCAGTTGATGTTAAAGAAGAGATATTTGCAGAAATACAAAGCAAGGATCACTTAAGAGATTCCTGTGGGATAGTCACAGATATTTAATACATGCTTTAAATATTTAGGTATTTCCAATTCTACTAAGTCAGGACTTAAAACTATATAAATATAAAGACATCACAGCTCATCTGACCTCGCCAGAACATATACTACTGTTCTCATTTAGTTCGGTTCTTCAGTCCATGGCTACCAAAGAAGGAACACAATATCCATTGAAGTGTAGAAACTACTTAAAACTACCTAAAACCTCATCGGTATTCTGAAGGTTGAAACACACATTAGTATAATGTGGGTATGCTCTGAGTGTTTCCACCAAGGCCTCATAGCTTAGAATTTAATGTTCCTTGGAAAATATTAAGAGGGCAGAAACAATTGGCTATAGTACTCAGAGTACGGAATATGGGAAGTGGGTAGGAGTATATACAATATAAAGCTATCATTGCAGATGTCCATAATTGAACTCCAGTGACCTCAATAAAGAGTGAGAAATACTAGCAGACAAATTAAACACACACACACACACACACACACACACACACACATGAGCACTTGCATACACACACACAAAGGAGCTCCCAGTCACTCCACCCATGATGCTTGTCACCGCCTTAGAGCTTTACAAAAATGAGTATCATCACCAGATGTATTCCCCTCAATCTTACACTTCTTGCATGACAAGCAAAAAGAAAACCCCTTTATATTCATAAGTCATGTAATCTGTGGTACTGGGTTTTAGCAATAGGAAGAAAAACACTTATACTGCTAATTCCTGTAAATTTATTGTCTTTGCTAAGGCAATATGTTATTTAAGGAAGTAAAAAATTAGGTTTAGAATTGGAACTCATCTTGTTTGTAAATACTTGATTAAATAAGTCATATTTAAATACATGAAATTTTGTAGACATTGAAATCAATTAATATCTTTAGAGTCAAACATTTTAATTCCTAATAATATGCATATGTAATATTCAATAAGTTACCTCTCTGTAATGTTTTCATTTAATTTATATTCCACAAAGTTGGTAATTTAGATACTATTATAAGTGATTAACCTGAATTTAGTGAATATAACACATAATTTAGACATATCAAATGTAAGCTTGATATGATTTAATCTTTCATTACTGTACTATATTTATTATTTACAGTAAATATGCAGATAGTTATTATTTGAAAAAGCATAGTCTTAAATATGTCAAATTAATTTTCCTAATATGATAACATTGTCCTATTTCTTACACAGAGGTATTTTTAAAATCATTTGCTAAAGACTTATAGTTTTTCTTTTGGTTCTACTTCCATCACTCTCTTAACTAAAAGAAATTGAGATGATTTGCTTAAAATTATCAAAGCTTGTCTGTCAACTTGTTGAGTAACCTAGCAGAAATATTACCATGTGGTTGTTCTGTGCCCCATTATGTATTGTTCTGTGTCCCTAAACAGTTTTGAACTCTTCACCTCTCCAGCCTCTATTGCTGTAGCACTGGAATCCTAAATGAGAACTACTACAATCCTCTTACCATAGACATTTGGTTATTCAGTCATACATCATAAAAATCTAAATTGAATAAGCCAGTAGTACTACACATATTCCTGGGATATCAGTTTTTTTAAAGCAGTTGAAATATAATATATTCGGATATATCATTTTAAATAAAACTAATTTTAAAATGCATTAAGTTCTACTTCTTTGTAACAAATTTGTTTGTATTAAAATGTTTTATATCAATATAATGCCACTGTACAAAAATTATTGTTTTCATGCATCTTCCTCATTTTTCTAAGGCAACATTAATAACGCATACATCTTATTGGTTTATTTTATTGAATTAAAATAAAAATATTTAGATTATTCACAATTCTTAGGCAGTTACATTGGATCTTAACTAATATACTTTCCTAAAAATGATTCACAAAACTTTAACATTTAAATTTGCTTATACTAATGATTCTTTATCATACTGCATAATAGTTACACAGAAGTGTTTTGCTTTTTGAGTATTCTGACATGAGTTTCTAAATATATCAAATTGCTCCAAAGATCAAAGATTCTGAAAACCATCACAGTTTCTTTAAAGGAACCCTGGAGTGATTCCATTAACCTATATTCTTCAGCAATGCATGCCTATTGAACTCAGATATAAATACTTCTGGCCAATGGAAGTACTTATTCAGAAGTTTATTGATCTTGCAGAATAACACATGGGTATTCACTAAAAATATTTAAAAGTTATTGACTGGAAGATCTTAGAAGATGGAAAGATCTTCCATGCTCATGGATTGGAAGGATCAACATTGTAAAAATGGCCATCTTGTCGAAAGCAATCTACAGATTTAGTGCAATCCCCATCAAACTTACATCACAATTCTTTATAGAATTAGAAAGAACAATTTGCAAATTTATTTAGAAAGACAAAAAAACCCAGAATATCAAATACTATTCTCAACAATAAAAAAACTTCTGGAGTAAGTACTTTCCTTAATCTCAAGCTGTATTAAAGATCAATTGTGATTTAAAAACCGCATAATATTGGTACAGAAACAGGCAGGTAGATCAATGCAACAGAAATAAAGACACAGAAAAAAACCTACACACCTATGGTTTCTTGATCTATGACAAAGAAGCTAAAAATATACAATGGAAAAAGGACAGCATCTTCAACAAATAAAGCCTGTTCAACTGGAAATCAGCATGCTGAAGAATGCAAGTTGATCCATTCTTATCTCCTTGTACAAATCTCAAGTCCAAGCATATCAAAGGCCTCCACATAAAACCAGGTACACTGAAACTAACAGAAGACAAAGTAGGGAAGAGCTTAGAAGACATAAGAACAGAGAAAATATTCCTGAACTGAACACCAATGGCTTATGCTCTAAGATCAAGAATCAACGAATGGACCTCATAAAATTGCAGAGATTCTGTAAGACTAAGAACACTGTCAAGATGACAAAACGGCAACGAACAGATTGGAAAAGGATCTTTATCGATCCTATGCATTATAGTGGGCTAATAATCAATATATACAAAGTACTCAAGAAGTTAGACTCCAAAAAAAATCAAATAATCCTATTAAAAATGGGGTACAGACTGAAACAAAAATTCTCAAACTGAGGAATAAAAAATGTAAGGAAAGCTCCTATATGAAAGCTCAACATCCTTAGCCATCAGGGAAATGCAAATCAAAACAACCCTGAGATTCCACCTCACACCAGTCAGAATGGCCAAGATCCAAAACTCAGATGACAGCAGATGCTGGCAAGGATGTAGAGAAAAGGAAGACTTCTCCACTGTTGGTGGGGTTTTAATCTGGTGCAAGTACTCTGCAAATCAGTCTGGCAGTTCCTCAGAAAACTGGACATATTATACCACCTGAAGACCCAGTTCTCTTGAGCATATATCCAAACGATGCTCCAACATCTAACAAGGACACATGTTCCACCATGTCTATTCTAGCCTAATTTATAATAGCCAGAAGTTGGAACAAAACCAGATGTCTTTCAACAGAGGAATGGATACAGAAATTGTGATACATTTACACTACTCAACTATTAAAAGCAATGACTTTATAAATTTTCTAGGCAAACTGATTGAACTAGAAGCTATCATCTTGAGTGAGGTAAACTAGTCAAAAAACAACACACATTGATAAATGGATACTAGCCACAAAAAGATCTGAATACCCAAGAAACAATTCACAGACCTTATGAAGCTCAAAAAAGACTGCCAGAATGTGGATGCCTAAGTCCTTCTTATAAGGCAGAAAAAAAAAAAAAAAAAAAAAAAACACTCATGGGAGGAAATACAAGGACAAATAAAGGAGCAGGGATAAAAGAAGAGATTACTCAAAGACTGCCTCAACTGGGTATCCACCCCATTTGCAGCCACCTAACTCAAGAAGTATTGCTAATGCCAACAAGTGCTTACTGACAGAATCCTGATATGGATGCCTCTCTGAGGCTTTCCCAGAGTTATACAGATAAAGATGAGGATGTTTGCACCTAACCATCAGACTGAAAATGGGGAATCCAATGAAAGAGTTAGAGAAAGGACTGAAGGATCTGTAAGGGTTTGCAACTCTATGGGAAGAACAACATTATTAAACAACTAAGCCCTCTTCAACTTCCAGTTGACTAAAATACCAACCAATGAGCACACATGGAGAAACTCATGGCTCCAGTTGTATAAATAACAAAAAATAGCATTGTCTAGCATCAATTGGAAAAGAGGCCTTTGGTCCAGAGAAGGTGTGCTTTCTCAGTGTAGGAAAATGCCAAGGCACTGAGGAGGAGTAGGTGATTGAGAGAGGGAGCACCCTTATCGAAGCATGAGAATACTGGGATGAAGGATGGGAGTGGGAGGAAAGGGAATTGCATTTGAAATGTAAATAGTGAATGCTCAATAAATTAAAAAAAAGAAAAAAGTCATCGACTCCTTTGAGTATACTATAATCTTCATATATATTATGAAGTTTAATTTTCATCATGCTGAAAATTCTCCTGAAACACTGTATTTTCTATATCAGTATACATATTTTACATTGTTGACTACCAGGGAAGGCTATTTCACCAACAATTCTATGATTTGTTTTTTTAATTGGATATTTTATGTACTTACATTTTAAATGTTATTCCCTTTCCCTCCTCTTCTATGCCTTGGCATCCCCCTGCTTGTATGAAGGTGCTCCCACTCCCTTCCACCCACTCCCATCTCCCCTCCCTGACATTCCCCTACACAGTAGAAAAGAGCCTTCATGGACCAGGGATTCTCCTCTTACTGATGCCAGACAATGCCATCCTCTGTGACATATGTGGCTGGAGCCATGAGTCCCTCCATGTGTACTCATTGGTTGGTGTTTTAGTCCCTCTAGGGGATGGGTCTGGTTTGTTGACATTGTTGTTCTTCCTGTGTAGTTGCAAACCCCTTCAACTCCTTCATTCCTTTCTCTAACTCCTACATTGTGGTCCTCATACTCAGTGCGATGGTTAGCTGCAAGCATCCTCATGTGTTTCAGTAAGGCTCTGACAGAGTCTCTCAGGAGACATTTATATCAGGCTCCTGTCAGCAAGCACTTCTTGGAATCAGAAATAGTGACTGGGTTAGGTGGCTGCATATGCTGATCATGATATTAGACATTTTAGGCAGATAAAAGCAAATTATTAAAGCATGTATCTGCTTTAAGAATTATTAAATTTGCTGACAAGGTAGAGTATATGCAACCCCATGAAAAATATAACATTTCTATCCATTTAAATATTACTAAATATAAACATCTATACAGAATAAAGAGATTGGAGAACTTAAGGATTTTAAATGGTTAGATTGATTTCCATGTATTGAGCAGCTGTGTTGCATGGTAATGTTATTGGGAGTAGGAGTTTGTATTGTCTTTCTAAAATCATCAAGGGGTAAATATTTTTCATAAGATTATTGCTATAGATTTCTGTTTCCTGAAAAGTTCACAGAAGCCATTTTATGTTGGGAGTTATCTCACCAGAGTCTGAACGATATCAAAAATACATGAGGAGTTTTATGCTGAATGACATGACACATCAGGACCTATTAGTGGCTTTCAGAGTGATTTAGGATTAGGAAGGATATTGTAAAACAAGAAGTTATGCAAGTAGTCATTAGTCAAACATAGCTCTGGTGTGATGGGAATCAGACAGCAGGATGCACCGGACATTTTAACTACATTTATAAATGGAAACCAAAATATTGATAGAGAGTAAACTAGAATAAATCACTTTGGAATAGTATTTCATAACACTGTAAGTAGTTTCCTCTGAAGACATGTTACAGGAAATTGTATTTGCTGCATATTTCAATTCATTTTATCTCATACTAGAAATCACTCTCTTATACATGTTTGGCTTCTCTTTTGAGACTGCCATATTCAGTTTGAGAAGCTCAACAACTCACTTATGAACACCATCCTCCTAAAATGAGCTCTTCATACTTTTTGGAGGCATTAAATACTTCAATAAAATGATCAAATTATTAAGATTAATGAAATGGAACTACTATACTTCTAAGAATCCTGAACCTCATTATTCAAGATATATTCCACTTGTCCAATATGTAAATATTTATTTGTATAGTTTTAATTATAGAAAAATGTATGGTGACAGTCAAATGAGATATGTTTACATGACAGGTAATATTTTATTAGATAAAACATACTGTTACTACTTTCTGCCTGGGCTTGCCATATAAATATCGGAACATGATTTTCAGCTTGCAAAGTTCTCAAAAATGATGGACACATTGTAGATGTTGCATGTTATGATTCTCTACTTACCTACGTTGACAAATGTTTGAAATATAAAACCCAAGAGTCTGTGCAGTTTCGTTCAGTTTGTGAAGACATTGCTGTCCAGTTTGTGGAGTCCAGAAGCATTATCTCCAAAAGAAGCAATTCAGTGAGAAGGTAGAAAAAGCTAGTGTGAATCATGAGGCAGAACAGCTGAGTTGAACCAGCCATCCAGAGTTCAGAAAGAACTAGAAAGAGTAAACTTACTCAACAGTAAGCATCTGAGATGGAAACTTCACACATGTGGTCACTTGATCTTTGACAAAGGAGCTGAAAACATTCAATGGATAAAGAACAACCTCTTAAACCAATGGTGTTGGTTCAACTGGCAGTCCACATGCAGAAGATTGCAAATCGATTCTTTCTTATCTCCTTGTAAAAGCTCAAGTGCAAAGGGATCAAAGATTTCCACATAAAACCAGGCACACTGAAACTATTAGAAGAGAAAGTGGTGAAAAAATTAGAACATATAGGCACAGGGGAAATTTCCTGAGCAGAACACCAATGGTCCATGCTTTCAGATCAAGAATCAATAAATGGGACCTCATCAAATTTCAAAGGTCTCTGTAAGGTTAAGGACACTGTCAAGAAAACAAAATGGCAGCAACAGACTGGGAAAGAATCTTGACCAATCCCACATCTGATAGATGTTTAATATCCAATATATACAAAGAATTCAAGATATTAGACTCCAGAGAGTCAAACAATCCTATTAGAAAATGAAGTATAGAGCTAAACAAAGAATTCTCAACTGAGAAATACTAAATGTTTAAGAAGCACCTAATGAAATAATCAACAGCCATAGTCATCAGGGAAATGCAAATCAAAACAACCCTGAGATTCCACCTCACACCAGTCAGAATGGCTAAGATCCAAAACTCAGATGACAGCAGATTCTGGTGAGGATATGGAGAAAGATGATCACTCCTCCACTATTGGTGGGGTTGTAAACTGGTACAACCACTCTGGAAATCAGTCTGGCTATTCCTGAGAAAATTGAACATAGTAATACCTGAAGATCCAGCTCTTCTCCTTCTGGGCATGTACTCCAAAGATGCTCTAACATATAACAAGGACACATGCTCCACCATATTCATAGCAGCCCTATTTATAATAGCCAGAAGCTGGAAAGAACCCAGATGTCCTTCAACATCCTCACCAGCATCTGCTATCATCTGAGGTTTTGATCTTAGCCATTGTGATTGGTGTGAGGTGGGATCTGAGGGTTGTTTTACAACCCTGGTTGTCCTGGAACTGACTTTGTAGACCAATCTGACTTCAAACTCATAGACATACAACTGCCTCTTCATCAGCTTCTCGTGTACTTGCATTAAAGACTTACCATCAAGCCATGGAGATTGGGTCAGAGGAGGAGAGGAGAGGAAGGACACAGTGGCCAGTATATATTGTATGAGAGAAAGATAAATAAAAACTAAAAAATTCAAGTTAATAAACAAAACCTCAAGTGACATAAAGAAGCTACATTTGGGAGATGAAAACATCAATTAAAATGCTAATCAGATAAGAAATATCTTTGAAAAATGATAACACAATACACATGTTAACTACTACTAATTTACACTTTCATTTGGTTGTTTGAATTAAAACAGCACTCTGTGGAGCTACAGAAGGTGAAACATTCTGCCTTACATAACGCATAGCCCATCAGCACTGCACAGACTGAAGAATTGTATCAGTTTAGTGACAGTAATCAAATCGTAAATAAGAAATAATAAGGAAAAAAAAGGAGTGTAAACCATCTCCGTAGATTAAAATCCATACCACTTTTAAAAAGACACCCTCAAGACAGAGGCCATCTGAGACTGCATGCTTGAATGATAAAATCTAGAAGAAATGTAAGGGTATTTCTAACAATACTAGTGAGGATATTGCTTGTTTGAGAGAAAAAGAGACAGTGACTTGGAGACCTGGATGAAGAACACAGGGAATTCAGAGATGGCAGATTTGGGATTCTATTTTTGTTTCTGCAGAATATTTAATGGAGTAGGAGGACAGTATGTGTGTGTTTCTGTGTGTGTGTGTGTGTGTGTGTGTGTGTGTGTGTGTGTGTGTCTGTGTGTCTGTGTGTGTCTGTGTGTGTCTGTGTGTCTGTGTTTAAAAGCATCAGAGGAAATAATATAGATATTTTAAGCATCTATCATAGATATTCATAGTAATTATATTAAAAGTATCTTCAGTATTTCTGTAATAAAGTATGGTCTCACTTCTGAATAAACATTCAGCCTTTGAAAGTGACTACTGAAAAGGCTTAGTGATATTTAAATGTGTATAATCAGAGGTTTATTTAAAAATTTACAATGCCATGTAAGCACATATAATGTGTATATTTTCATGACCAATTATATAGCTGAGAAAACACAGTTATGCTAGTTTTGAGAAGGTAGGAAATTTCATACAGAAAGGCTTCAGGAAATATGTTATTTATAAAGGAAGTGTGTGCCAGTGTATATTTCCAAGGTATATGTTTTTCTATATCTGAAATGAGGACTGTATAACTAAGGAATGTTTCCAAGAATAAGATTAGAAAATCTATGAGGTCTAGACATTTTGAGCAGCCGTGGTTAAGAGAGTGGAACCACCTAACAGGTTGATTGACAGCCTGAGTATGACTCAACTTGTGAGGAAAAGAATAACAATGGTGCTTCAAGCAAACTTTCTATTTCTGCTTGGATTATTTGAGAAACTCAGGCAAGATTCAAGCCGTTGCTTCGACTGTGCACATCACGTCGGCAGTAGCAAAAGGCTACACTGGGAACATGAAGCAAAGAGATGTAATAAGCGACAGGAATGCAGGCTGTGGAGAAAGCTCTGGTGAAGGGCAGTGCTTTGCAGATGCCCTCACGATGATGCTCCGTAAGGAAAGCACAAAAATGTGAGATAATCAATTTTAACATTAGAGGGAGAAAAGAATCCCTAGTCCCCTCCTTCATATGTCTGTGAAACATGCATGTAAATATCAGAATACGTAGGGAGCAAATAGGATAAAACTGTAAATAACACCCTATTTCAGAAATTTTGTTATCGTTGAATGTATAACGTCACAGAATAAATGCAATCAACTTCAGAGTATTAAAATGTGAAGAGGAAGGACTATGATCTTTGAAGAGCTGCATGGTAATGTGAAAGAGAAAATCTTTGAATTAAAAAGAGCACAGGCAGGAGAG
Organism: Micromys minutus; assembly: GCF_963924665.1. Taxonomy (NCBI): domain Eukaryota; kingdom Metazoa; phylum Chordata; class Mammalia; order Rodentia; family Muridae; genus Micromys; species Micromys minutus. Next base: position 28,569,593 of record NC_137976.1, read on the forward strand.
AGGGAGCGAGGCATAATAACAAGAAGTTCTTTAATAGAGTTGTGATTGGGTTTCCCAGAGCAGCAATACTGAGGGAAGTAATGAACTGGAAAAATTCTGGGTTAAAATTGGCCTCTCCATGAACCTGAGTAGTCCAATTCATCTAGGAGAAATGCAAAGATATGGAGGTAGATTATACTCTTGACTCTAGCCCTAATGTGTTTGGACCTAAATGGCAAACAAATTGTTGCTTATTTGAGGCAGTTGCTCCTTTTGCTTCAGAATCTCGCGTGTAAATTCTATGGCTTATGCTTAGCACTTCTTTCCTCTCCTATGACACTGAGGTTTTTTTTTTTTTTTCATTTGAAATAGATCTTTTTTTCATATGATATACCCTGATTACAATTTTCCTCTTCTCTACATCTCCTGGTTTCTCCCCAACTACCCTTGCCTCTAGATCCACATTCCTTTTCTCTTTCATTAGAAGAGAACAGACTTTTAAGAGATAACAACCAAACATGACAGAATAAAATATAAGATGAAGTAAAACCTTTCATATTGAAGATATAAGATATTTCATATTGAAATATAAGATGAAGTAAAACCTTTCATATTCATGGGAACTCAACAGGGGAAAGAGTTGCAGGAGCAGGTACAAGAAACCCACTCGTGGCCACAGTGAGGGGTCTGATAAAAATCACCAAACTAATAGCTATAACATATAATAAAGGAAGTAGACCTGGTGTAGATCCATGTAGACCATACGCTTGTGGCTTCATTCTCAGTGAGCTCATATGCACCCTGCTTACTTGGTTCAGAGAGCCTTGCTCTCCTGTTGTCCTCCATCCCCTTTTTCAGCATCCTCTTCTGTGGGATTTCCTGAGCTCTGTGAGGAAGGGTTTGATGGAGACCTCCCATTCAGACTCTCTCTCTCTGCATAAGGTCTGGCAGTGAGTCTCTGCATCTGTTCCCATCAGCTGCTGGGGGAATCCTCTATGATGATGACTGAATAAGGCACTGATCTATTAGTAGAACAAAATATCATTAGAAAATTTTAAAAATACCCTTTAAAAATATTGTGTTGTTTCCATGCATCTGTGCATTTTATGCATTCTGTCCATAACAGTCACAAATGCTGATTTATTTAAATATAATATCTTCATTGTAGATGAAATACATAAACAATACTGGATATTCTTCTACCGAGTATCACTATCTCTCTATTTTTATGCCAAAGTATATCTTTTGTAATCTATTTTTATATTATCTGGTTATTGAACTCCTCTTTCTTAAAGCACAGATATTTCAACAGCTAAACACTGATATGCACAGAATTTCTCCAACTGGTTGCTTTGAGTTCATTTTAATTTAACTGCTTATCTGAATGTTAGGTAATAAAACCAGAAAAATTATGTTAATGAGTTAACAGGTGACAAAATATAAAGAGAAGCCTGTATATGATGTTATAAATGTATGCTTCTTAAAAGCAGTATTCTTTGATTAATTTATTCCACATAGAAATTCTTCTTGTGGCTATTGTGTCAGAAGGAATGTTATTATAAAGCAGGAACATACCTTTGTCAACATAAATGATAATGTGGTCTCTGAAGTATATTAGTAAAGATATATAGTAGCAGATTGATTTAAGAATATTCTCCATATATTGTTAGAATTACATTGTTCTTTAAAAAATACATATTACTTGTCTTCAGTGAACAACTGTTTCTGGGGTTTAATTATAAATAATATTTTTAAATTTTAAAGTAAAGAAAGATATTTTATTTCATGCTCAGAAATTAACATTTTGGGCTCTAAATGTATACATTAATATATTATTTTTACTGTATCTTATATGTGTATTGGACATACATGGGTGTGTATCTGAGTGTGTGTTTATGAGGGGCAGAACTAACAGACTAATTCTATTTATAAATAATATTTCTTATTGCTACTATTATGCAGTTTTCTCAGGCCAGGTGGTTCAGAGTTACTTGCAAACCTCATAGTTGTTTAAGTGAAAGGAGCTTCTAATTTCCTTCTATCTGTTGTGAGGTTGATAAAATAGAGCACTCATAATACATAGGCTTTTAAAACTGAGGAGCACAGTTGACCTGAAGAAATTAGAACCGGAAACAGAGTATATATTACTTTCCTAGACATTTCCGGAAATCTCTGCTGTTAGTGCTTAGACCTAGACATCTCTAACTGAATAGAGTGACCAGTCTCCTTTCTAAACAGCATCACTAGAGCACATTCCAGTGCAATCCTTAGCTCCAGCTGGTAATAATGTTGTTGCAAGAGGCCATTCCTAGTTTTGCGTTTTTTCCCCTAAAATTCCCAATAAAGACTAAACAACACTGAGAAAAGTTATGCTTCCTACAGGTAATCGGGACACATTTTCAGTAGTCTAAACTTAAATGTTGCTGAGGAGAATTAGAAAATTGCACAGATCATTGTCTGGTTATGTATATAAAACTGGTTGAACATAAAGCTAAACTCTTCAAGTTGTAATAGGTTTTCATAATAAATGAGAACTAAGAGTTTTTTTTTTATTGAAATCAGATGCATTGCTTATAAAGCTTGTATATAATTTAGTGTTTATGAAAGACCATCAAAAGATATTTTGGTGGGGCAGATATGAAAGATAAAAGAATATTGCTTCCACATAGTTATAAGAAACACTTAAGTTGAATCCATAGTTGTTTGAGCCCCTCAGAGAGGTGGAATTCAAATGGTTGCTAGATAATTTTAACAGAGAACAAGAACTCGGTTACTTTTAACCTTGACAGAATAACCTTGGGAGCAAGAATTTGCATTAGGTACATGAAGAAAGCAACTGAGCATGCAACAGAGTTTTAAAGATCAAGCGTAAGTTGATAAGAAAATGTATCATCATCCCCGGGTCTCCAGTTCAAGGGGAGCATGCACTGTGTGCCAATTCTTTTCTACTGACGCTCACTTAGTAATCATGAGAGTAAATGCTGTAGGAAGGAAAGCTGGGAGACACCACTGCTGGGGTCCAACGCTAGACATATTTTTTTTAACTCTCTATAACTTTTATTAATTTCCTTTACATGCCTTGACGTTTTCTAATTTTTTAAAAAAAATTTACTTTCTTTTTTTTTCTTTTTCTTTTTTTTTATTCCAATGAGCAAAAAGTACATGTAATACAGGGTGTAACGTGGAATTTTTCAGTGTGTTCTTGGTGTGTAAGGATTGAGCATGACTTTCTTTTTGTTGTTTTGTTTTCTTTTTTCTTGGACTTCACACAGTCTGTGAGTTGTTTCTGGGGCAGTGCGAGCCTCTGGGGTTAGCATCCCACTATCAGTGACTGCATATTATGTCTGTTCTTTTGTGACTGGGTTATCTCACTCAGGATGATATTCTCTAGATGCAGCCATTTTCTTAAGAATTTGTTATTGTTTCTGGTGGCTGAGTAGTATTCCATTGTGTATATGTACCACAATTTTTGTATCCATTCATCTTCTGAAGGACATCTGGGTTCTTTCCAGCTTCTGGCTATTATAAATAGAGCTGCTATGAACATTATGGTGCATGTAGACATATCTTAAATGCTAAAAGAGAAATGAAAATTTCCAGCTATGCTTGGTAATCTAGATGGAAGAAGGCATCCTCTTTAAAAAAAATGTGATATTTTCATCATCATTACCAACACCATCATCATCATAATGTTGTTTCAAAGGACGTGTGATGAAGAAATAGCAAATGAAATTCTCAGCCTGAAAAGAATTTATAACAAATAAAATCCAGCTCCAACATGATAATATTGTGGGGAATGATGGAGCAGCATTATCAAAACTATGACACAAAAGATAGTAATATGGCATAAAATTGACAACTTGGGGAACATAGCATATTTCTTGTGAATTCAAAACTTAAAAACTATGAATCAAGGAACAGTACATTTTAAATAGTCTCACTTATTTATATATTTATGCATTTATCTTACCTATTCACTTTCCATCCTGCTCACTGCCCCTCTCCCAGTCATCCCCTCCCACAACATTTCTCCTATTTCCCCATTCCTCTTCCCCTTCTCCTCGGAGCAAGTGGGAGTCCTTTGGGTATCACCAAACCCTGGCACTTTAAGTCTCTGCAGGACTAGGTGCCTCCTCTCCCACTGAGGCCAGACAACCCAGCTAGAGGAATGTATCCATAGATAAGCAACAGCTTTTTAGATAGTTCCTGTTCTGTTTCTTTAGAACCCATGTGAAGATCGAACTGCACATCTGCTACATAGGTGCAGGGGGCCCTGGGTACAGCCCATGTATGTTCTTTGGTTGGTGGTTCAGACTCTGAGAACACCAAGTTCTCGGTTAGTTGACTCTGTTGGTCTTCCTGTGGAGTTCATAACTCATGTCAGTCCTCAATTCTTTTTGCTATTCTTCCATAAGAGTCCCCAAGCTCCATCCACTGTTTGGCTGAGGGTATTGCATCTTTCTGAGTCAGCTACTATGTCGAGCATCTCAGAGTACAACGTGCTCCTGATGGCCATAGTCTTTTAATTCTACCTACCGATTTGTGAGAAAAAAAAAAAAACTAACTTAGAAATTTATACAACCCTATAGCTCATGTCTTCTCTAGTGATATGTTAATAAACAACCCCCACATTTCAATACTGGGGAAGGAATCCTTTCAACACTTGGTTCAAGCTCTATACCAGCATACCGAACCAGTCTAACATTTGCCAGCCAGCCATGATAATGCGACATTCACCGTACACATCCAACAAGCAGGAATTTCTAAGTTGCAGTTATGTCACATGGAGAAATTGTACTGTGCAGCAGTGAAGATAAATGAACACATTGTCACTTTCATGGAACCCATGGCAGTGGCTAGTTAACCAGTGTTAGTATTTCCCTTTGCTGCAGGAATACCACGCATTTGCAAAGGACACTGAAATTATGTGGGAATGAAAAAAAATGCAAAAGTGATAGGTTAAGGCTTCATGATCTCAGTCAGTTCAATTTGCAGTTTCTAAACTAGTACAAGATGAGAATTCAGACATATCCTTTACATGTAAAAAAATATTGGAATGTATAACAGAATTTGATGATTCTAATGGTTTTGTTAATATAAATTATCTCAAATAAAGTAGTCAGTTATATAAAAATACATGACTGAGAATTACATCTATTTTCCAGACAATAGCAAAACGATTCCTGCTGATGTTTTAATGGGATATAAATGGGGAGGGGAGCTTTAATAGCACAGATTCTCATTCAAAAGCAGAAAAAAGAAACACATACAAGAAGCAACCACCATGTTCCAATTGCAGTGCCTTTAAATAAAGTTTTCAGTATAATTTCAGATACAAAAGTTGTTGCTAATGAATTATAAAAGTGAAAACTGCTTAGCATTATAGATGCACTTTCCTAATCTGATTAGGGTCATTCATTTATTGTCCTCTGAGCAATTAGTTACTGAGAACAAACTGTATCCCCGGCACATATATTTCATAATGGAACACAAGAGTGTGCACACCATGGCTTGTTCCTAACCTCTGCTTAAATCTAAATGAGACCATTGAAAATTAATTACACTTACACCTTATACTGACTTACAGATGTATGAACAGATGTTGTAGGGTACACGGCCTAAAGTTATGTCTTTACTTGAAAAGATACTCAAAGATGTGACCTTTCTCAGTCACTAGCTTACTTTCATGTGATATATGCAAAGAAAGATAGTAGTTTGCTATATGCACTGTGAGAAATACATTCCAGGTGTACCAAAAGACATCACTGTTTCTTTTTTTTTTTTTTTTTTTTTTGGAAATGATATATAGCTCATTTGGGAAGAACACTGAGATTGTATGCTTTACATTCTAGAAAGCTAGTAAACAGAAGCTTGAAAGCAAAGGTTCTGAAACGAAATAAAAGTCATTAAAGCAATTATTCTCAACCTTCCTAATGCTGTGACCATTGAATACAGTTCTTCATGCTGCGATGAGCCCCCTCCCATAAAATTATGTTTATGGTACTTCAGAACTGCAATTTTCTACTTCTGTGAATGTAAATGTCTGTGTTTTGCTATGGTCTTAGTTAATTCCTCTGAGTCATTCGACCCTAAAAGAGTCATGACCCACTGGTTGAGAACTCCTACCTTAAAGCTTAGGTTAAAATTAAATTTAATCTCCAGGACATGCAAAGAAGTGGGTCTCTGTTCATTTGTTTAAATCAGAGTGTTGCATAACAGCTTGTATTCTTAAGAAGCTTCATTTGTGTGTAAAAGCTTACATTATAGATTTGACCTGAGAGAACCTTGCGTGGGGGGTCCCCAGTCACACAGATAAAGAGCTATTTTGAGGGAGAGATGATGTCCTGAACTGTACAGTCATACCAATTTCTTCTCAAATGCATTTCTATTTAGTCATTATGCAGGAGTCTGGTGATGATTTAGAAAATCTCTGAGCTTCACTTTATTTGTAGAGCTGGCAATCTGAGAAGACAATGGATCTTCTTGGAAGAGTCATAAAAAGTGTGTGAGGATGGTAAAGGCTCTCATCTAAGACCGTCATGTAGCCCCTCTAGACAGATGGTCAGCCACATTTCTCAAACTTGTGGTTGGTTTGCGTTCAGATACTTCTTGTCAAATTCTTTTTGTCTTTTTGAGATTTTTCACACAGGTATTACATTAAATATAATATATCTCCCTCACACCCACACCAATTCAACCATATCTTCCCAGTGCAACCTTCTTTGTACCTTTTCTTCTAAACAAGTACAATAAATGTTCTGCATATATGTGTGTCGCCCAGCCATTATAACATGGAAAACATAACAATAGCTATACCTTTAATAAAAAATAATGTATAATCTCTCCACAAAATTTAATCATTGCCAGTAGCTTCTCAGTATAGAATGGGACCTGGAGAGCATCTGCTTCCTCTCAGGTGGATAGTTTACTCTTGTGCAGGAAATACAGCTCCTATGAGTTCCTGAGAGTGTTAGCCAAGTCATCCCTAGAATAGAGCATTTCACAGAACTCCGCTCCATCCTCTGTGTCCTCATCATTCCTGCCTCTTCCTTTGTAGTATTCTCTGACCCTTCATAATGGAGACTTTCACACAAATATCTTGTTTAGAGTTGAGCCTTCAGTCTCTAATGCTCAGCATTTATGGATCTGTCTATTACAACATCCTTCTGAAAAAGAAGCAGCCCCGAAGAAACTTTGAGACTGACTTAGGTCTATGTATGGAAATACAAAAATATTTCAAAGTTAACTTGGCAGAATGACTATTTAGCAAAATAAAAATAGTAGGTTCCACCCTGGGGCCTCTGACCTCTCCAGCCATTTGTCAGGATTGAATTACCAGACATCCAAAAGTCTATCCTGTGGATCATACTACGATACAGAGAGACACTGCTGAAGGGAAAGATGTAATACTGATACAATTATTTTGGGATGGTGTTGATTTTGATTTTCAAGATAGTTCCTTCAGAGGGTTGCTTAAAGAAATGCGTATAGCATCTATAATCTTCCACCAATATTTCTGTCTTTCTCCTTAGGATTTCCCTTTTTACTTTTTTACCTCTTACAGCCAAACACTCATCCTTTGTTACAAGAGTTGTTATAACTCTGTGTTTGCTTTTCAGTGTTTGCCTCCAAATGACTTAATAGATTGCCAGTAGAAAAACTGGAATTGCTTCACTGCTTGCTGAATAACCTTTAGAGATAAAACTCTTCTAACAAGGTCAGCCTCCCCCATCCTCTTGAATAGATAAGGCAAAAAGTGACATAATAAGTTTATAATTTTTATAACAAGAATTAGAATATTACACTCTTGCAAAAACAAAAGGAATCATGTGTGAATTTGAATGGAGATCTGATACATGCTCTGATTTTAATAACATGGACAAAGAAATGAAATCTAAATCCTAAATAAATACTAGATGGTTTAACTTGCAATTTTGTATATTCTTTCTCAAACAGTACATATAAATTAAATTTGTGAAGTAATTTTATTTTCTTTTTTAAATAAACCTAATACTTGCAACAATAATGTATGCAAAGGGACAGTCATATATGAAAACATACAAAACCCAATTGAACAAACAAAATAATCCTGGTGTACATTTGTCTCTCAAGAACAAAACACTATATTCAAAATTTTCAATAGACCCTTCTTCTGTTTGTTTTAAATGCAAGTGAATGTTCAACTTGTCTTGGACTGGGAACTGCGATTTTCCAAAGGATCGCATTTAAGACAAGAAAACCTGTTTATCTGCTCTGAAGATGTGATTCCTTGGGGTATGTACAGCCCTCAAGGTGTAGGTGTGAAGGATGTGGGAGAAAGAGGCACATTCTCCCACCAGGATTTGATGACAGGCTGCTGAAACCTCCTGCCAGAGAGAATTGGTCGTTTTGTGCAGGCCCGAGTCAACCCTTAGCCTCTGCATACATATCAGCTCAGTGAGGAGTGGAGAGAATCTTGCTTATCCATGTCTTAGTGTCTTACTAATAAATACAGTCTCAAACATGGAAGATGCTACTCATTCAATATAAATAGTTGCAGTGCTGACAATGTCTGATTTGTGGAGTAATCTCCCATTTTCCCAACCTCAATGTTAGCAAAGTAGAGCTACTTTGAAAGCTAGATAAAATCTGCATATTCTTTTTTATCTTTTTTATTAGATACTGTGCATTTACATTTGAGATGTTATCTCTTTACCCTGTCCTGCTCCCATCCTCCTTCCCCCTGCAGTTGCCTTCACAAAGGTACACAACCTTCTGATCCCCCTCTCCACCCCATTGCCTTGTCATTCCCCTACATTGGGAAAATGTACCCTCCTTAGAACAAAAGCCTCTTCTCACATTGATGCCAGACACTAGTATCTTCAGCCACATATGTAACTGGATCAATAGGTCTTTCAAAGTTCACACAAAGGTTGGTGTTTTACTCCATAGGAGTTTTGGAAGGTTTGTTTGGTTGATAATGTTGTTATCTTCCTATGAGGTTGCGATCCCTTACAGCTCCTTAGGTCCTTTCTTTAGCAACCTCATTGGGATCCCGAGTTCCGACAGATGGTTAGCTGCAAATGTATTCAGCTGTATCTATATGACTCTAGCATAGTCCCTGAGGGGGCATCTCTGTCTGGTTCCTGCCAAATCTGCATATTCTTAAAAACCAGTCTTCATGATAGATGGGGGAGAGGTTCTTACGAAACCTTACTTCGGCTAGCAGTCCTCCAACAGTTTTCATATTGTAGACAAGATCATTAGTCTTGCCTCGGAAAAGTTCAGTTTCTACAGCTACATAAGCAAGAGAAACAGGAAGCACGGGCATTGATGTCCTGAGCTTAATCTCTGGGAACCATGAAGAGAGGAGAGAGCTGATTCCCAAGAACTGCTCTCTGACCTTTTCATTCATCGTGGCATAAGCAATCTCAATACATTAGACACAAACTCACAACAATAATAAACAAAATAAATTTTCAGATTTCTTTATTCTATGTGCCTGATTTGTTTTAGCTCTTTCTGTATATGCAAACCAAATAGGTTCCTGACACCCACAAATGTAAGACTGGAGTGGCAGATCCCCTGGAACTAGAGTTATAGAAGGTTATGACCTGCAACTGGGTACTGGGAACCAAATCCCTACTAGAATAGTGACTGTATTCACTGAGCCAACTCTCCAAACCAAAAAGACAAAACAAATGAAACAGTTTCCTGTCTCTTCAGCAGCATGACATTAAACCTTGAAAAGGTGATAATGAACTAAAGACAGTAATCCAAGAATTACTAGTTGGGTGTATGAAGACTCCATGCATGCATACAACCTGCCTTGCTTCCTTGACCCACTGATGTGATAGAATACCATGACAAAAGCAACTCAAGGGAGAAACAGATCATGATGTTAACAATTTCTAATCACATATCACCATTGTAGGGGAGCTTACTGTGCCAGTGATGTGAAGCAGCAATCCACAGAACACCTACAGTCAAGAGCAGAGACTTAGGAATTGATGCACGCTTGCTAGTGTCCAGCTTAGTCTGCTCCTGCCTACAGTCCAGGATCCAGTGATAACGCCATGGTCTCTCCCACAAACAGGAGCAGAAGACCTGAGCTCTTCTTCCAGTCCCATTTCAGGCAGCACATGAGCAACTATAGGGCAGCTCAAGGGCCATAATACCTGCTCTGCACTCCATAGATAACTTCATTTACAAGCACATTAGCCCACCGCACACATATATAACACTAACATAAACCCTATACTTAAGTATTTAAAAACTTAACTATGTAGTATATGATTGTTTAAGACTTTATTTTTTACTTTTTTAAAGATTTATTTATTTTAGGTATATGAATACACTGTAGCTATCTTTAGACACCAGAAAAGGGCCTTAGATCCCTTTACAGATGGTTGTGAGCCCTCATGTCTTTGCTGGGAATTGAATTCAAGACCTCTGGAAGACCAGCCAGTGCTCTTAACCTCTGAGCCGTATCTCCAGCCCTGCTTTGAACTTTAAAAATGAATGCATGACTTGAAACTAGGAAACACCTCTTACTTCATGCATACATACTATAATTTTTCAGCATCAACTAACATTAATCCCTCACAAAAGGACCCGTAGGCTTTGCTCTTGGGTGATGAATCGGCAATCGTTTTAAGCCATAACTCCTTTGCCAAAGATCAAAAAACAACTGTGGAACACACTAGGAAATAGAGTGTCTACTTCTTTCCTACTAGTATGATTTTACCTTCCTGTTATATGAAATGCTGTGTCTTAGAAGGAATGAGGTTTACTTAAGGCAACCAACATAAAGTCCACCCCACTCTGGTGTGTAAGCGTTCATCCTCTTGGCTAGGCCTATATCATATTTTCTGCACTTTGTCCATTTTTATCAGTAAGATTGTTTGAGACATTGAAGATGTAGTTTGATCCAATCTAAAGGAAATACCAGAAATGTGCTGAATGTCTGTCAAGAGAGACACACGTATATGCTTGGGGATAACAAATAAATTCAGTATTCTACTAACTCAGTCTCTTTGTTCTGAGGATCATCTAGGGACATTTCTCCTATTCTCATTTCTTGAGAGATTCACACTGTATTTCTTTGGTCCATAATGATATGAGGTTTCTTTACACAAAACAACAAAAGTAATTCTCATTTTACATCATAATTGTAAAACCAACCTACTGAGTACTCAAACCTAAAAGTGTTGTAGCGCAGAAAGGAGAAATAACATGAACAGGAATATGTGGGTGGCAGCCTTACATGTTTTTTGTTCTGTTTTTACTTTGTTATTGATGAGTGTTTTTCTATTAAAAACACAGAAAGATAGGTTTGCACGACAGCTCAAGTGCTAACACTGTTTACTGTTCTTGCACAGGACCTGAGCTCTTCACCCAGGTTTCATGTCTGGCAACTCACACGCAACTATAACTCCAATTTCAAGGATCCTAATATCCATTCTGCCCTCTATAGATAACTTCACTTACAAGCACAATAACCTGCCACAGACATACATGCATATGTCCATAATGTAAACATACAAATACATATTTTTTTAAAAATAACTATTTAAAATAATATTTTTAAAAGTATATGGTTGCTTAGAACTTTCAAAAATCAACACTTGATTTAAAACTAAGAAAGCCATCTAACTTCCATTATATATGCTATAATTTGTAGAATCTCTTGGGACAGATGGAAGACATAAGGCCTAGATGTCTCTCTTATACCCTTATGACTTGTTATCCAAGCCACAGCCATTTTCTATTACTAACAGGGACATTAGAATCCTGCAGGTCTCATAATGTAAAGAAATAGCTGCAAAACCTGATGTTCCACTGTGTTTCTGAAAAAAAAAAAAGTGGTGCTTATTCAGGGTCCCTGGGGATTTTATGAAGTTGCAGGTTGACTCAGGAGACTTAGGATGGATCCTGTTACTCTTCAGGAACAACAGACTCCCAGGAGAAGCCACTGAGTCTGGTTAGTGGACTCTTTCTCCTGAGATCACTAACTTAACTAGTTAATTATTGAGCATGCTGCATTAAAGGGGATATGGCCAGGGTCTGTCTGGAAGGGCTCTATTCCCGTATTATTCTTCCTAGCATGGGCTGCGCTGGAGTTAAGCACAAATATACTGATTATACTGCAAATTTAGACACAGCGTTTTTGAAACTGCCACTGTGGTAGTCAGACCTGTGTTAATATTGGGACATTAAGAGCTGTCACATAGGATGTTTAATAAAATACAGAATTATTCCTCTAAAAAACAAGAATCTCTACTGTATATTGAGTAATCAATAAGAATGTGATTATACTGGAAGATTTTAAAATTGTGGGTAGTTGATTTTCATTTGAAGGGATAATATTAACACTGGGAATATGTTAATACACATGCCTTCTAAAACTGCAGGGTTACATTTTTCTTTTTAATTCTTTACTGAGCAAGCTAAATAGATGTACTAATAACAATAAAAAGAATAGCAACAATATTGGTATGATCAAAACTTAATAAATTTTGAACATGATTGAAACTGTTCCCATCCTATAAATAAAAGATTTTTGTTTTTTATTGTCTTCCAGGAAATTAATTAAAAATGAATTATAAATTATGTTTATAATTTATTTTAAAACTTGAAATAATTATACCATTTGGGTTGCTTATTTAATATTTGTAATTTTAAAACTTGGTATAATGGTTATACGATTCTATGATAGTTTTTAGAATTTTTCGAGTTTGAATTACTGAAAGTGGATAAGGGCTCCCTCTTCTGGTTAAACTGGGTTGGTGTTTGGAATGTGAAGGATTTAGATCACTAAAATGAAAAACATTGAAAATGTAATTTTTAAAACATTTCCACTGATCTGACAACAAAAGAATTGGTCATGTAATGCTAACCTGATTCAGTGATTTACGGGAAATTAATTGCTTCCTCCTTGTATATATTTTAGCAATTAACTAGAGCAATATACTGGTACGGTATTACAAACTGTAATAATTAAAAGCATTTATTTAGTCACAAACTTGTTTATCCTTCTGTAATTATGAGTTCTTTATAAGCTAAATTATCCACAGACTATAGCTTTCATTTTTTCTGAAATTGTACAGTTGTGTACATGAGTCTTGACTGAGTAAATCTTATACTGGTCCTTGTGTTTTATGTTCCATACATTTTCCAGATGAAAATAAAATGTTACGAATCTCATTCTTCAGTTATGTTTTTTTGACTTTCTAAAATATACATCATTGAATGATTTTCTTTTATATTCAGCTTTCCCACACCCAGTGTCCCTTTACTGTACAGATACTTTTGAAAACATGTGAAGTGCACTACGGGGCTTAAAAATACTACAATGTCTTCCTTTCCTTATGCATTTGTTGCACCTTTATTTATATTTTTGTCTCTTTGAAATATTTAATTTTACATTAAATTGGTATTAACTTTTATTATTTGAAATATGAACATCTTGGGAAGTCCTAAGGGTTCCCCCCCCCCCAAGTTCTTCTATGTAAGAAAGGAAAACATCCATGGAATTACTCTCCTTACTATTTGTACCATTATTACTCTGAAGCTTGTTTTCTCAATGTCAGGTCAGAACTCATCCTTCTACAACCATATCAACAATGTCTTAAAAGGTTAATATGAACGACCGTTTGCTCCACCTGATGTCCTTCACCATCTTTCCTGGATGATATTCTTATACTCACACTCAGATTTAGAATTCCATCATCATTGGGGAACTAGTATGTTTCCTTTTGAGATGTTTTAATATTCTGTCTATTTTATTCTATTTACAATTCACCAACAGCTAAGCCCCCCAAGAGTAACTAGTCATTATAATGTAATAAGTAACACAAATTAAAGGATTCAACAAACAAGCCTTTCCAAACCTTTAGACTCAGGGTTCTCCCATTTGGCTCCAGCCACTTAAAAAGATTGCTGGTGAAAATGTCATTTTGCAAACCAAACAATAGTCTTTGGTTCAAATGACCTTATTATTTCTACTAAAAAAAACATGTTGGGAAAAGTTACACAACTATAAAGTTGTAAATTCAAACTTCTTCATTTATAACAATGATTTGATGTTAGCAATACCCTTTCATACTTTAGTTAGATGTGAAAATTCTATTGCAATTAATGTATTATAAACCTATCGATAATTTAGGTGGCCTCTCAGCTTACAAAAAACTTACGAACAAAATATCACTAGAGGTGTTTCCCAAAGCTATAAAGAGAGTATTACTAAAATAAAGTCTGCTGAATTAGGATGTAGGAAACATGAGGTTATAAAGACAAAACTGGTAACCAAGGCTAAACTATTTATGAAAGAGGTGGATAATGTTCACCTTTACTAAGCCCGTTCTGATAAATGTTCTGGTTCAACAATCAGAAATGCATTTGGTGATATCTCAGAGAATGACTAACTGTTTCTTCAGTGTTTCTCTGAATTGTGTGTTTCCCTTCAGCATTTAACATCAGAAATGTATCTCTAGATTTTACTGACAGACAACTTTATGGATACAATTTTAAATTATAAAATCACTTGAAACCCTTAATGATTAGTAAGTCAATTGTATATTATTTCAAAAAAGGCTTCTTGCTTGCTTTGAAAAGCTTTAATGATGTCTTTGTAGTAAACTAATGAATGTATGAGATATATAAGTTTGAGAGAACTTTTAGATTCTGGGAAATATGTCTTTACAACTGTATGTTCAAGTGCTATCTAACTTTGAGATGGAGAAAAATGTATTTGCATTAATTTTCATGGTTTTTCCATAAGACATGTTTAAGATATAATTTATTAATCTAGTTTCTCTTCCAGGATGTTATTCATTTGTCAATGTTAATGAATGATAAGTCTGAACAATTTGTTAAGGTTCATAAAGATTAGAAAATAGGTAAAATCATTATAAATATGCAATTTAGGTTAATGTACTTTATAAAATATCCAGATATTTTCAAATATATCTAAAGCATTGGATTATAAATGAACACAATTCTAAATAATTATTCAGTGTTCATTAATGTGACGTTCAATGCAATAAATGTAAAAAGTTTGCTTTTTTCTCTTACAACTTTAAGAGAGATACATGTACAGATTTTTAAAATCATTTTGGCATAACATTATATGAATATATTTTCAGTACTTTATTTTTTAGAGGTTTGATAGTATGCATTGAACTCTTATAGTTACCATAAGCATAAAGTACATGTAAAACAAAATGTAACATGGAAACAGAGTTTTCTTGGTGTGTATAGATTAAACATAATGATTTTTAAATACCAAAAAATTTCCACAAGTCTATGTTCTTAGCTCTTGAATTATTAATGATTTAAAGGTCTAGGTGTACCACACTGTGAGAGGGTGCTATACACTTATGTTTTGTCCTAAGAAGGACCGAGGCTTTCACTTTTTGGCCTTTGTTTTTCTTGAGCTTCATATGGCCTGTGAGTTGTTTCTGGGGTATTCATAGCTTTCTGGGGCTAGTATTGAATTATCAGTGACTGCATATAATGTCTGTTCTTTTGTGACTGGGTTACCTCACTCAGGATAATATTCTCTAGATGCATCCATTTTCCTATAAATTTCATAAAGTCATTGTTTCTAATAGTTGAGTAGTACTCCATTGTGTAAATATACAACAATTTTTGTATCCATTCATCTACTGGAGGACATCTGGGTTCTTTCTAGCTTCTGGCTATTATAAATAGGGCTGATATGAACATTGTGGTGCATGTGTCCTTATTGTATGTTGGAGTATCTCTGAGGTATATGCCCAGAAATGGAATAACTGGGTCTTCAGGTAGGACTATATCAAATTTTCGGAGGAACCGCCAGACTGATTTCCAGAGTGGTTGTACCAGCTTACAGCCCAACCAACAGTGGAGGAGCACTCTTCTTTCTTCGCATCCTCGCCAGCATTTGCTGTCATCTGAGTTTTTAATCTTAGCCATTCTGACTAGTGTGAGGTGGAATTTCAGGGTTGTTTTGATGTGCATTTTCCTGATGACTAGGGATTACTTCCTTAGATGTTTCTCAGTCATTCGATATTCCTCAATTGAGAATTTTTTAATTCTGTATTCCAATTTTTAATAGGATTGTTTGATTCTCTGGCGTCCAACTTCTTGAGTTCTTTGTATATATTGGTTATTAGATCTGTCAGATGTGAGGTTAGAAAAGATCTTTTCCCAATTTGTTGGGTGTAGTTTTGTTTTCTTGACAGTGTTCCTAGCCTTATAAAAACTTTGCAATCTCATTAAGTCCTATTTCTTGATCTTAGAGCACAAGCCATTGGTGTTCTGTTCAGGAAATTTTCCACTCTGCCTATGTGTTCTAAGGTTTTCCCTACATTCTCTTCTAATAGGTTCAGTGTACCTGGTTTAATATAGCGATCTTTCATCCATTTGCACTTGAGCTTTGTAGAAGAAGATAAGAGTCTATTTTCATTTTTCTGCATGCTGAGTGCCAGTTGAGCCAACACCATTTGTTTAGGAGGCTGACCTCTATCCATTGAATGTTTTTAGCTCCTTTGTCAAAGATCAATTGACCACATGTGTGAGGGCTCATTTCTGGATCTTCTATTCTATTAAATTGATACACGTGCCTATATCTGTACCAGTACCATGCGTTTATTAACATAATTGCTTTGTAATATAGCTTGAGGTCAGGGATGGTGATTGCCACAGATCTTTTCTTATTGTTGAGGATGAATTTCAATATTCTAGGATTTTTGTTATTCCAGTTTGCTTTTGAAACAAGGTGTCAACTTGACTATTAATTTTGTAGAATTTGCAGGATTGTTAGATATTTTAAGAATCATTTTAATTAAAAATCAGACAGCCAATTTCTTTCCTGGTTACACTGACTGTCACCATTTCACTTTACTCCCCAGGAATATTTTAGAACTAAGCATCATGACTCAGTGCTTTAATCACAGTGATCTAAGGAAGAGTCAGGCAAGTCTTTGATTTTGAGGCTAGCCTTGTCTATAGAAAGAGTTCCAAGATAACCAGAGATACACAGAGAATGCATGTTTTTACATAAAGGATTTAGATACATCTTATATAAATTAGTGCAAGAAAATGAATAAAAAATAATTTCTTAAACAAAAAACCCAATATTTATTTTTTAGCATCATTAGTTCTATAGATAGAACTAAGAGGAAAAATCAATCTCTTGCTGGGAAAAACTCAAAGAATTTATAGAGTTCTAAAATAACATATAAAAAAATCCAAAAGGATTTTTCTCCAGATAGCCTGAGATGGCTTGTAACAAATTGTTTCAAAGAAATTGTTTTGGTTTTTGGTCTTTGCTATTGTTGCTTCTATGGAAAGCAAGGTTTTAGTTTAATATACTCAGTCCTGCTCTTTGTCTTAACCTATTCTTATTATTTATAGATATTATAAACAAAGATTTCTAGATGGATGTTGAAATTTCCGCAATATTCAAATGGACTCAGAGAATCTAGAAGGTCTATGTACATAAGTACTATATTAGCTTTATTGAATAGATATCATCCTTAGGTATTGTTAAACATGATCTCATGAGGAAATCTTTTGGTAGATTTTCAGTAATACTGTGTAGGACTTACATTTCTCATTAATTACAACAAATATGAAAATTATTTTTTCTCATTAACTACATTTTTCCTTTTATGGTGTTTGACTCCTTAGCCTGTACATATGTGGATATATGAGTATGCACTACCTGTTGTTAGAAGATGTCAGAATAAAGTGTTATATCCCCTGGAAATGAAGTAACAGAGGCTTATGACCTCTTATCTGAGTGCTAGAAAGTCAATATGGCTTCTCTGCAAAAGAAGCAAGTGCCTTTGAGCTCTGAGCCATCACTCCAGTCATATAATGAAGATTTATACACAAAGAGGTCAATGATAGATATAGTAAACAATAAAAATGCCCCAACCTACCTGGGCCCCTGGGATCTCTCAGACACTGGATCACCAGTCAAGCAGTGTACATCAGCTAATATGAGGCTTCAACACATATACAACAGAGGATTGCTGCATCTGGACTCGGTCAGAGAAGATGCACCTAACCCTCAAGAGGCTGGAGGCATCAGGGAGTAAGGAGATCTTGTAGGTTTTTTTGTTTTAAATTAATTTTTATTGGATATTTTCTGTATTTACATTTGTAATGTTATCCCCTCCCACCCATACTCCCATGCCCCCTGCCCCTCCACTTGCCTCCGTGAAGGTGCTCCCTCTCCCAAAATAATTCTCCACCAAGACACATTTGAACATTGCCATTAAGTAATGTAGAATCACATGATAGAAATAAAGCAAGACCAGGAAGAGACATTAATAGGCATTGCAAGCACCAATAGCATTCTCTAATCATGTTTATAGTTAAGGTGCTCAAATCTTCTCTTACTAATTTCCTCTATGATTATTCCTTGTTGACGGTCCTGCTAATGGATGAAGTTATCTTTCAAGAAAACAGTTGACATGACCTTCAATGACATTAGAACAGTATGTTATTATTTTAGTCTCCAAATTCATGTTTAGTTTTAGGTCAAACTGCAAGTGTTTTACTATTACTTTAGACTTCTGAATAATAAAATTTTGAAGTCAGATATGTATCATTAACATACAATATGCTAACTTTTTACAGTGACAAAGAATGTAATTAAACATCAGTCCAGTTTGACCAAAAGAAAATACATGTATGTTTTTATAAAGAAACTTGTGGGTTGTCATGTAGAGTTATGGTTACAACTCATAAAGATAAATGTATAATTAAAATACAGGAACAGAAAACTGATAGATGATGAAAAATCTGAAGGCTGAGTAGGAAAAAAGCCTTAGGGAGCTAGAACCACAGTGTAATGTTGGCGGCCCAGGACTCCTCCAGCTAAACTTTTGCTATCAAAATTAGACATTCAAGATATCAGATCACTTCATCCCAAAAATTATAGACTAGAAGCAACTCACAAAACGAGTTATGATTTCTTTCATTTCCTGAGAACCAAATTCATTCTTGAGAGCAAAAATATAACTGTAAGAGTAGAGACCTTGTCAGTGAATTCCATAAACGTTGTCTATGCCTGCAATTCAGACAGTCACTCCAAGCACATGCAAAAAGGAGCTGAGTTTTGTTCATCTTTAGGACTGAGGCAAATAAAGAAGTTTCACAGACTACAAGATTTACTTAAAGACTACAACATTTACTTAGAGACTGCAACATTCCAAACTATAGCAAGGTAGATTAGAATTGTTTCTTTCTTTTTTTTTAAGTCTCTTTTGTTATTGTTTATTTATTTTTTAACAACTTTATTTTACAAAACAAAGATAAATGTACAGATTTTAAGCATTTTTTGCATAAAATTATACAATACATTTTTGTCAGTACTTTTTTCAGATATTAAAATAATTTTTACATAAAACTGTATGAATATATTTTTAGTCAGTACTTGATTTTTTTAAAGGTTTGATAGTATGCATTGAAAACTTAATAGTTACAATGAGCATGAAGTACATGTAAAACAAAATGTAACATGGAAATAGTCAAAGTTTTCTTGTTGTATAAGGATTTTTTATTGTTTTGTTTTGTTTTGTTTTCTTTATCTCTTGGACTTCATACAGTCTGTGAGTTGTTTCTGGGACAGTGCCAGCCTCTGGGGTTAGCATCCCATTATCAGTGACTGCATATTATGTCTGTTCTTTTGTGACTAGGTTATCTCACTCAGAATGATATTCTCTAGATGCAGCCGTTTTCTTAAGAATTTGGTCAAGTCATTGTTTCTGGTGGCTGAGTAGTATTCCATGTGTAAATGTACCACAATTTTGTATCCATTCATCTTCTGAAGGACATCTGGGTTCTTTCCAGCTTCTGGCTATTATAAATAGAGCTGCTATGAACATTGTGGTGCATATATCTTTGTTGTGTATTAAAGTGTCTTTGGGTTATATGCCCAGAAGTGGAATAGCTGGGTCTTCAGGTACTATTATGTCCAATTTTCTGAGGTATCTGCAATCTCACCAGCATCTGTTGTCATCTGAGTTTTGGATCTTGGCCAATCTGACTGGTGTGAGGTGGAATATCAGGGTTGTTTTGATTTGCATTTCCCTGATGGCTAAGGATGTTGAGCACTTCCCCAGATATTTCTCGGCCATTCGATATTCCTCAACTGAGAACATTTTGTTTAGCTCTGTACCCCATTTTTAATAGGGTTATTTAATTCTCTGGTGTCTAGCTTTTTGAGTTCTTTGTATACCTTAGATATTAG
Organism: Micromys minutus; assembly: GCF_963924665.1. Taxonomy (NCBI): domain Eukaryota; kingdom Metazoa; phylum Chordata; class Mammalia; order Rodentia; family Muridae; genus Micromys; species Micromys minutus. The sequence continues at coordinate 28,589,799 of NC_137976.1, forward strand.
GCCTCTATCTGATGTGGAGTTGGTAAAGATCTTTTCCCATTCTCTTTGCTGCCGTTTTGTTTTCTTGACAATGTCCTTAGCCTTACAGAAACTTTGCAATCTCATTAAGTCCCATTTGTCAATCTTTGACCTTAGAGCTTGAGCCATAGGTGTTTTGTTCAGATTGTTTTTAAAAATAAAAATTTTTTTATTTTGAAACAATATAAACAATTTTAATTGAGCAACTTTATTTTAAAAAACAAAGATAAATGTACAGATTTTAAGCATTTTTGCATAAAAGTATATGAATACATTTTTGTGAGTACTTGATTTTTTTAAAGATTTGATAGTGTGCATTAAAATCTTAATAGTTACAATGAGCATAAAGTACATGTAAAACAAGTTGTAACCTGGAAATAGTCAAAGTTCTCTTGGTGTGTAAAGATTAAGCATAATGGTTTTTGATTTTCATTTTCTTTGTTTTTTTTTTTTTTGACCTTTGTTTTTTCTTAAATGTCATGTAGTCAGTAAGTTGTTTCTGGGGTATTCAGAGATTTCTGGGGTTAGTATCCAATTATCAGTGACTGCATATTATATTTGTTCTTTTGTGACTAGGTTACCTCACTCAGGATGATATTCTCTAGATGCATCCATTTTCTTAAGTATTTCATAAAGTTATTGTTTCTGATAGCTGAGTACTACTCCATTGTGTAAATATACCACAATTTTTTTAACCATTCATCTACTGAAGGACATCTGGGTTCTTTCCAGCTTCTGGCTATTATAAATATGGCTGCTATGAGCATTGTGGTGCATGTGTCTTTGTTGTATGTTGGAGCTTCTCTGGGGTATATGACCAGAAGTGGAATAACTGGGTCTCCAGGTAGTACTATATCCAATTTTCTGAGGTATCGCCAGACTGATTTCCAGAGTGGCTGTACCTGTTGACAACCCCACCAAGAATGGGTAATTGTTTTTCTTTCCCAGCATCCTTGCCAGCATCTGCTGTCATCTGAATTTTTGGTCTTAGCCATTCTGACTGGTGTGAGGTGGAATCTCAGGGTTGTTTTGATTTGCATTTCTCTTATGGCTAATAAAATGAAACATTCTTAATTAAAATTTTCTGTAAAACTTTCCTTGTGTTTCCTTTACTACATGTATAACAGACATATCTAGATATCAAAACATCCTAAGAGAATCTGATAGTTTTACTTAGCGTCTTTGCACAACTGTTTACTTCTTGTGACTGGTCACCTGTGAAATTCAGAAATTAAAATGCATAGTAAGTTTTAAGTGATCAAGCTTATATAAGACCATGCCATGAAATTTGTCTTTTGTTCCAGTGGATATTAATATTGGCATTATTAAGCAGTGAGTAAAAACTAATGGTATAAATGAGCAATATAAAGAATTTTTTACATAATAAGCTCCTATTAAGAGGAATAATGAAATTCCCAAGCTTAAAATAAGAAGATGCACTTTCCTTGTACATTGCTTGTCCTTGAATGATTGATCTCACTTACATTAGTAATATTCTGCTTTCTGGATATTACTTTCCTTGCACAAGCAGAGCCCTGGGTGATCATCAAAGCCATAGAAGTTTTCAATTGAGGAAAATATTTCATATGGCAGATTTCCATTTTTTAGCTGATTTCCTCATGAAGCCTGATTTTGCTCCCTAGCCGCTCACCAAAAATTAATTCCACATGATTGGAAACTCATCAGAACTTTGTGTTAGCTGTGGCACACCTGAGAATGTTAACTATGGAAATGTGTTACCTGGTGAAATTTAAATGACTAGTCCTTTCTAATAGGAAAACAAACAGGGAATTTATAGAATTCTCCTTTTGGGAATCTTAAAGGTCACTCTAGTTATATAGAAAACTAAAGTGGTATGTTGACCCTGAAGGTCAAGAAAACAAAATAGTGCCTTGTCCCTAGCACTGCCATAAGCTATTGTTGAAGAGAGATTTTCATGTTTAGTAATCCAACTGAGTAGGTGATTTTATAAGCCATCTACATCTAATATAAGGAAAACATTAAAATGTTTACATTAGTTATTTTTTTTTCCTGTTGAGACAAAATAACTGTCAGGATCAACTTACAGTGAAGAAGGTATGGCATGGGCCTCCTGTTTAGATGTCATGGTGCATCCTGTTTATTCACAGTTCAGAAAATATGGGAGCTTGTGCCTCTAGGCTTTCTTATGGTGTCAATGAGAAGAAAGTGATCTAGTCTGGAGAGGACTAGCATACATCATTCAGAGATGCCCTATTTTCTAACATTTCCCGGACTCCCAAAGCAGAGTGTATAGCTGGGACTGATTTTTCAGAGCTCTGTATCTGTGTGGGAAATTTTAGATTCTAACCACAAAGAAATTAAGCTTCATCTGTATTTGGTGTTTGCCAATTTGACATGTTTTAAGTATTGTTTTCTAACATGGTCAGTTTTGCTTTATAAAATCTTCAGTAATTGTTTTAAAAATCTTCATTGGTTTTGTACTCAGTTGAGTTCAGAGTCTCTGAAATATTTAAAGGTGAAGGAAAACTATTATCTATTTCATGTATAAGTGTGGGAGAAAAGATGTATACAATATACAGAGAAGGAAGGACTTGGGAGAAAATAAAATCCAGCAAAGCTAGAAAGAATAACAATATACATTTAATTATCCCATAAATAAAAATAATACATTTTTGCTAAGAAGTTCTTTTAAAATGAGAAACATCAGGCATTTATGAGAAATAATTTATGAGGAATCAGTCTTTAATGATGAATAGCATTAATATTCCTTTGAAGTGATATTTTAGCTAACCATGTCAAAACAAATATTTTTTATTAATTTATTTTCGGCCTTGCTGTTCATGATATATGGTTATAGAAAGGAATATGGCCATATTTCAAGAGTCATTTATTATAGTTTGAGAATAAACTTTGAACATCATTGTCAAGATAAAGACAGACTTAGCAATGGTTAAATAACAACACAGTACAGACAAAATATCCACTGTGAATGAACCATTTGGAAAACTTTTTCAATAAAATTTGCTTATAAGCATGCAACAATGTTTTACAGTCAGCCATTTTGTCAGACTTCTATGTATACGTTTAACATTGATGTTCATCAGGGGTTTTCTGTATATTAAGTGTTTGTTTTTCTGGAAACACTGTTCAGCAGTATTTAAAGTAATTTAATAGACCGAATATGTTTTAGCAATGGGAGCTGTTAATGCAGTTAAGTGATAAAATAGTTGTCACATTGGACTTTCAGTTCTCTCTGGCCTTTCAGGAGAAACTTTATTAATTGGAGAAGATTCAGTAGTGATTGGTAGCAGCACATTGAAGAGCTTAACCCAGATCAGTAAAAATCCCTCCTTACACTTCTGTTGATTTAGAACGTCTTCTGGTACCAAAATCCATACTAGTCACAGTTTGCTAAAACAGATACATGTATATCAGTATAAAATAATATACATATATGTATATGTAAATACATATATGTATATATATATATATACATATATACATGTATGCATTTGTAAATAATACCAATACTATATAAATTAATTTGGTAAATATTAATGTAACATATCCTATATAAAATTTATATCTAATATCTGTATCTAATATTTAGTGATTGCATTCATATGTATGTGTGTGTTTGTGTATGTGTGTGTGTGTGTGTATGGCTACAATTCTGTTCCAACAATAGCTGCTTCAGCGGAGTCCAAAAGGCAGATGTCTCTGCTAGTCTTCAGTATATTCCAAAATCTCAAAAAAGTAAGCTTTAATGAAAGTGAAGGAATGGACTTGCAAGCCAGATGAAGGTAAGCAGGCTGAGGAGGAGCTTTTCTCTTCAGCATCCTTTACATAGGCTGCCATAAGAAGGTGTGTCCCAGGATGCAAATGGATCATCTCACTTAATAATATTTAAATTATATATGATGCTTCCCACTTCAGTTGATTTAATTATTAGAAAAAATCCCTCACAGATGTACCCAGCAATTGGACTTCATTTAATTCTAGATGTAGTCAAGTTGGCAACTAAAAATAGCCATCACAGATAGATACTATGTTCAGCCTTGCTCATACCTGTGTGTGCATATTGGAAAGTAAGTTCTCCAAAAACACAATCCTTTTGAAAAGGAAGGCAGGGTATTAGAAATGCAACATAAATAATTCCACAACATTCTAGGTAGTGAGCATGGAAAATTATTTTAAAAACCTCCACACTACTTAAAATCACAGAGAAAGTGTGTGAAATATGAGACTCTTTCACATTATCCACAATCCTTTCCTGTGATTATTAATGATAATGTTCTACATGTTATGAAGACATAAGGACTTACATTGTTGTTTGGAATGTATTAAAGAACATAAATTTGTATAATTATTCCTTCTATTTCTGCCCCCTTTCTATTCTGCACTCCTGAAAAGTGAGAAAGGTAGCCAGAAATCATGTGAATGTACTACAGCCACACAAAAGGTTTGACAGCAGTTGTATCCTATAGCATATGTTACGGCAGGGTCTTTATCTTTCTTTACTAAGGGCATACACAATCAGCATTACCTTGTCATTTATTATTATAAATACATTTCTGAGGGCTGGAGTGCCTCAGTGGTTAAAAGCCCTGCCTACACTTCCAGAGGTCCCGAGTTCAACTCCCAGCCAACCACATGGTGGCTCACAACCATCAGTAATGAGATTTGACATGCAGATGTACATGTATATCTCTATCTATCTATCTATCTATCTATCTATCTATCTATCTATCTATCGATCTATCTATCTATCTATCTCTCCCTCTCTCTCCTCTCTCTCTATCTATCTAAATAAATAAATAAATAAATAAATAAATAAATAAATAAATAAATAAATGCATCTGGGTAACAAAAGCCCATTCCAGCAGCATAGTATAACCACACATTAACGTACCAAGCATGGTAAGCTTTAACTTCCATTATTCATTCAACCATTACAGTTATCTTAGATCTCCCGATACTCTGCTCAGAGGGAGAATAAATTTCCCAGACTTGGATATTACCGATAAACTATACGTCGTTTGAAGCTTCCCATGGGAATATTGCAATGCTTTATGTTTTAAAATCTGTTTACTTGTTTTGACTTTTTGCCTTAAGCCAGAATATTATCCAGAGGACTTGTAGTGCATATGTTGCTGTCATGGAACATTGATATGTCAGGAATGGGAAATTTATTTTTAGGGAGACTACAGAAAAACCAGTCAAATGCAGGAATGAAAATTAAGAGCCATAAAATTAATAAGTGCCTTACAAGTTGTATCCTATGAGGCAACAATTTGTTGAAGCAGAAAATGAACTTCACTCACTCATATATCCGTTAAAAAATATCAAACTCTTGTGCATCAGAAAAGAGGGTGCTTTTGTTTTTTTCATCATTATCATTCTTTATTGGGCATGAAGATTTTTTCACATGGATTTGGAGGGAGGACTCATACTAAATGTGCTCCTTTGTCAGTATCAGAGAAACCGATGCAGCCTTGATATCATTTAATAAAAATGCAAATACTAAATCAAATTACATTTGACTTTACTCATTTGATCAGGAATGTGTGGCTTCCCTAAGTGATGTAAGCTCTGTGATTTTTATTGTTCTGCACATAAGGCTGGGCTCTGCTCATTGCTACTCTGTCACAACTGATTTTTATGACATGGTATCTATTTACCAGATATTAAAATCTTGGCTTTTATTGCATGTGAATATGCAGCTTCATCTTCATAAAGAAGCTATGAGAGCAAATTTTTAACAGTGTCGCTAAAAGTTAAGTGTCACCTTTCATCTATGTCCCATCAAACCAGGAATGCATAGATTCATTTGTTTATGATCTGAATGTGTTGTATTTGATTTATTTTCATAATAGCTCTTTATTAGGCAGTTTTGCTAGTAATAAATAAAAGGGTTGGGATGTGGTTACCACCAGAAGAAATGGGGCCAGAACAGTTTTGCTCAGCTAAGGCAGATGCTCACAGATGAGTGGAAACACAGTACAGGCCCACTGTGCACTAAGAATTAACTCTTTAATAAGGACTTTAGATGGGTAAAAATATTCTAAATGTGCATAAATTTTATATTCACTCTCTTCAACTTTTCCTCTCAAAGGGAATATTCCTATTCAATTACTCTGTAGAAATCTTGCCTTATTAATTTCACACAAGGGAAGGTTCCTGCTGCATTAGATATCCCTGTCAAATCTCCCTCTCTCTGTGCACATAGGAGACTTTTTTTCTATACCTACTTTTCTCATCAGACTCTGGTATACTTTAATTTCCTTGAGTGCCTCTTACCTCTTAGGTCTGACTCTCACCATTATATTTGAATATTGTCCTAAATATATGTTTCTAGACTATGTCATACATATATCATGAGACAATTTTCAAAACCAATTCGTATAATAGATTTTGAAGTAGCAAAATCAAATGGTGGCCACTTGATTCCATTGTTTTATGGGTTATGGTAAAGCTGAACGTTTTGACATGAAAGGCACACCTTAGGAAACTATATGGTGAGCAGGAAAGATGAAAGGGAAGAAGACACTGGTGGCTTTCTCTAATTTTGATTGTTGACAATTTCATGCACTCTGTATAATGTTTTATTGTTTGTCTCATATATAATGTCACACAAGTGCACAAGGAATTTGACTCACAGTCATACATGTAACTCTTTGTCTGTTCCTTTCTTCATTTGAACTCTCTCCTCTTTCTAATTCTTATCCTTCTTTTGTTCCTCTTAAGCAGCCCTCTGACTGTAACTTAAGTCTTTCTCCAGGTCTTTCCCTTTCTCTGACAACATGCACATGCACACACTTATATAGCTCAGCCTAATATTCCCGCATAACAGCAAGAAGCCAGCCTTGTTTCTGCCATCAAAACATGTAAGAATATAATAGAAAATAATTTTAGGAAAACTCAGCCTTGTTCATATGAGGGAAACATGTCAGAATATAATAAAAATGGTTCTAGGAGATGACCATATCCGATGCATTAACACAGGCAGAAAACAAACAAACAAAAACAACCCCCCCCAAATAAAACAAACCATATAGAAAAGTTCTGCAGAGTTTCTTTCATATATGGGACCTGGCTAAAAAGGAAAAATAAAACAATAAATTGAGGAATAGTACTTATTGTAAAATTATTGTGAGTAATATGTGCTAAATATGCTGAAATATGTATCTATATATCTATATATCTATATATGAACATATAAAAATTATTGATGGCAATCACTATTTTCCATACACTATTTTCTGTACACTAATTTTATATGTTCATTTAATGATTACTCTGGCCAACAGTGTAATGATATTGAAGACACTTACAGCATCTAGATAAGCAAAAAAAAAAAAATATCCAGTAAGTGGTGAAACCAAACATGAATGTTCAGTCTTTGAATTCTCCACAGAACTAGAATAAATCATACATGTGTTTTGTGAGTCAATGAAAATTTCCCAGTCTGTTGTTTCTTTTTTTAAATTTTATGAGATATTCTTTGTATTTACATTTCAAATGTTATGCCTCCCCCCCCCTTCTCTCCCTCTTCCTTTTCAACTTGTTTCCATGAAGGTGCTCCATCTCCCAACCACCCTCTCTACCTCATTGCCTTGACTGATGATGAAGTTGTTCTTCCCATGAGTGTGCAAATCTTTCTGCTATTTCTGTCCTTTCTCTAGCTTTTTCAATGGGGTCCCCATGTTCAGTGTGATGTTTAGCTGCAAGCATCCTCATCTATATCTATGTGACTCTGGGAGAGCCTCTGAAGAGAAATCCTTGTCTGCTTCCTGCCAGTAAACACTTCTTGGCATCAGCAATACAGCTTGTGTTTGGTAGCTGCATATGTGGTGGTTCTCCAGGTGACGTAGTCTCTGTGGATCTTTTCTTCAATCCCTGCTCCTCTATTTGGCCTTGTATTTCCTTCCCTGTTTTGTTCTCCCTTCTAAGAAAAACTGAAACATTCACATTCTGGTCTTTCTTCATTTTGAGTTTCATAAGTTCTGTGGATGGTTTCTTGAATATTTCAAGCTCTTTTTTTGAAGGGGGGGGGTTAGTATCTACTTATAAGTGAGTGCATACCATGAGTTTTCTTTTGTGACTGGGTTACCTCACTCAGGATGATAGCTTCAAGTTTCATCCATTTGCCTAGGAATTTCATGAACTCATTATTTTTAATACCAGAGTAGTACTCCATTGTCTGTATGCACCACAATTTCTGAGTCCATTCCTCTGTTGAGGGACAGCTGGGTTCTTTCCACCCTCTGGCTATTATAAATAAGGCTGCTATAAAAATTGTTGAGCATGTGTAGTTAGATATTGGAGCTACTTTTGGGTATATGCCCAAAATGATATAGCTAGGTCCTCAGGTAGTACTATGTCCAACTTTCTGAGGAACCAATGGACTGATTTCCAGAGCGGTTGCACCAGTTTACAATCCCACCAACAGTGGAGGAGCGTTTCTCTTTCTCCATGTCCTTGCCAGCATTTGCTGTCACATGAATTTTTTATCTTAGTCATTCTGACTGCTGTAAGGTGAAATCTCAGAGTTGTTTTGATTTGCATTTCTCTGATGACCAGGGATGCTGAGCATCTTTTTTTTTGGTGCTTCTCAACCATTCTATATTCCCCCATTGAGAAACTCTGAGAGATCTGAGAAACATTGAGAGATCTGAAGAAATACTGTGTAGAATTCTGTCCTGGCCAGCTTGGTCAGATAATGGGTTCCCCAGGGCAGGAGTGAGGATTGAAGGAAAAGAGAGACAGTCAAAATTATAACATGACTTTTGCCAGTTTTGAGGCTGAAGCAAAGTCTTTTTCATTCAGTCCCCTTTTAAACTACTTTAATTACATGCAGAAAGATAACATCAGTTTTGAGTCAAGGAACAAGAAAGTCAATAATCAAAAATCCTGTAAATACTTTTCTGAGGGATAGGTGGGGAGACAAGGGACAAAAGGGGGTCTCAAGAGAGTAAGAACTGCCACAGCTACATCTACTAAGCCTGCTCTGAACTTCAGTTGTAAATGTTCTACCCTGAGCTTCAAATGTAAGTGTTTTTAATCTGGGCAAGTTTCCTAAATTTAGGCCTAGAGTCAGATTTCTGCCTTGACTAACTTCTGTCTTGGTGATGTCAAAATTCTTGCCACATACATACTCTTCAGTGGTACCAAAAGGCTCCCCACAGATTTTTTTCTCTCATGTTCTCCCAGGGTAATTTGCATAGAAGTAACCCCTATTCTAGAAAAAAAAAAAAAAAAACAGTCTGTGTATCTTAGTCTGGGTTTCTATTACTTCACAAACATCATGACAAAAAAGCAGGTTGGGGAGGAAAGAGTTTATTCAACTTACACTTCCAAACTGATGTTCATTACCAAAGGAAGTGAGGACTGGAACTCAAGATGGTCAAGAAGAAGGAGCTGATGCAGAAGCAACTGAGGGATGTTACGGGATTGCTTATCAGTGCTTGCTCCACTTGCTTTTCTTTTTTTATAGAACCCAGGACAACTAGCCCTGGTTAACACCACCCACAATGGGCTGGACCCTCCTCCCTTGATCACTTCTTGAGAAAAAGCCTTATAGCTGGATCTCATTGAGGCATTTTCTCACCTGAGGCTTTTTTGTCTGTGATAAGTCATGCTTGTGTCTTGTGTAAAGTAGACACAAAACCAGCAGTACAACTGACCCCTTGTCAATGTGACACACAAACACATCACTAATAAGATTCAACTTTTATTTTCTTATTCACAACAAGAACTAAATAAACTTGAGTACCACAGTCTACAAATTCTTACATATTCTCACATTGATGCCAGACAGTGCTATTTTCTGCTACACATGCAATGGGAGCCATGTATCTATCCATGTGTGCTCATTGGGAGTTATGGAAGATTTGGTTGGTTGACACTGTTGTTCTTCCCATGAGGTTGCAAACTTTTCAGCTCATTCTGTCCTTTCTGTATCTCCTTCTTTGTCATCACCGAGTACAGTCTGATGGTTACCTGAAAGCATGCTCAGCTCTTTCTATATGATTCTGGCAGAGCCCCTGAGGAGGCTTCCATATCAGATTCCTGTCAGTAAGCACTACTTGGCTTCAGCAATAGTGTGAGATTTTAGTGGCTACATATGGGATTGATCCCCAGGGGAGGCAGCTCTCTGGATGATCTTTTCTTCATTCAGCTCTTTTGTTTGTCCCTTTATTTCCTCCCATGAGTGGTTTGTTCTCCCTTCTCAGAAGGACTGAGACATCCACATTCTGGCCTTCCTTCTCTTTAAGCTTCATAAGCTCTGTGAATTGTTTCCTGGGTATTCAGAACTTTCTGGGGCTAGTACCCACTTATCAGTGAGTGCATACCATGGTTGTTCTTTAGAGACTGGTTTACCTCACTCAGGATGATGGCTTATTATTCCCTCCATTTGCCTAAGAATTTCATAAACTTGTTGTTTCTAATAGCTGAGTAGTGCTCTATTGTGTAAATGTACCACAATATCTGTATCCATTCCTCTGGTGAAGGACATCTATGTTCTTTCCAGCTTCTAGCTATTATAAATAAGGATGCTATGAACATGGTGGAACATGTGTTCTTGTTACATGTTGGAGCTTCTCTTGGGTATATGCCCAGGAGTGGAATATCTGGGTCTTCAGGTGGTACCAAAAGGCTCCCCACAGAATTTCCTGAGGAACCGCCAGACTGATTTTCAGAGTGCTTATAGCAGATTGCAATCCAACCAACTATGGACTAGTGTTCCTCTTTCTCCATATCCTCCTAGCATCTACTGTCTTTTGAGTTTTTGATCTTAGCCATTCTGACTGGTATGAGGTGGATTCTCAGGGTTATTTTAATTTGCATTTCCCTGATGACAGAAGATGTTGAACATTTGTTTAGGTGCTTCTATGCAATTCAGCATTTCTCAGTTGAGAATTCTTTGTTCATCTCTTTATCCAATTTTCTGATAAGATTGTTTGCTTCTCTGGAGTCTATTTTCTTGAGTTCTTTGTATATATTGGATATTAGACCTCTGTGAGATGTAGGATTCTTAAAGATTCTTTCCCATTCTGTTGGCTTCTGTTTTATCTTCTTGACAGTATTCTTAGCCTTACAGAAACTTTGAAATTTCATGAGATTCCATTTCTCGATTCTTGATCTTAGGGTATAAGCCATTGGTGTTCTGTTCAGGAAAATTGTCCCTGTATCGTCTAAGCTCTTCCCCACTTCCTATTCTGTTAGTTTCAGTGCACCTGGTTTTATGTGGAGGTCTTTGATCCACTTGCCTTTGAGCTTTGGACAAGTAGATCAGAAAGGATCGATTTTCATTCTTCTTCATGCTGACTGCCAATTGAACAAGCAAAAACTGTTGAAGATGTTATCCTTTTTCCATTGAATGTTTTTAGCTCCTTTGTCAAAGATCAATTGACCATAAGTGTGTAGGTTCATTTCTGGGTCTTCAGTTCTGCTTCATTTATCTACCTGCCTGTCTCTGTACCAGTACCATACAGTTTTTACTGCCATTGATCTGTAACATAATTTGAGGTCAGGGATGATGATTTTCCTGGAAGTTCTTTTATTGTTCAGAATAGTGTTCACTATCTTCGGTTTTCTGTTATTCCAAATGAATTTTCAAATTGCTTTTTCTAACTCTATAAAGAATTGAGTTAGTATTTTGATGGAGATTGCAAAGAATCTAAAGATTGCTTTTGGCAAGATGGCCACTTTTACAATGTTGACCCTTCCAATCCATGAGCATGGGATATCTTTGCATTTTCTGAGATTTTCTTCAATTTTGTTCTTCAGAGATTTGAAGTTTTTATTACACAAATCTTTTACTTGCTTGGTTAGGGTCACATCAAGGTATTTCATATTGTTTGTGACTATTGTGAAAGGTGTCTTTTCCCTAATTTCTTTCTCAGCATATTTATCCTTTGAGCAGAGGAAGGCTTCTAATTTGTATGAGTTAATATTGTAAACAACCACTTTGCTGAAGTTGCTTAAAAGCTGTAGGAATTCTTTGGTGGAATTTTTCGGGTCATTTAAGTATACTGTGATATCATCTGCAATGAGTTATATTTAGACTTCTTACTTTTCAATTTCTTTTCCTTTGACTTCCCTTTGCTGTCTAATTGCTCTGGCCTGGACTTCTCCTACTATATTGAATAGGTAGGGAAAGAATGGAAACCCTTGTCTAGTCCCTGATTTTAGTGGGAGTGCTTCAAGTTTCTCACAATTTACTTTGATGTTGGCTATTGGTTTGCTCTATATTGCTTTTAGTATGCTTAGGTATGGACATTAAATTGCTGATTCCAAGACTTTTAACATGAAGGTGTATTAAATTCTTTCAAATGCTTTTTAGCATTTAATGAGACAATCATGTGTTTTATTTTCTTTGAGTTTGCTTATATTGTGAATTATGTTGATGAATTTCTGTATATTGAACCATCCTTGTATCCCTGGAATGAAACCTACTTTATCATGTTGAATGATCACTTTCATGTGCATTTGGATTCGGTTTGTAAGAATTTAATTAAGTATTTTTGCATCAATAATCATGATGGAAATTGGTCTGAAGTTCTCTTTCTTTGTAGGGTCTTTGGTGTAGGTTTAAGGGTAACTGTGGTTTTGAATAATGAGTTGGATAGTTTTCTTTCTGTGTTTATTTTGTGAAACAATTTAGAGAGTATTGCTATTGGGTCCTGTTTTGAAGCCATTTTGTTTTTATTACTGGAATTAGTTTCATAAGCAAAAATAAAATTACAGAAGTATGTATTGCATGGTATAAGGTATAAGTGGATTTTTATTGATATATATCATGTATAGTTATCCTGATAGAGAAAAGAGTATCTATTAAGTTTACAACTTAATTTTTAAAAATATAGAGTTATATATACAGATTTTTAAAAGGATTTTTGCATAAAACTATATGAACATATTTTTGTCAGTACTTGATTTTTTTTTTTAAGATTTGATAATAGGAATTGAAATCTTACTTCTATGAAATCCTGATAGAATTCTGCACTGAACCCATCTGGTCCTAGGATTTTCTTTCTTGTTTTTTTTTTTTTTTTAAAATTTGTTGGGAGACTTTTACTGGCTGCTTCTATTTGTTTAGGTGTTATGGGAATGCTTATATAGTTTATCTGATCATGGTTTAACTTTTGAACCTGTTATCTATATAGAAATTTGTCCACTTTCTCTAAATTTTACAGTTATGTTGAGAATAGTCTTTTTAGTATGATCTGATGATTTCTTGTACTTCCTCAGTTTCTCAGTTCTTATATCTCCCTTTTCATTTCTAGTTCTGTTAATATGAATACTCTCTCTTTGCCTTCCATTTAGTCTAGCTAAGGGTTTATTGATCTTTGTTGATTTTTTCCAAGAACCAGCTCTTGGTTTTGTTGATTCTTTATATAGTTCTTTTTGTTTCACTTGACTGATACCTAGTCTTTGAATATTTTTTTCTCTTGGTTTTTTTTTTCTTTTAATTATGTGGCTCTCAGACCAACTGCCTTCTCTATTTTTAGTAGTGTACAAGAAAGAGGGGTTCTGCCAGAATTTTATACAAAAACAGCACTTCTTTTACTGAAGGTTAGCATGACTTTCTGTCGTTTAAATCCCCTACTGTATCTGCTACTGTATTTTCTGCTTCGCTTATGCTCAGATATTTTGCCAGCTTCTGTTTTACCTTTATTAAAAATTATTTTTCTCTTCCCCTCCCTACTTTGTTTTTCTTATTTTTTATTTCTCTCCCTGCCCTCTCTTACTTGTTTTTCCTCTTCTATTCTACTCTATTTAAAATCAGTATTTACTAAATTTCCAATTGACCAATCATAAGCCTTGCTTTGATTCTTTCATGAAGTAACTTTAACCTGTATCTACTTCAGTGGCTCTAGTGGAACACATAGAAACTTGATCTTACAAAATAATGTCACAGTTATGTTTCCCACATTTTGGTTTTTATATGCAAAATGGACCAGTACTTCAAAAATATCCCTAAAAATGCTAGTTTTTTCTCAGAATTGCTAGAAAAATGTTCTCTTAAACATTGAAATATATTATTTGCTTTTATCTTTTTATTTATAGATCTCAGAACTCAAACATATTTAGCTTTCTCATATTAGGCACTAAAAAGCAGACTTATTAATTAATTCAAAAAATACTGAAGTGATTCATGTGTCAAATTTTGAATAAATTCATATCAACTGTGGCAGTGTTTGTCTATCAGATTCTCTTTAACAGTTAAGTCATGGACATGTGGACCTCAGAGCATATCTTTCCTGATTGGAGACTAAAGAGTGAATAAATAAATTCTTTGTTCCTGGAGGATTAAGTTATTGTTTGAAAGCAATTAGAAAGGACTTTTCAAAAACCATAACAGAGGAGCAACTATCTTCATTTCCTATCTGAGTGCAATGTGAAAGAAAACAAACAATATACAAGCTAATTTCTACAGTTGATACTCATTGCTTTCTATAAATTCCCAAGCAGCTTGTCCAGGTATACACAGTTGTAAATTGCTCTGTGGGGACCAGTGGTAAGATTACCAAATTAAAAAGAAAACAAAACAAAAACAAACAAAAAGCATAACTTTTGCAGAGAAGTGGGTTTTCTAGTAAATTTTGAGTTATATTTATAAAATTAATGTTACATTTTATATTTGTAAAATTAATATACTAATAAAGCCTTTATAAGCTTAATAAAATTCCAGTTCACTTAATATTTTTATGAGAAGTTAGTTAGGAATCTTTGTGTAGAGCTAATTTCTTACTTTATCTTTGCCACTTTATAAAGACTACTAATTTTCATGCACAAAGACAACATGTAATATGCATTATGTTTTGTAACTACCACATAATGTAATAACATTGTAAATTTATTATATTTAAAATTATATACTGAGTATAATCACCTTAACCACTTGTGTACTTTCTCTCCTGGGATTTTGTTGTCCTGGTAACCTATTTAAGAACCCACAATCTAAAATTAAGCCATTTGTGAGATCTGTAGCACTAATAAGATCCATTAAATAGAGCATGACAATCAAACTATGTCAATTAGTACTTATATAAGAAAAGTCCAAATTTTCTTTAGATCAATTTATCTGACTCTCATTTACCAAATCACTTCTATGACTGTAGAAGGACACTATATTGCTTAAAATTAGTAACAAAGTAAAGAAGGTGTACTTGCATACACATAAAGGTCAAGAGTCAAGTGCTGCATGAAAGAGTCATACAGGGCTGTGCTAATACACTCCTGTTTTCTCTGTTTGCAGGAAAATGTTGATATGCATATGGGAAGTAAAGTTTGAGCATTTCAGCTTTCTCACAAAATACAGCTCAAAGTTTAATATAAAAGATAATACAGACAAATACATAAAACAAATATCTAATGATGCCAACCTATTATGGTTTTACTGTGAAGTCTAGGAATATGTACAGATTTTGAGTACTGAGATCTTGGAAAACATGCATAGATTTTTTTTTCATTTACCTAATGCAATTATCATTTCCAAGCAATACTGCCTCAGTCTCCTTAACTAGGAGTAGTATAGGATTCCTTCAGCCTTCATACAATTTAATTTTTTGAATGAACTCACCTTTTCTTTTAACTAACTCTGGCTGGCTGTTTTAACTGAACTGTTCTGGTTTAAAATACTCTCCCAGATGACTGATGCAATCTAGCTTCGTCTCCCAGCCTCTGTCTGAATTGACCTGGGTGGCCTCCCACTAACTTTCACAATGTGTACTAATCTTCTGGCTCCTTCTCATTCTCTGGCTCCTTCTGCTTCACCTGTGTCTAGCACTCTAGCATGTCCTCTCTCTGCAACCAGCATCTGATCTGTGCAACTAACTGTCTGGTAAAGCTGTTTCTCTCTCCCCCCTTCTCTCTTTCAAATTTTGTTTTTTTATTTTTACTTATTCACTTTATATTCTGGTCTCTACCACCACCCTGGCTACCCCTCCTACAATTCTTTCCCCATCCTCTTCTGTTCTACTCTGAGCTAGTGGGGGCCCCTCAGGTCTAACCACCACCCTAGCACTTTAAGTGACTGCAAGGTTAGGTGCTTCCTCTCCCACTGAGGACAGTCAACTCAGCCCAGGGAGAAGAATACATTCTATGTACAGGAAACTAATTATGGGACAGTCCCAGTTCCAGTTGTTCTCATGAAGACCAAACTAAACATTGGCTACCTGAATACAAAGGCCTAGGTTCAGCCCATGTATGTAAATTGTTTGGTTGCTAAATCTCTGAGATTCCAAATGTCCAGGTTACTTGACTGTTGGTCTTCCTGTGGAGTTTCTATTTTCTTCTGAGTCTAAAATCTTTCGTCCTTTTCTTCCAGAGGAGTCCCCAAGCTCCACCCACTTTTTGGATGTGGGCGTCTACATCTTTCTGAGACACCCACATTATGATGGATGAAGCCTCTCAGAGGACAGTTATGCCAGACTTCTGACTACAGGCATAACAAATTATTATTAATAATATCAGGGATTGCTGCTTGTCAATTTTATGGATTTCAAGTATGGGATGTTATTGTTTGGCCATATCCTCAGTCTCTGCTTCATCCACCAGACTTGCCTTTCTAATAGACAGGATACATTTTGGTTTTAAAGTTTTGTGAGTGGATTGGTGTTTCTATCACTTTGCTGCAGTTCCTGCCTGACTACATGAGTTGGCTGCTTCAGGTTCCATATCCTCAATTCTGAGAGTTGCAGCTAAGGTCACCCCATTGATTCTTGGGCACCTCCATTATATTAGGACTCTGTCTTATCCTAAAGAAGATCAAGAGATAGCACATACTGACATGGTTGTTCCTTTTCTATATACATAAACTCTTGGTCTTAGCTCTTTCTGCTACTTTCCTATAATAAGGTGAGTTACTTTCTTTACTAAATGTACTTCCATTGTATTTTTCTGCCTCACCATGGGTCTGTGGCAATAGATCCAAACACGATCTTTAACCACTGAAACTATGAGCTAAATAATTCAAAGCTAAGTTATGAGATAGATTTACATTTACCCTGGAAAATTATGTGACAAATCAAATAAAAATGTTCAGAAAATTAAAACATATTCTCTTTGAATGTTTGGCTTTGTCTAGACTTGTTTTTTTAATGAATAGAAAGGGGTGAATAATGAAATGGAAATGGAGGTATCTACCTACTCCTGGACTTGACCTTGTTCCAGAGTACTCTGTACCCAGATCCTAATGGGAGAGAACAGGTCTCACAGGAGCATTGACTCATCTGAGAACACAGGGGAGACCACCACTCCTGCTCAGATTTTGGCCCAAGAGAAACCCAACCAGAACATTCAAGACACTGGAACCAAGGAACAGTCTGGAACAGAATCCTTCTGGTTTCTGTCTGTGCCCTGTGTTTACTCTGTGCCACAGCACTCTGTACCCTGAGAGAAAACTGGTAAACCAACCAGTAGTGCTGACACACCGGCTTACATGGGGGTCTAGCCACTGTCACAATCAGCAAGACCTGCTAACACCAGAGATAACCAGATGGCAAGAGACAAGCCCAAGAACATAAGCAACAAAAACCAACGCCATTGGCATCATCAAAACCCAGTTGCCCCACCATAGCAAGTCTTGGACACACCAACACACTGCGATATCAAGACTCTGATTTAAAATCACAACTCATAATGATGTTTGAGGATTTTAATAAGGATAAAAATAACTCCATTAAAGAAACATAGGACACAATAGGTAAACAGAGAAGGCATTTAAAGAAGAAACACAAAAATTAACTAGACAGGTGAAGGAATTGAACAAAACCATCTAGGATCTAAAAACTAGAGATAAAAACAATAGAAAAAAATCACAAAGGGAGACAACCCTAGAGATAGAAAACCTAGGAAAGTGATCAAGAGTCATAGATGCAAGCATCACCAACAAAATATAAGAGATGGAAGATAAAAATCTCAGGTAAAGGAGATACCATAGAAAATTTTGACACAGCAGTCAAAGAAAATACAAAATGCAAAAATCTCATTACCCAAAACTTCCAGGAAATTCAATATACAATGAGAAGATCAAATCTGAAGATACTAGGTATAGAAGAGAGTCAAGATTCCCAACATAAAGGACTACTAAATATCTTCCACATAATTATAGAGAAAACTTCCCTAACCTGAAGAAAGTAATGCTTATAAACATACAAAGATCCTACAGAACACCAGAAAAGAAATTTCTCTTAATGCATAATAGTCAAAAAATGGACAAAACAAAGAAAGAATATTAAAACAGTAAGGGAAAAAGGTCAAATGACATACAAAGCAGACCTATCAGAATCACACAAGACTTCTCAACAGAGACTATGAAAGCTAGAAGAACCTAGGAAGATGATATACAGACACTAAGAGAAAACAAATACCAGCCCAGGCTACTATATCCAGCAAAACTCTCAATTACCATAGATTAGGAAACAAAAAATATTCCATGAAAAAAAAACCAAATTTATACAATACTTTCCAACAAATATAGCTCTACAAAGGAAAATTGATGAAAAATTCCAACACAAGAAGGTAAACCACACCCTAGAAAAAGAAAAAAAATTAATATTCTTTCAACTAACCCAAAAGAAGACATCCACACAAACATAATTACATCTGTAACAACAGCAACAACAACAAATATGAAACAATAATCATTGGTCCCTAATATCTCTTAACATCAATGGACTCAATTCCTCAATAAAAAGGTATAGCCTAATAGACTGTATCGTAAGCAGCAAACATGTTGCTGCATACAGGAAACACACCTTAGTGACAAAAACAGGTACTACCTCAAAGTAAAAGGCTAGAAAACAAATTTCCAATCAAATGGTACCAAGAAACAAACTGCAGTGGCCATTCTAATATTGAATAAAATCAACTTTCAACAAAAGTTTTCAAAAAAGTTAAGGAACGACACTTCATATTCCTCAAGGGAAAAATACACCAAGATGAAATCTCAAGAATATCTATGCTCCAAATGTAAGGGCACATACATTAAAAAAAACTTACAAAATCTCAAACATACATTGTACTTCACACAATAATAGTGGGAGACTTCAACACCACAATTTAATCAATGGACAGATGATGGAAACAGAAACTAAACAGAGACACAGTGAAACTAACAGAAGTTATGAACAAAATGGATTTAACAGACAGTTATAAAACATTTAATCTTAAAGCAAAAGAATATACCTTCTTCTCAGCACCTCATGGTAGACATAAAACGTGAAAATGAGGTAAAGTTTGCTTAGAACTGAAATCCATCAGCTACCTGAGCTATCTGAAGATGAAGTGATTCCCTCTTAATGTCCTGATAATGGCAACTCAAAAGGTTCTACTGAGTGTCTCTGTTATATTTAATTGGATCAATTCAATAAAGTAAGCAAAGTGCCTTATTTTATACTTATACCTTCCATGTTGTCATGAAAAAGAAGAAAGATTTCTCATGTTATCATAAATAGTAAGAGTTATTTTTATTTGCAGTAATATAAAGAAAAACAGAACATTATTTTCAATAAATAATTTAATTTATAGATACGATAAGGCAAATTCTACAAGAAATGGTAAAGATACAGTCCCCAAGTTAAAGTGTTTAAAAAATAATGCTTATGTTCATTAATACTTACATATAAATTAAAATAATACAGATACAGCTATATTTTGATATGTTAACTATATATATTAATACTCTAGAAATTTTATGTTGACAAGAACTTCAAACCTCTAAAGAAAGAAATCGAGGAAGATCTCAGAAAATGGAAAGATCTCCCATGCTCATGGATTGGAAAGATCAACATTTTAAAAATGGCCATCCTACCAAAAGCAATCTACAGATTCAATGCAATCCCCATCAAAATTCCAAACCAGTTCTTCATTGAGTTGAAAAGATCAATGTGCAATTTCATCTGGAATAATAATAGACCTAGAATAGCGAAATCCATCCTCAACAAGAAAACATCCCCGGGAATCACTATCCCTGACCTCAAGATATATTACAAAGAAATTGTGCTGAAAACTGCATGGTACTGGTACAGAAATAGGCACGTGGATCAATGCAATAGAATAGAAGATCCAGAAATGAGCCCTGACGTACATGGTCACCTTATTTTTGACAAAGGAGCAGTAAACAGTCAATGGAAAAAGGACAGCATATTCAACAAATGGTGCTGGTCCAACTGGCACTCAGCATGCAGAAGAATGAAAATAGACCCTTTCTTATCTCCTTGTACAAAGCTCAAGTGTAAGTAAATCAAAGATCTCCACATTAAACCAGATACACTAAAACTATTAGATGAGAAAGTAGGGAAAACCTTAGAACATATAGGCACAGGAGAAAATTTTCTGAACAAAACACCAATGGCTCAAGCTCTAAGGTCAAAGATTGACAAATGGGACTTAATGAGATTGCAAAGTTTCTGTAAGGCTAAGGACATTGTCAAGAAAACAAAATGGCAGCCAACAGAATGGGAAAAGATCTTTACCAACTCTACATCAGATAGAGGCCTAATATCCAAGGTATACAAAGAACTCAAATAGCTAGACACCAGAGAATCAAACAACCCTATTGAAAATGGGGTACAAAGCTAAACAAAACGTTCTCAATTGAGGAATATTGAATGGCTGAGAAACATGTAAGGAAGTGCTCGACATCCTTAGCCATCAGGGAAATGCAAATCAAACAACCCTGAGATTTCACCTCACACCAGTCAGATTGGCCAAGATCCAAAACTCAGATGACAGCTGATGCTGGCAAGGTTGCAGAGAAAGCAGAACCCTTCTCCACTGTTGGTGGGGTTGTAAACTGATACAACCACTCTGGAAATCAGTCTGGCGATACCTCAGAAAATTGGACATAGTACTACCTGAAGAACCAGCTATTCCACTTCTGGGCATATACCCCAGAAACACTTTAATATACAACAAAGAAACATGCACCACAATGTTCATAGCAGCTCTATTAATAGTAGCCAGAAGCTGGAAAGAACCCAGATGTCCTTCAGTAGATGAATGGATACAAAAATTGTGGTACATTTACACAATGGAATACTACTCAGCCATCAGAAACAATGACTTAACCGAATTCTTAAGAAAATGGATGGATTTAGAGAATATCATCCTGAGTGAGATAACCCAGTCACAAAAGAATAGACATTGTATGCATTCATTGATAGTGGGATGCTAACCCCAGAGGCTCGAACTACCCCAGAAACAACTCACAGACTGTGTGAAGTTCAAGAAAAAAAGAAAGCAAAACAAAACACAAAGAAAATAAAAAAGTCATGCTCAATCTTTACACACCAAGAAAATGTTGACTAATTCTGGGTTACCTCCTGTTTTACATGTACTTTTTGCTCATTGTAACTAGTAAGACCTTAATTCAGAGTATCAAACCTAAAAAAAAAAAAGAAAAAAAAAAAGCCAAGCACTGACACAATTGTATTTGTATACATTTATGCAAAAATGTTTAAAAAATTTTTTCTTTTATCTTTGTTTTTTAAAATAAAGTAAAAAAAAAAAGAAATTTTATGTTATTTTACAAACATAATTAAAGTGTGATGCCTCTGATCTTGGAACAGGATAATGTCAGTAACTGTTTTACCAAGACAAAATTTATTCATTTTCCAATAATGCCATGACTGGAGTTGTACTTTATATAGTTAGTGTACAAACCTTAAAAGGGAGGAAAGTAAAATTTCAGGCAAAGAAAGCACACACACACACACACACACACACACACACACACACACACACAGTAGCAAAGGCCATAATGATATTTAGATGAATAAGAATATTTTGGCATTTATTGTACACCCATAATAAATCACCCAGTCTGTTTTGATGCCATGATGTATGTGCTCCCACTCAGGACCAAGTGCAGTTTCTGAAAAGAAACAAGAGCAAGAAAGAAATACTGGGGAACTTTAGTACACAGGTCAGGAAGTATTTAACACAGAGAACATAGGCATCATTTTCCTCCTATGGTGGTAGACTTAAATTGAAATTGATTTGTGAGCAGGATGGCTCAGATTTGATCAGAGAAAGCACCCAAAGGAAAAGGCTTTCCTGACATTAAGGGCTTTACTCATTTGTTTTACTAGTAATCATGTACACTTGAATAGAAAATAATAGAAAATAAAATAGATTTTTGTGGAGCCAAGGATGGGTGATTTGGCCTAAGTTGGGTCATGAAACTGAGCCCAGAGATGTGAAAGGGTAAGGCATAGAAAATCATCCTAACCCAGAGACATCATGAAGGAAGCTGAGTCTACAAGCCAATAAAACAGTTTTCACAGAGCCCAAATAAAAAGATCCAGGGAAGTGAAAGTTAATCAGAAAAGTTAGTATTGTACTTGAAATCCTCTAGTCTTGAGGAAATTGTTGGATAGTACATGTTTAAATTTTTTTCTCATTTATAAAATTCTTATAGATGATGAATAAATTTTAGTAACTCATGTTTTCATAACTGTATCTGGAGTTTCTTTAGATCATAACTTTTATGATCTTGCTTTTATGCTTTCTGTGTGTGGACAAACCCTGGCTGGCAAGAAGGAGGCAAAAACCATTGTATTTCCATTTTCATGTATCCAATCTATTGATATGGCAGAAATCCCACCAGGTATTAGGTTTTGTCAAGTCTAATCAATGTGACAGGGTAGACAAGATGAGATGGTTTGACATATATAAAATTGAGGTACAGTTCCAGCCTCCACAGATTGATTTTTAAAGTCTAGACTGTAGAAAGCTCACACCACATAAAACGACTTATTTTTATTACCTTTTTGACTCTACTGACAGGAACTGACACTACCTAGGTCTTGGGTGAAAATGATTCTTCTACCTAATATCCCTTAGAATCTGCCCAGCACAGTCATGAGCAAGTGCCAAAATGCAGCGAACATCAGAACTATATAAATGTTTTGCTTCATGTTTCCAGAGCATGATGAGATAAGACTGCATAAAACCCTAAGTTGTCTGACACTTTGGGAAAATGATTTGTTCTTTGAATTTCTCAGATTTTGTTGGTATATTTGAAATCCCTTAACCTAGGAATACATCTCTCAATAAACATGTGTTTTCACACTGTTTTTTTGTTATTGTTTCTTTGTCTAAATTTTTGGTTTTTATACAAGCAGCTATTGGTCTACCTATTGACCACTCTTTAACTTGATTATCAAATAAAGTTCCACACTGGGTATGAGAAGAAAGTATTTGGGAATGAGGTACAAATAATCTCTCAAAAACCTGCTACATAGATGTGGGAAATGGCACTCATCTGTTCTATTTTGTATATCAGTAACATCTCTGATTCAGATTCTTCTGCAAGATTTCAATATGCTGATATTACTGTGATTGATTATACTAAATGACATCTCCAGAAATGTCATGATAAGGGTCATAAGTGTTAGAGTTACTGAACTTCCCCTTGCTTTGTCTAGAAATAACGAGCATGGTTGTCAATATAACGTGCCATCCACACCTGTCTGTAGAAATGTTGAAGTGAAGACATGGAAAAATTAAGAAATAAATAAATCTAAAAAGAGTTTCATCAATAGAGTATGTGTAAGATGTTGTACTGTTTCCTAGGTGGCTGTTCAGACAGTTTCTGCTTTCCTGATATCACTTTGCCACCTTTACTCAGAAAGTAAGTCTGGCCTCACTTTTCAAGTTATTATGAAGATAATTTGTGTTATATTACACAAATGGTTCTAATATTAATAGATTAATCCCCTTTGCCTCTAAACATATGATTAACCATAAATTATTGTACTAGACCAGATCACATCTTTCAAAAGCCTATTAAAAAATAAATTAACCTTTTCGCACTGGGTTGAACTCCTTTGTTAATTTGAAAATCAGGAGTAATTCAGAACTCTTAGCTTTTGTAGTCTTAGTCATACTCCTTTGTGTTGTTCAAGTTAAGTTGTGACTGGAGAGCAAGTCAGACAAGCTTAATTAATTTACTAAAGCACCAATTAAAAACATTGTCTTTGGGAAATCTCATCTGAAGTGTCTTGAATTTTAGACGATGTTTTTTATTACCGATGCCTGCCCACAGATTATTTGTGTCATACTGTGGCAAGGGAACACGTACTTCTTGGGTCATAAAATATGTGTGTTTTATTACAGGTTTATTTATATAGTTTGAGTTTTAAAGAATGCACACTTTATAGTTGTTCTTGTTGTTACATACAACAGAGCAAAAATCATTGCAAAAAAATTCTTGTGTGAAAATGTGGTAGGATTCTGTAGTCATTGACTTATATTTTTGTTATAACAGAACAATTGATACAAAGAAACAAGTAAGTTTATAGAAGCTGCTCCCTTTCATTATTCATACCATAGTAATTTGGAGTGAACGTTATAACAGGATATTTTTAAATTATCATGATAATCAGGTATGATATATATGCCTACATTTCTAGTTCTTAGGAGTAGAGACTGGTTCTTCTGATCAAAGTGATCCAGGGATACACAGAGAATTAAGGGTTAGCCTGGGCTGCATAGAAAGATTCTTTAGCTTGACATAAAAAGTATAAGATGATGCAAGACTAGTGTGATTGTTAAATTTTTTTCTGCTATACTTGTACCTTTTGCTATTAAAACAGCCATACATGTATCTTCTCATAGGATCTGTATGATTGGTGACAATAGGTCATAGGTCACGATTCAGTGGGTGTATAATGTATGGAAGGAGGAAAGAGTGAGCAGAGAATTAGTTGTTTTTAGGTAGACATCAGCATATTTTGCTATAATGGACCAATAGCAAATACCTTAGGCTTTCTGGACCACAGCATTCTGTCAGTGTTTGCAATCACAACTTTTTACTTCTGTAGTATAACATGGCACATAGCCATTGACCTTATAGAAATGAATAGACTTGCAGTACTAATGGAACTCTGTTATAAAGCACCCTCTTTTTAGACCAAGTATGTTATAGCCATTACTTTCAACTCAATGTCCAACAAGCAAAACAGTAATCACTCTAATGTTTGAGCTCCTCATCCTAAAT
Source organism: Micromys minutus (assembly GCF_963924665.1). Lineage (NCBI taxonomy): Eukaryota > Metazoa > Chordata > Mammalia > Rodentia > Muridae > Micromys > Micromys minutus. The sequence goes on from NC_137976.1 coordinate 28,614,817, forward strand.
TGAGATCAGACTGAGGAATTCAGAGGTTCCTTTAAACTTGTCCCATCTATGTTTACAGAGAGCAATAAGAAATAAAGACTAGTTCTAAAATTAGGTAGCCTATCTTCTTGAAAATATCTCAAATAGAAAGCAGATGAAGACTTTTCTCTCTAATCATGAGTGCTACCTATATTAAATGAGAGAATTCTAAATATCTGACACTGACAATTTTAAGTTAAGAGACTTTTTAGAAGATTCTAAAATTAGCATGGACAAGGCCATGTACTTGTTTTAAGCAATACAGAAAATAATCAATTAACAACACCTTTCTGTCTGATTATGTCATTCCTATACTCTGTTTTAGGAAAGAGAAATTTATAATGCCACTTAGAAAGATGAAAGTCAGAGGGTACTTTTCAAAGTTGCCTATGGGAATTTGACATAAATAGGAGCTGAAAACCACAGGAGTATAAGACATGCCTGCTGCAAAAATAGTGTGGCCTTCATAAAGCATTTCTACAAAGGGTCACAGCATCACTTGTGGAATTATCTTTATCCTAACACCTCATTACCCAGCAATGCAGAATAAAAGGCCATTCCTCTCTATTCGCTTGCCTCTTATCCTACGTAACTATATGCAACTTAAGAAAGTCCTTCAAACAGTCAGATAGATGAATGTATAATTGTTGAGTACTTTTCCATTCTCATTACCCTTGGCTCACAATTTCTTCTTCTACTTCATGTGATATGTTGGATCTGAATTTTTACCCAAAGTCTTCCACGACAAAGGCTTTGTTCCCAGCTACTGACACTATTGAGAATGTGAAAGGTATCGGGTGGGTAGAGGAAGTGAATCACTGATGATAGGCCCTAATGGGCACTTTCCCTGCAAACAGTCTCTCACCATCACCACCGCTACCTTGGGGGGAACATCTTGGTTCCACAATTCCCTTTCCTCCGTAATTTTCTGCCTCTTCACATGTACACAGCAATAGAATAAAGCAATAAATTTCATTTTATTTGTATTTTCCAGATAGTTTATCACACAATGAAAAGTAAATACATTTAATTAAATACAGCTAATACACCGTCTTTCCCATCATACCCAAATCAATCACCCATTTCTGTTTTACTATGACATACACACACAATGAGAGTGATTCTACTACACTGTGAATTGAAATTATAAATGCACAAGTAAAACATTAGCTGGTCTTTGTATATTTTTATTTACATGTTTCTGAGAGTATACCACCTGTGTTCCAGTGCCCACAGTCTCACGGATCTCCTGGACCTGAGTTATGGCTTTGATGTACCACCCAATATGGACACTGAGGATGCCTTGGATCCAAATATCTACTGCTCTTGACAAACGAACAAACAAGCAAGAGCTCTGAACTGCTGATATATTCTCCAGTCACATGGAAAAAATGTATTGGCTCTTAGAGACCACTTTTACTTCTACTTGAAACCAGTCTTCAATGAAGGCCACACTCATATTTAGGTAATAAGGATTCTACATATTTTAGTGTAACTTAAATATTTAGATATGCCTTTTGCAAAGTTTGTTCCAGGAGTATGCCCATTCAGAGAATCTTTTTTACCATGGAAAAGGGGTTTATCAGCAGGGTAAATTTCCCATGGACAATGTCAGACCTTATAAATAAGAACATATTCTGTCCAACTATCAAGGGAACATGGACCTAAAAACAGAGGTAGCCAAAGGTCATTCATTTTGATAAAAATATTGATATAGCTGTCTTTTTGTGAAAATATACATTTATTTACAAATATGTTCAGTTATTTATATTAATCTGATAAAATAAGTTTGAAAGTAGTATGTATTGTCTTATATTTGGATATACATAAAGATAATCATATTTCTGAGTCTAGAAACATTAGTAATTTAATATTTAAAAGTAAGTGGGAGAGGATGCACCTAGTACTACAGTCATTTGATGGGCCAGGGTATGCTGATACCCGTAGGCCCCTCCCCATTCCCAAAAAATAAGAGGAGGAAATGGAGGGAGAGATATATGTGAAGGGGAGCCTGGAATGATCTGAAGACAGAAAGAAAGCAAAGGAAGGAAGGAAGGAAGGAAGGAAGGAAGGAAGGAAGGAAGGAAGGAAGGAAGGAAGAAAGGAAGGGAAGGAGGGAGGAAGGGAGGGAGGGAGGGAGGGAGGGAAGAAGGGAGGGAGAAAGAAAAGGAGGAAGGAAGGAAAGAAGGAAGGAAAGACAGAAACAAAAGAAAGTATAATGAGAAGTATAAAATTCAAAATTATCATAACTGTATTTTCTTCCAGCAGTACCTAATGATGTAGTAACATGTGTGTGATTTTGAGTATGCTTCTTAACTTCTTTTGAAGCTTTTGGCCACTAACCTTTCTGTAGGTCTGTTAGGTTGACCAAGAATCTTCATAAATAAAGATCACCAAAGGCAAAATGAGATTTACATGATTGATCTTGAAGAAAAGGGACAAGGAGACAGAGAAAAATATTGTCTGTTTCAAAAAATAATAAAACTTATTTCCACTGGGGTGAATCCATTAAGAAGGATATTTTATACCCTCTATTAAAATTGTTCATCATCAATGCTCATTGGGATCATATCACATTGAAATAGTAAAGCTTAAGGCAAATGGTAAAGTTTCCATAACATTAAAAATGTACTCTGAAAATTTTAAAGAAATTAGGACATGTTTTTTTCTGATAAGAACATTAATAACTTGCAAATGTGTTGTCACATTTAGGGCAACCATTTATAGTGCATTTCTCCAAGTATGTGAATATATGCATCATCATAAGGAAAACGAACAGAAACAAACAAAATTGAAGAAAAATTCTTTTTTGAACTATTCTCAGCTCAAATAGTTGATTGCTGCTAATGAAATGACTGCTCAGCAGAAGTGATGTACAGAGGCTCAGGAAATGTAACAGAATTGTGTAGCAATGGGGGAGGGGAAGCAAGGGTAGCCATCAGAAAGTCCAGAAAGTCCAGAGGTTCCCAGGACCCAATCGGGATGACATTAGCTGAAATTTTCAACAAAGGGGAGGGAGAACATTTAGAGACCATATCCAGAAATAAGGCATGGGGTCACCCACCCATCTCAAAAATTTTAATCCAGAATTGCTACTATCTAAAGCAAATACAGGTACGAAGAGTAGAGATTGAAGGAAAGGCCGTCCAGAGACTGCTTCACCTGCAAATCTATCCCATTTGCATTCCCCAAAACTATTGCTGATGCCAAGAAGTGCTTGCTGAAGGGAGCCTGGTTTAGCTGTCTCCTGAGAGTCTCTACTAGAGCCTGACCAATACAGATGTTGATGCTTGCGGCTAACCATCAGAATGAGCATGAAGACCCCAACGCAGGAGTTAGAGGAAGGACTGAAGAAGATTAAGGTGTTTGCAATCCCATAGGAAGAACAACAATATCAACCAACCAGAGCCCCCAATAGCTCCGAGGGACTAAGTCACCAACCAAAAAGTACACATGGAAGGACCCATGGTTCCAGCTGCATATGTAACAGAGGATACCTTATATGGCATCACTGCGAGTGCAGGCCGTTGGTCCTGTGAAGGCTCAATGCTCCAGAGTAGTGCAGTTAGGTGAACATGAAGATTTGGTCGGGAAGCATCCTCATAGAAGCAGGAGGGAGTGAGGATGGGACAGGGGAGTTACAGAGAATTACTAGAAAAGGGGATAACATTTGAAATGTAAATTTAAAAATTTGACCAATAAAAAAATTTTTTTTATTATTAAAAAACTAAATGGCTGATCACGGAAAGGCATTCAGTGTCAAACTTGCCAACCTGAGTTGACTCTCAAGTGCCACATGATGGAGTTAAAAACTCTTAAGTTTTCCTCTGACCTCTAAATACATGTTGTATCAATTTTGTACAAATACAATAAACAAGTAATAAAGTAATAATAAACTAATAAATAAAATAATTTTTAGAAACAGCCCATTAACCCGTTCCTGACAGTATAGTGTCAAGATTTTATGATGTGTGTGTTCCTACAGCTGGTCATATTCAAATACCGATTATTGAATCATTTCACATCTCCCATTGGTATATTTAATTCTTTGTTTTTTTTTCATTACCGAGCATAAACATTTTATATGATAAAAACTAACTTGTAAACATTTTAGACAGTACCATATATTGTCACCTTTACTATACCATAAAGAGTTAAATAACTCTAACAATAAAAGCTGTATCGATGGCTGAACAGGATGCTTGCTGTATATGATAACTTCTTCTTTCATTTTTGAAACAAAATTATCTTTATCCTTTACCATTTTAGATATTTTAAACATTACATTGTATGTGTATTAAGAGGATTTCGGTCACCATGGCCACTGACCCAACTGTAAACAGAATAAGCAGAAGTGAAACACATTGAATATGTACCAGTCATGAGCATAACAGGCATGTGTGATAGGAGTGGAACTGAGACTCGGCTCTGCCACTTCGTTTCCATCCCATCCCACAAGCTCCGTATCCCTTTATGCTCCAATTGTTCCTCTGAAAAGCAGAAAGAATTATAACCTATAATTCATACAAGTAAAAAGTCATCGATAAGTCACTTTTAAAGTCACAGAATGCAATAAAACATAAAAATTTTATTGGTTAATTTCTATTTAATAAGTATATAAATATTTCTAAATATAATGTTAGAGTTTATTAGTAAAACATTTAACTCAGTTGTAGTTATAGAAAGAAGTCAGGTATGTATCAATGTATTTGTATCTCCCAGCTTGGCTTTCTGGAGATTAGAACCCCCTCAAGAAAATATGGGTAATACATTCCATAAGATAATAAAGTACATGGGATGACAAAGGAAAACTGGACATTGTTCATTTTTCTAGTGTCCTGGGATCTAAGCATGTCCACTCTACAAGTATCAATTAATCTAATCGTTTAACAATACATAAAGCTCAAAATTGGTTAACTATCACCACTAGTAATAATTCACTGTGATAAAATCATTCTTCATACTTCTGATAATTAACAAAGGGGACTTGGAATATCTTGAAGTATTAAATAAACAGTTAAGATACCAATTACAAAAGTGTATGACTTGGAAAATCTTTGTAGTAGACCTGGGTCACCAATTCTTTATTTTAGTCTTAGACAAATGTTGAAAGTAGATAAGTACACTTATTCTCCTCTTATGTTCTAGGAAACAGTCTCCAAATATAATTACCTGTGATCTCTCGATAAATGAATGCATACATACAGAGATTTATTTTAGCAAAGTTTCTCACATGACTGTATAACTGTATAAATTGAAACTTGATATCTTCATGCCCAGCTCTCTATAATCTAGGGACCCAGGGAAGCCAACAGTCTAATTTAAAGTAATAGGAACAGAAAGGTCATAGTTCAGAATTCACTGTGATGTAAAACCTTGCAATGTAATATCTTAGGACAGATAATTAGTGAAAGAGTTAGTAAATGTAAAGAGGAAAACAAACATCTGTATAATTACTTATTTATTCTATGACTCTCAGTTCTATTACATGATATGAAGTTACATTGGGAGGTACCATCTACGTTCATCAGTAGTAACTCAAATGGTGGTCTTTCATAGATATCACACACACACAAACACACACTCACACACAAAAAACGCTAAATAGTTTCTGCCTACATAATTAAGGATTATTTAGCCAAGTAAAACTGACACATAATATATTAAAGAATTTAATGGATCTCTTTTATTATCTCAAAGCCTTTGTAGGAATTTAGAATCAGTTTAACAATTAGACCATAGATTTTGGAAATTTACTAAGGGACTTTTGAAGAAGAAAAGGAATTAAAAAAAAATTCTTCTCTACTATTTGGATTTTGATTTATAGAGTACAGAATTTTTTCATTCTCTGTTTTTTTCCAGTTTTAAAAATGCCCAAAGTGAGCAAAGGAAATCAATCACCTACAACAGCCAAAGGATTAACCCCTTTCAGACCTTCGTCACCCTTTCAGGATAAAGAAAAGCCCTGGACTTGGGGATGAGCAGTGCTTGATCCACACCTTTAGGCCTCTTTCTATTCTATAGGATACACTCTATGTCTTTTCTTTCATATAAATTACAACAATATTTTCACTACAGCTGTTCTATTTTTTGTCCAAACTATTGCTCAGAAGACAAGGACATGGACATCTTATGAAGGACACCCAGGAGCCCTCTATAGCAAAAGCAGCTTATAACAGTATATACAATGTCATCTGCCTCCCGAAATAATTTGTTAGATCCAGAAACCTTACAAATTTAAAAGGTAGATCACATATATTTTGTAAAAATATAATTTCTTTGATTCTTGAAAATTTTAATCAAATGTATTTTGATTTCCTTAATTTTACTGTTCCCTTCACTCCATCCCATAACCACATCCAATCCACCTACCCCAGGCCCCAATATTCACTTATGTCTATTTTATGGAAATTGCAATTAACTTAATTTATTCTGTATACACACACACACATATATATGAATTTGAAAATATCTACTGGAGGATAGTTGATCCATGAGGAGCCACATCCTTAAAAAGCAAAACAAACAAACAAACAAACAAATGGCTTCTTTCTTTCCCAGAAACTGTCAGCTGTTCCTCAGTTACAGTTGAAGACACCTGAATGCACACCCACTCTATCCTGGAACACGGACTGGCTTGATGTTATGTATGTCTCTGCAGACAGCCAGGCTCCTCTGAGTTTATAAATACATCTAGCTTATTATTTCCCAGGACACTGGTCTGCACTGGACTCCATGGCATTTGTCTCACAATAGTTCATCTCCCTCATCTAGAATGGCTGTTCAGCCATGGACTGGTTGTCATATAGATGTCCCATATGTGACTGACCTCTCTAATTCACTTATTCCCTGGAATTACCCAGTTAAATCTTCTACACTAAACACCATTTGCTGCATGCAAAAACAAAACTAAGCAAAAACATATTCTGATGAAAAGATAAAACCTTTTAATTCAGGAAAAGAATAAATTATGAATCTTTCTTAAGAATAATGTTGTTTTTACTTTAATTAATCACCAGGAGTAATTGATGAAGCTGTACAAAACTCTGCAGACCATGCCTTTAGAATTCACCATGAACTATATGAATCAAGGGACTATTTTTCGAAATCTGGGCATTGGTTACATTTCTTGCTTCCTTGGCAAACCATTCCTTCAAAATAATTATCCTGGTCCTGCTATATGGACCTTATTTATTAAGCCTCTTGATTTTTTGACCATCTTACCTGCATGACATTAGATTTCAGATGGTACTTGGATGGGTATCAAACTAATCCGGAACAAACTTAAGTCTGGTGTCTTTACAAAGTCAACTATGGAGAGAATTAAGCTATCTTCAGTACCTAGGAACTATGGCCCCTTGCCAATTGCTATCAATTGCTGAAGATAAGATCTCTTGCCCCTAAGATTTTAATTAAAAAAGTATTGCCCTGTTCAGCTAAGAGGAAGTGAGACAGGAATATATAGTTAGACACATCAAATTGTGAGCCATCAAGGGAGTTAACTCTTAAACCCAGCAACTAGAAAATGAGTGACTATCTTGGCCCAACCCTATGTTATTCCCTCTAGCTAGCACAGAGTAACATTTAGGACAGGTAAAATGGGCCATCCTTTCCTAAACTCTTCCTTTTCACTTTTGATAGGCAAAAGCCCTGGACCTGGGGATGAGGAGACCTTGAACTACTGGCTTTTCCAGGGCTGATCCCATCCTGTAAAATGATTTCTAGAATTTTACTCTCACATTTAGTAGATCTACATGCTTACCTCTACTACACTGTCTACATACTTGTTCGAGAAATGAAGAACCTGCATATTTCTTCATCACGTGCCCCTAACAACCAACTCTGATAAGATACCTATTTTAAAATGTCTAATAAACAAGAATTGGATGACCTAATGATATGTGACAAGTATTTGGAAACAGTATAATTTTCATAATTCCAGTCATTCAGTGTTAGGGTGAAAATAAGGACAGAGGCAAGAACAGCTCCCCAAACAACAGCTAATACACACACAGGCAACACATCCATATGTATAAATTATCATAAAGAAAAATAGAACATTCTGTCATTTTTACATTTATTTATAATTCTATTTCAACCCTGTTAAAAAGAAAATCTGGACATAAATATACAGAGGGAAGAAAATGGGAAGACACTGGGAGAAAGACTTATTTTAATACTTTAGAATTACTGTTTGATCTTGATCCTCTGTCAACCAGTTCTATGAGAAATGGCATTTCTTTTATTGAAGCCAAATTATAATCAATAACTCCTAGGAACAGCCTTAGCACAATATCACATGCGATGTACATAGAAACTTTACTTGACCAGTGTCTATCAACTGTTCTCATTGATACAAAAAGTCCTCTTTTGTGCCCCATGCACTTTCCTCATTTTCCCACCCATTACCCTATCTATGCTTCCTTCTTCTTGCTACTGCTTCTTGTATATCAACTTGTTTTTATTTGTTATATTTTTAAATCTACAGTCCAAATACATTAAAAAATATGTAACATTTGTCTTTCTGAGTGTGGTTTTTTTCATGTAATGATTATATTCAATTCATTTAGCTGAAAATAATCAATTTTATGGCTGGTATTAATTTCTATTATATATTATGTATATATACATATATAACATGTTATATAATATATAATATGGATACATACACACACTACATTCATTCTACACTTTAATCTGTTAATCTGAGCTGTCAGTGTCTCAATGAACATGGCTATGGAAATATGTCTTTAGTAGGCTGACTTAAATTTCTTTGGGCAAATAATCAGGAGTATTATAGCAAGATCAATGAAAGTCTTGTTTTTACTTCAGACATTTGGCTTAAGAGAAGTAAACTGAAGAAACATTCTTTAATCCTGACTCAAGGGAAATTATTTCTTAACAGTGCATTGGAAAAACATCAAGTGTATAGACATTTTACAAAACTGGAGAACGTGTGGCAATTGTAAGAAGGCTGATTGATATATTCACAGAGGTTCAAAATAAACCATTGTCATCTTAGAGTGAATATGAACACACCTATGTGTGTGATCTCTGCTTGTCAATATTAGAGGCTCAATACTTCAAAAATGTAGGGTAAGGGCTGAGAACTGAATTCAATGACACACGAACCCCAGTAACTGAAGAAACTGAGAAGCAGATAACACCAATAAAGCACAAGTGTCTGGATCCAGGATGCAAAGAACTCAGTTCAGAGGATGAGCATGCCACATATTAGACTCATTATTCATGGAAACTGCCATATTATGTCACCTCAAACACTTAATTAGTGCACAGTGATGTATTTGTTCCTGGGAAAATTAACTAAGTTTCTTACTAGTTTCTGGCTATGTCATATTGCCAAGCAACCAAGATTTAACTTTTTGCATGTATACTCTGGAGATAGAACACATACATACATATATGTGTACATATATACGTACATACATACATACACCCACACACATGCAGATGGAGTTTAGTGTACTCTATTAGTCATTAATATGACCAGACCACCTCTCCCCAAAATTAAGGCAGACTTTTATGGATTTTTAAAATCAGCTCTAGCACAATGACAAAAGATTACCTCTAATCTATATTTCTTTTCTCTAGACTGTCTACTTCCCAGATGTATTGCCTTGCTGTTTGAACTCTATTCCAGTAGTCTGTCCTTGGGGGTAGGGGGAATTTTACTACAGCATCTGCGCCTGGTCCAGCATGTCTAATGGAGAATGACTGTTGTTCTGTCTTCTTCCTCCTACTTCATGCTTCTTCTCTTCGTGGTCTCTATTTGCAACCTGTAGGCCAGTAATTCAAATTCCACCTTTCTCTCTATTCTCCCCATCAAATGGTGGAAGCCATTTTTATTTATTTTAAATTTAGGAGCAAGATTTACTCAACAGAGGCTCATGAATATGAGAATTAGCTTGTCTTGGAACAACCAGATATTGGGGTTCAGAATTTATTATTTGAATATACAGCAGCACACGGCCAACCTCCACCATACACTCGCATCCACACATACACACATCGTCCTGTGTGCTGAACCTACATAAAAAAGTACGTAAGTTTGAGTCTGGAGAATTTTGATGTTACTAGATACATCCTTGATGTAGGAGAAAAGAATATCTCACATGCATGGGGACACACTCCTGTGTTCAAGTTCTCTCCAGACTTCACTTATTTTTGTATCTGTCTGTTCATCTTAATCCTTCTTTATACATTTCTTTTCATTCAATGGTCTGGCAAATATAAATTATGTTACAAAATTCTGTAAGAAACTCTATAAAATCAATCAGACCAAAGAACAAGATTGTGGGCTTTTTCCGTTTATAAACTATAGGATCATATTTGCTATCACCATCTGAACTGAGAGGCAGTATTAAGGAACTTACTATTTTTCTACTAAATGGCTCTAAACACAATGTTAGTCTTGTATTAGATTTTGGGGCACACAGGCTGTGTTCACTGTAAATTTCTTAGTGTTCATACATCTTGTACAAGTAATATTGTGCTGTTTTATAGACCGTATATTAGACTGGAGAAAACCAGCTTGTTTCTTGTTTTCCCATTATATACTGAGTAAAGTTAAATGCTGATGGATATGTAGATCATATATAAAAATAAGTCAGTGCTTAATTATTTAGAAAGATTACATGTTAATTTAATATGAAAAGTTTAAATTCCAAGGAGACCAGAAAATTGTAAAAAATAATTAGCTTACTTTTTTTCTGATTTAGAAGCCAAATTAATATGAGATGAGATTCAAACCAGTAAATATTCATGACACTAAATAAATGTTTCTATTTTCTTTGTTTTGTTTATGTGCTGAACCAAAGTATATAACAGTTGTTATATTATTCTTAGTTTATAGTCTAAAAATTTAAGTGCTTTGAACTTTTAAAAAAATTCTGAGTATTATGAAATCAATTGATTTAGCAATTATTTTTAAAAAATTGAGATTTTTAGTAAACTTTGAAAGATGAGTTGAATACAAAGAGTTTCAAGCTTCCACTTTGAAATGAAATTACAGATTAATGTCTTGGACACATAGTATTTGACATGTGTTCTAGTAAAATTTTCATATATTTTTGTGGTGATGATGTAAAAATGTTACAGTTTTCTTATGGAGATTGGGATTAATCATTTCAGAATTTAAGAAAACATGTGAAAGAGTCTTCTTTATGAAACATGGGAGATTGGATCAAGGCCTTTATACATTTTAGAAAAGTCCTGAACTATCGTGTTAAATTGCCAGCTTTGAGACACCCAAAATTTCTAAGATCAATACAATGATACATGAAAGGCCCTTCTTTCCAGCTTCTGGCTACTATAAATAAGGCTGCTATGAACATGGTGGAACATGTGTCCTGGTTATATGTTGGAGGATCTTTTGGGTATATGCCTAGTAACAAAGAGTATAGCTGAATCCTCAGGTAGTACTATGTCCAATTTTCTGAGGAACCATAAGACTGATATCCAGAGTGGTTGTAAAAGCTCACAACCCCATCAACAGTGGAGGAGTGTTATTCTTTCACCACATCCTCACCAGCATCTGCTAGCACCTGAGATTTTGCTCTTAGCCATTCTTACTGGTATGAGATGGAATCTCAGTGTTGCTTTGATTTGCATGTCCTTCATGACTAGGGATGTTGAGCATTTCTTTTCTTTTTAAAAAATTTATCTTATTGGATATTCTCTGTATTTACATTTCAAATGTTATCCCCTCCCTGTCCTACTCCCATCCCTCCTCCCCCTTCACTTGCTTCCATGAAGGTGCTCCCTCTCCCAATCACCCTTTCTACCTCAGTTCCTTAGCATTCCCTAGGTGCTTCTCAGCCATTTAGTATTCCTTATTTGAGAATTCTTTGTTTAGCTCTGTACCCTAATTTTAATAGGATTATTTGATTCTCTGGAGTTTAACTTCTTGTGTTCTTTGAATATACTAGATATTAGCACTCTATTGGTTGTAGTTTTGTTCTATTGACTGTGTCCTTTGCCTTACTATAGTAACACCTGAGATCCCAGGTATACCACTCCTGAGCACATACCCCAAAGAAGCTCCAACATATAACAAGGACACATGATCCAACATGTTCATAGCAGCTTTATTTATAATAACCAGAATCTAGAAAGTACCCAGATGTCCTTCAACAGAAGAATGGATACAGAAAATGTGGTATATTAAAAAATGGAATACCATTCTGCTATTAAAAACAATAACTACATGAAATTCTTGAGCAAATGGATGGAACTTGAAGCTATCATCCTGAGTGAAGTAACCCAGTCACAAAAGAACATACATGGTATGCACTCACTGATAAGGGGATACTAGCCCCAGAAAGCACTGAATACCCAAGAAAAAATGCACAGACCTTATAAAGCTCAAAGAGAAGGAAGGCCAGAAAGCAGATTCCTCAGTCTTTCTTAGAAGAGAGAACAAAACACTCAAGGGAGAAAATAAAGGGACTAATAAAAGATCAGGTACAGAAGAAAAGATCATCCAGAAACTCCCTCACCTGGGAATCTATCCCATATACAGCCACTAAACTTACACAGTATTGCTGAGGCCAATTAGTGGTTACTGGCAGGAATTTGATATGAATGCCTCCTCAGAGGCTCTGGCAGAGCTATACTGATACAGAGGAAGATGCTCATAGCTAACCATAGGACTGAACATGGGGAGCCCAATGAAGGAGCTAAAGAAAGGACTGACATAGCTTACAGATCTGAAACACCACAAGAAGAAAATAACTAACCAAACCTACCACAGCACTCAGGGACTAAAACACCAACTAATGAGTTCACATGCAGAGACCCATTGCTCCAGGTCCATATGCAGCAGAGGATAACATTCTCTGGCATCAATGGTAAGAGAGGACTTTGGTCCAGTAAAGGCTTGTTTTCTTTGTGTATGGTAATGCCAAGGCACTGAGGGGGGGGGAGGTTGGTTGGGAGAGGGAGCATCTCCATAGATGGAAGGTGTAGGGGAGGCAGAATGGGCCTGGGGGCAAATGGGTAACATTTCAAATGTAAATACAAAGAATATCCAACAAAATGAAAGAAAAGAAGAAAGGAAGGAAGGAAGGAAGGAAGGAAGAGAGAGAGAGAGAGAGAGAGAGAGAGAGAGACAGAGAGAGAGACAGAGAGAGAGAGAGTCCTTCTTTATCCTATAGGTCATTTTCTGTTACATGCTTGTAGGTGGACTCTCAGTTTCCAATGAATATCACTGAAGAAAAAAAATTGTAAGAAAAAGTTAGATTTTTTTTCCCTTGAAATATTGGATCAGAATTTACAGTGGAAAAGTATGAGATAGTGCCTGACAAGATGGATTGGTATATAAAAACCCTAAAGGCTGAGTTCAAAATCATTAACATGGACATAAAAAAGCTCTGCATGACCAACTGTACCTGTAGCCATACAGACTGGAAAAGCGAAAGCAGAGGCAGAAGGACCACTGAGGTTTGTTGGACACCAGCTTATCTATGAAACCCAGAGCTTCAAATTCTCTGAGAGACACTGCCTCAAGGAAATAAGATGGGGTGTGACAAAAGACAACTTATATGTGCACACATGCAAACAACAACAAACATACACACACACACACACACACACACACACACGATGTTATATACAAAATAAAAGTAAAAAGAAGTAGATGGATTATTCTCCATCGTTGGAGTTAATTTTGCATTGAGGTAATATCATAATATGATGGTCTTTGTCACAGTTCATTTTCTTTTACATTCTGTTTTGTTATGTTTGGAGTTTACCCTATACAGTCACTTTCTCACCTTATTCACCAACACCACTTTAGAAAAAAATTGCAAGAACATATGTACAATGAGAGTTTCAATTATGATTCATTTTTAGATAAAATTTTATTATAAAATGAAATAACATGTGCATGAATTGAAAACCAATGTGTATGAAAACAATGTGTTTAAAATCAAGTTTGGCTATTCCCCCATAATCAAAATGTACTTGTATTGTATATATATATATATATATATATATATATATATATATATATATATATATATATATATATATATATGTTGCATATATGTTTGAGAGATAGACCTTTCAAAGATAATATTTTAAAAGTATATATAAATTCTTTTTGATGTATATCAAATATATATAATATAATATTCAGCATATATTTGGCATGTTCTTTTAACATATATGTTATATGTATATATCTTTAATATAATATTTAAATATGGTTTAATTTCTATTAATTCACTTTAGAAAAATTATGTTATTACCATAGATTACTATGGATTTCCAACCATTTCTTTAGGCTCAGCAAATTTTACTTTTCATAGAGTTAATAGTTTATGATTCCACAGATCTTAAACCCTTCGAAATACCTCATCTGGAAGTGAAGTTGAAATTCCACGAATTTATTAGCATTAATCTGGAGAGATATTGACAAGAAGGGCATCACATATCCAGAAAAGAATTACTTCACTTTATTTCTTTGCACCAAGAGAGATGATTTTTCAATGTTATTTTTTCTGATTTGAAACTATTATTCATAAATAAAATTTCTGTCATTTTAATCCATAAATTAATACAAAATGCATGTATCCCTACCATTCTTTTCTCATGTTCATAATTTCCAAATACAAAAAAATCTCTGTGTTCCACCAATGTGTCATAAAACATAGGGATGAAAGAGATAACCTATTTTTACCTCATGTTCAGCTGGAGAGTTTTTTCTCTAAGTGACTCAATGAAATATTCATTATTGGGACTGAAGTCATGGCTTATCATGAAAGTGCACAAACAGCTTTTGGTGAAGACACCAGTTTGTGTCTCAGCACCCTATTGGGAGGAGTCCACAAACTACTTTTTATTCCTTCTTTTTTAAAAACAACTTTATTTAAAAAAAACAAAGATACATGTACATATTTTTAAAAGAATTTTTGCATATGAAAACTATATGAATATATTTTGGTCAGTACTTGATTTTTTTAAAGGTTTGATAGTGTGCATTGAAATCTTACTGGTTACTTCTAATGGGCATCCTCCCTGGGCTCTTTCATTCCTATGCACAGATGCCTAACTGATAAAAATTCATTGGAGTCTGACAATTCCCTGAGATGTAATCTCACTAATTCAAACATCCCTTTTCATTTTGTCCATATTTCCTTTTAAAATTATATTTATTCTTTCAACAAATTCTTACGGAATACACTATGGAGACAAAATAATTAATGGTGCACAGTGTATATACTTAATAACCTGTCTGCAAGTAGGACAATGCACCAATAACCATGAATTCTCACTAGGCCAAGGGAGAGGACGGAGCTATTTGAAGTTGTGTTGATCGCTATTGTCCCCATCATGGACTGAAACTATACGGGCAAGGAAATAGTTGTTAGGTGACTTTCTAAACAATTCTGTTACAAATATGCTTTTGGTTCTGTAATTGATCCCTAATACTGGGTGTAGAGTAATTCAACTGTGACAGCTGTCACCAAGACAACTGTGACCAAAGTGAAATGATTTCTGCCTTTGGTAACTGAGCCTACCATAGGCTCTTGTGCTTTCCCCAGTTGTATGGTTTGTATATTGATTATGATTATTCATAGACAATTCTCTCAGGTAATCAATCACACATTAAGCGATTCTTGCTTCCAGTGTGCCTTCCATAACATTCTCAAGTTCTTTTCTGAAATCAGGCTGACACATTATAGATATGAGGGTGAGTCAATGACTATAAACTTTTTGATTAGATCATATATAGTCTGTGAGAAAAGAAGCAGCTGAATATACTTAACAAGATAAATTTGAATTATTAACCAATTTTCAAATATTCTCAAAAATTAGTCCTCCCCTCATATATTTTAAAAATAGTTTTTAAAATATTAATAATCTCCAAAATCATCTAATTTGGATGTAAATTATGTACTTTGTGATATGGTCACTCTTTAGGTCAATAGTTTGATATCTACATTATAGCCCACAATAATGAAAGTTTTTCAACACTTAAGCTTTTCATATTAGAAAAAAATGACTGTTTATCAAAAGTTAAGCAAAACAAAACATTTGTTTCTGTAAGATGTGAAATCAATTCTAGGATAATATATATATTGAACATATTTTAATGAACACATACCACTTAATTCCAAAAATAGGAAGTTGCAAAATATTTTTCTAAAGTATGTGATACACTTAAGGAGATATATAATGTCTCACTAAAAAATAAGTTTAACATGTTCTCATAAATAAATTTTGTGAATATCTTCATATCTAAATTTTATGATTTCAGTAATACGAATGTCCTTGATATTAATCTAAGTTACTAATGCTATGTTTTCTCTTTTCTTGTTGCCATAGTAACCCCTTTGTGCTGCCTCTTACAGGCCATTTACTCTTCCCTTCTGAGATTTATGAGGGCTCGGGTAATTTCTATCTGTTCCTGTGCTGTACCTTCACGCTGCTGCCTGGTGCTTGGCATAAAACAGGAAAAGTGTAAGTCCTCAGTCCGTGTCAAGATACAATAAAGTAAAAGATTTCAGGCATCAAACACTGAAATTTTCAGATAAATATTGGAATAAATAAATTTACTTGACCCTAGCCATATCTTAGAAGTGTGTTGTTTTCTTTTCTTTTTCTCTTTTTAAGGCTCAACACGGTTTTGTTTTCCTCTTTTAACTTGTCCTCTAAGAAGTTGCAAGTGGCAAAAACACAAGAGCAATCCACATTTTCACAATTTCCTACTGGGTTTTAAGCCAGGTTTGATAAACATAGATGTCATGAGAGCCCAGGTGCTGGTGTGCACTGCATTCAACAATGGATAAGCTGCTTTCGGCTCCGGGTCTCCCACAGCGGACAGTGGCCATGCACGTCCTGGGGACGTTCCACACCCTGCCCTGGGCACAGGAAGCTGGCTCCCATCTATGGGAATCAGAAGCAACTACAGTCTCACTGTGTTCAGGACATAATGGAGTCCTTTAATTACCCATGTACACAGCTTCTTTAGCTGCTAGGAGACCCCACTCAAGTGTTCAATGGAAGGGACCCTCTTGATTCAAAGACTCAGGATCTGCGGATTTGAATATCCACTACATCCTGCCCCCCTGGTACCACTCTAGGCCTCTGTTGCCTGCAGATGGCCTGCCCTGGCAAACACTCTCCTTGTTTTAAGGGAGATTAGCAGGTGGTAAAGATCACTGGCTTCTAATCAAGGATTTCCCCCATACAATTCAAAAATATGAATGAACATGGAAAAGTGAACTTACAGATAGGAAATGAACAGCTGTTCGAAACATTTTATGTCCGAAATAGACACTCTTGGGCCTTCGAGGCTTAGATTCTTTTTGATAGCCTCCTGCGTAGTCAGGCGACTTCCTGTAACCCAGCCAGCAGACTTTACTTGCTGATCCATTTTCATCCTTGAATTGAGCTATTGTCTACTGTAATAGGCTACCATTCACATAAATATGAATTAGAAATGCATAACCAGTGTAATTATCCTTTGAGGATGTCAAAATTAAATCTCTGAGTATGATAACGGGGAGGGGATCAGTTACTCTAAATAGATTACTTGGAAGTGTGTGGGAGTAGCTAATCGTAATCCACACTATCTAAAGTTGATGAGTATATATGATGAAAATTTCTAGTCACACCAGAACAAGATGTAAGTGTCTATACCTGGCATTTCATTTCTGCTTATTTACTTGTAAGATAGTCAGGCATTTTCCTCATTTTTTTTTAAATACACGAATACATGATAAAAATGTTTCTTGTACAATAATAACTTTCACCTTGACCTGACAGGAAGATAATCATTTCCTGAACATGATGATTATTCATATGAGTTAAAGTTGTAAGAGGAATAAATGGGAAAGGAAATTTGGGGAGAGGGATGCTGTCCCCACTGCGCGGTAAGTGCCCTCCTAGGCTTCTTTTACCGTCCTAAGACCTAGTTTCATTTTACACCATAATTTCTCTACAGAGCATCATTAAACTAAATTTGTCTTTCACAGCGCTGTGTGCTCTTAACTGCCAGAATTTTAGCCTTAATCCTAATATATTTTTAAAACAACTCTTTTTCTCTATGAAATTTGTGCTTCGGGCTTCATGGTCATGCTCACTAGACAGAGTGCCTGTGGCAAAGCTTACAGAGAAGTGTGAATTTTTCATGCTAAAACTGAGCTGTTTAAGATAAAACCAGGTATATTTTTTCCTAACTGGTTTTCCATGTTGATTATAAGGTCATATTTAAGGAAGTTTAGAGAACCAGTTTTGTTACTCCTATGTCCTTGAAATAATGGCATTAAAAGTTGGCCTGTAATGCTTCCCAGGTAATGGCAAGAGAATGGTTTGAATTTTTGTGGTTGATTTTTTTTTTCTCTTGTGGTTTCTAATGAACTTTCAAGATGCATGTGCAAGTAGAATTTTGAAACCATGGGTGAGACCATAAATTGTTCCTTAAAGAAATGTTAATGTTATCTTAATAATTACATTTAAAATGTTTACTATGAATCATATATTTTGTATTCGTGTCCAAAAGCGTGTGGACACGCCGTGTAGCCTTCAGCTACTGTCAATAAAGGAAGATCAATAATTTTAAATATGGTCGAGATCTCGGGTGCTACACAGTGTAAATGAGCATTTCTTTCACCTTAATGGTTATTTTAGTACACATTTCTGATGTATTCTTTTCATTTTTCAAAATAAATTCAGTGTCAAAGTGAAGCCAATTATAGATACTTAGCTATATAATAAGAACCAATCTGAAATTGAATAACTATAATTTTTTAAAAAGCTTTTTTTGCCATTAAAAATCTTGATTTTATAATACAGCTATGTAATATTTTGAATCTTGATTTGATCTTGAGTCTATAGTAATATTTTGTATGTGAGTAACTCCCTGTTAACTCACCTCAGAAGGAATATGTTAGTTCAAGAAAACACAAAGCCAGTTTACAGTGTATGAAGGAACCTTTGGATTTTTACTGCATGTTAACTAGGGTGTTTTTTCTTTTTCTTTTTCTTTTTTTACTTAATCTTCTACATTTGAAATGTTCACCTTTCCTCGTATTGCACAAAAATAATATGAATGATATAAGAAAAAATGACTTAGGATCACACTGATTTCTTTCATTATTTATTTTTACTACTCTCATAAATTACATGCTGAACAAAGTGCCCCCCTTCTCCTTTAAACAGTTCCCCATCACTTTTCCTTCCTCAAGATCTTCTCTGTTTCTTTTCAGAAAAGAGAAGGCCTCCCAGGAATGACAATCAAACATGGCTTCCCAAGTTACAATAAGAGGAGGCACACACTGAATTATAAAATACTATGCACAGGGCTGATAAAATAGCTTTATAGCTTAATTAAAATTGATAAAGGCAATTGCCACCAAACCTGAATATCTGAATGTGATCTTCAGACTCAACATTTCATGAGGAAAAAACTGACTTAAAATTATCCTCTTATCTCCACATGGGTTGGGGCATAGAGAATTAAGTAAACAAATGAAATATTTTAAAGTTATACATTGTCACAAAAATGTATACAATGTTAATTTCTAAATGCACTTGAAATAGAGTTGCCAAAATGACTAGCCACCTTTTTTTTTTTTTTTTTTTTGCATTTTGTGTATGTTTGTAATCATATGGTGTTCAATTAGTCACCTCTAGGGATACAGAATCTCAAGTTTCGCCATTTGTTTCTTATGTGAAATATTAATTATCTACTGAAAACATTAAATTAGAAAATTAATTTTACATATTTAAATTTTTTTAAATAAATGCTTTAGTCTTTATGATGATGTGTCATTTTCCAAGTGTTGAAAAATATGTTAACAGTTAAAATTACTGGTCAACCTCAGTCTGCATTCAGAACCTCGTGTTCTAGAATTTCTACATGAGTTCCCTACCTGGCTTTGTCATTCATTTGTCATTTGTTTTTGAGATGTTTCCCTTGTTAAAACAGAAAATCATAAAGAAAAATGTGACCAGAATATATTGTATCAATTTTTTATGCTCATTGAAAAAAATAAGTTAGTGTGAGCTAAGGTCTTACAAGAGTGTATTTGAAAAGTAAAGGTCAAAACATTTAGTCTTTTGATCATTATTTCTTCTGTTTCCTGGATAGAAAAATTATTTTAAAAAAGTAATATATATCATTTGTAGTAGTTCCCATTTTGGGGAGCTTATTAGAAAATCCATCAAAATATTTTAGCAAAGATTGTAAAGTATGTGTTTACATGAATAGGAATACAGAAGAATCAAAATACTAAATTTTGATGGATATACCGTACAGAACAGGTGTTACACATCAATCTAGTGCACACATTTCTACACTCTAATAACTTTAAATTGAATATTCTAATCCTTAACATCAAAAAGAGCCCAAAGTATCAGACATAGGATTTAAGATACACAGGAATGAAGCAATATATGGTATAGCGGTCAAGGAATAAACAAACTACCACATAAATACATAATTTTGGTACTTTAAATATTATATATGTCCCCAGACCGATGGCAGAATGTTCAGTGCTCAGCTAGATGAGGCCTGGATGAGAGATGTAGACCAGCAGGGTCAGGCCTTTTGACATTATACCAGCCCATGGCTCCTGCTTGCCTTTTCTGCTTCCTTTCTAAAGCATGTGAGTAAGCCATGGTCACATGTTCCAGTGATCACTGATATGGGTCTTCCATGGTTTCCCTGTTATAACACATGGTACCTTTGAGAACATGAGATGAAATAAAGCATTCCTTCCTGAAGTGCTATTTGTAACAATAACAAGGGAAAGAAAAGTAAAGAGAAGAAAAGAAAAGAAAAGCTAATACTAATGAGAGGAAATTCATGAAGGAAAGGGATGTATGTGAGAACTTAAAGTAATAGCTGGATGAAAGAAAGAGTGGTAGCATCTAAGGAACCAGATCTTCTTAAAGCAACATCACCTGGAGTATATTTCCAGATATGTCAAAAGCTGGGCTAAAATACACTATTTAATTTATGTTCCCAGAATACATTTAATCAATATATAGTCAAAATTTATACAACAAATAAATGGAAAAGGTATGTTTCAATCCAGAATCTTAGGATTATAGAATTGTTTAGGAACACTTATGTTAATAAAGAATGTTGATGATCAAATGGATGTATCCATGTTCTATGTTATCAGCTAATCAATGAAAAGCTTTAGATGTTTAGTAGTATTGATTAGTTAACAAGAAGAGCAGCATTTTGTCCATAAGTCTAGTTATTTTGCTGCTATAAGAGATTACCACAGATGCAGTTGGTAAACGGTAGACATGAATTCCTTTGAAGTTCTGTTTTAGGAATTCAACATATACAAAGGGTTTCTGAGTTTATTTCAAAGTTCCCTAAGAAAAGTATTCCTTTCTTGAAACTCCAAAAAAGAAAAATTTTCCCCACTCAAGTTCTAGCTTCTAGACTCCAAATAGAGTTTTCCTGTATTAGGTCAGTTAGCATATCCTCACATTTTAAGGACAGCTCTGATTGGCTGATTCTTTCTAAGCTTCTCATTGTTTTCTTCAACAAGACAGGAACATGTTGATGCGTTTGATTTTAAGAGTTCAGAGTCACCACCAGTCTTTAATGTTGATTCACATACTAATCTGCTGAGTTAATGTCCCTTTAGATTTATCTTGCCACTTTCACATGTTTACTAATTGCAGAGTTAATATTACCATGACACTAATAATCTAACTACTACAACAACAAAAACACAGCCCTCTGTCCCCAGACAGTAGATATCAGGAATAGTCATCATGAAACTGAGATGCAGGGTCAAGATTCAACATTGGGAATCCCAGCAGCCAGTATGTGGGTTAGATGCTCCAAGTGTAATTCAAAGTTGCCCAGGGAGAACTTATGGGATGGTAGCTAAGAGGGAGATGATTCACCTATGTGTGATGCTCAGGGTTTCACCATCGGCAAAGTTTGAAAAATGATTTCTTCTCTTGCCTTCAAAGTTCATCTCGATTTGATTAAATGTACACTGTAGCTTATTTAAAACCTGTGATCAGGATGTGCTGCCTATATGTTAATGGTTATATGTGGACATGTGTCTTAAAACACTGTCAATTAGTAGTAATTACTTTATAAATATCATTTTCCTCACACAACTCTTTGCATGGAAATTCTTAACAATCTGTTGGGTGTTCATCTAAACTTCTTTATGTTGACATACTTCTGTATGTCACACTGAATGGAATAGGTATTGGCTGTTTTAATTCATCTTGTTACTATTATTAAACTATTGCATTTAAAAGTACATAGACCACATTGTTACTTAAATGCAATTTCTGTTCTTGTTTAGTTCTTTCTCAAAGCTGTTTTCTATGATTTCATGCTCCAGCATTATTTTACTGACTTAAGCATTTTAATTTAGTTTCCCAATAATCTAAAACACACCCAAGTCTTGGTACTTTATATATCAGTGTGTCATTTCCATTCACTTAGAGCAAATGTTTTCTGCTTGCATTTTGCCTTTCTCTTTCCTCATCTTACCATTTCTGTTTCTGTCATCTGATTGCCTATATAATATTGCAAGCTCTTATTCAATAAGATGCATTATTCTCTAAGAATTCTGTAAACTCCTGCAATGAAACATAGAGATCAGTTTGTTTGCTTTGTTTGGAATGATAGAAAAGTAAACTGTTGTATTTCATGTTAATTTTTTAAAAAATATTATTGGTTATTTTATGGATTTACATTTCAAATGCTATCCCCTTGTGTTAATTTTTTAGCCGTGGATCCTGTACCATATATAGGAGTCAATGATTACCCCTAGGTGGTAAACATGACCAGAGCTAAGCCTTCTGTTTCTCACTGGTAACTCATTTCTCCTATGGACCTGAGAGATTGTAAATGTCTTCACTGTGCACCTGTCCTAGAGGCGAGGCTTTCTGGGTTACTTCTCATTGATGAGGCAGCTCCTTGGTGACTAAGACCTGGTGGGCAATTGACGATCCGAAGATGGGTGTTGTGCTTCTGGCTATAAATCACAACACTCATCACTACAGGCCTGTCTGGTGTGACTACTTTCTAATATTAACTTTATTATTTGTTTGATAGTTATGTGTTTCTATTTATCTTCGATGAAAATAATACTTAAATGCTGTTCTAAAATTTTTGTGACTTATTGACTGTTTCTACAAGTTTGAAATAAGGGAATTTAGAGAAAGCACAATGACTTGTTGCTGAGCTATTTTAAGCTACAGAAATTTGGGTTGACTTAATTATGGGCTATCTCCAGTGGGTTAAATGCTTCCATTAATTAAATGTAATCTTTATTCACAAACTATTAAAGAATATTTAATACAACTCATAGAGTAAAGCAGTTATTTTTGTTATCAAATATAAAGCATTAACCCCACTTTCATTTTTGTACAGGAGAATATGGAAATTTTGCCTTTAGCAATAGCCTTTTCTCAGATAATATAAAATATACTTTGATGCTCTGTGATAACCAATGCAATTCAATGTAAGTTAGAAGTTACTAACAAACATGGATGAAGTTGGTACAAGAGCCATCATCACACAGTGATGCATACATTACACCACTATATCACAGAGATTGAAACTTAATCACACAAAGGGAAGAAAAATCAACTACTTCTATTCTTAGTCCTTTAAAAATTTGTAAGAACCAAACATCTTATAATTATACCACTTAGTTGGTTGAGGCTAGAGAAATGCCGAGTTTAAGGATAGTCTATGCTATGTAGCTGCACCTAAGCCAACCTACACTGAGACCATTTCATAAACAAAGAGGTATAAATCGTCTATATTCATATATCGACTTGTAGTTCTAAAATAAATGAAGTGAGATAGACTTAAATCTGAATTCATTTTGGGATTGAGAAATACTAGAAATTATTAGATTTGTTATTAAAACAACTGAGATTTTCTACTTAATGGCTTCATTGTAAAGTTTTCTTTTATTCATTTTCATAGACCATAACCTGTGCACTAAATCACGCTCAGGTAGGAATGCATATTAAGCTGAATTTGGTGGCAAAGGTCTGCAATTCAGGTGTCTCTGGACCTGGGGACAGGGAAATCACAAACTCAAGGCTACACTTGCCAACTTAGTGACACCTAGTCCCAAAATAAAACCTGCAAAATAATTGCTGAGTATTTGGCTCAGTTCCTACAGAATGTGAGGCCCCAGGCTCAATTACCAGTAGAAAAAGGTCAGCAAAATGGAACATAATTTAATAACCTCATATGCTCATGTAATTAAAATAAGTTTTACATAGCCGAATTATCAGATATATCAATCAAGTATATACTAATAGTTAGTAGTAAAAATCTATTTTTAAAATAAGCAGGATCCTTTTATTTTTCCCACAAATTTCCCACAAGTTTAGGTGAGATTAAAGGCTTCAGCAAAACACACAAAAAGCTAATTGGAAGAACTATAAAGTAAACTTAATCCAACATTCTTATTAGGTTGGAAATAATCAAATATCTCCAACCAAAGAAAAGATTAAAGTTGAAGCAGAAGGATCTCTACAGCATGGTGCCCTCAGAACCCAAGGACAAACGCTGGATCCAGGTAAACAGTGTGAGAAATCCAGGCCCATTACAATGAAGATGGCTTACACAGACAAAATCTTTCTATATTTTGCTGCTAAGAAAATGATGAAGCTGAATTCAATAGCAATGTCTTTCTCAATCTGGCAACTAAACAATGGCTGGGGTAAGTATGTACATAAAACTGATTTAACTGTTCTAACTCTCAGTAGAAGCCTAAACATGTAAGTGTGAAATATAAAATATCACAAAAAGTATTTTATATATTTACTTAAATAGAAACACACTAAAATTAGATTGTGCTATTATTTTTTAGATTAGGTAACCTAATAATTGGGAATATTACTTTAGATCACTTTCATTTAAATTATGGAAGGAAATATATACTACAGTATGTAATGCATTTCCAATAAATGACCTTCTGTGCATTTGAAAGTCATTTTTGTAGCCATATTGAAATAATAAAAATGTTTCTATTATAAAGTTATCATAAAGATAAAAATGTTATAGTATATGTGCCATTGTTTTGCAAACTAAATTTCATAGAAGTACTAGTCTTTACAGTTGTCTAAATTAGCGGAAACTGAGAGAATGGTGAATAACAGGCCCAACTTGAGATCCATCCCATGGACAACACCAGTTCTTAACACTATTTATGATACTCTGTTATGCTTGCAAACAGGAGCACATTGTCTTTTGAGAAGCTCCATCCTGTAGCTGACTCAGAAAAATACTGAAACCCACATAAAAATAGTGGGTGGAGCTTGTGGACATTTATGGAAAAAAAATAGAAGGAAGGATTTCAGGCCTTGAAAGGGATAGTTACTCCATAGGAAGACCAACAGAGTCAACTAACCTGAACTTTTGGGGCTCTCAGAGTCCTGACCACCAACCAAATAACAAATATTATTGGACCTAGGCCTCTTTGTATGTATATAGCAGATGTACAGCTTGGACTTCATGTGGGTCCCAAACAACTGGAATGCTGATTATCCCAAAAGCAGTTGCTTGCACATGGGATATGTTCATCTAGCAGGGTCTCAGTCAGTCAAGAGAAAAAGTACCTAGCCTTGCAGAGACTTGAAATGCCAAGGTGTGAGGGGGAAATATGTCCAGAGAGGCCCAACTCAGACAAGGAGAGGGGGAATAGGGGAAGGATTGGGAAAGGGTGCAGTGAGCAGATGAATAAGTAAAAACTAAAATCAATAGAAAAATTAACTATGACATATACAAATGATGTCTCAGATATGTTCATGAGATAAAATTCAAACTCATTAAAATATTTTTTCATGGGTTATACTGAAAATGTGCTTTGCTGTGAGTATAGAGCAATGAATATTTCCCATATGTGTTATATGTGTTAGTAGTTGTTCATTTTTCTTTTACTTTTATTTTAACTTATTTTATTTTATGTAGACTTCTAGAAAAAAATGAAATGAAGAACAAAAAATTGAAAGAATAAAAATATTAATATTTTTTAGATATGAGCATACATTTAAATTAAGAAACATGACTCATTTTGAGTGTTTTATACTCAGATAAGCAATTATCTCTCAATGTCTGCCTGTCTCTGATTCTCTCACCTGCATATAATGCACACATACACGCACAGACTAAACATGTACACTTAAGCTTGCATTTCAAGTTCATCATCCATACAGCAGCTGCCAAGTCAGCATGGATTTCCACACTGCACTGAATTACTTAATCATAGACTTTGAAAGTGTTATACATTGTAACTACTCATCAAAACCCATAATTTGTCTTTGCTACATTATAAAGAGTATTATGTGTAGTGTAAAGCCTAGTTATATATAAAGCCCAGTATCTAAAACCCCACTGAAACATAAAATCAAGTAACCTGTCATCATTCTCATTTTTAAAATCTGGTGGGATGTGTGCATTCTAATGTAAAATTAGACTTTAAGAATATAGAAATAGAAAGATTTGGGTAGCCATGCAGAGAAAGTATAGTTGATATAAGTACATCATATCCATGTATAGAAGTATAATGAATACTCTTTGTATACTTTGCCTCTGCCAATAAAGTTTAAATATATGAAATTAAAAAAATCCTACATGAATATAAACCAGAATTTGCTTACTAACAGTCAACTTATATAATTTTTTGGTTACATCAGTTTTTCAAATTAATTCAGATCTTTCATGTTTCCTAAAACTTGCTCAAAATTATATTAAGAAACTCATGTCTTTAATCCATGTTAATATTTATTTGCCTTATTCATTTATTTCTAATCTCTGTTTTCTAACTATTTCATAGTGATAACAGAAACAGATGGTCACTTCTTGGATTTGCTTTCATGTGTATATCTGTCTCTGAAGTTGGTTACTTTTCTCCAATTCTCCAAGTTGAAAATTCTTATTTTAATTCATTTTATTATTCATATTCATAGTCGTTAAAAATAAATATAACAAGTGGATGAATGAATTTGTTATTGTAAACTATAAATGAATCACAAGCCCCTATTCAAATGAATCATATACTCTAAAGTAGGAGGTGAGGAAGGACATATTTACTGCACCGAAAAGGTCCATATGGTGTGAAAATATAGAATAGTGAGATTGTAGGAAACATACACTTCACCCAAACTGCAGTGGTCCATTAGGAAATGCACAAGAAAAAAAAGGAGATTGTTAAGCAGATAAATGAGTACATGTCAACTTTTGTTAAGTAACAGAGTAGAAGAGATTGGCACAAGAGTAATAGAGGGTCATCAAAAAGCATGAGATCCAGAGGACACTTCAAGAAACCTGACTGGCATGAGAAAGGAGAGCACACTGGAAACGGGCAAAGAATGAGATTCAAAGTAGAGGACAAAGACTGATCAGGAAGGTGATGGAAAGTAATATGTGGGAATTGTATGCACTTCTGAGTCTTTATAACTTGTGACCCTATAATACTATTCTTCATTCTTATTGACCACAATCAGGAAATTAATTTGTTGCCACTTTATAACTGCAATTTTGCTCTTGTTATGATTGTAATGTATAATCTGATACTCAAGGTATGTTGAGAATCATGTTAGAGTCTAAAGTGATTTAAATAATGGAGTATTATGTTTTTAACTTTAACGGCTGTATTTTAAATGAGAAACATTCCTCCACAGTTCAATAATTTGAACATATGACTGACCCTCAGTTAATGACTTTCTGGTGATATTATAGAACCTTTAAGAAAAATTCTTGACCCTCCACTCCCCAGTTGATGGCAATCTGGTGATGTTATGGCACATTTATGAAGTGGAACCCTGATGTGGAAATAACATCCTTGTGTCCTGGTCAACTTTGAAAGTGTCATATAGTCTCGTACCATTTCTATTTAGCCAGCTCTTGTCTTGGTGACAACCCAGCATCCTGCCATAGCATCCTGGCACCAAGTCTTTTCAGGCTTTATGAACATTCCCACTTGACCTGTTTGCTAACTAACCTCTTACCTATGCCACACTCAGTCGTGATGTCGTCTCATACAACAAACAGTAACTAACACAACCATGAAATAAAGATATTAGTTAAGTGTAATAAAACAAACAGAAGGATCAGCCTGTGCATATTTTAACAAGAAAGAACTATGGAATCAGAAAAAAGAAAAGGCTACCTGTGTGTATCTGAATTATTGGTAGTCCAATTGGTAGGGAATGTAAGGGTAAGAAAAAACTTATAGCAAATATGCTATATTAAATCATGTTTTGCTTAATAGTTACAAGACTCTAAGGAAAAAATAACTTTAGCAAGACAGGCACTTGTTTATCTTCAGAGTGCAATTATATTTTTCTTTTTTCTTTTTTACACAGCATATTCTGGTCACTGTTTGTCTTCCCCAAGAGCCTCTCAGGTCCTTCCCTTTATATCCAACTTCACATCTTTTCTTTTTTCTCTCAGTTTAGATGGAAAACAAATAGGCAAAAGAAAGAATAGAGAGATGAAAAATGCAAGAAATTCAGACACACCCACCCACCCACACACACACACGTGTGGGCACGCACACACACACACACACACACACACACACACACACACACACACACACACACATGCATACATACCATAAAAACAAAATTGGAAACATAAAATACTAGAAAAAGACCATTAAGACAAAAAATGTCAAAAAAAGAGACAAAATATCTATTAAAATACCATTGAATTTATTTTGTATTATTTATCTAATTTTGTCATGTGGCCTCCATTAGGTGTGTTAAATATACCCAGTGTGACTGCGCTGCAGAAAACTAGTTTTCCTTCACAAGCAGGTGCCAGTTGTAGAGAGTTTCTTGGTTAGGACTGGGAGCTCATGTTCCTGTTTCCATATTAGTGTTGGGATTCCATTTGCATTGATCCTATGCAATTATATATAAAAGAATATTTTACCTTCCTTCTCATTTGAATGGCTTAGTTCCCAGATGTATAACTTAGTGTTGCCATATCAGCATCATATTTTCCTCCAGTAGTTGCATTTCAATGAGCAGCAAAGAAATAGAAGAAAGATATTTTTGTTGTTGTTGCCATGAGTCTTTATCAGTACTCATAGAAAGCTGAAAGCTGGGTACAATTCTAGATTTATTTTTTAAAGGAATTAACACTGATAATCAGATCATGCTGGGAGCAGAGAGAAATATGAAATTCCCTTAGCCTGAGTAACACCATTTTGCAAAAGATCTATGCCTACATTTCTGTTTCACACGAAAGAAGACTTTTTCCAGAAATTAGGTGATCTCTCTATGGTCAGGTAGTTAGTTATTCAAGTAGTACAGTCACCCAGGCAGCAGATCCTGCTTGAAAGAACATCCTATTACACGAAAAGTCTCCCACACCATGCAATTCTTTCTGTTTTTCTTTAAAAGAAATGCTTTGAGTGCATAATAAAGAAAGCTTGATCAGCCCTTCTTTGTGTCTCTTCTTCTTTGTGCTCTCCTTCTTTGTGTTTCTTGTCCTTCATTTATCTGTCCCCTCCTCAGGTCTACACTGAAGACCCTGTGATCTGGGGCAAGATCACACTTACCTATAAAAGTATCTGTGTCTTAGTATTGAGAAATAAGAGACAATTTACTACCTCTGCTCCTGTTCACCAGTTCAAAGGACTTGACATAACAATTTAGTGCAACTTTGTTTTTTGAGTGTCCAGACATTCTGGTCAGGAAGTCAGAAAAGAGAAACAAAATGAAGATATTATATGTCATGATTCAAGAGACATTCAATAAAGAGATTTTTAAAGTATTAGGTAGAACGTCTTGATAAAGCCAGAGAAATATTTATTGACCTGTGTCATAGGTTTCTGCTCACTTCCAGATCTCTGTTTTCTATTAGACCATTTTGCTTAAATATCTTTTTTTTTTCAAAAGAAAACTTGTTCAATTTGTTAAGGATTTCTTCTGAAGAACTGTCACTTTTTCTTTTGTTCTTCAATTACATTTTCTTTTGTACTATGCATATTATAATAGTACTAAAATGCTAACCTTTAAATATATTTTGCCTTTTTTTAGAAACCTCTCCAAGAAAATAAGTAACATATGCCTAACCTACATCTAGTTAGATCTCTCATCTCCATTTAAATTTTAATAAGGCAATTTATATCTTGCACATCATCTTCATTTGTCTCCCGACTATGCAGCATTATTTTCCATAATGTCTATAGACCCTAAACCATTTTTCATTTTTCATGCTTCAAATAATTTTAATGGTTTCTTAGATAGAAGTTGTTATATGAAAAATGTTAAATTTTTGTTGGAGCAAACTATAACTCAGTTTTATGTGTTTAGTAGAAAAGTAATAAAGGAGGGAAGTGGGTGGGAGACTGGGGAGAAGGGGAGCAGGGATGGGTATCAAGTGTGAGTAATGGGGAAGAAGGACAGCACATACAGAAATGGGCAAAGGGGACATCTTTGGAACAAGCAAGAAACCTGGGACAGGATAGCTTCATGAGAGCCTATGGGGGTAACCTTAGCTCAAACTCCTAGCATCTGGAATTATGGAGAGGGAAGTAGCTACCTCCTAAAACAAGTCATAACATCCAGTGTATCACAAAACACAAAATTTGTCCTGCCTACAAGACAGGAAGTGATAAAGATTGAGTAGAGATTGAGGATATGACCGTCCAATGACTTACTTACCCAACTTGAATCCCATTCCATGGGAGAGAGCTATCCCCTGACACTATTAATGGTACTCGGGTGTGCTTGCAGACATGAGCCTAGCACAACTCTGTCTTCTGAGAGGCTTCATCCAGCATCTGATGGAAACAGATGCAGAGACACACATCCAAACATTAGGCAGAGCTTAGGGAGTCTTGTGGAAAGGTGAAGGGTAGGATTGAGGAAGCCAGAGAGTGAAGGATAGAACTGAGGAAGTTGGAGATGCTGACACAATATAGAAAGACCAATGGAGATAACACAAACGCATGTGAGCTCACAGAGACAGAACCACCAACCAAAGAGCATGGAGGCTGGATCTAGGCCCCTAAATATTTGTAGTAGATGTGCAGGTTGGTACTCATGTGTGTCCCTTAACAATTGGATCTGGGCCTGAATCTGACTCCGTTGCCTGAGTTTGGATCCCTATCATCTAGCTGGTCTCCCTTGTATCTCTTCAGTGGGAGAAGATGCACTTAATCCTGCTGAGACTTGTTCTTGATATAATATATCCATTGGGGTTACTGCCTCTTTACTGAGGAGAAGAACAAGGTGGGGGGTCTTGTGATGTTGGGGCAGAAAAGACAGGGGAGAAGTGGGGCTCTAATCAAGATGTAACATAAATAATGATTATATGTCTCATAAGTATTTCTAAAAGTATTCTTTATAAATCAGTTTTTTGTTTTTATTAGATATTCTCTATATTTACATTCCAAATGTTTTCCCTTTTCCCCCTATTTTAATCACCCCTCTACTCGTTTCCCTGAAGGTGCACTGTCCCCCAACAACCCTCTCTAACCTCAGTGCCTTGGCATTTCCCTACACTGGGGAAATGCACATTCACTTGACTAAAGGCCCCTTCTCCCATTGATTCCAGACAATGCCATCCTCTGCTATATATGCAACTGGAGCCACAAGTCTGTCCATGTGTGCTCATTGGTTGGTATTTTAGGCCCTAGGAATGCTGGAGGGTTTGGTTGGTTTTGATGTAAAAACAAAGTCTTTAGGGGTTCTGAGATTTTTCCAAAGCACTCCATTCTTAGAATATGAGACCCTAAAGACACAGAATTTGTTAAAGTCAGACTCAGAGATTTTCTAGTCATACCAAGGCTATGAGATCCCACCTGTGCCTGAAAAATAAAAACTATGGCCCAGAGTAATTCTCAGAAAAAAAAAAAAACACAAAATATACTGGCTGACAGCTGCCTGGTCCTCTAGAATGACCTATATATGGTCCTGATGCATAACATAGTTATCTCATGCTCTAATCACAAAATTCTGAAAACCAGAGCAAGGACAAAACCTCTCAAACCTTTGAAATATATAAACAAGGTTCTGAAAATGTAAAAACTAAACTTTAATGGACAGGTCATGCTATACTGACTAAGCTAAGTTAAGACAAAACAAAAATAACTGTTTTAGAAACAGCTCTCCGACCCCTCCTTGTACTGAATTCCAAGGAGAATGCAAATTGTCAACAACCTTACTGCCACAGTTTCTTCCCCTTTCCTACTCTCTTCCTCTCTTCTTTCTAAAAATTATACTGCTGACCAATGCTAAAATATTAGTTCACCCCTTGACAAAAATGTATAAATGATGTATGCTTTTTAAGTTCATGGTTAACTCCCTGTGCAAGGATGAGCAACCCCATGTACATGGAATAAAATGGTTATTACAGTGGTCTACTTCCTAATTGTGTTCTGTGGGTCGCACTCCTGAGCTAAGACTCCTCGAGGTCTTACAACAGTTGATAATGTTCTTCCCATAGAATTGCAAACACATTCACCCCCTTCAGTCCTTTCTCTAGCTCCTTCATTGGGGACCCCATGTTCAGTCCCATAGTTAGCTACAAGCATCCTTAACAGTATCTGTATGACTTTGGCAAGGACTCTGAGGAAGCATCCATGTCTGGCTCCTTCTAGTAAGCACTTCTTGGTATCAGCAATAGTGCTTGGGTATGGTCTTCTATGTGTTAAAAAATATTACAACACTGTTCAGTGATTTGTGATTTGTAATTTGAATAAGAATGTTATTATGGTTTGTATTTTATTGGTCTGTTTATATTATATATGAGAAAAAGTCATTGCACGTGAAATATATCTAGTCCCTATAAAATATTAATTATGTAAGGCACAAAGAAAAATAGTAAGTCCTCCATAAATGAAAAAAATGAAGATAGTGTCAGGAAAATTTCATTCTTAATCCCTCGTGCCTGGCAACATCAGTTACTCATGTTGAATGCCTGTTACATTTAGCAGATGTTCTGCATAAGTATCTGAGGGGAGATACTAGTCCACTGAGTGCAAAATGAGCTGATAAGCCGAAGTGGAACTACTTGTCGTATTAACAGAGATTAATTAGAAATTTCATAAGAAGCCTCCAAAGTCCAAAAGATGGTTTTCTTTTCCCTTAGTTGAAACCCAATCACGTGTACATTTAGTACTTGCCTAGCTTGTATCAATAACTCTTAGGAAGTAATATAGTTCTTTTACTATTTGACCATAAAGTGGTCTGGAGCTAATCACAGACGGGATTTGCTCAGTGTTTTGAAGATCAAGGCTTTCCCCCTTTCAGTGACACATGTTCTTATTTCTCGTCATACTCTACCATCTAATGGTTGGGTGGATACTTAGCCTTTTGTTTGTTTCATCAGGCTGTTTAATCTAGCGTGTTGCCTATAAAGGCTTGTAGTATCGAGAGTACAAATACTTCTCCAGCGTGTCTCCTAGAGACTGTTTCACGCTTGGCTCTTTTTGGCCACTAGCCTCTTGTCTCTATTCATCAGTGGTGAGGCTAATTCCTTTCAGTTGGGTAAGAGAGATCCATGTTTTGTTGCCCTTGCCAATAACGAAAATGTTGGAAAGCTGAGTGGCAAAATTGTTGTGGCAACGCTTTTGCCATTAGCGTCTTTCCCATGAACCACAACCAAAGAGCCTGGATGTCTCTTTCTACTGGTGATTACACCAATCCTTCCCAGGTTAGCACCTGCGGTCACCATACAATATCATATTTGATGAAATCAGTTATTTTGCCTGTCTCTCAATCAATTTGGATAGTGTCACTCACCTTGATAAGGTGATCAGGGTATTGAATAATATGAGCATCATGGATGACCAGATGTAAGATTTCTTTTGTGCTGGCAAAGATCTTTCTCACTTTGCACAGCTTATACTTGGCCATCTCAGGTGTAATACGATGAACAGCAAAGTGAACATTGGTGTCATAGATCAGACAGAAGTTCTCTCCAGTCTTGTCAATGCTGACAACATCCATAAACCCAGCAGTGTAGGTTATACTGGTCCTGACTTTCCCATCAATCTGAAAGAATCTCTGCATGCAAATCTTTTTTATTTCAACTCCAGAACTTATCCAGCATCCCATGTTTTGGATGGCTACACTCTTCAAATGTTTCTTGGGACCACAAGCCATGGCTGTGCTGGGAACAGAAAGTTGATACTCAGCATATTTTCCTTAAGTGCAAAGGCAGCCCTGGGGTGGAGCAGCGAGTTTTCAACTGTATGCATCCTGTTTCACCTGGAAAGATACCAACTAAATTTGCAAAAGTCAGTCGGTTTGTGAAAGAACAAACACTAGGGAAGAGGGAAGAGGGCACTTTAGGTGATTTCAGCCACTAGATCAGCCACTTCCCTGTGAATTAAGCCTGCTTTCCCTAGTAATTCAAAGCAACAACAACAACAAAAAACAAACAAAAAAAAAACCACTTTTCATAACCTTGGTCTATTTTTCTGTTGTTGGGAGTATAAATATACATGGGTACCAAAATAAAAGAAATTCTTTTATGGGATCTTGAGATTAATTAAAAGATCAATAATAGTCAAACACAGTGATCTCTGATGAAGAAATAGATGAAGAAATAAGATGATGAATGGATAGCTCTATCTTAAGGCTGTTTTAAGAAATGTGAGAGATACAGAAAATCTCTTCTGTGGTGGTAGATATTGGGTACATAAACATGTATAGAAACATAAATCTATGGCTTTCTCTTCCCTGGTATAAATACATCACTCATTTTAAGGCAATGTCGACTATGGGCTATTTAATGTTTCTTCACTATCTTCTTATCTCAAGCATCCATTGTTAGAAAGTCCTAAAAACAGTTACTTTTAAATTTGAGCTACTTATAACAGATTAGGCAACTCCTTTAAAGTCCTGGTGTTCTGCTTTGTGGTTATTAAGTTGGGATCTGCCCCCCAACCCCCAAATAATTGCAGCCTACTTTTCTCTGGCCGTTTTGATGAGGTCCTGTGCTTTTGTGCTAACTTATTTTCAGCTGAAGAGAAGAATCCGGCTTCACTGCTAATGATAAAAAAAAAAAAAAAAAAAAAACTATGATTATTTTGCATTTTTAAAATGTGCATACAAATCTTTTAATCTCTGCCTATACCCATCAGAACAATTCCCTTCCAATGTAATTATATTCAAAACGCAAGCGAGATAATAAGTATCTCAGAATTTAACTTGATAAATATTCATTTGCCTTATAGGGAAAAGCAAAGAACATTCTCATATAATTAGCTGCATATTTTTAAACCACACTTTTATTGAGTTTTTTTAGGTATATTTTATGTATGCAAATCTGCTAATTTATAAGGTAAGAGAATTAAGGAGGATGGTAAAAGGGAGGAAGGAAAAAATATTCATTCCCATCCTGCCCTCGTTTCTGGGGAATCTGTTTCTTAATTATAAGAAAGCAATCTCTTCTCCCAGCTCAGTGTCTTTGTTTTATTGAACCTAAGCTGGTCAGAGCCTTTCATTTTAAACCTAGACTTACCTTTCTAAGTTGCTATAAAAATCCATGCCTTCAACACAAATATAACTACATGGAGAAATAAAGAAAATGGTGGTGGGGGAAGGGACTCCCCATTGGGGCAGGGTTGACACAGGGAAGTAAGGCTTTATTACAGTGCTGAGATCCTCAGTCAGAACAGACAATCTTTCATCTGCAGATGGGAAGAGTCATGTATGTACCCTTAGACCTAGCACAGGGCCACTGAACAGCAGATGCTTTTTGGTTTATCCCCCTTTGACTGAAGCATACCACAGCACCAGCATTTTAAATATGTCAAAAATGTTAGCTTGCACCTGTATGTGTTACTCTTTAGTCTATAGTATATATTTAGTATAATCCAGTGTGCTTCTTTGATGTTTCTTTGTCCTTTATCAACAACGGTGCTTAAGAACGCACACCAGGTATACAAACTGATTCTTTATTCAAGACTTTGTGGTATCTGTGCTGCTCTGATGTTTCCCATGAGAAAACTGCTTTTACAAAAATCACATCTATAGTTAATCGACTCCTGATGAAATGATGCATGAGTCGTTCCGGGAGGAAGAAATGATTCATTTTCTCTGCGATCTCTGTATCGCCGCTACCTTCCGTGAACTCTGTAATTGCCTAAACCCAGCATCTTAATTTCCATTGTCACTAGTCAGGCCTCAGGTTTTACTTTACTTCCACCAATCATGTGGCTCATCACATTCCCTCCACCGGAAAAATCTGATCACAGTTACCATAAGACAAATCAAAAGACGTGATACGCAATGGTATTGTGATTCTACTTATCCTCGAGTAGTATTTTAAGAGCTGAATTGGCTGTGAAAAAATGAAACAGCAGGCTTTATTCATAAATATGTAGTTAGTTTGAGTCAGAAAATGTGATTAAAAGAGTGTATATTATAAGCAAGGGTATTTGATGAAACTCATTTTATTTGGACAGGATTGTTTCCAGGTCTCAGTGTTCACCAGGAAAGCTTAAGATCCTCCATCCCCCATGGACAGAAAACAAACAGAAAGATAGATCCGACTCCCCTGTTAGGAGATGTGTGATGCTGGGGGAAGCAATTGTCAAATTCCAAGATTGGAATTTTAAAGATAGCTTTCTTTTACTTTTGTTAAAAAAGCTCTTGCATGGTTTGGAACCTCAGGAAAACAAAAACAAAAGAAACAAAGTCTTTCACTCCAAGTCTTTTCTTCTACCTATCCAGAAGACTCCATGTTCCACCTCCAGGACTTTCTGTGCTTTCTGCCCTGAGCAGAGAGAGGCTTGAGTGTCTGCCTTGGACAGACCTATGGGATGCTAATGAGCCTGCGCAG
The DNA here is from genome assembly GCF_963924665.1 of Micromys minutus. Taxonomy (NCBI): domain Eukaryota; kingdom Metazoa; phylum Chordata; class Mammalia; order Rodentia; family Muridae; genus Micromys; species Micromys minutus. The sequence goes on from NC_137976.1 coordinate 28,651,634, forward strand.
GGCCTACCGTCCCTGGGAGAATCCAATAAATAGAAATGTCTTCTCAGAGCAGTATCCAGGTGAGTTAATGATGAAAATGAGCAAAGGGTGAGTCTTCGGGGCCAGAGAGAACAAAGTGGGTTAGTGACATACCCGTGGGTTGGTGACATACCCTTTCTGCCGCTATGCACTTTCTCCCGTGACATTTTCACACAGTCACTCACACAGCTGAGTGACATCGCTTTACCGCTGTGTAAACACGGCTCCTCCTTAGCTCAGCTGCACCACAGGGGCAATGACTTAGCTTTTCATCTTCTACAAGTCACTGAGGCTCTGAGATGGCCTTGAGAAAAGACCTAGTATCACTGTTTGAGTGAAAGTAGTTGTTTTCAAATGTTTGGCCTGAAAAACAGAAGATGAATGTCAAAGTACAATTGTAGTGGGCTTTACTTTTTGAAGATTAACATCTTCTTAAATGCACTTCTATTTCTTGCATGGTCTTTCTAAGGGATTAGCATTTAAAGGCTTTTAGTATCCCTTTCCAAGAAAGTTAGCAAGCTGAAAGCACAGAGAATGAAATTCACTGCAGTGTTTACTATCCTGTAATTAGCATGCATGGGTCTTATCTGTAAGTTTTTTCTTAATTTAAATATGTATATTAAAACTTCTATATCATATAGGTCTTGTATTATGTCTAGAAAAGTGTTCCGGTTTTGAAAACTATTAAATGGGGCATTAATTATAACAATATCGGGAGGCCTTCTTACTAAGTTATTTTTACCTAGAAGGAAGTCAGTTTACTAGCCCTGATAATTGTTTCTTGTTCTGCAGTCTTGTGAGCTATTTTATGTGAAGATAAAATATTCATATCCTTTCTCGTGCTCATGATAAGGATATGCAAAGCTATATTAAATAATCCTTATATCACTGCATTAATACTAAGCTGGAGAAGCTCTTAATCACTTCAGTCCTTCAGCACTTGCTAGCAACTTTTACTCCCCTTCTGAAAAGCTATTACTCTCTCTGTGTGGAGAGGTGAATTCTTTAACAAGAGGAGAGGCTCCTGACCAGTAACTTTTCTCCTGTAGGATGACTTCTGTGTGTTTGTAGAGAACTGTAATAATCAAATGAAAAGTAAGTCAGTAACTACTGGACAGATAATAGGAACAGCCCCTGTGTGAGCTTTATGCATGCAAGCAGAGTCTGACCTTGATTTAAATTATAATTTTTGCATAAAATAGATATGAATGAGCATTGTCCGGAACGGATACTCAACATCCCTGGCCACTACTTTAAAAGATGTGGCCATAGTAATTTGCCCAGCAATAGTCATTAGTCTAAGCATATAGCACACCTCTTACTATCCCAAGAAATTTTACCAATAGTGGATCTCACTTCCTGGAATACCCTTCTGGAAAGCCATAAAGTACCCCCATTTCCTCTAGATCTCTACTCAACTGCAATCTCCTGTTCAAGACCTTCCCAACACCAGTGGGTTACCCTTGTGGCCTCCATTGCTATATCATGTCCTGTCACTTGTCCATATTTTCTAAATCGCACATATCTGCTGACCTGCTCTACACTAAATTCATCTGTAATGATCAAGTATTTTCAACCCTGTGTTGCTGAGTGCCTTGAACTCAAATTAAAAAAGTTATTTCAAAAACATGATGACCACAATAACAGGGTCATAGTTCATGGATCTTTTTGTATATTCCTATATGTAGTACTCTGGATTGAACACAGCCCTCACATTTGCTAGATAAGTGTTCTTCTACTAAGCTGCAACCTCAGCATTATTTTTACTTTATCTTGAGACATATTTAAACTATATTGTTGACCTGGGCCTTGCAGTATGATCTAGACTGACCACAAACTCCTAACTTTCCTGTCTAGTAAATTTGATATTATGCTTTTTCAAAAAGTCAAATGAATAAGAGTATCACAAAAATGCTCAATATAAAGCCCCTTCTTTGGCTGAATGTATGTCTCAACAGTTATGAATACTTGTTGTATTCCTAGCACCTGAGACTGTCAGGAATTAAAAATTCCTCCATTTCTGGGGATACAGTACAATATTCTGTTCTCCTTGAGGAGACACATAGAGGTGGCATGCATTCATATGCAGATTTAATTGACTTTTTATTATAATTTATTTCATAGTAAAATTCAGATTAACCAAAGAATCAATGGTACTTGTCATATGACTTTTTATAAGTTGTATAAAATTTCAGAAAGTTCACCACACTATTTTAGTTCACACATAAAGTTCAACATACATATTTCTGTTCAGTAACCAAGAGAAAATATTCTTTAAAGTAATTTATTGTGAAATTTTCATTATTTATTGAATTTACTTATTGCATTTTCACCCTTAATTGCACATTCCCAATTGCTCAAAGAAAAGCAGTATTTTACTTCTCCCTAAAGCTCTAAAAGATGTGCCCATAGTAATTTGACCAGCAATGGTCACTGGTCTCATTGTATTTCTTTCTATCCCACAAAAGTTTATCAGTAGAGGCTCTCATTTCCTTGGACACAGTTATGAAAGGGCACATATTACCCTCATGTCCTCCAGATCTACTAACCCAGGAACTTAATCACATCATCAAATACATTTAAAAATGATAATAACAACAATTATTGGGAAGAAAGATGATCCCTAACTGAATAGGATGGCAAGTTAGCTCCCTGTGAAGTATTTCATATTTATGCCTTCTTCATTCCTCACAAAGGGTCACTTGTGTTTTTTCACATTCTTATTCCACAATTTAATAAGTTCACATTGAGAGAAAGTATGTAAGTTCTCTTAAAATTACCAAATGCACAAGAGGGAAATTGATACTTAAATTTGTGCTATCTCACCAAGAGCTAATTAAGTGATTAATATGCACCAATTCATTTCAGGTGTCCTTTCTCCATAGAATACAGATATGTGACACAGAGAAGTGAGAATTCAGAGGCAAGAGTCCTTCATTGCCCAAATTAAGTGATGATCTGCCTTGGGTCTGAGTTTCTTCTCTTCAGAGTAGCTCTGAAGGAAGAGTAAGCTTTCTACCACAGATAGAGCTTTGTGAATTGGCTGAGAGTCAAGAAAAAAATAAATCTCCTTAACTGTGTCTTGTAAAAGTCTCTAAACATACCCCATAGGAATTGTCCCATTGTGTTGGGACGTGTCACAGATGCTATTAAAATGTCAGCATGAAGCCTAGTCCCAGCCCTCTGGTCCCTAGAAAATGTTAGTAGGTGTGAGGACACTAACCGATGAGGAGGGACCTTGTTCCCTTTCCACAACAGGTATTTCCTGATATCACAATTTCCTTTTTCACCTCAAGAGGAGAAAGCAATCTGCATCCCTGACCCAAATGCAATCTTACCATTCATCACGCTAGCTCTGTATTGACTTCTTCAAGTGAAAATTGCATACTTTAGAGGAACATTATTTTTAGAATCATGTATTAAGAATGCATAACTGACCTCAGGTAGATGTTCAAAGCCTTTGTGAATTAGTAATAGTCCATGAAGTTAATGCGTCTCTGGGCAGAAGTAAATAATTCATGCTTTATTTTAATGGTTCTCATTTTAACATGAATATTCATACTGTATATGAGGAGAAAAAAAAAGAATCCGTTTGAATTGCCTAAGCTCCTAGGAAGTGCACATATGATTAATCTTAGAAAGAGGAACTAAAGCATTAATCTCTTGATTATTTAAAAAATATATTTAGGTTTAAATTTAAATGCAATCATTAGTCTTGTAACTCTAATCTGTCTATCCATCTGTCTGTCAGTAAATGGTGACTTACTAGATAATTGTTATCAGCAATTATTTCTAAAAAAATAAGAAATCTCAGTTATATTTTAAAAAATTACCTACCTACTTAAAATAGTTGTATGTATTAAAATCTCATAGCATTACATGATAATGAACTCTAGAAAAGGCAATTTATGATATAGAAAATTATTTGCATATACCTGGATGCAAACTCAAACAATGTAAATGCTTATACAAACACAAAGCAAGGATCTCACTGGTCACCACTAAAACTTCAGCCTATTAAACAATATTGAACTCTGTTTGTGATTTGGTCACAAATCCATTTAAATTTTAGTTGTCTTAGAATTATATAGATACAGTTGTTTTCTTGCAAGGTACACTTTTTGTAACACTAAGAACATTCATAGCAAACACTAGGCTTCCCAAAACTTGTATCTATGAGTATATTTTTATTTAGTTAAGGTCTTCAAGCAGATCTTGAATGAGATGTGTCTCCATGTGAATTTTTGACTTTTCATAGTGTTCTCCTAAATATCCAATTTATATGGGTCATATAATCTACAGTTCTTTTCTTGTGGATTCTAAAGCTTGTTCATCCTTTTATAAACAACAACAAAAACCCAGGCCAAGAACAACAACCTCCTCCCCTCACCCGCAACACTAACCACCAGCAACAGCAAAAACCAACTTCATGTCATTTTCTACCTAGCTTCTTCAAAATGGTTGGATGGGTAGTCTCAAACACACAATTTAAATGGCATGATAACATAATAGCTTCATAAAACCTTTTCATAATTAAACTTCCATCATTTATTTCAATTCAGAAACTGATGTTATCTTCATTCCAGTTTGATTATTAGTTATTTGAAAGCTCTTTGTCCACTGTTATTTTCATTGTTCATCTTAAAAACAAATAAAACAGAGAACTTTTAAAAGTAGAAGTTAGGGCTCAGCGCATCTGCCACCTGGACCAGCAGTTCTCAAAGGTTTAAAGACTGGTGAGTAGGAGATCTAGGCAGACAGAGAGCAGAGAGATCTCTGCCCAGTGCGCACAGAAAGCTCGCCGCTGCCCTGCCAGATCGAGGGACGAGGAATACAGCATTGGGACCTCTGTTTCTACCTGGCCAATTTGGGGCACAGAACAGGGCAGGGAGCATCTGCCACCTGGACCAGTGGAGATCCAGGGACACAGACCAGATACAAGGGAAAGGCAAGAACATATCACTGACAACAAGGTGGCAAGAGGAAAGAGAAAGAGTATATCCCAAGGAAACCAAGACAATCTAGCAACACCAGAACCCAGCTCTCCCATAACATCAAACATTGGAATGCCAAACAATCCAGAAAAAGAAGACGCAGACCTAAAATCATACCTCAAGGTGCTGATAGAGATCCTTAAACAAGAACAGAAGGAAAAGCAAAAAGAAACAGAAGCTTTTAAAGAAGAAACAAGAAAAACACTCAAAGACCTCAAAGAACTAGAGGAAAACAGAACCAAACAGATGAAGGAATAGAAGAAGGAATTTAAAATGGAAATTGACACAATAAAGAAAACACTAAAAACGATAACCCTAGAGGCAGAACACCTACAAAAGAAATCAGGAGCCACAGAAGCAAATTTTCCAATAGACTACAAGAGATGGAGAGAGAATTTCAGGGGCAGAAGACAACGTTGTAAACATAGACAAAACAGCCAGAGAAGATGCAAAAACCAAAAAGCTCCTAACCCAAAATGTCCAGGAAATCCAGAACACAATGAGAAGACCAAACATAAGGATAATAGGAATAGAAGAGGGAGAAGAATATCAACTAAGAGGCACAGTAAATATATTCAACAAAATTGTAGAAGAAAACTTCCCTACCCTTAAGAATGAGATGACCACGAGCATAAAAGTATCCTTCAGAACGCCAAATAGGTTGGACCAGAAAAGAAATACCTCCCAACACATAATAGTCAAAACACCAAGTGCCCAAAGCAAAGAAAGAATATTAAAAGCAGTAAAGGAAAAAGGTCAGGCAGACCAATCAGAATCACACCTGATTTCTCAACAGAGACTATGAAAGCTAGAAGAGCCTGGACAGACATCATGCAGACCCTGAGAGAGCACAAGTCCCAGCCCAAGCTGCTATACCCAGCAAAACTATCAATCACCATAGATGGAGAGATGAAGATATTTCGAGACAAATCAAAATTTACACAATATCTGACCACAAACCCAGCACTACAACATATTATAGGTGGAAAACCCAATACAATGAGGGGAACAACATGCTACTAAAAACAAGAAAACGCCTAAGCAACAAAACCAAAAGAAGCAAAAGACACAGACACAACTCAACCTACAAAAGCAATAATAGAAGGAAACTGAAACAACTATTTCTTGATATCTATTAACATAAATGGACTCAACTCCCTAATAAAGAGACATAGTCTATCAGACTGGATACATAAACAAAATCCAGCCTTTTGCTGCATACAGGAAACTCATCTCAGAGACAATGACAGACACTATCTCAGAGTAAAAGGGTGGGAAAAAAACTTCCAAGCAAACAGCCCCAAGAAGCAAGTTGGACTGGATATTCTAATATCGAATAAAGTAAATTTCCAACCAAAAGTAACCAAAAAAGATAAGGAAGGACACTTTTTACTCATTACCAGGGAAATCTGTCAGGAGGAACTCTCAATCCATATCATATATGCTCCAAATAAAAAAGCACCCACATTCATAAAAGAAACCCTACTAAAACTCAAAAAATACAGTTCATCACACAATAATAGTGGGATACTTTAATACCCCACTCTCTCCAATGGACAGATCATGGAAACAGAAACTGAACAAGGACACTGTAAAATTAGCAGAGACTTTGAACCAACTAGAAATAATGGAAATCTACAGAACATATCATCCTAAAGCAAAAGAATACACCTTCTTCTCAGCACCCCATGGAACCTTATAGAAAATTGACCACATAATTGAACACAGGACGAGCCTAAATCGATATAAGAAGATTGAAATACTCCCATGCACCCCCTCAGATCACCATGGTGTACGGCTGGTCCTTAACAACAACAAAGACAGCTAAAAGCCCACATACACATGGAAACTAGACAACACTCTGTTAAACGATAGCAGGGTCAAAGAATAAATAAAGAAAGAAATTAAGGATTGTCTAGAATTCAATGAAAATGAAAACACAACATACCCAAACCTATGGGATGATATGAAAGCAGTAGTGAGAGGAAAACTCATAGCCCTATGTGCTTCCAAAAAGTAACTGGAGAGAGCATACATCAGCAACATGACAGCACAGCTAAAAGCCCTAGAACAAAAGGAAGCAGATACACCCAAGAAGAGTATACTGCAAGAAATAATCAAAATTAGGGAAGAAATAGATGAAATAGAAACAAAAAGAGCCATTGAAAAAATCAACAAAACAACGAGCTGGTTTTTTGAGAAAATCACCAAGATTGATAAAGCCCTAGCCAGACTAATTAGATGGCAAAGAGAGAGTATACAAATTAACAAAATCAGAAAGGAAAGTGGAGACATAACAACTGAAACTGAGGAAATTCAAGAAATCATCAGATCCTACTACAAAAGCCTATAGTCCACAAAGTTGGAAAATCTGTAGGAAATGGATGAATTCCTAGACAGATACAAGATCCCAAAGTTAAACCAGGACCAGGTAAACCATCTAAATAATCACACAACAACTAAAGAAATAGAAGAAGTCATCAAAAGCCTCCCAACCAAAAAAGCCCAGGTCCAGACTGATTCAGTGAAGAATTTTATTAAACATTTATTGGGGACATAACACCAATACTCTCCAAACTATTCCACAAGATAGAATCAGATGGAATAATACCTAACTCATTTTTTGAGGCTACAATAACCCTCGTTCCTAAACCATACAAAGACCCTACAAGGAAAGAAAACTTCAGACCAATCTCACTTATGAACATTGATGCAAAAATACTCAACAAAATCCTTGAAACTGAATCCCAGAACACATCAAAACAATCATTCACCATGACCAATTAAGCTTCATTCCTGGGATGCAGGGATGGTTTAATATAAGGATATCCATCAATGTAAACCACCATATAAACAAACTCAAAGAACAAAATCACATGGTAATCTCACTAGATGCTGAGAAAGCATTTGACAAAATTCAACACCCGTTCATGTTAAAAGTCCTGGAAAAAAAAACAGGAATCCAAGGTCCATACTTAAACATAATAAAAGCAATATACCTCAAACCAACAGCCTACATCAAACTTAACAGTGGGAAACTTGAAGCAATCCCACTAAAATCAGGGACTGGACAAGGCTGCCCATTCTCCCCCTACCTATTCAACATAGTACTGGAAGTCCTGGCTGGATCAATTAGACAGCAAAATGAGATTAGGGGGATACAAATCAGAAAGAAAGAGGTAAAAACATCACTCTTTGCAGAAGACATGATAGTGTACTTCAGTGACCCCAAAAATTCCAGCAGAGATCTCCTACAGCTGATAAACAAGTTCAGCAACGTGGCTGGATACAAAATTAACTCAAGCAAATCAGTAGCTTTTCTATACTCATAGGACAAACATGTGGAGAAAAAAATTAGGGAAAAGGTACCATTCACAATTGTCACAAAAACTATGAAATACCTTGGTGTGACTCTAACTAAGCAAGTGAAGGATCTGTATGACAAAAACTTCAAACCTCTAAAGAAGGAAATCGAGAAAGATCTCAGAAAATGGAAAGATCTCCCATGCTCATGTATTGGAAGGATTAACATTTTAAAAATGGCCATCCTACCAAAAGAAATCTACATATTCAATGCAATCCCCATCAAAATTCCAACCCAGTTCTTCATTGAGTTGGAAAGATCAATGTGCAATTTCATCTGGAATAACAAAAGATCTAGAATAGCGAAATCCATCCTCAACAACAAGAAAACATCTGTGGGAATCACTATCCCTGACCTCAAGCTATACTCCAAGGCAATTGTGCTGAAAAGTGCATGGTACTGGTAACAAAATAGGCATGTGGATCAATGGAATAGAATAGAAGATCCAGAAATGAGCCCTCATGTATATGGTCACCTGATTTTTGACAAAGGAGTCGTAAGCATTCAATGGAAAAAGGACAGCCTATTCAACAAATGGTGCTGGTCCAACTGGTACTTAGCATGCAAAAGAATGAAAATAGACCCTTTCTTATCTCCTTGTACAAAGCTCATGTGTAAGTGGATCAAGGATCTCCACATTAAACCAGATACACTGAAACTATTAGATGAGAAAGTAGGGAAAACCTTAGGACACGTAGGCACAAGAGAAAATTTTCTGAACAAAACACCAATGACTCAAGCTCTAAGGTCAAAGATTAACAAATGGGACTTAATGAGATTGCAAAGTTTCTGTAAGGCTAAGGACATTGTCAAGAAAACAAAATGGCAGCCAACAGAATGGGAAAAGATCTTTACCAACTCCACATTAGATAGAGGCCTAATGTCCAAGGTATACAAAGAACTCAAAAAGCTAGACACCAGAGAATCAAACAACCCTATTAAAAAATGGGGTACAGAGCTAAACAAAAGGTTCTCAATTGAGGAATATTGAATGGCTGAGAAACATCTAAGGAAGTGCTCAACTTCCTTAGCCATCAGGGAAATGCAAATCAAAACAACCCTGAGATTCCACCTCACACCAGTTAGATTGGCCAAGATCCAAAACTCAGATGACAGCAGATGCTGGTGAGGTTGTGGAGAAAGAGGAACATTTCTCCACTGTTGGTGGGGTTTTAAACTGATACAACCACTCTGGAAATCAGTCTGGCGATACCTCAAAAAATTGGACATAGTACTACCTGAAGACCCAGCTATTCTACTTCTGGGCATATACCCCAGAGACACTTTAATATACAACAAAGATACATGCACCACAATGTTCGTAGCAGCTCTATTTATAATATCCAGAAGCTGGAAAGGACCCAGGTGTCCTTCAGTAGATGAATGGATACAAAAATTGTGGTACATTTACACAATGGAATACTTCTCAGCCACCAGAAACAATGACTTCACCAAATTCCTAAGAAAATGGCTGCCTCTAGAGAATATCATCCTGAGTGAGATAACCCAGTCACAAAAGAACAGACATAATATGCATTCACTGATAGTGGGATGCTAACCCCAGAGGCTTGGACTGCCCCAGAAACAACTCACAGACTGTGTGAAGTTCAAGAAAAAAAGAAAAGAAATGGAAAGAAAACAAACAAACCAAAAAAAAAAAGTCATGCTCAATCCTTACACACCAAGAACACATTGACAATTTCCGGGTTACACCCTATTTTACATGTACTTTTTGCTCATTGAAAAAAAAAAAGCCAAGCACTGACACAATTGTATTTGTATACATTTATGCAAAAATGTTTAAATTTTTTAATCTTTTTTTAAATAAAGTCTAAAAAAAATAGAAGTTATTGTGTTGCTAACTCGTCTTCTTGTTGGTTATTACTGGCTTGTCATGAATTATCTAAATATGTGCATGATCTAAATAAATGTTAACTAAAATGGCAGTGAATACTTTTATTTAGGCTAGGCTATCCTTAAGTAAAACTAAACAAAACATGGTTGTTTTGAACTTTATTCTCTTAAAGATAATATTAGAAGGGTATAATTTCTTTTTGTCTAATAGCAGAATTACTCTGCAAAATTCATTCATCCTGTAGAGTAAGAGATATTTTGAATTTTCTAAAATTAAACAAAGAAATCACTTTATCAAGCAAAGCACTGTGGTGACCTTCTGTTAGGACCATCTGAATATACTATTTGTATTAAGAAGCAACCATCTAAAACTAATCTCAACATCTACTCATTAGAGCAAAGAATGTTTGTGCTCTTTTACATTTCCCATTGAAACTTATTTCAGAGAAACTTCTTGAAACATAAAAATCAGCAGAGACTGAAAGGGAGGCTGGAGAACCCAACATAGCTTCCTGCTCCTTCCATTTTCATCTACAGGATATCTGTGCATTGAGAAAAAATATCTTCTTGTCACATATATAATTCTTTGTTTTATTTAGTTTACATACATTTCGTTATAGAATATATAATAAAAATAACATTCTAAGATCTTCTTTTCATCTGGAGTATTTTGTAAAACAAGGTGCTTAGACATGTTTAATTGGCAGCATGTATGTCCTTGGGCATCAGTGGGTGCCTGATTCAACATACTGCGTTCTTAGTATATTTCTAAGTGCATACTCCTCACTAAAAGTATGAGAAGAAAAAATACCTGCAGATTCAGAACTTGTTGAATAGGACATGCATTGAATAAAGAGTCATGTGCATGTGTGTTACTTATTCAGGATTTAATAAACCAGAAAAAAAGTAGACCAGACATGGCAAAGACATACTGACCATTTTCTGTGTCTACATAAATACACCTTCATGGTTCACTGAAACTTTTTTTCTACCCATATGAGAAGCATACACTATATGGTTTGTAAAGATATATTTCACCAGTGAAAAAAATAGAGAATTAAGAAGCAAGTTTAAACTTACATATACTCTTTACATTTTCTTGTAAAGTTTTAGCATTAAGATATGTCATATCTGAGTACTGGACATGACACACATCTCGAGGTCTATCTCTCCACTTCTAGTCCTTCAGTTATCTTTCCACCACTGAGTAATTTGGATGCTTTGCTTTCTCAAAAATAAATCATGTTTTATAAATAACTCAGAGCTTGACCAAGAATGATGAGAAAGTCCTTATTTTCCATCAAGGAAGCTTTGTTTCATTTCTTTTTTCACCCTGGTCACTGGCCTGAGGTTTGGAAAAATGAGGTGCTATTCTTTTATTCTTTTGTATTTGATGTTCTTGAAAAAAATCTAATAGAAAACTTTTAAGATGGGAAAAAGAAATAAAACATCTAAATACATCAAGTGTCTAGATATATATATATGGTTTTGGTCTTATTGTACTCCTGTAGTTTATGGAAATCAGATGTGGTATGTATAAATGTAGTAGCTTCTCATTAGAATATTTACAGTAGAACCCATATAATCAAACAATTTAAGCATTAGATGACCTTTAAGCTGAATAACGAGAAAAGGAAGGTGAGTAATTTTTTTTGCTATAGTCTATTAACAAGTCAATTTTGCAAAAGTGACCATTTTTTCAGACAAAGAGTTTCTATTATACTCCAGGACTATCTTTTTGCTGATCTTCCTGCCCCAATTTGGAACTTCTGGGATTATAGGCACAGACAACATGCAGTGTGTACTTTTTCTGACTTATTTTGAAGAAAATATAAGATGCTTACTTGCACAAATCATTTCTGTGGAACAATTCATGTAGGGGAACTATTAATTTATTGTTACCAAGAATCATTGCTCTCTTAGGGAAAAGTTATATTGAACCAGATTCTACTTGATATTATAGAGTAAAGGTTTCTAAATTAAATTTTTCCATTGATTTATCTTCTGGGCTTAAAGTAAAACAATGTCATCGACAATGTCAAGCTCCACGGTGTTGGGGATTCTCCTAAACTTGTAAATTCTTGTGTCTAGACTGGACTTTCACATGTGGATCATTTGTAACAAATATTCATTATATGGTTGATTTTCTAAAGCCAAATTATATTTAAAAAAATCAAACAATGAGAAATTAGTTGCTGAAATTGACAAATATCTCTTTCTGCTTTGGACACAGTGATTTTACGTGGACTCGTACATATGTACTAAAATGTGTCTTGGCATCGGGCATCCCTTACTTCCTTCAGTTAATGAAAGTCAACTACCTTATAGTGCTTTGACCTTAAAAGTATGCACTTCCTCCACACTGTGATTTTGTATTTCAAACATTCTGCTTAGATTAATATACATTTTAAATTGCTTTTCAGGAAAAGCACCTGCATAGATCTTATTTTGTTGTTGTTTGTCAATATTATAGATTCCCAGTATGGTATCTTTGTTATTGGCCCTGCTTCTGTCTTTATTTGTTTCATTGCCTGAAGGTCTATTAGGTAACCTTTTAAAGACTCAGCTCTAAATCTACTTTGCTCTAAAGGCTGATCATCATTTCTTCAAATATATCAAAATTTTAAAAAAATATCTCTAAAAGCAATCCAAAACCTTGATTATCATTTAAGCGTACCCCATTAATTGAATTATATAATACCTCATCTATGTGACTTTAATCTATCACAGACTCTGATAGCTAAATATTTATAGAATAAATAACTTAAAATAGAAACAGGAAACAAATTATATCTAATATGTTAATATGAAACAAAAAATGTCTGATAAAACTAACATGAATGATTTCTCACAGTTACAGACTGTTCATCTGGTAATGTATGCAATGAAATATAGTATGTATAGTAAAATCCCTTCTTTCATTGCCTGTTTGTGAATTCCATGTTCTAGACATGTTGCTTTTGAATACTGAGAAGCTGGGACCTATTTAACTCTTCCAAATAAAATTTCCAGTATTTTCTCTGTGACAATTTTAATACCATAGCAATATGGAAAAAAATCTATGATTTTAATTTTTCACCTCAAGTTATTATCAAAGTAGTTGTTCACAGATTTATAGCTTATACATGAGGAAATAAAATACTCAATTAAAAAAGCAAAGGTATTTCTTGAGTGATTTTTTAACGTTTTAAAACATAAATGCAAAAAGGACACATGTACAAATGCACATACAGACATAGACACACAGATAGGGTAAGGGGAGAGGAGATGGAAAGAGGGAGGAAGAAAGGGAGATTAAACAACTTATCTGAATGCCCATTTCAGTCAAATGGATTGATCTGTAAAAATATGAATATTGTAATAAATATGAATAAATAGGAATAATGAATACAGCATTAGTTGCTATTACCATTCCCCTCTCGATACAGACTTCTTAAAGTTGCCTGATGCCATAATGATAAATTGCTAGCTTGCTGAGTGTTGCTGATTATAAATGATCACATGGAGAACATGGTTCAATATTATTTCTTTATCACAAATATGATAAAGTTTACTCTGTACATGCACTATGAGTAGGGTTAGCTATGGGCATTCTCCTATTATATTGGCCATTCTTTGGTAGCCCAAGATGTAATTGTTCATGAAATATTCTCTCCTATAGAATTCTCTCCTACATATATATGTAGATGGACAGTTAAAATCTACATGTGATGCTGTATTGCTCAATTAATGTAAATTTGCTTGCACATCTTCACAAAACTAGTGAGTGAAGTTATAAGAGGCCAGGCCCAGTAATTTGAAGGCAGAGAGAAGCAAAGAAAAATAGTTCTTAAAACTTTTGATACTATAAAATATGTTCCATTGAGACTTTCTTATCTGGCAATCATTCTAGAATGCAACCTGTAATATTCTTCCTGTTATGCTACAATTTTTTTAGACCCAGAATTTCAACACACATTTCATGACTGAATTATGAAATACTCACCCATTATCGCTATGGCAAAGAATCAATAGGACTGACAACAACTGGAATTTACAGTGCACCTGATAATTTGAGATCCCTGTGGGAAAAAAATTGTATTTACCCATATTTGTCCTCGTGTGTATTTGTGTCGGTGTGTAAAGTGTGTGCATGAATATGCACATGTATGAAGTTATGTGTCTACCATTGTGTATTTAAGTCCAGGGATAACATTTGTTATCTTTTGCGATCATAGCCTGCCTTATTTTTGGGACATGCTCTGACACAGACTCTGGAGCTCACTGTTTGACTCAACCACCTGTTTTCAGAGACCTCCCTGTCTCCAATTCATGAAAGTTAGGCTCTCAGGCAAAGGACACCTTACTCTATTCTCGGTGTGGAGGAGGGATTTGAATTCATGCCCTTCTGCCTACATAGCAATCAGTTTCCCACAGAGTCCTATTTCAGACTTCAGTATGTGTCATTTCAATAAGAAATTTATGTCAAAATTCAAATAGGTTCATGGATGTAGATTTTTGAAAGGATATGACTAAATTGATGCTTTTGAATAAAACTGAATTTACCAAAACTACTAATAGTATTGTATAAATGCCAAACCTTTTGAGACAAAAGGTTTTTGACTGCATAGCTAGAAGCCAGCATTTCATAGTTTTATGTTAATATAGATTAATTTTAATTTTATGTTTATATATTCAATACAGAGAAATATGTAGATTTATTTTTTACAAAAATGTCCAAATATTTTATGAAAATCATTACTACCTTTAACAACATGTTGTCGTTGTACTTGTGCAGAATAGTGAATCTGCATTAGCAGAATATTTTTCAAACCATGTATGAGATTTTGGATTAATGTAATTGCTTTAAAATTTGCTAGCTTAGAGGTAAAGCACAAGTGATGGACCAACTTGATCCTAAGTCTGTAGAACAGTTATACTTGATACAGGAAAGTTATGCTCCATTTTAGAGCACAATAGGACCAGTAAATCGACATTCAAATGGGAGTAATTCATAAGCTCTACATAACTCTTGTTGTTTAATCAAATATTTTATTCCATTTTTAAAAAGTATTTTAGTTTTTGTCTTCAACTAGAAACACAATATACTTTTCCCTGCATGAGTTTCAGAATAATCTTAGGCAAAAACTTAAAAAAAAATCAATATTATCATCAATATTATCTGATTAAAAATGTTTCATTCTGGGCCAGGCTGTCCAGGGAATCAGACAGGGTAACTGCAGATATTCACCTTTTCCTCTTTTCCTGCAAGCCTATGAGCGTTCGAGCTAAGTTTCACATGCATAGTGCTATCTCAGCCTTTTAGCAGACTACCTGCTAAACCCTTTTTCTATTTTCTGACCCATTTCCGGAAGACTAAGAAGATCTTGGTGGAAGAGGCTCTTTTTCTTACTCCAGTAAACCTCTGTGAACCCACATCCTAGCTCATCTCCATTCCTAAATCCCAGCTGCCTCAACCCAGAAAGACATTTAACCTGGATCCTCTACTTGCCACAGGAAGAGGGATCCAGAATTCACGATCAGAAAACATACAGCCACAACACTTTCTTAAGAACAAGGCAAGGCATCCATGGGAGAAGAGGCCTTTGGTCCAGTGAAAGTATGTTTTCCCAGTGTAGGGGAATGCCAAAGCACTGAAGTAGAGAGGGTGGTTGGGAGAGGGTGCATCTTCATTGGAAGTATGTGGAGGGGAATTGGGAATGGGAGTGGGGAGAAAGGGGATAACATTTAAAATGTAAATACAGAGAATATCAAAATAAAAAAAAAGAGAGAGAGAGAAAGGCATACACACACACACACACACACAGAGAGAGAGAGAGAGAGAGAGAGAAGAGAGAGAGAGAGAGAGAGAGAGAGAGAGAGAGAGAGAGAGAGAGAGAGAGAGAGAGAGAGAGAGAGAGAGAGAGAGAGAGAGAACAAGCCAGGGAAAAGATACAAGAAAAAACCACACACTCAAAAAAGACAAAACCAGATATTGGCACCTAGAATATCAATTTTTGCAATCTTGAAGTCTAGACACCTGCAGAAAAACACAATCAATAACAGTCAGGACAATATGTGAACAGTAACACCTAGGAAACCTGCAACAGTGATCCCTGAGAAATGTAACATAGCTGAAGCACAGGGCAAGGACCATAAAATAGCCTTTGTGGAAAACACAGTCCTGGGACCTTTGATAAAATAAGACTGGCCAGAACAATTATTGATTTCAGTTTTTGTTTTTTAAGGAATTCCTGGGTGTGGAAATGTGTGGTCCTCTGTGTTTATAGCTGTTTCTTGTGCCTCTTCTAGAATTTTTGCTTTCTGTTTGTTTCTTTTGTCCACTCTAATGTGTTAGTTTTGATTTATCTTGTATTATTTTATTTTATTTATTGTTATTTCTTAGAAAGATGTTTGTTGTCTAAGGAGACCCCGAAATACAGTGGATCCAGAAGGAAAGAAGATGTGAGTGGAGAGTGGGAGGAGTAAAGGGTGGGACGTTGTAATAAGGGATATATAAGAATAGCGTCTATTTCAAGGAAAGTGAAAAATTGTTCCGCAGTGACCAGAAACCTCAGATGGTTGCTGTTGGGTATGTAAGCCATTTATTTATTTCTCTTTGTATTTAGTCTATGTACTTTTAGAGACTGTATTTTGGAACCCCAATAAAATTGAGGCAAATCAGATTTGTTTATAAGAAGCACAGAATGCTGTTGCTCAGCACTGCTGTGTCTTTGAAACTTGAATAAAGGAAAGAGCATCCTTAAAATCAACACAGACAAGATGATCACGTGGAGCAAGAAAGGACCTGCCAACATTTCTGCTACATTGTTCTTATTCTTTAGAGGAAAAAAAAAAAAACATGAAACTCAGTGTCCAATCGATTCTTACTGAGTTGTGCTTGAAATGGGAAGCAGGGGAAAGTGTTTAATTCATTAAGCTACCTTTGTGAGGTTAGAAAGGAAACTGATTGTGGCTTATTAGTAGCTTCCTATAAACATTCGAGAGTTCAGCTTCCTGAAAGCAATTGGTATCAGTGGGATCCATAACTAATGGGTGTCACTGGAGCTTTTAATTCTCATTATGCAGTTTAATCATTATGGGTTATTTGTTATAATTCTTATTGATGAGTATCTTTAAGCTTGGCTGCCTCAAGAACTTGTGTATTGAATTGTTTTACTGTACCTTAGGCCAATTTAGTTATCTGCTTTGATATTCACACAGAAATAAAAATTTGCAACCCGTTCATACCACCACTGTCCCTGTGATTCCTTTGGAACCAACAGAGTGCATGCAAGCTTGGTGACCATGTTTCATTAAAAGAAAGTGTAATCAGTAATTTCTTCAGGCTAACTTGTGAGTGAAGCATGAAGCCTTTAGTTGTGTTGTTGCATAAGATTTAATCAGAATGGTTTTTGTCTGAGGCTTGTCTGTTGGCATTTTGATTGCCATATAGGAAAGTGAATTGTACAAGGAGCAAATCTTCATAATTGACATACTTATGGCCAACCTGGTCTCCTTGCTTTGTAATAACAACTTTGACTTAGAGCGAAAATCTGTATAATAGCATGCAAAACTTGAATTACAGTAACATCTTTTCTTTTAAGATTTATTCTTTTAATATATAAGAGTACACTGTAGCTGTCTTCAGACACACCAGAAGAGGGCATCAGATCTCATTTTTAGCCACTATATAGTTTCTGGGATTTGAACTCAGGATCTCTATAAGAACAGTCAGTGTTGTTAATCACTGAGCCATCTTTCCAGCCCTTATAGGAACATCTTGATTATAACAATATTCAGCGTGAAATGAAAAGGGTCAGTCAGAATTAACTTCTCCAATCTCATGATTCTTCCTACTTTGAATTTGGTCTCTTTGCTTCTTTATTTCACAGTTAGGTTGTCCTGTCTCCCTCAAGCTACCAGAATCTTTCTGTAGACTTAATTACTTATGAGAGTGGCCATGCCCTGAGCCTCTGTTACCTGTGTATCACTCTTGTTCTGAATTTAATTCCTTTCAATAGCACTTTTTAATTATTATGAATTGTTTATTAATTTTACATTTATCTGTAAAACATATATATGCCGTTACCAGTTATATGTCAACACACATATAAATTCATTATCTTTTTAACAAAATTTACAGATTATGAATGTATACTTCTAAGCAATTAGCTAAGATAAACTATATACTGAAAATTCCAAATTTAAATTTATCTGCTTAATAATATAAAATACTAATAAAAGTCTGAAAATATATTATGAAGATTCAAATATATGCATATTTTCTTTCACTATGTATTTGTAAACACATATATATCAATATGTGTACTTCAATTAAATATTACAAGTACTATTTTAACGTATTTTAAAGGTTTAGATGGCCTTACCAATATTATCTAGGACAGTCTTATGGTACCTTCTTTCATCTTTTTGAAGTCAGCTTGAGAATATCAATGGTTCAAATGTAAAAGTAATGAATTTATTATGTTTGCATGTAGACAATGTAGTTTACTGTTTCTGTTCCTATACAATGACAGTTATTGCCTTCGTGGAGAAAGCAGAAATGCCCTGGAATGGAAGAAAACACTCAATTTGGAAATTACTAGATGGTGTCAAATGACAGACGCACTAATTACCTCTGTATTTCCCAGACACTTTGTTCTCACTAGTGCTCTTTTTGCTCTTTCTTTACTCTTGTTCTCTTCCTTCTACAGAGTTGATAAGAAGGTACACTATGTTGTCACCTTTGAATGAAATCGTATGGTCCTATTTAGTACCTAAGCTAGACCAGGGTAGATCACATGTAATAAAGTTTGCCCCCCTCCACTGAAACTTACTGAGTCACAATCTTTGTTTACCGGATTATAAGGAAAGGTTCTCTTTTTTCTGCCAAGGAGCCATTATAGCTGACCATGATCATAATATCTTTTCTGATGTTTCTGAAACTAGAGGTCCTGTTACTTCTAGATTCCCCATCAGTCATATTATAAATGTTATCTCCCAATGCAGCACTTCCTTAGACCTGATGGTCTACTCCTCCAGAGAAGTGCATATGAAGACTTATATCATGTCATCCTTTCTAGGAACTAGTATTTTAAAATTTAACAGATGATCATGATCATGTTAGGTGCAATGACTATGACATGTTCAGTTTTGGACCACTGAATCATGAATAAACCCAAAGCAATTGAATTCTCAAAAATCACAGAATTCTTCTGAAGACCAAATCAAACTGTGTGTGTACATGTGTGTGTGGGGGGTTGTGTGTGTGTGTAAAGGTCATGAAAAAAACTGAGTTTTTAGATAACACTAATTATTTCTATCATTAAAATAACATATAGAAAAAAGGAAATATTCTGGTCTTTGTGAGTATAAACTCTATCCCTGTATGAAAACACAGAATTACTCCTAACATGTGAGGATAAGTCAGTATTCTTCTCTTGGAATGACTTTTTTTATTTCCAAAACTAAAATGAAACCAAATGCCTGTATTTTGTGAATTCATATATGGGTTGAATGAGATCATAAATGGATGGTATGTTTCTTAAAATCATTAGATAGTATTTGATAATTAAGATAAAATGCCCTCTGTGCTAAAACAAGTCCAACATGAAGAAAACAAAACCATAACTCTGATCACAGTCAGCATTTAGTAAGTGTTCATTCAGATGAAGGCACTGTGTAGACTTTTCATATACATTCAGCTATCATATACCAAGGAAATATATATTACATATCACTTTTATTTACTTTTCCTGGAAGGACATGAATAAATATCTATTCAGCATGTACAAAGAATATACATAACAGGTCTGAAACACAATTCCAACAAAGGCAACTTAGCAAGCCAGCAAGCCAATGAGTTCCTCATTTACAAGCACATGTCAGGGTTACTTCCAAGAGGACACATGAGCTCCCTCACATAAACTTCATGATTGTAAAGTTTCACACTCTATTGGATGGCTGTATCATAGACAATAAACCATAGAAAACTACTTTTAGTTTGCTACCAATTGTCTATACTTAGTGTCTCAAAAGACTATTTGTATTTTGGAGTGGGCAACAGAGAACAATGACGAGAAGGAAGCGTGACCTCCCCCACATCTTCCACTACAGAAAGTCAAGAACTTGATTGCTAATACCACAATGGTAGACTGAGCTCAATTTGTTGCTATAGTTACAGACCTCAGGCAATCTATACTCCAAGGTAGCAATGGAGTGAACATGTTGTGCCTGAAAAAAAAAAGTACCATTCTAGACAAACTCCATTTACATTTCTGTGTAACTTATTGAATTTGATGGCATTATCCTATTTAATGATGCTAAGACTATAACTTTCAGAGATTACGCTGTTTGCTCAAGTTTTTAAGGAAAAGCTTAGAGTGCAATTATTTTGGTCTTTGACTTTTCTCTTAACTCTTCAAATAAAAGAATGAGTGCTTCACACACACACACACACACACACACACACACACACACACATGGGGGGGCGGTGATAATTTTAAAGGGTTCTCTTTTAAAATAATTTTTGAAAGGATTTGGAAGCTTGGTGACAATTTGAAGTACTTGAGACAGTAGGAAGAGGCAGACAAGCTGTAGATTTAGGCATTATCCAAGAAGCAGAGGAGGAGGAGAAAAAAATGGAAGAAAAACTCATTCATTTTTGAGCTAAGGTATACATTCTCAACAATGGGAGTAAGAATCATCTGTATGTCAAAAACAGAAGTGATAATGGAGAAAGCATAAAAAAGGTGAAGAGTCAGAATAGCATGATTACCCTTTTGAGCAATAGCCGAGTAACAAAGAAAAAAAAGACAAGGGAAACCTTTTAGTTAGAACTGAGAAAAGTCACAGGCTTAACACTGCTGAGGAAGTTTTGTTAAGTTCATTTGGGAGAAGAGCTTGTAGAAAGACTAGTACATTACATCAAACCAAAGATTATGACAGGCCAGAAAAACAATTCCACCAAAGGCCAATTTCAAGGGCCAATTAGTGTATTGAGCTTTTTGACAAGTACAAGGTAGGGTTTCTTTCAAGAGAACGTATGATTTCCCAGAGTGGTAATTATTCATCTCATCTCCCTCATTTCTTCAAGTAAGTCAGATTTACTATCTCCCAGCCTTCTCTCTAGCTAGATGGCAGGTCCTGCTAGATTAACTCTTACTGTTAAATTTCTAATGTCCTGAGCCAGTCAGAATGTTATGTATTTGCCCAGAACCTAGGGTAGAATGCAAATTTCAGTTTGGACCAGAAAGAATTAGCTTTCTCTTAATCCTTAAAGGTCTCAACAATGTCCTCAGGTCCATGCCCAGCTAGATATGAGGCGTGGGTTTGTCCTCAAAATTCTCTGTCTGCTAATCTGAATAACAAAGATAATGTTAAGATAGAACATAGCTATGTTTCAGGAAATATCTACTTATCATGTGTCAATTGACTTTTGTCATAAAACTAACAATGGGCAATAAAACTATATTTGTTTTACATGTCTATTTTATGTCTATATATATATATATATATATATATATATATATGTATGTATGTATTACATATAAAGAGTTGGGTCAATCTCCAATAACACAGAAAAGAAAAAGGAAGAAAGGAAGAAAGATGGAAAGAAAGAAAGAAAGAAAGAAAGAAAGAAAGAAAGAAAGAAAGAAAGGAAGGAAGGAAGGAAAGGAAAGAAAAGGAAGGAAGGAAGTAAAAAGGAACAAGAAAAGAATCCTTAGAGAAAATAACTATATACCATAAAGAAGAAATTTTTGAAATGTTGACATGTTGTTAATATACTGTTCAATTGTGCTATAACAAACTCTTCAACAAAATTTGGATTTGTGCTCCTCCGTCCGCGCCCGCCTGAGCCTGTTCGAGTCGACTGACCAGAGTCCGCGAATCGTCTGCTCCGGAACTCCCCGACCCCAGCTTTCTGACCTGAGAAAATACTTAGGAATCATGTCTCTGCATCAGTTTCTGCTAGAGCCAATCAACTGCCATGCCTGGAACAGGGATCGTACCCAGATCGCCCTGAGCCCCAATAATCATGAGGTGCACATCTACAAGAAGAATGGGGGTCAGTGGACAAAAGCTCATGAGCTGAAGGAACATAACGGACACAGGTATTGTCTGGGCTCCTAAGAGTGACCGTATTGTCACTTGTGGGGCAGACCACAACGCCTATGTCTGGAGTCAGAAAGATGGCATTTGGAAGCCCACCCTTGTGATCCT
Source organism: Micromys minutus (assembly GCF_963924665.1). Taxonomy (NCBI): domain Eukaryota; kingdom Metazoa; phylum Chordata; class Mammalia; order Rodentia; family Muridae; genus Micromys; species Micromys minutus. Next base: position 28,674,068 of record NC_137976.1, read on the forward strand.
GAGGATTAACCGTGCAGCCACTTTTGTGAAGTGGTCCCCACTTGAGAACAAGATTGCTGTGGGGAGCGGATCCCGGCTCATCTCTGTTTGTTACTTTGAGTCTGAAAATGACTGGTGGGTGAGCAATCACGTTAAGAAGCCGATCCGCTCCACATTTCTCAGCTTGGACTGGCATCCCAACAATGTTTTGCTGGCTGCAGGCTCTTGTGACTTCAAATGCAGAGTGTTTTCTGCCTATATCAAAGAGGTGGATGAGAAGCCAGCCAGCACACCCTGGGGTAGCAAGATGCCTTTTGGTCAGCTGATGTCTGAGTTTGGTGGCAGTGGCACCCGCGGCTGGGTGTATGGGGTCAGCTTCTCTGCCAGTGGGAGCCACCTGGCCTGGGTCAGCCATGACAGCACGGTGTCTGTCGCTGACGCCTCATAAAGTGTGCAGGTTTCAACTCTGAGAACGGAGTTCCTGCCGCTGCTCAGTGTGTCATTTGTCTCAGAGAACAGCGTTGTGGCTGCCGGCCATGACTGCTGCCCGATGCCCTTTAACTACGATGACTGTGGCTGTTTGACCTTTGCGTCCAAACTAGACGTCCCAAAACAGAGCATCCAGTGTAACATGTCTGCTTCCGTAACATGGACAAAAGGGCCACTGCTGAGAACCGCAACACAGCCTTGGAAACACTGCACCAGAACAGCATCACTCAAGTGTCTATTTATGAAGTGGACAAGCAAGTCTCACGCAGGTTTTGCACTACTGGCATTGATGGAGCCATGACCATTTGGGATTTCAAGGGTCTCCGGATAATGTGAAGCCGCGTGAGCCTCTGCCATCAGCATTGAGGAACGGGACCGAGCACCCTCTGCTGTTCCCATGGTGGTGAGGATTGCTGGCCCAAGGAAACACTGTCACACTGAAGCAACTAGCGTGTGTTTGTGTGGATGTCGTGGGTGACGTGTGGGATTTAGAGACCGCAGTGGTTGGTTTTGCTTTTTCTTTCATTTCGTTTTGTTTTGATTTTGCTCTCTTTCCATTTTGACCAAAGCTTCTCGTTAAGTAGTTTATTATGGAAGATTGTCACACTAACTTAAAGGGGAAGGGACGTGTGCACATTGTGTGCTAAAAAAAAAAAAAAAAAAAAACAATTAAAGAAAAATATCAAGTGAAAAAAAATTGGATTTGTTCAGAAAATATTTAAAGTAATTTGAAGGTATTACTCTTGCTTTTCAGCTACATGTCAAGTAGTATTCCAATTCTTCACATTTTGCTCAGTGTTGAGACTGCTATGCTTGCAGTCCGGATGCTCCTGAGAACAAGAACTCGCTACAAGTTGTTTTAAATTTTCATCATAAGGCAGTTTCTAATGAGAGACTGTTGACTGCCTTCACTGCTTATAGCGTTTGGTTTTGTTTCATGCCTATATGTAAGGATTTCTAAAACTTGCTCAGAGAGTATTTATTGGAATAAATTTAAGAAGGGGTTTAGATACAGTCTAACTAGAAAAGGCTAGAAGATAGAAGTTCTTCAAAGCTAAAGTCAGAATAACATGGGCATTTTCTAAGCCTTCAACCACTCCTTTGTGCACTGTAGCTCACCCATTCCATGTCCAACTTATGACTAGGGAATGTAGTCACTGGGCATCATGCTAAATGTATGATTATTTATAGCAATCCATTCAAGTAAAACGAGGAGGCCAGAAGAGAAGTAGGCAAGGCAGAATTGCATTAAATCCCTTTGTTTTTTCCTTAGGGTTACCTGTGACTTTTCTGTTCTGTACATACTGCCTCCAGCTCCTCATGAGAACATCAGGCATGAGTTGTATAACTTGGTGATTTTGAGTTTATCTTTCATTTAAAAATGCATATAAACCAGAAACATATATGGTGTGCTTTCTCATACATCTTTTACTTATTTTTCAACAATCGTCTTTTTTTTTTTGAATTCCAACTACTTCCCACATTATTAATGTACTTCTTGTTCTTTTGTTCTAATAATTCTAGGTACATTTGAATATATTGTCTACTATAGATTTCCTAATATATTGACTAAAGCTTAACTTTTTTATTAAAACTAGAACTATACTACAGCAGAAAATCTTCTTTGTTTTATTTTAAGCTATATCTAATGAGCATGACAAGGCTCCAGGACTTACTAAAATTTAATAAATATATATTAAGTAAAATATATTACCCTTCATACCACAAAGGAAAGAGTTTGAGTAAGTCATGTATACTTTTGTTGCAAATTAGAAACTATACTTAAGGAAACAGTGTACTTTACTGAGGACTGATGTGAGTGTCTATGATATTCTGAGCCAATATGTTTCTTCTCGTTCTCTTTAATTTTTATTTTAAGTAGAGGCTTGAGAAAAGATTGCAAGTATAATTAAAATCCTAGAATTTTTACAATTATCCACTTATCCCAACTTCAAAGGTGATTCCCCAAATTTCTCTGCTACCCAGTGTCTTAGGTGTTAACTAAAATATTTTATACATGCATGCATTCAAATTATTAAACACACACTGTGAAAATATTACAATTCTGTAGCGGTAACTTATTCTTGAGACTGCAACAAACTCCTCAGAATAATCATGTGATGCTGTAGATTGTTAATGTCTTATATGTGAACCATAAGCAAAGCAGGCAACCAATTGATACTTTCTTGCTCAAGAAGCTTCAAGTACTTAGCAATAACCATAACTGAAATTCTATGTTCCTCAGATAAAAAGGAAAATAGGGCATAATTAAATGCAGAGAACTTAGTAGATTTTTAGAAAGTATATATTAATATTGACAACAACATATCCACATTGTATGTATTGTTCATTTTGTTTGACTTAATTTCACAAAAATAAACAGAAACTTAAAGTACTTTTATGGAACATAGTTTGTTAAGACTTTCTCTTGTACCAATTATCTAATTGCTAACCACATTATGAGATAGAAATTAGAAACAGGATGTTGGCCGTCATATTCAGCATGGTGCTACACGTTCAGTTGGAACCTACCTTATTTCCCTTTCTAAACAATGTTCCTAATGTAATTGAAAGGACAAAGAATCACAACATGTTTATGATTGAAACTTGGGCATTCAACAATTGTAACCCACAAAGACTAGTTATGGAAAATTAAAATCATTGCTATGGTTTATATTGTCTGACTCACAGATCCAGATGTCTAAGGAATGCCTGAGTGAATGAGGCCACACGTTTACTTCTACTTTTTGAGTCTCCAATTGTCATTTCTGATTCTTTATCTGCTAATTAATAGCTCCCAGGATGTTCTGTAATAATTTTTCTCTCATATGTGTGGATGGGCCAATACATAAGGGGAGAAAGAGAGAAAGTTATGAATGTTGATCTAATGTTGAATTCAGCCTGAAATTTTTCAAAGAGTAATTCAAAAGATGCAGTAAATTAACTCAAGCCAAACATTTTAAACATATTTTGGTTTTGGTTTCTGAGACAAATTCTCTCTATGTAACTCTGGCTATCCTGGAACTCACTATGTAGACCCCACTGGCCTCAGACTCAAAGAGATCCTCCAGTATCTTCTCCCACATGCTCTGATTAAATGTGTGTTCTAACTAGTTTATTTTAAACAGTGTTTTAAAAGACATTTTATTTACTGAAGCTAGAGAAATCATTCCAGTAACCACCATTCCGATAACACATTATATGCTATACCTTAAAGAAAACTGAAAACCAAATTACTGCCCTGCTAATAATGGTTAGTCGTTTATATCTATGACCAATTAATGCAACCAAACATAACTTACCAAGACAGTTTTGATGTCTAGATTGGAATTCAGTATTTAGTGGTGGTGCAGGAGGTATTAAAGCCTTGAGTCTGGGCACTCTCCCAGACTCTCTGATTCTGTAAGTTAATGTAAGTAAGACTCACGTGTATAACTTTCTAGCAAGCTCCTAGGCAATGCTGCTGCTTCTGACCCAGGGAACCAAGTTTTGCTATAAACATTTTGAATTATGTAATTATGGCTTTGAAAAGGCCTCAAAGGCATTTAATTCATTTCTCTAATTCAAATTTTAATCATCCCTGAAGGCTAAATTCATTATCAAACTTGAACAATGAACATGTGTCAGACACCGCTTTGGAAGCTAGTGATACACTGGGTAGATAATCTCCCTCAAGGGGGTCTGGTACATGAGTGGGGATGACACATGGCGAGGTACTTATTATGCATTGTTTCCAGAGGAGAATGCACAGCCACTGAATCTGCTCACAGACTGACAATTTACTGAAACTGTTCAACAGCAGAGTAACATGGCTGAGCTTAGATTCTTAACTGTATCACTCTGGCCTCACAGGAAGCAACAAAGTGAGTTAGATTGCAGTAACTCAAGTCTTAGACAGCAGTGGTACTTAAAACACTAACCTTTCCATAGTTTCTCGTAAACTAAATGTTAATACCTTTAGAAGGAAAAAAATCAATTAGCAAACTATAATAATGTTTAATATTTTTCTTTTTCTTTTTTTTTTGCTTTTCTTTTGCTTTTTTTTTTTTTTTTGTTTTTTGTCATCTACTTAAATACACTAAAACCCACAAAATATCCAATAAATGGATCTTGCCAAAATCAATCTTGCAATAGTGTCCCTTGCCTCTAAACTTGCCTTTTATCCTGGGAAAAACATTTCTCACCCTACTTAGCTGATGACAGTGCTGCTCCTCAGCTGACAGTGTCCTCTGCTCATCCTGTCCTTAGCTCTGGTTTCATAGCTGCATTCATACCTGGGTAGCAAAGTAGAGGCTGCATCCTGTAGCCAGAGATTAGAGTAGTTGTCAGATTACTTAAACAAAGTCCAAACCCTTAATAAAGAATTTCAGTTTCATAGAGCAAATAAGAGTTTATAGAGAAGACAAAAGGAACAAGAAAGAGGCAAAGATGTGATTTAAAAAAAAAGAGAAAGAGAGAATATTTAAATACTATAGTACCTAGCAGTTGGATAGATAGTCTATAAAGTCCAGAAAATATGGGCTCTAAAAATAATCTTTTGGTATGAGTTAGTATATTTTTTGTTGTTGTTATTGTTGTAGCAAACTAATTATGCATAGATATTATTACATGCCAGAAAGGTTTTTTTTTTTAAATTTTACTCAGAGTTTTGGAGACAAAAATTATAAATAAGGCAGAATTCATGTCTTCAGTTTCTAGAGGGAATTCTTCTGATGTGTAGTAGCTTGGCACTGAAATAAAAAGAAAAGGCTGTGTGAGTTGGTCTCAGGTATGGACCACTCCTATGAGAATTAACTGAGACAGCAGGAAACTGTAATAATTCAAGTTCCCCATGTCCTAATTATTGTCCCCTACTCTCTACCCTTCTAAGTCTTGCTCACCTTTTACATTGCTATGTTAAGGACCAAGATGCCAGTACATGTGCATTTAATGGGAACTTCCAAACCATTTCCAATCCATGGGTGGTGCTCTAGATACTGATGTCTGTATGATAATGAAGACAAAGCTACAGTCTAGGAATAAAGGGCACCTAACTTTTGTAAATGTTGATTTAGTATTTTAAGTAATTGCCTGAAATGAAGCAGGTATCATCACCTCATTGAGGAGTAGAGACATATTAAGGATCTGGGAAAAGATTTCAGGAAGAAAATAACAGAGATGGACATGCAAAGTGTGTGCTTAAGGAGCAAGTGTCTGCCCAGTGTGTTGTCTTTCCATTGCTATGCACACTAAGTAATAAATAATAATAGATAAATGGAAACAAATACATACTCATTTTGAACACATTTACCATGCTTTATTTTTATTCTCCAATAAACTTCTTTCTTCCCTTTAAATGTTGTTGTATGAGTTTTTGAAGTTATACTTCAGTATTTAAACATATATTCATTTCCTAAAATTGATTTGTGAGACTTTTGACACTGTGGTGGAGATATCTACAGTACTCTTCCTATCATGTGCATAATATTTGTAAGTTTTTGCCTATTCCATAGTTAACAGCAATTATATATCCATATAACATAGAAATAATGTAGAGAGAGAGAAATTAATCCCTAATAGGTTCTTGATTGTGTCAATAAAGGAACCCAACTGCTAGGCAAAAGGAAAAAGAGGAGGAGATGAGAGGAAGTCAGGTGGTAGTCAGGAAATCAGGCAGTAGAGCTGAGAAATCAGTAGACATATAGGTCTTAGGGTATCTGTACTTATGGCCTCTGCCCTGGAGAATGGGGCAGGATATTTTTCACCTAGCCATTGAGTTATCTGGATAGTTGTAGAATATTAAGGCCACTTGGTGTTTTTTGTCCAATGACTAAAGTGGGCAGAAAAAAGGGCACATCCAGGGCTGACAGCTTAGCTTTGCTAGCCAGGAGAGTTTGAGGGAGTTTGGGCATAGCTCTCAAGAAAGAACTAGTACGTTTTTAAAATTACACACAATATAGTAATATGATAGCAGTGTCTACTGTTGCATTATAAGGAGAAATGAGTTCACAGACAAAAAATGGCTTATTTAAAGGCTGGAAAGAAAACCCACCAGTGAGAATCATGCACAGGTCTTCTTGCATAGGATTCGACTCCAATTGCTAGCACTACATCTAGCCACTGACAACAACTTTTAACCCCAGTTTCACGAGGGATCTGATGCCCCTGGATTAGCAGGCTCAGACCCCACTCCCACATATACAGAGATATAAATAAAAATAATATGCCTTTGAGGGAAAGCAGAAAAGAAATTTGCTAAAATGAGTCATATTTGAACTTCTGTTTGCTTGTTTGACGAATAAAGAAATCATGACATTCTTTGTCCTGAAAACTTTTTAAAGAAGACTAGAGTTTAAATTATCAAACTATTGCACCTCAGGTCTGGACTTGAACATTTCGTGTTGTGCGTCAGACAACACATTAAATGTCTTCTAATGGCAGACTCACTTCAATATAGCAACTTTTACTAAATAGCTCTCTCCTTCACAGAAATATGGCTATTGTGATAGCAAACAAGACAATTTTCTCAATTTTTATTTATTGTAGAGAAAATAAAATAAGTAAACAAAGAATTGTGAACTTTGAAAGTTCTTCAAAAATCCATTTGCTGGCTGGATTCCAGACAAATGTCAATCTTCTTCACACAAGGGAGGGTGTTAGGAGAAGTTGGGGGAAATGTGAAGACAACCATGAAGGCTTTTTCAACATGCTCTTTCAGCCCAAGGTCTGAGGATAACAGAGAAGGGAGGTTGGATTTTAAACATGGTCCTGAGAAGCAATTTGCTTTTAAATTGATAGGTGAGGAGATTTCATAATAAAATAAAAAATTGCTAGAAAAAGTTCTGACTGTGATGGAGGTTTGAGCCAATATAATCACCGACCAGAACACAACAAGTGGCAATAACATTAAGGCTGAGGCAGAGGCTGCTTCCAGGGGGCCAGGGGAAATGAAAAGTTTACTCTAATCCCCCTTCATGAGAACTGATATCTTCAGAGAAGGGCCTTTTCTTCTGGGAGCAAACACTTGTAAAGAAAAATTGTTATTTTTTCTTATTTTTTCCCATATCAAACCTGCCCCTCTGTACCCTAAAGACAGATACAATCTCTGAAAGTCTAGTGAGAAAAAAATGGAAAATATCACTCTTGATGTAGAGAAAGAGATAAAAGAAATTTAAAAATAGAAAACCTTTCTTTCTCAAAGGTGCATGTTCTAATAGTCTCTCTACTTAATGAGTGAGAATAAAAGAAAAAAGGTGGATGAATGTCACTAAAAGAATAAAATCATTGTTTTATTTTAGATTTTGAGATTGCAACTTAATTATAATTATTTTTTATTTCCTTCAACTAAACTTTTTCTGTTCTCTTTCAAATTCACTTTCTCTTTTTTCCTTAATTGTTACCGTATACATATATGTACACATGCACATATATGAATACACATGTATATTTCTACATATACATACGGAAATTTAGTGAACTTTTTTAACTGGCATGCATTTTATATGTATTTATTTGCTCATTTTATGTCCCCAAATCACTGCCCCCTCTTCTCCCAGTACCTCATTACTCTCACCTTTTTCCATTTACCCTCCCTTTCTTCTTTGCACAGGGGGAGCCCCAGTTAGCCACCCACACTACCCACCCCTAACCCACATCAAGTTGCTAGATGATTAGGTGCATCCTCTCCCACTGAGGTCAGAGCATTTAATGTGATGGGATCCAAAGACAGACTATCTGGCAACAGGCTCAGAGACAGTCCCTGCTTCAGTTGTTTGGGGACCCATATGAAGACCAAGTTGCTCATCTGATACATATGTGCAGGGACCCTAGGTCCATCCTGTGCTTGCTCTGTTGTTGATTTAGGTTGAGATCCCCCAGGGGTCCAGGTTAGTTGACTCTGTTTGGCTTCTTTTGGAGTCCTTGTCCTCCTTGAATCTTTCTCCCAACTCTTGGATTAGAGTGCTTAAGCTTCATCTAATGTTTGGCTATGCGTCTCTGTATCTCTTTCTATTGGCTGCTGTGTAGAGCCTCTCAGAGAAAAGTTATGCTAGGTTGTTGTCTGCAAGCATGATAGAGGATGATTAATGGTGTCAGGGATTGGATCTTGCCCATGTGATTGGTCTCAACTTGGGGCAGTTATCGATTGGCTATAATCTTAGTCTCTATCTTTGTCCCTGCACTTCTTGTAGGCAAGGCACATTTTGGGTTAAAAGTTTTGTGGGTAGGTTACTAAAGTTATTCCTCCACTAGGATTCCTACTTGGCTAGAGGAAGTGATTACTTCAGTATGCCCATATCCGACTTCTGGGAGACTAAGTTTGATTTGCTCCATATACCCAAACTCAAGAGGCATCAACATATATTGATGAGGTTGTGGAGAAAGTAGAACACTCATCCACTGTTATGGGAGTGTACACTTGACTATCCATTCTAGAAATATGTTTGGAGCTGTTTTTAAAATGAAATAGTTCTACCTCAATAACTAACCACTCCTGGGCAGATACCCAAAAGATGTTCCACCACCCTACAAGGACACTTTCTCAACCATGTTCAAAGCAGCTTGATTCATAATAGTCAGAAACCAGAAACAACCCAGATGTTCCTCAGCTTAAGAACAGATACAGGAAATGTCATTCATTCATACAGTGGAATACTACTCAGTCATTAAAAACAAGAACATGAATTTCACAGGCAAATGGATAGAACTAGAAAATATCCTGAGTGAGGTAACCAGACCCAAAACCGCATATATGGTATAAGTGGATATTAACCATAAAGTACAGTATAACCACACTATAAGGAACAGACCCAAAGTCGCCAAATAACAAGAAAGGCCCAGAGAAGAACTGCTGATGCCCTCTCAGGAGGAGAAACCAATAGATAATGGAGAACATTGGAAGGAGAGAACTTAGTGGAGAGGGGATGGCAACAGAGGCTGGGCAGGGAGAAGTAGAATCAGCTGTGTGTGTGTGGGGGGGCGTCATTAGGACATGCCGGAAACCTGAGATAAGTAAGTGCATTACATCGCATTCACAACGTGCCCTCTTCCTCTTCTCCCAGTCTTTCTTTCTATTCTTCCTTCCTTCCAACCCCATTTTCTTTGTTTTCAGAAAATGGGATGTCTTTCATGGATATCAACCCACCTTAACATATGAAGTGCCTTGCTTTTATTTTTCACACTGCATTGCAAATTTAATTGGACACTGTTCTCAATCTGAGTTCTGTTCAGTCAATACTCACTGCCCTGTACTTACTTATATGGCATCACTATGAACACCTAAATAACTTCTTGTATACTTTCTATAGTTATCCTTTTGAATCTTCCTTTAGTCCTGCTAGAGCCTTCTGGGAACACAGAGACTTCACATGTTCCTTCATAGCACTCAAGAAGAGAACAAGTTGCCATGTCTCTGTCAAATTGAATTACCTTCACTGTAGACAACATCCTTTCTACATGACAACCTCAGATCCCCCTTCACTCTTTCGTTAGGAACGTGAAGTTTAATTTAGGAGATGCACATTATCATGGTCCTATTTCTAGGTTGGCTTCAAGAAATGCTTCCCTTGCTGGCTTGTTGCCTTCCTATCCTAAATTGTAAATTCTAACAAATTTTGTTGAACTTTTACTTCTTTACTTATATTTCCTAAGGCAGAAAGCACCTTTCTCTTCTACTGAAGCCTGAACATTTATTTGGGGCTACCAAAATAATATTTCAAATTCAATTTGTGTAAATCCAACTCCCCATACTATTGTCAAACTTAATTTCTTCTCAAAATCCATCTCTGTCAGTACCAACACCTCAGTTGCAATCACAAGTTACCTTAGACTTTTTGTTTTTATCTAGAGAACAAACACTGATGGCATTTCCAGGATACACAATATTGTACGTCTATGTTTTACTTTTAAAAGAAAGCAGTGCGATGTAATAAATATAACATCATTTATATCCATGTTGCCAGGATCTACCACAATCATAGTTTATCAAATCACATTCAGCTTCTTAACGTTTATACCAATACTTTTTCACCACTTCTTCGCCACAGGGCTAAATGTCACTCTTTGAAATGCTAATAACTGAGTAAGACCCTGAGTCATCCAAAACATAAAATAAAGACTAGGTTCTTCCATTCTGAATTGTCATAAAATTAGAAGCATGCATGTGGTAACTAAGTGTTCATATATATTCTCTTAGGATTCTGAGTGTGAAACTGACTCTTGCAGCCATTGACAACAATATGAACTCAAATTTTATTTTTAGTGTTTTCATTAGTCTATAATTGAGGCTCTATATGGTGAGAATATTCATCATTATCTCCTGAGAAATATGTGTCAATAATGTTGCTTTTCTTATGTCATGTTCTTAGTAACACTAACATGGAGATTTATCAGCTAATGTTTTATAAGTAACATTAACTTAGAAACTAAATTCAAAAGAGGGTGGACATGGATAACAGACGTATTAAAACTGCTCAACACCACACTATCATGGAAAGGCAAATCAAAATCACAGTGTGTCAACATTTCTTCTCAATGGGAATGACTAGTACCCAAATGTATTTAAAGGCTCAAGGGCTGACCAGGTTGTGGGGAATGGGACATATTTGTCCTCATTTCCCGGGATAGGAATTATTACAAAAATAGAAACCTATGTAGTAGTTCATGAAGATATTAAATTATAGCTTATTTCTTTTATTTAAAAATCAGACAATTTATTCTCAACGTCTACGCCAACAAATTCCTTCTGACCTCCCTCTCCCATCCAGGCTCACCTATTCCATAACAACACTAACCTGAAAGCTTTAATACATACCCAAAGCGTGTGCAAACTTTGGTGAGCAAGCCAAAAGAGAGCGAGAGAACAAGAGGGGGCAGGGAGTAAGGAGAGAGAGAGAAACACAAAAAGATAGAGAGAGAGACAGAGACAGAGAGACAGAAACAGAGAGAGAGACAAAGATAGACAGAGAGAGACAGAGAGAGAGAGACAGAGAGAGAGAAACAGAGAGAGAGAATGAGAGTGAGAGAGAGAAAGAGAGAGAGAGAGAGAGAGAGAGAGAGAGAGAGAGAGAGAGAGAGAGAGAGAGAGAACAAGCAAATAATGGAAGTCAAAAGAAGAAATGTAGACCTGTCTTCTTTCCATTCTAGGACGGAACTGATGCAGACCTGTCTTCTTTCCATTCTAGGATGGCACTGATGCAGCCCTGTGCAGGTCCTGTGCGTGCTGCTTCATTCTCTGTTCATAAGTGTGTTGGCCTTGGGCATGTTTAGAAGGCTTGTTTCCTTGCTGTCCTCCATCTCTTCTGGCTCTCATACTCTCTGTGTTTCCTCTACTACAGAGTCCTGAGAGGAGGGACTAGATCGAGAGCTCACACTCAGTGCTAAGTGTTATAACATCTCTCTCTACTTAGTGTCTGATGGTGGGTCTAGTGCTGGGTATTTCTTCTTATCTGCTGCACGAGCAAGCTTCTCTGATGATGTCTGAGAAAGGCACAAATCAGTAGGAAAGAAGTATGTCCTTAGGAATCATTTTATTACTATGTTACTTTGGCATAACAATATTTGATATTTTTCCCCTAGCTCCCTGGGCTTTCTCTCTAGTCTCATGTTCTTGGCTACTTTGGCAGTGTAGGGTATGGATTTCAACTTGGATTTTATATCCAATAAAATATCCATTGTTTGCATGTTCATTTCTACAAAAGAAAGAAAGGGCATGGAGTTGGATGACTGGGAAGGAAGGGGAGATCAGGAGGAGTTTGGGAAGGGGAGAACATGATTTGCATAAATTGTATGGAAACTTTTTCAATATAAAGAAAAGCAACAGTAAGAGCAAATACCTATCTAGTCGGTGGCTTGAGAGACCCAGGGAAGGAAATTCTTCTGAGTGAGCAGGGATATTCTAAATTTGCCTCACTCAGTTTCGTTTTGTTCAGTTTTTTTCTCATTTATTATTAGATACTTTGTATTTACATTTGAGAGGTTATCCATTTCCCTGCCCCCTCCCATCCCCTCCCCCTCCATTTGCCTTCACAAAGATGCACTCCCTCCTAATCCCTCTCTCCACCCCATTGCCTTGGCATTGGAAAAACATGCCCTCCCTGGACCAAAAGCCTCTTCTCACATTGATGCCAGACACTAGTACCTTCAGCTGCATATGCAACTGGATCAATAGGTGTCTCCATGTGTGCACAAAGGTTGGTGTTTTAATCCATGGGAGCTTTGGAGGGTTTGGTTGGTTGACAATATTGTTCCTCTTATGAGGCTACAACTCCTTTCAGCTCCTTAGGTCCTTTTTTACCACCCTCATTGGGATCTCCTAGTTTGACCGGATGGTGAGCTGTAATCATGCTCAGTTGTAGGATTCTAACGGAGTCCATGAGGGGGCATCTCTATCTGGCATCACTCAGTTATAACCTCAGGGCCAGTAAGAAAGTAAATGTGACAAGTGAGTAAATGGTGTGTGGACAGAAACAAAGGGTTTATTGGGAAAATGACAGAACAGAAAGTTCTGCTCTGGAAAGAATGCCTGTGCTTATAGCAGAAAACACACACACACAAAGAAAGAAAAGAGTACGGAGGGGAGGAGAACGAAGAAAGGCAATTTACAATACAAAGTGGGAAAATGAACTGGGTGTTGAGAAAAGGGAAAGTGGTGAGGTGAACAGGCCTTATTAAAGACATAAACATTACATGAAAACATATTAGCATACTGAATGTCAAATGCCACAGGAAAGACATCACAGTTTCACTGAGTACTGGGAAGGGTATAGTGTCCTCAATGGTGATCTTGAGTGTCAGAGTTCCAGTGCTCCTGTGTGTGTCCAGTCTCCTAAGAACTGAGCTTCCTCTGTTATCTTGTGATCCTATGATCCTGTGATTCTGTGATCCTGTGATTCTATGGTCCTGTGATCCTGTGATCCTGTGAGCCTGTGAGCCTGTGAGCCTGTGATCCTGTGATCCTGTGATCCTGTGATCCTGTGATCCTGTGAGCATGTGATCCTGTTATCCTGTGACCCTGTGATCCTGTGATCCTCTGGGCCTGTGATCCTGATCCTGTGAGCCTGTGATCCTGTGATCCTGTGATCCTGTGATCCTGTGAGCCTGTGAGTCTGTGATCCTGTGATCCTGTGATCCTGTGATACTGTGGGCCTGTGATCCTGTGATCCTGTGAGCCTGTGATCCTGTGATCCTGTGATCCTGTGGGCCTGTGATCCTGTGATCCTGTGAGCCTGTGATCTTGTGATCCTGTGATCCTGTGATCCTGTGATCCTGTGAGCATGTGATCCTGTGATTCTGTGAGCCTGTGATCCTGTGAGCCTATGATCCTGTGATCCTGTGGGCCTGTGATCCTGTGAGCCTGTGAGCCTGTGATCCTGTGAGCCTGTGATCCTGTGATCCTGTGATCCTGTGAGCCTGTGAGCCTGTGATCCTGTGATCCTGTGATACTGTGGGCCTGTGATCCTGTGAGCCTGTGAGCCTGTGATCCTGTGAGCCTGTGAGCCTGTGAGCCTGTGAGCCTGTGAGCCTGTGAGCCTGTGAGCCTGTGATCCTGTGATCCTGTGATACTGTGGGCCTGTGATCCTGTAAGCCTGTGAGCCTGTGAGCCTGGGTGTTTCCCAGCACCTGGAAGTCAGTCTCCTCTGGGTGTTTTAAGAGTCGATGCAGAGCCAGCAGCCCAGGTATGCTCTGGGTGCAGGTTCAGATTGAAAGAAACCTGTTCCAGAGGTTGGGCAGGTTCCTGCATCCCTGGTGCAGAGACTGAAGGAAAGGCCATCCAGAGACTGCCCCACCTGCGATGCATTTTATATACAGTCACCAAACCCAGACACTAAGGCAGATGCCACAAAGTACTTGCTGGCAGAAGCCTGATATACCTGTCTACTGAGAGGCTCTTCTAGAGCCTGACAAATACACAGGTAGATGCTAGCAGCCAACCATTGCACTGAGCACAGAGTCCCCAATGGAGAAGTTAGAGAAAGGACTGAAGGAGCTGAAGAAGTTTGTAATCCATAGGTAGAACAACAATATCAATCAACCTGGACACCCCCCCCAAACTCCAAGGGACCAGCCCACCAAAAAATACACATGGAGGGACCCATGGCTCCAGCTGAATATCTAGCAGAGGATGGCCTACTCAGGCATCAATGGGAGGAGAGGCCCTTGGTCCTGTGAAGGTTTGATGTTCCAGTGAAGGGGGATGCCAGGGTGGGGAGGTGAGAGAAAGTGTGTTGTTGGGTTGGGTGTGTGTGTGCGGGAACACACTCATAGAAGCAGGGGGAGGGGGATAAGGGATAGGAGATTTCCCAAGGGGGAACCGGGAAAAGTGATAACATTCGAAATGTAAATAAAAAATATCCAAAAAACAAATCGGAAGTTTTAAAGCCACAGGGAAGCCTTGTGAACAATAATTGAGCAATGTATCCTTGAGATCAAATAACTAAATAGAAATAAAGAAATGGGATATCACCAATATTTGGCATAGTTTATGGACTATTACAAATAATAGCTAAAGAGCAAGGGAACTAATCTAGTGTACTTCTAAGTCGCAAGAGAAGGCTAGATTTTGTACATCAACCAATAAGGATCATAAGAAAATATATGGTTGTAATAACGTCTCTGACAAAAGGATAGTAATTCACAACTTAGCAACGAAACAAATGTTTAGTAAAATTTATGTCACTGGTCCAAATTTAAAGAGTATAGAAGTTTTTATAGTGTAAACCATAAGAAAAAAAATAATAGTAAAGGAACATTATTGTTTTACAACAATAATATGTTATAACATCATATTTCTAAACTTTTACATTCTACATTTCAATTTCAAGATGTTTTAAGACATCTTTACTTGTCATTCGTTTGTTAAAGAACATAATTATGCTGCTTGTTTTATTTTAAGGTGAAGCTTTTTATAGCAGAAATATAACATACGAATCATCCCAGATCTCTCCACTAGATGTCACTCAAGATAAGGCTTCTCCCTGACCAGTCCCAAAAACCCTTCTCATTGAAACACATGAACTCAGTTTAATTTACTGCTCACTCACACCTCATTTTATTTCTGAGAGGGATCTATGTATCTTTATTTATCTAAATTTTATTATTTTATTATTTTATTATGTAATCTTCAGATACATTTTATCTGAGTATTTAGGAGAACATTTAGACGTCTGTAATAAGTGATAATTTGATTACGTATAAAGTATAGAACACAATATAGAAAATATGGAAACTAGTGTGGTGGAAACTTCATGGAATCTTGGAAGATAACCCTAGTGAGTTTTCCTAGTAATGGAGGGTACAGAGTCGGAACTTTTGCAGCCAGCAAAGGCTTCCAGTGGTGAACTGGGTTGCATTTGCCTGAGTTGTTTGCTGAGGAAATACTGTAAAGATCCCTAGACAATCCAGGCTGATGTGAGGATAGAAATTCTTGCTCTTATAACTGACAGTGGGTTCCATTGTAGAGGACAACATCTGCACATCTTAATAATGCAGAGAATTCAAGCCTGTATAGCTTAAAGCCTTCTATCCTACGTTCTAGTATCTTTGGTATAAGAAAGAGGTACTCTGCAGGGAACAGAAAAAGAAACCTAGATGTCGATCCACATAAAACCTTTGACCTGCAGTCTGACCTGCATGTAAGTGGGCTGCTTTATAACACTCATGCCACTACCCCAGCACCGGTTCCATCCTGTCTGTAATTTCTGTGTTGTAGAACATATGGGTCAGTGCTGTACTCTGTATAGCATCTTCCAGAGTCACGAAACTACCAGGCAGGTAGACAGGTCCCCAAATCTTCATGATTGCTTCTCTATGTCTTGTGACCAATGTGTCACCTGATTGTGGTGAGGAGCTAAGAAAAATGGCCACAACATGGGTAATTTTTGCTGTCTGTGAAACTTTTCCAACTAATAAGTAACTACTTTATAACAATTCCATGCCAGCGGTATAATTTTGTTCAGTAACCTATTTCCTCTGACATTGTCCGCCCATGCAAAACCAATTATTGTTTTAGACAAAGTCTCTTTATGGAGATCTGCTTGTCCTGGTATTTGTCATGTAAGCCAGGCTGTCCTCAAAAATCAAAGGAGATGCCAAGTTCTTGGATTCTGAGAAAATAAACATACATCACCCTCTATTTTGAAATTGTCTTGCTAACTGATGTATTTCCATAAGACATTATTGAATATCTGTGGTTTTGTTTTCCATGACCCATACACTTTTTCTCCCCCTTCTTCCTTACTTAAATCATGGTTAAACTTTTGCTTTAGTTTGGTATACTTGCTTTTTATAACATAATCATACCTGTCTGCTTACACTTTTCAATTTGGCTGTGAGATAAAAGGCTTTCATATTTTGTTGTTGAACATCCATTTATTAGATTAACCTTCCCTCTTCCCCCTGACTTTACACATTTTCCTACTTTGCTTAAGCCTCCCTACATCTAGTAATCTTCCTCTCCACTTTTATTTTCCCTTCAATCTTCTACCCCTTTTTGCTTTTACCTTGCTTTTGATAGCTAATAAGGGAGCATGTTAAATCTTTGATTGATTGAAGCATTAAAAGTCTTGATATAGAAGTATTCAACTATATTTTAAGTGAAACAGAATAGCTGAGTTTTCTTTCTTGATTATATATCTAAAGATTTACTTTTGCTAACTTGAATTTAAATAAGTATTTTCAAGGCTTTCTTGTGGTTTAATGCATTGAGAAATACAATCCTTTGGAGGTTTAAATACAAATGTGTGAATTAACTTGAGATGCTGAAAGCCCTAGGAGAAGCAGTATTTCCTGAAAGTATTCAGAGCCATCTCCTGAAACTGTTTTCTTTCCTCTGATTCTAAAGAATGATTCATTGCTGAAGTTAATAACTTCAGTGTTTGCCTAATGTCTGTAAAGGCCAGGTAAACCTGACCTCTCATCTTGGCATATTGGGATCTTCAAATATCTAAATTGTAGCTGTGAATGGCATTGGTAGAGGCAATTCCAGCAACATCACTAAAAGTTTTGTCCTGACAATGAGTGGATGGTGACTAGAAATAATGTATTACCTAACTAAGTCATAACATCTCATTTATTATTGATGCATTCCTCTATATGACTTATCACATGTTTATAAGCAACCAAAACACATAAGCTAGGAGGGAACTGAGAACCTTAATTATCATGAAATAGGGTATACTCACTAAGTTGGAAGTAAAGACAGAGAAAGGGGAACTTTAAAATGGATCTATATGTAGAAGTGAGATAATCTAGTATATAAGACACTTATACTTACCCTTCCAGATAATAAAATTAATAACACTAAGAATGTGGTAGATTGCTACCATACTCACTCACAAATGGCAGTTTTAGAATTGCAATCTGAAATAGTAAAAGTGAGTTTCTCATCTTTATGGGGTCATTCTTCAGAGACCCCAGAGACTAAGCTACCAACCAAGGAGCATATATGGGCAGGTCATTGTCCTCCTGCACATGGGCAAAAGAGAACTTCCTTGTCTGGCCTCAGTGAGAGAGGAAACACTTAATATTGTAGAAACTACATACCTCAGGGAGGAGGGGTGCTGCCAGAAGTAACGTGGGAGTGGGTGGGTGGATGGAGGGGGGAGCACCCTGTAAGAGGCTGGGATGGGGACAAAAGAATGAAGTCAGGAAGAAGGGACCAGGAAGGGAGCAACTTGTGGAATGTAAATAAATAAAATAAAAGGGAGTTTCTTCCAGATTTTAAAAAGAAAATATAAATTTCTTAAAAATATTATCATATTTATTCCACAATTTTTTAAAAGAATTTCATTCTATTAATTCTTGGACCAATCAAGTTTGTCTTTATAAACTGTCATTTGCACTCTATGAATACTGTGAATGTAAAACAATTTATATACATTTATAAAGATGTAATTTAGATATTTTTTTAAAATTACACTTTTGATGCAACATGGCAGAGAGAAATAATATCTAGCATTTGAAATACTTGCATATTAATTATGTCAATATACCTGTCATCAATTTTAAGTATTAGTCAAAGCTACACTTTAATTAATGGTAGATAATCTCTTTGCCCTTGATAGGGAGGATTATAAAATAAAAACCTTTTGTAATTATTCATTAGGAAAATACTTGGCATGCTAATGTAAATATGAAAATTAACTATAATTACAACCTTTATACATGTATAGTTAATTTAAAGGTTCATATTATAATTGTAGGACACTTTAATGAGAGATTGTAATTTACTACTAGAGAAGGTTAAAAACAACAGTATCTATTTAATGATAGTCCAATCAAGAACTAGGTACTTTACAGACATGAATAGAGTGAGGATCTTGTTTCTGGGTAATGATATTTCAATCATAGGTACTGAAATGCAGAAAAGAAGAAGACTGCAATGAGAAAATGTGCCGGGGATCTGTGATATTACAGAGAAAATTGGTCTTGTTGAGGTTTCCAAAGAAGGTATTTCATAATGAGAGATAAAAGAGGGGGTGGGAGGGAGGGAGGGAGAGAGAGAGAGGGAGGGAGGGAGGAGGGAGGAGGAAGAGGGAGAAGGGAAAGGGAAGGAAGGGAAGGGAAAGAATCGATGTTTCAGAATCCTTCCAGCCTGGAATGGGTTGAAATGGAACACAGAGTCATAAATAAGTCAAAAGATTATGAGAAGGTGAGGGGTGCTTCTCCAAAACTAGATACAGACCTGGAATTAAAGGAGGTGACTAAGAGTCAGTGGAGATGACCTTATCTGTGATTCTCTACGTTTGGGTTATGTAACCTGAAGAGGCCACCTTCTATAATCAATGGAACAAGAGAGACACCAACCAACCCACAATAATTTCAAACACACATTTATCCTGTCTATAAGAAATGCAAGCAAGGAATATGGAGTAGAGACTGATGGCTAAACAATAACTGAACCAACTTAAGACTCATCCCATGGGCAAGCATGAATCCTTATATGCTTGCAGACAGGATTATGTTGTGCTCTGAGAGGCTCCACATAGCAGCTAGCTCAGACAGACACAGACACCCACAGCCATACAATGGATGTAGCTTAAGGAGGAAGGATTGTGGGCTCCAAATAGGAAAGTAACTCCGCAGAAAGACAAACAGACTAAATTAACCTAAACCACTGGGACTCTCAGAGTCTGAAGCACCAACCAAGAAAACATACACGGGCTGGACCAAGACCTCCCTGAGTAGCAAACAAGCAGCTTGGTCTTTGTATGAGTCCCAAATAACCGGGATGAGAGTTATTCCAAAACCTTTTGCCTATATTTGAGATATATTCTAGTAGCTGAGCTACCTTGTCTAACTTCAGTGAGAGAGGAAGTACCTAGCCTTGCAGAGACTTGAAGCACCAGAGTATTTGTGTGTGTAAGGTTTATTGCTAGAATATCTTTCTATGGCCAGGCAGCCAGTAGTCCTTCACTGGCCAGGCTGATTAAATCTTATTGAACTAGAGAGGACAGAAAAATAATTATATTTTACATAGGCAAATATGCAGACACATATACATTCATAGATTCACACTCTGGCCAGGCCCAAATGTCTGTTTCAATCAACTCCACATGTGTTTATAAATGTCTGTATACATACACATATACCTATGTACATACATATGAAAAAACACACATACATTTGAATGGGAGGATGGATAGATATTGAATGGATGGATGGATAGATGGATGGATGAATGGATATGAGCGAGCTCTCCAAGCTACCAAGCCATTTTTTACTTCTTTTATCTGACAGTTTTATCCTTTCTTAAGACAAAGTTCTTTAGAAAATTCTCTCATAGAAAAATGTCACACAAAATGGGAGTTACAAATAAATGCTGATACAAAGTTAAAAGTGCTATTTTATTCTTACATGATCCTTATAAATTCAAAGCAATAGTTTCACATGGCCTTGCCTTGTAATGCGCACAGTAACTTCATTCTGGGACTTGATTCTTTGTCCTTGAACACAAATTTGTCTCAAGCCTATTTTTTAAGTGTAATTATGAAAGCTCATGGCATTTCTTATTCTGTGCCTTCATGACTATTATTAGGAATGGGCAATACTATTTTTGATTCCAACTTTATTACATTGTTCTAGCCAAATAACTAAGACTATCTCTTCAAACTTCCTTTTTAAGGTTATTTGAATAAAACCAGAAGTTCTATAAAATCATTATTTTATCTAAACAACATTAATTCATCTTTATGTTGATCTGCAGAAAAATGCTCAACAGTGTGGGCTAAAGCACATTGATTATTATATAATTTAATAATAACAAAAAAGGCACATCAGCTGCAAGAAACAATCTTGATATGAAGTATCTTTGGGACATTGCCTCAGAGCTCTCCCATCTTAATCCATGCCAAAAAAAAAAAAAAAACAAAAAAAACAAAAAAAAAAAAAAAACGTGGACCATGTCCAGCAAAACCACCTGCTAACCATAGCCTTTCCTAAATGACTCCTCACAAAAATGACTCAGAATGAGACAGATTCTTTTAAAAATTCCATAAGAAAAGAACTCTGATATCAAGACAGATTGTCATTGTGAGTCTGAAAAAATCAAACAAACAAACAAATGGAAAAATCTACATGCCAAGTGTGCTTGGAACAATCACAGAAACACAAACAAAAAAGAAGGAGGAGGAGGAGGAGGAGGAGGGGGAAGAGGAGGAGGAGGAGGAAGAGGAGGAGGAGGAAGAGGAGGAGGAGGAGGAGGAGGAGGAGGAGGAGGGGGGAGAGGAGGAGGAGGGGGGAGAGGAGGAGGAGGAGGAGGAAGAGGAGGAGGAGGAGGAGGAGGAGGAGAAGGAGGAGGAGGAGAAGGAGAAGAAGAAGAAGAAGAAGAAGAAGAAGAAGAAGAAGAAGAAGAAGAAGAAGAAGAAGAAGAAGAAGAAGAAGAAGAAGAAGAAGAAGAAGAAGAAGAAGAAGGAAAGAAGAAAAGAAAGGAAGGAAGGAAGGAAGAAAGAAAGAAAGAAAGGAAGGAAGGAAGAAAGAAAGAAGGAAGGAAAGAAAGAGAGAGAGAGAGAGAGAGAGAGAAACTCGAAACAAATCACTGAAGATTGTCCATGTTCTTCCACATGGAGATTTACATTAATGCCAGAAGCAATAAGCTCCTAAAGATTTTATACGCTACCTGTAGTTCTAGACAAATAACGTTATTGTTTTATTGTTGGTTGAAGGTGCACAAAAGGAGACATTTCTATTACATTGAGAGAAAGCCTGGGTATCATTAAATAAGAAGAGACAATAGGAAAATGTCTTTAGTACCTGCCTTTAGTACCACCAGGAGATAAACTAGGAAGGCATTTTAAGACTAAGAAATACTTAAACAACAGGTAAAGTTCATTTAATAATATTTGCACTACTAATACATAATCTTCCAAAACTGGACATGCTTTAATTCTATATAGAGCTTGATATCATTGGTCTGCACTTCTCATTAAAAATTCAAATATGGATTTGCAAATAAAACTATAGATATAGGAAGAATGAGAACATAAACATATTTGCGCTACAGGGAACCTTTTGGGAGCCTACTGTCACCCAGACCCTCCTAGCTCATTCACATTTCTTGTACAACCCCTATTACTTGGGATTTTGGCCTTTTGAAGCATTTTGCATAATATATCCAATGACGTATCAAAAACAAATTAATGATTGTTGAAAATATACATGAATTAATAAATATGGAAAACAAATTTAGAAACATTGAACTTCAGTTTTGAAATAGCAGCTTACAGGGTTTGTTAAGGAGCAATAATTAATGGCTCACCTAATAATTAATCTAGCCTGCACACTTACATTTAGTGTGTGTGTGTACTCACATACACATAAGCATGCACATGTGCACTCACCTGTCTGTGTGCATGTAGAAACCAGAAGTCAAAGTCTGGTGTCTTTTTCTATCACTCCACAGCTTTTTCTAAAATTGAAAATAGATATTTTCTTTTCTTTTCACATGGAAAAAGTAATCCAGATTAAGACCTTTGCTTTTAACTTATATATCATCATTTAATGTGCCTGAGTGGGGTGAGGGCAGGCACATGAAGGGCCACATTGTGTACTGCAGTTCAGAGAGCAACTTTGGAGAGTTTGTTTGTTTTTACTTAATTAATATGCTTCTGTATTATATTTGAGACGTTAATACAGAATTTTTTCATTTTTATTGGATACTCTCCATATTTACACTTCAAATGTTATCCTCTTCCCCCAACTCTCAACCCCCTCCCCTTACTTCCATGAAGGTGCTCCCTCTCCCATCCACCCACCCATTCCCACCTCAGTGCCTTGGTATTCCCCTGCACTGGGAAAACAAGCCTTCAGTGGACCAAAGGCCTCTCCTCCCATTGATGCTGGATAATGTTATCCTTTGTTACATATGCAGCTGGAGCCATGTATTTCTCCATGTAGTTGATGTTTTAGTCCCTGGGAACTCTGGAGGGTTTGGTTGGATATTGTTTTTAATAAAATATTCTCTGATCATTGCTTCTCTTTCATTTCTTCTCAGGTCTTCCCACTTTAGGCTCTTTCACTGAACCTATAACAGGTCTTGTGGCTCACCTGGCTAGCTAGCAAGCCCTGGATCTACTAGGCTCTGCACCATACCATGAATAGGGTTATTTATAGACAAGAGACACATTGCTTGGATTTTACAAGGGTGCTGGAAGTCTAGACTTAAGCCTTCATGCTCATGCACTTTGCACACCGAGCCATCCCTTCATCCCTGTTGTTTAAATATGATAACACAATGTGAAATTGTTTCTTATGCTCTTCCAACAGAAATCAGGCTTCAGACTGTTAATGGAAAAATAAAATTTATTCCATAAACTTGAATGTGTCTCACGAGATATTTTTATTCTTTTGTACTTTTTTCAGCTTGAGTCGCTAACCTTGTAGACTTGTATCTGGGTGTCATCTTGCTTTCCATTTGTAGAGTAACAATTTTATTCCCCATTAATCATGCCTAATGCTTTTAACCACTGTAATGATTTTCTTTTTAAAAATATATAATATTTGAGTAAACTCTTTATTTTAAAAATATATGCCCATCAAGAAAATTCTAATCCATTTCAACAAAGACTTTTGAAATACTTTACATATAAACAAAATAGCTTTAAAAGATTATTGAGCTAATACCTTTTGCAAGGATTCTTCCTTTCTTAATGTTCTTCAGAATATTAAGGTAGAAAATTGTAAAGGAAGTAATTTTATCAAAATAAATATTCCAGAACAAAACAATGTAATGGTGTTAAACTTTGTGTTAGCACTTTATAGATTTGCTGCCACTGATACAGCTAAGGTAAAACTCATCTGAATGCAGAACCAGCTTATTCTTTTTCAAAAACTTCAGAATAACTCAAACACTGAAAATTAAATAAAATTATTGTGTTACCTTTTTTCTTTCCTTTTAAAGGATGCAGATAGATTCAGAATAAACAGAGGAAAAAAACAGATACCGTCTGCACAGCCATCCAGACTCAGGGCCTCAGAGCTGGCTCAGATTTGGGGAACATATGTGCTTCTTATCCAAATCCACGCCTGCATTCCTCCAGGTTCAAGGTTTTTTTTATTTTATTTTATTTTATTTTGTTTTGTTTTGTTTTTTCCTAAATTTGAGGAAAGTTTTAAAAATACATTTCCCTTCAATTCTCAATGTGCTAGAAAGAAGTCAGTCTGCATTATCTTGCCCCTTTTCCTCTTCACTCAGTACATTTCATATCCTTGGTATCCTTTGAAAACATTGTCATACAAAGTTATGAGTAAAAGTTGACAAAAATCTAATGCTGGTCTTTAAATAAAGACAAAAGGATATAATTAGGTTGGGACGGAAAGTGGTGGGAGGTATAAGGGAGATGTGGGAAGGGAGGGATTTTGTTGGGCGTTCAATAAAACACATCATACACATGTATCAAATTTTGACATTATAAAATTCAAATGCAGGGCTCAGAGACCCCGAGGACTAACTTTTGTGGCACCAGAGAGAACTATGCAAGTTTCTAAATGAGGGAAGCAACAAACCACGACACCTATGACGTATAGCAAAGACCATCACAACTTAACAGTACCAAGGGTACAGTGGTCAAATGCACCTTTCTGGTGAGTAACAGCTCTCTGTTTAGACCAGTTAATCAGGGAAAGCATGCCTAGTTCTAGAAATCTAGAAATGACATAGGGCAAATGAAGTCATCTATCTTAGAGAAAAACTACACCTACCACTTAACTAAACCAGCATGATCCCTAACTATAATCTAAATATGTACTCTTATAACCACAGATAGGTGTAGTCCTCCTTGTTCAATATAGAAATTTCCCTTTACAACTGACAATAATTATCACTGAAAGCCACAATCAATCAAAACGCAGAATGTAGAGCCCAATTCTAATCTAAACATCTACAACACAACTTTTGCACATAAAGCTTTGTAACCATTATAAAGGAGGGGGTAGAAACATTTTAGGAGTTAAAAGATCAGGGAGCTATGGTGAGACTGTGTTTGCTAGTAATCTCAGAAGCAATAGTCTTAAAGTCTCATCAGCATGACTGCCTAACAGAAACACAACATGTTATTTGTGTTAAAAAGGACAATTAGTGTTCTATTGATGTGTAAAGACACCATGCCATGGAACTCTTATAAAGAAAAATATTTAATTAGGATTAATTACAGTTTTAGAGTTTTAATCCTTTGTCATCATGTTAAGGAGCATGGCAGCGTGCAGGCAAACATGGTGATGGAGAAGCAGTTGGGAGTTCTACATTCAGATCTGCAGGCAGCAGGAAGAGAGGAGCATTGAATCTGGTTTGGGTGTTTGAAAATGTAAAACCTATCTTAGGGACACACTTTTTCTGAAAAGACTTTACCTACTCAAAAAGAAAAAATGAAAATGAAAAAATAAAAGAAGAGAAAAAAAAAGAAAAGAAAAGAAAAGAGGCATACCTTCTAATCCCTTTCAACTAATACTACTCCCTGATGACCAAGAATTAAAATATGAGTCATTCTTACCCAAACTACCACAGATCACAGAAAAGACACACTACAGTGGATGGGAAAATACTACAAAACCTCAATTTTAAATAAAGAAGTTTAAGCAATGGAGGAATAATGAAAGTAGGAGAAATATTCTTCTCCAGGGAATAATTTATCACTTGGTTACTTAATTCCAAATAATCATCTCTGAGAAACATATGTACAAGTATCTTTCGACAGAGTGAACAGACTATGCATGTACCAAGAGTTAATGCAAAATGGGAGAATGAATTTGAAAGAGAGAAAAAAAGATTTGGAAGTAGAAAGAAAAAAGGGAAATAAAGTAATAATATTATACATTCATAAGTAAAAGATATAATTTTAAAAACTAAAATAATGATAGAGCACTAAAAATAATAAGTTAATCATGTTATAGAATTAGGTTCTAATTCAACATAACTAATACACATAATTATCTGCAGCATATCAGTGTGACCACGCACCTTACATTTTTGGAGTAGTATTTCCCATGCTACAATGGACTGTCTTCTTGAACTCTCCAAACCTAAACAAACTATACATCATTTAAGTTGTGCTACCAGGAAATTTTATCACAGAAACAAATTTTAGAAAAACCAAGTAATGCAATTAGAATACAAGAAAACTTAAGAAATGACTCAGTAACTGAACTATTTATTGATGTTAAATAAGCATTTCTTTCAGGCTGGTTGAATAATGAAGCACATTTTAATTTTTAATATCTATTTATTTATTATGTATATAGTCTTTCACCTGCATGTATCCTACAGGCCAGAAGAGAGCACCAGGTCTCATTATAGATGGTTGTGAGTCACTATTTGGTTGCTGGGAATTGAACTCAGGACCCCTGAAGAGCAGACAGTGCTCCTAATCTCTGAGCCATCTCTATAGTCCCCAAAGCACATTTTAAACAATGATGAATCAGTGCATCTGAGAAAGACTAGTGAGGTTATAGTTATTAAAATTATTTAAGATTTCTAAAAAGTATGATAAAGAGAGGGCAAAATATTTGATTCCTAAGCAAAGTGACACCTATAAGTAATAGGTCAACAATCAGTTAGTTGAAATTGCAGTGTTTAGGTAAGAGGAGAAAAACAGTATTTTGAAAAAGAAACAAAAATCAAAATTACCGAATGGTAATACAACAACTTTAACTTCCACAGGAAAGAATCTGTAAAATTTTCTTCGAAGATTAAATAAGTAACTTGCTGGTATATATTGACCAGTCAAGTTGGGAATCATATGTGGGCCTATAATTTAAAAAACAAAGATAAAGTCTAAAACAATTATTATTTGTTTATTTATTATTTGTTTATTAATTGTTTATTATTATACATGGCAAGTAATGATGGCAGAAAAATTTACTAGAAGCTTTAATTTTAGCTTTGGATGATTCTTAGGCTATGGACTTGAAAAAGAAGGGAGAGCTTATGGTATATCTCAAAATTCCAATTTAGGTAGTATCTAGTTTTATTCCTCCAGTCTCATGTAGACAACATACACACATGTATCCACGCAGACATTTATTCAATTCAGAACATTTCAGAGAGTAAATTAATTCTGACTATTCATTAAAATTTGCAAGAGTCACAATCCATCCTATAAAATGCCAATCGGTTCTCAGGCCTGACTGACCAAGAGCTGTGTTCCAAGCTCTGACTTATATTCAGTTATAGTAATGTGTATTATAGCCATTAAGGAAATGAAGAGCTAAGTATCCAGACAATTCTACTCTAGGAATATATGTTGGATTAAAAAAATTACATAATGTGTGAACCAACACAGGAATCTCTCCTTTTTCTTCTTTAACTACATAGTAAAACAAGAAAACAATAGTTTTGTTTATGCTGGTTTGATGGGAGTTTATAAAACTAGAACCCTAAGCATATATTTTTTCTTAATTAAACCCTTCCATAATACTACAAAGTTTACTGAACAATAATCATACATTTCTATGAGACTATAGAAAGGGGTTAGGTATAGAAACTTTCCAGCAAAGACAGCACTACTTTAAATGTCTAGTTTCTAGTAAACAGTGCTTCTAGGGGATTCTCACTCCATTAATTCAAAGTCTGTAAAAAAGTGAGCAAAATTGATGGTTTTCTGATACCATCTCATGTCCTTATTTTGGAAGCATTTATAACCAAACTCTATCTTGAATTTTTGTCACTGGTATTGTTCATTAATTATCCTAATCACACTCCTTATTACATAGCAAAATATTAGCTTTACATTAGAAATATACATAGAAGCTTCTCAATATGTAGAGCAAAAGAGGCAGCATCTATACAATATGGATCTTTGTGTTGAATTGTATCCTTTCAAATCCATATGTTGAAGAAATAACTATTACTACTTTGTACTGTTACTTTGTTTATATATACCTTTAAGGGGATGACAGAGTTAGGCTTTTAGTTTCATTCCTAAATAAAAGTGACTCAAACATTAAATCTTTAAATAAAGTCAATTGGGAATATCAGATATACAGACAGACAGGTAGATAGACAGACAGACAGACAGACAACAAAATACCAAAGATAACCATCTGTGTCAGCAACCAGATAACAGCTAATTCTGCTGAAAACTTCAATTTAGATTTCTAGCCTAAAGAACTGTAGAAAAACACATTTATGCAATTTAAATAAACCCAGTCTCTAGAATTTTCTAAAACTATCTTTCTATACATGTGTGGAATTGTTAAAAGTGTAAATTATACCAATAGTCTTGAGAACAACCTGTATATTTTCTGCCTGACATATGAGGGTTTGATTGGGAGAATAAGACATCAAATGACAGAACCTCTCCCGTTGTGTGACTCTAAGTTTCTTCTAGATATGTATATATTTTAGAAAACTTCTATTAGTTTCTATAGTTTCAACACAGCTTTCAATGTTTGTTAGTAGGAATTGTCACTCCTCATATTTCCTCATTTATTTTGCTATCTCATCTCTCACTATTTGATCCACCTATTCTAGTTTCTCCTTTATCCAGTAACAGCATTACATACTATACTCTACTGTGTTATATTATTCTTTACTATCCCATACAATGCCATATCATACTACCTATCTAGAACTTCTACTTTCTGGAACCTTGCTGGCTACCTAATCTTTGTGCTTATTCAGACTGAAAAACACATATTTAAAGATTAAAATCTAGCATACCCTCCTAAGAGAAAACATACAATATATGTCTGTTTTAGGTGTGACTCATTTGGTTGCAAAACAAGTTATTGCAAGGTTGCTGAATAATTTTCTATTATAATAAGGAAAACTTTGCTTATGTCAAGAGACATAAGAGATTGAGCTGGTGATTGGCATAAAGATGCACAACTTAAGAGTGTGCATAGAGTTAGAAACTTGAAGTACTCTGATGTCTTTCTCAAACTCCTTCACTCAACGTTCTGCATGGAATGTAGAGAGATCATAAGAGCTGAAGGTGGTGTCTAAGGATGCCCCCAAGAAAACATGGGATTTTTTTCTTCCTGAGGGGTGGGATATGTTTTGCCTGGGTAGGAAAGTAGAGGAGGTGTGGGTAATTTCAGTCCTCGAATATGATCAAAATGTGTAGTATGGAAACAATTTAAGTAAACATTTGAAATGTAAATTTGTCATACAAATATGCAATAAAGATAGACTTATCTAATTTCCTGAGAGAATTTATTGTATTCTTACTACTTGCCTCAGCATTCCTCAGTTGCATTGGAATTCCATTGTTTTTCCAAGGATCAGTTCACTTAATTGTTACCAGTTTGATTTCAACACCCATCTGCTGAGTGGTATTTCACTGAGAACATTCCTTACAGAAGGTACTGAATTCTTCATAGTCCATCTCAAATATCACTCGCCAATCTTCAACATGACAATGACAACTGTGCGGTCAGTCTCTTTGTCTCTCTCTCTCTCTCTCTCTCTCTCTCTCTCTCTCTCTCTCTCTCTCTCTCTCTCTCTCTCTCTTCTCTCTCTCTCTCCTTTCTTTCATACTCATCAAGCCAAATAGTTTTATCTCAAATACTCTTGATGGTGGACCAATGCCCTGAAGAGTGGCCAACCTACCAGGAGTCACGGAGTTTAAGAAAACCAATCCCCCTTGTCTAGCAGATGTCAATTGTCAGTAGATGCACAACTAGGGTTGAAACCCTGTGCTCACTTCCCCAATGCCTCCATGCATGGATTTTGTTTGCCCTGGGATTGCACAGGTCTTTTGTACACTGCTACAATCTCTATGACTTCATACATACAACTGGCTTGTTGTGTCCAGAAAACCATGTTTTGGTGAATTGACTTCCCATCTCTGGTTCTTACTTATGACTTGTCTTTGGTGATGATTCATGAGCATTGGGGACAAATTTAACTTACTGTAGGAAGTGAAAATGGATACTAAACCTTGAAAATGCTGTTTTCTGAAAAATTAGCTATTTGCACTGTAGTCTGTGATGATTCAAATGCAGTTATTTTTTTTTTCACAAAGCAATGAGGAGAAATAAAGCTCATTGTACATGAAAATTTAATATATTTCTTATTTTCAGCCTACAGCAATAAAATAGTGATGAAGTTAGATGCTTTACATTATGTTGTCTTCCAATAATCACAATATTTATTAGGTGCTCTGGAAATAGTCTCGATGTATTATTCAACTCCAGCAAACATTCCCTTGCTGTTAAGAAAATTAAGGAGACATGGTTGTCATTTTTTTTCTTAATTAAAATTGATCAGGGTGTCCTGGTACTGAAATATAAACACATTATGATATAAAAACTGACCAGCATGATACCTAAGCACTTGATACCTACTGAAGTGACTGAGATCAAGTGACCCCTACCTACCTCCTAAATGGACACTTATGCATATCTCCAAATTTGAAACAGAAAAGTTTCTCTTGAAAATGTCTTCAAACCTCTTAAGTTTGAACGTCCCCCATACACACACACACACACACACACACACACACACACACACACACATGTACGCGCGCACACACAATTCCCTCTGTAATCCCACTGGACCAGAATCATAGAGTCAGACTGTATCACAGATGTCTTATTACTTTATAAAATTGTAGCTTTTTAGTCACTGAAGCATAGACACATGGGATTCATTCTCCTACTTTTGAACTTTGTTATCACTTTCTGGAACTTGATTTGGTTTGGTTTGGTTGGGTTGGATTTGGTTTGTGTTTCTTTTATTCTAAAATAGTGGTCCTCAACCTGCAGGTCACAATCCTTTTGGCAAAACTCTGTCTCCAAAAATATTTACATTATGATTCATAACAGCAGCAAAATTATTTAGGAAGTAGCAAAAAAAAACCCAAATTTTTATAATTGTGGATTACCACAAGACAACAAACTATTTCAATGGTCGCTGCCTTACAAAGTTTGAGAACCAGTGTTTTAATGTGAAGGAAAGAGTAATGGTACCTCATTATACTTGGATGTGTTAATTTGTGGTATTAACATTAACATGAATGGTTGAGAAATTGACATTTCTCCCCTAGAGATTATATGAATGACTTTTTAAGAAAATAGTATCTTGTTAAAATCCATTATTGTGTATTCACAGTATTTATTATATGTTAGATTAAGACTGTAGTTTTCCAACCATCTGAAGCACAGGCAAGATATCATGGTGACATTTTCCATATCGTAGCCCCTCATATGCCTCTGAGTAATAACTGGGAATTTCTCAGCCTTTAGATGAATCTTACTACAGCAAATAGCAGTTTTTTCTCTCTTTTTTTTTTCTGGTTACAGGTTTCTAGGCTAAGCATATAATTTTGTACCAATTGAAAGGTTAACAAGTTCTGTTGAACAACAGAAGTATATTGTGGTAATAAGAATCTATTGCACTTGTATTGAGTAATGTCTAAATAGAAAGAGTTTGACATGTCAGAGTTACCTGGTATAGAAGTTAATATGAGAGAGTTTTACACACATTTATCCTCTTTGTTTCCCTGACTTTTCAATTGTATCACAAATAGGAAACTGTTAACCTCTTCGGCCTAATCTATAATTTGTATTCTCCCCAACAACTGACTTACTTGACTGAAGGTTTTGTAGATAAAAGGAGCAAAGGAACAAACATTTAATGGATGCTTACAATATAAGGCTCAGTTCTAAGAATACACATCTATCTTACAATAGAAGACTTCATGATAACTTTATGGCAACAAAATGTCAAGATGCTAATAAATAATTGGTGTGCATCCATGTGATTAGATGATAGAATTATAGCCACAAATATCATAATTTCCTCTCTTTTTGCTCTTTCTTTTACAAATACAAAGGAACTGATACCTCCTGATAACCACTGTGCAAACATTTGTCCAAAATCTAGATGTAAATTATTCTTAATAATGTTATCAGCTATGTGGTCCTGTATAATAAATTTTAGTTTACTCTAGACATATTCTAAGATTTGAGCACAGAAACAATTTTCCATTTGCCTTTATTTTGTTTGCATGTAGGGAGTGGTGAGAGGTTGGGAAAGACTTTGTAGCCAGGCTGTCCTAGAAACCAAGAAGCCCCTGTCCTACCCTTCCAAATATTGGAAAAATATACCTGTATCCTCATATTTTATTTATCTTTTTGTTCATAGTTGTATTCTTACCTATGATAATAAACAACTTGTCTTTAAACAATAATAAATCTAGATTATTTTTACTATCTTATTCTTTTAAAAATTTTGGAAATTATAATACCTTTCCTCTGAATTTAGATAACAATTATGGCATTTTTAGGAATATCATACAGATATACATTTACCAACTCTGACATAAAAACAGATAAGATGTGACTTTGTAGATTTTGTTTATTTCAAGCTATATGATACCATAATCATCTTTCATAACTACACATCAAAATTTACTTTTGATTATTTCTTTTTCCTCACGCAGCATTTATTGATTTTTTAGACTTTTCAAATTACCTGATTGAACTACAGTCTACACGTGGTAAAAAATGTTGTTTATGTTCTATTGCATATCATAGACTACCAGAGAATTTATCTTTTATTTTTTTAACTAAGCCAAATAACTAATTACATACAAAATACTAAAAAGATCTCCTTTATAGATACACGAGATTTTTACAGTTCACATATTCGATCACCCATCCAAGAATGTTCTTAAACTTAATACTTAACTGATACATGATTGTGTTTCTTGATTTCTATTTAGGCTGATCAAATAGAATTCAACCCCTGCTAGCATGCTAGGCCATGCAAACAATGTAGAATTAAAAATTGAGGGTTCTTTTTTTTTTTTTTTCTACTTTTTCCTTCACAAATGTTTTGGACATATTCTGATTAACAGACACTTTTAGGTTAACATAGCCATCAAAATAAGCAGTTAGGACCCCAAATTCTCGAAGGCCATGTCTGATGATTAGCACCGAACAGTTTACTGCTGAGGTTGTCAGGAGTGCTCTCCTTACCTCAACTCAATTTCTCGCTTCATTGCTTAGAATCCCTGTGGGCCGGCAGGCATTTAAGGGATAGCAACAGGATTACTCTTGTTCTCTCAGGAATCTAGTACACCAGGGTAAACATCTACACAGCTGCCTAGATTAATGGGTATGGAAACGTGTGACTTAAGTGTTTAATAAATTCACAAGTGGTTTACAAGCCTCAGTGGGTGACCCTCAGAATTGTTGAATTTGACTGACATGAAGCTGACTTACATTGGGGTGAATTCTTTTCAAATGAACTTGAAAGTGCTTTTTATTTATGTATTACAAACTGTTAAGTTGAAGTTAAAGAAACTGAGATAAAAAGTAGTACTCTAGAAAATAGTTCTGTGAATATTCAATAATTTCAGGAAGGGAAAATTCTGAGGTAAATCCTTATTTGTTTCTACTTTAGATATTTGATATAGAGTAATGTTCAGAAGTAGTATAGGGCTTCTAAATAATTTGAAAGTTGCACGTGTATTTTCTGTTTCTTTCCTAATGTGCATTTATGCCTCACTTGAGGGCTTTCCATGTTATGTGTTGCAGTGGCCCAGTCTCTGATGTGAGCAATGGAAATCAGTGGAAACCAGGATACTTATTACAGGTCTGCATGAACCCCGCTACAATTTACAAGGCACACAGTTACACTATCCAATCATTGACAGATATAATTTTAATATTACAAAGTTTCTTCTTGAACTAGTAATAGGCACCAGTGGTTATACAGAAAGAAGCCATCATTGTTAAATTACCAGTTCTGCGGCAAGTACAACGCTAATCATATTTATGCAGTAAAGAGAACTTGCAGCTATGAGCCATTCCTTAGAGACACCAACACAAGTCTTTTAGATGTAGGACATTTCTCAACCTTCTTCTTTATAATATTAACTATTATAAAACTTAATATAAAAGTTTGGATATGTGACTATTTTTAAAAAACAGAATAAATTAAAGCTACTTAGAGTGGGTGCCTCAGATCACAGCACTGACATCATAATGGATGGTGGTATTTTTACCTCTCCCTTAAAAACTGCTGAAACTCACTTTCAAAGGATTAATAAAATAAAAATAATTGGCCTAAAAATATTAACAAGATATATTTTATCAGTTCAGAGAAACAAATGATTTTCTGACCTACAGCTGGAGAATATTATATGGATAGTATTTTAGACTAATTAATGCTACCGGCAACAAGAATCACTTTTCTCTAGAAACATCACTAAGGCCTATTTAAAGGACTGGAATATTTTAAGAGTAAGGAGAGGTTACACTATATATTTTTAGTTTTCCCATTCCATACACACTATTATCATTGCTGACAGAAGTCAAAAAGATGGTGTTGAGATTTTCTAAACAATCACCTTTATATTTATTTGCTGGTGAGCTAAGGCAAAATTCCTTTAGGCTTCTATTGTTTCAGTTTTTAAAGAGTACACATTTAAGTAAATATAATTACAGCATTTCCACACTGCCTATTCTTCTCTCCAACCTCTCCCATACCTCCTTGTCCTCACTCCATTTTAAATTGATGAGATAATTTTTCTTATTATTTTACTCACCCCCCACACACATGGTATTAATGCACAAATATATGAATACATCCTGCTTAGTCCATGTGTTTGAATTCAAGTACTTTCTGAAAAATAAAATTGCCTGGAACAAGCCTACAGCAAAGTATCTAATTAATGTTACAGTTTTCTCTTCCTCTTCCTTCTCATTTGTGGCAATGCATTTTCTTTTTGGTTTTAATTTAAACCTGGGTCTAAATTTCAATGATATGATCCCTTTTTAAAGAGAAGTATTCTTTCCTTTCTTTTAATTCCTATGATTTCTATTGAAACATTCATATTTTCAAAGTATTTTTGGTAAATTAGGAGACAGTAAATAAATAATGTTTTATGAAAATGAATGTGGAAACATTGAGGCACTATTTATTATGCTGAAAAACCTAGAAGTATTTATTAGTTGTGTATTAGTTAGAGTTTTCATTGATGTGAAGAGACACCATGACCAAGGCAACTCTTATAATAGTAAGTATTTAATCGGTGCTGGCTTACAGTTTCAGAGGAGTGGTGTATTATCATCATGGGAGGAAGCATAGTATCCAGGCAGGCATAGTGATGGAGAAGGAGCTTAGAGTTCCATATATTAATTGCTCAACAGGCAGCAGCAGAAAAATGTGTTCGACACTCCGTGAAGCTTGAGCATAGGTGGCCTCAAAGCTTGCTCCACCAGTGACACCCATCCTCCACCAATGGCATACTTCCTAACAGTGCATTTCTTTTCTGTCTTGGATTATCTCAATATAACATTTACCTGGTCAGTCCATTTACCTGCAAATTTAGCATCCCATTTTTCATAACAGCTGAATGGTATTGCTTTGTGTAAATGCACCA
Source organism: Micromys minutus (assembly GCF_963924665.1). Classification (NCBI taxonomy): domain Eukaryota; kingdom Metazoa; phylum Chordata; class Mammalia; order Rodentia; family Muridae; genus Micromys; species Micromys minutus. The sequence goes on from NC_137976.1 coordinate 28,709,338, forward strand.
CATTTTCATTATCCGTTCATCTTTTGAAGGATACTTGATTCCATTTTCTGGCTTGTGGAAAGAGAGTTGCTATGGAAACTTTATAAATTATTTTAATTTTTAAGGACAGGTTTTCTTTGCACAAATAATCTCTCATCATAATAAATAATATTGAACAGGGGTTAAAATAAATGTTTAATAAGGTCTCTTTAATAGACCAGAAAAATGAAATAAAGTGAGCTTTAAATGACTGGAGAAGATAAAGTTAGATCATAAAGTGTAAAACCCTTATTAGTCAGTCAAAACACATACAAAACTACCCAGTTACCTTAGAAAACTTTGCCTGTTGTATTTCAATACAAATAAAATGTCGACTAAAAACATCCAGACAAGACCTAGAAAGTAGAAATAATAAACTTGTAAAAAAATATGTAAAAATGTAAAGGATCATTATAAAAACAGGAAGTCTTCAACTCTGGGATTGCTAAGACAATATTATATCTAGCTCTAAAATTTTATCCTAAAAGTGTAATTTTATTTTAAAATATTTATGCTTATATAACCCTTAAAATATCAGTATAGTCTTCCTGTCCATACTACCTGTACTATACTCAAAATGTGTTGAATGGCTTTGCTTAATAAATATAAATAGCTGCTTTTATTTATTAATGAAAGTACATCACAGTAAGAAACTGTAATGGTTAAGGTTAGGAAATAGAACTCCAAACTCTGTGTAGTTTACAACGTTACTATATACCTTTACAGCCATTTTCCTAGCATCCATACAAATTAACAGTTAAAATTTACATGATCGAGTCTCCCTAAAATTTATTAGCACATTGGCTAATAATATTCAACATATGTGAAAGCAACCATTTGAAATTTACTATGGGCTTTGTAACCATGTCATTAATCACACATAAAATCTACTGTGGAACTGCTTTGCTTTTTGTGCTTGCACAATCCTCCATAGTGCAGTGTAAAGCAAAATACACCCACTTGAATTAGCATGTAGAAGATACATTTTGCAATTTAGGATCATAATTGGTTTAAAATCTCTATTAAACAGCAAAGTTAAAGTAGTGTCTAATAGATCAAAATAAGTATTTACTTCCAGTTGCTTTATTTGTAACAAATACTTCGGATAGCTAATTAAATACTTCGAAATCTAAACAATTGCTTGGGTAGGTCATGCATTAAGTTCTATACTATTAAATGGTGATTCGCATTTTAATATATGTTTCTGTGAGGTCAAAGTGACTTTTCAAGTAATTTTTCTAATACTGTAGACATTTCTAGGACATGCTATGAGCTCTGTCAAAGTGTTCAGTTCAGCATCAGTTATCCAACCATTGGTTTAGCTTCAAGACCATATCTTTATTCCTTTTGGTTTCACTGATAAACTAATTTGTCCTGTGTCCTGACCAGTAAAATAGAAATTAAAAGCTATTAAGATGAACCCTCCAAAAACAAAATATGTGAAGGCACATGTGCTGCTTTGCAAGAACTTAAATTCTATTCTACCCCAAGATCTTTTCATTACTTATGATTTCTAATTGTTCAAATGATAAGAAAATCCTCCGTTCATTCTCCTGGTTCTTTGGGATTCTCTCTGGGAGAATGAGTGGATATACGAAGCATTAAAGGGTTGGCTCAGGGGGAAACCTCTAGAAAGACCCAGAAACTTGAAATGTGATAGGTTCCTAGGAGTCAATGGGATAACCTTAGCAGAAAGGCCCAATAGTGGGAATATAAAACCTGAAGAGATCACTTCCAGTAGAGAGACAGGGACCCCAGTTTAGGGATGAGGCTATGCACCCATCTTCAAACTTTTTGACCCAGAGTTGTTCCTTTCTAATGGAAATTTAGGGACAACAATAGAGCAGAAACTGAAGGAAAAGCCATCCACTCACTAGATCTACTTGGAATCCATCCCATGCATAGCCCTCAAACCCTGACCCTATTACTGATGCCTTGTTGTGCTTGCAGACAGGAGCCTAGCATGGCTGTCCTCTGAGAGGCTCTACTAGCAGCTGATTGAGACTGAGGCAGACATTTATGGATAGCTATTGAACTAAAGTCAGGAACACCTATGGAAGAGTTAGGGGAAGAACAACAGTATCAACTAACTCAGATCCTCCAGAGTTCTCAGAGACTAAGCCACCAACCAAAGAACAAATACAGTCTGATCCATTACCACCACCGGCACATATATAGCAGAGGACTGTTTTGTTTGGCCTCAGTGGGAAAAGATGTGCCTAATCCAGAAGAGACTTGATGTCCTAGAAAGGGGGATGCTGGGGGCTGAGGAGGTAGTGGGGTGTGTGAGGGTTTCAGGTAGGAGTATACCCTTTCAGAGGCAGAGGAGAGGCAGGAGAGAGGTGAAAAATTCTGGGACAGGGTACCAGGAAAGGGGGTAACATTTGGAATACAAATAAATCAAATAAATTCTTGACTGAAAATAATGTAGAAAACTTTATGTTTCCAGCACAGAGAAACAAGCAAAACCAGACTCTATGTAAACAAAAGAATAGCAGCAGCTGAGAAGTAGCATCTCCTTTCAATAACTTAAATAATGGTTGAGAACAATGCTTTAGTGTTTAATAATAACAAACAAAATTAGAAAAGACTCATAGCTTAAGCCTTCCAGTGCTTTTGAATCATTAAGCAGATAAAATATTTTAATGAAGTGCTGCTACCTGAATGATGGCATGGAAGATTCAGGAATGGTGGCACAAACCTTTATGCTCAGCAAACAGAGGCAAAGGCAAAAGGAACCTTGTGAGTTAAAGGCCAGCCCGGGCTTCTAAGCAAGTGCTAAATAGATACACCCTGTCTCTGAAAGGGAAAGAAGTAGTAGCTCAGTTGTCTTAAAAAAATGGTAAATATTAGAACTTATCTGTGTTTCAATGTCTCTATTAAGCCAGTTCAGAGTAAGCCAGGCACTGTTATAGTAGTTTGGGAAACAACAGAAGAGCCATTCACACAGATTATTTGCCCAATAAGCTTTTTTAGGTTAGGACAGATGTGTGGGAACTTGAAGGCACAGTCTTCAGTTAACATGTCTGAGTGCGTGGATTAAATCATGAGTGCCCATAAATAAATAAATAAATATACAATTTTGTGAAGGAAGAATAAACAGAGAAGTATAAATGCAACTGACATAGCAAATATATATATATATATATATATATATAGGAGATACCGATTAATCTTATGATCTAGTTTCTAGTGTAACCATTAATTGGTTCATATAAAATGAAGATATGTTTGGATAGAATGGTGATCTTACAGATTCTTAAATGAGCATGTACATTCTATGTGCTTGGGATAGCCTGCTTAAATAAATTTTGGAGTTTTATGTCATTCAAACCATCACAGCTATGTTGACCTGATCTACTTTTAGTATGTCTCCTAAAAGATTATTTCTTTACCTATTGATACATTGGTGAAATCACATGATTTTTCACATTTGAATGTTTTTTTAAACCAATTCCATCCTTTATAGTTGGAAATTACTTAAGTCTGGCTTCATTCTTTTCTAGTGATCAGCCACATCTGTATGAGTATGTGTTATAGTTGTAGTAGGATGAAGCTATTGCTTGTAGGTAACTGATGACATTTACTGGAGAAAACACTTGAATTCAAAACTAACTTTTTTTAATCATTGAACAGAGGATACTGATTTTTTTTCTTCTGTTACTCATTGTTGTTCTTTAGTCTTGTGAAAACGGGTCTCAGTGACAGAGATGCTGAAAAAAAGAAAAGAAAAACAAACAAACAAAACAAGTGATGGCAGGTACAGATGTTTGTCATAATTTGTTTACATCTGAGGAAATGAAAACTGAGAAACCTACTAAGATAATATGAAAGGACTCAGCCAGAAATAGGACTTTGGAAGATGTATAGTTTTTCTGTTCCTATACCTAGAAAATTTGCACTAAAAACATAATGAGTTGCTTTGTATAATACATACAAAATAAACAAGCAAGCAGGTAAAACAAAACTGTAATACATTAGTTGACATTGTTCTAGAATCTATACTGGAAGGAGAGATACATAGAGTCAGGATAAGTTTTACCTAGTCACAAAAGTGTTACTTTAAAATAAATGAAGATAAATGTGATCTATTGCTATGGTTGTAATATAGATGAAATAAATGAGACTTCACATATTTTTCACATTTCATTTGAAATAATAACATTTTGGTGATAAACAAAATTCTGGAGAAACATTTGACGCAAATTTCTCATACAAAGAAATTACCTTTCTTTCTCTCATACATCTTTTACTGGCCATTAAATTTTTATTTATAAAACAAAGTTCCCTGTTATGACTTCTAGGAACTAATACCAAAAAACATTTATCTGTCTAAAATTTTGCAATTCCTCAAGTGTGCTATCAAAAGTCATTTTGCAGACTCAGGATTCCACTTAACAAAAGAGTTATACTGTAATAAATTTTATGTTATGGTTTCAATGTAACAGAAATTCAATGCAAAGAAAATTTGGTACTCATAAAAATCAAATCTGTAGGAAGAAGATGAAGACTGTCTTATAAATGGTTATTCATAAAGGCTGAAGAATTGCAGTGGCTATGTAATTGTGAGAACACACTTTTCGAAGAGCACAATATCAGTCTTATAATCTCATTAGCGATGAGGTAATTTGCATTGATGGTGAATAAAAAAATGTTATTGTCTTGTTTTCTTTTTTCCCAAGTCTACAATCCACTGTTATAAATCAATAATTTTGTCTACACTTCTCTCTCCTCAGCAATTTTTAAAATAAAGATTTAATTTTTGCTTCACAATAATAATCATGCCATAAAATAGAGACTTTAATAAGGAAAAGAGAAAATGTTTTTTTTCCAACAGTGAGTGATTCTCTTAGCTCAGTGTGGAGATGTGTAGTCAGCCTACTGATAATGGAAAACACTTTTCTTGCTCTTCAGTTTCTACATTTATGGCTGCATCTGCACTAGAAGTTAGAATATTAAAGTTCAACATCTGTGAAATAGGTTCAGTTATTCCTTTGACCCTGAAACATTTGAAGATTTAGCACTGAAATAAATTGTTATTGTGAAAATACAAAAAGGTAAAATCTATCTTAAGTCACTTTGCATGTATATTCATGAAACCCAAGGTTAATGTCTCAGCCTCTAAGATAAAATAAGTCTCCACGTAAACATTTTCCTAACCACTATTATGTATATACTATACTTAAAGTAAGATTTTTTTTAAAAAAATGACTATTTAAATATTATGCCAAACAAGTTCTTGCATGGAAATTATTTCCTCTGTAGGTTCTTGAACAAATCTTTGGCAAACTGCTAAAGCTGAGATAAACATCACTCAAAATCAACATCTTTTCTATTGCCAAAAACTGTTTGTTTATTTTGTTAACTCTAGATGATGTGATAATAACATGAAGAGGACAGACCGGAATACACAAATATCTTTAAACATTTGTGAGGGACAAGTAGACAGAAAAGAATCTAAAATACAGTCCATGCCCACTCCGCAGAGATAGAATAGAATGCCTAGGACAACATAAAAAATTTAACTCACTGCCTTTCACAGAAAATAGGATGCCAATAAAATATATGAATAAAGCCATGAGGTACCAATGTCAAGGGGAAAAAGAGTACTAAGAATCAAAATCTATGATGTGAAAGATGGCTAAGAAGTACAGGGAACACATTGACCTTAGAGAGGATTTTAGTTCCCAGGGCCCACACTGGATGTCTCATAATGACCCATAACTCTTCTCCAGGGGGACCCACTTTAGTTCATACAGATGATATAGTTACTATAATTGAATAAGTATCATTCAGATTGAATTTCTGCATGTGAAAGGAAAGGCATTGAGATTAAAAGATTTTGCCCACCATAGTGTGACAAGGGCTGATAAAGGTCGTTTAGGTCAACCACCTTACTTTTGGGGTTAACAGGTCAAGAATGCTTTCCAAAGTCACAGTTCTTGTAAGTCCCTGTGTTCTTGAGGGAATGTGAAGTTCTTAATTTATGTTCTTAACATGTATCACTTTGAAGATTGTTCTGACATACTGTTTACACTTGTCTTATCTCATGAAGGACATCACCCTGACAATCAGAAAGCAGAGTCTGATCCCTCTGCTTCAAATTAGAACAGGGTCCTTTCAGGGCACTGGGCAACCAACATGTTGTAGTGTCTCCCAGCAATAGAATTATTTCCGTTGCTATTTCATAAATGAAATGTTGCTACTGCCATACATTGTAGTATAAACATGTCTCTCATGATGGTCTTTGGTGTTTGCATTTCACGGTTGAGAACCCCTGCCTGAGAGGCTGTCAGACAGCCTTGGCAGGGCAGAGTGAAGAGCTTTGAGAAGATATGAGTGGAAAGGCAACAGTTCTGCATAGCTTTTCTGAAACTGGCCACACAGGATTAACACAGATTTCACAAACTAACAGTGCTAATTAACACTGACCTTGCTTCAAATGCCAGGACAATTCATGGTCTTTGGTTTGTCTTTATTTCTAATCAACTAGTTAAAAATATAGGGAATGCCAAGACTCTCAGGCTTGGAAATTTTCTGGGAAAATTCACAGAATTCAGTACAGCTGTGCACCTATGCTAATCTGGATGGTTTAGTTTATTTTACTTGTTTAGTTCATTTTAGCTTTATTTAGGTTAGCGTGTGAGTATGTGTGTGGGTGGGGGCTTTCCTCTTGTTTTAAGTCAATTTCTATCATTTTGCCACATAGTCAAATACTCCTGGCTTGCTGAGCCCACAGAATTGCAGATGGTTTTCCTGTCTCCACTTCCCATTCCACCATAAAAGTTCCAGAATTACATTTGTACTTCAGCACATACTGTGCTCCTGGGAATCTGAACAGTTTTAAGCTGTGTCTCCAGCCTTGTAACCATTTTATGAAAATCATGCAATCCAGGCACAGTTAAAGAGACTCATAGGACAAGGTCCCTGTGGATCTTAGAACAGAGCTTTTATTTATTTTCTCCCCATGGGCTCCAGGTACTTTTTATACTGTCATATTGATGTTTTTGTCAATGGGTGAGCTCATATTCACTTATAGCCAGAGTCTATTGAGGCTTTCCTCTGTAGGCATGATTGACTTAATTCAGTGCCTGCCTCTCTCCCCTCCATCCTGCTCCTAGAAGTCAGGCAGTCAGCCAGAGACTGTGTCTTGAAAGCCTGTTTCCTAGATGTATTATTGATCTCTCTGGCATTCTGGGTCTGCATTCTGGGTATTTCCTTAGCAAAAATTCTAAAAGCCAACATTGGATGACAGACTGTATCATCACTCAGAAAACTGAGAGCCTAGAAGTTTCCTAAGAGTGATTGTGGATAAAAATCAGATAAACTATTTTTTAGAGACATTTTTGATTTTTGATAATATAATGTGTGTTTTTAGTTCCCCAAACCCAACTGACTGAGACATTAGATGATATTGTCTACAACACACATATTAAAGAGAAAACTGAGGAGCGTTTTGTAAGTCATGTAAACTTATGCACAGGGTCATTGTTCTACCATTTTTATTTGTGTAAAAGTATAGGAACCTCAACAAATTTCCTGAGTTTCAGTTTAGTAATGAAAGATATAAAGCAGTAAAAGATAAGTAGTTCTTAGTAGCAATCACAAACATCCCTGGCAAACTAAGCACCTTATTTAGATTCAAACTATGCTTCAAACACAACATACATACCACACAGGCACACACACACACATACAGACAGAGAGAGAGTGGGAGGGAAGGGAGGGAGGGAGGGAGGGAGGGAGGGAGGGTGGGAGGGAGGGAGGGAGGGTGAGAGAGAGGAAGGGGGAGAGAAGGAGGGAGGGAGGGAGAAAAGCATGCTTAAATAGAAAAAGGCTATTAAATAAAATCACAGTAATTCTCTTAGGAATTATTGGATGATGAAAGAATTAATATACTAAAAAGAAACAAAATTAATTACAGACCATTATTCTTTCTTGTACTTAAAGTTCCCAGTGCTATAGAAATATCTTGCAGTTTATACAATTATACTACTTGAGGTAACCGAGAATGCAGTTTTGATAAAAGTTTACATTTATGAATTTTTAAGAAATATATAGATATTAAAAGTATGTAATACTTATAAAAATAAAAATGTTATACATTTATGACTTTAATGATTTTTATTTTTATTAATGTGAGAATTTTATCTCCATTAATATACATATTTGAAAGTTTCCATGGGATCTTTTCAACCAACACTCAAATGAATGAAATCTAGTCCTAGTACTTGAGTCTCCTTTGGTGACAAAAAATGGCCAGGTAGGGTTTTATCACCCTTATTATTTGCATATGTCATTAAAATGGCCCTCATATGGTCTATAATTTGTTTCTTGGGTATTCAGAGCTTTCTGGGGCTAGTATGAAATTATCAGTGATGGCATATTATCTCTGTTCTTTTGTGACTGGGTTACCTCACTCAGGATGATATTCTCTAGATACATCTATTTGCCTAGGTATTTCATAAAGTCATTGTTTCTAATAGCTGAGTATTACTCCATTGTGTAAATATACCACATATTTTGTATCCATTCATCTACTGAAGGATATCTGGGTTCTTTCTACCTTCTGGCTATTATAAATAAGGCTGCTATGAACATTGTAGAACATGTGTCGTTTAGTCCATTCGAGTTGTGGAAAGTTTGGTTGGTTGATAATTTTGTTCTTCTATGAGGTTGCAAGCCCTTTCAACTCCTTTAGTTCTTTCTCTAGCATCTTCATTGGTGTCCCTGTGTTCAGTCCAATGGTTAGCTGCAAGCATCCTCATCTGTATCTGTATGAATCTGTTAGAGCCTCTGAGGAGGCTTTCATATTTGATTCCTGCCAATAGGTACAACTTTGAATCCCCAAGTTAGGCACTCTATGATTGATCTTTTCTTCAATCCATACTCCTCTATTTGTTATTCTATTCCTTACCATAAGTGTTTTGATGTACTATCTAAGAAGGACTCAGGTATCCACATTCTGACCTTCCTTCTTTTTGATATTCATAAGGTTTGTGAATTGTTTTTTGGGCATTTTAGGGGATTTTAGGGGATAATATTTGTTTATCATTAAGTTCATACCATGTATCTTCTTTATGACTGGGTTACTGTTTTCAGAATAATAGCATCTATTTACGTAAATTTTCTTAAGATTTTCAAGAAGTCATAATACTCCACTGTGTAAATGTACCACAGTTTCTGTATCCTTTCCTTTGTTGAAGAACATTTGCATACTTTCTAGCTTCTGGAAATTATAAATAAGGCTGTTATGAACATGGTGGAGCATGAGTTCTTGTTATATGTTGGAGCAACTTTGGGGTATATGCCCAGGAGTGAAATAGCTGGTTCTTTTGGTAGTACTATATACAGTTTTCTGAGGAATTGCAAGACTGATTTTCAGAGTGGTTGTACTAGCATGCAATTCCACCAAAAATGGAGAAGTGTTCCTCTTTCTCCACATCCTCACCAGCATCTGCTGTCTCCTGAGTTTTTTAACTTAGACTTTCTGACTGGTGTAAGGTAGAATCTCAGAATCATTTAGTTTTGCATTTCCCTGATGACTAGAGATGTTGAACATTTTTTATGTGTTTCTCAGGCATTCAGTGTTTCTCAGTTGAGAATTCTGTGTTTTTCTCTCTACCCTATTTTTAATAGTATTATTAAATTCTCTGGAGTATAACTTCTTGAGTTGTTTGTATATATTGGATATTAATCCTCTGTCAGACATATGGTTTGTAAAGATCCTATCTCAATCTGTTTTCTGCTGCTTTGTCTTCTTGAATTTTTTGTATATTTTGGATATTATCCCTCTATCAGATGTATGATTGATAAAGATTCTATCCTAATCTGTTTTCTGCTGCTTTGTCTTCTTGACAGTGTCCTTAGACTTACAGAAACTTTGTAATTTCATGAGGTTCCATTTGTTGATTCTTGATCTTAGAGCATAAGCCATTGGTCTTCTGTTCAGGAAAATACCCTCTGTGCCTATGTATTCTGAATACTTCCCCACTTTCTGTTCTATTTCTTTCAGTATATCTGGTTTTATTTGGAGGTCTTTGTCCACTTGGACTTGAGCATTGTACAAGGAGATAAGAAAGATCTATTTGTATTCTTCTGCATGCCTATTGACAATTTAACCAGCTGCATTTGCTAAAGATGTTGAGATCATGTATGCTGATTCTTTTGGAAATTCTTTTATTTGATTTTTGAGAATCAAAATCAATGATTTTGATAACTTAGTTTTTTTTTTTTTTTTTTTTTTTTTTTTTTTTTTTTTTTTTTTTTTTTTTTTTTGTTATTCCAAATTGAGTAGAGAAAAGCTACTGATTTGTTTGAGTTAATTTTATATTCAGCCACTTTTCTGAAGTTGTTTATCAGCTGTAGGAGATCTCTGGTGGAACTTTTGGGGTCACTTTAGTACACTAACACATCATCTGCAAATAGTGATATTTTGAATTCTTGCTTTCTAACATGTATCTTTTTGACTTCCTTTTGATGTCTAATTGTTCTTTCCAGAATTTCCAGTACTATATTGAGTAGGTATGAAGAAGTGGGCAGCCTTCTCTTGTACCTAATTTTAGTGAAATTGCTTCAAGTGTTTCACCATTTAGTTTGATGTATCCTGTATATTGGTTTTATTATGGGTAAATTCAAGGTATGGGCCTTGAATTCCTCATCTTTCCAAGACTTTTAACATTAAGGGATGTTGTATTTTCTCAAACGCCTTCTCAGCATCTAGTAAGATGATCATTTTTTCTGTTTGAGTTTGTTTATACAGTGGATTACATTGATGGAATTCACTAAATTCAACCATCCCTGCATCCCTGAGATGAAGCCTACTTGATCATGGTGATTGATCATTTTGATGTGTTCTTGGATTCAGTTTGCACGTTTTATTGAGTATATTTGCATCAATATTCATGAGGGAAATTGATTCAAAGTTTTCTTTCATTGTACTGTCTTTGTGTGGTTTAGGAATAAGCATAATTGTGGTTTCAAAGAATAAGTTGGATAGCATTCTTTCTGCTTCTCTTCTGTGGAATAGTTTGGAGAGTATTGGCATTAGGTCTTCTATAAAATTCTGATAGATTTCTGCCCTGAGCTTATCTGTTACTGGGCTTTTTTATGTTGTGAGGCTATTATTGACTAATTCTATTTCTATAAGGCTGATTGGACTATTTGGATGGTTGATCTGATACTAATTTAACTTTGGTAACTGGAATCTGTTTAGAAATTTGTTTATTTATTTTTGATTTTTCTATTTCATTGACTATGGGTTTTTGTAGTATTATCTGATGATTTCCAGAATTTGTTTTTGTTTCTGTTATATCTCCCCTTTCCTTTCTGGTTTGTTAATTTGGATACTACCTTTCTGCTGGCAAGCTAGTCTGGCTAAGGGTTTATTGATCAGTTTGATTTTGTAAAGAACATGCTCCTGGCTTTGTTGATTCTTTGTATGGTTCTTTTTGTTTCTCCTTAATTGATTTCAGCTCTGAGTTTGATTATTTCCTGCCTTCTACTCCTCTTGGGTGTATCTGCTTCTTTTGGTTCTAGAACTTTTAGCTGTGCTATCATTTTGCTACTATATGCTCTTTCCCATTTCTTTTTGTAGCCACTAAAAGATATGAGTTTTCCTTTTAGTACTACTTTCATTACATCTCACAGGTTTGGGTATGTTGTCCTTTCATTTTCATTAAATTCTAGAAAATCTTTAATTTTTTTCTTTATTTCTTTTTTGACCATGCCATTGTTGAGTAGATTATTGTTCAACTTCCATGTGTATGTGGGCTTTTTGTTGTCTTTGTTGTTATTAAATACCAGCCTTAGTCAAAGGTGGTCTGATAGGATGCATGGGAGTATTTCTATCTTTATTTATCTGCTGAGGCCTGTTTCGTTACTGACTATATAACCAATTTTGGAGAAGGTATTGTGAAGTGCTGAGAAAAAGGCACATTCTTTTGTTTTAGTATAAAATGTTCTATAGATGTCTGTTAAATCCAATTGGTTCATAACTTCTGCTGGTTTCACTGTGTCTCTGTTCAGTTTCTACTTCTATGATCTGTCCATTGATGAGAGTCGGGTGTTGAAGTCTCCTACTGTTATTGTATGTGGTGCACTATATCCTTTGGGCTCTAGAAATGTTTCATTTATGAATGTAGGTACCCTTGTATTTGAAGCATAGATGTTCAGTATTGAGAGTTCATCTTGATAGATTTTTCCAAAGGTGAGTAAAAAGTGTCTTTCCTTATCTTTTTTGGTAACTTTTGGTTGAAAATCTATTTTATTTGATATTAGAATGGCTACTCTAGATTTTTTTTCTTGCGACCATTTGTTTGGAAGAATTTTTCCCAGCCCTTTACTCTGAGGTAGTATTTGTCTTTTTCATTTAGATGAGTTTCCTGTATGCAGCAATTTGCTAGATCCTGTTTACATATCTGGCCTGGCAGTCTATGTCTCCTTATTGGGTAATTGAATTCTTGATGTTAAGAGATATTAAGGAGTAGTGATTTTTTTTCTGTCATTTTGTTTTTAGAGGTATAATTTTGTTTATATGTCTTTTTTATTTTTATTTTTTTGATTATTTTCTTGCTTTTCCTAAGGTGTAGTTTCTTTCCTTGTGCTGGATTTTTCATCTTTTATCCTTTGTATGGCTATATTTTTGGTCAGATATTGTGTGAATTTTATTTTGTCCTGGAATATCATGGTCTCTCCATCTATGGTAACTGAGATATTAACCTGGACTGGCATTTGTGTTCTCTTAGAGTCTGTATAATGACTGTCCAGGATCTTATAGCTTTCACTCTCTGTTGAGAAGTTGGTGTAATTCTGATTGATCTGCCTTTATGTGTTACTTGTCCTTTTTCCCTAGTGCTTTTAGTATTCTTTCTTTGTTTTAAACATTTGTTGTTTTGACTATCATTTGTTATGAAGAGTTTATTTTCCCATCCAATCTATTTAGAGTTCTGTAGGCTTCTTGTATGTTCATGGTCATCTCATTCTTAAGATTAGGGAAGTTTTTTTCTATGATTGTGTTGAAGATATTTACTGTACCTTTTAGTTGGGAGTCTTTGCTCTCTTCTACCCCTATTATCTTTAGTTTGGCCTTCTCATTGTATGCTGAATATCCTGTATGTTTTGGGTTAGGAGCTCTTTAACTTTTGCATTTTTTGACTGTTATGTCAATGCTTTCTGTGCTGTCTTCTGCCCCTGACATCCTCTCTTTCATCTCTTGTAGTCTGTTGGAGATGTTTGCATTTATGACTCCTGATTATTTTCCCTAGGTCTTCTATCTCTACGGTTGTCTCCTTTTGGGATTTCTTTATTGTTTCTATTTCTGTTTTCAATTTCTTCACCAATTTGGTTGTGTTTTCCTGTAGCTCTTTAAGTGGTTTATGTGTTTTCTCTTTGAGGGCTTCTACTTGTTTATGTGTGTTCTCCTGGTTCTTTAATTCTTTCATGGGTTTATTTATTTGCTTCTCTAGGACCTCTCTCATCTTCATGAAGTATGATTTTAAGTCTATATTTTGTTTTTCTGGTGTGTTGGGATATCCACTTCTTGCTGTGGTGGGAGAACTGGGTTCTAATGTTGCCAGGTTGGTTTCCATTTCTTATGTCTTTGTGCTTGCCTCTTGCCACTTGATTATCTGTGATGTTAGGTGACCCTGTTTTGTCTCTCTGGTGGGTCTGAGGGTCCGTGGGCTCAGGAGGGACATTGCTCTTGGGGGTTTGTCGCTCTGCAGGCAGGCAGTGAGTTCTGATGGCAGTTACCTGACTCTGTCTCAGTGGGATTAAGTGGCAGAGCACTTCTGAGGCTCTTCTAGATGCTCAGCAGTCTGTTGTCAGGCCCTGAGTTCTGATGGCAATGACCTGGCTATCTTTCTCTCTGGTTAGGATGAAAGTTTCAATTCATTTTTAAGGTTCTAAACTGAATAGGGATAAAAACTGGAATCCTAGTCTCATGAAAACTAGTATAATTATGCAAGTTGATAGTCAGTAACCTTATGAATGATCAAGTCCTTTAATGTGCTTAGAAATATATTTTAAGTGATAGAAAGAACTTAGACTCATGATTAAGCCTTATTAGCATCTTGTTTTATATTTTCAGGATACAGTTTAGAATAGCTAACTAAAAATATACAAAGATGGCTGAACTCAGATATGCTTGGTAAGCACTAGCCCTCAAGTATGTCTGAGACCTGCTGACTATGGCATTTAATATGTCTAAACTGACTACTACAGATGGGACTCTCAATTCCTAATCATGATACCCAAAGCCTCTGAGAAGGTGTGGGCACAATGACAAAGATCTCCAGCAGGATTGTGGTCCACTAGTCAGTGGAAATAACTGCCCCAAGGCCTAACCTGCTGTCAGGGTCCAGCCTAAATTGAGGATAAATAGAGGACACCTAAAGAGGTAATCGTCCCATGTTGCCTAAAACAAAGTTAAGTCAATGTTTGCCATGGTCCTTCTCCACAGAGAATGTTTCTTATCTTCTAGTCCTGATGAGGAAAAACTGCCTCTAACCTCAGTCCCATGAAAACCAATAAAATCTGGGACAATGATCTAGGTAGTAAAGTAATGACTAATCTCTGACATTTTATTTAAAATAAGTTCATTCAGATTATAGTCATTCCTTTATAGGTCTCTGATCACATAAAAAGCCAAGCTAGCTGTAACTTGAAAGCTAGAAATCCAAAAACCAGCTTCTTATACCAAGATAATCCACAAATGTCTGCAGGTTAATTAATTCATTAGTAAGGTGAAAGTACTAGGTCTCTTATTTTGAAAGGCAAATAGGTCACTTTTTAGAGTAACTTCTCCCAGTGATCAAACACTTCTGTCTCATTTATGGTAAATACTTGGATAGGAAAAAAGTATACGTTTATATAGGGCCTGAGGATACAGAGACTTAAGTTGTGAAGATCAAAAAAAGTGTTAGGTCTAATAAGGTGACTTAAGGTTGGTAAAGTAAGTGAAAACATAAATGGTAGTACAATGTTATTTAAGGCATAGAAATGAAATGAAGAAATGTTTTAGATTTCTCCAGCTCACTATGCTATTGTTGTATTAGGATGTCAAAAGCTCAGACTTCTTGCACTGATCAATCAAGTTTTAATAAGTTTTAAGTCTAACTTTGGTAAAACCTTTCACTATGCAATCCACTACCATAGTCCTGAATTTAAGATTTTAAATTTTTTCTGGTTGTCTTTTGAGTATAGACTTGAAAGTGTTTCATATTCATAATTTTTATATTATATAAATTTATTTACATCTATGTTTCTGTATAGAAGCAAGAATCCTCTCTTTCATAGTTTGTAGTCACACTAAAAATCAAGATCAGATGAGCTTTTTGCCTCTGCTGCTTCACAGAAGGCTTTTGTCTTCCCTGAGCACGTTTTAAGGAGTGTGGATAGAATGCATTTGACAACAAAGAAATGTTTTCCAAGCCTCTACCTTCACATGAATATCTGTCTACAACCTTTTTCTACAGTATTGCTTTCCATACAGATTACAATGCTAATGTTAACCTGTCTAAAATTTATCTCTTTTTGTAAACTTAAAAAGGTTGTTGTAAACTTCAGGAAATTCACTCTGATCCACCTCTCATGGTCAAGTGAACTTCAGGTAAGTACCCCTGTCAATCAACAGCCTAAGTTTCTCACCTATTCCTTATTCCAGAGGGTCTTATCCATGCTCCGTTATCTAGTTTTAGTATTTCCCTCTCCTCAACTACCAAGACCAAGTGCCTCAAAATTTTAAATGTATAGGTAAGAAATTTTTAGGGTCCTGCCAAGTTCAAGGGTTTCTTCAAGATCTGCATCTAGTATGGCTCCAGAGCAGCTATTCACTGGTCCTCCAGTCTAGCCTTACAGTTTCCCACTCCCAGATGGTCCTACAGCTTGGACAGCAGAGAAACAACCAGCTCTCCCAGGACTCAACCAACATTCCAAGGTTTTAGGGCCCCCAAAGATGACATTATCACAAGTCAACAGGAAGGAGTCTAAAGACGCAGTGCCTTCATTCCTGCCTTACCACCACCCCATCATACTTCCTCACTTTTAATTAAGCAAAAAGGAATGACTGTTGGCTTTCAGGCAATCCCATTAGGCTCCCTCTAGGGACACAGCAACACTATGTCATCATCTACTGCCACCACCAGGCAGGCCAGCTATTGGCTGCATATAAATGTACTGCTACCACCCAAGTTAATGCTCTCTCTCCCTTTCTCCCTCCCTATCTTCCTAGCTCTCACCCTTTCCTTGCCGCCCTTTCTCCCTCCCTCCTTTTGCAGCCTCCCCCATGTATGTACTCACATATTCCCAGCCAGTCTCTCTTTCCTCCTCTCAGTCCTTCTTTGTTGCCCTCCTTCTCTTCCATCTTGGTTCTGCTACTATCTGTCTGTCTGTCTACATGTCCACTTGTCTGACTCTACCCCTCTCATTTTGCCCAATAAACTCCCTCTATACCACATCTGTTGCACAGTGTAATTATTCAAGGATCCCCTTGCCACATTACATTTCATAACAGACTGGATTTGAATGAGAGGATGTGAGACAAACTGGTAGAAGGAAAGGTATTGGAAACTGTATTCAGATTTTATTGTTTAAGAAAAGAAATTATGATTAATAAAAGGGAAATATATATACTATAATAATAATAAAATTAAAACATTACACCTTTTAAGACTATACTTATTTATTTTTATATGTATATGTCTTTTGTCTAAATATATGTAAGTTCACTACATGTACATCGGTCTGTTCAGGTCCAGAACAGGAAACTACACTCCTTGCTACTGGAGAAACAGAAGATTACAAGATGCCATGTGGGTGCTGAAAACTAAAGCTAGGAACTTTGAAAGAGTAGACAGTGCAACCAACTCCTGACCCATCTCCTTGGCCTCAGTAAAATCCTGAACTAGAATGTCACTAGGCTTTTTAAAACCATGTGTAAATTACTAATCTACAAATCATGCCAACTTTTGTTAATAAACACCAAATATGACATTTCCAAAACCCGACTTTATAATATCATAATACACAATGGACTAAAATACAGTTATTTACATTTTCCTTGGGTCATCAGGTAAACAAGCTTATTCTTTACAACACCTGTTGTCTAGGATCTATAAGTAGACTGTGTCATTCATACATTAATTTGATACCATCTCCCAGGAAATGTTATGTATTTTATTAGGGCTATTCTACTTCCAAAATATCTCTTACCTCGTGCATGTAAATATACTCTGCATAAAACACTAGTACACTATATCGTAATAAATCACTCATAGTATATCATTTAGTAACTGGCATTTCAGTTTTTCAGAAAATTTCACTTTTTCAGTGTCAGTTGCCACAAAAATTGTGTTAATTATCTTGAATAATACACCCATTGAAACAATAATAACAAAAAATTAAAATAAGGTAAACTTCTTAAAAATTATAGTAATATAACTTTTTTTGTATTTCAAAAATATCCTTTTAAAAGGATTAAACATGGATACTTAAAATTTATTTACACAACAAGGTATTCAGGATTCTAATAAAAGTGAAAGGATATGAATTTTCTCAAGTGGTATCCAGATTTAATCACTGGAGAAAGAAACAAATGTCAGGTTTGGCATTTCTTTCATTTTTTTGTGGAAGCAGTTGTTAGATTTCATTTCATTCCAGTGAGCTCAGTTTTTCCTGTGAAGTAGTGAGTGCCTAACAATGCACTCTGCTGACTTAACAGATGTTTATGATATGCATAACTGGGTACACATATGAACATTTAAATTTCTATAGAAGAAAAATGGGATCAGAAAAGGGAAAGAAAATAAAAAGTACAAGACTTTTTTATATTAAAGTCCACAAATACAGCATGAATTAAACAATTTTTTAGCACATTTACTAGTAGATTAATGGAAATTTATTCACAAAACTCCTTAGTAAAAGATATCAATATATTTACATTTTTTCATTTTGCATATTATACATTTATACATGACAATGAGTTAAAACTTAAAAGAGCAGCAAAAAAATAAGCAATGATTTTTTGGTCTTGTTTGAATGCTTAGGCACATGTGGAAAAAACCTACAAGTTTTAAAATTCTTAAATAAACTTGCAAGAGTTATATTTTTGGAAAAACCGGGAATGCAGACATTAAATCTTGAGGAGCCAGCATAGCTTTGTAAATATAACTCAGGTACATCTATTTTCAAATTGCTTGATTCTAGAAAGTTTTTATTTTCATACAAATTCTTCTGGATGTGAAATCATTCAGAGACTCATTTTTATGATACATTTATTTTCATAGCATATCGAAAACTACTGTAATTTTTAATCATCCTTTTAACATTTCCTATAATATAGAAATAATTATTTTCCTATAGAAATATTAGTGAATGCAAATATTTTACATAAACATTCAAATCCACTGGTGTTAAAAAAAGGCTTGATTTATAAAAACAAAACCCATATGAGCAAAATGAAAATTTAATGTCAGTAGAAAAATTTCTATTTAGTTTGATGCTGGCTACTGGTTTGCTGTATATTGCTTTCAATATGTTTGAATATGGACATTGAATTTCTGATCTTGCCAATACTTTTATCATGAAGGGGTGTTGAATTTGGTCAAATGCTTTTTCAGCATCTACTGAGATGATCATATGGGTTTATTTTTTCAGTTTGTTTATATAGTGGATTATGGAAATGAATTTCCATATATTGAACCATCCCTGCATCCTTGGGAAGAAGCCTACTTTGTCATGGTGGGTGATGTTTCTTATGTGTTCTTGGATTCGATTTGCATGAATTTTATTATTTTTCCATTGATATTCATAAAGGAAATTTATTTGAAGTACTTTTTGTTTGTTGGTTCATTGTAGGATTTAGGTATGAGCTTAATTGTGGCTTCAAAGAATAAATTGAGGAGTGTTCCTTCTGTTTCTGTTTAGGGGAATAGTTTAAAGAACATTGGTATTAGATCTTCTTTCGGGTCTCATAAGTTCTGCACTAAACCAATCTGGTTCTGGGCTGTTTTGGGTTGGGGGACTTTAAATGACTGCCTTTATTTCTTTTTGGGTTATGAGACTGTTTAGATGGTTTATCTGATCCTGACTTAATTTGGTAACTGGTCTATGTTTAGAAAAATTTTCCATTTCATCCAGATTTTCCAATTTTGTTAAGTATAGGCTTTTGTAGTAGAATCTGATGATTTTTTAAAATTTTTCCTAAGTCTCTGTTGTTATGCCTCCCTTTTCATTTCTGATTTTGTTAATTTGGATATTGTCTCTGTGTCCTCTAGTTAGTCTGGCTAAGGGTTTATCTACCTTTTTGATTTTCTCAAAGAACATGCTCCTGGTTTTGTTGATAGTATGTTTAGTTCTTTTTGTTTCTACTTGCTTGATTTCAGCTCTGAGTTTGATTATTTCCTGCCATCTACTCCTCTTGTATGTAACCGCTTCTTTTTGTTCTAGAGCTTTCAAGAGTGCTGTTGAGCTGCTAGTATATGCTGTCTCCAAGTTTTTTTTTTGAGGCACTTAGAGATATGAATTTTCCTATTAGAACTGCTTTCACTGTGTCCCTTGTGTTTGGGTATGTTGTGCCTTCATTTTCATTAAATTCTAAGCAGTCTTTAATTTCTTTAGTTATTTCTTTCTTGACCAAATTATTGTTAAGTAGACTGTTGTTCTGCTTCCATGTGTATGTAGATTTATTGGTTTTGTTGTTGTTATTGAAGACCACCCTTAATCCATGGTGATATGATAGGAAGCGTGGGATTATTTCAATTTTCTTGTATCTGTTAAGGCTTGTTTTGTGACTGATTATATGGCCACTATTGGAGAAGGTACCATGAGGTACTGCAAAAAGGGTAAATTCTTTTGTTTTAGGATAAATGTTCCATAGATATCTATTAAATCCATTTGTCTCATAACTTCTGTTAGTTTCACTTTGTCTCTCTTTGATTTCTGTTTTCATGATCTCACCATTCCTGAGTGTGGGGTGTTGAAGTCCTCACATTATTGTGTGAGGTGCAATGTGTGTTTTAAACTCTAATCAAGTTTCTGTTATGAATGTGAGTGCCCTTGGATTTGGAGCATATATGTTCAGAATTGAGAGATAATCTTGATAAATTTTTCCTTAGGCTGGTATGAAGTGTCATTCCTTATATTTTCTTCTTAATTGTATTTACTTAGAAGAATTCAGAATGTCAACAAAACACCCTTAAATTATTTTTGCAATTGCAAATTGGTATTCAGTTAACAGAACAACAATTATCTTCAATAGGATGCATCAGAGACAACTGAAGATGAGAAAAAAAGCCTCAAAATAAAACCAAAAGGAAAAAAATAAACAGAAAAAACAAACCAAAATAAAACAAACAAAAAATAATACCAACCAAACTACTGTACCCATATATAACTAATTTGTGCTGTGAACCAAGAAGAACCTGCTTTGAATTTCCATGCCAATGAACAATTCCTGTACTGTACAGGTAAGGTTACTGGCTATTTAAACTACCAGCAGGACAATGCTATCTAAAGACACATTCTGTAGTGTGTTAACTATACAAAAAAAAAATACACTGTACAGTTTAAAAATAAATCTTACCAGCCTTACATTTCAATTTTTTTTAAAAGAGTGAGTTGTATACAGGAGGGTTAAATACTTTATAGACAAGAAAAAGAATTGCTCTAGAACCAACTTATTCATCATCATCTTCTTCATCATGTTCTTCTTCCTCTTGCTTCTCTTCCGCATCCTCTTTATCCTCCCCCTCCTCTTCTTCTTCTTCCTAATTTTTCTTGCTCTTTTCATCCTTGACCACCTCCTATTCACTGCATCAAGTTTCCTTTAGCTCTGTAGGCAGCAATATCCTTCATGTCCTTCTCCTTCAGCGTGGTGGACTTCTTCTCTTAGGGCTGCTTCTCACCTACCACAGTGTTGTTACACATCTCTCCTAATTTCTTTGCAACATCACCAATGGATAGACCAGGATGCTTGCCTTTGATTTTTTGGGTGATACTCAGAACAGAACAAGAAGTCCAAAGGAGGCCTCTTGGGTACATTGGGGTCCTTGAACTTCTTTTTGGTCTCCCCTTTGGGGGGAATGTTGGTTTTCTTTTCTCTTTCATAACAACCCTTGTTGGCCTTTGCGATATCTTCAAATTTTCCCTTTTCTTTAACAGACATGGTCTTCTACCTCTCAGCACTTCTTGGAGAACTCTGAGAAGTTGACAGAACCATCGGGGTGATTCTTCTTGTGCTCCTCAGACAGGTTCGCACAAGGAATGCATATGAGGACATATTGCCTCTCAGCTTCTTAGACTCTCCTTTGCCCATGTTTAGTTGAATTTCCTCCGTGAGGCACAGAGTTGCCCAGTACCCGTCTGGCTCTCACTTGCCCAGGCATTTTCTCTATATGGCTCAATGTACTACAATGATTGTGAGAGCTGAGCCAGATGCAGCCTCCCTTAATTCTTCTGATGACTTTTGAAGAGGTTGCTGCCAGGAGCCTTACCAGTACAGATGAAGATGCTTGCGGCTAACCACTGGACTGACCACAGGGACTCCAATGGAGGAGTTAGAGAAAGGATTTCCCATGGGAAGAACAACAATATCAAACAACCAGAATCCCCAGAGCTTCCAGGGACTAAATTACCAACCAAAGAATACGCTTGCAGACACCCATGGCTCCAGTTGTATATTTAACTGAAGACGGTTTGTCTGGCATCAATAGGAGGAGATACCCTTGGTCCTGTGAAGGCTTGATTCCACAGTATAGAGAAATTACAGGGTAATGAGGTGAGAATGGGTTGGTGGGAGGGGAAGCATCCTCAAGTAGCATTTTTGACAAAGGAGCTGTAAACATTCAATGGAAAAAGGACAGCTTCTTCTAACTGGCACTGAGCATACAGAAGAATGAAAATGGACCCTTTCTTATCTCCTTGTACAAAGCTCAAGTGCAAGTGAATCAAAGATCTCCACATTAAACCAGGTACACTGAAACTATTAGAAGAGAAAGTAGGGAAAACCTTAGAACTCATAGGCACAGGAGACAATTTCCTGAACAGAACACAAATGGCTCATGCTCTAAGATTGACAAATGGGACTTAAAGAGATTGCAAAGATTCTGTAAGGCTAAGGACACTGTCAAGAAAACAAAACGGCAGCCAACAGATTGGGAAAAGATCTTTACCAACCTCACATCTGATAGAGGCCTAATATCCAAGGTATACAAAGAACTCAAGAAGTTAGACACCAGAGAATCAAACAACCCTATTAAAAAATGGGGTACAGAGCTAAAAAAGAGCTCTCAATTGTGGAATATTGAATGGCTGAGAAGCATCTAAGGAAGTGCTCCACATCATTAAACATCAGGGAAATGCAAATCAAATAACCTTGAGATTCCAACTTACACCAGTCAGTTTGGCCAAGATCAAAAATTCAGATGACAACAGATGCTGGCGAGGATGCAGAGAAATAGGAATGCTTCTCCACTGTTGGTGGGGTTGTAAACTGGTACAACCACTCTAGAAATCAGTCTGTGATTCCTCAGAAAATTGAACATAGTACTACCTGAAGACCCAGTTATTCCACTTCTGGGCATATACCCCAGAGACACTTTAATATACAACAAAGATACAGACACCACAATGTTCATAGCAGCTCTATTTACAATAGCCAGAAGCTGGAAAGAACTCAGATGTCCTTCAGTAGATGAATGGATACAAAAAGTGTGGTACATTTACACAATGGAGTACTACTCAGCTATCAGAAACAATGACTTAACCAAAGTCTTAAGAAAATTGCTGCATCTAGAGAATATCATCCTGAGGGAGATAACCCAGTCACAAAAGAACAGACATAATATGCAGTCACTGATAATTGAAAACTAATGCCAGAAACAACTCACAGGCTGTGAAGTTCAAGAAAAAAAAAAAACATTATGTTTACTCCTTACACACCAAGAAAACCTTGACAAATTCCAGATTACATCCTGTTTTACATGTACTTTATGCTCATTGTAACTAGTAAGATCTTAATGCATACTATCAAACATTATTTTTAAAAAAGCCAAGCACTGACAGAAATGTATTCGTATACTTTTATGCTAAAATGCTTAAAATTTGTACATCTGTCTTTGTTTTTTTTTTTTTTTTTTTTTAGATAAAGTTCTTCAATTAAAAAAAAAGAAAGTTTCAAATGAAGATCAAGTACACAAAAACATAAAAGTACATTTGTTTTTGGCTTGAAAGTTAAAAGAGAAATATGTGACTAGATAAATATTTCATGTGAAGTAAGGCTATTATAATTGATCACTTATATATTTGTCAGTTTATTTATAAGTATATACACCCAAGCCTAGTCTTGATTTAAAAAAATGTTCTTAATTTATTCTTCTTATGTATGGCCCAGTTAAATCATCTTTTCACTAAAAGTGGGTTCTTCCTGACATGTAGTGAAGGATCATATGACATTTTCATCAAATTTATTATAAAACTACATAGAAAAGATTCTAAATGAAAGGCAAATGAAACCACTGTGAGAAGTATGGCAGAAGCAGGGGAGTAGGAGATTGTAAAAGTATATCATAGAATTATCAAATACAGATTAGGTAGAAGGGTCAGTTTGAAGTTGTCTATTCTAAAGACTGGACCACATGTCTGCCCTGACACTTGATTCACCAAAGTGTGGGTAAAGCCATGCACTTCTGGAGCTCTCATTGTTCATTCCAGGTACGGTAACCATGTCCTGCCTCAGGATGCTGAGCACATGGAATCATTTCCTGCCCCATTGAGATTTCAGCTACTCTCTTTCTATCTCTGGCTGCCTTTATTCCATGTCTAAATAAGTATAATTATCCAAACCAACATGTCTGGGCTCTGTCAGAAGGAGAAATGGACACTGTACCTGTCATTGTAATCTCTTAGCTTGAGATCTCTCAGGTAGCAGAGGTTCAAGTGGGGTTCAAGCCTGAAAGGCTCACATATTTCAATCATAAAAAAAAAACAAAAAAAAAAACAAACAAACTAAAAACCACATCTTTTGAGAAAATTAGACTGTCATTTAAGATGCTAATAAAAGTAGCAAGTTCTATTTTTAGGTTATTTATCCATTCATAAATATGAAAACCAGGTCACAAAAAAACCAAACAACAAACAACAACAACCGAACTTACCTTTTAGATTCATTTAGACAAAGGACAGCTTATGATTCATTTGGTTAGCTGACAGCTCTTTGTAATTTTACAGACTAGAAAAGCATACAGCCATGTCCTGTGTATTTCTGGGGTGCAGTAATCTAGCTTTCTCAGTAACCAGTACTTTGTATTCTTGTAATGTACAGCTTGATTGTAAGTATTAATAAAAGTGGTTAGAAAACAAGATTGAGTCTGTAGACCGTATGACCTGCTGTATCTCGGGTAAAGTTTCAATGTGTATATCTGTCATATTGAGACCAGAAGTGTTTTTGTATGTCAGTTTCACATACATATCCCTGCGACACTCAAAATATAAGAGTTTAACCAATTTTCTGTTCTGAAATGAAATATTTTACCAGCATTTCCTACTATCAGAGAAATTGACTTACATTACAAAATCTATAGTCACAGCAAGGGTAAGAGGTAAATCAGAGCACTCCGGGAGCCGGTCTCCTGCTAGATGAAAACCAGTATGAGTAGGAAACACACAACATGAGGCCAAATATAAACATCAACAACCAATTAAAAAATAATAAACTATGTTTGTCAGCATTTCAAATCTGCCTCACTACAAATAAGCTACTGGGGTTTGCCTGAGATCTACTTGTAAGATTTGGTGTCAATTGTATACAAATTGCCTTAGGTAGAGATTTTACTATTTATTAAACACCCATCATTCAGCATAAAATCTTTATAAGTCCTACTATAGCATATGGAAGATGAGATTCTCAAAGTAAATATAATATCTGGTATGTCCTCATGTTGAAATTATATAAGCAAACCCAGAAATAAAAGGGATAAGTTGACTTCAAGAGCACCAGAGTTACTTTTCAAGCACATTGTTCATAGTATGCACACACACACATTCACACACACACATACACATACACATACACATACACACACACACATACACACACACATGCACACACACATATACACACACACATACACACACAGGCACAACAGTCTTATACGTATATCTTGTATTAGTTCATTAGTTCTTAGAGTTAAATTAGACTAGATATTTTAAAGTTCTCAAAGATAAATTTCTTGTTTAACCAATAGTTCAAGAGTACTCTATAAATGTTAACCTCTGTGTGAAAAAGATGGTGTCATTCTCTGGTAAAGAGTCTTGCTGTGTTTCCTGTAGTTAATATTTATACTCTTTTCCAAAACCACCTTCAAAGCCCATATGCAACAGAAGCTTGTAGAATAGTCAGTTTGGTGGCTTTTTCCTCTATTTCTGCTTATCATTTTCAGTGTTAAGAATCAAACATTTTCATTTTGAATGTACCTATATGATTCATATGTTAGCTATAGTTTAATAATAGTTCATTTAAAACATAAAACATCATTATGTTTGTGTATGTTGACATTACACCTTTAAATTGCATATATAAAAATGGCAAAAAAGTTCAAATGAGATGCTTTAAAATAAAATGCATCTCTATTTCATACTATTATTATGAATCTTAATTATTGACTTAATTTCATTTATATTGTGCAAGATTTGAGATACATATTTCCATATATATGTACTTGGTAGGTATAAATTCATAAATCTTTATTTAACAAAAACTCTGTCTACAATCCAGGAACTATTGTTATGAAGCATGAGTAGTTTCCTTACATATAGAAGATGTATTTAAGGCGGCAGATAGAAATGTGTACAATCTCAACTTCATTTATGCTATTGTGTGAAATTAAAGTCTCTCCCATATGCATCTATTAAAATCCTAGTGTCAAAACTAATGAATCATCCTGAGTGAGATAACCCAGTCACAAAAGAACAGACATAATATGCAGTCACTGATAATGGGATGCTAACCCCAGAGGCTCGCACTGCCCCAGAAACAACTCACAGGCTGTATGAAGTCCAAGAAATAAAGAAAACAAAACAAAACAAAACAAAAAAATCTCTATACAACAAGAAAACTTTGACTATTTCCATGTTACATTTTGTTTTACATGTACTTTATGCTCATTGTAACTATCAAGTTTTCAATGCATACTATCAAACCTTTAAAAAAATCAAGTGCTGACTAAAAATATATTCATACAGTTTTATGTAAAAATTATTTTAAAATCTGACAAAAAGTACTGACAAAAATGTATTGTATAATTTTATGCAAACAATGCTTAAAATCTGTACATTTATCTTTGTTTTGTAAAATAAAGTTGTTAAAAAATAAAAAATAAAAAAAGCTAATGCCCTAACATTTAAAAAAAAAAAAAAAAAAACTAATGAATACCTTTTGGGAAACTCTGGAGATTTTCGGACTTTCCATGGCTGAAGGAAATGTGTAGGGGTGAGTTCCTGCATATACTTTTCCCTTGGCACTGACCTCTAATATCAGTTTCTGCCACAATGTTTGCTCCCAGTGCACTGAACCAGACAAATATAGACTGAGCTATATGAAACTGTGAGCCAAAATACATAATGTCTGTTCCAGTTGTCTTGATCAAAACTATTCAAAAATAAATAACACCACCTATAGTCATTATAAGTATGCAGTGTTCAGAAACAAAGAAAACATATAGTGGCCAATGCTTATATGTTAACTCTATTTAGGGCATATGTTTTTCTATTATGAATGACCATTATTAGAATTATATTTATATTTTTCTAAAAGCCACCTTAAATCAATTATTTCATTCAGGTATATTAAACCTAGGTAATCAATAGGCAACATTAATTGGACATTTATTTTGATTTTGGTTATTTTTATTTCTTCAATTTTTTATTACCAGGAGTGACTGAAATAAAAAATATCATTGAGTCCTATCATCATTCTCATTATGGAAATGGCTTTAAGAGATAACTGGTCACATGAATACTTGCTTCCCACTTTTCAACTGGTAAACAGTTGCCATTGATAACAGACAAGCCCAGAGAATCTCTCCAGAATGTTCAAAAATATGGTATATTATACAACATGCCTGTTCTCGGGGAGAACACCTAGGACATAATTATGTGCACGTCTTTATATCATCATATAAGACAAGCACAAAGGCACCGCCCCTGCATCTGAGAACGTTGGACCATGAATCCTTGAAAAAGACCTTGCTTCATTCATCGCAAGAGATCTTCTGCCAGAAGTTAAGCATGCCTGTATACATGATATAAGTTTTTCTACGTTCAGACTGCAGCATCATATGACTGTGACCGGTGCCAAAATGATAAGAAGTCAGGCCGGCAACAGCAGTGACAGACTGTGCAGTCATCCAGCTGATGGAGGTGTTGAGTATTCTTGGGATCTGGGAGCATTCCCTTTGCAGTATCATAAATTCCAAGGTAGGCAGCTCGGTAAATAATGCCCTGTACTGATACATCAAAGCCTTGGTACAGGCCCTTAATCCCACCGGATTTGTAGATCTTAACCAGGCAGTCACCAACACCTTTGGATTTCCTTTCAGCTCCAGCTTTGCCCACATCAGCTGCTAGGTAGTGAAGGCTACCCTGATTCTCCGTGGAGACAAGTGAATTCCCAGGAACCTAAGGTAAGACGGCAGGTACTTCCTAGTTTCTCAAGAAACCAGGCCCCACACACAGCCCCACACCCAGTAAAGTGGAGTAAGTCTCATCCCAAGTCCCTCTTCCTTATGTGAGTATGTGACCACACTCAGGACAGAAACAAGAGCGCCCCCAAATATGTAGACAAGGTCTTCCCAAGTCCTCAGGCTAAGCCAATAGGAAGCACCTGTTGTCAGACACTGAACCATCCCAAAAACAGTGTATATGGAGACTGTTCAAAAGTAAAGGTGTGCAAGAATCATATGTTGTCTGAGAGCTTCTGTTGTAAGAGCCGTTTACACCCCGGTTGGGAAGAGATTACCTCTTCTAAAGCTTTCTGCACCCTGTGCCGGATCCTCCCTCCATGTGTGCTCTTTGGTTGGTGGTTTAGTCCCTGGAAGCTTTGGGAATCTGGTTGATTGATATTCTTGGGGAACCAGAATTTTTAAATACATAGCTGTCTCATTAAAAGAAGAATTGTATGATCTGTTTTCTGCCTAGAAGGCTGGGAACAAACAAGTTAATATCCTGATGACCCTTGCCCTATTCATGTGACCAAGAACACACAAAATTCTCTCCCGGACCACTCTCATGAGCTTGTTCTCCTCAGTCAATCTATGGAAGACATCACATATATTTTAGAGAGTTTTGACATAGTCATAAATTAGATTTGTTGTGCACATATCATTGAGTTTATTATCACCAGGAAACCTTTTCATCAAGTTTTCCTGTACTTCAGTATTAATAAAATAAACTATGTGGGGTCAGCGTCTTGAGATTTGAACCAATACCAGCTTCTGAGTTATGAAGTCCATTCTTGCCTTTTATGGATCATGACTCTGCTGTCCATGGTTGCTGAGATCCTTGCAATTTAATATGGACAATCACGTGAACTATTATATTTAAGATATGATATGTTTGTGAACTGCTAGAGAGCAATTTTGAGATATTTGCATCCATCATCTTTATAACAATAGTGTGTAATAAAGAGGAAAACATGGAGACTATATATATGTATGTATATCATGACAATATTTTTAGAGGAACAATACAAGAATACGAGAAAATTTACCCAACTGACATTTTAAGTGCTGGAATCATAGAAAAACTTAAATTATTTTTCAAATTTGTTCAGATTAATATTTTTATAATTTGTGCTTTAGTGAAAATGTCCTGCCCAGAGTCTGGGAGTCAAAGCCAATTGTCTACCTTGTCCTGTCCAGCATTTGTCTGGCTGTGGGACTTTGGGCCAGGCTAGGTTGTCAGAGAGGCCCCACACAGAGATCTTTGGTTGGAGACAAGAGTGACTTCTGCCCCCCCCGTGGCTGGGTCCAGAGAGGCACAAGGGTTCAGACGAAGAGGGGAAGCTTCCAGGTCTGGCCTTTATCTGTTTCTGTTCCTGCGGTGAGAAGCTAGGTCGGGTCATTGGTTTCTTCATGTGAGCTCAATCATTCGTGTTTTAGTCCATGGGAGTTGTGGAGGGTTTGGTTCGTTGATAATATCGTTTTTCCCATGAGGTTGCAAACCCTTTCAGCTTTTTCTAGCACCTTCATTGGGGTCCCCGTATGAAGTCTTATGGTTGGCTGCAAGAATACTCAGCTGTATCTGTATGACTAACAGAGCCTCTGAGGACGCATCCATATCAGGTTCATGAGAGTTAGCTCTTCTTGGCATCAGCAATAGTGCTTGTGTTTGGAGCCTGCATATGTGGTGGATCCCCAGATGAGGCAGCTTCTGGATGATGTTTTCTTCAAACCCTGCTCCTCTATTTGAACTTGGATTTTCCTCTGTGAGTGTTTTGTTCTATCTTTGAGAAGGACTGAGACATTCACCTTCTGGTTTTCCTTCAATTTGAGCTTCATAACATCTGTGAATTGTTTTTTGGGTATTCAGAGTTTTAGGGGGCTAGTACCACTTACCAGTGGGTATATAGCATGTGTGTTCTTTTGTGACTGAGTTACCTCAGTCAAGATGATAGTTTCTAGTACCATCCATTTGCCTAAAAATTTGTAAAGTCATTATTTCTAATACTTGATTAGAACTCTATTGTGTAAATGTACCACATTTTGTGTATCCATTCCTCTATTGAGGGACATTTGGGTGCTTTCCAGCATCTGGATATTATAAATAAGGCTGCTATAAATACGGTGGAGCATGTGTCCTTGATATATGTTGGAGTGACTTTTGGGGATATGCTCAGGAGTGGAATAGCTGGTTATTCAGGTAGTACTATGTCCAATTTTCTGAGCAACTACAAGACAGATTTCCAGAGTGATTGTACTAGCTTTCAATCCCACCAGCAGTGGAGAAATATTTCTCTTTTGCCACATCCTTGTAAGCATCTGCTGTCACCTGAGTTTTTGAGCTTAGCCATTCTTGCTGGTGTGAAGTGGTGTGAATCTCATGGTTGTTTTGATTTGCATTTTTTTTTGATGATTAGGGATGTTGAGCATTTCTTTAGGTGGTTCTAGGCCATTCAGCATTTCTTAGTTGAGAATTCTTTGTTTAGCCATATACCCCATTTTAATAGGATTACTTGATTGTCTGGAGTATAACTTCTTTGTATATATTAGATATTAGCCCTCTATCAAATGTGGGATTGGCAAAACTTTTTCTAAATCTGTTGCCTGCCTTTTTGTCTTTTTAACAGTGTCCTTAGCCTTATGAAACTTTGCAATTTTATGAGGTTCCTTTTGTTCATTCTTGATCTTACAGCATAAGCCATTGGTGTTCTGTTCAGGAAATTTTCCTATGTGCCTATGTGTTCTAAGTTCTTACAAACTTTTCTCTTCTAATAGTTAAAGTGCACCTGGTTTATGTGGAGGTCTTTATTCCACTTGCATTTGAGCATTGTACATGGAGATAAGAAAGGATTAATTTGCATTCTTCTGCATGCTGACTGCCAGTTGAACTAGCAGCACTTGTTGCAGAGGCTGTCCATTTTTCATTGAATGTTTTCAGCTCCTTTGTCAAAGATCAAGTGACTATAGGTCTGTAGGTTTATTTCTGTGTCTTCAGTTCTGTTTCATTGATGTACCTGCCTATGTCTGATCCAATACCATATTTTTCTTTCAGGATTGATCTGTAACATAACTCAAGGACAGGAATGGTGATTGCAGTGAAAGACCAGGATACATCCTGACCCACTAACAGGTAAAGTAGAATACCCCTAGCAGGTAGAGTAGAGCCAAAACATGTAGGCTAGCCAGTTCTGCAATACTATCCTTCTATTCTAGGAACTGGCTGACCATAAAAGAATTTATGGCCTTAAGGTCAAGGTGACTATTTCAGAAACTGACTGTCCATAAAAACATAAATGTTAAATAACACATCATAAACAATCTTGAGAAATCGGAAGTTCTCACAATTTTTCACTAGTAATTTTCACCTTATAGATAATCTTGAGAAACCAGGTATTTCCCTTATGACTCTTCACTGGTATTTTTGGTATTCTTCAATGATGTACTCCCTCCACCCTTGGTTGTGGTTTTGTCATTTAAAAAGTCCCTCACCCAGCCACTTGGTGTCAGACTCCTCTACCCCCATGTAGGATATGAGTCTTGACCCCAGTGCACTAGTTCATTAATAAACCTCCTGTAATTGCAGCAAGGATGGTCTCTCATGAGTTCTTGGAGGGTCATGTTATTATGAGCCTTGAGTGAGGGTCTCCTTTCTGCGGGGGTCTTTCACCACCAGAAGTTTTTTTATTGTTGAGAATAGTTTTTGATATCTTAGGTTTTTTTCGTCATTCCAAATTAATGTGCAAGTTGCTCTTTCTAACTTTTTGAAGGTTTGAATTAGAATTTTGATGGGGACTGCAGAATGAGTTGGCTAGTGTTCCTTCTGTTTCTATTTTGTGGAATAGTTTAGAAAGTATTGCTATTAGTCTTCTGTCAAGAAGTCTGGTAGAACTCGGCACTGAACCCATCTGGTCCTGGGCTTTTTTTTTTTTTTTTTTTTTTTTTTTTTTTTGGTTGGGAGGCTTTTCATGATTATTTTTTTAGGGGTATGGAAATGTTTAGAACTGATCCTGATTTAACTTTAGTACCAGGTATCTCTCTAAAAATTTATTCTTTTCCTCTAGATTTTCCAGTTGTTGAGTATAGGCTTTTGTAGTAGGACCTGATGATTTCTTGAATTTCCTCAGTTTCTGCTGTTATGGCTTTCCTTTCACTTCTGATTTTGTTAACTTGGATACTCTCTTTTTTCTCTCTAGTTATTCTTGCTAAGAGTTTATCAATCTTGTTGATTTTCTCAAAGAACCATTTCCTGGTTTTGTTGATAATTTGTATGATTCTTTTTGTTTCTACTTGCTTCATTTCAGCTCTGAGTTTGATTATTTCCTGCCATCTACTCCTCTTGGGTATATCTGCTTCTTTTTGTTCTAGAGCTTTCAGCTGTGCTGTCAAGTTGCTAGTGTATGCTCTCTCCAGTTTCTTTTTGGAGACACTCAGAACTATGAGTATTCCTCTTAGTACTGCTTTCATTGCATCCCATAGGTTTGGATATGTTGTGCTTTCATTTTCACTAAATTCTAGAAAATTCTTAATGTCTTTCTTTATTTCTTCTTTGAACATGCTATTGTTGAGTAGACCATTGTTCAGCTTCCACAAGTATGCAGGCTTTTTGTTGTTTTTCTTGTTATTTTGACAAGCCTTAGTCCATGGTGGTCTGATAGGATGCATTGGTATATTTCAATCTTCATTTATCTGCTGAGGCCTGTTTTGTAACTGACTATAAGGTCAATTTTGGAGAAGGTACTGTGAAGTGCTGAGAAGAAGTATTCTTTTGTTTTAGTACGAAATATTCTATAGATATCTGTTAAAATCTATTGGTTCATAGGAACCTCTGCTAGTTTCAGTGTGTCTCTGTTCAGTTTCTGCTTCTATGATCTGTCCATTGATGAGAGTTGTGTGTGTAGGAAGCCATTGGCGCCAATAGATGGAGCCAGCTTCCCGCCCATTGTTCAGCCTGCAAAAACCTTTCCCCTCGTGTTGCTTGGCAACCACATAAGTCACAGCCCACTCTTGGGGCACGTGATTGAGCTAGAGGAGGATGCACCAATCAGGTAGCAACACAAGTCTTATAGGCATATATAGCAGTGCATTTTCTCCCCCACGTGAGGAGGAGAGGAAGATAGTGGAGAGATTGCGGGAGACCCCACGTGGAGGGATGGCGGAGAGATACCACGTGGAGAGAAACCCGATAGGAGAGATTGCGGGAGATCCCACGTGGAGAGAGACTCAGTAAAAGAGATTGCGGGAGATTGTGGACAGAGACTGGACAGAGAGATTGCACGTGGGGGACTGCGCGTGAGAGGTCGCCTAGACAGTAGAACCCGGTAGGGAGTCCCCGGCTCAGAGAGAAGTTTCCTGCTCAAAAAGCCCCCTGCTCAAAGTGCTGTACAATAAAGGTTATCCGCAGAAGAATCTGTTTGTTTGTTGCACGCCTGTTCCTACCGGCGGAAAGCGTGGGCGCGTGACATGTGTGTTGAAGTCTCTCACTATTATTGTGTGTGGTTCACTATATCCTTTGGGCTTAAGGTTTCTTTTACGAATGGAGGTACCCTTGCATTGAAGCATACATGTTCAGGATTGAGAGGACATCTTGATAGATTTTTCCAATGGTGAGTGTCTTTCATTATCTTTTTTGATAACTTTTTGTTGAAAATCTTTTTTATTCAATATTAGAATGGCTACTCTAGCTTATTTCTTTCTGCTACACATTTTATCTTTAGACTTGGTCTTCTTTTTGTGTCCTGAATATACTAGATGTTTTGGGTTAGGAGCTTTTTTAGTTTTGCATTTTTCTGACTGTTTTGTCGATGTTTTCTATGTTATTTTCTGCCCCCAAGATCTTCTCTTTCATCACTTATAGTCTGTTTTAATGTGTGCATCTACGACTCCTGATTTCTTTCCAATTTTTTTATCTCCAGTGTTGTCTCTTTATGTGATTTCTTTATTGTTTCTATTTCCATTTTCAGTTCCTTCACCTGTTTGACTGTGTTTTCCTGTATCTCTTTAAGTAATTTTTGTGTTTTCTCTTTAAGGGCTTCTAGTTGTTTACATGTATTCTCCTGATTCTCCTGTGATTCTTAAAGAGAGTTATGCATGTGCTTCTTGAGAACCACTATCATAGTCATGAAGCATTATTTTATGTCCATATCTGGCTGTCTCTCTCTGGTCTGAAACAACCTGAGTTGCGTATTTTTTATAATACAGTGTGTTCATCTTCGCCAAATTAAAGGAAGCTTCTTTGTTTCTATAAGTCAATTCTTACCATACAAAGAAATATTATTTCTCTTAGACATAAATTATGATAAAGCACAGTAAGTTTCTCATATGCCCAGTCATACTTCAGAAGAATAATACACACCCAATTGACTTAGTTTCATGGAAGCTGAAAAGATTATTCCAAAGAGACACATATTTCAGAGGAAGGATACTAACTGTTGATATTTCCCTTAGGTACAATGAATATTTTAAGTGAGGAATAGAACCTGCTTGTTAACTTTTAATATATTTCTAAAGAAACACTTCTCCTTTCTACTTAAGAGAGTTTATTTTGGTTTGGAACCATCTCTTCCTTCAAAAAGGAACACCTGATCATCTAGAAGAGTTTGTATGTGGCTCCTGGTTTCATTTGCTCTATCTAAAGTGTAGGCTTCCAGACCACTTCAAACGCATTTGTCTGGTTTTATAGGCAACTCCCTCTGAAATCAAATGCTAGGGTAACAAGTAAGTCATGAGCATTACCATCCAAAGGATTTGTCATAACCAAATGAACCAAATGTTTTACAAGTGTATAGGAATTACTGCAAAGGATAAGAGTTATATTTAACTAGTATGAAAGCCATATAAAACAATTCTTGAGGCTTTGGGCCTTACAACATAACAACATATAGCTCCTTTAATTACTTACTTGGGAAATTCTGACTTTAGGTTAACAGCATTATCTGGCTCATTTTAGCCACACAGTTTTATATCTTGTAAGTAGCAAAGAAAATTTAGAAATCGTGGAAGTGACTAGGTCAGGGGTAAGTACCATGGAATGAATATACCAAAATTCTACCTCAGTTTACTGACAACACCATGTATATTAAGTGACCTACATGTGCAATCCCAGTCAATAAAAGTTTTAAAGTAGCCTTGTTAAAAAAAAAAAAAAAAAAAAAAAAAAAAAAAAAAAAAAAAAGAGCGAGGTAGTACTGGCACACAACTTAAATCCCAGCACTTGGGAGTCAGAGTCAGTCCAGTGAGGAAAATCCACAGGAGGGAAAAAAAGGCTAAAGCACTGAATGCCCACTAGATGGCAGTGTCATCTCAAAAAAGCAACATTACATATGCTGCATTAAATTGATGTATAGAATTTCAAAAGTCTTACTTAAATTATATATATATATTCTGATACATGCTGAAAGAAGAAAAGGGAAATTTCAACTGCAGGCGTTAGTTTGCATTACTGTACTAAGCATTGAATATGATCCTGCTGTATATTAAGCCTGAATGAAGCAGTCACTTTTAAACTACCACTTGTCCTTTTAGAGACTTCTCACTTTCACTTTTCTTTGAAGGGAAAGAAATACATACCCTGGGCATCTGTTTAATTTGTGTTTCATCTTGAAAGTTCTGTTTGCTTTTCTGCATATTCTACATATATGTAAACAGTGAGAATGAAATGCTGGCTAAGCATCAGACTGAACACAGGGACCCCAATGAAGGAGCTAGAGAAAGGACTGAAGAAGCTGAAAGGGTCTGCAACCCCATGGGAAGAACAAAATTATCAACTAACAAAACCCACCACAGCTCCCAGGGACTAAAACACCAACCAATGAGTTCACATGGAGAGATCCATGGCCCCAGGTGCATATGCAGCAGAGGATGGCATTCTCTGGCTTCAATGGGGGAAGAGCCCTTTGGTCCAGCAAAGGCTTGTTTTCCCAGTGTAGGGGAATGACAAGACACTGAGGTGGGAGAGGGTGGTTGGGAGAGGAAGCACCTTCATGGAGGCAATGGGGGGGTGGGATTTGGGGAAAGGAATGTCATCTGAAATGTTAATGCAGAGAACATCCAATAATATAAATAAATAAATAATAAATAAATAAATAAATAAATAAATAAATAAATCTAAAAAAAGAAATCATATGCTTGATTTTACTGTAATTCTAGCTACTAAGTAGAGAAACCTAGTATTCTATGACTTCTGATGCATAAATATTTTCATATCACAGAGCATTCCCTGTCCATGCATCCTTGGTGGCCCAGAATCCTATCAACATCATCCTTAATTTGTTGTTCCTCAGTGGAACTTCTTCAGTCTTTGGTTCCATGAACTAAATATGCCATCTTGGACGTCAGATGTGTTATCACTTATCTTTACATTGAAATGTGCAATGATATTCTAGTACTTCCCTTACCTTTCAAGTAAACTGCAAATTCTGGTTAAAACTTAGCCATTTGGAGGACTTACCATATAATGCCATTTCCTTATTTAAAGGAGAGCATTAATATATATGTGACTTTTAATATATTGTAGGATATATATTAGTTATATTTTAGGAATCAATTTTTTTCAGAGACATAAATGGAGAGGTCTATGAAAATCAATAAAAGCAATATAGCAATATAAAATCATGGGTTAGAAAAAAGTCATATGATCATCCCAAAAAGCATTTAGTAAAACTCTTAATAGTTAAAGACTTTGAAAATGTGCAGACATCATACATCAACATCCTAATTGCAGTCAATGATATATTCATAGCAGCAGCCCACTGACTCTACTTCCACACAGAGGTATTTCAAACTGCTATTTAGCAAAAATTATAATGGCATTAAGTTTCTTTAATTGTTTGTACATATAAAATGACATAGTTTAAGCACATCCTTGGAAAAATATCAGTGACTCTAAAGAGGAACACCAGAGACACATTTTTCACTTTTAGACCTGTATTTGGTAAGCTTGCTTCTTTGCCTTCAAGTTCATCATTCTTTTGCACACGTAATAAAATTAACTGATCTGATTTTATTTTTTTAGAGCCTAGCTGTTTTTCTTTAAAGGGCACCCTGTTATGCTAGGCAGGATTTAATCTAAATTACTGAACTGATTTTTGCCTATTCTTCTATGAAAACAGATTTGAAGTGTGGGGGAACGGCATATCTTTCTCATCTGTTGTTTATTGAAGGAAGATGGCTCAGACTCTGCTTGTCCACGTTTCAGAAATCCTCCTCATTCATCTCAGGGATGCGCACTGCTCGAATCTTAAAAATGTCAGTGTAATGATCCCTCTTTGCCCACAGTTCCCCACTTCGAACTCCTACTTTCGCCTCTTCACTTACATCAGGCACTTTGACCTGATGAGTGTGCCTTAAGTCCCTCCCTTTTAGAACTGCTTTCTTTTTCTGATTCCCATTTAGAAGGAATGCTAGATGAGGTGAAGAAACGCCCCTCCCCCAACGCAGACCAACTTTTCTTAGCCTTATTTCTTTTTTCCTCTCCTAGCATCAATTCATATGCATGGTCACAGCCTTCTCTCTGTTTGCCTCTGGAGAGGAACTGTGAGACCTGGTAACACATGGGAAGCTTGAGGGATAGATATGCAGATAGTGTTATTCTCTATATAAACTGGAGTTAATCAAGGGTAGAAAAAACTTTCCAAATATGTATGAGGATATGGAGAATGTGGCTCATCCATGCTTGCAAAATTGCGAAGTAGTCCGACTAGTTTTATCAATTAAAAAAAAAAAAAAAAAGACTTGAGAACAACATGATAAATTTTGACACACAGTTCAAGTGATTACGTATCTGATGAAATTGAGGAAATTAAATAAGAAATTCCTTCAGTGTTAGAAGTATCATAACAACAAAAAAAAAGACAAGGAAAAACATGTTGATAGTAATAAACACCAGTTGTGTAACTTTTGTAGAGATTCCTGAAAATTGGGAATAATATTCTTATTTGATTGTATGCACACTCATTTTTTGTTGCTCCATATTTGTATTTTGAGATAAGACATTTGTCAAAATATATTTTAAAACATACAAATTTTACAGTCTTAAATGTCTTTCTTTCTTTTGCAATCATATGAATTAAACCAGGATCTAGGTAAAGACCCCCGCAGATCTAAAGCCACAACCTTCTTTATAATTTCTTAGAAGACAGAATAGCATTTAAATTCCTTTTAATGAGGTTTTTTTGAAGTATTTTATTTTCTCATTTCGGTCTAGTGTAACAAAATGGTACATTTGCCATTTGCTGTGTAAAAAGACCATGACATACCAGATTAATGCAATGGAAGAGAGGGTCCTCTGTGGGTGGGTCAACAATTAAAAATTTTACGTTTCTGTAGTCAGTACCACTCCCCCACAGTGAGTACCAAAGTTACTAATTATTTTGTTTTTCAGTTCTGTATCCTGATACGTCTTCTGAGTGATGGAATCCTTTGTTTTGCAGAAGCTTTTCAGCTTCATGGCCCCAAGTATTAACCGTTGATAGTGCTTGTGCTGATGATGCTTTGTTAAGAAAGTCTTCTCTTGTGCCAGTGATTTCAAGGCAATTTGCTCCCCATTTTCTCTGTCTAATGTAGTGTGTCTGGACTAACTTTGAGGTCTAGGGCCATTTGGATTTAAGTTTAGTGTTGACATGGATCTTGTACATGCAGACATCCAATTACCTTACTGCTTTTAGTACTATAGCTCTGTAGTACATTTTGAGTTTAGTAAAGGTGTGTATCTAACAGTTCTTTTCTTATTCTGTAGTGTTTTAGCTTTCTTTAATATTCTGTGTATCTTTGTCCTTGGTGGTATGGAATTTAGTAAGTAGTAACTGAGGAGTAGAGACAGGAGGCAGAAGGAAGAGAGAAGAAATCAAGATAAAGCTGGAGAAGAATGGTCTGGATCCAGGGGGACTTA
This sequence comes from Micromys minutus, assembly GCF_963924665.1. Lineage (NCBI taxonomy): Eukaryota > Metazoa > Chordata > Mammalia > Rodentia > Muridae > Micromys > Micromys minutus. Next base: position 28,747,954 of record NC_137976.1, read on the forward strand.
ATTGGCGTTAGGTAGATATGAATAATTTGGGGGATTCCATAGGTCTTTTGTCTCATGTAGAGAAGCAGTGTGTTTCTTTGTCTATTGGATGTGATCTTGTGTAGAGGGTTTGTAGATTGAGATTTAATATATAAACCTACATGAAGCTGTCGGGCTTTGGAGTCATGTTTGTGACGGGCGGTGGAGGAGGGAGAGTGCTGGGCAGTCCTGCCTGCCCAGGATGAAGACAGCAGAGGTTGAGGGGGGGCGGTGGAATGGGCTGAGCCTGAGTTCTTGGAGGTGCCCTGGAGTGCCAAGTGGCCTGGGGACCGAATGTGAGTACTTTACACTACAGCGGTGTCCTTCTGCGGAGTGAGACCACGGAGCCAGTAAAAGGGGAGACCGTCCTTTAAATATTTACAGCAATAATTCTGTGTTTACAAATAAAGCTTAAAATTACCTTTGCAAGTTCTGTAAGGAATTGCTAAAATATACGCACGCAATATAGGGCTAATATTCAAAGTATATAAAAGACTCAAAATACTTGGCATCCAGAAAGGAAAAACATAGGGAAAAAAAAGATAAAGGAAAGGAAGGAAGAAAAAAGGAAGAAGAAACAATAAAAAAAAATCAAGGCACAGATCTCAACAGAATTCATAAAAGAGGAAAGTCAAATATCTGAAAAGCACATAAGAACTGTTCAACAGTCTTAGTCACTAGGGAAGTAAAAATCAAAACTACTTAAATATTTTATTCATCAATTAGTAGAGCCAAGATAAACAAAACAAAATGAAGCAGCTCAGCCATCATCAGAAAAATTTCCTTCTGTAAGATGGAAAGAAATTCAGAGCCGCATAGCCAAATAATATGCAGAGATCAAGAGACCTTGGAGCAATCAGCCCTAAAGGAAATGTTTCTATCAAGTCCCCTTAGAGTATAGGGAAGTCTGCAGAAAGAAAGGGGGATGAGGGCAGAAAGAGTGTAAAAGCCAGAGGGGATGGAAAGATTAAGACCTTCTAGAAAAATCGGGGCTATACACACGGACCCACAAAGACTGTGGCAACATGCATAGAAGCTTGCACAGATTGGGTCCTAGAGCTGACAGCAACAGTAGACATACCTACCAACCTCCAACCCAGAAGCTGTCTTCAATTGATAGCCATTGGCAAATAATAATAATAATAATAATAATAATAATAATTAATGTTCTCCAGGGGAGTCTCACTTGGTAAATCAATCATTCTTTCTTAGGGCCCAGTGGCCTGCAGAAGATGGTCAACACAAAATGACTCAACAGCTGTTGTTTTGTCCTTTAAATCAGGATGGGGTTTGGGGTGTTGTTGCTTTTGGGTTACGAGGGTTCTTTTTTCTTTTTTTCTCTTTCAACTTTATTTTAAAAAAGAGAGACACATATACAGATTTTTAAAGGCATTTTGGCATAACAACTAAATGAATATATTTTTGTCAGTACTTAATTGTTTTAGAAGTTTGATAGTATCATTGAAATCTACTAGTTACCATCTTATAGGCTTATGGTAGATAGATGATAGATAGATAGATAGATAGATAGATAGATAGATGGATAGATAGATAGATACCATACAGATTCTAGTTTTGTTTTTTTGGGGTTTTTTTTTGGTTTTTTTTTTTTTTTTTTTTTTTTTTTTTTTTTTTTTTTTTTTTTTTTTTGAGATTCCTGAAGTTCTGCATTTATGGCTGTTCCTTTTTCTTTTCTTTCTGGTTTTTTTTTTTTTTTTTTTCATGCTTGGTTGTTTTGTCATATTCTGATTTGTTCAGTTTTGGTTTACCCTGTTTTCTTATTATTTTTTAGATGCCTCTTTGGGAAAACTGGAATAATCAAAATATATTTTATGAAAAAATATACTTTCCCTCAAAAAATTTTTATTGGTTTCTTTTCTTTTATTGAAACTAGATTTTTTCTCCCATAATAGATCCTGATTATAATGCACCTTTCCTCTAACACTCCTGGTTACTTCTTCCTTCCCCTCCTCTTTTCTTCCAAACATTTTCTGTCTCTCATTAGGAAATACATATACATTCATACATACACATATATACTGAACATATTAAGCAATTTCTGTGCTCTAAAAACATGACACTGGAGCAGTTAACAGCCCTATTTGATCTTTCAGAGGACATGGATTTGGTTCTCCACACCTTCATCAACTGCCCACACTCACCTGCAACTCTGGAGTTCAGAATTCCCCATACATCTGCTGATCCCATGCACACACTTGGTCTGCATCCAGACAAATAGGCATACATATATTCATAAATGAAAGTTTATCAATTAATTAAAAAACAAGATGACAGGTCAATGGCTGGTCTGCTTTATGCACTGGATTTTCACCATCTCTACATTGAGTGAAAGAAAAACATGATAATCAAGCTACTCGGATTTGATATCTACCTTTTCTTATACTTTTGCCTTAAAACTCGCAATACTTTGGAAATTAAATGGAAGATTCTATTTCTTGTTGCTATCATATTTCAAACAATATCTTTATGGAGAGCTAATGTGAGAAATGGAAAGATCAAGAGTATAAGTAGTACTCTATATTATAAAAGTTGGAAAAGAATTGTATTATATTGATTCTGGATCCTGTATATTTTCTATTGATACCCTAATAACAAAACACCAGTGAGTCTAATCTTATTACATGTAAATTATGCTTTTTTGCTTATTAACTTTATGAAATTTGTAGGCAAATGGATGGAACTTGAAGCCATCATTCTGAGTGAGGTAACCCAGTCACAAAAGAACACACATGGTATGTACTCACTGATAAGAGGATATCAGCCCAAAATTTTTTGTAATTGAACAACTTCATTTTAAAAAACAAAAATAAATGTACAGATTTTAAAAGCATTTTTGCGTAAAAGTATATGAATACAATTTTGTCAGTACTTGATTTTTTAAAGGTTTGATAATATGCATTAAAATCTTACTAGTTACAATGAGCATAAAGTACATGTAAAACAAGATCTAAACTGGAAATAGTCAAAGTTTTCTTGGTTTGTAAAGATTAAGCATAATGATTTTTCATCTTTATTTGGCCTTTGTTTTTCTTAAATTTCATATAGTCTGTGAGTTGTTTCTGGGGTGTTCTGAGATTTCTGGGGTTAGTATCCAATTATCAGTGACTGCATATTATGTCTGTTCTTTTGTGACTGGGTTGTTTTACTCAGGATGATATTCTCTAGATGCATCCATTTTCTTAAGAATTTCATAAAGTCATTGTTTCTGATAGCTGAGTAGTACTCCATTGTGTAAATATACCATAATTTTTGTATCCATTCATCTACTGAAGGACATCTGGGTTGTTTCCAGCTTCTGGCTATTATGAATAAGGCTGCTATGAACATTGTGGTGCATGTCTCTTTGTTGTATGTTGGAGCGTCTCTGGGGTATATGCCCAGAAGTGGAATAACTGGGTCTTCTAGTAGTACTATGTCCAATTTTCTGAGGAATCGCCAGACTGATTTCCAGAGTAGTAGTACCACTTTACAACCCCACCAACAGTGGAGAAATGTTCCTCTTTCTCTGCATCCTCTCCTGCATCTGCTGTCATCTGCATTTTTTTGATCTTAGCCATTCTGGTTGGTGTGAGGTGGAATCTCAGTGTTGTTTTGATTTGCATTTCCCTGGTGGCTAAGGATGTCAAGCACTTCCTTAGATGCTTCTCAGGCATTCAATATTTCTCAATTAAGAACTTTCGTTTAGCTCTGTACCCCATTTTTAATAGGGTTTTTTGACTCTCTGGTGTCTACCTTCTTGAGTTCTTTGTATACCTTGGATATTAGGCCTCTATCAGATGTGGGGTTGGTAAAGATTTTTTCCCAATCTGTTGGATGTGATTTTGTTTTCTTGACAGTGTCCTTAGCCTTACAGAAACTTTGCAATCTCATTAAGTCCCAGTTGTCGATATTTGACCTTAGAACATGAGCCATTGGTGTTCTGTTCAGGAAATATTTTCCTGTGCCTATGTGTTCTAAGGTTTTCCCTACTTTCTCTTCTAATAGTTTCAGTGTACCTGGTTTAATGTGGGAGATCTTTGATCCACTTGTACTTGAGCTTTGTACAAGGAGATAAGAAAGGGTCTATTTTCATTCTTCTGCATCCAGAGTGCCAGTTGGACCAACACCATTTGTTGAAGAGATCAGCCCAAAATCTTAGAATACAAAACCAAAAATTTACAGACCTTATGAAACTCAAGAATTAGGAAGAGTAAATTAAGAGATTTTTATGTAATGAAGTATGCTCGCTTAATACAAGATCTGAGGATTTGCTGCTGTCTTACATTGTTCTCCAGTAGGTGGCGCAGCAATGTCTTAGAGTTTTAGTAATTTAGTATTGTGGCCGCCAACAAAAAAAAAAAAAAAAAAAAGGGTGGGGGGAGGACGTAAATAATTCATTACTGTTTTAGAATAAGTTCCATAAATGGTAACATGTGTCTACATCAGTTCTATTTGACAATGCTTACTATAATATGTTATAAATCATGTTATTATTATACCAGTCAGGAGACAAAAATCTTCAAAATCTGTTGTACCCAAATCCCTCACACTCTCTAAGAGAAAGAGTGCTGCATAGAGGCATTCAGTGCCTCTTTCTACAGGTTCAATCTTTAATTATCTATTTCTCCTCAGAACTCTTAACTTTAGGTCATGACTCACTTCCATATTACCCAACTATATTTATTTTGGGGTGGGTCGGGGACACCCTCATAAAGGCAGGGGAGAAAGGAATGTGTAAGTGGTGGAGGGGAAACCGGAAAGGGGAATAACATTGGAAATGTAAACAAATAAAATGACTATTTAAAATGGAAAAAAGTTAAGTATAGTTTACAAAAAACCAAAGAAACAAAAACAAAGAAAGAAAAGGAAATTATATCTAAGAACAAACATCTAAAAAAGTGACTCAAGCTTTTACCTTAAGATGCATTCTAATCTGCTTTCTCATCTTTCATGGCATTCATGGAGCAATTGTACTGTACAATATTTGTTAGCTTAATTGACTGCTGTAAGTTGATTTTTCTAAAGTTATTCAAATGCTCACATTTTTAGTATGAATTAGAAAGCAACACTTCCAAGTAGCATGGAGGTTTAAGACTGTTTCTGAGAAATATGTGTAATTAAATTAATGAAGCAGGTGGAATAGTGATTCTCATGTGTTATGGTCCCAATAGCCCACCTCAAGCCACATCACATAAAGAGATCATATGTAATGCTCAGGGAGTTGAGAAACAGATTTTGTCTCTAAGAGTTAACTCGTTATCCTGCAGCTTCTAGACTTGCAAGATCTCTTAGAAATTTTCCCAGTTTAAATTGTGAAGCGAATAAACACTGTAACTCCTCACTCTTTTTTAGCTCCAGGCACTGGCTGATGGGGCATCTCACTCCTGGTTTAGACACTCCGGAATTTGAATTTTGTGTCTGCCCACAACTTCAAGTCTTTGATCCCTTTATCGCCTGAGATTATTCTTGCCTGGGTTTAGTCTTCACCTCCATCAGTACTGTTTCATAGTCTGCATCTTAACTTCACTAGTGCATCTCAGTAGCCTCATACACTCACTGAAGCAATTCCCTGCAGCCACAGGGCCGCCTTTCACACAGGCCTCTCATAATTGCCCATTTTCACTCAAACTCTTTGTTTCCCCTACACATCCCTCTCTTTATCCCGTCTTTGCTCAGCCAACAATTTTCAGATTCCTTGGGTGACTTTGTGGCACTGTGATCAATGCTGGTCCAGGCTCCGGTCTTCCTGTCCTCTTCACCCCTGCCTTAGTTGCTGGCAAAGGTCCAGGGCCCTGTTAAATTCAGCATTCACCCTCCCATTGCCTCAGCAGCTGTTGAGAAAAATTCCTCTGCTCCGTGAACCGATATCATTTCCAATCTCTATTTACTAATCTCTAATGGGAACTTAATGCTTGTGTAGATACCAGTTTAGTTTGTAAGCTCTTCTGACTGTTCACACCTCTTTTCTCTCTTGGGACACCCCTCCTCAGTCTACACTCTCTTCCTGTCCTTGTTAAGTGCCAATGCTAAGAGTTGAGGATGCCCTCAAGACTCTCTCTTCACTATGCATCTGCTTCTGAACTGGATGGAATATTGTCTTTCCTTCTGTTATGTAGAGCTGCTTGCTCTTGTCTAAAGGCAGCTCTATGATTGGAAGAAACTTTTATTTATCAATTCTCCACACTTAGCTTCTCTCTTCCTCTACCAAGGTTTTTCTCAATATTGCCAGAATAGAGTGAGTCTCCAGCACTTCCTTGACATCTGCTTCCCGACACACCACAGTGTGAACTGCTTTATTCTACACACCTCCCCTCATACTCTAAAAATTAAAGAAGAATAAAATATTCATTCTACTTTGCATGATATTCACAAGTTGTGTACAGTGCTTTATCATAATCACAAGGTTGGCAACACTAACAAGGATACTACCTAAATATATACATGGAAAGAGAGCAATCAAATAATGTTCTGTGTCACTGTGTGGGTCACTTTAGGAGAAACGAGTGTGGTCCACAATTACTTGTCCATTTGCTTTGGATTTCCTCTCCTCCTCCTTCTTCATTTCCTCCTCTTCCTTCGTCTCCTTCTTTTTCTCCTTCTTCTTCTCCTCCTACTTCTTCTTCCTCTTCTTCTGTCTTTCTTCTTCTCCATCTTCCTCTACCTCCTTCTTTTCCTGCTCCTCTTCCTTTTCCTTTCTCCTGTTCCTATTCCCCCTCCTTTCTCCTCCTCTTTCCTCTGCCTTCTCCTCCTCCTTCCTCGCTTCCATCTTTTTCTAGAATATATCTGTATATGTTGTTATGAATTTCAAACAAGTCCCCAAACTTTCCTTTACATGTAAACTATCTTTTTAAGTAGATGAGTGCTGGGTAAGTAGTTAATTTTATAGAGTAATCAGTTTGATTAATGTGCAAACATTCTCTGTAAAACACCAGAAGCCCAGAACACACTCCAAATCTCTCTGTGCTTGTTTTGAATTTGCAATCACCCATCAGTCAGGCATGTAAACTGAGCAACAGTGAATACTCGTAGACCATCAGGCTTAAAATAAACAGGGGACTTAAGAAACAGACAATGTATGTTCTCTGACATTAAAATGTAAAGATTTCGCTCAGAGATCAACAAACATTTTAATTTGCATGCTCTCTCACTGTGGACCAAATATCAAATATTTGAGGTTTTGCATGTCTTTTGGTCACATTTGAAAGGACTTCTAACTGGATGAGTTCCAGTGTGGATTTATTTTATATAAATTTCACATGCCCTGATTTTTTTTTTTTTTTTTTTTTTTTTTTTTTTTTTTTTTTTTACTGTTTTCAGTGACTTGAAAACCATTAACCAGCTATGGCCATCAAAAGTAAATGACAGTTAATATTTGTCTAGTGTCTCACAATTTCTAAACCGTTGACCTAATTTCAGCTGTGAAGAAACATTAAGTGAACACCTGTGCCTAATACAAGAAAACTGTCATTAGTCTGTGGCATAGACTCTGGCCAACTGCAGCAATCTACAATTATTTTATGAATATCAATATCGTTTCTTAAGTTTACCAAATGAAGTGTAATCGATCCTTTTATTGTTCCCCCTCAGAGGATAGCCATGTTGATAGTTATAAGACTCCCCTACCCCTGTTTCCGGTTTCTAACCCTTAGCTTGGATAATTGGGTTTACTGCATGCTATGGGAATCTGGAAAATGGCAATTCTCAGAGACAATTCCTTTCTGGCAATCACTCAAGAATCCCAAGTGCAAGTCTTTTCTTTTCCCCTACGCAAGCAACTGACATTCAAACCTAAAGGGGAAAAGATGAGAAGGGATACCATTCTGGCGAGTAGAGCAGTAACCCTCCCTCCCAGGCTGTAGCCCATCTGGTAGGCAAGTAGCCAAGGAAACTATATGAAATACTGCAACCGTGAAAGCCCCCTATCATTCAGATAACTTCATCTGTTACTTAGCTCACTCTCTTGAATTACCTTACAGTGATGTATGCTATCCTAAAAGGTAGAATAGATGTTCAGACAGACGGACCACCTTGTGTTATCAGGAAAAAGGAGGAGATGAAATCAAATTGATATGACTTTGATGGACAAAACTGGGGGGAACAGAAAACCTCAGAAGTTGAGCTTTATGAAAAGCATCAATTTGATTATATTTATGTGTGAAAATATAAGCTCCTCAAACAAGAGATGTTTGCCGTGAATTCATGGAATCCAGTGTTTATTCCATTGTAAATTACAGTTTACTTACTGCAGCATAAGAAGCCCCATATCAGAAAACATGATCACATTGTTTTAATTATAGGGACTAAAAAAACATGAATTTGTTGTCCAGATTGAGAAATCTTTCTTGTTTGCTCATTCACCACGAACTGAATGATAGTCACTTTATTGCCTTAATTTAAAATGCTGTGTGAGGACTGACTGTAGTCTACAATCTTTAACGAACAAAAAATCGGTCGAGTAAGTAAATGATGATTTGAAGTGCATATATAAAATAGAAATATTAGTTACATCATAAGTTGTCAAGGCCTTTAATTCATTTAACATCTTAACCTGCACAATAAAAACTCACTTAAATATTTGTTTCTTCTAGCTAGTTTTCTCTGTCTTAAATGATATATTTGATTTTGAAGTATACCTTAAGTTCCCTTTGGAAATAGGACTCTAACCAATTACAAAATTAACTTTTTTTTTTTTTACTTCAAAGCTATTACTGAATAATACCCCATCCGAACATTTGAAAACAAGGATGTAATCCTCGGTTATCACAATGCTATTATCATAACTCCAACGCCAAAACACACAGATATTTCCCATTCAACATGTTCTCAGGCAAAACCCGTTCTGTTCCCAGTGCCTTGCACTTGAATATAAATGTTGTTTTCTTTTCATATCCCTAATGTAATTGCCTCTGTACGCAGCAGAGCGGCTAATGCCCTCACTTCTTTCGTATTTGTTTTGCTTCCTGCTGCTGAATGAACAATCACTGTTTACAGATTTGCAGCAGTTGTAGTCTTCTGACTTTGATTCCTTTCAAACTGGCAAATGGGAAGCAGTTTTATATTTGTTGCTCTGGCATTTCTAAAGTAGCTAAGGACATCCACAGTGCAAACCACTGTTATTCATACTGTTATAATTCCTTAGCAGTTAAGTCATTACTAGCAATCATAGCAGCCTTGTAGTGCAATACCTTATTTGGGAATGTCATGTGAGATGCCCATGGCAATACAGAAAAATAAAGGCCAACTTGTCTGCCTGAAGAGGGATTTATTGCTGAGTTCTGGCAGGGCAATCTTTTGGGAAGTATTATAGTCTTCTGTGGGATGTATCCAGTGAACCGGAACAGAGGAGCAGGTGCCCCGTGTAAAGGTGCTAAGAAAATCTAAGCATATAACATTTCTTTTACCGTTTATCAAAGTTCCAGATATTTTTTTCTCTTCACACAAAGCCTTAGCAGACAGTGCTTTTGATAAGTAAATCACTAGCTAATGTGAACAGAGTTGTACAAATAGGAAAGACTCTGGACATGAAGCTAGTTTTCATCTCTGCTTCCTTCCCTGTCTATGAACTAATAAGAAAAGTAAGTAAGCTCACTTCTTTTTCAGGCTTTTCTCTGAGTGTCTAGAACTTGCTCTGATATTTACTGTTGTTTCAAAATAAAAGTGAAATGGAGGCTTTGATTCCTCCTCCCCCAAGTGTCTAAAAAGTTTAGCTTATGCTGCTCTACTTCTAAAACCTAATAACCACACTTGTCCCAGTCCTAAACCCTTTCTCACAATAGAATTTGTAATTCTTCTTTATAGTGTCACATTGAAGAAATGCCACAGAGGGTGAATCAGGACATGCTAACATGCTGGCACTACCTCCTGAACCTTCTACTTGATTGTCACAGCTCACTTTGGAGACACTCTCTTCCATACTTGTACATGCATGCCTTAATTAGCTGCAAACCAACAGCCTAAACAGTAGTGCTGGAGGAATAAATTAGTATTTCTTAGTACTTATAACCATCATGAGTAAAATTTGTGAGAATTCATTCCTCATATGTGTAACATCAAACTTTTCACCCTTATACATACTCAAGAAAGCAATGTGAGCCACATTCACTAAGATCAAATATTTGAATGTATTACAATCAGATTTTCTTACTAAATGATCCCCTTTACAACACACCCAGAGAACTACACACATTTAAAGTTATTTCAAACACAAATCTATAAAGTAGAGAGCAAATGTCTTTTCTAACTGAGCAATAGTTTGCCATTAGTCTCATGGCTAGAAACATTTTAGATGAGTGTCTTCTAGACTGATGGATAGACAGAAGCCAGAGAGTTCTGCAAACATCTATAGATCTAAAGGTACCAGGCTGTTTTTAGCCCTTGTAGATGTTAAATATATGGTTCTGATCTTCTTCAAATGTCTCAATAAGCTCAGGCCATGTGAAAACAAAGAGCCTATGAATAATGCCTAAAGAATTGGAATAAAGATGTCAACAATTTTTAACAGCATTTCTAAGAGCTTTAAATATCATACTACGTTTCTGCCATTACTTCTGTTTAGCATCTTTTTTAAAAAGTATATACATATACATATATATATCTATATATATATATATAGATATAGATATATATATAAAACCCTGTGATCAGTCAGTACTGAACCTTATAGGACATATGTGAGTTTTCAGATGTAAATGAAAGCAAACATCTTAAGATTAGATGATCGATCTAGACCAAACCAAATGGCTGGTCAAATCTAATCATAAATGTGGTTTAAAAGACAGAAGTACATAGGAATCAAACCAATGAAAAAGAGTTTGAAACATAAAAATCCCTTTATAAATAGATTTACTTTAGTGTGTGTATTTGTTTGTATGTATAATATTGTACATGTATGTGTTTCAAGGGAAGGGACAGAGCAGAAGTATATTACTCACAGAGACTAGAAGAGAACACCAGTCACACAAGAGTTACAACTACAAGTGATTGTGAATCTCCCAAAGTCAGAGCTAAGAACAAAACTCAGGTCTTCTGCAAGTTTTCAATGTGTCCTTATTTTCTGACCTGTTTCTTCTGCTTTGAAATATCCTAACTTGTAATTTGAAAGGAGCGGTTATAAGCCAATGCATCTACAGTAGCTAAGAAACAAGGCTTGTTCACCTAAAACTTGGAAGAAATTAAGAGCTAGTACCATTTTATTTTAAAACTGTGGGACCTATGCCAGACTCGTAATTATAGAACTGTAATTTTTCATCATTGGCCATCAAATTTATGTTAATTTTCCATAACAGAAAGAGAAATTAATATCTGTCTTGTTGTTTTGAATCCTTTGGAATTACTGGCTTGCCAATATGGAATGTTTCAAGTTGTACCTTGTTATTTTGAGTAGAATACAGACAATTACATTAGAGAAATAAGATGGAAATTATGTTCACAGGACATATACATAAAACCCATAATCACTCAGCAAGTCATTATCATTATTTAAAATTGAGATTATTTGTTAAATTTTTTTCTTTACCTTATTTTTATTGTATTCTATGGTCAAGCTCTATTGTCTCTGGTGGATTTTTTTGTATTATATATTTATTCTCTAACAAGTAAAATTTAGATTTAAGTTGGTTTTGTTTATTTAATGATTAATATTAATCTCAGGTTGACTATTGTTCTCTCTTCATTGCATTGAGTCTAAATGTTTTTGTTATAAAGCTAATACTGACACTGGCAGTATCAGACTAGAAATATATGTTGTTCATAGTGATTGTTGGTGTTAAACTTCAGGAAATTGATGTATGTCCTCTGGCGATATCAAGAATTATGTTGGTCATCTGGCTTTTCTGTCAGAGTCTTTGACAGATGATATTTATGTAACATGCAAGCAGAATGTTCAGAAATACTGACAGACATGGTACATTTAGAAATGATATCTATCAGAGTCATGAGGAATTTCTATCTTTATCCAAGGTTGGTTTGGTCAATAGATTATGTGTAGTTGGGTGTCTATTTAAATGCTTCTTCAACACAACAATCCAGTAAACAGCTATTTGGCATGTTCTAGTACACTGAAACACCACTGATTCGTATACTAAACTTGTGAAATAGAATACACAACCAACTACTGCTGGGAACTTTATATACATTTACAAAAGCATCATTGTAGATAATTCTTTTCTTAAATTCAAATATTGTGGCATTAGCGAGCAGTGATACCACCCACAAGCCTTTAATGCCAGTACTTGAAAGGCAGAAGCAGGTGGATCTGAGTTACAACCAGGGCTACACAGAGAAACCCTATATTGAAAACCTAAAATTCATACATACATACATACATACATACATACATACATACATAGTACATACTATGACATGTTCTGTAACTTAAATTTAAGAATTTAAGCAGGGTTTACTTACTTAAACAATAGCATATTTTTCTTGTTTCAAATAATGTTTAAAGAATAAAGGCCTTAGATTTGAGAGAGAACAGGGAAGAATAGCAGAAATTGGATGAGAAGAGGGTGGGATGAGAATATAAATATAGTACTGTTGAACAAAATTATAAAACAATTATTTAAAAATTTTTTCAAAATGTTTATACTTGGGAAAATATTTCATGCTAACTACATTCATAAAATGTTTGGAAATTAGAATGACAAGTGTCTTAACACATACTGAGAAATAAGCCATGCAGAGTCTGGAATATAAGGCTGACTAGAGAATACATGACATTTGCTTACCAAGACCATGTAGGCTCTGGTTAGACCTCTTTCAGACTCCAGGAAGAAGTTTCTACGTTGCTACAACTTCATTTCCTGCAGCAGAATACAATTTTTTACAGCTTACCTCTCATTAGTTCTATGTTTGCCAACATGAGATTTGAAGAAAGTTTCATCAATCTGCTTTCAATTCATTCTTGTTATGATCACAAAAGTATCAGGCCTTCAAATGTGCTGGCACTTTGAATTTTCAAATTCTACTCATTTTTTCACTCCTTTGCTTTTATTCATTAAAATATGACTCTTTAGGATCACAAAAATTTTTTTCACTCAAATTTCCAAATACCTAGATAGTAAAGATAAAAATTATTAAATTCTGTGTATATATATATATATATATGTATATATATATATATATATATATATATATATATACAATATGACATTATGTTAACAATCAGCTTTATGTGAGCATCTCTGCCTTCAGATTTCTTTAATCTTTTGATAGGATGTCCCATAATATAATCCTGCTAGTAATATCTCTTAGAGACAGGTGGACCGCATCCACAGAGCTCACTGTGCATCACACTGTATAGAAAAGCTTAGCCTGGACTCAACTTGCTTTGTAGATAAGGATTAAAAAATCTAAACAAACTTAAATATTACACACTAGTCTACAAATATTATAAACAACTGAGAATGGTTTCCAGCTTCTACCCAATGCACTTAAGGACTGGATTACCACTGACTTTTCCAAAGAGGAAAAGATACCCATTATGGAAAAAAGAGCATCATCAAAAAAAGGTTTCTATGAATCTTCTTTTTTTTTTTCTGTTTTGCTTTGAATCTTCCCAATACAAAAACTTAAAATTGTGAATATATTCTGTTCCAAATCACTGAGTGCCTTCCCATGACATTAGCATACAGCCTGTTTACATGTTCCACTCATGACCCTTCAAGTCTCCTGCAATTTGGACCCTTTAGCATCCTAAGATTGCTGTCCATGCTCCTCCTCTTCTGTTCAATTCACTGTATCCACTCTGGCTTCACATTGTTTCTTAAAGACCTACAGGTACTGATTCCTATCTTCCCTTTCAAATTACTTCCCTACTTGCCACTCAGACAGTAACTCACCTAATTTCCTCCCAGTTACTTGTTCAAATATTACTTTCTTTTTGCTGTTAAATAAAATTTCCCATTTTAAACAAAACTGTTCCCCGATTGTGTGTTTTGTGGTTCTCAGTTATCTCCTCCTGCTTATCTTGTTCTCCGGCTTCATCCTGCTGACTGCTGGCATAACAGGCAGAGCCACCAAGTCGAGAGGGATGTACACAAGAGTGTATTTATAGCATCTATATTGTCCATGTACATTTATTTGAATATTCAATTTTATGTTACCCACATTTCTCTACTAGATCGTGAGTCCTACAGTTTAGTACTGTTAGGCTTAAGATCTGTTTCTTTTTTCTCTGAGGACGGACTTTGTTTTGTTTACTTAATGTGCCCTTTATTCCTAAGGATAGTTTTCTTGACTCAGGAAATGTCTACCAAATGAATAAGTTATCACCCATATCTCCTTCACTTCATATACACTCTGATTTTCTAGAAATGTAATCAAAGCATTTTGAAGCTCAACTTACACTGTTTTATAAAATCTTCATTGATAATTCTTACTCCAGGCAGGCACCCAACTCAGGGTTAGCCTCATACCAGTTGTTGGGGGACCTATGTGAAGGCCAAGCTGCAGAGAACTCCTCCATCTCAGAGGAAAAGAGGACAGGGTTTGAGAGAAAGGGCCACCTGAGGAGGGATTATGAGTAGAGGGGAAGACTGTGACTGAGGTGTAACATAACTAACTAATTAATTACTGGAAAAAGTAATTCTTACCTGAATTTCCATCATAGTATAATTCAGGATTCATTTAAATACAGGGAGGTATTAGCAATAGCAAAGATGAGATCAGCAGTCTAGTCCTCAGTAAGCTTCTGTGAGCCAGGGTCTTGTGAAAGTTGTGTTTCCACTGATGTTTTGCTTGCTTATATTTCCATCTAGGAGAAAGGTAAGAAAGAGTCTGGACTCTACCGACTTGTTACAGATGCTTACAGCCAACTGGGCTTGCTTGCTCAGTACGAAATCCCAGGAGTCAGGGGGGTAATGCAGAAAAATGAGTTCCGGTCAGCCTGGATTACATATCAAAATTCTATTAGCCTGTGACTTCTAATGAGACATTTCTCAATAAAGCAAAGACTCATGCGCACATGTGCACACACACACATGCACACATACACACACACATGTGCACATACACAGAGAGATGTGAGAAATAAAAACCGTTATTTATTTTTCTAAAGTAAATATTTCACAATGTAAATTTTTAGCATTTATGCACTATAAGTATAGCATTGGTGCAAATTCATATTTACTATTTTCATAATTTAAACATGTGCATATTTGACCTGATGCTATTGGCCACAACACACAATCTTCACTCATTGTAAATGCCAAAACAGATACAACTCTTTGTATCTGGACCATTTCTGCTATTAAATCACTGATATTTCTCAGACCTGGAGAATCAGTATGAAGGTGTTTTAAATATTTTCTCTGATTCTGATTCACAAATAAATGCTTTAAAGACATTTGTTAGAATTGAATGTCTTATTTTTTGTATTATTTTTATTGGATATTTTATGTATTTTTGTTTCAAATGTTATCTCCTTTTTCCCCCTCCTGTTTTCCCTTCCACCCTCTCCCTGCTTCTATAAAGATGCTCCCACTCACACAAACTCACTCACACCTCAGTGCCCTGGCATTCCTCTACAATGGGGAAATGAGCCTTTACAGGATCAAGGGCAACTCCTCCTATTGATGCCAGATAGTACCATCCTCTACTACATATGTGGCTGGAGCTATTGGTCCGATCATGTGTACTCATTGTTTGATGGTTTATTGGTTGGAGACCTGATAAACAACGTCAGCAAAGTATCTGGATATAAAATTAACTCAAGCAAACCAGTAGGCTTCATCTACTCAAAGGACAAACAGGCTGAGAAAGAAATTAGGGAATCAACACCCTTCATAATAGTTACAAATAATATAAAATGCAATTGTGTGACTCTAACCAAGCAAGTGAAAGATCTGTATGACAAGAACTTCAAGTCACTGAAGAAAGAAATCAAAGAAGATCTCAGAAGATGGAAAGATCTCCCATGCTCATGGATTGGCAGGATTAATGCAGTAAAAATGACCATCTTGCTGAAAGCAATCTACAGATTCAAGGTAATCCCCATCAAAATCTCAATTCATTTCTTTATAGAGTTAGAAAGAGCAATTTGGAATTGCAAACCCAGGATACCAAAAACAATTCTCACCATAAAAGAACTTCTGGGGGGAATCACTAGGCCTGATTTCAAGCTGTATCACAGAGCAATCATGATAAAAAAAAAAAAAAAAAAAAAAAAAAAAAAAAAAAAAAAAAAAAAAACTTCATGGTATTGGTACAGACAGGAAAGTAGATCAATAAAAATCTTATTCTAGGGAACATGTATTATTTTATCTATAACTTCATTGCCAGGTCCTAACCATTTACATAACATAAAGACATCCTTTATCCACAGAAGTCATTGAAGATGTAAATGACACTTGCTGACATTACTGCAGTGAATGCAGACACATGATTTAGCCATTGGTCAGAAATGCCCATTCTCTATGTTAAAACTGAGTTGGTAACAAGGACTCTTTGGTGATCCGACAGTCTTTTCAGATGATGGGAAGTCGTGCCAGATGTCTCTAGCTCCTAAATGCAAGGATCATTACGTACCAAGTGCTGAAATTTGGAGCACTCCAAAGCTGAGGCAGGAGGATTGCTAATTAAGACCAGCTTGAGGCATATAGCAATACTCTGACACATTAATATACACAGACACACAGACACACACACACACACACAAGCATTCTCTCACTACTAGTTCATATTTCCACTTATTCAAATATTTGCAACTTACAGATATGTCAGGCCCCAAGATTATAAACGTAATCTGACCATCATTTGCTGATTTACTTATTTAATATTAAATATGTGCCAATTGCACTCATTCAGTCGAGATATGCATAAAGAACACAGTATGTAATCATCCTATTACAGTTCCCAACATAAATGTAGAACAAGCTCAGATTTTACATAACTTTTATAGAAACAAACAGATCTGCTAGGTAATGATTTCAATATCTCAATGTTATAACTCCTAATAGTTTAGTTAACTAGATCCTTTAGGGCTGAATATTAAATCCATGAAAAGATACTGAAAATATTGAATTAGCACACAGGCAATTCTCATTTTAACTACTATTATTAAGTTATTATTGTAAGCCAAATATCCTTTTGAGAAAGTTTTGACACTCTTCATATACAATTTTCCATAAAATAGGCATTAAAGTCTTAATTTACAGAGTTAAAAAAATAACCCTTTAAAAATAAATATTATGAAAGCAAGTATTATGAAATGTTAATATCTTAATGTTCATTGTTAGGTCTATTAGAAAGAAATTTGTTATATTAATTCAAATATTCTGAAGATTAAAAGTAAATTATTCTACAACAAATAGATTTATGAGCATGTTGTATTTTCTTTCAGTACATGGATGATGTGTGTTTATTTGGAAGATGCAGATGTGAGGTGAATGCACACTTGTGTATGAGTGTGCATGGACCCATGTATGTGAACATGGAAGCCAGAGAAGAACATGGGGAATCTTCCTCCATTGCTGTCCAGTTTACATTTTAAGTCAGGATTCTTGCAGTACTCGTAACTCATCTTGAACAGCATGGCTAGTCACAGAGCTTCACACTTCAGTCTCCATTTGCAAAACAAATTTTTGCATATAAGGGGCATTTCTAAAAAGTCCACCAATAAATGTTAGAAGGAATAAATGAATCATTTAGATCCATAAGATATAAAATAACTATGCAAACACCAGAGCATTTCTGTTTACTTACAACAAAGTATTTGTGCAAAGAAATCATTTCTTCACAACTACACAGCACAAATAATAATGATGATAATTTTCACTCCATTAATATTTAATGCACTTGTCAAGAATACAAGGGAAAATACTGTGTTTTCTGTTTGTTTCTTTTTTATCTTTGATATAATGTGTTTATTCTACAAAATAATAAAAAATAGAAAAATAGGATAAACATTGGCCTTGAAGTTAACCATGCATACTGCAAAGAACTGTACTTCCAAATCTCTTTGATTATTTGAAAATTTCAATTACTAGAAATTCATTTGGGGACAAGGACAAAAAGAGACACAGAGATGTTTTGGCCTATGGGAAGGTGGCTCTGTATTCATGTGATCTCACTCGAAGTATATGCCCATGAGAAAGAGTCTCTGGTCTGTAAAACAATCACTACTTTATACCCGAATGCCCAAAAGCAGATGCTGTGCTGGGAAAATCAGAAAAACAACCAGGAAAACAAATTTAACTACTGAAGAAAAGATGGTTCAAGGCTCAACTTCTCCTGTGAAGTATCAAGTGAATTCAGCATTTGTGAAACTTTCCAGAGCTGGTAGGACACCAGAGGGTCCCAGAGTGTGCTTGCCTCTGTGCTCTGGCCAGAACATTAATTGCTATCTGACTCTGGTTTAGATACAGTATTGTACTACTGAGAGGACCACTGCCCTGTCCTCATTGTTGGGATTCTGTAAACCCCATCCCACAGTTACCTGACAACAGCTAGGTGTGCTCCACCCCAGTTACCTGACATTTAAAAAGGGACTGCTTGCCCCTCCTCTCTCTCTTGGTCTCTTGCTCTCTTGTCTTCTGGAGCTCTTGCTCTACCCTCTTTCCCTTCCTCATCCCTAAGTCCTGAAATTATATTTCAAATGTGCTGTATGTTCCTGCTTTTCTAAACACAGCAACTCATGACAATGTTGATAAAAATGAGGAAATAAATAATTTTTCTACTTATAGAATGAACAAAATTGACCCATGTATTTAAACTCTGATGCTTAAGAATCAATTTTGTCCATTTTAAAATTGTTTTGTAGGTAATTTAATCCTAATTAACCAAGAAAAATGCAGGAAAATAAAGTGTCTAATAATGTGATTGAGGATATTTGTGCTGAGAAATTTTTGCTGTTTACCATGCTGTTCTTTATTTTCTACTAGATACATTTTTAAGTCTCATTTCTAGATGTTTATGTGTGATTGTCTTCAATTCCCGAGAATGGCCACATATATTCACAGATTATTACATTATATTATATATTATATAATCAAAAGACTAAGACTATTCTTAGAATAATGAGGCAGCCTATACTAGGTTTATCAAAAAGTTAGTAATTATCAGATGCTTTTTGTATTGTTCTTAGTACAGTGAAATGATTCAAATATCTTCTAGCACAAGTGTAATTTTCAAACTGGTTAGGCCTATTGGCTTTCGACCCAGAAATGATGGCTTTCTAACATTATTTACTCGATTAGGGCTTACGTGGCTTCACTCAGCCCCATATGCCAGCTCTCTAGATTACTCTGAGAAAGACTCTTGGGACAGATCCAGAAAATGTGGCGTAAGAGAGAATGTTAGTTATGCAGGGCATTCACAAATGTATGCTGTGCCGCTCAGTAACATCTACAAAGGGTCCATTTTACAAATTGTCAAAGAAGCCATTGTGGCAGAATGATACCAGAGAAATGCTGTCAGTTCTATTATTAAGTTGACATTCCACACATGCTGCTTGCAGTTGGATACCCTTAATGAACTTAGTCTCCCTCCTTTAGTCCCATGCATCATCTGCTCTCTTCCTTCTTATCTGCTCTTCAAATACCCATCAGTTAGTTGATGATGTACAAAACTGTGGGTGAAGTCAGTTCTGTAAGAGGCTATCCTGTGGGCACGCTGACAGCTATTTTAAGAACCTGGGAGAGTACCTTCATGATGTTTTTGTGGCTCAAGTAATCAACAGTGATCGCAACAGAAACTATGACATCTCCCAGGGTCCTGTCAATCAAACATTTGGAGGTTCAAAACAAAAACAACAAGAAAATGATGGATGCTTTAAGCCAAACAATAAACAGCTCTGCAATCTGCTCTGTGAAAAGGAAAAGGTGACAATGCCTTGTCTGACCCTGTGGAGCACAACAGTTAGCCTGGGATGCTTTTGACAATGAAGAGTAAAAGGTCCATGCTTTACTCTGCAGTTGAGGATGAGCTACAGGGGGCTAGCTGTTAATTCTGCTGGGATCTCCATTGTGTTCCTAGCCACTGGAGTTACTGGTACTAAATAGCCCTTCAGTGAAGGGAGTGGCCTGCTATCCTGGTTAATTTGGATAATGCTATTCTTATGCTATATATTCTCAAGCTTGAGAGTAACAGGTAGACAGTCTTTTCACACTGCCTGCTGGGAGGTCTCTATGAAGGTGACAGGCAAGCATCTTGTTCTTAGCATGGTCCTGTTGCGGATAGCCTATGACTGACAGCTGTTAGGAGAAGGGAAAGCAGGCCTTTGCAACTGTTTTCTGCCTCTAAGCTCCCCCTTGCCCTCCCAGACTAGCTATCCTCATTCATGGAAGAGGTAAAATCCCCAGCCTTCCAGAGCAGAAGCCAAAGAAAGGCAGAGAGTTTCAAGACTAGATGTGATAATTATGAAAGAAATAAGATACGTATAGGTGAAAATTACAGTCCAGAGGAATAATGGAATAGTCTCAAAGTTAGAATTTGATGTTCTTAACGTTCTTAGCAAACATTTCATTCAATGTTGCTATCGGGATGAAACAGACATCTTAAGTACTATATATTCTCGACATGAAAACAATTTTAAAATGTTCAAATTGTGTTTAGACTGATTTGCTTTAACCCATGTATGCCTTATCACAGACATCATTATTATATATTACTTACTGTAGCTAATTTTTCTGAGTAGAATTAAGTTTTCTGTAAGCAATATACTAAAAGGTCTATATACGCGGTGTACATTCGAATACTCTTTTTGTTTGGTTTACAGCTTGACAGTTTTATAATCTTGCTAGAAAATCTGCTAGTGATGTCTCATTTCAAGTCAAAAAGAGGTATAGAATTAGGTGCATATATAAAACATTGGCAGAGTAAAGACATCACAAACTTACTTTAAGGAAGAAACCAAATTGATAGAATTTCTTTGTCCACTTTGCTATCTGAAACTTTCAGGAAAATGTTTTACTGTAATATATCATTCATTCGATGTGTAGTGGTATTAAAGAGACGTCTATTACTTACTATTACATAGGATGATGAGACTGTAAGTCCTTTGATGGAAAACCAATTTTTATAGAAAATATTATTATACAAATATACTTCCTGGTTCAAAATAGATTGAGTTGTGAACAGCCTGAAGATATAAATCAGTGCCTTTGCATGCAGCTTTATGTGTTAAGTGAATATAAAACTTTGGAATATATAAGTTAACCAAAACTGTTCAGGAGCCTTAAATTTCATATGCATAAAATTTCTTCTTGCTGTAACTACATATGTGTGTATGTACATTTCATAAATATTGTTTTTTACGCACAAGTGTATGGTCATTTCTTTCATGTCATGCAACAATAAAATAATAGAAATGCACATTCTCACTATAAGTACTTAAATATTTTATATATTAAGCAAGCTTAATTTTTCCCTTCAACTTTTGAGAGCTTTCTTGTCCTGATACAACTAATATATGGACCTGATGAAACAAAATATACAACTAACACATGGGAATGAAATTAGAACTCAGGTGACAGCTTCCCCCTGCTGACTAGCTTCGTGTTCACAGAGTCCTCAAGGTCACCAAAGACAACTATGGTCTAACCTTACTATGAACCTTATATAAACCTTACTATGATTCATGAACATCCCATTTTGAAAAACTCTTCCATTTTGGTTTAGCTGTGACAATTTTTAAACTACAATTTATGGGTTCCTAGACATTAAATGATTTTATTCTGAAGATTCTTTTCTCCCCTGCCTGTTGACCCCAACTATTTGCCACATATGAATATTGAATGTTTGAAGGGAAATTGTATTAAAAAAGGGGAAAGTTAACAGGAGTGAGAGGAAAACTAGCTGGTGTATTATAATAACCAAAATTATATATATATATATATATATATATATATATATATACATAATTGTCAAAAAATAAATTCACTAAAAGTTTATTTTAAAAAGTAATAATTATTGAAAAATTGTGAATGTTATTAGAGTGTAACCCTGTTAATGTTTTTGGTGCTTACTCTCTAATTTCTCATTTTATTTTAATTTAATTACTCATAGTTTATTTATGTCTAAAGAAAATGGGGAAAAAAGGAGCAAGATGGAGAAAATGAGGGACCACACAGATATGTGTGGCTTTATATAGCCACAGGTAGCTGTGAATATCTTATAAAAGATGGCTAAATTACAGGGCAATTTGTCTTATCTAGGTGGGTAGTTTATATCAATATCAACTGGCTCTGAGTTAATTGTGTGAACATTTTGTGGGGTGAAAATTTACTGATATAAAACTGATTTGAAATAGAAAAGAAAAGAAAAAAATAGAAAAATAAGGGCTGAAGGAATGGCTCAGTAATTAAGAGTCCCTGTTCTTTCAATGGACTCTGTCTGATATGATTACTAACACTCACATGATAGCTTACAACTCTCCAGTTCCAGGGGATATGGCACTCTCAGCTAGCTTCTACAGATATTGTGCATGTGTGTGCTACACATACTTACATGCAGGCAAAAACACTCATATTTATATATAAAATAATCTTAAATAAATAAGACCAAACAAAAACTTTCAAGAAGAAAACAAGAACAATTTCCAATATGGAAACATCTGTCCCATAATCTCAGTGAATTTATAACTAGATGAGGAATCTTCCATTGTTTATTTTACAAAACACATATTAAAGTAAGCACAAAATTTAGTCAAATGTAATTATAAAGTTTTATGGCAGAAAGTCCCATAAATTGTTTTAGCTTGCATATATATAATTTTCAAAAGGCAAGTTACATTTAGACAATAGTTGTTTATTCAATCATTTTTTAACTCACTAAAGAAACAATGATTTAATGCTCTTGTATTACTGGGATAAGGCAACAAACAGAAAAGTATACTAGCCTCATGCTAAGCTAACAGTGCAGAACAAGGAACAAAAATTGACAGGTGAATTCCAGGATTACCAGATAATAATGAGGCAAATTAAGCTTCAGTAAAGGCAGTGAGTTTGGGCAGTGTGGTTCATGAAACCTATTCAAGAGGTAAGACTGGAAGATTGATCCAGATAGGTATTAGGTAAAGGCAGGTCTAGGAGAAGGGAGAGCTGGGAAGGCTCCTGAAGCCACACATTATCAAAGGTACTTCAGGAAGGGAGAGACTGCAACTGAAAAAAAACAAGAGTAAAAATAAGCAACAAGAAAAATTAAGTCAGTGCCACATGCCTGAAAGTCTGTATCTTAAAATTAATAATAACTAATTATAACCAACTCCATCCTAACCAGTCATAGAAAAGAAGGAGTCACAGGTTAGTGTTAGGAGTCCTTGTCAGTATAGAAGTTTTTAATACCCATTCCCTTCCTTCATTTTCTTGTCCTGAACTCTCTAATACTGGGTATGGCTAGTGAAAGTGTAAGATTTGACTCATTTATAAAAGCCTAATTGATTCTAGTTGATCTCTACTTGTAGAATATTAAGACATTTCAAAATAAAATATTAATGTACTTCTGAGTTTGTATTTTCTACATGAAATGTGTTGACATTTCAGAAAAGGTTCTACATTAATCTTAAGAAACACAAACACAATATTTGTGGGAATTCTGGGACTGTTACCTGTGATGTTCATTGATGTTGTGGTACTAATTACTTTGTGGTTTATTGATGATCATTTTTAAAAATAACTAAATGTGATAATATGTCCAATAAGCCCACATTGTCTGGCAATGAAGAATAGCATAATTACTTCATCCTTTGTAATATATTGCTTCTTTCTTTTCAATGCAGGAAGCACAATCTTGTGTTTTTCTCTAACACTATCACATAATAGTATCTAATTCAAGAGAGTGCTAAAATAATGGCCACTAACTTACTAGACAGAGGACATAGAAGCTACCATAGTCTTTCCTGGAGAATATAAAGGCTGTAGATTTTTATGAATAATGAACAAAAATTGTATAGTTCCCAGAGTTCAAGTAGGACTGTTGTCTGGTAAAGTGTCTCTCCTTCATAAAGAGAACCATTTTGGGATCCTTGTATCATGATTTAAATGTGTCTTCCTTTGGTGAGAATTCTGAGAAGCCTTAATAACACAGTTAAGCATATTCCCAAGTATGGAGCCCTCATGATGTAATACATTTTCAAAGTGATTGTGAAAGTACTATTGTTACATAGGTGATTAAACCTCAACCAGAAGCTCCGCAGGGCAAACTCTTTCAAACCATGCTGATGGGCGGGCTTGAGTAGTTACTGTAAAAGAATGAAATAGAAACAAGGGAGAGGAATCTGAAAGTCCATTAGACATTCTCTCCTGGAATTTGGAGGCAGCAGGAGATCAGAACTAATCAACTGGAGGAAGTGAAGAGGAAGAAAGGAACAAAGGAATCAAAGATGTTAGAGAATAGGACAATGTAATCTTTTCAGTTACATTAAGAGGTTTATTATGAGAAGAAGATGGACATAGAGAAGAGCTTGAGAAATACTTAGATGATTTTCTTGGGTTTCAAAAAGTAATATTTTCTACTTTGAGAATAAGTGGGTCACAACTGGATGAAGGAAAGACAATCCAGGAAGAGATAACGGTAGGACACAGAACATAGTGGTAATTTTAAATACTCTTTATTAAACAAATAACAGGAGGACCACTGAAATTTTGAAAATGAGCACACTGATGTGCTCTTTAGTCCCTACACTTGTGAGTGAAAGATGGGGGATTTCGAATTCAAGGACATCCTGAGGTATAGAATCAGATACTATTTGGCTAAGTAAATAATAAAATTCAGTGAGTGAAATTCCAAAGATAATGTAGACCTGATGCTAGAGGCAAAATGGAGAGAAAATAGAGAAAGAAGTTTTTGTTTATTAATAGGAATATCCTTTGGAAAGTTGACTATAATGGTTCATCAGAATTATGACATAAGTAAGACCTACTTGGAATGAATTAAGACATAATGTCAGGAAGGGAATTGGAAAGACGCATCATACATGAAACTTGAGATGTTCCAGAAAGAATCAGAGGTAATGAAGTATATAAAACAAAAAGAGTAGAGGGTTTTTCCCCAAATATATGTAAGTATATTGTGTGTTTATATTGCTTACACATGCATGTGCATATGTCTTGTTACACATGTAGAGGACAATAGACAACATAAAAAGTCTGTTCTCTCAATTGTGTTGGTTCCAAACTCAGCTCATCATCTTTGGCAGCAAGCATCCCAACTCACAAAGCCACCTCCTAGCCCCCAGGAAATTTTTAGCTTGATTATCTTTACATATTTGTAAAATGAAAAAGAAAAGAAGGGGGCTCAATACAGATTGAGAAATGTAATCAGTCTAAATACCTGAAAACTTTAAAGTCATTTTTGTTAGTAAAATGGAAGTATATCCAAGTACAAAAGAAGACAAGTCACTTTTAGGGTTATTACAGATGGCTTATTTCTAGTTATAGAATAGAAAGCAGAGTAAATGTGTGCTATGCTAGCTGGAAATATAAAGGTGAACAGTATGAGTATTAATGTATGAGAAACTGCATACAAAACAAGAATGAATGTACAAGGCAGCATGTGAGGTGAGAATCATCAACATTTAAGTATGTTTCTTTCTAATCATTCATTTGCAGGTACGGAAATATAGAGATGGTGTTCATTAGTATTTGAGATATTATAGGACATGCATTAAAAAGTAAAAATGAAAATAATTCATGTAGTTTGCACTGAGTGATGATGGTGCATACATTTAATTTTGAAATTTGGGGGGCAGAGGCAAACAAATCTCTGAGTTCAAAGCCAGCCTAGTTTACAGAGACTTCTAGGACAGCAGGGATGATACAGAAAAACCCTATCTTGAACATCCCTGAATATCATCACCAAACTGTAGTTTTAAAAAAACATGACCACGTTGGAGATAATGAAAATGATCTACCAAACAATTTCATGTTTCAACAAAATTGATCAAATAAGTCTGTTGATTTGGTGGAAGATAAAAGTCAAAGAAGAATATGCCTGAAATCATAATTATTGGTAATCATTTATATTAACTATTTTGGATTCATGGGAGTAATAGTTAAAATTCATAAATTATCCCTCAATTTTGTTTCAGGTGAATGACAAAGTCATTTGGCTTTTGCTTGATTGTAAGAACTACAAGCAAACATCTTTTTATCCCCTTGTAAACTTTTTTCTTTTTAAATTTTTTATTGGATATTCTCTGTATTTACATTACAAATGTTAGCCCCTTTTCACCTCCCCTCTAATTCCCCCTCCCCCTCCACTTGCTTACATGAAGGTGTACCCTCCCCCCAATCACCAGCTCCACCTCAGAGCCTTGGGATTTCTTTACACTGGGAAAAGGAACCTTCACATGACCAAAGGCTCCTTCTCCCATTGATTCCAGAGAGAGCTATCCTCTGCTACATATGCAGTTGGAGCCATGGGGCTTTCCATGTGTACTCAATGGTTGGAATTTTAGTCCATGAAAGTTGTGGAGGATTTGGTTGGTTGATAAAGTTGTTCTTTCCATGAGGTTGCAAACCCTTTCAGCTCCTTCAGTTCTTTATCTATTTCCTTCATTATGGTCCTTGTGTTTTGTCCAATAATTAGCTATAAGCATGATTAGCTGTATCTATATGACTCTAGCAGAGCCTCTAAGGAGGCATCCACATCAGGTTCTTGCCAGTAAGCACTATTTGACATCAGCAATAGTGGCTGCATATGAGGTAGATGCTTAGATGAGGCAATCTAGGGATGATCTTTTCTTCAATCCCTGCTCCTCTAATTGACCTTGTATTTCCTTCTGTGAGTGTTTTCTTCTCCCTTCTAAGAAGGGCTGAGGCTAGATGTTGAAACTACTTTTCGGTACATGCTTAGGAGTAGTATAGCTGGGTCCTCAGGTAGCACTGTGTTCCATTCTCTGAGCAACCTCCAGACTGATTTACAGAGTGGTTGTACTAGATTACAATCCCACCAACAGTGGAGAATTGTTCCTGTTTCTCCGCATCCTCGCCAGCATCTTCTGTCATCTGAGTAGATATTAGCCATTCTGACTGGTGTGTGGTGGAATCTTAGGGTAGTTTTGATTTGCATATCCCTAATGACTAAGAATGTTGAGCATTTCTTTAGGTGCGTCTCAGCCATTCAATGTTCCTCAACTGAAAATTCTTTGTTTATCTCTGTATCCCATTTTTAATAGGATTATTTGACCTTCTACAGTCTAGCTTCCTGAGTTTTTTTATATATATTGGATATTAGCCCTCTATCAGATGTAGAGCTGGTAAAGATCCTTTCCTAATCTGTAGGCTGCTATTTTATGTTCCTGACAGTATCCTTAGTGTCACAGAAGCTTTGCAATTTCATGAGGTCCCATTTGTCAGTTCTTGATCTTAGAGTATAAGTCATTGGTGTTCTGTTCAGGAAATTTTCCACTAGGCCAATGACCCTAACTAAGCAAGTGAAGGACCTGTATGACAAGAACTTGAAATCTCTGAAGAACAAAATTGAAGAAGATCTCAGAAGATAAAAAGATTTCCCATGCTCATGGATTGGAAGGATCAATATTGCAAAGATGGCCATCTTGCCAAAAGCAATATACAGAGTCAATGCAATCCCTATCAAAATTCTAACTCAATTCTTCATAGAGGTAGAAAGAGCAATTTGCAGATTTATTTGGAATAACAAAAATCCTAGGATAGCAAAAACTATTCTCAACAATAAAAGAACTTCAGGGGTTATCACTATCTCTAACCTCAAGCTATATTATAGATCAACAGTGATAAAACCCACAAGGCATTGGTACAGAGATAGGCAGGTAGATCAATGGAACAGAACTAAAAACCCAGAAATGAACTTACAAGCAAATTTCTTTTTCTTTTTATTAATTTGCTTTTTAAAATATTATTATAGCTCACAAAATTTGTTACATAATATATGACAAATATACATTTTTTTTTTCTTTTTCCTTTTTTTTTCTAAGAAGGACTGAGGCTTCTACATTTTTTTTAACTCACTGTAACTCACCCAGGATTATGCATGGGAGCCGTAGAAAGGTCAGGGACTCCTCTACAGATGTCCAGGGATTGGACCTGAGAAAGATTGTCCTGTACTGGGGTTGCTGATACAGAGAACATGTTTTTAAGTTTGCACAAAAAAGAAGTGGTGCTAGAGGTGCACTTGCCACACTAAATTTGTTGAAACAATTCACTGGGCAAAGTTAGCCACTTGGCTTCAGCTAGAGAGAAGAAAGCCTTTGCGAGCAATGACAGATGCCAATGTACATGAAAATAATTGTGATAGACATAGGTAGTTAGCTTCCTGTTCTGAAGTTAAAGTGAGTCTTCTAATTTGCAAATATCACCTTGGCTTGACCTTGTAAGGCTCCAGTTAGCAAACTGAAAAAAATGTAAAATTCATTTTAATTTGAAGACAGGAAGTAGAATAAGATTAAAAGTGGCTCCCTTGAATTTTAATATAGACTGCATACTCCTTCATATATGAGACATTTTCTTTTCCTTTCTAATCCTTACTAACTTTTCCATATCTTGGAACATGTGTACCTTTATTGCACTGTATCTCAGATGCACTAGCTGGTTTATCTGTTTACCCAGGCTACCTCCCATCTCAAAATTAAGGGTTATTTCTTGGGTTTATAATTGGGTTATTTCTGTTTTATTTTGTTTGTTGTTTTTGAAACAGGCCTCACATAGCTCAGGCTGGTCTTACATTGCAATTGAAATTTCAATTTGAATACCACTGTGGGAGTTTACCTACATGCCCCACTGCATGCACTACAGCTTTCATTGGTCTGGTCTCTGAAATTAGAACCACAGGATTTAAAACACTGATCTCCACTGTTAAGGATTTATTTGTTCTTTAACCTCTAAAGAGCAAAATCATAAAAATTTGGCTTTTGCAATTAGGCATTAAAAATTATAAGTATGTAGACCATGTAGTTAACGATTTCTCAAGTGGATAACTATTTACTTGCTTTGCTGTGTATGGTCCTTTGGTTTTTCATATATGTAGATATTTTATAATCCAACTGCGTTACTTTTTACAAGATCAGTGTGAGACTTGTACCAAACGTTATCTCCTATGCCCCAGCATGCACAGTGCTCTGAGCATCCATTTTTCTTTTTGTTAACGTCTAATGTATCTTTGAATAATTAGTATTTAAACCATTAAAGTCTTTCTCTTGGCAAATAACCAAGATAATAATAAAAACCACAAAAATGTCTTCTCTCCTGTGCTTTAATAAAATGCAATTAAAAATTAATAAAAGCTCTGAATTCCCATTTATCAAATTCTGCACATCCTGAGGGAAGTAGCAGCAGTGTTACAACTAGACCAATTAAATAGACAGTTGTGGTTAAACTCTTTAATCCGCATAAAGGTGAGCATAATTCTTTGCTTAACATTCCAGAATTGCTCAAAGCGTTTTGAACAGAATGTCCATTTTTATTCAGTCCTGTCTTCGTTACAAAGAGTTCTTACTTGATTATGTTTGCTAATCTAATAATGATCCTGTTTCTATCCTGCTTCCTATGTTGCCCATTTTCCTTCCAGATAATCAGTAAGCTTAAAATACCATAATTTTTAACCGTATCTCTCCTCATATCATTTAACACCATTGTTGCCATAGAGAATTAAATAAAACATAAAGCAAAAAAGGGAAAGGAGCATATATCTTTTTAATTGCAAGAAGACATTTGTCAAATGTCTAAAATATCTATGAAAGACTTTTTTTGTAAAATCATTCAGATATTTTCTGGATATATTTCTATGCAGACATTAAAATTCATAAATTGTAAAAACATGGCAAGAAAACAAGTTATCTTTCTTTTGGCATCCCTCCAAAACTAATGATAACTCCATTTCTTAAATTTATTGAAGGTTGCAAATAAAAACCATAGGCTTCTTTGTTAGATACTTTGGGACATTGTCTTGTAAGTGTAAGTTGCTTTTATTAACATGGATATTTACATGAGTCTAAATTCTTGCAAGGTTTTCAAATCCTGAACTGTATAAATTGAACACCAAACTGTATAGAAACAATTTGGGATCATTTGTTATTCTTTCTGTATTAGCTGGCGGTTCCTGAGGGAAGGCTAAATACACAAGTACATATGTTGTGGTTTTCTTTGATTAACCACCGGATATACCTTACCACTTCTTAATAAGATACTGAAAATTCCAATATCAAGCATAAGTTTTATATTTCAAGCTCAATAAATCACAGTTACAGCTTTCAATAGAGACATTTATCTAGGACTTGAAAGAGCCAGCAAACTTCTAATGGAGATTTTTTTATTATAAATTTATACGTTTTCATGACCAGAAAACACAAAAAAATGATAATTTTGAAATGTGATCTTCACAAAATTATAAAGAAAATAAAATGTGTAGGATTTTAGATTTTTAGGTCTATGTTTTTTGGTTATGTTTCATGTTCATTTTTTCTCTTTTCTTTTTTCTTTTTTCCATTTTGGTATTTCTTGAAAATACTACAATTATACATAGCAGCTAACTTTTAAAATAATTTTGAATTTTTGGATAGGACAAATATTAATTTATTGGGTAGGAGAGATGGTGGTTCAGCAGTTGAAAACATTTGTAGAGGGTATGGTTCTCAGCACCCACACAATTGCCAAAGGTAAATTATAACTTAGTTCCAGGAGGTTTGACGCGCTCTTTTGTCCTCCCAGGCATGAGGCAAACATTTGGGACATATACATACGTATAGCTAAAACCATATATAGAGAAACAGTAAAATAAGTCAAATTTTTAAAATTCACCGAGTTTAATTTTGAATAAGTGAAACCACACTTCTTAGGATATACAGTTGGCACGAATACACAGGAAGAAGCAATGAAGATTATTTTGAGACTAAAACATTGTTATTTGTTTAACAGCCAATAAAGTAATTAAAACTGTTCCACTCACTTTTATTTTTTAAATATGCTATTAAAACTTTTAAGGTTTATTCCAGAAAAATGGAAAATATTGTGACACACATTTTGCTCCGTCTCCATCTGACTCGAATTATGTTAGATCTAACTAATCCCTTCTAAATAATCAGCACCCACTGCTTTAATCTTTTGCAGTCAGTCATAAATTCATAATTCTTTATCAATACATATAACATATATACATATATGTATGTCTTTTGTACATATTATCTGCCAAATTAAATGCTACATTATTTACATTCCTAAATTATTGCATTAATTTTCTTGAAATAATTGAACTTTAAATTTCTTTAGACATAGAATTCCTTTGTAGAGGAAGTAATGAACCATCTTCAGCTCTTAAATTATTTTGAAGAATACTTTCTTGTATATTAAAATACTATTTTATACTCTTTGCAAAACACTGTAAAATATAGCTAAGGGCTTTCTTGAAAATTTCAAAGATATTATTTCAATATTAGACAGATTTTTTGTTATTGTTGTTTACTGTTTCAAAGGCTACATAACTTCCTACTTTCCAACTGCATTTTTTTTTTTACTGCAATCTGGTTGTTCTTGATTTTAACTAGGCAGCTTCGAGTGAATTTAAAAAATAAACATCGGGTGTTTTCATGTACAAAACAACAAGAATAAGTGTGGCTTAGATGGAGACAGGTACAGAACAATGGGGGAGTGGGAAGAGTGGCAGAATGGGTGAGAGGGCTTGTGGGGGTGGGGTGGGAGGGAGGGAGGGAGGGCTGAGAGAGTTAGGGGAGGGGCTGAAAGAGTCAGGAAGGGATAGGATAGCCATGACCTAGACAACTAAGGGCACAGAACCTTCGGATGTGCTATTGGATGTAGCAGTATAGAAACATTTATCTGAGCATTTTCATGAACAATTTATAACAAATATTTTTATTGGATATTCTCTGTACTTACATTTCACTTGTTTTCCCCTTTCCCCCAATGCCATCTGCCTCCCTGTTTCATTGCCTCCATGAAGGCAACTTCCTCTCCCAACCTCCCTCCCCCACCTCAGTGCCTTGGCTTTCCCTTACACTGGGAAAAAGTGCCTTCACTGGACCAAAAGTCTCTTCTCCCACTGATGTCAGAGAATGTTATCCTCTGCTGCATATGCACCGGGAGCCACGGATCTCTCCATGTGAACTTATTTATTGGTGTTTTAGTCCCTGAGAGCTGAGGTAGGTTTGGTTAGTTGATAATTTTGTTCTTCCCATGGGTTTGCAAAACCTTTCAGCTCCTTCAGTTCTTTCTTTCTCCAGCTCCTTCATTGGGGTCCCCGAGTTCAGTCCCACGGTGAGCTGCAAGCATCTTCCCCAGTATCAGTATGGCTCTGGCAGAGTCTCTGAGGTATTCATATCAGATTCATGCCAGAAAGCACTACTTGGAATCAGCAATAGTGCTTGGGTTTAGTGGCTGCATATGGGATATATCCCCAGGTGGGGCAGTCTCTGAATGATCTTTTCTCCAATCCCTGCTTCTGTTTGTAGGTTTCCCTAATAATCAACCCTAAGACATATTCATGTAGGAGGACCGGGCCTTGAGGTAAGCAGAATAGAAGGGAGAAGTTAAGTGAAGCTGAGACCAAGTGAAGTCTAGCCTTGACCTAGAAATAGCACAAATTATTCTGCCATATTTTCCTCACACTTACGGATAGGGCTCTGCCTTGCCGCCCAATGTCTACTAACTCCGACTTGAGGAAAAGGTAGAACATGTTAGTGGTTTCCAAGATTGTCTTCTAATTGAAGGGTTCAGGCTGGATTAATCATAATCTATTGTTCTAAACATGCCTCAACAAAATAAATAATGAGTCATTATACAACACAGATTTGGAAGCTGAGATGATAACTCAGTCTGCTAAAAAAAATAAAGTAAAATAAAAAGGTTCTGAGTTACAATGCCCAGGACACACACTAAATTCTAGAAATGAAAGCATGTCCCTATAACATTATACTGGGGGTAAACATGGAGACAACATACACAAACATATATACACAAACACATGGACACACAAACAGATGCACACATATACGCATCTATACATATTATACATGAACATAAACCACATACATGGATATATACACACATAAACAAGTATACATACACACACATATATATACATGAGCACACATAGAAACACACATACTCATACAGAGACATGGTTGGAGACCTGTATTTATGAAGGAAAACCACCTACCTATGAAGAGTACCTAAAGCCACACACAATGCCATGTTGTCCCTTTTTAAAGAGGAGAAAGACTTGACCAGTCTCTACAACATAAATTAACTTTGGAGATAATTACCCTAAATGAAGTAAGGTAAAGGTAAAAAGACCAACAACTCCAATTCTTTGAGGTGTTTGAAGCATCGAAAACCATAAGGATACATATAGTGGAGTGAGAGACTGGAGATGGGAAAGGGATTATCACGAGGACAAAATTTCAGTTGGAGGAGTCACAAATAATCTGGACACTGAAAATGAGGCTAGTAATACATCTCAATGAATGAACTTAATGTCCCATTCTTGTACATTTAAAATTTTAATATAGCATCTTTTTGTATAGGTATATTCCCTACAATAAAAAGTACTAAATGACAGAATAAATTAACTTCTCAATATTTCCTGGACAAAACAGGAAAAAAAAAAACCTATCATACAGTTCTCTTTAGTAGCTCTTAGTTTCAATAGTGGAATAACAAATTAGAAATTTAAATCAAGGTGTTGAACTCAAAGCCCAGAAGACCAAGATTTGTGTTCAAAGAAAGACAGGAAAGCTGTGCCTTTATAGAAAAAGTGGAATTATCTGATGCTTTACTTGTTTAAATGTGTAAGCTACATCATTTCCAACCAGCCTCTGTTCCTCCAATATCCTACATGCTTCCTTTTCCTCTCAAATCTATGGCCACTTTATCTTTTATTATCTTTAGACACACATATTAATGGACAAATACATATAAATTCAGCATTCTGGGTGCATTCAGATATTCCTGTACATATGTTCTTAGGGGTAGTGGATAACGACTTCAGGGACTCCTCATCAGGGAAGACTAACTCTATCTCTATGATTTGTTGTTAGTCAACTCTTCATCTAGGGAGGGATGAGACCGTGGGACAGTTCCCGTACCATCTCCCCATGTAAAGTAATTGCCCTGTCATAGATAGAAGACACCAGCTCATAGCTCAGGTCTCTGCCTCTTAAAACCTTTCCACAACCCTTTCACAATGTTCCCTAATCTATAGATACAGCAGTTTGGGAAGGTTTTGTTTGATTGGTCCACACCTGCTATGGTCAGTTGCTCTCTGAATTTTGACTAGTTGGAGCTTTCTTTGATGGTATCAGTGCATTAGTAAGAGAAGCTTCTTTGGTGAGAGTTACTTTTATCTCTGTAAAGAATGTATTAAGAGACTGCATTGGATTAGGGAATTGGCAGTAGTAGGTTTTCCTCTAGGTTTCATGGCCTTAGTAGCCACGGGGATTGTGATGGTTTTATAGTACCGGGCATACATTTCCTCCTATGAAGCTCAAGAAAAACAAAGGCCAAAAAATGAAAGCCTCAGTCCTTTTTAGGAAAAAATAAATGTATAGCACCCTCTCAGAGTGTGGTACACCTGGATCTTAAATCATTAATAATTCAAGAGCTAAGATAATAGCCTTGTGTCAATTTCTGGTATTCACAGACCATTATGCTTAATCTATACTCACCAAGAAAACTGTTCCCATGTTATGTTCTGTCCTACATGTACTTTATACTTATGGTAACTAGCAGGATTTCAATGCATGTTATCAAACCTCTGAAAGAATTAAGTACTGACAAAAATATTCATACAGTGTTATGCCAAAATGCCCTTAAAAACCTGTATATTTATCCTCTATTTTTTTAAATAAAGTTCTAAGAAAAAAAAAGTCTGTAAGTACAATAAGACAGTTGTTGGTGACCAATAACATAAAGGCTACTTATTCTACTTTGGGGGACAATCTTGTCACATCGGTCATTTTTGTGGTACATAGGTATCACATCTGAGTATGATTATTAATTGGTTTTCTCTTGGCAAATTTTGTACTATATAAAAGCTAAGAATTTAGTGGAATTATCCCACCTTTGTATTCACCACCTCCTATTTGCTGTTCCAGAGAGGGGTGACTAACGAAATACGCTCAAACATGACCTGTGCCTGTGTTCCTGAAAGAAGCCTCCCGTCTGCTGTCTGCATAAATTTTCTTTCCAAATCCAACTCATAATAGATAACATATGTTTTTTTTTTCCTGGAATATTCTGCATACTTTTCCATTAGGTTTACCTCATCAAAGTCAAAATCATAGAACAGTTTTTTGCTTTCCTGATATATTTCTTAAATCTTCTGCCATTTTTTGAGATTTTGATATAGTTATATCATTACCCTCTTGCTTTTCCTCCCTATAAGCTCTACTTATGCCCTGTACCCTTGTTCTCTTGCAAAACTGTATGGCCTTATTTCCCATTAATTCTGTTATATATATAAATACATACACACTCACACACACACACCATACACACATACAAACACATACCATACACTCACACATACACACACACCATACACACACATACATATACACACATACACACACACACACCATACACACACACACACACACACACACATACATACACACACACACTATACACACACACATACACATACACACACATACATACACACACACATATACCACACACACACACCATACACACACATACACACATACATTCACACACATACACACACACCATACACACACATACACACATACACACACACATACACACACATACACTCACACACATATACACATACACACCATACACACACATGCACCATACGCACACACACATATACTATACACACACACATATACTATACACATACATACATACA
Organism: Micromys minutus; assembly: GCF_963924665.1. Taxonomy (NCBI): domain Eukaryota; kingdom Metazoa; phylum Chordata; class Mammalia; order Rodentia; family Muridae; genus Micromys; species Micromys minutus. The sequence continues at coordinate 28,783,777 of NC_137976.1, forward strand.
CACACATATACACCATACACACACACACATACACACAAATACCATACACACACACACATACACACACACACACACACACACACACTCACTCATTTACTCACCCACATAGTATAACTCTATCACATATTGTTAATGTTGTTTGTTTTCAGAAAAGACCATTTACTATTAAACAATCAGTTAGTTTTAATGGTTGTAAAGCCTGGAACAGATGTTGAGTTCCAGGCAATTGTTTCACCTGTTTAATCACCTAAACAGCTGTTGGCTATTAATTTATTGAATACTTACCATCTGAATGATTTACGTTAACTACTATAAATGTTATCTGTCCATTCTCAATAGTAGTCTTTAAAATACTACCATGAAGACCTGTAAAGCCCTGCCATTTGCTAGTAGCCTTAAAAGTGATTTCAGTATCTGACCTTTGGGAATTGCCATTGACTCTAGACCTAAAAAGATTGTAAGAGTCAGAGAAACAATGAGTTTGCTGTGAAACTGTGTCTACCAAAGAATGTCAGAAGCATCTTGTCTTGGGTGTGATAACTCATTCCTCCATTCCTTTACCTAATTCATCGGCACAGATATTTTTTAAGCCCTCCTGAAGGGACCCCTTGATGACAGGTCTTTGCCTGTCTGACATTCTTTCTTACCTGAATCCTGCAGGCAGAGTCCTCTCCACCCTGACACTCCCTGTGACTTCTGTCTGCGCCTGGTGGGTACAGCCTGGTGTCAGTGGTCCGCCTGAGAACGTGTCAGTGGCCTTTGAAGAGGAATGAGCCATGGAGGTAGCCTGGATGGTGATGGCTTTAAAACCTGGTACACCTTAGTAGGTTTGGTGTCCTGCAGGTTACTGTACCTTGAGTTTAAAGTTGAATTTCCCCCTTCATTTCTCCCCTACTTAGGATCTGCTTTGTGCTCGGCTGCTGAGAGAGAAGCCGGACAGAGACTGCATTCCTCCCAGGTGTCTTAAGCTTCTCATCGACCATCCATCTTCTCACTCTCTTCTGGTTCTTCCATCAGGCCATTCTCCAAATCTAATCAGAGATGCCTCTCATGTTGGTAGGTGGTAATATCTGTCTCTTTTTATCTGAGGGGAGATCTTTTAATTTTAAGATGATTACAGACCTATTTTTAGCAAATTTTTCCATACAATTTTGCACTGAAACTTTTGTAACAAAACATCTTCCAGCATTGGGAAGGTTACTTAAAACCAAACAAGAAAAAACAAAACAAACAGTTGTTCCTGTTTTTTGTCTCCCATAGCTCCTTCTGAGCACTTTTCTGTGCGCTCAAGTTTTGGGAGTTATCTGGAGTGTAAAACGGGGTGTTTTGTGAAACTGGACCAATCTGTTTTGCAATGAGCTGTTAAAGAAAACTCCTCTCCTCTCTCCTCTCCTTCCCCCTCTTCTCCTCCCTCTCCTCACATTCCCTCATCTCCCCTCTTATCCTCCTCTCTCATCCTCAACATAGGAAAGTAATTATCATAAATTATTTTTCTATGTTGAATTATCTAGTACAATGTCTGTTTTGTGATACTCTGTTGTGTTTTTTAATTAAACACCAAATTGCATTTCCTTTGGAGTCTTGGAAAAACTTAAGCTGTGTTATCATTGGCCTAAGAAGCTTGCTCAGGACTCCATTCATACCCTGGGAGCTAGATTCTTCACACAATGGCAGTGCCTTCTGTGGACTCTGAATGCTGCTGAAGTAAGGAGCTTGTGAAAGTAGAGCATCCACTTCCTCATTGAAAGTCTGTCTTCCCCTGGACCACAAATGTGATGGATCTGAGCAAGGACCTGTTTCCCTTTTCTTTCCATCTTGGGAAGTCTGCAAATGCACCTCCTCTTTTATCATCAGTGGACATGTTTTAATATTCTTTGGGGTATCACCTGTGTGATGTAGAAGACTTCCAGTCTTGGGTCCTCTGCCCAGATTCCTCACTTTTAGGTACAAACCACTACCCATTTTGACCTCCATAAATCAGCATTGTAAGATAATTGCACAAGACAAGAAATAGGCTTCCATAGATGGCAAAAAAAAAAAAAAAAAAAAAAAAAAAAAGAATGTCAGAAGCTACATACTTAGAGTTTTACCAACACAAGTGCCTAAAAATGAGCTGAAACAGGACAATAAAAGTAAGCATACTAAATGGAAAGGAGAAAGCCCAGGAGGCTTCAACTACAGGGGACTAAAGAAAGCTGCAAGCAGGAGACAATTAACATTCCTGCAGGGAAGAGCTCACCAGTGGAGTATCTAGTAGTAGCAAATGCACAGCTCTAAAATAAATATAATTAAGTGAACAATAAAATGAGGATTAAAGTTTAATACCTGGGTTGAATATTTAGGTGAAAAAAATGTCAAAAAACTTAACTCTATTCAATAATGTCTTCAGTAAGTATACTTACAAAAGCCCAAGCAATTTCAAAGGAAAGGAACCACCTAGAAACTATATAGGCCTTATTGGGTACATTTACTATTTAAATGCACAGTAACGGCAAAATAACTATTGTTAAATTTTTAGTTGTAAACTTCCTCAGGAGTTTATTTCTAAGCATACTTCTAAGTTGAAACTAGAGTCAGAAATATGTCAGAAATAAAATTACCGAAAGACATCTACTATGAAAACTAAATAATACATAAATTTCATCATCAGTCTCTCAATAGAAACATTACTTCTCCCAAGTATAAAATGTACCAAGGAAGTCAAATGACAGTGAAAGTGTGCGTCACTGACAGGCTTCCTCGGAGCAGTAAGGTTTGATGCTTACAGAAGCGCCTTGGAGATGAAAAAGCTAACTGAGCACTCCTCCCTGGTGTCCTTCAATTTCAGGACTTTTCTCTTTTCTCTCTGTTTACTTGCCTCGATTGTCTTCATCTTCATTCCTTTTTCTGCCCTCTTCCAGCTTTCTTTCCTTTCCCTTCCCTGCTCCATTCCCTTGGCTATTAGTCCAGTTGTCCTCTTCTTCCTCTGGAGATGGAACATTTCCCCAGTGCAGATCTAAAGTAGATTCGCTCAGAATGAACATTTCACCACACGCTGATGTCTTGTAAATCTTCCTTTCCACCCTGCTATTTGATACTCTAATGTAAACCATTTCTTCTGGATATTCTTTTTTAGAAACCACTAAAACAATTCCATTTTTATTCTTTCTCATCTACTAACTTCTAGCATTTTACCACCAACATTATTAGTAAGATAGAACAAGTAGCCACATTTTAATTATATCAGAATTCCATTTAACTGTTTAGTTTAGTTTATTAGCCATTCATCTCTAGTGCTGTGTTTGGATTTGTGTGTTTGTTTGTTTGGGTTGGTTTGTTTTAAGTGGCCAGATGTTTGGGTCTATTTGTGCCATGGTATTCCAGAGGATTCCATAAATGGGATGGATTATAAACAATGGTGACTTATATCTTAGAGTTCGGGAAAACACAAAGTCTATGGTCAAGATGTGGATAATTTAGGGGTCGGAGGATGGTGCATGTTACCTTCTAACTTCAAATGATGGCAGAAAGAAGACAGCAAGAGAAACTTCTGGAACTTTTATTCTATAAAGCACTAATCCCTCTTATGAAATCTAGATGCATATCCCACAAGAGCTTTTGCTAGTATTCTTTATTGGAGGTTTTCCTTCAAACTGTTCACATAATAACCAATGGCAACCTCAGTTAATATTTAGACATTAGCCAAGACTATTTTCACGAAAGTAAATAAATCTTACATAAATCATTTTGTACATAGCTCTGGCATTTTAAACTTAAATCTTACCTTACTTTTTAGTTTGATATCAAAATGTTACTTCATCTTCAATGGATGGTTAGTACTTTTATAACTGTATAAAAACAGAATTTCAACTTTAATAAAACAATCTGTAATGTTTTATTAATAATAAAATAATTATAATTAATAATAAAAAACAAATAATAAATAAATAAAAATAATAAAATAAAATGATTAAAAATAATAAAAAGTAATTAATAATAAAAAGTATTCTGACTTGACTGTATAATATGATTAAGCTTTAGAAATACTAAATAGTACCGACCAGAACACCTGAATACAAACCTATATAAAAGCATAAGAATAAATTACATGTATTTGGTATATAAAACATATGTGTACATAGTCAGTGAAGCATCACACAGATGGGGCCCCAATGAAGTGTAGGTTACCATGTATGCTGTATGAGTAGCAACAGCCTGCACTCCAAGCTCTGAGGACCATCTCTGATAACATCACACCTGTTCAAGGTTACTGCCCCACTTCCAAGTGGTCTGGATTATCCGAAACCTGATAGTTGTGGAGATGTAACTGTTCAGCCATCACAGCACAGCTGACAGGCATTCCGATAATTTATGGAGTCAGCTGATAATGTAGTAAACCCATTGTCATGTGACTTACTACTCTGCTTAATTTTGATTTCTACCTTTCTTTTCCATAAGTTCTGCTTCTCCCAGTTGTACCTTAAAAACCATCATGTTTAGACAAAACCTTCTCAATTTCTGTATTCTGAGAGAAATATAAATAATATTCTAATAAATTTAGTTTATCGTCTTTAAAATAATTCAGCTAAATAGTATTTAAAATACTATATTTGTAAAATATTGCAGCTACATTTTACATTAAATTTCTTTGTTACAATTAATTCTGGGTTCATTATATTACTCATGGTAATTAAAACAAAAATATTTCTTATTTCTGAAAAAAAGTAAGTCATTTAAAATCTTAAGTATAAATGTGCACAAGAATAATTTCACTTATACATATAACTTATACAAATAATATTCGCACATTGATTCAATGAAGAAAAAGTCAGCAATGAATATACAACTCAAAAATAAAGGTTTCAATTAAAATGAATGTTATTTTTTGCCCGCAGAAATTGGAGGCACACATGTCTCCACTCCTTCAAGGGGAACACTGGGTAAGGAGTAAAGATGAAATAGGAGCTGAACAAAAGGAAAACAAGTGAATGCCGGGGAGCAGGAACTTCGTGACCTATGGTCCGTGACCTTCAGCTTTCAAAGGGTAGTATACCTTGACACTCTGAGCATGTCTGAAGCAGGCAGCAGCTGTTTCTAAATAACTGCAATTTCGACAACACTGACAGTAATATAAATTTCTTTTCAACAAACATTTTCAGAACCAAGTAATTAAAATTGTTTATGTTAGTTAGTGGGTCCAGAAATGAAACACAGGTGAGCAGAAACATAAATAAATAAAAAGCATTTCAAGAGTGGGAGATAGGGTGGGGAGGTCCTTCTTCTCTTAAACCTGAAAGTAAAGTGGATATATTCTATTTCCTCTGTCAGCTGCACAGGCTTTCTGGGATATTACATGAGTTAACAAAAGTTTTCAAGTTGCAAAATCCATAGACAGCCTTGGTTCACAGACTCCACCACCGTTATTAAATTGACTTAAGAGTCTAAATGGTTCCTGGGGCACTGAGAATTATTCAATAAGAAAATTAGGTCTCAGAAGCAACATAAAGACACTGTAAAATCCTTCAAAAATTTTTGGCATTTTGGCAAGAGGTCCACGCTTGCCACTGCCACTGCCCTGTGGATATTGTCATGAAACTGAAAGCAACAGGTGCATTCACCTCCTTGGTTCTCATTAGAAGTCATCGATAACAAAGTGCCTGGTACACACAATGTAAGAAGATTGAATTGCCTGTCTAATAACTCTAATGCAGATTCAGTTAAAACACTTGCAATTATCTGTTAATTTCATATTAGTCATAAAAACAATCCCTAAGCTAAAAATATACTTAAGCTTTTTCATCACTTGGAAGGTGATAACTAGTGGTGGTCTTGTCTGGATTGGCCCAGAAGCTTTTCAGGAATGTTCAAGCCATAGCTATAATTTAATTCTTTCCTCACAATAATAAATATATCATATCTGTGGCTTGAATGCAGCCCTGAGGTACAGACCCCAGTAAGCATGATTTTCATGAGTCTCATTTCAAGTTCTTGATAGATGTAGTCTATGGTGGTGTATTTCTAAAGTTAACTCCTCACAATTTAGATTTAAAACACACAAAATAAATCTCCATACTTGTAAAAACAACAACAAAGTAAATTATATTTTTCCTTTGTTAAATATTGCTATTAATGGCTTATATATAAGCCTTTGAGAGATGTTGAATGTGAGTCCATTTCCTGGTCCATCTATATATGAAAGAATGTTTCCTATATAATTTAATGTTTACCTAAAATTATATAATGTATTAACATGTATGAGTATACAAAAAAGGAGTAAGGGCAAAGCACATGCATGTGTAAGCACACACACACATACACACACACACATACACACATATACACCCACACATGCACACACACACAGAGGAAGAAGAAGAAGGAGGGGGGAGGGAGAAAGAGAGGACAAGGATAGGCCACAGGAAATTATTAAATCTTCTAAATCTTAGTACTTTGGAGGGATTTTATTCCATTAAAATTGTTGATACAAAATTTCTACTGCTATTTAGGAGCTTCTTTTTTTTTATTTTTATTTTATTTTATTTTTTTTTTTTTTTGGCATTCTAACCCTAAGTTTATTCAACAGTCCTCTCAGGCTACACAAGTACAAACACAACCTTGTCTAAAATGCTACAAAGTTATAAAACTCAAAACAAATTTTATAAGTACTGACTGTACAATAAAAGCAAAAAGAGGCAATGTGCACACATTGCCAAGGTTAACCTGTAACATCACCATGAATGCCAGGCGACAATGGGGTTTCACGAGGACCCTGGAGAACTGGCTCACCAATTTTAAAGTAACTGAGACGCAGGACAGAAAAGACAACCATTTATGGAGGAATCCTTCAAAAGTTTTAACCCTAGAAGTTGAAGGGCACTCAGCAGGGGGCGTGGTCAGGCCTAACAGAACAGCAGCTTGGTCCTTTCCACAGGTGTGACACAGAGACAGAGGGCTTGACCAGGTTGTCTGACTGGTCCTAGGTCACCTGTGGAAACTGTGTGCTGCCATGTCCCAGTTGGTTCTGCTACCAAACAGACATCAAGAAACTGAAGGGGTGAACTTTCTAGCCGGAAAACTACAGGGTACCTCTCTGGGCACCATCCTTAATCAACAGTATCTCTACAAGCCAGAACCCTCCTACAGAGGAAATCTCTTAACTGCTGTCTCCAAAGCCTACCCTGGGGTAGGGGATCCTTCCTTACAGATCCTCACTTGGCTAGAGAAAAGGACAAAACTGAGTCTGGGGAACATAAGTTACAGAGGTACAATTCGATGTCCCTGTTTATCGGGAGGAGTTGGAGCTGGATCGGCTCCTGTGGTGGCGGCGGCCGGGAGATAGAGACCTCCTACGTACAGGAGACCTTCGTCTTGGGGATCGAGACCTTCTCCTCATCCGTGGGGGTGACCTACGCCACATGGGAGGTGGTGGAAGCATTCTCCTGGGGGGGGGGGCTGAATCGCTGAGGCGGTGGCCGAGGCCAGGGTGCCAACACAGCAGTAGCTCTGATCTCTTGGTCATCAATTTGTCCTCCATCCATGTGTTTCAGTGCCTTCTCTGCTTCATCTGGATTCTCAAATTCCACATATGCATAGCCTTTGGAGATGAGGATGCATCCTTTCTACAGGCATGTCAAACATTTTAATTTTCCCGTAAGTAGAAAATATTTCCATGATATGATCCTTGGTCACATTCCTAGTGAGCCTCCCAATGTGAACTTTGGTGGGTTTAGGTGACGGGCTTCGCCTTTTCCTCTCTTTTTCATCTCTTTTAGGTGGTTTAGATTTGGAGCAGGAACTCTGCCTGTTGTCATGCCTGCGCTGTGAAGGGCTTGGGGAACCGGAAGCGGGCCTGAGAAGAGCAGGAGGAAGTGGCGGCCTTGGGAAGATGGCTCCTTCTCCTACCAAGCGCAAGGACCGCTCTGATGAGAAGTCCAAGGATCGATCTAAAGATAAAGGGGCCACTAAAGAGTCAAGTGAGAAGGATCGTGGCAGAGATAAGACTCGGAAGACACGAAGTGCTTCAAGCGGAAGCAGCAGCACCAGATCTAGGTCCAGCTCAACCTCCAGCTCGGGCTCCAGCACCAGCACAGGCTCAAGCAGTGGCTCTAGCTCTTCCTCTGCATCCAGCCGCTCAGGAAGCTCCAGCACATCCCGAAGTTCCAGTTCTAGCAGCTCTTCCGGATACCATTTTTCAATTACCCACATTTGATGATATGAAATAGGAGGCAAATATCCTCCCAACATTTTAATGCTTCTATCTATGCAGTTTGTATTGGTCAGAGCCCTGTATGTGGTTATGCTTTCTAATTGGGGATGGGTAGACTCCCCCATGAGTGCCAGAGTGGATGAAAATACCATAGTAAAACCTATAATGCCTTAGGTAATTATTTTTTAAGTAAAACCATGTTTGTCTGTTTTCTACAGAGTTACAGATGTAAAGTTAAATCAGTTGTGTGTGGGTTTTTTTTGTTTTTTTTTTTTTTTTGTTTGTTTTTTTTTTTTTTTTTTTTTTTTGAGATAGGTAAATTCAGTCCTGCACCGAAGTGTGTTAGGTGTTGGATAATTGTTTAGACAGATAGATACAAAGTTTCTTTCTTTATATCTTTATGTAACAGAAAACATAAATAGTTAAAATTGTGTTAAAGATGACACAAAGTGACTTGGTGATATGATTATATTATGGAGATACTTCAAAAAGAACTTATATAAAATATTAAAATATCTATATAGCTTTTATCCTATTGAGTAAAAATTAGCCTATATAAGTATGAAGACATATATATATATATATATATATATATATATATATACATACACATGCACATTCACATACACATGCACATAATCACACTTCTTAAAGGCATAGTTTAAATATTGTACTCTCATATTTTTTAAAGAATTAAGACTGTTCTAGTTTGGTTTTTTTTTTTTTTTTTTTTTTGCTGTTTTAAGAAAGAATTTGTCTAATGTTATGTTTTAGAGTCTCTCATGGAGGAAGGGAGGGCAGGGCAGCGACTCAGAACAGGAAGCTGGGTGACTGCACACAGGGAGGAATGCTGCTGAGAGCTAGCTCCCTGAGACTGGCTCAGCTAGTCTTTTATACAGCCTATGCCCACTGACCTACAGATGGCACCACTGATGGTGGGTTGAGATTCCCTAATATCAGTTAGGAAAGTGTCTCACAGATGTTCCATAAGCCAACCTGATAGAGGACATCCTCCAGTTGAGAGCTTTGGTTGCTAGGTGACCCTAGACTTGTGCTAGTTGACAACAGAGGCTACGTATTACATACATACATCCAGTTGCCCATTTTTTTTCAGCAAATCAGTACTAAATATTCTCACTATTGCTATGAATTATGTTTGTAAACCCAACATTGTAGTTCAGTGGTAATTAAGAAATTGTTAGAGATGTCTGTTTACTAGATTAACATGTGATGAAATTAATTCCTAGTATATTGTTTAGTCCAGGCTCTGGATTGTACATTGGTAGATGGATAAATTGGAAATTGTTTGAATACAATAAATTATAGCTATCATAGTTTTTTTTTTTTTTTTTTTTTTTTTTTTTGACATAAGTAACTAAAAGGGTAGAGGGGTTATCTGGGCTCACAGTTCTGAGACAACATTTATCATGGAAACCAAGGCTACAATGCACTAAGCAGCTAGTGATGTGGCATTCACAATAAAAAGAAGGAGGGATGCATGCTAATTAGGACCAGGCTGTCTCTCCTTCATTAAAGTCAAAGATCCTTAGCACAGGGAAAGTTTCTGCCCACATTTAAGATGCCTTTTTCAACACCAATTAATTTCATCAAATAACTCCTCACGAAAGGCCCAAAGATTCCTATTCAATTCTAGTCTCTGCCTAAATGACAATTAGCATTGTCAAGATGAAAAATTAGAAAACCATGCAATCTTTAGATAACTAACCAGCTCAAAAGTTAGTTTAAGCTAGCTTGTATACTCAACAAACTCTTGGTATCCACGTTTAATTACTACAGAGGGAAAACTTTAAAAATTTAAAATCAGCATTGTGGAGTCTGGTATAGTAAAAAAATTAAACTAAACTAAAATGTTTCTTTAACTTTCTCAAAAATAGATTGAATTGACTAGAATTAATAGATTTGACCATAGAATTCCATTTTAAAAGCTAGATTCTTAGGATCAACTTTTGAATTGATCCACAATTAAATCATTGTGTTAAAATATTATAACATGAACAAAGAAAAAAATACCACAAGCTTTACTGCCATCATATCAATTTTCTAAAATAGAAAAATAAAGTGAATAGCAACATTATGATAGATTTTAGAAACAGTGGAAAGAAACAAATGTCTTCCCAGCAGGTCTCCCGCTCATGGCCCACAGGCACACAGGCACAGGAGACTAACTCTGGCACACAGATCCTAAGCTTCAAACAAAGATCCTTTCTTGTTAATCTCATCTGTGTTTATTTTGACGACCCAAAGAAACAAACAAAACATATTCACTGGTGATTTTTAACAAAACCTTTAAAACTCAACTACGTTGTCCTGAATTTACAAACACAGTGTGGTCCGGACAAACCTCAATCAGGCCATGCAAGGATCCTGAGCTGGGAATGTGAAAGCAACTCCATCCCAAGAAAGAAACAACTGATACTCAAAACACACATTCCAGGACTCTCAAGTCTTTCAGAATACTGACACCATCCATGTCTCCTTCTGCAACCCCCCCTCCCCCAACCCTTCTGCTGACTGTCAGATTTTGAAACCCAGCCCTTTATTCTGGGCATCTGGCATGAATCTCCACTGGACAGATAGGGGGAGGGGCAAATTCTGTGGTCGGCATGACAACAGGCTGACAACTGCCAGTTAAATCCCTTGATGGAGCAAAAATGTCTTCAAGGAGGGAATCCCACTTAACATGCAAACAGGCGGGTCCTGTACATGTGGTCCCTTTCCATTTTAATGATATTAATTAGAATAAAACAAAACAACATTCCTTTTTTTGTGAAAAAAAATTGGTTAAAGGTACAGAGAATAAATTTTGTCAGCTTCTAGATTTACATAGTAAAGCTACACTGGATATTTACAGAAGTCAGAATCTGATGAACAGATGGTTTTGAAATACTGTAAGACAAAAGTGTTTTTTTTAAAAAAAAAATCTTAAGGAATTGTTTAACAAAGAGCCAGAATGTGTGATAGAATGTCCATAGACAATTCTTGTTTTCACTTTTGTGCTTTCAGAGTTTCTTTCCAGAGGCATCTCGTGGCTGCCACCAGATGATCCACACTGTCAAAGCATCAATCTGGTTCATCTTTGTGATTCTGGGCAGAACTCCATTTGCTAGAAACTTGCTGTGCCTTGCTCTTACAAAGTTATAGCTGTTTGTCCTTTCGTGACATATTCCATGACTCCATTCCCCTCAGTAATGCATTCCAGCAAGCTGCTCAAAGCCTTAAATAAAGAGATGCTACTAAATAGAAACCCACAGAGAGTAAGTTAGTCTTCTCCATTTGTTGTCCTGGCACCCAGTCTGCAACCTCAACAGAATTATTTTCCTCCTTCCTGTGAACAGTACTGGACACATCTGTCATCTTCTAAATTAGAGCCAACCCTAGGCTGAAACTGATCGTATGGATTTATTTCTTTTCTTGCTTAGGTAAGAGCTGGAGTACTTGACCACTTACAGCACCTTCTTTGAGTTTCTGATCTGCTAAATGGAGTTGTAATTATGTTGCAATTAACCTGTGACATATGAACCAAGCTTGGGGGGCAATTACAGTTCCAGTTGAATTATTGCCAAGAGGAACCCTTTATTAAACGTCTTATTCTTGTTTCACACTTTCCTCAGCAGCCTGAAAATGGTAACAACAAACACATGTATTATCTCCTATCACTGGGTATTATTTCAGGTGCTTTAACAAATATTAATGCAATATGTCAAGTACTCTGAACACCTTCTTAGATGCCGAGACCAACCCATCCCTGGTTAAAGGACTACTCACTGTGCATTTACTTTTCCCCCTGTGATTTTCGATTTAGATCATACTAGCCTTGCTGCAAGCTTTCTGGAGGAAACAGCAGGGCTAGGACGATCATTGAGTTTATGTAAGCCAGTTCAACAGTAGGGTAGAACTTTATTAATAAAATATCCAAAGGTACAGAGCTAAAATGTAATGTGCTTGTTTCTCATTTCCTTGGATTTTCACATTTAAGCTCCTCTAGGTGAGTGATGAATACAGAGTGAACACTGCAAAGAGAGCTTTGTCTCTGTTTGTGGACTGTTGAGAGATAGCACTTCACTGATATAAGCCATATCTAGGTAGCTTTCCACTCCTTTTGTTATCCCTGTGTTCTTTTATGCTTATCACCCAGTGTCAGCCATGTGTCTTTGTTTCTTGTTGCTGTATTAAAACAGGCTGGCAAAAGCAAAAAAAGCAATACAAAAGAGGAAGGATATTCTCTAGGCCACAGCTTCAGGTTGCAGTCAGTTGCAGAGGGTCATTTGAAAGGGGCTAGGACCTGAAGCACTAGTCATGCTATAGTCAGTCAAGAGCAGAGGGAATCTGTGCATGCCTGCCTGTTAACCTGTTGCTTCTCCCACCCTGGCTTTATTGCTGAACTGGGTCCCAAAGCTTACCACTGACAATGTCGCAATTGCTGAAACTATCATTTCTTTTCACTGTGCCATCTAATGAAAATATTTTTCTCAAATGGTGCTTGGTAGCCCACTGTTGTCTTAGTTATATAATAATTATGTTATTTTTAACTATGTTCTGTAACATGACCAGACCCAGAACAACACAGTTCTAGAGGCCCTGTAAATATAAGCCTGTCTGCCTCTCTCTGTCTCTCTCTGTCTCTCTCTGTCTCTCTCTGTCTCTCTCTCTGTCTCTCTCTCTCTCTGTCTCTCTCTCTCTCTCTCTCTCTCTCTCTCTCTCTCTCTCTCTCTCTCTCTGTGTGTGTGTGTGTGTGTGTGTGTGTGTGTGTGAAACCTGTGGGTGTATGCACAGGCCATAGGAAATCGTTAAGTGTTCTGCTCTATCAGTGCCTGTGTGAGTCCCTTAATAGTCAGTGTTTCTCATTGATCCTTGACTAGGCTAGGAACAAGCTGCAGAGACCCTCTTCTCTCTACTATCCAACTCTATACCTTATATTCACTCCTACACCCAATACAAGCCCTACACCCTACTCAACCCTACAAGAGTACCCACCTCCATATGAGTAGAGGTTTCAAATGTACACCTAGGTACACCTAATATTTTCTGTTGGTGCTGCGGATCCAAACTCATGTCTTCAGGTTCATTAAGAAAGTATTCGTACACTTGAGCCATCATCCTTGCCCTCATGATCTTCTCAAGAGCTTGTTCTGAGGTTCCTGCAGGAGAAGGGAGCTACTCCATTTATTCATGACTTTAAAAGCCTCCTTCCATATGAGAGAGCTATTCCCTCTTACTTAGAGCACAGCTTCAGGAAGGACAGACATGGAATGGTGAACAAGGAAAGCAATGCCCACTTAGAGAGAAGATCACCCAGATCAACCCCAACAACAAGCAGGTGCTAAAAGACAGCCAGGTCTTCCCAATTTCACTCTTACTCTATTCCCATGCAAACAGCTGGGACAAATCCTACATCTATCCATTTTTTGCTCACTGCCCTTCATGGAAAAATTCTAGGTGAAATGTGACTTTATTCAGTTATAAATGACTAATCTTCACATTGTTTATGTCTGAGCATTTATCAATCATTCTTGCCACTGATTTTCAACTGTGTATTTTTTTCCTCCAGCTTAAGAATTTTCTTTAAAAATAATTAAATGAAATATATTCTCAGGTTAAGGTACATTCCTACCCACCAATCTTTAAAAGTAAGATATGAGAATAAAAGCATGAACTAGATACTTTCTTGGGGAACTATAAAATAATATTTTCAAAACATTGTTTAAAATTTAAATGGCAATATAAAAATTATTAAGTGTTAGTATTAACCCTACTAATATTTCTTTACTTATTTGAACATGTATATGACAATTTACCTATTGTAGCCCAATGTACTGTGGTCTGCCTCTCAAGTGCATCAATTCAGAAAAAAAAAAAAGATTGTTACATTTCTTCCAAGAACTTGTGACTAAGTCTTAAGATGAGAAAACAGCATCACTGGCCCCGAGTCCCCAATGATCACAACTCTCCATTTGACCAGGACGTCTTACTGTTCAGTTGGAATATCTAGGTTTCTACGTTATTTATATTATTCTTCTTCTGATGATCTTCAGAAGATTTGCTTGTGTTTTTTAATAAAGAGAAATATCTATAAATCCTATAAGCCTATGTTCTTTCACACTGCATAATGAACAACCTAGATGGCAAACAGGAGAAACACAGTAAATTGGCAAAGACAATTATGTATGTCAGGATAAATACCTAATGAATTAAAACATATTTTTATCATCTTTTTAATGTTCTCGGGAACAATGGAACTCACACACATACACAAAATCATGTTACAAAGCATTCTCATCTACTGATTTCAAGATTACTTTTGACAAGGATTATTCTGATACTGGCAATACAGTATCTAGTGGTTCTAGTGGGAAAAAACAGGGGACTAAAGACAGCTACAGTGTACTCATATAAAATAAATAAATAAAGTGGTTTTATCTGTTTGAATCTGGATGAGTTTAGGCAAAACATGTACCTGTTTCTCAAGTGACTTAAATCTAAAATAACATTAATTACCTCACATCAGAGGCATTCAGGGAAATTAAATGTTGATATTTGTAAATAATAATTGTTTGTTTGTGAGTGCTATTTGTGGTTTTTTAACTAAAGGTAAATAAAGTTATTGTTCTGCATTAAGCAAGAGTCTTTTACATAATGGAAATTACTTTTAAAGAACAAAGTCACAGTGACCATTTTAGCTAAACTAAGATCTGCAAATTTGCTTTTATCACTTCCTTGTTTGAGTCAAAACATTAAATTTGAAACTGCTTAGATATTTTATTTTCTAATTGCAAGACCTACTTTATGAGCTAATTCTCTGTCGAGGAAAATATCACTGTATTTGACTTTAGAACACCTGAGTGCACATACAATATCCAGATTATTTAATCTGTTAGGGAAGAAATAGCAATTTGGGGGTGAAATTGGGAGAAGTCAATGCAGACGAGTGGAATTGCATGTATACAGTTAATTAGCCAGTTAGTTTTCATCTCAGGAATGCCCTTATGCCATAGGCCCATGCACCAGATGTAGACTAACAGTGTGGAGACTACCTTTGGCAGTGTTAATACCACATTGCATTGTGGTATCTTGTTTTCATTTTACTAATCCCTATTTATTGCCTTTAAGGAAAACCATAAATCAGGCCATCCAAAAAATATTAGTTCTAATAGTCTTCATTAGAACCTGAAGTACTTTGAGATGGGTATGCAGTAATAAATGTTTTGCTTAAGTTAATTGCTACAGGTAAATAGCATCTATTATTGAGCTGTAGTAAAAGACAATAAAAGAACATACCAACCTCCCTGGGCTCAGGAAGGGCGAGCACTAGCTGTTTGAGCAAAGGCACTTATATAAATTCATTACATGAGTTGCACTGAACCACTGTGTGATTCGCATAGACATCGATGTTTATTTCTAATTGTTGACAGACTCCTTAGATCTTGTACACCATCAGAGAGGGTCACAATGACCCAGAGTGAAGCCCTTACAGGGAGGAAGATCATCATTTCCACACAAGTATATCTTCACTTCGCTTTGATTAGAGACTTGGGGAATGACTGTTCTTACTCATTAGATTCTGTAGAGAGGTTTCTCACAGAAATGAGAACAGTTATCACAAAGAAGATTTTAGATTTGAAAGACTTAGTGACTTTTTCAGTATTTGATGTGAAATAAAGCACCTGTGCCTGTGAAATGTGAAGTGCTGCCGAAACTTTATCATGTTCCGAGGTGTCACATGTCCAGAGCTTGCAAAACAATTTTAATAACAACAAATGGGGATCGCTCTACTATCTCACTGTTGAGGAAAAGTTTACTCACACATTCCACATTGATTTCATATTTAATATACATATTAAAATTAAAATAATATTATCCATATATTATAACTATATAGAGACATTTTGTGTTATTTTGTGGAATACATCTCTTAAAGATATTCTTTGTTCTCCTTTGAAGAAGAATCTCCCAGAGGA
This sequence comes from Micromys minutus, assembly GCF_963924665.1. Taxonomy (NCBI): domain Eukaryota; kingdom Metazoa; phylum Chordata; class Mammalia; order Rodentia; family Muridae; genus Micromys; species Micromys minutus. Next base: position 28,799,938 of record NC_137976.1, read on the forward strand.
TGTGTTGAGAATTTGGTTTTCAGGTTGGCTCTGTTGGAAAAGGGTGGTAGATGTGAGAGGCAGAGACTGTGTGGCTGGTACTTACATCCACAGGCTGTGCCTACAAAGGATTGTGGGGCAGAATTCTGACTTTTGCTTTGCTTGCAGATACCATGTAACCGGTTTTACCCTGCCATATAGTTTCAACTTCTGTCTCCTGCCCTGACAACTGACCCAATGCAATTGATAAGGCCTTTGGATCTGAGATGTGACATCCAAAATGGTGCGCTAAGCAGCCATTTTTATATCAACCACCTCAAATATTTTTCATAACAAAGAAAACTGACTAATGAACTCTTGTTCATTTATGCTTCATTTATTATAAAGGATATGTTCATGCCCCAAAGTTTTGGACAAATTTTACAGATACTTAATACTTTCATATTTTTCATGGAAAGTTTATTGTGATATGTTATGAACAAAATGACCATATTGACATCATTTATTGAGTATCTAATTTAGATTCACTTATTTAAATGCATATAACACATCTATTCCTGGTACACCTTGTTGACCTATTCTATGCTACTTCTAAAGAATTTTTGGTTTAAACCATAGTCACCATGAATAAAGTCAGGATTCATTTTTATAGAATGTGAATTTTCTTATAAATATTATCACAGATGTTTCTGTAAGTCATTATTTACTTATTAAAATACATTTGGAGAATTTTCCGGGGTTTATTGCACAACATTTGCAGTTTAACAGGAATTGAATTTTTTTAAATATTTTTTATTTCATATTGGTCATTTTATTTATTTACATTTCAAATGTTATCTCCCTTCCCAGTTTCCCCCACACAAGGTCCCTACCCCTTCAATATATTTATATTAAAGAATAAAGTGTCTTTCAATTTCTGACCAGGTATCAGAATTGTATAACTATGTTTTCATTCATCTTAAATAATAAATTTCTAGTTTCCTCTCTGGTTTTTGAGATTTATTATTCTGTAGATGGAAGAGCTACTGAATATATGTTTTTAAGCTTCTACCTGAATCCCTTAATGTCTAAAAAAAATGTTATAAACTTTAAAAGAGGAGTGAGGATATTTTGTCTGTAGCCAATGCCTGGGAACATATAAAGAAACCATATGATCCTTTGAAAAGTTTCCAAGTTTTTGTAATTCAAAGAGTTACACTGAAAGCCTCAATTCTAAATGAATATGTATATATTAGTACTTGTGCTTCATCCACTTGTTCCACTAATTCACAATTGGAGATGATTTTAGCTGTGTAAGTGAAGCATGGTCATATCTATTCCAGTTGGAATTACTGGGCATGTATTGTACTATTGCGCACTCCAATTTGTTCAAAGACTACCTAGCATAGCACCAACCCCTTTGACAACATTGTTTCCTCAATGCTTTTTGGCCTGTGGTTTTGGATTGAAATGCACACTTTTGAAGAAGTAAATATCTGTTCCACTCTGACAGATTACCTTCCATAGGAGAAGCTGGCCCTTCACACCCCTGGTCTGTATTTCTAGTCCACTAAGGTAGGACTGTAGACTAGCTCTGCTATAGTAGAATTTGTTTCCAAATCCAAAAGATTAAAATTATTTTCTCAAGGCCCTCAGATAGGGCTGATTCTGGTTTACAGATAAGTCTGAGTCAACAAGTACAGGCTTGGAGCCAGGATTTATGAGGGCTTTACCCAATGCTGATGTTAACTGGAATGAGTGTAAGAAATGGATCTATGTAAGTCCAAAGCTTTCTTTATTTGGATTATGGATTTATTGCTGCCAGCCTGAAAGTTAAGTCTCTAAAAGCAAATCTGAAGTCTGAGATCACAGAGGTCAGCCTGTTATGGGGTAGACTTGGAAACTATGTCCACATGAATGCTATTGGAAACATCTGGGACCTTTAAGCATATTGCTGCAGTGGAGCCCAGAACCTCACTCTAGTGACTTACCTAGAGCTTTGGTGTAGACATCCAGGACAAGCTTCTACTGTGACTAGATACTGTGCCTTCTGGAATATTTCATTCTACAACAAAAGAATTTATCTTCTTCTTAGCACCTCATAAAATCTTCTCAAAAAATGACCATATACTTAGTCACAAAACAGGCCTGAACAGATTTAAAAAGATAGAAATAATCCCATGCATCCTATCAGATCACCATACATTAAGACTATTCTACAATAACAAAATAAGTGACAGAAAGCCCATAAACATAGAGGCTAAAATTTTTCTGTACTCAATGATAACTTGGCCAAGAAAGAAATAAAAAGAGAAATTAAAGACTTTTTAGAATTTAGAAAAAAATGAAGGTACAACATACTCAAACTAAGGAGAAAGGATGAAAGCAGAGCTGAGAGGGAAACAAATAGGACTGAGTACCTCCAAAAATAAACTGGAGAGAGAGAGAGCTTACACTAGAATCAACAAAACCAGGAGTTGGTTCCTTGAGAAAAGCAATAAGATAGATAAAACCTTAGCCAGACTAACCAGAGGGCAAAGTGAGAGTATCCAAATTAACAAAATCAGAAATGAAAAGGAAGATACAACAAAAGAAACCGAGGAAATTCAAGAAATCATCATATCCTACTACAAAAGCCTATACTCAACGAAACTGAAAAATCTGGATAAAATGGACAATTTTTTATACAGATAAAAAAGGTAAATCAGAATTTGATAAACCATCCAAATATTCCCATGACTACTAAAGAAAAAAAAAGCAGTCAGCAAAAGTCTCTCAAACAAACGAACAAAAAAGCCCAGGACCAAATGGGTTTAGTACAAAATTCTAGCAGACCTTCATAGAAGATCTAATACCAATATTCTCTAAACTATTTCAAAGAAGAGATACAGAAGGAACACTACCTAATTTCTTCTATGAAGTCGCAATTACATTTATACCTAAACCACACAAAGACCCAAGAAAAAAGAAATCTTCAGACCAATTTCCCTAATGAATATCAATGCAAAAAAAAAAAAAAAAATACCCAAAAAAATTCTTGGAAATTAAATCCAAGAGCACATTAAAATGATCATCCATCATGATGAAGTAGGCTTCATCCAAGGGATGCAAAGATGGTTCACAATATGGAAATCCACCAATGTAATCCACTATATAAGCAAACTCAAAGAAATAAACAACATGAACATCTTATTAAATGCTGAGAAAGCATTTGACAAAATCTAACACTCCTTCATGTTAAATGTCTTAGATCTATTAGGATTTCAAGGCCGATACCTAATTATAGTAAAAGCAATATACAGCTAGCCAGTAGCCAACATCAAACTAAATGGAGAGAAACTTGAAGCAACCCATCTAAAATTACAGACTAGAAAAGAAGGCCAACTCTCTTCATACCTATTCAATATAGTGATCAATATCCTACCCAGAATAATTAGATAACAAAATGAGGTCAAATGGATACAAAATGAATAGGAAGAAGTGAAAATATCACTATTGGCAGATGATAGGGAAACATGCTTAAGTGACCCCAAAAATTTCACAAGTGAACTCTTAAAGCTGATTAACAACAAAGTGGCTGGTTATAAAATTAGGTCAAACAAATCTTTGGCCTCCCTCTATTCAAAGGATAAACAGGCTGAGAAAGAAATTAGGGAAATGACACCCTTCACAATAGTCACAAATAATATGAAATGCCTTGGTGTGACTCTTACCAAGTAAGTGAAAGATCTGTATGACAAGAACTTCAAATCTCTGAAGAAAGGAATCAAAGAAGATCTCAGAAGATGGAAAGATCTCCCATGCTCATAGATTGGCAGGATTAATAGAATAAAAATGGCCATCTTGACAAAAGCCATCTACAGATTCAATGCAATCTCCATCAAAATTCCAACTCAATTCTTTATAGTGATAAAAGTTGTATGGTATTGGTACAAATATAGGAAGGTAGATCAGTTTAATAGAATTAAAGACCCACAAATGTACCCATATACCTATGGTGACTTTATCTTTGAAAAAGGAGCTAAAACCATCTATTTTACAAAAGGTAGCATTTTCAAGAAATGGTGCTGGTCCAACTGGCAGTCATCATAGAAAAGAATGTAAAGTGATGCATTCTTATCTCCCTGTACAAAGAACAAGTCCAAGTGGATATAGGACCTCCACATAAAACCAGATAGACTAAAATGAATAGAAGACAAAGTAGGAAAGAGCCTTGAACACATGAGTACTGGAGAAAATTTCCTGAATAGAACACCAATGGCTCAATGGCTTATGAGCTAATATCCAGAATTGACAAATGGACCTCATAAAATTTTAAAGCTTCTGTAAGGCAAAGGACACTGTCATTAATACAAACAACCAACAGAATGAGAAAAGATTTTTGACAACCCTACATCCAATAGAAGGATAATATTCAATGTATGCAAAGAACTCAAGAAGGTTGACTCCAGAGAATAAAATAACCCTATTAAAAATAGGTTACAGAGCTAAACAAAGAATTCTCAACTGAGGAATATTGAATGGATGAGAAGCACCTAAAGAAGTGTTTAATATCCTTAGTCATCAGGGAAATGCAAACCAAAACAATTCTCTTCCACCCCACACCAGTCAGAATGGCTAAGATCTAAAACTCAGGTGACAGCAAATACTGATGAAGATATATAGAGAGAGGAACATGCCTCCATTGTTGGTGATATTGCTAGCTGATACAACTACTCTGAAAATCAATCTGTCAGTTCCTCAGAAAATTGGACATAGTACTACCTGAGGACCCAGCTATACTACTCCAGGGCATATACCCAAAAGAAGCCTCAACATTTCACAAGGACACATGCTTCACTATGTTCATAGCAGCCTTATTTATTATAGCCGGATGCTGGAAAAAGCCAGATGTCCTTCAGCACAGGAATGGATACAGAAAATGTGGCACATTTACACAATGGAGTACTCAGCTATTAATTTTGGGGTTTAGGGAGGCATGTGTAGGGAGAATTTTGCAACATTACGGGTCAAGACTCTGGAAAAAAGTTATGTGAGATCTGGCTGAGCAGAGAGTTAAATAGTTTGTGAGAAGGTAATCAGGATCCTGGCTAAAGGCTCCCAACTAAGGTTGTAACAGTGCCAGCAGAAATCTTCAGATAAGGCCAGCACACTGAGTGTAGAACCTGAGTTATAGCTGGGGCTTGGGACGGGCGCATGGAATGATGGAGCATGTGAATCCACAAAACTCAACTTAGTGAAGTAAAATGGAGAGTTGATGTGACAAAAGAAATCATCCTTTCTCTATTCAGAAGCAATGAATTAAGAAAATTGGTTGTAAGTTGAGTTCAATTAATAATAAACTGTACAAGTATTAGAGATCAAAGTATAAGATCAGGAAGATCAGACTCATAAGGATTCCACATAGAATCAGGACATATGGAAGCCTTTCAAAACTAAAGAAGTGCTTCACACATGCTCTTTTGTCCTTGCTTTGGTTTTTAAATTTTGAATCCATTTATTTATTTAATTGTTTATCTATCTATCTATCTATCTATCTATCTATCTATCTATCTATCTATCTATCTCTTTTTATAGTCTATTTTAACTCTCCTCCCTGGTCATCTCTCTGACAGATCATCATCCTATTCCTCCTTCCTGGTCCACCCCCCGCCAGGCCTTTCCACTCTCTGGGACCTCAAGTCTCTTGAGGGTTAGGTATATCTTCTCTTACTGAGTCCACACTCTTATGCAAAGAACATTTCTTCACTAGAGAGTGATGGTCAGTTGTAATGTAGATGAAAGCCCACAAAGGTTTGAGTAAAATCATTTACTCACTTGAATAAACGCATTGGAATGAGCTAAATTAACATGAAGACACCCTTTTTGGGTTATAAATATTTCAATAATTTTCTTGAATGATCAACAAGTCATCGTCTTAAAACTCGTTTAAATCCTTTTCTGAATTAATCTTAAGTATCATAAACAACTGTACTTAGATAAACAAGCATTTGGTACAAATGTACTTATGTAAGAATTGCCTACACTTTCCATAATATACATTGTACTCATTATATTTTTGCTTCACTGTAAATTTTTATGTTTTTTGTTGAGATGTAGAGTTAGATTCATACAAAATGTCCCCAAACTCATACTAAAAATAAATGAGAGCACACTGGGCATATCTCATAAAATATATTTAAAAAATAATTTCTGATGGATAGGAAACCTTTTTGGTCAGCTTCATACTTGATTTTTAAAGGTCATTTTATTCGACTCAAATTTAATTAATCTTATAAATATAAGTTGGTCATATGCCTCTAATTTCAGAAACATATAGAATATATGATATGCATTTATAAAATTGTAAAAGAGCTGTAGGTATCTCCTATTTATTCCTGTCCAAGTCTAATCAAGCAGAATTTATATTTCCAGACAAATTTTCAATAACTATTAAAGTGTCATATTGCAACTAAATAGCCATGTCAGGAAAAAGAAATCACCATTTATTTTACTTTGAGACAGATTTTTATATACTTTTATTGCCTTTTAAATTATGTGCTAAAAAGAGTAGAAATTATAACAAAAACCCCCAAACAGAATAAATCAACACATTTTATTTTATATTTGGCCACTTCTTAATTGATTTACTGTTTATGCAGCTCTATTATTTATATTCAACAAGATATACTGAGGTTACTGAAAAACCTACATATGATTTATTGTAATCTGCTCTGAGATCTAACACATTCGAATGAGAAAAGTTATTCAGATGACACTGTTTTCTTTTTTTCTCAAGGCAAGCTACTTCTGATACAACTACGATGATATCAGTATTTCACATAAATGGTGATGTTTCTTTCTATCTACTGAATTAGATTTCATGAGACAGATGTTTACAAAGGGAAATAGCCACCAAAAAGAAAAAGTATGGAGAATATGTTAACATCAGATAAACGTAGAGAAATTTGTTTTCTCATACTTTAATGTAGTTGAAATGGTGAAAAGCAGTGTCTTGTCTGTGGTTTCACTAACAGTTTTGTATAGGCTGAGAACTGTACACCAATTTCAGCACAGTGAAGGACACTTATGTTTCTGCTTGCTTTCCATGCTACCCTGCTGAAACTTCCCATGCCTGGACAATGTCCCAAAGACAGTGATCTCATACCTATTGTCACTGGCACAGGCATCAGTGCACTTAGGTGACTGAGAAGCACAGCACGATCCACAGGAATAGGAAACTTGTAACTCTGAGCTTCCTCTGGAATAAGCTTGGATTGGCTGGAACTAATGTTTTTTTTTAAAGGCATAGAATAACCATTAATTTCCTATTACTATGAATAACCATTTCTAATAACTTTAGCCAGTTCGAGCATGATGGTAGCTGTTCACAGAACAGCTGTGGTATAGTACACTACATGGACCTTCTAAGTAGAACTAAGAAAATATGTCTGGGTTTTTTTCAAAGAATTTATTGCCATATCATTTTTACTTGATATTTGATACACCACAGAACTTGATACATTGTGAAAAAAATATTAATCGAAATAAATGAATATAATTTTTATTCTATGAAAGTTTTAATTTTGTTTCCAATTGTATTTCTTAGTTTATTATTTTCTAAGACCTTAACACAAATTTTTAATGCCAAAGTCTCTATAATCAAAGATTCATCTCATATACATTAGAATGCTTGTTAAATTTCATTTTAATTACCATTAATTGGATATTAGTTCACAGAGAACCTTGAATATAATGGAATATATTACATCTACAAGTACTTACAACTAGATTATCTTTGGATTTTCATCGTTGGCATACTTTTTTTCCCACTCTTTCTATACAAACACGTTCTCTCTCTCTCTCTCTTTTTTTTTTTTTTTTGACTGGGTGGGGTATTTTAAAATAATTGTTTAAAAATAGAAAATTATAAATTCTGCAAAATTAAATTTTGCCTTAGAAATGCCAATTATATGAGAAACTAAAGTTTAGAATTATGACATTCTAAAATTATTAATAAGAAAGTATCATCAGCTCCTGGTAAGGATTGTGGCAAATGGAGCAAAATTGGTGTACTAATTAATCCTAACACTAAAGTGCATTCTCTCCAGTGGGGATAATGAAATAAATTAATTTCTTTTTCTTTGCAAACATATCACTCTCCCATTGGAGGAATGAATTACCTTAGTGTCAGAAGATAATTGCCAGCATGGCCTTAGGATACTGGAAAAGGACCTAAGGTGGATGACTAAGTCTACTTGTCTACACAGAAAATAATTTTGTAATCAGTATTTCAATTATCCATTCTTTACCTTCAACTGAGGGAACCTTATAAAAACTGGAGTATTGAAATTACTTCATGGATTATTTTTTAGTTTAGGAGCATTTCTGTTACCTTACTCTATTAATTCAAATGAAGAAATTTAGAAATGTTACATGCTTTAAGGAATGAATGATTCCACATTATGAAAGTACTATTATTATTATGCAAATATCACCCAATTACAAACCACAAAATGTAACAATAAGTACAAGGAAAGCTATATTCAGTGTATAAATATTTCTAGTTTAATATTGAAAATACTTGTTTTGTTTTATTGTCTTCTGTAGAAGACTTAGTGAAAAGAGGAATAGTTTTAGATGTAATAACAAAATACAAAATAGTATATTAGAACCATTTGATACTGTAATTTCAAAAGACAGTATTAAGTTAATGTACTGGAGGTTTCATAACGCCTAATCTCACGTTATACCATAGAGCTTTAGTAAGAAACCAGCATGGTTCTGGAAACAAAGTGAACCATTAGACTTGAACAGCTGCTGGTCTATAAATAAACTCACATGGTGAAAGCTGTCGAAAAATACCATAGAAAGATAACATTTCAACAGGTAGTATTAGGAAAGCTGGATCTCCAAATGAAAAAGCATGACTTGCTCTATACTTTTCACTTTCTTAAAAAAATACTCAGAGTAGTCCAAAGATCTAATACCTGAAACTACCAGAAGAAAACACCAAAAAAAAAAAAAAAAAAAAAAAAAAAACCCACATTTTAGTATGTTAATTTAGAGAAGGGGTTTTTGAAATGGACTCAACATGGAGAACAATCTCACAAAACTTCAATGTGTCATAAAATTATAAAGATTCTGCAAAGCAAGAGAAATTTTAGCAACATAAGTATAAGAGGAAATATTTGCAACCATATACTCAGCCAGGGCCTGCTACCTAGAATCTATAAATAGATAAGATAAATGATAAAAAGCCAAATCAACCAACTGATGAAAGTAGTAATAAACTGAAAAAAATGGAGCACACAGAAAGAAATAAAAATTAACAATAAAGGCTTGAAAGATGCTCAATATCCTTAATCACTAATGAAGTGTGAATTAAAACTGCTGTTTTAATTGATATTTTATATCAATGCTGTCAGGTGGCTGTCGTCAGGAAAACAAACTGTAATGTTAAATAAAATGTGGAGAAAAAGCAAGCGTTAATATAAACCCTAAATTTGTGTAGCCATTGTGGAAATCAGTATAGGGATTTCTCAAATGTTGAAAAGTCAGGTGTGGTGGTAAAAACCTGTTTGAATTCGAGACCAGCATGATCTATAAAGGGAGTTTCAAGACAGCCAGGGCTACACAGAGAAAGCATTTCTTAAAAAAAAAGTAATATGATTCAGTGATAAAATACCTGTGTGACCCATCCAAAGAGTTCTAAGTTGGAACATCAAAGAGATGTACTTGAATTTTCACATTATTTCTATACTTTTTCCAATAGCCAAAGTATAAAAATAGCCAGAGTTCCATCACCAGTGACTAATGAAGTAATTGTCAAACTTATACACATCGAATTTTATTCACCTTTAATAAGAATAACATTATGTAATTTGAAGAAAAGTGAATAGAATTGTATATCACTATTAAACCAAATAAAGCAGATTTGGAAATACAAATATATTTTTCCTCTTGAATATAGATTTTAAGACATATATTTCATTACTTTAGAACCTAAAATTTTAGATAGTAATAAAAAAATCCAGCACAATTGATGACATTGTCTAGATCCCTTGTCAAATTTGTAAATTTATTCTATGGATTCAACTATATTACTTTCAAATTTATATATTGATATTTTCAGCTCCAAACCACAGAATGTGTCATTTGCTAATATAGAGTTCTTTGAGATATCTGTACATGTTTTGATCATATTACCTTCCCTCCTTTTCCCAGATTCACAAACAGATGACAACTTTGTGTCATCATTTTTTCTATCAAGATCCAACATCAACCACAAATATTCTTGAATATATGTCCTTCCACTTGAACAAGATTGTCCTGTCAGGAAGTACACTTTTATAGAAAATTTATGATTCTGCTTCCAGCAGCTAAAAATTACCAATAGCTATATCTAATGGGTGGAAGTTTGTATCCAGTTCCCTGTCTTTATGCTGTGATTTGGTCTGCCTTTGGATTTTCACAAGTCTTGTTCAGGCTGTCACAACCACAGAGAACTCATATATACAACTATCCTGGTGTAGGCAGAAGACATAAGTGCTTTATCGGCATCCACCATGCTGGCTCTTACACTCTTTATAGCCCCTGTATTACAATGATTCTTCAGACATTGTGGGGAAGATTATAGTTTTTCATTCTCTTGTTTTCTTCAATTTGGCCAAGTATAAACTTCTAGCTTGATCATCTACTGCAAGCATTAGCTTCTGTGATTAGAGTTCAAAGATACCTTAATGAGAGGTTATAATAAAAGGTCAATAGGGACTGGTTTAATAGTCTGCCCTTGAGGCACAGTAATAGGTTTCTCTTAGAGTATATAATCTGTCTAGGTATTATTCTGTGTCTCAATAATGGTACCAGGTATGGGTTTCATCATATAGTGTGAGCCGTTGGTTTTTAATGCCACTATTGCAGTAGTGATCATGTCTTGCCCAAATAGTAATGAGTGTAGTCACAAGGCTCATGGGTATAATTTGTGATTACTTTTTCATCCAGCTACTGTACTCCAAGCAAGATAAAAGCTAGACAGAGAATTTGGAGAATCCAGATCCGCAGCCAGATCAGAAGCAGCTTTCTTTTGCCATTGTTTATGCCTCAAAGATGTAGACTATTTAGCAATATCACTTACTGTTACATTCTGAAGGCTAACTATTAGGATGATTTATAGCCTGTAGTGTTTGAGGGTCTGCCAACTAACTCCAAGAATGTAACCTGTTCTTGACACTGTCTTTTGTTAGCATCTGATATCTAAGAGGAGCATTATTGTCCAATTACAGTATAGCTCCATTTTCACTCTTTTCATGTATGTACATAGTCATATTTTAGAAATATTCTAAAATAGTTGGCTTCCACATGAGCTTTGTTAAAGGCTTTTAATTCTATTATCTCTCTCTGTTTCCATCCTTTCCTCTTCACAGAACCATTTTTGCATCATAGGGGTACTTTTTATTTATTGTTAGAAAAAATGATTATTTAGATAAAAGGCCCTTAAAGATCTGCTTCCATTAAAGTGATTGAAGTCAGGTGTACCTTATTCAAATATGACTCATGTTTTCTAAACAAAAGGACACACACACACACACACACACACACGTACAAGGACAAATGAGAGTCAGTCAACTTTCAACCAAGGAACCAACTAATCAAAACCCCTTACAATTTGATCATGAACTGCCGGCCTCCAACTCCAAGTTTCTATTTATTATTCTCGCTCAGAGTACTTTGTTTTTCTTTTGTCTTTTTCCATCCCTAACATGAGCTGAAGCTTCTAGGTTCAAATGATTTGTACTTCCACCCCCAAGCAGGTGGGCTGACAGGCATGTCCTTTGCTTGCAATGATAATTATTTTTATGGCAATCCTAAAAGTGTGATTCAGTGTGATATACAAAAATATTAAGTTACCCTAGGTTAACAAGCTTGCATTACTATAAATTATAGTTAGGAGTAAGTACTATGATTATTGTAGCCTTTCAATGTAGTTTTCTATGTACTAGTAATGGTAAGTTTAATGCTACATTAGCATCTATAGTAGAAAGTAAAAATTGAGCACCTCATGTTTCTAACTAGTTTAAAACCTGAACACAAAGGGAAGAAGGTTTTGTTGTAAAGGTAAATGGTAAGTTAAAAACAAAATTTTAGATCTATGGTCATATAAAACACATTATATATCACATCTATTTTTGCAAGAACTTTTTAATTCTGATTTTAATAAGAAATGCATGTAGTATGCACAATTTTTAAACCGCTAAGGGCTGCATTTGGTACAGCCTCACCTATAATATTGAAGTTTCTATGACCAGAAGTTATAAATATTCACTGAATGTGGGTGTGTGTAAGCATAAAGTAGATATAAGTCAGAGGGTATTGAAAGTTAACGACACGTGTCTGAGGATGACTAAAATATTCACAGTTTTACTTGAAAGCATGACATTGCTCCTTGCCTACAAAGATTGTGAAACTATTAATAATGGTCAAATATATTAATAATATTTTTAAAACTGTTATTTGACAACTGTCCTATTATTAATAAAATATTCTATATGAGGTCTCAAAAGATATAAAACATTTTACATGTAAATAAATTGTTCAACAGGGGATATGAAAAATTTACCAAAAATTATTTATGTCCAGTTACAATTTTATCATGAACTCTCACCCTCCAAGATTAAAACAATAATATTTTAATTAAGAGAAATAGATGGAACCAAGAGCCGCTTCCCTTTGTTCCCCATAAACCTAAGAAAATATTATTTAATGTATGTTATTTAATGACATTGTTTTGATTTGAAATTTGTGTCTTAAGTCTTTCTTTCCATATAAGTATACAGTAAAATATGTTCATATTTGCCTCTGCTTCCTCTTCCTGTTCCAGAGCAGCAATAGCCCAGTTCCATCATGGCTGGGAAAGCGGTTAGCCTACACCAGGTATGGTGGCAGCAGTGCCTGAGAACTCACATATCAGTACCAAAGCAGAACACAGAGAAAAGACCTGAAATAATACTAATAATAATGTTTAAGCTCTCAAATCTTGCCTTGGAGGATATACTTCCTCCAGAAGGCCACACCACCTTATTGACGAGCAAGCATTGAAAAGGCAACGATTATTGGTGACAGCTCATTCAAACCACCATATAAATAGATCAGTTGGTATAGCCTCTGTGTGCGTAGGTGTAGTCCATCCACTGGAGCACAGGAAACCTACCAGTAACCATTCTCAAATAATAAAATAAAGTATGATGAGGTGACATAAAATAAAAACTTCCAAACTAGCAACTCTCAGTCCCCAGTAGGTATTATGACAAGATTATTTATACCTCATCTATGCCAGATTTTGAAATTTGAAATGTTTTACTTTGATGTAGCAAAGGTAAATACTTCTCTAAAAGCATATTAATAAATTCCAATTATTCAATTATGCCATTTTATCAATGTATTCATTGTATAACAATGTATTCTTGTATATCTTGATTTTACAAAACAAACCTCAGAGAAAGACTATTTATAATTCATTTCTACATAACAAATGAATATTTTCTGTGACTTTTAATGTGAATATTTTTGTCTTCTTAATTTAGAATTAAATTTGGCCACAAGAAAACTCAGTATGACTCAGATGCTTTTATAGGTTAAAAAAAGCAAAACAAAACTATATAGGCAAGGTTGACTAATAGCTAACTATTATCATATGTAACTTCTCTGTTAGAATTTCTGAGAAAGTTCCAGATAGTCAGAGACATATAGAAAAATCTTGTTTAGAAAACAAGTAACAAAAAAGTATTTTCTCTTACTTTTTAGTTGTTATATTTACTATTAAACTATTATTTAAAATTAACATTTTTTTATTTTAGCTACAAATGTAGTTTGCAAAGTTTTGATTGAGCAAGTTTTTTTCTTCTAAGATATAACAAGTTTGTGAATAATTTTTATTTGTAAAACATTAGTTATATTTAATTTCACTATATAAATATGTTACTTAGAAAAGATTATTTTCTAAAAGTTTGTGCTATAAACTTTGAAACTGCACTTTTAAAATATTGCCACTGTTTTGTTTCACCAACATCCATATGAGAAATTCTAATACTACTCTTACACTCCTTTTACATAAATCACATCTTGAATAATACACACACACACACACACAAACACACACACACACACACACACCCACACACACACACAAATTAACAAGTATAGGGCAACCTCCCTGGTCTGTCTTAGTGAAGCATTTTTGCAGATTTCCATATTCTTCACTCATTAACTGATTATACTGTTGCTACAAGGTACCGTCATCTGGCTCAGAAATACTTTAAAATATATTATTGTAATTTTTTGTTTGACAATACCATTGAGGAAAGAATACATAAATATGTGCCATGTTAGTATGCATATGGAGACCAGAGAGTAACTTTCAGGAGTTTGCTCTCTTCTTTTACTGTAGGATCCAGGGACTAAACTCAAGTTGTCAAGTTAACCTTGTAAATACTCAAACACTAGACCATCTGTCCAACTCAGAAAACACTATTTTTAGTTGACCTTTATTGAGAAGAAGCTGTCATTGACATAGGGACCTATGACATTTCATTTACATATTACAAATTTTAGTTGCTATAAATCAGATGCATACTTAGATTATATTCATATATTTTCAATGATGTTACAATGAGTATATACTTGCATTGAACATCAATTTGATTCTGTGTGTGTAAGGCTTATAATTTAATACATTGAATCTATTACATATATTTCAGCAACAAAATACAATTCTGTCAAAGTCACAGGTTAAAACATACAAGAAATATTTTTTAGTTTAGAAAATATTTCCATTGGTTGCTGCATAGATAATAACCTTCAGCATGTGGTTGCAAATTAAATGCAAAATCACATCAGGATCCCTGCTTCAAGAAACAATTAGACCTTCTGCAGAGTCATTCAGTAACATGACATTATTGTGCTCAACTGAGAGGAGCTGTGCAGAATGTATTTATAAAATATAATTACAGGGACAGCTGCCTTAAAAAGGAGGAATCTTAATAATATATGTTGCTGAGGTAATGGTTGTTTACTCCCCATTATGAGAGTGGTTGATAAGAAGAGCAGTCATTGTTGCATGGGAAAGAGAAATTAATTCAGGAGAATACTGATGTAGCTCCTCGCCTCACTTAAATGAATTTTCAAATGTATTGTTAGTCATGCAAACAACATTCCTGGAGGATTTCGCTACTTGCTCTTACTCCTGAGGCTCCCAACCTTCTGTGTGGCTTTGCTCTGTTGGCTTCTTCTTTTATTTCCATAACTCTCCTTCTGTAATGTAAACATGAGGAAGAGAAAATGGGTGAAGAACAAGAGATAGGCATACCAAAAAAATAATCCCCAAACTTTTTGTATAGAAGTTTACCAGGGATATGGTGCCACACTGAGATTTTATGGATAGTACCATATTAGTGTTCATTTAAACCAAAAGAAAGACCTTTTTTATGTTTATGTATATTTTGCTTGTTTATAGTGAATTTCACTTTTACATGAAAGCTTTCAAGGTTTGTTGTTTTTCCTACTCTTTGTCAAATAGCAATTATTTTATCACCATGGTCTTTCAATGTCATTTGAAATTTGCATTTGCTAAAATAAAGATCTACAACTTCTCATGATCATGAATTACATAGAACATCGCATGACATATGGAAGCTAGGAGCCAGTTGAGATGGCTAAACCAGTGATGACCATTGCTGCCAATATGAAGTCAAAAGTTTGAACCCTTGGACCACATGATGAAAGGAGAGACTCAATTCCTCTGAGTCTAGTGGCACTTGCTCATGTGTGTGCCTGTAAATATGTGTGCATGTGTACAAACACAAATATCAAATAATAAATTAAAACATAACTTGAAAGGCAATATTTTGTTCAAAATACTTTGTCATATAAATTCAAAAAACTCAAAAAAAGACAAAGATCTTTAAATCAGTTGATTTTTAAATTCTAGAGACAGTTATCTTTCAATTTTGAATTACATTTAAAATCAGTTTAGCTTTAAAATTACTATTAGTTACAAAGGTGAATACCAGTAAGTATTTGCAAAGAATACATTGGAAACTATAACATTAAAATATGTGGGCATTTTTAAAACACCCAAACCCAACTTTTTAAAATTTAGATAATAACATGATAGCATACTCTTTTAAATAATCAGCATAAGTTGCATTTCCATTTGAAAAGAAATTTAGTTAATGCTAATGCAAAATTTTAAGTTATTTCTTTCATTTCTTCAACATATGAATATATATTAAATATCAAAGAAATTAAATATATAATATATAAAATATTAGCATTGAGACAGTCATACTGCATAATAAACAAAGCAGAGTAACTGCACTCTGGGAAGTGATATGCAGGTATAGAAGTGGACATTGTACATTATGTAAAGTGTAGTAGGCTCTAGGAAGACAGATGATTAGAGCATTATCCTGTGCATATATCAAACAATGGATATGCAACTTTAAATTATTTGTAGGGGGATATATTACTGTGGAGATTGTACAGGCTCATGTCTTTTTATAATCCTTTAATATTTTTATCACTCACAAAATACAGAGAAACCAATGTCAACCTCAAACTACAGTAGTACTAATAAAATTTACCTCCTGTGTCATAGGAAACTACATCAGACTCCTCTAAGCGAGGAGGGCTTGTGAATTTTTTAAACATTTTTTATTGGTTATTTTAGTTATTTACATTTCAAATGTTATTCCCCCTCCCCAGTTTTCCCTCCACAGGCCTCTATCCCCTCCTCCTTCCCCCTGTCTCTATGAGGGTGCTCCCTCCACTCCCACCTCACTACCCTAACATTCCCCTGCAATGGGTCATTGAGTCTCCACAGGACCAAGTTCCTCCTCTCCCACTGATGCCAGATATGGAATGCACATGACACATGTACATATAAACAAAGTGAACATTGAAGGTTTCATCTATCATCTACCTATGTATTTTCATCATAACTATGTATATAGGTACATATATTTATACACATATATAAAAACATGAAGAGCTTTAGTAATTTGAGAGGGAATGAGGAGACCTGAAAATAATTGAAGGGAGAGTGGGCTGTGAATGATATGACTACAGTGCTCATCTATAAAGTTCTCAACAATATAAAATCATGCCTTTCAGCTATATACAAGTGACACAGACAGAGGTGCTGCCATTGGCTTCATCTGTATAGGAAACACACGTGAGTATAGAAAACACACAGTGACTATAGAAAACACTGAGTCCAGAAAACGCAGTGAGTACAGACAACACAGTGAATACAGACAACACACAGTGAGTACAGAACACACAGTGAGTACAGAAAACACACTGTGAGTACAGAAAACACAGTGAGTATAAAAAACACAGTGAGTACAGAAAATACATGGTGAGAATAGAAAACACACGTGAGTATAGAAAACACAGTGAGTACAGGAAACACAGTGAGTACAGAAAACACAGTGAATACAGACTACACACAGCGAGTACAGAAAACACACTGTGAGTACAGAAAACATACAGTGAGTATAGAAAATACATGGTGAGTATAGAAAACACAGTGAGTACAGAAAACACAGTGAGTGTCGTGCCCAACTCTACTGGCAAGGAAGACAGGACACTCTGGATTCTTCTCAACAGCCTTTATTCAGGAACACCTCAATGCTGGTACGGGAACCCCCGAGTGCCAAGAGCACCCTCCTTTTATCCTTCTCGGACTGAGGTTATGTGACTTGTCCTCCGGGGATTGGCTGAGCAGAGATCACCTTATTAGCATAATGCCTTGCAGGTGTGTTTAGCGCCAGAAGCGGTTAGGTACATGTGCAGTCAGGTTGTTTATTTCTAACCAAGCAGGATGTAGGCACCATTTTAGCAGTGTGGCCGAGCCCCTCCTTACAAGTGAGTACAGAAAACACAGTGAGTACAGTAAACACACGGTGAGTATAGAAAACACAGTGAATACAGAAAACACAGTGAGAACAGAAAACACAATGAGTACAGAACACACAGTGAGTACAGGAAACACACTCAGAGTGAAGCACTGGAAATCCTCTTGGTTTGAGTGTGGTGTGTGAGACAGTGGCTGGCTAGATCTTCCCTTCTACATAATGTAAACAGCAGACAGATGGCCTGGAGAACTGAGAGAGCTTCATCCACATGCCTCTCTTTGGTGGAGAAGGCCATTAGCACTACCTTAGCATGGCCATGTTCCCGAAGTCAGAATTCCTATTCACAGCTGCCAAAGAACATTCCAAGACATGGAACCTAGAAAGCCAGCCTCTCTGCGTCTAGCCTGCACCTGTCATGTCCTCTCAGCTAAAGTCCATGCTGGTTTAAGGAGGGTGACTTCAGTTTCTTGTCTCTACCATAGTTACAGATAATATTTATGTATGATTTTTCCTTCTAATTCTTATTTGGATCTCTAATTTTTTTCATTGATGTTTTATGTATTTTATGGTTTTATAATTACATACAGCATTGCAGCATGATTACATTAAGACATTAATTACACATAATGATAGAGTGCATTATGAATATATGTGTGTGAATACACAGACACACAGACAGACAGAGAGGCAGACACACACACAGGACATTTCATCATAGTTTCCATACCCATTTCCTTTTCCCACTCCCAATAATTCTTTTGCTTTTCCCAACCCTCACTCCTTTATTTTAATGTCTTCATTGTTGATGTTGATTCATGAATGAAAATTCCTGAAAAGAAGCTGTGAACAAAACCCTTCTGGAAGGAGTTTCTATTTGACTACAGAGACTATGGACTGATAAGAATTGCTGTACTGTGCAGAGATCAGGATTTTTTAATAGGGTCAGAACCTAATTATTTTATCTTGGTCTAGTTTTAGCCTTCTAGAATATCTTTTTCTACTCTGTAGCTGAAATAACACATCATGACAACAAATACAAACTTCTTAGAAGATATTAATTTTGTAGAATACTGGCTCCTGCCAACCCAAGAGCTCAAAATATTACCAGATAGCATCTTGGGTCAATACAAAAGCTCTCATATCTGCTTCCTGGTATATCCATTAATGACTTTTTAAAAAATTTTTGTTGGATATATTTTTACTGACATTTCAAATGTTATTCCTATTCCAGGATTCCCCTCCATATCCTCTATTCCATCAACCTTCTCCCTGCTTCTATGAGGGTGTTCACCCACCTACCCACTCCCTCCCACCTCTTCACACTGACATCCCCCTACAATGCATCATCAAGCCTTGGCAAGACCAAGGGCTTCTCCTCCCATTGATGCCTAGCAATACTGCTACCTATGCAGCTGGAGCCATGGGTCCATCCATGTGTACTCTTTGGATAGGGGTTTAATCTCTGGGAGCTCTCGTTGGTTGGTATTGTTCTTATGTGGTTGCCAACTCCTTCAACTCCTTCAGTTCTTTCTCTAACTTCTCCATTAAGGACCTTGTTTTCAGTTCTATGGTTGTCTGTGAGCATCCACCTCTGTGTTTGTTATGCTCTGGCAGAGCCTCTCAGGAGACAGCTATATCAGGCTCCTATCAGCATGCACTTCTTGGCATCAGCAGTATTGGTTGGGTTTGGTAGTTTAATGTGGACTGGATCCCCAGGGGGAGGGACAGTCTCTGGATGGTCTGTCCTCCAATTTCTGCTTCAAGCTTTGTCTCTATATTTCCTTCTGAGAATAGTTTTGTTCCCCCTTCTAACAAGGACTGAAGCATCTGCACTTTGATCTTCTTCTTGAGCTTCAAGTGATCTGTGAATTGTATCTTGGGTAGTCTGAGCTTTTGGGCTAATATCCACTTATCCCATTAATAAATTTCAAAATTGCTTTGAGTTATACCTTTGTTCTGCAAGACAAAAATTCCAGTGAAATTGCTTTTATGTTGTAAAGCAGAATTTGAAGTAACCTAAATCTGTGTTCCTAGGCCATAGTCTTTCAGCATATTTCCAGAAAAGGAAAACAAAAAACAAAACAAAACAAAACCAAAAAAAAAAAAAAAAAAAAAAAAAAAAACGTAAAATTATTTCTTATTCCATTTAATATGAGAACTGTGGTTTTCACATCAACAATTTTTAATAGAGATGCTTAAAGGAGTAGGGCTGACATATTATATGCAGAAGCATGGCCATTTTGCCAGATGTTATAGTTGACAGCTAAGTAGACTTGAAGGCTATTGGGACTGGACTTTCATAGCTGGGGTAAGACCCAACATCTCAGTTTCCATATTTAAAGGTGATATAGGGTAAAAGGTCCAAGCCCACTTCCATATTTGAAAACCTACCAAAACCCAGCAATTCCTGGTCTAGGCTTGAATTCTTATCTGACCCCACAATGCAAATGTCTACCCTTGAAAACTCCTCCCTCAAAAAACTCTATATAGGCCTGTCTCCTTCTCAGTTTCCTGCTGCTTCTTGCCTAAGTAGAGGCAGCCACCTTGTATCTCTTAATAAATCTCTTGTGTGTGCTTTGTTGCACAGTATGACTGTTTTTTTTTTTTTTTTTTTTTTTTTTTTTTTTTTTTTTTTTTTCTGAGATCCAGATAGCAGGATACCTTTGCCTTCAACAGTATAACACTAGTATTAGGGAAATCTCCCCTCGGAGCAGCAAAACCTCCATTTGGGGAGCCATTGCTTCTGAGCTGAAACACTTACAGATGAGCTATCAAGGCTTTAATAAGGCCCATTAGGGAATAGCTATTACCTTCTGATTAAATAATGAAATATAGACTTTACTTCTGTCCTGTGTTCTAATATAGAACATCCTGGCCTACCAATTACTTGGCCAAAAGAAAGGCTGACTGACAGCAGAGATGCTAAGAAGATGGGAAGAATAATTATCCACTTCACAAGGAAGTGGACTTATTCATCCTGGAAAGACCCTCCCTATGGAAAGTTGCTTATAGATCTTTACTGCTAAGTCTGCCTGATTTTCTGGATTATAACTCTAAGCCAAACTTATCTATTTTGCCCTTTCTGTCTTTTCTTTGGACACTGGCTGTCGTGATTTGGATATGCTTGGCCCATGGGAAGTGCTACCATTAGAAAGTGTGGAATTGTTGTAATAGGTGTGGCTTTCTTGGAAGAAGTACACTACTGTGGAGGTAGAGGTTGAGGGTTCCCAGTGCTCAAGCTTCACCCTTTTCAAGAGGCAGTGTCTCCTGGATGCAGTTGCATCCAGATGCAGAACTCTTAACTCCTGTAGCACTGTGTCTGCCTAGAGGACTCCATGCTTTCTGGAACCTCTGAAACTATAAATCAGCCCCGATTAAATGTCTTCTCTTATAAGATTTGCCTCCCTCATGGTTTCTGCTCACAGCAATGGAAACTCAATCTAAGATACTTGCCAACATCTTAAACATGTGTGCCTCATTTCTTCCAGCATTCTTCCTGTTTTCTCTGTTTAATGCCCCATACCCTTTCCAAACCTGCTTTTTAATATCATTTGTTAACCCCGATTTCAAAACTATGACTTTATTTCCTTCTTCTCTGAAAAAAAGTCTTAATTTATACTTTGTCTTCTATTTTTTCTTATATGCTAATATAATTATCTTCAAGCATATTTTCTGAACTTGTAATTTTTTTTTTGTTCTAAGGACTGAAAACCCCAGTTTATCCGGAAAATATTTGGTTGAAACTGTAACAGACTTGCTACTATACTACCACAACATTTTTTGTCATCTAGTTGCATAAATGCTACAGTTGGATAAGTTTGTTGACGTTATCCATGCCCACCCCCATGCCCACAACATCTGGTGTAGCACTTTATGAGACCATGAGGACGAATCAACATGGAAGAAATGTCTACTTCATTGGCAGCTTTAGTTCTCCATACCCTGCTACCAGAGCATGTAGTATTTTTAATAGGATCTTACCATTTACTTCTGCTTAGCACTAACCAATAGCAGTGGATTAGCTACCATTAATCTGCTACTCTGCCCATAGAAGTGATCAGAAACATTACTTAACCACAATGGTTAAATCACAAATCCATTTGAAAAGAACAGAATCAACTTGGAACATACCAAAACCAAGTTCTCCCCACAGAAATGATTAATGTCCACAAGAGGAACAAAAGGAAATAATAAACAAAGACAAATGACAGAGGATACAGGGAATGAGAACAGGTGCAAAAGAGGGGGGGGGGATATTTGCCTCAAGTGACAAAGGACTGCCTCTGGATAGAGAGGAGACAGATGTGGACCATAGGTAAATGGTAGTTTATAATGGGAAAGAGAATCACTGTGTTAGAATGAGTTGGTAAATTCTGATTGGCATGCTGATTAGGGTAGCCAAAAGTGGGCCTATGATCACTGGCTTTCGAAACATTGAACATTGGATGTAGGTGGTCAGCCTCAGGAGGAAGAAGTATCTGAAAAGCAAATAGACCTTATTGACTAGCTTTAGGAATGTAATCAATGGTTCAGAAAGGAGAAGGGAAAGTACAAGGACTTCCAGAGCCATATTTGAAATTCTCAGGCCTTCAGGTGTACTTCACCACTTCAGGTGTTTAGGTCATTGTAAGGGGGAGATGATAGATAGATAGATAGATAGATAGATAGATAGATAGATAGATAGATAGATAGAGGACTTAAATCTGAAATTATAAGCTATTACAAACATATCTATGGAGTAAAGGCCTGGAATTGATTTCCAAATGGCAACACTAATAATTAAAATTAAAATTAAAATTAAAGTAGAATATAATATTTTCTGAAGTTTATATCCGAAGTTTTATTCATGAATTAAAACTTAATCAGGAAAACAGTTCACACACTTAGGGTAGTCTTCTGAATTTGTAAAGCTCAGCAAAAACTATTAGACCATTTTGATTTTTGAAGAGTTTCAACCTTCATAGATTCTATTCAACATAAATACATGAATGTGATGGCTAATCTCGGTTGTCAAATTGACTACTTCTAAAAAAACAAAAACAAACAAACCAAAAAGCATCTGGACATTCCTTTGAGGATTTTCCTTAATTAGATCATTTGAAGTGAGAAAATCCATAGTGATGGGTTTAAGCATCTTAATCTGTATCAGCAAAGATCTGGCACAGCCTCTCAGGAGACATCTTTATCAGGCTCCTGTCAGCAAGCACTTCTTGGCATTAGCAATAGTGTCTGGGTTTGGTGGCTGCATTTGGGATGGATCCTCAGGTGGGGCAGTCACTGGATGGCCTTTTCTTCATTCTCTGCTCCACTTTTCTCTGTATTTCTTCCCACAGATATTTGTTTCCTCTTTTAAGAAGGACTGATGCATCCTGGTCTTCCTTCTTTACTTTCATATGGACTGTGAATAGTATTCTGAGCTTCTGGGCTAATATCCATTTATAGAAAGGGTTCTATTGCAACACAATAGAAAGAACAAAAATATCAACCAACCAGATCCTCCACAGCTACCAGGAACTAAACCATGAACCAAAGAGTACACCTGGGGGACCCATGGCTCCAGCCCTATATGTAGCAGAAGATGGCATTGTCTGGTATTAGTGAGGAGGAGACGTCATTGGTCTGCTCTGTTCCCCAGTGTAGGGGAATGCCAGGGTGTTGAGATGGAAGTGGGTGGGTGAGAAGGGCAGCATTTTCATACAAGCAGGAAGGAGGTGGGAGAGGGGAGAACCCAGAAAAGGAATAACATTTGAAATGTAAATACATAAACTAGCCAAAGAAAAAACGAATAAAAAGATGGGGGGGGGCATCTTGAATCTGGGCTATGCTCTCTGGTGGCAGCCTACATAAAAGCACGTGGGTGAAGAAGAAAACATTTGGTTTTTAATTCTTGCCCACACGCTTGCTGCCAAGTTCAGCTGTACTGATCCTGAAACATTCCTTCACCAGAGTTAGAACCCATCTCAGGATTCCAACCTAGACTGAAGGCTGACAGCTCTCTGGGACTTCCCTGGGAATCCAGCACTAAGCTGGGACATCCAGTCTTTTAGATTTTACAATGACCAAATCCTGGGTCTTTGCATCAGGAGACAGCTGTTAGACTACTCAAACAGCAGCCTGTAATGCACGCTAATAAATGCCAAGCTATTGAGCTGCCTGCAGGATATGTACTATGTTCAAGGTTTCATAGCTTTGAAGAGCTGTCTTCCATGATGGGGGTTGGCTCTGGCAATGCAGCTGCCTTTGATTCATTTCTGTTTCTTTAACTAATCCCTCACCTATACTCCTAAGGCACTCCAACAGAAGCCTCATTTCAGCAAGTCAGACTTCAGTGAGATGCCACAATAATATAAATAGTATTTTTCTTCCTCTATGTTCTGCTTCTTTACAGAACTCTGGCTAATAGAAAAAAAAAATCAATAACAATGCCTCATGTGCTGCAAAATTGCTAAGGAATTGGGGTTATCTGCTTCACCACACATAAAAGAGAGAAATATACAAGATAATTCATATGCTAAATAGCTAAATTTATTCCTTTCATGGTGTAAATACATTTTAAAACAGCATGTTAAAAACTTTAATTGTTTATTGACTTGAGAATATATCCATTTCCAGCATCTTTTAATTCTTCTAAAATAAGTGTTAATAACTCACTGCTGTACAATAATCTCATTTACTCATAACTTCCCATTGAAAATAGTATATAGTATCCCAAATCTCATCATTCATTATTTTTGTCCTTTGTATAAAACTCTAAAACATAAGCATACATTTGAGAACCATCCTTGAGAAGCTCTGAACAGTCACCCTAGTCAATGTGGCCTTGGTTTCACCTCCAAGAAAAATAAAAAAACTCTCTTAATTTTATATATGAAGCATCTTTTTCATTTTTATCTACTAGGTCTGCTCTAATGCTCTTCAGAGATACATAAATCCTTAATGTGTGGATTTGTAAGACTATAAAATTGACATCTAGTGGACTTAACAGATGAAATTAGTTTTAATATCTACATAAAATGATATTTGTGTAGTCACCATTTTTCTTTGGACTCTTAAATGAAGCGTGTTAAATTCCAGCAACAGCTTTGTCTATTTCATCAGTTTTCTGAGCTGGCCAAGTTTCAAGTATGTACACAGAAAAACATGTGCTTTACCTCAATTTGCTTAATAATTTACAGCAATTTTATTTACTTGAATTTGAAATTTTCCCTTAAAAGTGTTGAGTTTTATACAGCATAGTTTCTTCAGGTGTCCCTTTGACATTACCCGTTACTGGACTCTGTCTCAATCAGAAAATAATTCAATAATTAAATTTTCATTATTTATTTTTTTTAGATTTGGTCCTTTGTGCATAAAATTCTGCATATATCAATAAACAAACCTCTTCTTTGAGTCTTCACTAATTAAACAAACAAGTTATTCAAACACTAGCAAAGAGAAATGGCCAGTTAAAGTACATTGAAAAAGAAAGTACTTCTCATGCTTTTTGTGCTGGTCTGAGTAAATTACATTATTCTCTCTTTGACTATGCCCATGAACTCTGACCTTGGACAGGAAGTTAATATAATCTTCTGATCTCTTTGAAAAGCTATTTCTACTGGACAACTTTCTTTTTGACATATACAGTTTTGTATTAATCTTATAAACAATTGGCAATCACCTTAAGTACTTTTCTGAAAGGTGTAACTTAAAACTTTCTGCTAGCATTGAAATACCTAGACATGTAGCCACTTAGAATAATACTGCTCAATTACACAGCAATATATAAATCTAGATATTTGAGCATACTGGAAAATTTAACATATATATTGCACTCTAAGTACACTATCTTTTTTTTTTTCTGGACCTATAGCATTATGGATGTCTAATTAGAAGCAATTGAACGAGTAAATTACGGGAAAATATACAGTTAAGCATTTTCTCAATACTACTGAGTGATTGTTTAGTGTGACCATTTTTACTTTTTGAAAACTGAGGGTCAGTTCATAGCCATAGGGCATTAAAAACACAAAAATTAAATCTTACTGATTGTCAAATCAAATGTTTAAGTGTGTGTTTGTGTGGGTGTGTGGATGTGTGTGTGTGTATTGAATAGTGTTTTACTCATTGGAACTTGATATCTCTCTATTTAAGACAAAGTTCTGAGGTCTAAGGGAGATCCATTCTCATTTCAAAAAGACTGTACCTTCAGAAAAGATCATAAAGGTACTAAATAACAGGTTCAAACTTGAAATGAGTTTGTTTAATTTTCCTGGGAGGATCTGGGAAAGTATTAAAAATTTCACCAAAATAAAAAGATCCAAGACATTATATTTTGAAATGTATTTTTTAAGTAATGAGTTAATAATACATTTAATAGTGACCACGTGTATGTAAAAGATCCATAGAGTGGAAACATTTTTAAAGTCAGACTATTTCACACATTTGGATGTCCAAGACATGCAATAACATATAAAAATATTTCTAAAATTAGTAAAATTCTATTACTAAAATAATTATTGCTCCTGTTATTTTAGAGTTAGTTAAAGTATTAAAGTGAACGTGACATTATAGATTCATAAAAAATAATTTAGAAATAACTGGAGTTATAATTTTGAGAGGGTTATCTGTCATTGCAACAAAACCCATAGTATGAAATTTCGAATTTAATTTTTAGAAATTATTAATAATCCTGATAAAATGTTAAAATTTTTTCTCTTAAAATATTGCCAAGGATAGAAATATTTTTCAGTAAATAAAATAGAAATATTAAGGTAATAACTCAACATTTTTTAATACTTGCTATTCATTTGTGCGATTGACACTGAGACCTCAGGGATTACCTACTTGCTACTTAGGTTGTATGTAAATTGACTCTCAGAAATACTTAGACTTGTTTTACTGTACTGTCTATCTGATTTCATTATTTCAGGTTCATAATTAAAGAATAAATTACAGAAAATGTTATTTGAAAAATACTATCACCTGAGCTCACACAGCTGTGTCCATCCTGAGGACTATGAGATACATGTTTCCCAGAGACCTTTGAATGCAGCCAAATACAAAATAATGAACTTTCTCGACATGATTTGTGGTGATTTCTTTGTAGCTTCATTACACAGTACTAGAGAGTTTCTTTCATAGAACATAGCATCTTGTCTTGATGTCAAATGTTAGGGACATCTCTATGTTTTCTTTAGAAACTCTTTAAATAATATTTTCCTCCAGATACATAAAGTTTAACATCTGTGGCTACTTTCTGATGTTTGAGTTTAGGTATGCATGTGAAACTTTACAAAATTTTGGCACACTATCTTGGCAGAATTCCACAAGGATATTATAAATGCTCTAATGGAGACTCCATATGTTTCTCATCTTCAGTGCAATACAATTTTTGACACACAGTAGGCTGTTAAAAATATGTGTTGAATGGAAAATGGCTAAATGGCTCAATGCTCATAACCATTCTGATTTAGCAGTTGGAGATTATTTTTGGAACTGAGCATGATGAGTATACAGATTGACTATAGCAGTAAATATTTTCCTTTGACAAAAGTTAAATTAAAGGGCTCTAAATAGGTATGCTTGTTCCTCATAATACCAAACATTTTCTTTGAAGTTTTCCTAAATGTATGCACCATGGAGGACTTTGGTTAAATCTCAAAGAAGATACAATTACCATTCTGTTTGTTTCCTTTTAGCATACTATGTGCTGGCTTTTCCATTATTTAGCTATTATTTATAGCTTTATTGATCAGATATTATCCACAAAACCATGGAATGTAGTTCTGATGGATATTGTTCATATTAAATCTATAATTGATTAAAATTATCTATCACAGTTCATTTTAATTGTAACAGAGATATATTTGAAAGGAAAATAAATTGTTAACTTTACACTATTGTCTTTGTAAAAACTACATTTGTTGAGATTTTAATACCTGTACTATATTATGCTTCTTCCCCCCCTTTCTCTTTCTCTCCCTCCTTCCTTCCCTTCCCACTCTCTCTCTCCCTCCCCTCCAGTGTGTGTGCATGTGTATGAGTAATTTTTGCTACATATTAGACTATTAAGAGTTCTTAAGTCTGTAAGTTGATTTCGATAAAATAGGAACCAAAGGCACATGGCTAAAAATTGTCAATTTTCTCTATTTTTAAATATAAGGCATTTCAGTACTATTAGTGTGTAAGAGTTTCTCTTACTTTCTTGTATACTTAAGTCTGGATTGTAAAGTCTAAAAGACAGAACTTGTTTATTTTCAATATCAAACTTGTTGTTCATACAGTGACTGCTTTGCTCTGATTGTGTCTCCTGCTCCATCAAATGATGGAGTAATCCTACTTGGAGACCTGGGTAGTTGTTACTGATATCTTAGTGTTTTATAGCAAAGGCATGTTTCATTCCATTTTTGTCATACTGTTTTTCATTATTGTAAATCAATATACCAATAATCATTCTATATGAAATACTAAACCATGGAACAAATTGGAATCCTTCACTGTCTTCAGTTGGGAGAAAACACATGAATTTAAATTATCCCCCAAAAGTGCTCGCATTAGTTCTTCAAATGAAACAATTCAAACAGCAGTAGTAGTGAAGCAGGCTCCCTAAGAGTAGCAATTATATTCCAATTAAGTCATTTTGAGGCTCTTAGCTGCTTCTGTATCAGGACCCACATCATAACCATACAACAGACTGTTTCTAAAACAAAACCAAACAAAACAAATACTGCCCTTTTGGGGCTTTTGCATTTTTATTATGCTTACCAGTTTCCTTTTTATAAAGCTAAACATTGACCTGGGTAATTGTTGTATCCAAAGCAACAGACATAACCATATTAGTCAAAATGCATTTTATTATCATTGAAACAGAACAACCAATGTAGCAAAATCACAAAAAGCCCACTCAATTAATTATCCTCAGCTCTATTCTTTTCTCTGAATACCAATTTTCTTTGGACTGACTACATTTACAGATACACTAACTCTATAAATCAATAAAACTTACTGGGGTATAAGTAAAAAGAAAACTGAAGTGTACAGTAATCATAAAACTTAACATGCATTAATTTATGTATTTGTGAAATAAATTAGATAGTAAATGGATAAGTTTAGCACAGTTTAGCATGTGTCTGCAATGTCAAATCCATCAAGTTGTGTTGCCCTGGTGAAAAGTCAAGGGTGTTCATGTCTATGTAGACAACATAAATGCCAGGGATGAAAAATTATTTTCATTCACAAAATTTAAAGTCTATAACTAAATGAACAATCTAGTTCTAAATAAATCAGAATCTAGGTTACAATTACCATTACAATTTATCATTATTCAGAATGATCATAGATCAAAATGATGAAGAATTAAATGGCTATGGTGTGCCTTAACAATAGATGTTAAAGTTCCATCCATTTCATGAGATGGATCTAGAGTTCTATATAGACCATATAAGTTAATGTGCAGTGCAAATTCCGTGTGCTTATCTGATTCAACCATTTATTTTGAAGCAACAACAAAAGGAACTCTGTTGAATAG
This sequence comes from Micromys minutus, assembly GCF_963924665.1. NCBI lineage: Eukaryota > Metazoa > Chordata > Mammalia > Rodentia > Muridae > Micromys > Micromys minutus. The sequence goes on from NC_137976.1 coordinate 28,829,296, forward strand.
CAGTTATCTAATAAGACTCTTGATTTTGGTGTCTAACAATTTTCCTCTCTATTCTATTGAAAAAATTCGGTAAGACTGACTGAAAGGAGCAGACAAAAATAAAAAATAAAAACACAGCTATGGATCCCTATTTGGGACTATCAAATTTTTAGTGCCCTATATTTCAAAACAAAATATCCTATCCATTGGCTTTGTTTGTTCATTCGCATTTTTCTTCTCCTTCTGAGTTTACTAAATTGGCTCTGTTAGGTAGGGTAGATGTGGAGCTCTTTCCTGACACGATCTGTTAGTTGACCAGAAAATATAGCTTAATGCTCCTCCAGCCAAAGGCCATTTCATGTAGAAGCAAAACTAGAAGTTTCTTTTCATTACCTAAGGATGGGGTTATTTGTTACTTTGTGGTAAGATCTAGTAGGTTGACTGTGTATCCATCTGTGACTGTTGGCTGTCTGTCTCCATAAAGTTATATCCATTGATCCAGACTGCAAGGAGGAAGACAGACAAGAACATAATGTTTGGTTATTCTTGGCAGTCACAGAAAAACTCACATTTTAGATAATGGTGTTCCTCTAAGACTACAAATCAAGGCTGGAGGAATGAAGACATCCTAACACCACCTCCATCAGACTTGCTCAGGTCTCTGCTTGACACAGCATGTAGAGTTCTATGGAGTTTTCAGTAGCCACTTCTGAGTTCTGTAAATGAACAGACCCCATAATCCCTAGGAAAGCAGGATTACAATGAGGACACCAACAGCAACAATAGTATTGCCACTTGCATGCTCATGGCCATCATGATACAGCTCCCACAAACTCAAGCCTCGGTGCTGACATCTCTCCCCAGCATGGTCAATAACAACTTCATGTATATCTGTATGTTGCTTCAATGTACAAACACACATCATATGGAGAAGGTATTCACTGTGCAATGGGCCCAGTCTAAGTAATTATTTCTCACCAGATTATACTCCAATTTTGCTTAAGTTTTCCAATAGCACCATGCCTTCACTTAGATCAATTCTATTGCCAGTCCAATTCTGAAAATCAAAGCAACTCATACATCTCAATCTGAGCTTTTATAAAACCTTTAAATCAAACATTTACAAATTCTCAAGATTTGTTGGCAGATACGTTCACAGCCTCCAATTTTTTTATAATGTGAGCAGAGATCTGTACCCGGTTTACCAATGGACGGACCACAAACAATGACATGGAAATGGTACTTCAGACACATACCATATTTTTACCAATCTTATTGTTCATACTTATTACAAATAGTATATCCTAATTTAAGAACCACAGGTGATCCCCAAATTCCTTTACATCAAAGGGTGACCTACATTGTCTTAGGAAAGTCTTAGGCACTTAGACCCAACCATTTTCATAATTCCAAAAACAGATAATTTGGTGTTCATATCAATACAACGTGTATGTTAAGTGGCCAATCATTATTTCAGTGTACCTCAAAAGATCAGAACTGATAATGAGTGTTCCAAAGAGCTTTCAATATAAACATATTTCTCTGGAACCATCCAGAATAATCTTTCTGGCTGGAAGGTGATCTTGATGATAATTTGATGATGCTTTTGATGGAAATCACTCCATCTAATTAGATTCTTCCCACCGTTTATCCAGTAGGCTCACTGCCTGATACAGTTTCAGCCACACCTTCTAGCCCAGTGATTCTTAATCTTCCTAATGCTGCAACCCATTACTAATGATTTGAAGTTACCAAAAGGTAAGATTCAGATAGTGTGATGGAACAAACCAAGAAGATAATACATGTATACATATATATGCATGTACATGCATATGTGTGTGTGTATTTATTTGCTCTTCTTTTGAACACGGATTACATTACTTCATGTGAAACTAGAGAACTATGAATACTATGTTTTGGTGGGTCAGATTACAGCTAGGTCATAGGAGGTCAAATTGTTCATATATGTGAGTCACGTATTTTAAGTATTGGGTCTCCAACAAAGTCCAGGAACATATCTGGAAAGCCAATTTTCAAAATGTCGAGAAGTTACTTGTGTAATGTCCAAATGTGTAATGGAAGTCTAATTGTAATAAGACAAAATACAAAACCAGAAAAGCTTCCAGAAGTCGGCCTTTGACTCACACTTCTCTTATGAGTTCCCAAATGGCTCATCAGTTATCCTCTCTGCTGCCAACACTTAGAACATAGTTGAGTCTGTTGAGTCTTTAGGCCCAAGAATGGAAATGCTTCACTTATGCTATACATTCCTATATGAGCTTCAAATATACCATGTTTCAGTATTAATTTTCTCCTACTGTATGATACATTAAAACTTTATGAAGGCATAAAATGAAAATTATTAAAATATTCTATATTTTTTAAAGCATGAGATGAATTACTGAGCTAAAATGAAGTTGTTTCTAGATGTACTTTTTTTTCTAGAAGCTTTGGTTGAGGGTCTATTTTCTCATTTGTGTTGGTTAAGAGACTGGCTCCACTTCCTTTCTTGTGTAAACTCTTGGATTTCCTGTCTTCGATTCCAGAAATGCTGTATCTGTATCTCTGTGATTCTTTTTCTGTGAGTATATCTTCCTCCCTTGAAATGAGGGACATATTCTGTTTTCAACATTCTACAGACTAGGTTAAACCTATCTGTATAATCCAGACTAACATCCCAACTTGATATCCTTAGTTGCATATGAAAAAAATCCAAGTGGACAAGTAATGTCAATTTATGTTCATTGATTCCAGAAAGGGTGGGACTCTGAATAGCCATGATCATGTCTGTTATCAAACCACCTGTTAGATGGTCTACTACATTCTCTGTGAGGCACATTGCCTTCTAGATCTGAAGTTGGCCCTTATACATTGTATCACAAAGACATAAGGCAATGTGACTTTAATCCTGTAGCATACCCAGAGCCTTCTAAAAATATAGCTCTAAAATTTTATGAACATGTCGTATCTACATGCTGAGATACAGCCTGCCTTCTCCCCTTACAGGTCTTATTAATTTGCGGCTATAGAAATGTCCACATGATGTAACAACCCAACCATAAAATCATTTAGCTCCTACTTCATAACTATAATTTTTGTACTTTGATGGATTGTAATATAAATATCTGATATACAGGTTATCTATATACTAATAGGGTTGTGACCCATGGATTGAGAATCGTTCTCCTTCCTTGATAAGCCATAAGCCATTGACACTGGGAAGTATACGAATTATATCTCTATCCATTCACAAATATATATTTGTGTTGGTTAAGAGGCTGACCCCAGTTCTTTTCTTGTGTAAACTCTTAGATTTTCTGTCTTTGATTCCAGGCATGCTATATCTCTCTGATTCTTTTTCTGTGAGTACATCTTGCTCTCTTGAAATGAGGGACTGATTCTGTTAAACAGTGTCATAATCTAGTGCAAAAAAAATGACATTCATTAACTGAATAGAGTCCTGTAGTCTGCTATATCAAAGTGCATATGTCAGCTGTCATATTGGCAAAGAGTAAAATGTCAGATCTTGAAGATACATGGATCTTGCAATCCAAGTGTAGGTCATACCCAGGAAACTGCACTGAAAACAAGATAGAAATCATGCATCTACTATTAACAAGTGATGAACAATCATTACATGTTTTTCCATCTGTCTGAAGTTTTTGGGATAGATACACAGGAGACCATCTGATGTCAGAACACAGCCATGGCTTCATTCAGTTGCATTTCTTGAGCAGGAAATGAATTCATAGCATGATTTTCCACCAAGAAGCATAACAAATCCTGCTGGACATGTGCAGTAATCGGATCCTAACATATTTTCACACCCAAGAGTTTCAAGCCACAATTCTGAAAGGCACATTAATTGACATTGTCACAGTACTCTTGCCACTGTATAGCACTTAGTTAGTGTGTGTGTGTGTGTGTGTGTGTGTGTCTGAGTGTGTGTGTGTGTGTGTGTGTAAGAGAGAGAGTTTGTATGTGTGAGTGTGTGTGTGTGAATGTGTGTGTGTGAGTGTGTATGTGTTTGTGTGCGTATGTATATGTGAAAATGTGTGTGTGGGTGAGTGTGTGTGTGTGTGTGCATGCATGTATATGTGTGTCTGTGTGCAGCTTTTCCTTCTCAGCCTTTCTAGATTTAGCTTAAAGTACTTTTGCATTTTAATTAATGACATTTGTGGATTGTCTGACGTGAAGATGACGGATTTATCTGTTAGAGGCTTAGATGGTAGCTGGTTCTGTCACATAATGCTGTGTGACTTGATGCCATTTATTTAAGCATTTTGAATACTATTCTTTTCAACAACAATTCTTGATTTATTTACTGTGTGAAAGCTATGAAAACATATGAGATTCTTTGGGAAGAGAACAAAATTAGTGTATCAAAATATAAAAGAAATCTTTATTAATAGATTTTCTTTATAAATAAAATCAAATTTTCTTTTAAGTCCAGAAAACTTTACTTTGGCTTAATGAGATATTATCAAACCTTTCCTTTCCAGAAGGTTTTTAGACATTTAGACACATCCTGTTATACAAAGAATATCACAGACCTAGCTAGTCATTTCCCATAAACTATACTTTAAAAGGGACATTTTATAAGATGTTCCCTGAAGAAAATCATGAAAGAGAAACCTACCCTGGTAACAGCTTGCCCAAGAGATCCTCATTGACACTAACTTCTATTTGGCCTTTAGGGTAAGTTCATGCAAAAGAAAAAGGTCACCGTTTAATTTATGCCACTTTGGTTAGTATGGAAGCAACGCAAAAGTAATGTGAATTCTGGCACTCAGTATAGGTGCTGGGATAGAGGGAAAATGTCCCACGATACACTATGTGTCCAATTCTTGATGCCTAATTCAACTACCCAGAGATAAAGAAGTCGTCAAACTTAGAGGGGCAACTTCTATTTCCACTTAATAAATCATAATTCTTAGTTGAATGATACTATATTCACTTATATGCACAGATAAATATAACCCTTCTCCCAATAATAAAGTTAATCAAAACAAGAAAATTGATCAATAAAGAAAAGAATTCTTGATGCCTTGGTTTTCTCAAAGGGAAGATTCTTCCCCAATTTTCCATTTTGTGTACTCTCCAACTTCAACCCCTTTTCACCTCTGTCTTTTTTCTGATTGTCAGTGTATATCAGACAGAAGAAATAGAATAATCCAGATACCATTTTGACACTTCAAGCGGAGTGCAATTAGTCTGAATAAAATTCTTCTAATCATTCTGTCTTTGTTACAAATTTCTCCAAGTTGAAAAAAAAAGAAATCTCAGGGAAGGAAAGATTATTATACTTCCAGTTCACATTTCATCACTGAAGAAAGGTCCAGGAGCTTAAACAAAATCTTAAAGTGGAAATTGTGGCAGAAAACTACTTTCTGGTTCACTCTCGGGCTCATGTTTAGCTGTTCCTATACAGCATAAGGCTGCATCCAATGAACTGTCTCATCCTTAGTTGCACACATAACCTTCTATCAATTAGCAATCAAGACAGTCCCTCACAGACATGCCCATAAGCCAGTATAATTTAGGCAATTTCTTGTATAGGACCTTAAATTTTGTCAAATTGTCATTTAAAGCTAACTAGGCCACAATGCATAAAATAATACATAAAGAATAAATCCTGGTTTTCTATGCAATAGTAAACACTATGTTATACCAGTTCTTTTATACAATTAAGTCTCCATTCTCTGATAGTTTCTATACTATATTGTCAAATCTTTCTCCACAGTTCATATACTGGGAATATCACACTGATTCAGTAATATTTTTTTAGAATCTTTTGTCTTCCGTATTTACATGAAACTTTGGCATGTTAGCTTGCTCAGTTTTAGAAAGTTTAGAATTTTCTATATCTTTTAAAAACTATATTTAAAAAAATAAAAGAAAAAAAATTAAACATTTTTGCATGAATATATACAAATACATTTTTGTCAGTGCTTGGCAATTTTTTTTCTTTTTTTAAGGTTTGATACTCTGCATTAAGGTCTTATTAGTTACAATGAGAAAAAAGTACATGTAAAACAGGATGTAACCCAGAATTAGTCAACGTTATCTTGGTATGTAAGGATTGAGCATAATGTTTTTTTTTTTTTTTTTTTTCTTCAACTTCACACAGTCTGTGAGTTGTTTCTGGGGCAGTCTGAGCCACTGGGGTTAGCATCCCAATATCAGGGACTGCATGTTATGTCTGTTCTTTTGTGCCTGGGTTATCTCACTCAGGATGATATTCTCTAGATGCAACCATTTTCTTAAGAATTTGGTTAAGTCATTATTACTGATAGCTAAGTAGAACTCCATTATATAAATGTACCACAATTTTTGTATCCATTCATCTACTGAAGGACATCTGGGTTTTTTCCAGCTTCTGGCTATTATAAATAGAGCTGCTATGAACATTGTGGTGCATGTATCTTTGTTGTATATTGGAGTGTCTCTGGGGTATATGCCCAGAAGTGGAATACCTGGATCTTCAGGTAGTACTGTGTCCAATTTTCTGAGGAATTGCCAGACTGATTTCCAGAGTGGTTGTATCACTTTACAACCCCACCAACAGTGGAGAAGTGTTCCTCTTTCTCCACAACCTCCCAGCATCTGCTGTCATCTGAGTTTTGGATCTTGGCCAATCTGACTGGTATGAGGTGGAATCTCAGGGTTGTTTTGATTTGCATTTCCCTGATGGCTAAGAATGTGGAGCACTTCCTTAGATGTTTCTTAGCCATTCCATATTCCTCAATTGAGAAAGTTTTGTTTAGCTCTGTACCCCATTTTTAATAGGGTTGTTTGATTCTCTGGTGTCCAGATTTTTGAGTTCTTTGTATACCTTGGATATTAGGCCTCTATCTGATGTGGAGTTGGTAAAAATCTTTTCCCATTCTGTTGGCTGCCGTTTTGTTTTCTTTAAAATGTCCTTAGTCTTACAGAAACATTGCAATCTCATTGAATCCCATTTGTTAATCTTTGACCTTAGAGCTTCAGTCATTGGTGTTTTGTTCAGAAAATTTTCTTCTGTGCCTATGTGTTCTAAGGTTTTCCCTACTTTCTCATCTAATAGTTTCAGTGTATCTGGTTTAATGTGGAGATCTGTAATGCACTCACACTTGGGCTTTGTACAATGAGATAAGAAAGGGTCTAATTTTCATTCTTCTGCATGCTGAGTGTCAGTTGGACCAACACTATTTGTTGAATAGGCTGTTCTTTTTCCATTGAATGTTTACAGCTCCTTTGTCAAAAATCAGGTGACTATATATGTAAGGGCTCATTTTTGGATCTTCTATTCTATTCCATTGATCCACGTGCCTATTTCTGTACCAGTACCATGCAGTTTTCAGCACAATTGCCTTGTAATATAGCTTAAGGTCAGGGAAAGTGATTCCTGCAGATGTTTCTTGTTGTTGAGAATAGATTTCGCTATTCTAGGTCTTTAGTTATTCCAGATGAAAGTCTACATTGAACTATTTAACTCAATAAAGAACTCGGTTGAAATTTTGATGGGGATTGCATTGCATCTGTAGATTTCTTTTGGTAGGATGGACATTTTTAAAATGTTGATCCTTCCAATCCATGAGCATGGGAGATTTTTCCATTTTCTGATATCTTCCTCAATTTCCTTCTTTAGAGGTTTGAAGTTCTTGTCATACAGGTCCTTCACTTGCTTAGTTAGAGCCACACCAAAGTATTTCATATTTTTGTGACTATTAGGAAGGGTATCTTTTCCCTAATTTCTTTCTCCACATGTTTGTCCTTTGAATATAGGAAGGCTGCTTATTTGTTTGAATTAATTTTATATCCAGGCACTTTGCTGAACTTTTTTATTAGCTGTAGGAGTTCTCTGGTGGAATTTGTGGGGTCACTTAAGTACACTATCATGTCATCTGCAAAGAGTGATCTTTTTACTTCTTCCTTTCCGATTTGTATACCCTTGATTTCCTTTTACTGTGTAATTGCTCCATCCAGGACTTCCAGTACTATGTTGAATAGGTAGGGGGAGAGTGGGCAGCCTTATCGAGTCCCTGATTTAGAGGGATTGCTTCAAGTTTCCAACTGTTATGTTTGATGTTGGATGTTGGTTTGTTATATATTGCTTTTATTATGTTTATGTATAGAACTTGGATTCCTGTTCTTTCCAGGACTTTTAAAATGAAGGGGTGTTGAATTTTATCAAATGCTTTCTCAGCATCTAGTGAGATGACCATGGGATTTTGATCTTTGAGTTTGTTTATATGGTGGATTACATTAATGGATTTCCTTATATTAAACCATCCCTGCATCCCAGGGAGGAAGCCTACTTGGTCATGGTGAATGATCGTTTTGATGTGTTCTTGGATTCGGTTTGCAAGGATTTTGTTGAGTATTTTTGCATCAATGTTCACAAGTGAGATTGGTCTGAAGCTCTCTTTCCTTGTAAGGTCTTTTTGTGGTTTAGGAACGAGGGTTATTGTATCCTCAAAAAGGGAATTAGGTAGTATTCCATCTGACTCTATCTTGTGGAATATTTTGGAGAGTATTGGTGTTATATCCCCAATAAATGCCTGATAAAATTCTGCACTAAACCCGTCTGGACCTGGGCTATTTTTTGATTGGGAGGCTTTTGATGACTTCTTCTATTTCTTTAGGTGTTATGGGATTATTTAGATGGTTTACTTAGTCCTGGTTTAACTTTAGGTTCTTGTATTTGTCTAGGAATTCATCCATTTCCTCCAGATTTTCAAACTTTGTGGAGCATAGGCTTTTGTAGTAGGATCTGATGATTTCTTAAATTTCCTCAGTTTCAGTTGTTATGTCTCCACTTTCCTTTTTGATTTTGTTAATTTGTGTAATCTCTCTTTGCCCTCTAGTTAGTCTGGCTAATGGTTTATCAATCTTGTTGATTTTCTCAAAGAACCATGTCTTGGTTTTGTTGATTCTTTCCATAGTTCTTTTTGTTTCTATTTGGTCTATTTCTGCCCTAAGTTTGTTTATTTCTTGCCGCCTACTCCTCTTGGGTGTATCTGCTTTCTTTTGTTCTAGAGCTTTTAGCTGTGCTGTCAAGTTGATGATGTATGCTTTCTCCAGTTTCTTTTTGGAAGAGCTCAGAGCTATGAGATTTCCTCTCAGTATTGTTTTCATTGCATCCCATAGGTTTGGGGATGTTGTGTTTTAATTTTCATTGAATTCTAGAAAATCCTTAATTTCTTTCTTTATTTCTTCTTTGACCCTGCTATCGTTTAACAGAGAATTGTTTAGTTTCCATGTGTATGTGGGCATTTTGTTGTCTTTGTTGTTTTTAAAGACCAGCGTTAGACCATGGTGATCTGAGAGGATGCATGGGAGTATTTCATTCTTTTTATATCGATTTAGGCTAGTTCTGTGTCCAATTATGTGGTCAATTTTCAAGAAGGTGCCATGGGGTGCTGAGAAGAAGGTGTACTTTTTTACTTTAGGATGATATGTTCTGTAGGTATCTATTAATTCCAGTTGGTTCATAGTCTCTGCTACTTTTACAGTGTCCTTGTTCAGTTTCTGTTTCCATGATCTGTCCATTGGTGAGAGTGGGGTATTAAAGTCTCACACTATTATTGTGTGGGGTGAAATGTATTTTTTTGAGCTTTAGTAGGGTTTCTTTTATGAATGTGGGTTTTTTTTTAATTTGGAGTATATATGTTAAGTATTAAGAGTTCCTCCTGACAGATTTTCCCTATAATGAGGAAAAAGTACCCTTCCTTACATTTTTGATAACTTTTGGTGGAAAATTTACTTTATTTGATATTAGAATAGCCGCTCGAGCTTGCTTCTTGTGGCTGTTTGCTTGGAAGTTTTTTTTCCCAACCTTTTGCTCTGAGATAGTGTCTGTCTTTGTCTCTGAGATGAGTTTCCTGTATGCAGCAAAATGCTGGATTTTGTTTATATATCCAGTCTGATAGCCTGTGTCTTTTTATTGGGGAGTTGAGTCCATTTATGTTAATAGATATCAAGGAATAGTGGTTTCTGTTTCCTGCTATTATTGCTTTTGTTGGTTGAGTTGTGTCTGTGTCTCTTTCTTATTTTGTTTTCTTGCTTAGGCGTTTTCTTGTTTTTACTAGGATGTAGTTCCTCACATTGTATTAGGTTTTCAACCTATAATTAGTTGTAGTGCTGGTTTTGTGGTCAGATATTGTGTAAATTTTGATTTGTCTTGAAATATCTTCATCTCTCCATCTATGCTGATTGATAGTTTTGCTGGGTATTGCAGTTTGGGCTGGCACTTGTGCTCTCTTAGGGTCTGCAGGCTGTCTGTCCAGGCTCTGCCATCTTTCATAATCTCTGTTGAGAAATCAGGTGTGATTCTGATTGGTCTGCCTTTATATGTTACCTGACCTTATTCCCTTACTGCTTTTAGTATTCTTTCTTTGCTTTGAGCACTGGTGTTTTGAATATTATGTGTCGGGAGCAATTTCTTTTGTGGTCCAATCTATTTGGAGTTCTGAAGGCTGCTTTTATGCTCGTGGTCATCTCATTATTAAGGGCAGGGAAATTTTCTTCTACAATTTTGTTGAAGATATTTACTGTGCCTCTTAGTTGATATTCTTCTCCCTCTTCTATTCTATTATCCTTAGGTTTGGTCTTCTCATTGTGTCCTGGATCTCCTGGACATTTTGGGTTAGGATCTTTTTGTTTTTTGCATCTTCTCTGACTGTTTTGTCTATGTTTTCAGTGTTTTCTTTGGCCCCCGAGATTCTCTCTTCCATCTCTTTTAATCTATTGGAAATGCTTGCATCTGTGACTCCTGACTTCTTTTTGAAGTGTTCTACCTCTAGTGTTATCTCTTTTAGTGTTTTCTTTATTGTGTCAATTTCTGTTTTTAATTCCTTCTTCCATTCCTTCATCTATTTGGTTCTGTTTTCCTCTAGTTCTTTGAGTTCTTTGAGTGTTTTTCTTGTTTCCTCTTTAAAAGCTTCTGAGTCTTTTTGCTGTTCCTGCCATTCTTGTTTAAGGATCTCTATCATTGTCTTGAGGTATGATTTCAGGTCTGTATCTTCTTTTTCTGGAGTGTTTGGCATTCTGCTGTTTACTGTGATGGGAGAGCTGGGTACTGCTGTTGCCAGATTGTCTTGGTTTCCCTGGGATATGCTTTTTCGCTTTCCTCTTGCCATCTTGTTGTCAGTGATATGTTCTTGCCTTTCCCTTATATCTGGCCTGTGTCCCTGGATCTCTGCTGGTCCAGGTGCTGAATGGTCCGAGCCCTGTTCTGCGCCCCAAAGCTCCTGGGTGGGAACTGAGGTCCCAATGCTGAGTTCCTGGTCCCTGGAACAGGCAGGGCAGGGGTGCGCTTTCCATGTGCACTTGGCAAAGATCTCTCTGCCCCCTAGCTACTCGGATCCCCTTTTCACCAGCGATTTTTCTATATCTATCACAAGAATACCAATATGAAACTTTTCTTAAAAGATTTAGACCCACTACAGATGAAGAAGGAGTACACTTGTCATCCACTAGATATTTAAACTGAAGGAGCCTTTCAATTTTATCAATTCATGAATCCCAAGTGATATAGATAGTCTTGTGCATTTGTATGCATGTGCATTTATTCCTTTGTGCCAGTTTCTACTTGTTGCTCTCTTTGTGGTTATAATAAATGTGTATTGTATATCCACCAAATATATGAAATCTTCAACATATGAATAATACTTCACATAGAAATGTCCAGATATACCTGTGTACAGAACTGCAGCTTTGGAAAGCACAATATATATAGAAACAAACAGCCCCCTAACACTGGTTGTTGAAAAGACACATGTGTTATGTTATAATGTGGGACTGATTGTCTTTGTATAGGAAGAAGAGGAGATCTACTATATGGCAGTAGAGGAAATCCCGTCTAATAACAATACCAGGATCAATTAGACATAGTTGGGGCAGCACTGATAATGAATGGAAAACAACTGTTGTTACAACACCACATGCTCCAAAGAATTTGTGAGTTACATGAGAAAGAGTCAGGGAATTGGCAACAATATGACTCTCTTAAATTTGTATTTCATCTACAAGATAACATACACAACCATTCAAGCTCCAGACACTGCTTTGCAAACTTCCAGATAACATTAAGCAAGCATCCTGAGATTTAAGGAAAAAACCAAGTTTTTCAGTAAAATTATTTTTCAGGATATGTGCTACTTCTTATACTGTTAAATAGAAAGCTTGTCTTAACTATAACCGATTTTGGAAGGCAGGGGCTACGAGAAGAAACAGTGACAGTATACTGAATCATTTTTCATTATAGGTAGACATTTTAAGTGTGTTAATAGATGACACATGATGTGTACACACCCACCACCTCTAGCAGTTGTGATAATGTTTGTATTATCAGGCATCTAATCATATTGCAATGGTGTAAAAGTTGGTCCTGGTTTTTTCTCTCAACCTCATACTCCCCAAAATAAGACTCAGACTCAAAATCTATGTACAAATATCTTGGCAATATAACTGAGCTCTTGTCTGATTACATCCTAGCATTTTATAACCCATTTTCTCTAATCTCCATTCTCTCATGTGGCTATTTACCTGTGCTCAGGTACCAAGTTTCTGTCTTGTCAGCAAATCTTTTCTGCCTGACTCTATCCTGGAATTGTTTCTGTATTCTCCTCTAGACTTTCATATAGGCCATAGGTTTTTTTTAATTGACAGGTAATTTAACTATACAATGCACAAGATATTCTCACTACATTTTCCCATTTTTAGTCCAATGAAAGGCACTTGTTTCTTAAACATAAGTTGAATGCAGTTATAAGAATTATGAAGCTATAAGGTAGAATATAAATTTATAATGTCAAGCCCATATTATTTGGAAATTAAGGAAAAAATATATATTATATATCTTATCTTGGTGTATCATATTCAAAGATTTATACTTAACTCAAACTTTATCCTAACTTGCATTCCATCATAGCAATATCTATTCTTAAAATTGTTATTGGATGTTGTTTGTATTTACATTTCAAATGTTATCTCCTCCCTCCAATATCACCCCCCCTCCACTTGTTTCCATGAGGGTGCTCCCTCTCCCACCCATCCTCTCAAGCTCAGTGCCTTGGCATTACCCTACACTGGGAAAAGATGCCGTCACTGGACCAAAGGCCTCAACTCCCACTGATGCCAGTGAATGCTATGTTTCCTCTGCTACAAACACATCGAGACATGGGTCCCTCCAGGTGTGATTCTTGGTTTGTACTTTAGTTCCTGGGAGCTCTGGAGAGTTTGGATAGTTGATAGTGTTGTTCTTCTCCTGATGTTGCAAACCCTTTCAACTCCTTCAGTCCTTTTTCTAGCTCCTTCACTGGGGACCCTGCATTTAGTCTGATGGTTATCTGTGAACATCAACTGTATCTTTATGACTCTGACAGAGCCTCTTAGGAGGCATTCATAGCTGGCACCTGCCAGTAAGCACTTCTTTTTTTTTATTGAAGAACTTTATTTTAAAAAACAAAGATAAATGTACAAATTTTAAGCATTTTTGTCATTGCTTGGCTATTTTTTTTAACGTTTGATAGTGGGCATTAAGATCTTACTAGTTACAGTGAGCATAAAGTACATGTAAAACAGGATGTAACCTGGAATTAGTCAAGGTTTTCTTGGTATGTAAGGAGTAAATACAATGGTTTTTTTCTTTTCTTTTCTTTTCTTTTCTTTTCTTGGACTTCACACAGTATGTGAGTTGTTTCTGGGGTGTTCAGAGCTTTCTGGGGTTAGTATCCAATTATCAGTAACTGCATATTATGTCTGTTTTTTTGTGGCTGGGTTACCTCACTAAGGATGATATTCTCTAGATGCATCCATTTTCTTAAGAATTTCATAACGTCATTGTTTCTGATACCTGAGTAGTACTCCATTGTGTAAATGTACCACAATTTTTGTATCCATTCATCTACTGAAGGACATCTGGGTTCTTTCTAGCTTCTGGCTATTATACATAGGGCTGCTATGAACATTGTGGAGCATGTGTTTTTGTTGTATGTTGGAGCATCTCTGGGGTAAATGCCCAGAAGTGGAATAACTGGGTCTTCAGGTAGTACTATGTCCAATTTTCTGAGGAGTTGCCAAACTGATTTCCAGAGTTGTTGTACCAGTTTACAACCCCAACAACAGTGGAGAAGTGTTCCTCTTTCTCCACATCCTCACTAGCATCTGCTGTCATCTGAATTTTTGATCTTGGCCATTTTGATTGTTGTGAGGTGGAATCTCAGGGTTGTTTTGATTTGCATTTCCCTGATGGCTAATGATGTTGAGCACTTCCTTAGATGCTTCTCAGCCATTCGATAGTCCTCAATTGAGAACTTTTTGTTTAGCTCTGTACCACATTTTTAAATAGGGTTGTTTGTTTCTCTGGTGCCTGGATTTCTCAGTTCTTTGTATATCTTGGATATTAGGTCTCTATCTGATATGGGGTTGATAAAGATCTTCTCCCACTCTGTTGGCTGCCATTTTGTTTTCTTGCCAGTGTCCTTAGCCTTACAGAAACTTTGCAATCTCATTAAGTCCCATTTGTCAATCTTTGACCTTTGGCATCTGCAATAGTGCTTGAGTTTGGTGCCTGCATATGGGGTGGATCCCCAGGTGAGGCAGTCTCTGGTTACTTTTGTCTTCAATCCTTGCTCCTCTAACTATCCCTGTATTTCCTTCAGTGAGTGCTTTATTCTCCTTCTAAGAAGGACAAAGACTACCACATTCTGACCTTTATTTCCTACTTTTATTTTGAGTTTCATAAACTTTGTCAATTGATTCTTATGTATTCAAAAACTTTTGGGCTAGTATCCACTTATCATTGAGTGCATACCATGTGTGTTCTTTTGTGATAATGTTAGCTCACTTAGGATAATATTGTCTAGTTCCATTCATTTGCTTAGGAATTTCATAAAGTCATTGTTTTCAATAGCTGAATAATACTCCTTTGTGTAACTGTACCACAGTTTCTGTATTTATTCTTCTGTTGAAGGACATCTGGTTCTTTCCAGCAGTTGGATATTATTTTTAAAAAATGGTTGATATTCACATGGTGGAGTATGTGTCTTTGTTGGAGCAACTTTTGGATATATACCTAGGAGTGTGACAGCTAGGTCTTTACGTAGTACTATGTTCAATTTCCTGAGAAACTGTCAGACTGATTTCCATAGTGGCTGCACCAGCTTGCAATCCTACCAACAATGGAGGAATGTTCCTCTTTCTCCACATCCTCAACAATGTCTGCTGTCACCTGTTTTTGTTTGTTTATTTGTTTTGTTTTCTTTTTTTGTATAGAATAGAATTTATTCAGGGCATGGGGGTAGCTAAGAGGGTAGTAGAGGCAGAGAGAGAGAGAGAGAGAGAGAGAGAGAGAGAGAGAGGCAGAGAGAGAGAGAGAGAGAGAGAGAGAGAGAGAGAGAGAGAGAGAGAGAGAGAGAGAGAGAAACGAAGAAAGTAGAGAAATAGAGGCTGGCCATGAGCACGTGGAGAGAGGGGGGTAAGAGATTGGAGAGAGGAGGGATAAGGAAGGAAGAGCAAGAGAGAATAAGATGGTAAGAGAGGATAAGAGACTTACCTGGGTGTTTGATCTTAGACATTCAAACTGGTGTGATGTTGAATCTCAGGGCTGTTTTGATTTGCTTTTCCCTGATGACTAAGGATGTTGAACATTTCTTTAGGTGCTTTCAGCCTTTTGATATTCCCCAGGAGTATAGGCTTTTGTTGTGGGATGTGATTATTTCTTGAATTTCCTCAGTTTTTGTTATTAGACTCCCCTTTTTTTCTGATTTTGTAAATTTTGATACTCTCTCTGTACCCTCTAGTGAGTATGGCTAAGGGTCTATCAATCTTGTTGATTTTCTCAAAGAGCCAGCTCCTGGTTTTGTTGATTTTTTATTTATTTCTTTTTGCTTCTACTTGGTTGATTTCAGCTCTGAATTTATTTCCTGCTGTCTACTCCTCTTGGGTGTATCTGCTTTTTTTTTTTTTTTTTTTTTAATTTTGTACAGGTTTCAGGTGTGTTTTCCAGATGTTAGTGTATGTTCTCTCCAGCTTCTTTATGTGGGCACTCAAAGCTATGAATTTTCCTCTTAGCACTGCTTTCATTACATCCTGTACATCTGGGTATGTTGGGCTGGGTTTTTGGACAGATACTGTGTAAATTTAGTTTTGTCTTGGAATATCTTGATTTCTTCATCTATGATAATTGAGAATTTTGCTAGATATAGTAACCTGGGGTTGCATTTATGTTCTCTTAGGGTATGAATAACATCTGTTCAGGAACTCCTAGCTCATAGTGTCTGTTGAGAAGTGTGGTGCAATTCTGATCAGTGTGCCTTTATATGATACTTGTCTTTTTTCCCTTACTGCTTTTAGTATTCTTTTTTTGTTTTGTTTTGTTTTGAGCATTTGGTGCTTTGACTATTATATGTTGGGAGGAAATTTTTTTCTTGTCCAATCTATTTGGTGTTCTGTAGGCTTTTTGTATATTCATGTTCAACTCTTTCTTTAGGTTGGGAATATTTTCTTCTATGATTTTGTTGAAGATATTTACTGGTTCTTTTAACTGAGAGTCTTTTGGCTCTCTTATATGCCTATTATTCTTAGGTTTGGCCTTCTCATTGTGTCCTTCATTTCCTGGATGTTTTGGTTTAGGAGCTTTTTCATTTTTGCACTTTCTCTGACTGTTGGGTCAATGTTTCCTATGTTATCTCCTGTCCCACCCCCCAGATCCTCTCTTTTATCTCTTGTAGTCTGTTGGTGATGCTTGCACCAATGACTCCTGATTTCTTTCCTAGGTTTTCTATCTCCAGGGTTGCCTCATTTTGTGATTTCTTTATTGTTTCTATTTCCATTTTGAATTCCTTTACATGTTTGGTTGTGGTCTCCTGTAGCTCTTTAAGTGATTTTTTTTTTTTTTTTTTTTTTTTTTTTTGTGTGTGTGTGTTTCTTCTTTAAGGGCTTCTACTTTTTTAGGTGTGTTCTCCTGGTTCCTCTGTAATTCTTTATGCAAGTTATTTATGTGCTTTTATGTGCTTCTCGAGGACCTCCATCAACATTATGAAGTAGAATTTTAAGTTCATATTTGTTTTTCTAATGTCTTTGGATATCCAGTATTTGCTGTGCTGGAAGAAATTGGTTCTGATGTTGCCAGGTTGTCGGGATTTTTTGTTTGTTTGTTTCTTAGGTTCTTATACTTTTCTCTTGCCATCTTGTTGTGTGTGGTGCTAGGTCATCTTATTGTCTCTGTTGGAAGCTTATCTTTCTGTGGGTCTCTAGGCATTTGGGCTCAGGTAGGAGAAGGATCATAATTGCTCTGCAGTCTGTGGGTAGGCCAAGAGTTCTGATAGGAGTTGTCTGGCTCTGGCTTTGGGCTGAAATTGTCTGCTCCCAGGGTTCACTGTGCTACCTGTGCCCTGACAGTTTCTAGTGGCCCCTCCCCTGATAGTCAGTGGAGAGGAAGTGTGGACTCATCCATAGGCTTAGGAGGAAGAGCACTGCTGTGGTTCCACTGGGTGCTCAGCAATCTGCAGGAAGGCCCTAGAAATATCTTTTCACCCAAGTCATCTTCCTACATCCTAAATAACTCAAGCTTAATTGAGCAACCATAACTATCTATTCTTCAACCCCATCAGAGTCTTGAGAAGAAAATAAATATTATCTGAGTATTCAGGCACTTTTAAAATTATAGAAATGACAGACAGTTGGCTGCCTGGACAGCTACTCAGTATTCTAAGTCATTTAAGCCATCATCTTCAGCCTTCTGGCAAGAATGTCTGAAAGACATTTTTGTGAAGCAGAAATTATGAAGAAGTTACTTACCATGTCATTACAGAGTTCATCAGTAGGTTTTCCTGTATTTAATTTGCCCATTCTGTAATCATTATATCTGGAGATAAAGTCAGGGTCTATTTTGGGGGGCAGGGTGGCAGTTAACAGTTTGCCACAAATGAAGAATTCTGTAAATAAATGTCCTTCAGTACTCATCATCTTCCAAGTGTAATGCGGGCTGACAGGTATCAGTGTTAAACAAAAAACCTTAAAATATAATAATAATAATAATAATAATAATAATAAACCTCTTTGAATGTCATATTCTTCGAGTTTCAGAATTGTGAAAAGCATCTATTACAGCATTTCTGAACAACAACAACAAATAAACACTGACTGCTTTCAGATATTTAATATCTGCTGAACTCAGGATGCATATTTCTATGATAATACAAACTAGTATCTTACATGACTGTGAGTTTGAGTGTCTGAATATTAATTGGTATTTTCTAAACAACTTAAGTATAATATTTTGCAATAGCAGCTATAAAAAGGACTTGGATTAAACTTTGCATTTTAAAATCAGTTGCATAAGCATGATGTCTAAGCAAGAGTAGACACACATATATTATAAGAAAATTATCCTTCAATTTTGTATCACTACACAAATATTTAAATCAATGAAAACCTTAAACTTGAACCAATGTACAATCATTCATATCAGTGTAAACAAAAATAACCTTATTTGAAAATATCAATAGCTCTAAGTTGAAGAGTAGATTCAATAGTGCATTTTTTATTCTATTATTTATGTGTGTGTTTCCCTCCCTTTCCTCTCAGCCCCTTCCTTTATCTAAGAAACAAAGAAGGACAGAGGGGGGAAAAAGGAAACTTAGAAACCCCTGAGTCTAAACTCCTGATTTTGTTTTCTCTGTCCAAGACAATAATTATTAGTAATCATCTCCAAAAATGACAATATATCTATAATTCATGAAGTGACCAAAACCATTTACACCAATTTAAGAGACTAGGAAAAATATGTCATTTTGGATTTTCAACTGTCATTTAAAAGCAGCTTTATCTTGTCAAAAGGGAGTTTTACCATGACTTCATTGTGTAAACCACTTTGGTCTAGAATTTAAAGAGATCTGTCTTTCTCTTTGTCCTGTGGGCTGGGATTAAAGGTATTCACCAGCATTTCTATACTCAAATGTTTAGCAATTTCAAATCACTGTTAATTTTTTAATTTAGAAAATGACAAATTTACAGTAAGGTAATATCCTACATTTAGTTAAAATCTTTAAAAATATATATTTTAGTACTGCCAAACAACACAATATCCTTTCTATTTAGTGCAATTAGGGAAAATAAAGACATTCAAATAAATATCAAGCAAAGAAACAAGAAAATTCTACATTTTGGGGCCACTTGTGTTTCTTCTCAATTGGAGTAAAAGTTTTGTAATTCATTATTGCAGTGGCCAAAATATATTAAATATTAGCCCATTTAAATTTTTAGAATGGCAATAACATAGCCTAATTGTTTAAAATATTTTTCTATGAACCAACTTCAGTATTGATTTGTTATTACACCTACCTATTCATCTATTCATAGTTATGTAAATGCATAACATTATATGATTGATAGATACATACACACACACACACATATATATATATATATATATATATATATATATAGAGAGAGAGAGAGAGAGAGAGAGAGAGAGAGAGATAGATAGACATATAGACAGACAGGCAGACAGATAGATATAGAACTCTAAACAGTACATTAAAAACTAAGAGACTTTTTTTAAGTCGTTAGGTCTAATGTAAAGCATGTGACCCAAAGGGACACTATAATACATACACTAAGTGAGTTCAGATTCTAAAATCTCTGTTATATATATATATATATATATGAATGATAGAGTTCCTTCTCTAAACTCAGTAACTATGATTTTTACTGCAGAATCAGGTAAGGTGTTTGATGTGTTCCTCATAGAAAGAACATTTTGTTTAGCAAGACTTCAAGTTTCTCTACAATGCATATGTTATTAAGCAAAGAGAAAGTCAGCTATAATGGTATGGGCAATGCTATTCAGTGTCCCATTATGAACTACTTGATCTAAGGATGGAGGCCCAAGATTAGCAAAGTAAAAAGAAGCATTTTTTTTTTCAGGTAACAAAGATTAACATATGCACGTATACTTCAGTGAGCTCTTGTAATAACACATAGCACCTATGTCTATGTTAGTTCTCACCCCTTCCTCTCACATGACACACATGTGGCATGGTCATACTTGCGTGGATTTTGAGGTTATTTCAGGTAACAGATTAAAACCTAAAGACCAGGAGCTAGGATCCACATAAGAGAAAACAAAAGTCACAGTTTCTGAGTTACAGTTTTATCAGATGAAACTAAAATAGTAATGTTGTATCTGTTATAGCAAAAATTAATACAGGCCCATATTAGCCTGTGAGGTTTTTGGTAAAGCATGTACAAATAGTGTGAGGCTTATAAATGAGCTGATCATTATTAGTACTCCTGTTAACCTCCTTCTGCTGCTCCTCCTACTCCAGCTCCTCTTGTACCTTTCTCTCTTCTTTTTCCTTCTCTTCCTCCTCCTGCTGCTGCATTAGCTTTTTATTAGTAAATGAATAATGTTTAAAAGACTAGATCATCAAAAGCAATATACATCTACAATAATTTAGTTCTACATTTTAATTATTTCTGTATGTGTGTGATAGAGGACCTCTGGAAGCAAGGACAACTTGCAAGAGCAAATTCTTACCTTCCACCCTGTGGGTTTCTCAAAGTTGCAAACACCTTTAACCATGAAGTGTCCAGAAGTACTTTAAAGAATACCAGCTATTATATGAATGATCACTATTTAGGAAAATATCTATACTGTTCCTCAGAGATGTATTTTGACGTGGCTTGTGAACTAGTTAACGTCGTGGCTCATGGGTTAAGACAAAACAGAAAGCAATAACAAGCATTTTTTCTTGAAATACTTCATTTTTATTAACATACCAGTTTAAATTCTATATCATTCTATATCAAGCCATCCTCTTTCTGTAATTGACCCCAAACAGTGCACATACTGACTGTTGAGATCAGTTTAATCCTTTATCCATGTCTGTGCTGAAACTTGTAGATCCATCATTTTCCACATTCCGAATCTCAATACTGTCTGCCCTCCTTAAACATTCTTACGCCAACTGTCAAGCTGAAACTCCCATACCAGCAAGCAATACCACGATGGCTAAGTTTACCATGCAGGGGCTTTAGCTAGTTATGCTGTGTAGACCCGACTTTATTGGATTTAGAATCACCTCCATGACAAGGTTTTGTACTTGTCTATGAGAGTGTTACTTTGAAGAAGAATGACCCTTCATGGATAGGGGTTGTACCAATTTGACTGAGGTATTTAAACACAAGAGTAAGTACAGAATACACATAGCACTCACATTTATCTTTGTCTTCTTTCTGTATGTAGATGCACTGTTACAACAACCTCACACTCGCAATGCTCCAACTACATCTGGTAATGATTCCATGTCCTACCATCACAGTGAATCATGTAACCAAGCATTGAGCTAAAATTAGTAGCTATTTATTTTCTTAGGTATTATGTCAAACCAATGAGAAATCTTACACGAATGGCAATGAGCAGTAGTACATTCTCTGATTAACACCTAAACAATAGCTCCAAATAGGATGCGTTTCTTGTTGAATATGAAAACAGACATGCCATGAGAAGAGATTCTCACAAAGCAATCTTTTGTATTAATACCCTCCAAAGCACAGCTGCAGCAGGCCAGGACTTTTTCAACAGGACAAGTGTGCGCAGCCCAAGAACACAGGAGTGAAAGTTCATGTTCAGACATTGAACTTGATTACCTGATACTGAGACAATGATACAAAACAGCCATCTGTTCAGGGTGTGCATCTGTTTTTAAATCATTTCACCAGTCACCATGTTTTCCAAATCAAATCGACTAAACCAAAAAATAACCTACATCTTTACTTTCTTAATATGGAATAAAAATAAGACAATTATAATAAGATCATAGGTACTGTGGTATTTGGTTATATGTCTGTAAGTAGAGTAGTTGTTGTCTGGGGTGTTGTTCTCTGAAATATAAGTTGAAGTGGATGGGATAAAGAGGCTCAAATGCTCTTTCATTTCAGACATCTCAAAGTCATATGTTCAGCAATAAAAGGAGATATAATATAAAGAGAAAATGCTCACAGGTGTTGACAAAGAGAAGATCTAGGGTGAAATCTACATTCAGATAACAAACTGCACTATTTTGGAAATACTCCAATAGTTTCACTTAACTCATCTTTAATGCGGTAATAATTCTTTGTTCTTAAGAAAAAGACAATTGAAAGTCAGTAAGATTCAATATAAATGCTTTACTGAAATCATGCATGAAAAATGTCTCCCACAGAATACAATAAATGGATAGAACACATAAACAGAAAGAAAAATTAAGCCATCTCCAACTTATACCTCCCATTTCAATCCTACAAACAAAACCTATGGTGATGCTACTTTAAGAAGAAAGAAAACATAAAAAGATGAAAGAAAAAAAAGAGAAAAAGAGGCAGGCATAAATATTGTTTTTTAAATTCTGGAAAAGAAATATCTGTTAATAAAAAATGACTATATTCAATCATAGTCATAGAAGAATATGTAGAACATATGGAAAGCTACATACTATAAAAATGAAATTGTCAGCAGCTGTATATGAACAACTATAAACAGTACAGAAGTATTCCATAGGTATCTGTACTGGAACATAAGTGCATTAAAGGACAGGATCAATCATTAAGATGTCAAACCCACAAGAGCCGTTAAAAGATGAAAAGTATTGTATTACTTCCAGAGATGCTGATGAAAGTGTGTCAATGAAGGCTCAAACCAAATCCCATTTGAATTTGATTCCAAGACTGAACTTGTATAATGTGATTTTGGTACAGTTTTCTCCAATTATCCTGTCAAATGACTTCCATTGTTTATCAAGGATCGACAATATTACCTCCCTCCCTCGTGAATGCATTCCCAGTCAGAAAACCACATGAACAAAACTAATTTTAATATGTAAGCCTAGGTTTGATCTTTGTGGAAGTGGTGTTCCTTATGATAAAAGAATGAATCTATACAACTTGCGCATAGTATTCATTCAGTAGGAAGCGGGCTTATTTTATATTAAAGCTTCATCATAACATAGGTCAATAGAAACAGTGACCTGGAGACAGAACCAGACTCATTGGAGAGTCCATCTTACAAAAGTGAGAAGACATTGAAAGGGGGGAGCCTGACTTCATAAATGCTCTTGACGTTTTCCTAATCAAAACCAACTGTGTGGGAAAATGTATTGTCAGATTCAACCAACAGGGTACACAAAGGTCACCACATCTGTGATATGAGGAGGCTACATCTGGATTAGGCAACAAATTCATCTGCATCATGCATGTGGTCTTGGTATTGCAGACAAGAAAGTTTCAAGAGTGAGGAGGTCACAGAAGCTGACACTGAGTTCCAGAAGGATGTTTAGGCAGCAAGGTCTATTTCTTTACAAGGAAGTACTGAGAAGTCTTCCTGTGAAACTATGAAGGTTAACGCCTAATTGCTTTGGAATTTATGTGCTGTTGGAAATGAGACTATGCTATGTCATCTTTTAAAAGCTGTGAGCATAAAGAGAGTAGAATAAGAGGCTGTGTATGCCTTGGGTGGTTGAGCAAAGGGTAGGATTTCCATCCCCTTTGGTGCCCAGGTAATTCCATCAAGAAGCTCAGATGTTAGTCACAGAACCGTTGGATTTTGGGTTTACTTGCTGGATTTTCTCTTTTGACACTCTCATCCTTCCTTCCTATGCTTCCCCCTTTCCCTCTTTTGAAATAAGAATGTTTATACCATATCACTGCATAGCACAATTATATAAGTTTATTCTCAAGAGGCTCACAGATATGAAATTGCCATACACCCCAGAACAATCTTGTATTTTTAATTTTTAAGTTCAGGAACTATTAAAAACTACAAGGACTTGAGGGACAGTCTAATCGCATTTTGTAGGATGAGGTCAATATATTGTTTTTAGGAGTCATAAGTAGAATGTTGACATTTTATAATTATGCATTTAGATGTAGGGTTGATGAAGGGGATTTACAATAGATAATTTTGATGATTACATCTGTAATCCAAGGATACGACTTAGAATCATAATGAAAATACAATTTTGGGCATACCTATGAGAGTATTTTTAGAGAAGTTTAACTGAAGAGGGAAGTAAACCCTACTACAACTGTGAATAGCACCATTGCTCAGTCTGGAGTTCCAGACTAAAAAAAAAGGGAGAGACTATGTTGATCACCTATATTCTTCTCTCTCTCTGCCTGAGTGCACGTGAACTGTCGTCAATCAGCTCATACTCAAGTCATTGCACTTTCCCCTTTGTGGGAGTTCGTATGTCCTCAAACTGTGAACCAAAAGAAACCTTCTTTACATCACTTGTCAGCTATATTGTGAGAGAAATGGTAAATTCACTAAGATGCTAGGCTATGCGGTGTTTCAAATAAAACATTAGAGCAGCAAAAATTGTACAATTGGTTTCCTACAGATTCTGTTACTTCATGAGACAAAGGAAAAATATGGGAACATTTTAGTGTTACCTATCACAGATCAGTATATATTTTTATAACTAAATGTATACTGATTATTATTTAAGGTTACTTTATTTTATTTTATCGCTATTTTTAACCCTTCTTGAAGTCCAGTCTTCATCCTCCTCCTGGTCTGCCTCCACTCCCGATTGCTCCTTTTCCCATACCTACTCTGCCCTGTCCCAATCTCTAAGAGGATGTCCTCACTACTCTATCCCCAACTCACCAGACTTCAGCACTCCATGGGGCCTCAAATATCTCTTGAGGGTAAGGTACATCTTTTCTCACTAAGGCTAGAACAGGTATATGTGTTGGCAACTTCATATTAGGTGGTGTATGTTGCCTTGTTGGTGGATCAGTGTCGAGAGATCTCAAAGATCCAGTTTCGTTAAGACTTCTGGTCTTCCCATTAGGCCACCCTCCTCCTAAGCTTCTTCCTGCTTCTTCACCAATTCAACCACAGGAGTTCCAGGGTTTCTGTCCATTGGTTGGATGTACCTGCATCTAACTCTTTCAGCTACTTGTTGGGCCTCTCAGAGGGCAGCCATCTCTGCAAGCACACCACAGCATCAGTAACAGTGTCAGGCCAGGGGCCTTCCATTGAGCGGGATTCCACTCTGGGCCTGACTCTGGACCTCCTGTCTCTCATGCCCTTCTCCATTTTTGTCTCTGCAGTTCCTTTGGACAGGAACAATTCTAAGTCAGAGCTTTTGACTGTGGAATGGCAACCCCATCCCTCGACTTGATGCCCAGAGGTCTTTCTATTGGAGGCAGACTCTACAAGGTTCCCCTCCCCGTTGTAGGGCACTTCATCCAAGTTCCCTCCCTTTGATTCCTGAGAGTCTCTCGCCTCCCAGGTCTCCGGAACATTCTAGAGGGTCTTCCTACGTCCTACCTTCCAAGGTTGCCTGTTTCCATTCTTTCTGCTAGCCCCCGGGGTTTCTTGCCTGTCACCTCCTCCAATACCTGATCATGTTTCCCCTAAATTTTGTTGTAATTTGTATTTTAAAATGTGCCTTTAGTAAATCCTTTATTTTTCCTTGCAAGTAGATGATTCACACCATGATAAAGAAAATGTGAACTTATTATTTTTAAATTACTCTCAGTAACAAATTCATCAACTTAGAAAAATATCACCTTGAATATCATGAAGAAATACACGTTATAAATTATGTGCCAAAATGTTGAAAGAAAATAATCAGAAAAATGTGTTTTTAGTTTCACTTATTTTAGTTCAATAAAAACATTGTCTGCTTATTACAAAAATTAGAGAATACAAAAAATGATACACTTAACTGAAAATTTTACCATTCAGAGTTAATCACTGCTGCATTTCACTAACACTTATATCAAACACGTGGTTGGGATTCATTTTTTTTTCTTTTATCATATTATAGACATTGTATCTAACATATTTTCATTGCCAAGATAAATGTTCAAGTTATTAGGAGAGAAAACTTCTTTTGCCTCATGAATCTTAAAGGCTATGCCAATCATGTCAAATAGGCTGTGACAGCACACCTCTGCTCACATCATGTCAGTAAATCGTCAGAAAGAAGGAGGGGCTGAAGTGAGAACAAGAACGTGTGCTGTGGCTTTTAAGTTTTCTATTCATTATTCGACCATTATCCAGCCTATGTGATAGTGCCTGCTACATTGAGTTAAGGTCTCCTCTCAGTTAAACCTCTCTAAATATACCTTAATATGCAGAGGTATGCCTTCTTAATATCTTAGGTGCTTCTCAATCCAGTCCTATTAACAATCACAATTAACCAGTACAAATCCACTTCTGAAGGTGAAAGCTAAACACCTTACCTTAAAGTGGAGTCTTTGACCCTGGCCTGCAAAGAATCCATGTTCAATCTTCAATGCCAAGTTCTTCCTGTCTGTCTTCAAGAGTATCTATGTTAGCATCGTTCCAAAAATCTTCTATGAGACTGGTAGCAGAGCCTTGGCAGTTGGTATGTGTCAAAATAAAAGTAAATTTCTACAAATATATTTCAGAACACATACTGTGATTTCCAAATTGAAATAATATAACCAATTTTCAAGGAAAGGTAAGAAGAAAGCAAGATCAAAACCTGTAATGGCATACTTGAAGTCCTATAGCTCCATATTCAACATCCAGCGCTCATCTCAAGGTAACATGACAAACTCTTTAACGTTTTTGCCTCCTTTTCCTTGTATCCCACTTACCTTTTTTCACAGCTTGCCTGTGTCTTTCCGTGATGCCTCTAACATTGTGGGGTCTGAATTTGGGATTCACATGCCGCAAGTCATGTAATGCCCTCCAGAGCTACTTAATGCCCATCATTGCAATGGCACATGTGTCCTTGGCCCTGCAGAGCTTCCTTTGAAGGATAGATGAACATTTCCATGCCATGTATCTCTTATATGATACATATCTGGACACCTAGCATTGCTGGTGACAGCAAGTTCTGACAGTATCTCAAATGGAAGCACAGATGCCTAGGCAATGTGCACAGCACTTCTGAGTGACAGAGTAATGAATGATATGTAACACGTAAGTCAGACATTGCAAGCAGATCTCTTAGGTGTTCTTTGCAATGCATGTCTTTAAAGTGAGTTTACTTTTTATGACCATCTGCTACATGTGTGCCTGATGCCTTGGTCCAGCCCATGTGTGCTCTTGGTTGATGGCTCAGTCTCTGAGAACTCACAGATGTCCAGATTAGTTAACACTGTTGTTCTTCCTGCGGAGTCCCTATCTTCTTCAGAGTCTTAAATCCTTCCCGCAACTCATCTATAAGAGCCCCTGACCTCCATCTTATATGTGGCTCTGGGTATCTGCATGTTTCAGTCAGCTGTTGGGTAAAACTCAGAGAACAGTTATGCTAGGCTCCTGTTTGTGAACATAACAGAGTATCATTAATAGTGTCTTGAATTAATAGTATCTTGAATCATTAATGGATGCTTGCACTTGAGATAGGTCTCAAGTTGTACTGTTTATTGGTTGGCCATTCCTTCCATTTCTGTTCTATTTTTGTGATTTCTTCTAAACAGATGCCAGGCCTACTCTGCATTGCTTGACTCTCTTCTTGGTTTTCATAGTATTACACTGTGTTTATTTATGGCTCTCAAAACACAGTTAACTAAAAGTATTGTCTTTCCACTCTTTATTGTCAACCTCTAGGACAAAGAGCCCGATCCTATTAACTACTTGTAGTGTGTCTCTTTTATAAATAAACAGTATTGACAATTGACAGTTCCTGATGAGTTCATCCCTTGTGTTTTGATGTAGAATGTCTTTTTAAGACATGAAGTAAAAATATCTTAAGAGTTCAGAGTTACCTAATTATAATTTATAACTTAAACTACTTTTAAAGGAATATAACTATAATCTATATCATGTAGAGTCTTTTAGGTTTTACTGTATATTTTTCATAAAAAAGCAAAGTAGGAAAAGTTGTATAACTAATTCAGTAAATTTTAGCACCCAGTAAGTCACAACTTCTGAGATCCTACATTATAGGAATTGCAACTGGGCACAATGAGACTATGATAAGAAACATCCCCATAAATTCTTCTCTGCAGGATGCTTGGTAAACTCATTTCCACAGCACACTTTTTGTGGTTATTTAAGAATAACTAGAAACATTTAACTAT
Organism: Micromys minutus; assembly: GCF_963924665.1. Lineage (NCBI taxonomy): Eukaryota > Metazoa > Chordata > Mammalia > Rodentia > Muridae > Micromys > Micromys minutus. Next base: position 28,857,313 of record NC_137976.1, read on the forward strand.
GTATAATTAACATAATTAAGAAGCTAAACTAGTATAGTAAAATCCATAAGCATAGTTGTTTTATTTAATAAGTACATGTTTTAGAAAAACCTTCATTTTAATTGAGATTATCGAGGTGAGACGAGACATCAAGGATTTGAATCAAGGAAGGTAAAATAGGGCAGAGAAATAAACACTACAAAGTTGTGAAAGTAAAAGATGTAAAGATAAAACTAAAAACATTCAAAAGCTTTCTGAAAGCAGAAAGCTGTTTTAAAGTTCCTTCTGAGCCTGACAATACTTCTGGAAAATGAAAAGAGCAGTGTGTTACAAATCCTCTGTGTCAACCTCTAATCAAGTGTCACAAGTTAGTCCAGTACCCTTGTTGACAAACATGCTATGAAATGTACACACTCTTATGCTATCACTAATGTAGTTATTGAAATTACAACACTTACAAAATAGTAAATAATAATTCAAGATGTTAAGGTTCTTGGTAATGATGTATTATTATTATTGTTCTTGTTATCATCATCATCATCATGTTAATTGAGTAGTGGTTGCAGGACCAGAGGAAAAATATATTCTAGATTCTGTTCTTTCCATAACAGAAAAACAAAACACCTGGGCATTTAAAATGGATTGCACCAAAAACATGCTATTATTTTTTATACTAAAATGCTTCAAAGAAAATAAATAATTTCCAAAGCCTCTTTAGTCACCAAGTTGCTCTTACACAAGAGGAATGTGATGAGTTAAGTGTAAATGCATAAGAAACATGTGGATTGAATTTTCTTTAAAAATACACAAGGGTTTAAAAATTAAGAAGAAAAAGTGTTTGGCACAATGCATTTTTGGTGGAGCCAAACCAAAAGCATTTGAGACAGTTTCAGATTGTAGTATGACCTTCAACATTTCTGGTTTCTGGGCAATAAATCTTTCTAAAATTTAACGTTCTCTTTAGGAGAACTCAAATTCTAACCCCTGCATCAGGTGTGGATCTGAAGGAAGAACAGTATAAGGGGCTGTACTGAGTTTCTTTTACTCTTCTAAAAGTAATCCCCCATCCTCAACTTTCGAACAAATGCCCGCCACATGTGTCATGCTCTGTGTCTATTTCATTATTTCTTCATGATGTTTTTATTTCACGTAGTAGAAGAGACGACATCTGAATGTGTGTAAGGAAAATTTCAATCCTCCCCTAGTGGTGGGATTAATTTAACCACAACTTGTGCTCTCAGATTGATTCCAATGAGTTCTGAACTTGAATTATATTTTTTAAATACTTTTCAGCCTTGTTTAATTCTGGCCCCTCCTTTACATGTTAGTCAGAACAATACTTTCTGAGAATGACATTTTGTTCCTATATGTAGATGAGGATTGTTAAGATACTTGGAGTCTGGTGTTTTCAACTGACTTGTTGATAAGTTATGATACAGGGTGTGATGGGAAGGCAGCTTCTCTGCTGACCACCTCTAAATGAAATCACACTACATTAAAGTTCTTTCCCTTTGCCTTTTGCATCTGACTCAGTGGTACCTTTACTCAAACATTTCATCTTAAGGCCTTGAAGCCATTGTCCTTTTTTTCTCAGCAGACAGGATGTGATGGTTCTGTCATTCACCTTGTGCCATGCCCAGCTCTCCTGTTCAGTCTGTATCCAACATTGGAAGCTGAAAATTGTACTATTCCATCCACTAAGCTGCAGGAACATGAAAGAGAAGCCACCACTTTCTCTCCTCCCTTTAATAAACTCTCATATCTGGGTTGAGAGAAATTTAATATTTCTAACAAAAAAACAGTGGCTGGAGGGAGCTCAGAAATAGTGTATTGTCTTAGAATTTCCGAAAGAAACATTTACTCAGTAAATATTTGCTGAAGAAAAAAAGAATTTTTTTATGTTTATTGTACTTAAAACATAATATCTATCTCCAATTTACAGCCACTACTTCTTTATTTTGGTTTGTTTGGTTTTTGTTTTGTTTTTTTTTCTTACAACTTTATTTTTAAAAAAAGAGATACATGTACAGATTTTTAAAGGCATTTTGGCATAAAACTATGTGAATACTTTTGTCAGTACTTGATTTTTTTAAAAATTTGATAGTATGCATTTAAAGCATCCAAACTGTGTGAAAGGAAGGATGGCCTCTTAAATTTATCCATATGCTTATCCCTGAAAATTGTTAATGTGTTTCATATAATTTTTACAGATGCAGTTAAGGGTGTGTATATATATTATCTAAATGTGGGTCAATCTAACTAACCGGAGGCTTACAGAGCTTTAACATAGTGGATAAACGCGAGTGTGCGCACGCGCGCACGCACGCACGCGCGCACACACACACACACACACACACACACACATACACACACACATGAAAGAAAGGAGGGGGTGTCAGATGAATTAACATACATACCTAAAGTAAAAATCAGGGTAACTCCAAGCAGATTGGCATAACCTCTCTGTCTCTGTGATAAAATACCTTACACACAAAGACTTCAGAGACCATCAGGAGTTAAGAACAACTCTGAACACACAAACGACAAACTAACAGACTCCACAATGACACGATACAGCCAGGATTTAAATTGACTTCTGAGGTGTAGACTTCCCAAGTCCTCCAATATCTGTATTTTAAGCTTTTAAAGACTGAAATGTAGAAAAGAAAAATCACCAAGTTAGTCATGAGATAAATCAGTGCTGCATTGTGATTCAACATAAACAGGAAATAAATAATCCTATTATTCTTTCTTCCCAATTTAGCTCAGTATTTTACTGATGACTAACTAGAGTTTACCATTTATTTCACAGGCATGTCTTGAAAATCTTTCCAAATATCACTCTCTGCAAAATATTCTTAACTATGTTTTGAAAAATAAAATAGTTACAAAAATCTATTTGCACTCATCTGGAAAGAGCAGCACATCCTTTGGATTACTTGATAACATACATGAGATGATCTTGTTATTTAAGGGTAATTTAAGGAAACCATTTTAACCCTGCACATGGAGAACTTAAATCTCTTTGCATTGCACCTACAAGTCTTGTTACATTACAGACTCTGATTCAGTAGATGACGTATGAAGCTAAAATCTCTTTATTCCTGATGAGTTTTGCTTAATCATTATTTTAGTCATGAAAAAATTTTTTCAGCTTTTAAATTGTCTAATTTATAAAAGAGATGAGTGTAAGTTAGAATGAGGATATTATGGGAACATTTTCCCCCTATTTCCACATCCCCTTGCCTCAAATTTCAACATGTTCTTGACAATGTATATCATTTCCTACATTCTACGTGAAATGCCAACCACACTTTTCTTCTTACTTGCTGAAACTCAGAGAAAACCATCAAAGCAACAAATACAGAGAATTAAATCCCAGGGAAAGTGGGTAATAGAGAGCTAGGCTCACACCAGTACTGAGTTCCAGTTGTTCTTTCTGGGTCCCATGTCACTCCCCTCTTGGCATTTTTTGTTGTCTGAGATCACATTTTCCATAAACCAGCTTTTCATAAACCCTTCATTCAAACTCTGCTTTAAGAATGACTGATTCATTAGCATGTTATGCAATAGCATAGAGAGAGGAATCTTTTGGCTTGTAGCACAGTTCTAAAAGTTGAACTATATGGAGAAAACAGTAGTTTTGGAGGCTGATGAATGAGCTGACATCTTTCTTGGTGGCTTTGTTTATGGATCTTCGTATATGTAACTATAACTGTCTCTTCCAATATATGTGCTGTAATACTGCTTTTGTTCTGTTCCAAGCTGAAGAAATTATATCACTGGGGGCAGTTGTTGAGGCCTCAAAAGTCCTTGGCCACCTTGACTTCTTTCTCCCTGCTCCCTACATCCAAAAGTGAGTGCTCAGCTGCCATTCCCACTGTCATATCTGGTGCTTGCTGCCGTGCTTCCCAGCATATGATGATAATATACTCTATCCCTCTTAATCTACAAGCTGGACATAAACTCCTCCTTCTATTAGTGGCCTCAGCTTATTTGTTTGCTGTTATGATAGAGTTTTATCATAACAGCAAACAAATAAGCCATACCCCTATTTTGAAGACTTAATAAAGTTTAAGATGGGATTAAAAACGTGCCTGAGGTGTGAAAAGGCATTCTGTGGTACAGAATGCATTTTCTCTGGGTGAAAGTCACTAGACCAGATTGGAATTTCTGAAGAACCTCTGTACCCACCTATAACATCTCACCTCAGTGCAGATTCTTGACTTTTGTCACACTAGTTCATGTATTACATGAAGCTTGCTCATTCTATAAGTGTCAGCTTGGGGATGCAATGTTATTACTGTTAAGATGCTTCATGATTAGAGGCTAATATTCTGAAATAAAAAGAATAAAAACACCTCAAAAATATACATGTTATTGATACAGTCTGCCTATAATGTAATATAGCTGCCCAATTAGTATCAAAGCCCAAATTTAAATAATGTAAATAATACATTTGACCTAGTTTGGGTGGTGTCTTACTTCTTTTGTAATTCTGGGAATAGAATAGAGTGTTTTAAGCATTCTGTACATGTGCTCTTCCACTGATGCATGATCACTCCCAGCTGTCTCAGCTAACTTCCTCTGATAAACTGTGTCAAATTCAGGTGGCACACAATTATAATCATTGCATTTCGGATACTGAGATACAAGTATGGTGCGTTCCAGCTAAAACTAAAAATAGTAGTGTTATCCTGTTTAAAAAGTAAACAAATGTATAAATCTCAGAAAAGTAAACTAGAATTAAAGTCAGTCACAAAACCAAGATGACGTCTTAGATGAGGGTCTCAGCCCCTAACTGCAGATTAGTGAAAACCCAAGGTAAGATCAAGTATGAGTTTACAACTGTTGGATGGCCTGCTGAGTAACCAGTAGATAGGTTATATCTGCTTACACTCAGATATCTATGAGAAGTGTCCCACTCTGATGTTACAACACCATCACAGTTAAATATTTGCTTGTGTACTTACCAGTGAAAGGGAAAAAGATGTTAAAAAGTTCTGCCACCAACTCCAGAAAGCCAAACTAAACTTTTCACATAATAAAGTATGGAAAAAGTGTTTTAGGAACTTTTTAATAACAAAAACATGTACGAATAAGTTTTGTACATGCTTGGGTGAAAAACTGAAGCACTCAACTATTCAAAAAGAGGCAACTTTTTTCCAGTTTACTTTTTTTTTTTTTCTGAACAGTAATGTAATACACAACAATTTTTGCAGTCCTTTCTCTTATTCTTTCATATGACAATCAGTAAACTTTCATCCTCCTATATCTTTTAGTTGAGGAAGGGATTATTTAGGTAGTGTTTATATGCCTTTCCCAGTGACCAGTGCCTTCCCTCCTAGTTTAGCTTTAGATTAGATGTCAGGGACTTTTCTAGGTTGTCATCATCTCAGGTGTGATAGAAGATGTCATTTTTATAATTGCCTTTTTATGTAATGAAATAATATGACAGCAAGGTATATATCATGCTCAGGCACAGTATGTCTTTATCCCCAACCCTTCAATGTCTGTATTCAAAAACATAATGTTGTTCAGGGTCCTTCATTACAGAAATACTGAAACTTGATAAAACTCTGTAGGAAATATCTCTTCATTACTACATACTACAATCTTCCACAGAATAACTACCTCAATTCTATCTGATTTAACATGTAAATCTAAGATCTGGAATAAAACTTTTTTTTGAGAAAGAGGCAGAACTTCAACTTTGCGAACTGTCAAATTCCATATGCAAGGTGACTCCTATCTAATTGATTCCATTTAAAACTGAACCACTTATCTCGGGGAAATGAACTTGAATGAAATTGTAAGTAGGAGAGAGGATGAATAGGCATGCTATGGCTAATTGATGTGAAACATAATCATTTTATCAGACAAGGAATGCACAGTGAATAAATATGAATAGTTAGAGTCTTTCATAACATTTCCAAAGAAATAATGGGCATTTTTACATTTTTCACCTGTATAGAATATATCTAAAGACTCTAAAAAAATCCTAGAATCACAAAATGTCAGAAGCGGAATGACCTCAAAGAACATTTAATTCCATCTTTTGTCCCGCTGTCCTCATTTGTCCAGGGGAAGCTACATAACATTGAACTTGCACATCAGCAACTGAAGCACAGCCACCTTATGCCTGGTCGTAGGTAAAGGCTCCCTCTTCACCTTCTCACGAATGGAATGAAGATGATTAACAATAGTATACAATGGCCACAACACTGGATAAATACGTGAGTGTGTGTGTCCTTCTGTCTAGTCTTAGAATAATATTTATATACTGAAGTTATATTTCAATATTTTATTATTTAGCAACAGTGTACCCAGAAAACATAATCTATGGAATCACTGATTGAACAGTGTACATGTAAAGATTCCTGTCATGTTTTCTGGCCTCAAGATATTAAAAAGCCTGAGAGGGCTATCAGACTAATCCAGACCCCACTGAAGTATGAATAAGCATATGTTCCCAAAGCAACAATGAATGAAATAATGTAACCAAAGGGTAGGTACCAAAGTACAGTAAATGAGATCTAAGAAGCTTTCTTTACTCATCAGGCCAAAGCTACAGAACACGTTTAACAAAGAGGTAGAGGCCATCATTATGATTGTATGTATGACCATGGGCTTGAGGAAAGTTCCAGATCCATTAAAAACATACATACTAGTCACCAGTGAAAAAAGAATAACCAGACTGTGATCAAAGAAGTATCATTTTATTTTCAAACTTTCCTCACCCTGACAAATGTTAGACGTAAGCAACTTAAAAAACACTTATTTTGACAAATGGTTTCAAAGACTTAAGTCCATGGTCACTGTTGATGTTGATGTACAGCTGAGGGCAGGCACAAGATAATGCAAGGCCTGTGATTGGGCAGTGAAAAGGATAGGTGGAGGCAGAGTTTTGGAAAGGAGAAGAGAAGCCTAGAGAGGAGGAGAAGCCAAGATATAGGAGGAAAAAGATGGCTCATCTCTGTGTGTCTTTGGATAGCCACGAGTACCTATAAATGTCTTAATAGAGACAGATTATTATGGGGTGATTTGTTTTGCCTAGATGGTCAGATTGTGGCATATAAATTAGCCTTGAGTTTATTGTGTAGATGTTTTGTGAAATAAGAATTTAATTATATAAATCTGATTAAGGAATTACAAGCTTCTCGAGTTTTGAATTTGTTGGGCTATTGGGAATGGTGTCAATAACTACAGGGGGCAGTTGCAAAGAATGAGAGCAGAGTTTGTGGCAGGGAGCTGCAGGAGAGCAGCTGTTGCTGGGACCAAAAAGTAGCAGGAGGTAGCATGGCGTGTTGCCCTGGAACAGATCGCCATGTTCTTTTAATATTCACCGTAATAGGTCACGGAGCCCTACCAGTGTCTGCCCAGGATGAAGCAGAGCATCATGCAAACAGGCATGTGGAGTGAAGATCTTCACTCCATGGCAAGCAGGGTACAGAGAGGATGGTTACAGTAGTGGACTTTTGTTTTTACCCATTTCAGGCTGCTTAGTCAATTCTGTCTAGAACAGACATCCAGAGATATGTTTGCCTCGGTTCTTTCACAAGAGCTACTGTGTCTAGTAAAATGGACAATTAAAATGAACCAGGGCACAGTGAGACATGAAAGAGACTCACATTCAATACTACTCATGAGTTTATAAAAGAATCTTTCAAAAAACATCTGACTTAACTCAAGAAAGAGGCCAAGATTACAGGCCATTATTACCATCAAATTGCTACTTTGCCTTCCTTACTTGACGGTTTATCTCATTAAAATGGGTGTATATATAAATTAAAACCTGTACTGTTTACAGTGATTCTGAAAGATATTTATTCATTTATTTTGAGTGAGACTATCAATACCCAAGGATAGTGCAAAATTCAAATTTCTGCCTCTGCCACAAAGCTAAGGGATTATTGATGTATTCTGTGTACTGAGCCCCGATAAAGGAAGGCATCTGCAAGTTACTCCTGTGCACCACTGACTTCTTGAGTGATTTCTCTTTAAAGTTTTGTGTAGGGATCAAAACTGTGAACTATCTCAGTCAAAATATGTGCCAAAGCTTCCATTCAGTCTAGTAGAAGAATCTGAGTATGTACTTTCTTAAACTCACCAATTTTCCTTTTTCAAAATAATTTGGCTAAATTCAAAATAAATTTTTAGCAGCTTGGGTTCAAATTTATGTTTATTTTTCTATGCAAACCAGGCAAATAGCTCAGGTAGGGTCTTTGTGGGTACAACATTCCCAAACAGGAGTTTTGCTACTAAAGCCAAAGAAGTTAAAGGCATTCCTGAGAAGAAAAGAGACAGTGATTACTTTTTTATGTATTGACAGCTCTTATAAACTATTCATCTTGTTAGATCATCTGAGGATCAACTGTGGTGGATAATCTTTTGAGAGATTTAATGGAAAGCTGCTAATGGTAATGCTGCTGTAGTCAGGAAGATCTTTCCTGATGGAACGTGACACAGAATGGAGAATGGGCAGAAACAGAATGGAGAATGGGCAGAATGACACACAACAACACTCATGCTTCAGATGGTAGTCTAGCGCAAGTCTCTTATGTAGTTCAGACAGTCAGTAGTGGATGAAGAATAAATATTGTTTATGTTCTTACATTAGAGGTGGTAAAACTGATGTTCATGTGATTAACTATTATCCCAGAGTCACTACATTAGCAAGTAGGTATTAAAGATTAGCTTGGGTCTTATAAAAACTAATGGTGCAACTTTAACTATAACTGGAAGTGGAGATCAGGGCATTAATGTAATGATTAAGTTAAAGAAAAACCCTGTAAGTAGGTCTGTATATAGCTGCTCCTTCCTTCCCCCAAGTGTGTGTGTATGTGTCTGCTTACATTAACAAACTCAAGTGTGAAAACAACTGTAAAAATGAAAAGGTAATAAACCTCTAAGTATTGCATAATATTTAAGAGTCTTTTAAGCTTTGACAAGACAGGAAACGGCAAGGGAAGGTACTACACACACACATACACACACACATACACACACACACAAAACGCATATCACACTACATGAACACACACAACACATACCACACTACACACGCAACACACACACTTTAACTGCATATTATACATATACACTCTACATACCACACAAAAACATACATATGCTACATACACAGACACACACACACACATACACACACACACATAGAAATGTATACATAATAAACATACATGCTACAAGCACATATAAATATACACATATACCACACATAAACGTGCGCACCCACACACACACATTCTGCTACAGTGAACATCGAACCCAATCACTAGCCTGAAGGAAAAGAATCTGGAACCTGAAACAACACCCAAAAGTGTCTTAATCATCCCCAGACAGCCACCACAGAGTTCATCCTGAAACAAAGAGCTTAGACAGAAGAAAAATGGCACCAGAGTTTGCTTGAAGAAAAGTTTACTTGAGGTCACCAAACAATGAAAGAGGATGCCTTCTCTGATGATAAGTATTTTATTAAATATAAGCTCACATTGCAGAAATCCAGGTGAGGGACTGAGGATGGAAACAAAAAACACCAAAAGAACTCATACATAATAGACGCTATAACATATTAATCAAATGTTGTTTAAAGCAGTTTTTTCATCATTTTCTCTACATGATTTTCTGCTCCCAATTGTTTGCAACTGGATGAAAAGAAATATTTAATACCAGAAGACAATCAAACATTTGCTGATAATAAATTGTACTGAGATTTGATTTAAAACCATTCTTTTGGGTACATATAACTAACCATTTACTAAGAATGGAAGCAAATCGTCATACTAATGTGGTGGGTATGTATACTTATTTTTTACATAAACAACTAAAAATGAAAGCTGAATATTTGATACTATAGGTTATGAATATCTTCAATGTTTTTCAGAGTTGACAGAATTTTGATTTTGTAATGCATAATACTAAGAATTCCATTCCTTACAAAATCATAGTACAAAGTGTCAGAAGTATGCTTAGGGACATTTCAGAAATTATTGGAAATTCTGTTCTAATTCCAAACAAAATTCATTCAATAGTTTTTAATAAAACTTAAGTCAACAATTCAAATAGAGAAATTTAAATCAAACATATTAATACAATACAGTTGAAAATATTCTACCTAGCTACTTACAAGTTGAAGAATCATGGACAGAAAAGATTAATAGTCTTTGTTTTCCTCAATTATATAGATAGAGTGAAATGAAATTGTGGCAATTCTTGCATCCCAGAGTCTCAAATCTCAGAGCCATGCTGGTGCTGATTCAGACAGTGTTGGTGATATGTGCAGCCAGGGTATGAACAGTGCAGAATCAGAAGTTGTGAGTTCAGAACCCAGGCTGCAGTGACACCGCTCCACCGAGTGGGTGAGCACTGAAGAACAATCTTGTTCTCATTACACGTTTGGTTTGGAATTAATTTCAATTAATTATTGTCCTTATACATCCAGACAACCGTACTTTTGCCAAACATCCCAGAACCCACACAAAGCTGTGAGTCCCCGTGTGTGGGTAGCACTGAATGTCTCAGAGGCTGCATAATAAAGAAGCCACCTCTGAGCATATACTGTATTTTATGAAATATGCCCAGAGACTGCAAATAGTACTAATACCTCCAACGGCCTCATTTAAATGAAAATTTTTAAAAATAACATGATCATTCATAGCTACGTATGCTGGAACTGTAATCACACCCAGTGGGTCTTTTCTTCACACTCTGAGAAGTATTCTACAGTGACAAGTTTGAAAGAAATTAATATGTTTCTTCTTCCCTAAATAATCATTCATTTGACTACTCTAAGAAACATACTCTTACCTGAAACTACAAACTATTCTCTCATCTGAGTTATTCTCTAGTTGGTGCTAGTGTTGGAATTCTGACTTTAAGTGGAGGCACATTCATAAAACAGAAGCTGCTTCCTAAAGGAATCCTGTAGGAGTGGAATTCTATCACCAGTGGATACATCTACAGCACCACTCTTATACCTAAGGTTCAGAAAATGTTGCTGAAGATGAGACAGAAAGTTTTTAAAAACCAGAGGATTAGAAAGTCTGCTTGAAACTGTATCTCCTGGAAAGGACAAAAATGCTAAACCCATAACCCTGCAAAAATTTGATTAACTAAGCAAGATCCAAATAAAGTTAACACCAATAGAGTTGTTAACATGGAAAGGGGAAATATCCTGGGACATAGGAATTCACTCATAGGCAGAAGGGGGGGAGAAAGAGAGAGAGAGAGAGAGAGAGAGAGAGAGAGAGAGAGATAGAGAGAGAGAGACAGAGACAGAGACAGAAACACAGACAGAGAGACAGAGAGACAGAGAAACAGAGAGAGAGGTGATGGGGAGCAGAGAGAGACAGAGACAGAGAGACAGAGACAGAGAGACATAAAGACAGAGACTGAGAATTTCTTTTCTCTAGATATGAGAAAATATATATCTGGTTATCTAATAGCAAATGCTCAGCTTCAAAATCATATGTGTATCTGTGTGTGTGTGCATACAACACAAAATCAACTCAGAGGGTTCTGTTCATATACATATGCTTACATGTAAGCATCTCAATTAAAGAAACCACTATTCCTTAATATCTGTTAACATAAATGGACTCAATTCCCCAATAAAAAGACATAGGCTATCAGACTGGATACATAAAAAACCCGACATTTTGCTGCATACAGCAAACTGATACAACCACTCTGGAAATCAGTCTGGCGATACCTCAGAAAATTGGACATAGTACTACCTGAAGACCCAGCTATTCCACTTCTGGGCAAATACCCCAGAGACACTTTAATATGCAACAAAGATACATGCACCACAATGTTCTTAGTAGCTTTATTTATAATAGCCAGAAGCTGGAAAGAACCCAGATGTCCTTCAGTAGATGAATGGATACAAAAATTGTGATACATTTACACAAAGGAATACTACTCATCCACCAGAAACAATGACTTAACCAAATTCTTAAGAAAATGGCTTCATCTAGAGAATATCATCCTGAGTGAGATAACCCAGTCACAAAAGAACAGACATAATATGCAGTCACTGATAGTGGGATGCTAACCCCAGAGGCTTGGTCTGCCCCTGAAACAACTCACAGACTGTGTGAAGTTCAAGAAAAACAAGAAAAGAAAGCAAAACAAAAAAAAAAAGTCATGCTCAATCCTTACACACCAAGAACACATTGACAAATTCTGGGTTACACCCTGTTTTACATGTACATTTTGCTCATTGTAAAAAAGAAAAAAGAAAAAAAAAAGCCAAGCACTGATACAATTGTATCTGTATAAATTTATGCAAAAATGTTTAAATTTTTTTTAATCTTTCTTTTTAAAATAAAGTTTAAAAAAAAAAGAAAAGAAATACTCCCATGCATCCTTTCAGATCACCCCGGTGTAAGGCTGGTCTTTAATAACAACAAAGACAACAAAAAGCCCATATGCACATGGAAACTAAACAATGCTCTATTAAATGATAGCAGGGTCAAAGAAGAAATAAAGTAAGAAATTAAGGACTTTCTAGAATACAATGAAAATGAAAACACAATATAGCCAAACCTATGGGATCCAATGAAAGCAGTACTGAGAGGAAAACTCATAGCTCTAAGTGCTTCCAAAAAGAAACTGGAGAGAGCATACACTAGCAACTTGACAGCATAGTTGAAAGCTCTAGAAATAAAGGAAGCAGATATACCCACAAGGAGTAGACAACAAGAAATAATCAAACTTAGGGCAGAAATAGACCAAATAGAAACAAAAAGAAATGTTCAAAGAATCAACTAAACCAAGAGTTGGTTCTTTGAGAAAATTAACATGATTGATAATCCCTTAGCCAGACTAACTAGAGGGCAAAGAGAGAGTATCCAGATTAACAAAATCACAAAGGAAAGTGGAGACAAAATAACTCAAACTGAAGAAATTCAAGAAATCATCAGATCCTACTACAAAAGAATATACTCAACAAAGCTAGAGAATTTGGAGGAAATGGATGAATTCCTAGACAGACACCACATAATAAAGTTTAACTAGGACCAGATAAACCATCTAAATAATCCCATAACACCTAAAGAAATAGAAACAGTCATCAAAAGCCTCCCAACCAAAATAAGCCCAAGTCCAGATGGGTTCAGTGCAGAATTTTATCAGACATTTATTGATGACCTAATACCAATACTCTCCAAACTGTTTCACAAAATAGAGTCAGATGGAACACTACCTAACTAATTTTTGAGGCTACAATAACCCTCATTTCTAAACCACACAAAGACCCTACAAGGAAAGAGAACTTCAGACCAATCTCACTTATGAACATTGATGCAAAAATAATCAACAAAATCCTTGCAAACCGAATCAAAGTAGACATCAAAATGATCATTCACCTTGACCAAGTAGGCTTTATCCCTGGGATGCAGGGATGGTTTAATATAAGGAAATCCATCAATGTAATCCACCATATAAACAAACTCAAAGAACAAAACCAAATGGTCATCTCACTAGATGCTGAGAAAGCATTTGACCATTTCAACACCCCTTCATGTTAAAAGTCCTGGAAAGAACAGGAATCCAAGGTCCATACTTAAACATAATAAAGGCAATATACAGCAAACCAACAGCCAACATCAAACTTAATGGTGGGAAACTTGAAGCAATCCCACTAAAATCAAGGACTTGACAAGGTTCCCCACTCTCCCCCTACCTATTCAACATAGTACTGGAAGTCCTGGCCGGAGCAATTAGACAACAATAGGAAATCAAAAGGATACAAATTGGAAAGGAAAAAGTAAAAACATCAGTATTTGCAGGTGACATGATAGTGTACTTAAGTGACCCCAAAAACTACTCCAGAGAACTCCTACAGCTGATAAACAAGTTCAGCAAGTGGGTGGATATAAAATTAACTCAAACAAATCAATAGCCTTCCTCTACTCAAAGGACAAGAATGTGGAGAAAGAAATTAGGGAAAAGATACCCTTCACGATAGTCACAAAAACTATGAAATACCTTGGTGTAACTCTAACTAAGCAAGTGAAGGAACTGTATGACAAGAACTTCAAACCTCTAAAGAAGGAAATCGAGGAAGATCTCAGAAAATGGAAAGATCTCTCATGCTCATGGATTCGAACGATCAACAATGTAAAAATGGCCATCTTACTAAAGGCAATCTACAGATTCAATGCAATCCCCATCAAGATACCAAACCAATTCTTCATTTAGTTGGAAAGTGCAATGTGCAATTTCATCTGGAATAACAAAAGACCTAGAATAGCAAAACCCATCCTCAATAACAAGAAAACATCTACGGGAATCACTATCCCTGACCTCAAGTTATTTTACAAGGCAATTATGCTGAAAACTGCATGGCACTGGTACAGAGATAGGCATGTGGATCAATGGACTAGAATACAAGATCCAGAAATGAGCCCTCACATTTATGGTCACCTGATTTTTGACAAAGGAGCTGTAAACATTCAGTGGAAAAAGGACAGCCTATTCAACAAATGGTGTTGGATCAACTGGCACTCAGCATGCAGAAAAATGAAAATAGAGCCTTTCTTATCTCCTTGTACAAAGCTCAAGTGCAAGTGAATCAAAGATCTCCACATTAAACCAGGTACACTGATACTACTAGATGAGAAAGTAGGAAAAATTGTAGAACACATAGGCACAGGAGAAAATTTCCTGAACAGAACACCAATGGCTCATGCTCTAAGGTCAAAGATTAACAAATGGGATTTAATGAAATTGCAAAGTTTCTGTAATTCTAAGGACACTGTCAAAAAAACAAAATTTGTTGATGGCTTATGGTCTGTAGTCCAACTTCCTATCAATGGCCAGCAGCAGCTGTGAATGGAAGTACAAGCTTCTAGCAGTTTCTCAGTCCCACAGTGCAAGCAGGCAAAGAGAGAAAGCCTTCCTTCTTTCAGTGTTCTTATGTAGGTCTTCAACAGAAGGTGTGTCCCAGATAAAGATGTGTAGCACCACATGTGGATCTGAGACTTGCTTTGTTGCAGATGACCTTGAACTCAGAGATCTTCTTGACTTAATGTCCTGGGATTCATTACCACTATGTCTCAAGGTCTTCATATTCTGGATATATTCCAGATTGACAACCAGGAATAGCCACTACAATCCACCCCTTGTTAACTGGGTACATAGATCTCATGTTCACATAAAACAATAACAAGTTCATAAGTACGCCTAACATAATATAACTATTCCTAGTACAACCACAACTGATTTTGTAAATTACAATGGGGCAATGTCCTTTGGGAACGTTCTTTTAGTATCTCCACTTAATTACCAATTGATGTTACAAATGTGTTCTTAACAAAATAAAACAGAAGCATTTATCCTACTTTATAATTCTTGTTTCTGCAACTGGTTATGTGACCTCAGCTGGTATTTATAATTGCCTTCCTCGACCATCTGCCAGCACCTCGACAGGTCTTTGCTCTTTTTCTGGAGGAGTCACTATACCTTCAAACCTGTGTTCTGTGTTCTTTGTTATCCTTTTTGGACCAGACTATTGTAGTTTCCTATTGACTTTAATCATAGGATATGGTGGTATTAAAGGATGCCCTAAGGGATCTTCTGCACTCCATACATGCTCCTTCTTGCCTTCATTGTTGAAAGGCAATCCAATTTCCCCATGGTAATCTGGATCTAACACTCTTCCTAACACCTGCATCTCAGCCACCAGGGCCACTTTGTTCATGTGTACATAGAGCAATGACAGGGATGGCTGGGGAAAGAGGGTCCCTGTCATCTTATCTACTTGATTATTGAACTCTTCCTCAGCTGAAGTCACCTTTTGATGAGCATTTACATGGGACATAAATATCTTCACATTCTTTGCCCATTCAGGGTGATCTATCCACATACTTCTTCCAATGTTCCAAACACGATTTTTCCAAGATCCTGACCATCCAGCTGATCCATTGGCTATATCCTATGAGTAAGTGAACAGTCATACATCTGGTCATTTCTTCTTCCAAACAAACTGTAATACCATAAGTACCGCCCGAAGTTCTTCCCACTGTTAACATTTTCCTTCACCTGTATCTTTCAAGGTTGTCCCAGAAAGGGGTTGTAATGCTGCCATGGTTCACTTCTGGGTGGTGCCTACATAACGTGCAGAGCCATCAGGTCTTTCCTTCTTCAGTCAGCCGATCATCAGCACCCCATGAGGTTATAGGCACATACTTGGCAGCAGATGGCATTGTAACAGAAGTGGAAACCACAGGCATGTGAGCAACTTCTTCATGTAACTTACTTGTGCCTTCAGGACCTGCTCCAGCCTGATCCTGTATATACCACTTCCGATTGATAATAGACTGCTGTTACGCATGTCTTACTTTATGACTTGGAGGGTCTAATAGCACCCAGCTCATGAAGGGCAGTGCAGGTCACATGGTAACTGGGTGTCCTATTGTCAAATGTTCAGTTTCCACTGAGGTCCAGTAGCAGAAAGAGCTGTGTTTCTTTTTCTTTTTTCTTTGCTTTTTCCCCCCATTTTTAGGTAAACCATCTAAGCAGTGTTTATTCATTAATATTCATAAATATACAAGCAGCTTTATTAGAGATTTCAATTGTCCTGTTCAGTTTGAATGTGAAGTATTTGGAGAGCCTTTTAAATGTCAAGGTACAGGAAGCAGAGATCACCATGCACTGCTACCTACCTTTCAGAAGTAAAAATTAGTTAAGTGGAAATGATTATTATACATATTTCTCTCTTCCTTTTGAATGTACACAATGTAACAAAAGTGTCAGACATGAACTTACAATAACCACACAAACCCAGGATAGCTGTTGTCCACTTTCATTGGCAAATACAGACCAGGGTACATTGTTTGCGAGAGGGGTCATCTAAGAAGTGGTGGTGAAGGCTCCTTTCCTTTATTATGCTCTTTTAAATTTAGGTTTTCCTAAAGCAACATCTAAAGGCATGATATCTACACAACCTGTAGCACCAAAATCTGTCTTCTCCTCCCGTTCTTCCTCATCTGAGGACAAGCTCTCTTCACGCACTTACGTGGGCAGAAGGAACTCCTGGACAAACAGGCTGCGGGCTGCACTCTCGCTTTCCATTGACTGGCGCTCTGCTTCAGACATGTTGGGACCATTCAGCCTTGTTAGCAGGGACTGAGAGTTGGGTGGTGGGCGAGGGAGGCGGGGGCTGAGGACTGTTCTCTGTGTTGGCTGTGGCCATGGCATGTGTGGTCGTGGTGGTGACACTGCTTGTGTTAGCGCACCGACTTGCGGTGCAAGCAGCCTCCAGTTGTTGCCAGGCTGCCTGCGCGTGCTGCGGCTCAAGCTGCAGCTGCATCTGCAGTTGTTGCAGCTGAGCAGCAGAAGGGCCTGAAGAGTTAAGCTGTCCTCCAGCAGAAAGTCTCACTCCTGATAACTGAGATAACAGCTCAGCTATAGGACCCAGGGCTTCTCTACTGCTTGGAGAATCTGAACTCTGAGAAGAAGGGAGTCCACCAGTAGAACCGGTAGTAAAGTGCATGTTTGATCTACGAGTGCGAGGGTCTCCTAACCTGCGACCAGAGTGAAACACTCTACGAACCCGTCGAACACCACGCGATTCATCTAAATCTCTAGGAGCTCTGTGTTCACGTGAGCTGCAAAGCCATCTGTGACGTGAGTAGGATCGCCTCCAGGTCACGTGGCACATATGGGACAAATCACTTCTGTTGATGTTTCTGCATGTTCAGAAGTAACACGTTCTTGAGGAGATGTTTTCGCGTAGCCCATTTTTCCACAATAGGGACAAGTAGAAGACCATGGCTGCTCAACTGAGAAAGCTTCCCCATCACACAGTGCCTTATTATCCTGGGATTCATAGCCACCATGCCTCAAAATCTCCTTGCCAAGATCCAGTTCAGAAACTTGTATCTCCCAGCCTCAAGATCAGGATCATAGGTGAGCCTTTCAGTTCTGGATTGTGGTTCATTCCAGATGTAGTCAAGCTGGCAACCAGGAGTAACCGCTACATTTATAAACATCAGAGATTTATTTTACCTTGTTCTGTACATTTGTAACTCTACAATGATACACTGGTGGATATAAAATGTGGTGATTACTCAATTTCTGGTTTATAGATCTACTTATAAGTCAAGAGGCTTCTCCTCTTAATACCATTAAATTAAAATGGAGGACTTAAACATACAGACTTGGAGAAGGGGTAAAAAAACATTAATATAATTATATATATTATATATATAAGACATAAAGCTTTAGAGAATAATGTTTTCCTTGATGGAGTTTGGTTTTGCTTTTACCCAATTCTATTCCTTCTTATGATGATGAAAATATTTTTGCATGATGATGTAGATGCCATCATTTTAGTGACCAGAGATGGGAGATGCCTCATAGTTGAGGCAAATACATATAGTTGTCAAGTTGATGACAGATAGATTTGTTGTGGTTGCACTAGATGACTGTTAATTTGAATGGACTGGAATATTTCTAGCTGACTATGGAAGGTCCTATGTCTAGGGATGATTAAGTACGTAAGGAAATCCTACACAGTGTGTGAGCAGTGCCATCCTGTAGACTGGACATCTGGATGCAATCACAAAAACAAAGACTAATTCTGAAGGTTATCTCCCTCTCTTCTTACTAAAGGTTATGGTATTCTGGCTATTTTGTTGAGCTGAAACTATGAGCTCTGAAAAATCCCAGTCCCCTTGACATTCTTGGGTATTAAGTCATACTGACAAACAGCTGATGAACACCTTGTCATTTTCAGAAATCCGTAGATTTGTGACTAATCACTGAATCAGTGAGTTGATATGAATAACTGTCATGATAATAATGATACTTGCTTTTGTTTAAGTGATCTATCAAGCTCATTGGCACTCAGTGAACTTCTGTTGTGTTCTAAGGCAGCCAGTGGAATCAACAATTCCATTCTCTCAAATTGCAAATGACCCCAGCCTCTGATGTACCCTGTGCTCAAATAGCATATATGAAACAACATGTTTTCTATTTACAAATGCTTTATATTAGTTCCCTTCATCTTTCCATTTGGTTTTCTATTAATGATCTTTTCATTTCAGCTTGGTAAGGGTTAAATTTCTTTTTCATTTTTTAAATATTTTTTTTTTTCCTGAGAGCTAAACTGCATTCCACCCTCTCACTTGAAAGAATATTTGCTCTTACATAAAAGACAATATTGAATACTACTTAGTCATGATAAATGGAATAACCTAAGCCCACAGGATTTTTATCTTTGAGCATATTTTCACTCTGACATCTTGAACATATTTCGTGATGCAATTATCTCCCCAAGTATTCTTAGCTGGTTTTTTTCCATTCCAAATGTAACATTCCAAATGGGATTTCAAATTATAACCTAGATAATCGTTCCAGAAAAACCCTTTTCTATGTAAGAGACTTTAAAGATACCATAAGTACTAAGGTACATCAAAGAATCTTGGTCACTAAGTAATGAAATTATGGAAAGTTATGCAAGCACAAAAATATTATAGTCTCAGGCAAGGTTAATTCTCATGGCTTTTAAAAGTACTTCAGGCAGCAAATAGTATTTATAAAATATAAAATGGTTCTAAGGAATTTTAAAAAATGAATAAATTGTAACAAGTCAGAACATCTATTATAGCATCCTCAGTAGAGAATGCTCTAGTAAGCTCACAGTACTGGGGGAAGTATGCAACTTGAAAAACACAAAAGAGGGCCAGATAAGCCATATGAAATTTGAAAATTAGATCATTACCAATATTACCAAAAGTTACAGTGGGTCTTTGTTAAAGGAGGGAGAACAAGATCATTGGCAAAAGTCATATAAATGATGGCTTTTGAATGCTTCATGAATATGTTTGTAAATATTCTTGTGTTTTCTTTACTAACATTGACCCAAAAAATTCAAAACATTGGTCACCTCTGATTCAGCTGCATGATATCCTGATTTTCCTAATCAAAATAACCCTTAATTGATTCCTGATCAAAATAGTCTTTAGTAGGGTGATAGAAAGCAAAATAAAATAAATAAATAAGCCCCCTTAACAATCACTTGAAGAAATCAGATCCTGAGATGAATCTGTCTGGGGTATCCAACATGAAATATAGGAGATAGATTCTCTTATTTCCAGACAACTTTTGCCTCTATTCAGCATTGTTGAATTCCACAAAATGCTTAAGCACCTCCCCTTGGGTGTCTTAGACTGTGTCCTTCTCTACTACAAATGGTAAAACTATTGAAAGTCTTGTCTGGGGGATCACAGAGGGACAGACGTGAGAAGACATGTGTACTATGGTATCCAGAGACTTGGTTAATTCTCCCTCGCATACCTGAACACTTTAAAGGAGTAGCAACAATTTAGAGAAGGGTTTGCATCCAGGCCTACAAGAACATGGTTTTGTAATTGTGAATCTGGCCATCATTGCCCACATTTGTATAAATAAGAAGCCACTAGAAGGACATACTTCTGATCATCTCCACGCTGGTCCCATTTTCATCACTCAGGCTGCAGCATTGACTGTTGCTAATGAGCCATTAGGACTGTCTCAAATACACCCCGACAGCTGCAGAGTTTTGGGTAACAGCTCCCATTCTCTTCTTCCTTCCATCTGTCTACAGATGGCTTAAATTTGACCTCTCCAAAAACAAAACAACAAAAATATTACCAAAAGGCAATTCTTGTCCTTGTGATTTGTAGAGTTCTGATTTTAAAAACTACTAGATCATGATTTGCAGGAGTGCCTGGTAAATTTGGATCATGTTGAGAGTTTGACATTCATTCTGGGTGTGGAGGTTTTGACACTATTTTAGGCTTGATTGCTAATATTACATTTAGATTTATTCAACCTGTCAATCATAATTTCAAAGATAATAGTTACAAATGCCAGCCATAATTGCTGGAGGAAGTCAGTACTTTCAAAACTCTTAGAATCATTTTTCTTTTAAAAACTCTCTTCTAAGTGCAACAGAGTGCTACAGCAGCAGCATGTTTCTGTTTATTATGTGCATCTGGGCTTTCTTAATTAATCGAAAAATTTCCAAATAAGATCTTTCATTTGAGATTGGAAAAACAGTTGAAAGAATCACATAATTACTCATTATACTTAAAATAAGTTATCTCCATATACAAAACAGGACTAAGCTAGTATAGCAGAGCATACACTAGCAGCTTGATAGCACACCTGAAAGCTCTGAAACAAAAACAAATACACCCAAGAGAAGTAGAAGGCAGAAAATAATCAAATTCCGGGCCTAACTCAAGCAAGTAGAAACAAAAAGAACTATACAAAGAATCAACAAAACCAAGAGCTGGCATGTTGATAAAACCACCAAAAATGATAAATTTCTAACCAGACTATCTAGAGGGCACATGGGAAATATTCAAATTAACAAAAGGAGAAATTAAAAGAGAGACATAACAAAAGAAATGGGGCAAAATTTTATATATATCTCAGATCCTAATACAAAACCTATACCTAACAAACAGGAAAATCTGGAAAAAAGAGACAATGTTCTGGACAGCTATCAGGTAGCAAAGTTAAATCAGGATCAGATACATTACCAAAACAATCCAATAACCCTTAAAGAAATAAAAGTAGACATTAAAAATCTTCCAATCCAAAAAAGCCCATTACCAGATCGATTTAGTGCAGAATTCTCTCAGACCTTCAAAGAAGAATGAATAAAAATACCCTTCAAATTATTCCACAAAATCACAAGATGGAAACAGAAGGAACATTGCCCAATTTTATTTATGAAGCCACAATGTGCTTGTTCTTAAACCACACAAAGGCCCAATAAAGAAAGAAAACTTCAGACCAATTTTCCTTATGAATATTGATGCAATAATACATAATAAAATGCTTGCAAACTAAATTTAAGAACAAATTGATCATAATCACCCATCATGATCAAGTGGGCTTCATCACAGAGATGCAAAAATGTTTCAATATATGGAAATTCATCAATGTAATCCACTATATAAACAAACTCAAAGGTTAAAAAAAAGCCAAAAAGAAAAAAAAGAAACCAACCAAATAAACAAACAAAAAACCAAAACATGATCCTCTAATTAGATGCTGAGAAACCATTTGACAAAATTTAACACCCCTTCATGTTAAAGTTTTGGAAAGATCGTGAATTCAAGGCCCATACCTACACGTAGTAAAGCAATATACACAAAACCAGTAGCTAACATCAAACTAAATGAAGAGAAACTTGAAGCAATCCCACTATAATTAGGGACTGGACAAGAATGCCAAAGCTCTCCCTATCTATTCAATATAGTACTTGAAGTCCTGGCCAGAGCAATTAGACAATAAAAATAGGAGAAGGGGTTACAAATGGGAAAAGAATTAGTCAAAATATCACGATTTGCAGATGATAAGATAGTATACTTAAGTGACCAGAAAAATTCCACCAGAGAACTTCTACAGCTGATAAACAACTTCATCAAAGTGACTGGATATAAAATTAACTCAAACAAATCAGTAGCCTTCATCTACTCAAAGGATTAAAAAGTCTGAGTAAGAAACGACACCTTTTGCAATAGTCACAAACTATATAGAATACCTTGGTGTGACTCTAATCAAGAAAGTGAAAAATCTGTATGACAAGAATATCAAGTCTCTGTAGAAAGAAATTGAAGAGCATCTTGGCACACAGAAAGATCTCCCATCTTCATGGATTGGCAGGATTAATATACTAAGAATGGCCATCTCACCAAAAGCAATATACAGATTTAGTACAATTCCCATCAAAATTCTAACTCAATTTTTTATAGTTAGAAAAACCAATTCACTAATTCATTTGTAATAAAAAATACAGGATAGCAAAAACCTATTCTCAAAAATAAAAGAAGATCCCCCCACCTCAAGCTGTAGTACAGAGCAATAGTGATAAAAACTGGAACAAAGAAAGGCAGTTTGATCAAGGGAATATAATTAAAGATACAGAATTGAACTCACACACCAGTGGTCATTTGGTCTTTGACAACAGAGCTAAAATCATCCAGTGGAAAAAAGACAGCATTTTCAACAAATGGATCTGGTTTAACTGGAGGTCAACATGTAGAAAAATGCAAGTTGATCCATTCTTATAACCCTGTACAAAGCTCAAGTCCAAGTGGATCAAGAACTTTCACATAAAACCTGATACACTGAAACTAATAGAAAAGAATGTGGGGGAACACCTCAAACAGATGGGCAGAGGGAAAACTTTCCTGAATGAACACCAATGCCTTATGCTCTAAGAGCAAGATTAAACAATGAGACCTCATAAAATTGCAAAGCTTCCTTAAGGCAAAGGATATTATCAATAGGATAAAACAGCAACAAACAGATTGGGAAAAGATCTTTACCAATCCTACATCTGATAGAGTACTAATAAACAACATATTCAAAGAACTTAAAAAGTTATACTCTAGAAAATTAAGTAATCCTATTTAAAAATGACTGAAAGAGTTAAACAAAGAGTTCTCAACTGAAGAATATCTAATGGATAAGAAGCACCTAAAAATGTACAATATCCTTAATCATTGGGGAAATGCAAATCAAAACAACCCTGAAATTCTACTGAGCACCAGTAAGAATGGCTAAGATCAAAAACTCAGGTAACAGCAGATGCTGGCAAGCATGTGGAGCAAAAGGAACACTCATCCATTGTTGGTGGGATTGCAAGCTGGTACAACCATGCTGAAAATCAGTCTGGCAGTTCCTCAGATAACTGGAAATAGCACTACCTGAAGAATCATCTATATCACTCCTGGGAATATACCCAAAAGATGCTCCAAGATACCACAGGGACACATGCTCCACCATGTTAATAGCAGCCTCATTTATAATAGCCAGAAGCTGGAAAGAACCAGATGTCCTTCAACAGAGGAGTGGATAGATAAAATGTGGTCCATTTGCACAATGGAGTGCTTCTCAGCTATTACAAACAACAACTTTGTGATATTCTTAGGCAAATGGATGGATCTAGAAAATGTCATCCTGAGTGAGGTAACACACAAAAGAACACACATGGTATGCACTCACGGATAAGTGGATATTAGCCCAAACACTTGAACTATCCAAGATACAATCCAGACCACATAAAGCTCAAGAAGTTATAACACCTAAGAGTGGATGTTTCAGTTCTTCTTAAAACGGGTAAAAATATTCACAGGAGGAAATACAGAGTCAAAGTGTGGAGCAAAGACTGAAGGAAAGGCCATCAGGAGACTGCCCCCACCCAGGGATCCACCCCAGATATAGTTACCAAACCCCAAAAAATTTATAGATGCCAAGAAGAACATAATGACAGGAGCCTAATATTGCTGTCTCCTGAGAGGCTCAGTCAGAGCTTGACAAATACAGACGTGGATGCTCTCATCCAAACATTGGACTGAGAACAGGGTCCCAAATGGAAGAGTTAGAAAAAGGACAAAAAGAGCTGAATGGGTTTTCATCTCCACAGGAAGAACAACAATATCAACCAACCAAAATCCCAGAGCTTACAGAGACTAAACCACCAACAAAAAGAGAATACAAGGAGAGTCCCATGTCTCTAGCTGTATATGTAGCAGAGGATGGCCTTATCAGGCATCAAGGAAGGAGAGGTCCTTGGCCCTGTGAAAGCTTAATACTTCAGTGTAAGGGAATGCCAGTGTGGAGAGGTGGGTGGGAGTGTTTGGTTGAGGGGAATACTCACATAGAGACAGGGAAGGGAGGAAGGAATAGGGAGGTTCCAATGGAAAAACTGGGAAAGGGGATAACATTTGAAATGTAAGTAAAGAAATAATATAGTAAAATAAATAGATTGCTGATAACCATTCTTTTCAGATAATAATTAAGCCAAAAAAAGAGCTATTACCTCTTTTCAAAAAATAATGCATTCAGAATAATTTTTCAACCATGGTTTGCATAATAATAATAACACCACAGCTAGTCACTTTAAGCAAAGATGAGCTATCTATACTAGGAACATTTTTAAATGAGTTTCTAAACACATTCGATCAAGAACTCTTAGCCTCAAAAACTCAAACCTTACCTTAAGAAAAACTCATGTTAATACTCTAGTAATAGACTTAATTAGTCAGTTAATCAATTCAGTCCAGCCCTTCATATTTCCTAACCATAAGATGTTAATATGAAACAAAAAATAAGCAATTGTCTACCTCAAACAATGTATTCATATACTTAAAGAATAGGTTATTATGGCCTCAATTACAGTTGAGTATGGCTTTAAAAAGGAGAAATATGGTGTTGAAATCATGTCCACCATGCAAGAAGATAAAATAGAGAGGGCAATCTATCTTGGAATAGAATGAACCAAACACTAAGATGTGACTGAATCCTTATTCAGAAACAAAATGTTTCCTTAACGAGAGAAAATTTTGTACAATTCAACATAATCACAGAGACTGAATAGAAAACTTCATGGTTCTTTGGTGTCTAAAATAATCATGAGCAAAATATGTTGTAGTATTGTCTGTAGGTATGAAGATCTCTAGACCTTTGATCCACAGTGAGGAGCAAAAGCAGCTGTTTCATAATCTGTGCTGAAATGACCACAATGACCCTTTGCTGCAAATCTGAATAAGAGCAAACAGATTGAATACGGTTTTTCATGTTGTAAGTATTCAGCTCTTGTGAAATGAACTTGGGTCCAAATCATTTCTCTCTTCTGAAAGCTGGTCTCAAGGACCAAGACACAGAGTAATTGTGGAACTGCACACCACACACACACACACACACACTATATTCACTTTAAGTGAGAGTAAGACCTTGATGCTCAGGTTATTTTATTTAATTTTTATAATTAAGAACTCAGATGGCCACGGACATTATCTTTTGAGATCAGCTAACCAACATTTCCGAGCATTCTCTTTTCCTGAGTCTTTGTTAGATTTATACTGTTTTCCATTGATCTTTACTATGAAATATGGAAGTAATAAAAAGCATACTCAGAAACCCCCATGAATTCTGTACATATTTCTTCTTGCTCTTATTGGCAATGATGTATTTCCTCCTTGAATCTGGAACCTCCTTCAAATCTGCACGCACAGTGAAACAAGTTCAGAATACACAGGTGACAGCCTCTACTCCCAAACTTCAGTATAACAATTTCTACATCTGCTAGTGAACCCATTCCCCTTTTAAGAAATAAAGACGATTGACAAAGCATCACTCAGTTGGCAGAGAAATGAAGTGAAAATTCATGAATTGTGTTAATGTTGAAAAAGAAAGTCACAAAAACATCATGAGCACATGTGTTCATAGTAAATATAGAATATTTACAGGAGAAGCATGCATATATAAGTTACTGCAGAACTTTCAAACTGGAGAAATAGTATAGTGTGTACCATCTGTGAAGCTTGTGTTTTTATTGGGTAAGTAGAGTATACATAACTCTAATGTACTATGGCCATAGGACTTCTGGACGTAGAGGCTTAAAGAACATGACAAGATGCAAACGAACCCTTTGGACATAATTCTAGCCTGAGTGAGACTAGGAGACAGCATTTTTCCTAAGAAATGAGAAGCTTGACAAGGTATCTCTGCTGGACACATGTATGAGCAAAGAGTGGACAGAAATTCCGCAGCTCTGGAAAGTTTGCAGAATGCATACAAAAGTCAAATGACATCTTTCTGGATATAAGCTCTCAGTCCAGCTACACAAGCTCTTTTTTTTTTTTTTTTTTTTTTTTTTTTTTTTTTTTTTTTTAGTATTTTAAAATTTATTGGATATTCTCTGTATTTACATTTCAAATGTTATACTCTTCCCCCCACTGCCCTTCCTCCTCCCCCTCAGCTTGATTCAGTGAAGGTGCTCCCTCTCCCAATCACCCTCTCCACCTCAGTGCCTTGGCTGATAATGGTGCTGTTCTTCCCATGAGGGTGCAAACCTTTCAGATTCTTCAGTCCTTTCTCTAGCTCTTCCATTGGGGCTCCCATGTTCAGTTTGATGTTTAGCTGCAAACATCCTCATCTGTGTCTGTTTGATTCTGGGAGAGCCTCTGAGGAGACAGCCATGTTTGGTTCCTGACAGTAGACATTTCTTGGCATAAGCAATAGAGCTTGAATTTGTGGCTGCCTATATAGTGATTCTCCAGGTGAGGCAGTCTTTGTAGATCTTTTCTTCAATCCTTGCTCCTTTATTTGACCTTGTATTTCCTCCCCTGTTTTGTTCTTCCTTCTAAGAAGGATTGAGGTGTCCACATTCTGGTCTTCTTTCTTTTCATAAGTTCTGTGGATGGTTTCTTGGGTATTCTAAGATCTCTCACTCTTTTTTTTTGGGCATGGGGTCTAGTATCTGCTTATAAGTGAGTACATACCATGAGGTGTTTTTGTGACTGGATTACCTCACTCAGGATGATTATAGGTTCAAGTTCCATTCATTTGCCTAGGAATTTCATGAACTTGTTGTTTTTAATAGTTGAGTAGTACTCCATTGTGTAAATGTACCACAATTTATGAATTCCTTCCTCTGTTGAAGGACATCTGGGCTCTTTCCAGATTCTGGCTATTATAAAACACACACACACACACACACACACACACACACACACACACACACACACAGACACACAGACACACACACACAGAGGGGGGTTTCTAAATTGTTTTTTTTTTTTCAAAGTCTTCTTGTTTTGTGAATATATGTATAGTTTTTGTTTTCTTTATTTCTTGGACTTCATACAGTCTTTGAGTTGTTTCTGGGGGAGTGCAAGCCTCTGGGGTTAGCATCCCACTATCAGTGACTGCATATTATGTCTGTTCTTTTGTGACTGGGTTATCTCACTCAGGATGATCTTCTCTAGATGCAGCCATTTTCTTAAGAATTTGGTTAAGTCATTGTTTCTGGTGGCTGAGTAGTATTCCATTGTGTATATGTACCACAATTTTTGTATCCATTCGTCTTCTGAAGGACATCTGGGTTCCTTCCAGCTTCTGGCTATTATAAATAGAGCCGCTATGAACATTGTGGTGCCTATATCTTTGTTGTGTATTAAAGTGTCTCTGGGGTATATGCCCAGAAGTGGAATAGCTGGGTCTTCACAAGCTCTTTTACAGCAATCCAACAGAGAGGAGAAATTGGCTTTGTCATAGTGTTCAAGAATGTAATCAGGGTCACTTGTGTGTTACTTGTTTTTATCAGTTTCTAAAATTAATTAGACTTCACAGAATGGGCAATTTGTTAAAAAAAAAAACATTAGTTACTTTATTCTGAAGTCTAGAGGACTATGTTAAAGGACTATGCTAGTATCTATCCTGCTCAAAGACAGGAGAGAGGGCCAGATGGCAGTGATAATGAATAAATGAAAATCTGCAACTGGTGAAGGTGAAGGAGTGGGGGATACCTTGAGGACATGTCAGAGACCTGGGAGGCTACCAAATCCCAGTGGGGGTGATCTTAGTTGAGACTCAAAGCAGTCTGGTTATGTGCTCTGAAGACACCTCCTTCTGTAGTTAGGTTAGGGCACCACCCTACTCACAAAGCTTTCAACTCAAAATGTATCCTACATACAAGAAATTCAGGGACAAGGGGTGGAGCAGAGACTGTGTGAATGGCTAACCAATAACAGGCCCAACTTGATTTCCATTTCCTAAGCAAGCACCAATTCCTGACAGTTTTAATAGTATTCTTTTATGATTACAGACAGGAGTCTAGCATAATTGTTCTCTGAGAGGCTTTACATAACACCTGACTAAGATGGGTGCAGAGACCCAATGCCAAATATTGGATGGATCTTGGGGACATTTATGGGAAAGTTAGGGGGAGAATTGAGAGCTCTGGAGGGGATAGAAGCTCCACAGAAAGACCAACAGAATTCACTAACCTGGACCCTTGGGGGCTCTCAGAGACTGAACCACCAATCAAACAGCATACATGACTCAATTCACTTTTAAAAAAATACCAAGAATCTAACTTGCACTTTTAAATATCTCTCTCAGTATTGTGTGAGTGTGTGTAAATGTGCAAATAATGTATTAAATTATATACACAGTGTCAAGAAGTGGTAAATACAGACAATGTAGCAGAAATAACTCACAAGGTAACAGTGATTGAGGAGAAAGCCCAGTGACCTGATGTCTGGTCTCCAGGACACCCGTAAAAGCTGGGCATGTGATGCATATGTGTAAACACAGTGAAATAGGAAGGAGAACGAAGCATCCCCCAGAAGTGAATGGACCAATGGGGGAAAAATTCAAGAGTGTCCCTGTTTCAAACAAGTAAGGAAGGAACAAATTCTTCAGGATTTCCTCTGACTTTCACACATGTACATACACACATATTCTATGAGAGTGTCCATACACCCACCCATCCCTGCCTGCCTCACGCTGTGACATTCCCCTACACTGCAGCAACAAACAATGGCATGACCAAGGGTTTTTTCTCCCACTGGTTCCCGACAAGGCTAACCTCTGCTACATATGCAATTGGAGCTATAGGACAATCCATGTGTACTCTTTGAATAGTTGTAGGAGTTCTGGTTGGTTGGTGTTGTTTTTCCTATGGGGTTTAAAGTCCCTTCTAGTCCTCAATTCTTCTTCTATCTCCTCCATTAAGGACACTTTTGTCAGTTCTATGGTTGGCTGCAAGCATCTGCCTCAAGCACTGTTCTGGCAGTACCCCTCAGAAGACAGTTATAAGAGGCTCCGCTACCCATGCACTTCTGGGCATTAGCAGTGTTGTTTGGGTTTGGTTGCTGCATATGGGCTGGATCACCAGGTGGGGCAGTCTCTGGATGCCCTTTCCTTCAGGTTCTGCTTAAGACTTTGTCTCCATATATTCTCTTGAGAATAGTTTTGTCTCTCTTCTAAGAAGAACTGAAGCATCTACACTTGGTTTGTCTTTCTTGAGCTTCATGCGGTCTGTAAATTTTATCTTGGCTATTCTGAACTTTTGGGCTTATATCCACTGATCAGTGAGTGCATACCATGGATGTTCTTTTGTAATTGAGTTACCTCACTCAGGATTATATTTTTTAGATCCATCCATTTGCCTAAGACTTTCATAAAATCATTGTTTCCAATAGCTGAGTAGTACTCCATTGTGTAAATCTGCCACATTTTCCATATCCATTTCTCCGTTGAAAAACATCTGGGTTATTTTCAGCTTCTGCCTGTGATAAATAAGGTTGTTATGAACATAGTGGAGCATATGTCCTTGTTATATGTTAGAGCATCTTTTAGGTATATGCTTATAAGTAGCATAGATGTTTCCTCAGGTAGTACTATGTCCAATATTCTGAGAAATTGCCAGACTGATTTTCAGAGTAATTGTACCAGCTTGCAAACACACCAACAATGGAAGAGTGTTTCTTCTCCACATCCTAGCTAGCATCTGCTGTCACCAAAGTTATTGATCTTAGCCATTCTAACTGGTGTGAGGTGGAATCTCAGGATTGTTTTGATTTGCATTTCCCTGATGACTAAAAATGATGAACATTTACTTAGGTGGTTCTCAGCCAGTAGATATTTCTCAGTTAAGTATTTTTTTTTTTAGCTCTGTACCCCATTTTAATAAGGTAATTTGATTCTCTGTAGTCTAATTTCTTGAGTTCTTTGTATATATTGAATATTATTCCTCTATCACATTTGATTGGTAAAGATCTTTTTTCAGTCTGTTCATTGCTGTTTTGTTCTAATGACAGTGTCCCTTGCCTTTCAGGGACTTTGCAATTTTATGAGGATCAATTTTTTCTTGATCTTAGAGCATAAATCATTGGTTTTCTGTTCAGAAAATTTTCCCTAGTACTGATGTGTTCCAGTCTCTTCTCTACTTTTTCTTCTACTAATTTCATTATATCTAGTTTAATATAGAGATCCTTGATACATTTGGTCTTGAACTTTGTACTGGGAGATAAGTATAGATCTATATTCATTCTTCTACATGCTGACCTCCAGTTGTACCAGCATCATTTGTTGAAAGTGCTATCATTTTTCCCTGGAAGATTTTAGCACCTTTGTTAGAGATCAAGTGACCACAGGTGTGTGGGTTTATTTCTGGATCTTCAATTCTATTTCAGTTGATCTACCTTCCTTCATATGTACCAACACTATACAATTTTTATGTTTATTGCTGTGAAATACAGCCTGAGGTCAGAGATGGTGATTCCCCCAGATGCTCTTTAACTTATGAGAAGAGTTTACACTATCCTGGGTTTTTGTTATTTCAAATGAATTTGCAAGTTGCTCTTTCTAACTCTATGAAAAATTGAGTTGGAATTTTGATGGGGATTGTATTAAATATATAGATTTCTTTTGGAGATGGCCATTTTTACTATATTTATTCTGCCAATCCATGAAGATGAGAGATCTTTCTGTCTTCTGAGATTCTCTTTGATTTTTTTCTTCAGAGACTTGACATACAGACATTTTACTTTCTTGGTTAGAGTCACACCAAGGGATTTCATATTGTTTGTGACTATTGTGAAGGGTATCTTTTCCCTAATTTCTTTCTCAGCATGTTTGTTTCCTAACAACTAAAGGCTACGGATTTGTTTGAGTTAATTTTATATACAACCACTTTGCTGAAGTTGTTTATCAACTGTAAATGTTATCTGGTGGAATTTTTGAAATCAATGAAGTGTATTACCATATCATCTGCTAATAGTAATATTTTGACTTTTTCTTTTCTAACTTATATCCATTGACCTCTATTTGTTGTCTAATTGCTCTGGCCAGGACTTCAAGTACTATATTGAATAGGTAGGGAGAGAGTGGGCAGCCTTGTCTAGTCCCTGTTTATCATGTGATTGCTTCAATTTCTCTCCATTTAGTTTGATGTTGCTTTACACCTCTTAGGTATGGGCCTTGACTTTATGATCTTTCCAAGACTTTTAACCTGAAGGAATGTTGAATTTTGTAAAATGCTTTTCAGCATCTAATTAGAAGATCATTTTTATTGTTGTTATTGTTGTTTATTTGTTTGTTTGTTTTATTTTTACCTTTGAGTTTGTTTATATAGTGGATTACATTGATGGACTTCCATATATTGAACCATCCCTGCATCCCTGGGATGAAGCCAACTTGATCATGATGGATGATCATGGTTAATGTGCTCTTGGATTCGGTTTGCAAGAATTTTATTATGTATTTTTGCATCAATATTCATAAGGGAAATTGGTCTGAAGCTTTCTTTTCTTATTTGGTCATTGTGTGGTTTAGGTATAAGCACAATCCTGTTTCTATTTTGTAGAAATTATTTGGAGAGTATTGGGTATTATTCTCTCTCTTCTCAAAATCTACATGTAAAATTCTCAGCAACTGGTCTTTGTCTTACTCTTACACATTATTATGAAGTCCACTGAAATGGTAGGTAGTAGAACATTGGGTTTATTTTCTACTTTATACACAGCTTAGTAGTTCAACAATGTTATCTGTTCTTGGTACATGCAGTTGAGTAGATTCAATTTGCATGAATGTTCTGTGGACAATGGTGTTATGTACTACATAATACCCACGTAAAGACCCTAAGAACTCCAGCATGATAGAGCACAGGGTAGTTGAAGGGACTCTAAGGCATATACATACTTTTTAGAACACACTTCCATCTATAGTATGCTAATGTATAGAAAGATGGAAATGCACTACTGGTTTATTCTTTCAAATGATTAAAGAGAAGTGAATCATTTCTTTCTAATATAGTACTAAGCTGTATACTTAGCACCCAAAACTGCCCTTGTTTATCTAACTGTTTTATTCAGGAGATATATCTGAAACTGTAGTTATAGTTAGACTAGCTGTAAAATGTGTAGGTAACCCTCAGTCATTTTCTATGACATCGTTCTGACATTTTTTCAGAGCATTTGTGAAAGATCTGTAGTTTTCTATTTCTATATCATTTAAGGCTTAGAGGAAAAACCTTCCATGCACAGATTCTTCTAAGCTGAGTTTCTGCTTACTTATTATTTAAGCAAGAATGGCATATCCAGGAGCTTACACTTGACCTTAACATAAAGATGAATATATTTTGCCATGAAAAAAATGACCAGTGTTTGCCTTCCTGGAACCTCCTGATACACTTTGAGAGAGGCTTGTCACAAAATTGCATTCACCAGCCACTTTCCAAAAAACATAGTTAATTATAACTCTGTTTCATGTCCTCAGAGAGTCATCTTAACAATGAAACACTGGCTGAAGACTTCTACATCTCTAGTGTAGAATCAGAACCCAAATGGTCATAGTTCCTTCAGATTATGTCTAGAAGATGAGCTAAAATCAAGACACATAACCATGTTGTTTCTTCAATAGTACTCAGTGTCTACTCCAGTAAAAGAAATCTGAGGGATGCTCTAACTTAACAGATTAATTGTGTAAAAGACCATGGCATGAAGTTTCAAATCCCTAGGCTACATGGTGTTAAGGCTCTGTAATTAACTGTTAAAGGATCAGCTCTTTCTAGGTTAAAATAGACTGCACAGCAATTTTTCAGTTCCAGTTGCACTAAATGAATCATTTTTATCTATTAACAGCCTCTGTCACTCTGAGCCCCCATACCATCTCCAGATTTCTAGTGAGCACCACTTTCCTTAGAGGGATGTTAGTTCCACCTAAAGCACTTATCAGTGTTCCATGGATGGGAGAGTTTTCTATAATTATCATGCCACATTTTTCAGAAATATAAAACAAATTTCTTGTAATATTGTTTTATTAACATTGCCAAATTTCTAAGTCTGTTGTATTTCTTCTTCTAAATAATTAGAAGGAAACTTTAGCTTCTTAACCTCATTAAAAATAGCTCTTAGAGCCATTGCTTTGGTCAGTTAAGCAAGCAAGCTGTTATGGCCATTTCAAGCAGATCCAATTAGTAAATTTAACAGTGCTATCCATAGAGAAACACAACCAAATGTTATATTTTATTTATTAGTCTAAAGTACTTAAAAATCATATGTGTAAATAACCTCTAACTTCTACTATATACTTGAATTTGCATGCACACATACACACAGACACACAGATACACACAGATACACACACAAACACAAACACACACACATATATATCCAGTCCAGGGTGTGTGTCTCTGTGTGTGTTCCGGCAATTCTGTGGAATATATGTTATTCTCTCCCAAGATAACTAGTCAGCTTGCCATGATGTTGTATGTTAAGTTATATTCTATATAGGTAAGAAACTGTGGTTTATGTGAAGACATAGAAGAAAGAAATATCAAATACTTCCAATGGAAGATTGTTTTAGAATTGGTTTTAAGATTCAGTTCTTTGTAACTCTGCAGTGTTGCTCTAGTGTTTCTATGTCTAAATGAATCCTGTTCTCACTAATTCTCTAACATTGACAGAGGAAATTTAGCAAAAATGACTGAACAATTTTCTTCCAAGTTCTCCAAATTGTACTATAAGACCTTAGGCTTGAGCTGATCTTTAGTGGGGCCTCTCTACATCTATAGTGCATTTTAAGATGCATGTAACACTGTCATGAAGTTCTTTGTTTTACCTGTGATTAGAACTGAGGGTTTAAAAAGTTGACTTAGTATATCCATAGCTTTTTCTTAATTTTAACAAATTTGTAATCATTATCACTGTTCTACTGACAGGGTTGAGCAGAAAACTGATCTTCCTCAAGCCTTGATAATTTAGGAAGTTACACTGCTGCTGTCACTAAAATCCCCTTTTTCTTCCTTTAATCAGGCTTTCTTGCTCATGATGTGACATGTGAACAACTCTATACTACAACCCCCTTTAGGACTTTGTTTCCTGGGATAAATGGATATAGACAAAAATTATGTCTACGAACTAAATTCTTATAAACAAATACCCATGAAATTTCTATAAACAGTGGTGTGAATGTAAGAAATAGTGATAGAAAAATCTAAGATGTAGTAAAGCCACCTAGAGAGTAGTGATCAGAGAATGACTGTAGCACTTGAGGAACAAAAGCAAGCAGATTCCAGCGATCCTAAATCCTGGGTACCAGGAAAAATGTTGGGAGTATGGCTATGTGACAGAAGACTAGGACAAAGACCTTTGGGCTTTGTGACACAGCCCCAGCTTCTACAAAGTATGATGCCCAAATGAAGACCGGAGAAAAACTATCATTGGTCACCAGTCTCCCAAGTGTTGGCCTCTAATGTTTTATGTTGTCCTGCTACTGCCGGCATTGCTTCAGTATTTGAAAAGAATCTATTCTAATGAAATATCCATGATGCCTGCAAAGAACAAGGCATGTGATTGTGTTTTACATGGCTGAGTGGCTGATCAAAGAAGAGAAACTATTGCTCCTACTTCAGATAGAATTGTTTGCTCACTCTGTGTTACCTCCCTTCCTCACTAAAGACAACATCAACCTGAATGTGTTATGTGTATATGGCACATAGAAGACTGAAACACACTGGAAGAACAAAAATAGGTTAACGTTATAATAGGACAGTTGATAATGATTTGAGAGAAAACAGGCATCTAATCATAAAAAGTGAAACCAAATATGAATAATTGGTGAATGTATTGATGAATGGGAATGTGAAGGAGATTGAAATACATGGAAGAGCCAGACCAAGTGACTGAGGATTCCTTTATGGCAGAGTAGTCATAGCCACTAACTTTTATCCAGGACACCAGATCATAACCTAAAAAGGTATTAAATCTTTTTGGATTGTTGAAATGAATTTATCTTTCTAAATGGCCATGAGAATATAAGATTTGATGAAATTAAGCACTTAGTAAATGCTGAGAAACTATGGTAAAATTTATTCTACTTAAATTGCCAGGTGAAACTATGGAAGCCAATGCCAAGTATAGATTACTAAAATTAAGCTAGGAAAAAAATTACAAGGCATTGACTCTAACAAATAAAAGAAAGTTAAACGAATGGAAGATTGGGCTAGACAAACCTGCTTTGTACTTAGTGACATATCTTTAATATCTACTGTGTTGTGCATAGTGTGCAATAGGTACTCTGTAAATGGTTTTTTATCCTTTTTTTCTATTTTCCATTTTGAGTAATTCAAACCAGCATGTGGGATGAGAAAACTTCTAAATTACAGACAGGTTTACATATTGGATCCTTGCAGGATAAACTGTGTTAAAAATACAAGTTCCAGGATGTCAGATCCCTAAGGGAATCATGTCTCTCTTTCGTCTCGTTTTTTTCCCCTTTTAAGATTACATAACTGCCAATGGCATTTGTTGCAGGAATTCTTTGGAATTTCTCTTTGTTCTACTCTGCACATTGTCTGTTCTGAACTCTTTTAGCCTGGACTCCCATTAGAATCTAAAGAAGTTGTTAAAAATTTTTTTTCATGATTATACTATTCTTTCCAAACTGTTCTAGCTCCAGGAAAAAAAAAATATTGGTGCCTAACTAGTTTTTGGTTGTATATCGAATGAAAATAGACATGCGATCACTGAGCTTTCAAAGGGGAAGAAGCTTAGAATGTTTAGTTTTACGTTCCAACTTTAATAGATGAGGAAACACAACAAGGACATTTAGTAATTTTTTCCAGGAGGGCATGGGTAGTTCACAACACAAGTAGGTCAGGAACTTTTTTTTCTTGAGATAATCTAGAGAACGTTCTTTCTGTACTACTTTTATATCAAAAGACATTAGTACTTGAAGAGTGTTATAATGGTCCTTACTCCTGGTCACAAATAGTCCCAAACACCTCCTAGTATGTTATCCAACAGAAACACACACAGGACTGCTCCATCCCGGAGATAGGCCATGCCTTTCTCTCTCGGCTCAGCTTCAATATATTTGCACACAATTTCTTCATTCAGCGTCATCTTCACAAATGTTCTCCTTGTCTCTGTAAATTCCTTCCAAAACATTTTAGCTTTTCCTTCTGTCTTTTTTCTTCCCAAGGAAGCCTTTGAAAATGTTATTCAGAATATAGCTATTTTAGCTTAGGCAAATTCCCAGCCAAATATACTGCAACAGATAGAAAACCTAAAGACGCAAAGCCATAATTCAATGTACTAAAGTGGGAGTTGCTCCTCCCCCTCTCTTTCTCCCTCTCCCTCCCCCTCTATTTCTAGGAGGGTGTGATTAGATCAAGTTCACCAAAGTCTGAAGAGGATTTTTGGTGTCCTGCTCTGTTCTCTGTTTTACTCCTAAAACATGTAACACTTCAGGCACTGCATGTGTATTGCTCGGTGGTCATGTGAATCTCTGCTGTACATTCATATTTTAGTATATTTGTTTAACTGAGGTGATAAATTGCTTTTTCATAGAAGAGATATATTTAAGTGTTTAGACAAAGGCATCGTCACTGTGAGTCTGTCAAGGGCAAGGCTACGGGACAGCTTGTTTCACCAGGAACCTTTTAGAACTCAGGAAACATGAATACCATGCTGTATGTTACACAACTGTGGCTTTTTAAGAAGTTAATTTACATTTAAGAACATCATATTTAATTTATTCCATCTACATTTAAGAATTTTTCCATTGTTTCACTCACACATTTTTTATTATATATTTCAAAAATATATAGGCCTCCATCAGCCACACGGTATAAGAGGGAAAATCTAAAGAAGAGCCAATTTAATATAGTTTAGTATAGTATAGTTTAGAGTGGAGGCAATACTTATGTCATTTCCAACCATATTCATGCACAATGCATTATTTTACATCTTAATGTAATGGCAGCTTCTGAAGATACCTAAAGACAAATAGAAAGCCCCGCAGATTTAGTTTTATAAATGAAACGACAACTTGATATACTAAGGAGAGGTTGAACACAAAAATTGTTTACACTGGGGAAATATTCAGTGCTAACAGTTACACAAGTCGTTGAAGATCTCCCTACACATCAATTTTATTGCTTAAAATGGAATATGGGACCTGACCCTTGGAGTGCTGCTCTGGTTCAGCAGGACTTCCAAAGTCGCCATCTATAATGACTAATCAATTCTAAGCTTCATAAGAAGTCCACTATTAAGCAGATTTTGTGCACAAAGTCTACATATTCATCTTGTAATGTAGATGTTGCATTTTTGTTTTGAATGAGGGGAAAGTGTAGTTTTTTCCATAACGAAAAACTAGGGTATGAAAGAGTATTGAAAGCAAGTTATTTCACATCCTTTATGCTTTTGACAAAGAGACTATGAGATAAGAGAGCT
Organism: Micromys minutus; assembly: GCF_963924665.1. NCBI lineage: Eukaryota > Metazoa > Chordata > Mammalia > Rodentia > Muridae > Micromys > Micromys minutus. The sequence continues at coordinate 28,895,355 of NC_137976.1, forward strand.
CTATATTTTTTAAATCACTTTTGTAGCACATCATCTTACTCTAGTGTGTATTTGCAGTGTGAAAAATAATTGTTCTTCAAAAATATTAATATAGAAATCAGAATTAAAATGCATTTCAAAAGATTTATCTTTATGTGTATGAGTGTTTTGTCTGTATATTTGTAGTAGGTACACCATATGCATCCTAATGTCATGTGAGGCCAGAAATAGTTGTTGGATCCCCTGGAACCAGAGTCACAGACAGTTGAAAGTTCTTACACTGTGTCAAGAAGAAAACCTCTCTTCCACAGAGAACAAAGGCTTCTAACTACTAAGCCATTTCTCCAGCCTCTAACCTTGTTATTTTTAAAGGAAAAGATCTTATTCATCAGCTAAAGAGATTGGAGATTGAGAATTTAATATTAAAAGTAATATTTGAACAACAACAACAAAAAAGATGTTGTATTTCTTCTAACCTATTACTATTTAATAACATCTGAGGTTTGACTTGTAAAAAAACAAAAACAAAAACAAAAAGCACCCAAAAACAAACAAACAAAAACCATAATCCTTCAAACCAGAATGCTGAAAGCCTTGGTGCTGCATCTCCTAACTGGAAATAATGTTCTACAATTCCGAAGACTCTTATAAACCTAAGTAGTTCACAAAAGCTAGATTGGTCTCTCTCAGTCTCCACAAACACTGAGTTCCTGACCTTTCTATTAATGTATTATTACACTGAACATATATTTAAGTTTGAACATAGCAGAAACCAGGAGAAGCAGAATGAAGCTCTTCAGGGGTTGGTTTGGTCACACCTGGATTGAACTCAGGCTGTCACTTGCAAACCGAGTATCTTTAGCAGTGACTTAACCAAAGATTTCCACAATTTTTAGGTTCAGCTCAAAGAAGAGCAAAATTATTTTACTCGCTGAGAATACAATCCCAGCATTTTAATTTGTTAATTTTTATAATTCTCTAAATTGTGACCCTTAATACTCTTTTCATTTGTCAGATGGCCACTTAATAAAGCTTCTAAGTAACACTGCCTAAATTAAAACCCCCATTTTATTTTGCTAAACCTCACTGTAAATCCGTGTGATACTATTTGTGAAGATTTGGTAAATGTGGGTAGTACTTGTTTACAGAAAGAAATCTGGGGTTATTTTATAGTTATTTTCTCTGCGTATTTGCCAGTAAGTTTAGGTTCTCCCAAATAATGTAGATTTCTTGCCACTGATTCTCAATGATAAACCGAGGAAATATGGTGTTATGACAGCAACATGTTGCCTTGAACACTATTTCTATAGTTGAGGCTGTCTCTCTTCACATTCTTAGCTCCTTTATCTATAGTCTTTCAACAAAATGCTTTAATAACAGACTCATATTTTATAAGCTTCCCTGAGGTCCCCTCGTCTTTGGGTTCTCAGGAGACAGACTCATGTTTCCTTTCACAAATGGTTTAGGGCCTGGTGTTAAGAATGTGATGACACACTTCAAATGGCTATTTTGTGATAAGTAGATGGGACCATAACCCCGGAAGGCCCCTCACAACAGAATTTTATCACCCACCCTTGCCATGACAAGACTTAATGGAATCTGGCCTGAGGAGTGTCTGTGTTCTTTGTGAAGCTGGTGTCAAAGCAAGTCCAAGCAAGTTCCCCGAAGTTCAGCTTTTACAACATCTCTAAACTCAAGAAAACATTCCTTCAAGGCACCACCCACCTTTTCCAGTGGGAATCCAGGGACATGATCCTCTTGGAATTGGCCTGTAGGTGGGAGAGGGTGTTAGATGTGTGCTTTCAGAAGATACACGGGGGAAGGGCAAAGCCAAGATGGGAAAAGAAATACCATTACCACCAACATATTCTTTTCAAGAATAAAGGAGTACACCCTGCAGCTGTTTACCATGGCTGCACTGCTCCACATAGTCTGCATATTTACATACACCAAGTATTTCCAAACAGGCTTGTGTTTGTTTAAAATCCCCCCCTGAGATGTCTGGTCAAGCTGTCACTGGGGAAAGCTATTTGCTTAGTGAAGTTTACAGAACTGTTTTCAAAATCTTGTGTTTATGTATATTTGTATGAGCAAAATATTAATGTACTTAGCAAAAATCTAGATTAATCTACTTACCGCACCTAATGCTTAGAAATAAAATAAGATATAGCCGAAAACCAAAGAAATAGAGAAAATACATTATTCAGACTGAGTGTTTTAGTTAAAATTCTATACACAACAAAATATAACTTATCTTTCAGTGATCTTTTGTTAATTCTAAACTGTCAAAATGGAATTTTCTTACTTGATATTCTCAGTAATCCTTGACTTGATATTCTCAGTAAATCTGACTTTTTCTCCAACTTTACTAAAGTCCAATTGACAAAACAAAATTTGCATAAATTCAACGTATATAGATAGCTTGATGCACACACATACACACACACATATGCATGCACACACAAACATACATAGGTATACATTGTATGAGAATTACTACTATCAAAGTCATTAGCATATCAGTCATTAAAACTGTTTTGTTTTCTGTAAGAAAATCTAGCACAAGACAGATTTTTTTATTTTAAGTGATTTCTTTTGAAAACTTAAAACACCACAAAACCACACATAACTCATTCGAAAACAGGCTAGGGAACTTTCAACAAAAGTGATTGGGTAGTCTAAAGCTATATTTTCCTTTTAGTACGATCCACAAGAAAAGCATAGAGTATCATGCTTAAGAGGGAACAGATTTTGTAGTTTTTGGCAAGATATTAAATCCTCTGTTGCTATATTTGGCTCTCTGTAAATAGCACTTTCACAACTACAAGGCAAGGATCAATGCTGGGGTTCTTCATTCAGCCACAGCCAAACTTGGTATGGAAAGTAAGGCACTTGTGTTTGGACATCGTTTCCAGCAGCCTCAAAGCTCATTTATTGATCAGCAGCACCCCCAATATAGATTCCTACTTTGCACATTAAGTCTATCAAAGCCTGCTTGCTTCTCTGAAACACTTTCTCACTGATAGCCGCTGCAGTGACTCATTCGTGACAGAAGTATGTTTATCCAGTGCTATTTAGTCCAATGAGACACTTGGCGAATTGGCACATCATAGGACAAACATCAGCCCCACCTCCGAGCAACACAATTAAATAGTTGTTTGTTGATTTTCCACAGAGAGAACAATTCAGTGAGAAGGAAATTTTACTCTCTCTGGCACTGTTCTTTCACCCTTTTGAGTTCTGCCTGTGACCAAAGGGGCCCAGATACTTCATGAAGTATTTAAAGAAGCAGCAAAATGTTTTTGATAACGTACAATCTAACAGGAAGACTTTCCACACAAACACTGAAGCAAAGAGTATGTTCTATTATTTTCAATGAAGTAGTAAGTTCACTCTGGTTATAACTTGATTTAAAAAACAAAAACAAAACAACAAAAACAAAACACTAAAAGCCATAAATAATTGTGGTAGAATAATATGTGCTCTCATTCTTTCCCCCTAAATTTGAGAACACATTAGTATCTCATACAGAAATAGGGACCTCGAAGATAAGAGCTGTGAAACACAAACACTATCTAGAAGGGCATAAGGAGAATTGATTTATAGCCACGGAGGGGCATTATCTATGCAAGGAGGAGGCAGAAGAGAATGTAGAAGTGTGAGTAGATGAAGGGAACTGGTTTTGAACAGGGATGAAGGGGCCAGTGCCTGGAGGACTACAGAAGCTGAAAGATGGAGGAACTCAGATGCTCTTTGGAATGTGCAAACAATATGTAGTTCATGCTTTGTAGCCCAAGATAAGTTAGAAGTCCAGAAGGTGCAGAAGAGTAAAATAATTTGTTTGCACTGTTTCAAGTCATTATATTTCTAGTAACTTTTTTGCAGCAGCCATAAACATCTCATATGCTACCTTAGTCTAATGAAGACTGGAAGAAATTATTTCACCTGCATTGCTAGAGATGAAATATTTAAGACTGCTTTCCAAAAGCACATTGCTGTATTAAAGAACCTTTATAAACCTCTCTTCAGGAGCATTTTCTTCATGTCAGCCAATGGCAGAAGGCTTTTGTTGCTGTTGTCCATTTGTCTGTTTATATTGCTTATAAAAGTTCTCTTCTGATGAAGGTGGAAATGAAATCATCAGGGACATGGGTCTCAAAGGGTCAAACAAACGACGTAGCAGCATCTCAAGATTCCTGCCATCATGTCATTAATCAGTTTCACTTGCTCTTCTACTGTAAACATATGGTTCATAATCCACTCCAAACTGTAACAAATAAATGTCATGGCTCTGGAAATTAACCTCATAGTTTATAAATATCTAGCATGAGATTATTGAATGATATCTACAAGTTGTTTAAACACAGAGGAAACAGAGGTTTAGTTACTAGAACGGCAAAGCCAATCATTAAAGTCACATTAAATTATTTATTGAACAAATTAAAGAAAATGACATCTGTTTCTCTCTCAAAGTCTCCTATGATTGTATATCAATGACATGGTAGGAGTCCTGCATTTGAAGAATGACAACAAAAAAAAAGCCATATGATTTTACAATTATAAAGTCAAAAGATTTATGAATTGTCTGTTATCCATTAGTTAACAATGACAGCAAAACTGAGATTACTTGATTTCCTTTTCTGGAAATACGAAAGCAAGATGCATGAGTTTTCTTAGAACTAACAAATCTGGAATCACACTTTATGTCGAATGCTGTAAAATATGATTTCTCTATTATTAATTTTCAGTTTGCCTTCTTAATTGTTAAATATAAAGCTTATCATATTGTCCATCTTTCTCTTTACAGAAACATTCCACCTCACCTAGGCGTACACAATGAAATAAAAAGGAATCCATGTTTTTCTTTAAATATATGTACTTTAAAATGATACAGAGAATTCACATGGAGGTTTGCCGTCCATCTTGAAAAATACCTATATGGAGTAGCATTTGTAAATCAGATAGGATGTTCACAAATATACATCTCCTGAACATTAAACCAAGTGTGTAAAAACCATTACATTCTTTTCTGTTACTCTAGCCACAAAACAGAATGGAAGAGGTAATGTCTACCACTATTAGTATAAAGAGAAAAGTTCCCATCTTAGTAAAAAGAAAGCCTCATCACGAATTTTATATGTGAAAAGAACTAATATTAGCCTAAAATTTAGTAGTCAGAAACCATCAAAAAGAAAATAGTTGATGGTGTGCCCCTTTCTAAAAGGGGCTGTTTATTTACCCAACACAACAGATTTGGAAAATTACATTAAAACCTATTACAATTCTAAAATTTAAAAGAGAATTTTAGAAAATGTGATCAAAATTTTAAGAGCATTTCCTTGACTAATTGCTTGACATCACAAAATGTTTCAAGCCAACAAAAGCTCACAACGAAAATTTAAAAAGGTAAGATATTTAACTATAGTGACTAATTCTATAGTTTAAAATTCCCTAGAAAGCACTTAGAAAAAAAAATACTATGCAAGACTGTAGACTATAGTCTACAAGTCTGATTGGCGACCACGTGACCATGACAATTAACACTGTGAAACTATTAAAGCCCAGGTTCCTGTTCTGGCTCCATTTATTCCCCAAACATTAAAGACATTCTTCCTTTACAGTTTATACGTGTGTGTTCAGCTACATTTCTAAGACACAAACATCAGCCTGAATTTTCTGAAACAATTCTAATCCAAGTTTCCATGATGTAATGGTAGACTCAAAGAATTCCTCAAATTGTACTATTTTTAAAATGCTTGATTTTAACTTGTCGTTCCAGCTTTAATATTACATAAAAAATAGACATTATGCACTCTGAAGGGGGAAAAATACACCAAACAAACTTAGTCCTTGGTGTTTCTTGCAGGTCGAAATCATAGGTTGACTTCCTTTTGGGTTCCACGCAGGTTCTGCTGTCCGCCCACAGGGACCTTGAATGCTATCAACACCCCTTTGTTACCACAGTGACTGACTGAATGAACGCTTTCCATCTTCAGTAACCACGCAGTGTCAACATCTGCTTCCAATAAAGTTGTTTCTTTTTTTTTTTTCTCAAGTAGAGTAAATCTGCTGACTGAGATCATAAAGGGAATGCTTCCCCCTCCCTTTCTGTGAAGGAGACTTTTTTTTTTTTCCACACCATATTGTGCAACTTTTCCTCCAAGTCAAGGAAAAACCAGAGGGGCAGAGAAGAGGAAGATTCTTAGTATGGTGCCACAGAAACACAATATATATCTGACAAATACAAAGGTCGGTGACTTGGTGACACTGCCCTCCTAATTTTGGAGACAACAATATTTTGAGTTGTTGGTGAATATGACTCAGACTCTGGCTACATACAACTAGATGTTTAATTAGTGTTGTTTTTTTTTACAAACACCACATTAAGAACTCATTAAGAGGTTAACTTTTTATCTCACATAAATAAGAGGGAAAAAAAGATTCTCTTTTAATGACCCTTCACAGAAAAGCAGTCATTGGTCTATTTAGGAGCAAAATAATGAATACATAATACTAAGTAAAAAGATAGTTAAAAGCTCAATTTAATAACCAACTTGCTGAATTGATGGTCATTTGAGGAGGCAGTTAGTTGTTTGAACATCTATGTTGTAAGTTGGGTCCATCAGTATGTTTCCCAACTTTCACAGCCATCCTATTAGGTAGTATTGTCCCATTTTTATCATGAGGTAAATGAAGTTCTTACACAAGAAACCACAGCCGAGTGAGAATTTGGTGTACATCTGAGTTCACACTAAACCCGTCTGCTGACCCACTCTCTCTCCGTCAAAACAGTAATGTGCACACTTGTCCATCACTTACTGTGTGCCATTCCCACTGACTTCAGCATATGCTCCTTCACACAGAGATGCTTCTCCTAAGGGACAGCATGCAATTTATAAAAGTACAGTCTCTGTCACTTGAAATTGCCACTTCAACACCCAGTCAGATAGTGATCTTAAGGCTACTTCCTGTCCCAGGTTCTGCAAGCTTGGAAACAGGCAAATACTTTTTGTAGAATAAGTGATGAGCTCCTCTAGAACATTTTATTTTAACGTTACAACTTTGAGAAATGTTTTCTTCAGTATTTTGGCAACCCACTCATTCTCATTTTATAAGTTTTAAAATAATATTTCTGCTTTAGGGAGTGAACAAAATGCAAATCTCCATAAGGAACTCAAGAAAGAAATGTTGGAGGAGTTAAGAGAATGGGTAAAAGATAACACATCAGCTTGGTTTATAAAAGTGTTTAGACTATAAACTTCAGAGGTTCTTTAGAAATCAACAAGATCAAATATCCTGCGAGGACTTCTAATGGACAACATTGTGTGGTTTCCTACTGTAGAGAGTTCATTCATGGAATAGTAGGTTGCATATAAAATAATAAGGTCTCCTGGTATCAAATGTACAGGTTTTTTAATAGACTGAAATGAATTCAGTGGGGCAGGAGGCAGACACCCTTCAGTATAGCAGCAATACTTTATTTTCTGGAGAAATCCAGATCCAGAGTGTAATAGCTCTTTACATGCAAATAAATTCAGATTCCTTATTTGGCTATGGTATAGCTCTCTTTAGTGCTCCTGCTTGTTACAGTAATGTCAAAACACTGAGGGATGCTGGGCAACTAGAAAGAAATGCTTCTTTTCCTTTTATTAGGTTTGGTCTCCTCCTCTGATGACAATGAGCCAGTGTTACCTTTGCCTGCTCTCAAAGGGAGAGCTCATGTTTGTCTTGCATGCAATAGAATTCAGATTGTTCACTTTTATTTGGTCTTGAGTCAAATCATGCTTTGGCCATAGCTATGAGGATATCAGAGCAAAACCACTAAATTATCTACTTTCTTTTTTAATCCAGATTGATGACCAAAGAAGAAAAGAAAACAAGTTAGTGCTCTTATCCTTCCTTATCTGGGAAAATTCAATGGAGTGAGCATAGTGATTTCAAGTGTTGTACTGTTCTAAAAGACATTTCAATGTAAGTTAAGATATCCCAAGGGTGGGTGTGATAATGGCCATTGAGGTGAGCCTCCCTCATGGGAATTGCTGAGTACTCAGTTCTTACAACTCAGAAGGATTCAAGACAACATGAATCTGATAGATTCATTCAACTCTCTGCTCCACATATTTATGCACATAAAAGCTGTTTTATTTGTTATCAAAATCCAGATAAATATGCACAGAATGTAATGAGGCCCATTATCTGGATGCTGATGTTCCTGACCTGGTGAGTGGAAGCGTCCTCGAGTCTAGACTATATTGATAATAATGTGAAGATTGTGTTAAAGAAGAATCAAGATGAAGAAATAATGGAGTCTGTGGATATAAAAGATGAAGTGGGTTTATAATTCAAAACACAGCAGGAAGAGAAACAAATGTCTATGATATAGCCAAGTGAAATGTTTGGAAATGAGTTCTGAGAATCTTGCCTAGCTGCTTGTAGTGTTGTTAATGTGTAAAGTATTCTCACCCATGAAGTTCACAATTAAAAACAGATCATAGCACGTGAATTAATCTTCTGTTTTGTGTGGGCTGAGAGAAATTGGAGAATTGGAGAAACATTATCAAATAAATACTAATGTCCTCTATGGCTGCGAGCAACTGAAAGTAAAAAATAGGCTGTGTCTTTGATTTCCCAGTCATGCCTACCTTCATAATCCCAACCTTTGCCTAATCTTCTAAAGTGAGTTCCAACTTGACTTCTCTATCTTGAGGACCATGGGGAGTTCACTGCTCAAGCTCTCAGTCTTTCCACCAGTTTGTATAATTGAAGCGTAAACTTAAATCCATTACCACTTTTATTTTGCTCTAATTTATAAGAAACAAATTACACTTAAAAGCAGAAGAAACTCTTGCAGAATGATCCCATTAAAACATCACATGAAAAATACATTATGTATCAGTTTACAAAGATGGGGGACAGTCAGTTCTTTGACGCACATCTCCTTTCTTTCCTGACACTGCTCATTTGCGTTCACTCCAGAAAACAAAGTCATCAAAATTACAACTTTTGAAACAGCCATGAATGAATAGTTAGAAATTAGGAAAATTTCTCAGTGGGATGCACAGTTCCTAAATCTGTTGTTTTTTCCTAATTTGAAGCCACATGTAAGCTCTCTTCCTAATTGTTAAAATAGCCTGCACTATACAGAAGTATTGTTTAATAACCTAAATTTTCTTGTTAGTAATCCTTTAAAAACTATTTTTGAGAGTTACCCTTACTCTGTGGCCTTTTAAAAGAAAATGTCCCCTCATGCTGCACATACACATACAGCTGCTAAGAGAGCGATCATCGGAGGAAGTCTTCACTGAGTTCCATCAACACCACATTGAAGGGTCTGTCTATGGTACCGGCACTGTTGTAGAAAGGATGAAATGCTTGAGGTACCCTCAGAAGCATAGACACAGTGCATCACAGACACTTTAAAGATCAGCGCTTAAACATTTGGGTCAATGCTTTTCTGAGAGCAAGTTCTTTTAACAGAACTCAATGACTGTTAAAACATTAAAAAATATATGACATGACATCTTCAAAAAATATCTCCCCCATGCTAAACCAACCACTTTGTATTTTTACAAAAATAGATGAAGATGGAGCTTATGGTTTTCCTGAAGGAATGAGCATTTTCATTTGGTAGATCATCTTCTTACAAGGTGGCTGGTTCAAAAAGAAAAAGGAATAAGGAAAAGCACAAAAAACTAGCCCAGGTACTGGTACAAGGCAAGTAAAGCAAAACTTGTACAGGTGACAAAGGCTCAGATGAGGGAAAACAAACCAAAAGCTTTTCTTCAATGACTAGGAGGACCCACTATGTTTGCTTCAGAAAAGGTTCAAATCTAAAGACAACGGCCTTATATGTCCTCTTCCCAATCCATGTATCTTGTGTCCCATTCTTGAATGGGATATACCAATGGCATCTTTTCCCAATGGGCCCTTGGTTTCATGCTGCCATATGACCTGCTGATACCATGCTTCAGTACCAAGTTGATTCTTTGCTCTTGTCTTGATGCTGAAGACCTAAAATGATGAAAATGAAAAATAATGAATAAGTATACACATAGGACTCATGAATGTTCAAGACTGAGTATAGAAAGTAAACCCCAGGCAATATGCAAGAGGACCTAAAGATGACCTATCTTCTTAAAAGGTCAAGGAACACACTATGTGACAAGAACTCTGTACTAAGATAATGCAGTTTATTCCATAGACTTTCTTTGCTGTTTCTTTCTTATTTTTCTGTATTAGAAGTGAATTAAAGGTTCAATAAAATTTAAAAAATTATGCCTTAACTTTAAGGAGGAGATGATAGTGGAAGAGCAGAGAAATATAACCAATTTGAGAAACATCTGAACACCTCAATTAAAATTTCTAACAACCAGTGCAATTAGACTTGTGACTGGTATGTTCAGTTGTTTTAAAATGTATTTTATTCAGAGAAGCATTATTAAAATCATAAAATGATTAAATATGTATACAACAAGGAGTTTAGTACTATTGGTATGCTGATAGGTCATAGTAAATTGTACTATATTCTAGATATTCATTTATTTCTTTTAATATCTTTTCCCATAATGAATTTAAAGTGACTCAGGAAAGTCTAAGAAACATTGCAAACAAATTGGATTAAAGAAGTTTGAAACTGATACATGAACACATCTGAACTCCAACTGATAGGTAAAATAGAAAGTTTATTAAAGAGGATGTATAGAAAATATGAATCTGACTTGGGTCGACTGTAGCCATTTAAATGACTTCTGATATAGACAATTACCAGGGCAACTGCTATCCAAACCTACCTGGAGACAGGTTTCATTTTATATGTAGTTTTATTTTGTTTTGTTTTTGAGATATAACTGAGAAATACATATGTTTAATGTATATATATTAAAATATTTTGGTGTACCTGTATATTGAAATCATTGTTGAAATCAATTAGTTTTCATGCCCATTGTCTCTTTTATTTACCTTTATTTTTCTATTTGAGACATATAATTTGGAAGAGTGGGCCCTCTGAATAAACTCTCAAGTCATTCAGAATCAAATATCAAAATGTGAAATGAGGCATCTGAAATGTGGGCAGAAAGACAAGACAATTGTTGTGTTGGTGCCAGGATCTCAAACTATTTTTTCAGGCCTCGGTTAAAACTTTTATCAGTCTGGAACGAATACTAGACATAAAAACATAAAACTAGAAAAATGACATAGACTGGTTTAGTATTTTGATTGTTACTATAATAGCATTTTTTGTTTCTCTACCCATCAAATATTTTTTTTTACTAATTAATGGTATCATTAGAAGCACTGTCATTGGATACAGACATTAAGACAACATTAAGATAGCAACATGAAAAGACAGACAATAAAGGAAAATAAAAGGCACATCAAATTGTAGAAGCAAGAGGGGTCAACACACTACAAGAAAACCCACAAAATAAGCTAATCCGGATTCCTAGAAGCTCACAGAAACTGAGCTGATAGTCACGGAGCTTACTTGGGTTATGCTCCGTGGCCTAGGCCCTCTGCATGTGTATTACAGTTATGTAGCTTGGTCTTCTTGTGGGACTCCTAACTCTGACTCTTTTGGCTACTTTTGGAATTCATTTCTTCTTACTGGGTAGCCTTCTCTCATTTTACTTTGAGGGTATGTGCATAGTCTTACTGCAACTTGACATGCCATGTTTGGTTGATATGTCTGGAAGGTCTGCTCTTTTCTGAAGGAAAATGGAAGAGTTGTGGATCTGGAGGAGAGGGGATGGTTAGAGCCTGGGAGGAGAGGTGGGATGTGAAACTAAAAGCTAGAGAGAGAGAGAGAGAGAGAGAGAGAGAGAGAGAGAGAGAGAGAGAGAGAGAGAGAGAGAGAATAAAAATAGATAAACTAAAGCCTGAGAGTATCTAAAGCCTGAGAGTACTGTCGAAAGGCAATAGGTTCTGGGTGTCAAAAGAATGGTCTAGCTATTACTCTCTAAAAATGCTTGAATACTTGGTATAGAACTTGTACTCCAGTTTCAATGAGGAGAGGAATAAAAGATGACACAGGAAAGGAAGAGAAATAAAAGAATCCAGAGATGTGTCAGGACACTCGAGTTTGCTTTACTTATTTTCAAATGATTTTGCGGGTTGAATAATTTGCAACCTGACACAGTCTCTGTGGGGTAACTCATATAATCTAAGCCACCTTTACTGACAATTTTCTGACTACAAAAATATTTTTTATTATTAATATTTCTCATCTTCTAGATGACACAGTATTTCCAGAGCTGAAGATGACATCAATCTATACAATGTCAACACTGCAAGTCATGAATACTTCTGCAATCATCGAGTGGTTTGGACTTTTTTTAATAACAGCAGTCCTTAGTTTGATGTGCAAAGATATATGACTCCCTCAGATCATGTAAATGTTTGTTGTAGCCAAGTATGGAATTACTTAAGATGGACCCCAACTTTTAAAGCAGAAATCATTCTCTCATTACAGATGCATCTCTGTAGTGTTTGGTTGCCTGGCTCTATGACACTCCAGAGTAAATTTAAACAAATCCAAGCCACCTGTCAATTCATCTATAACCTCACAGATTTTAAATAACTATTGGATACTGATTGATTAGCCTCTTTTCAGTGGAAAGACATAAATCATATATTTGGTTTAATTTCCAGTCACTTTTTATAATTTTCAAAATAAATACAACTAATTTTTAAAAAGAGAAATGACAATGGACCCTACTAACATGTTGCATCATGAAAGCAAGGCTGCCATCTTTCTAGTAAAGAAAATTGCTGAGGGTTGTTTGAAATACTTAGGAGCTATCTACTTAGGTTTTTTTGTCCCTTAAAATGGAAGCAGGCAAAATTGATCATCATAATCCTTGCATGGTCTACATACATCACAATTTTTCAAGAACTGCTTGCAAGAAGAGACTATCCTCTGCCATCAACATTGCTCCAATTTGGATTCCTTTGCTCCTCCATTGCCAAGCAAATCTGTATCAAAAGAGGGCCTAACACTGATTTCCACTTGCTAACAGAAATCAAATATGTGTTTCTTTATGTCAGTAATTCCATTCTGGTTTTATTTTTTTTTTTAGTCCACATGATATTTTGGTAGAAAAGAGAAGACTCACTAACATCCTTAGGATTTGTATATGCCAAGCTTTACAATAACAGAAAGTGCTGGGAACTTTACATGGAACATTCCTGTAACCTTATCGACCATGTTCTCAGTAATATGGATTACTCAAGATGAGGGCAGAAATTAGGGGGAGCAATGGCAGAGACAGGTTTATGAACAAGAGTCCAGATGGCAGAGACAGTGGTCTTCTTTTTAAGATATTTTTATTCTTTATATGTGAGTACACTGTGAATGACTTTAGACACAGCAGAAAAAGCATTAGATCCCATTACAGATGGTTGTGAGCCACCAGGTGGTTGCTGGGATCTGGATACAGGACCTCTGCAAAAGCAGTCAGTGCCCTTAACCACTGAGCCATCTCTCCAGCCCAAGACAGTAGTCTTAATGATAGCATATATGTACACTTTTTGTGACCTGTGTCATTTGAAAGATGTGACAGAAGGTCACTAGCCACATTTGACTAATCCCCATGTAAACATGCTCTCACAAAATTAGTTCACAAAAATACAAAAATTTTTATATTCCCTTTTCATCTCTTAAATATATTTTTCTGAGCTTATATCAAGACTAACAAGATGAGTCACGTGATGACTTTTAACAACTACATTAGCTTGAAATTTATTTCTGAAATAAGATAAATTATTTCTAATATATAATAAAGACTGGCAATGCTTTACACCATTGCATTGGTGCAATATAATTTTTTTAGACCTGAGGACCCCGCTATCCCACTCCTGAGCATATACCCCAAAGACTCTCCAGCATATAACAAAGACACATGCTCCACTATGTTCATAGCAGCCTTTTCAAATAGCAAGAATCTGGAAAAAACCCAGATGTCCTTCAACAAAAGAATGGTTACAGAAAATATGGTACATTTACACAATGGAGTAAAACTCTGCTATTAAAATCAATGAGTTCATGAAATTCCTGGGCAATTGGACGGAACTACAAGCTATCATCCTGAGTGAGGTAACCCAGTCACAAAAGAACACTCATTGTATGTACTGCTGATAAGTGGATATGAGCCCAAAAAGCTTGAAATACACAAGAAACAATTCACAGACCTTATTAAGCTCAAAAAGAAGGAAGGCCAGAATGTGGATACCACAGTCCTCCTTAGAAAAGAGAACAAGACACTCACGGGAAGAAATAATATGACAAATAGAAGAGCAGGGATGGGAGAAAAGATCATGGAGAGGCTGCCTCACCTGGGGATCCATCCTATATGCAGCCACTAAACTCAAGCACTTTTTCTGATGCCAAGGAGTGCTTCCTGGCAGGAACCTGATATGGATGCCTCCTCAGAGGCTCTGCCAAAGCCATACTGATACAGAGGGGGATGCTTGCAGCTAACCATCAGACTAAGCATGATGACCCCAATGAAGGAGCTAGAGAAAGGACTGAGGGAGCTGAAAGGGTTTGAAACCCCATGGGAAGAATATTATCAACCAACCAAACACTCCACAGCTTCCAGGGACTAAAACACCAACAGATGAGCACACATAGTGAGACCCATGGCTCCAGTTGCATATGTACAGACTATCTGGCATCAATGGGAGGAGAGGCCTTTAGTCCAGTGAATGAAGGCTTGTTTTCCCAGTATAAAGGAATGCCAATGTGCTGATGTAGGAGAGAGAGTACCTTCATGGCGGCAAAAGGAGGTGAAGGAGGGTGGGAGTGGAGGGCAAAGGGGATAGCATTTGAAATGTAAATACAAACAATATCCAATAAAAAATGGAAAAAAAAATAATTGGTCCAGAGCCATCCACTTCCCTAATGTGAACTTTTTGAAAATGGAGAACATTTGACTCAAAGCTTTGGTTGTGTTTTATTCTTTATCTTTCTTATTTTCTTTTTGTTTATTGTAAATCAGAAGTAAGTCAAGAAACAAAAGTGTTACAGTATTATCTTCAGAGTTTCAATGTGAGGTGTACTTAGAAAAGAGCTTGAAAGAAAGTAAAGGCTCAGAGACCCACTTCAGTTCCAACACCAACAGCACCGGATCACCACAGAAGGGAAGAAACAATATCTGTACCCAAGCAAACAAACTTGAAATAATTAGGAATGTGAGAGAAATCTGGTCATGTAAAAGGATCACAGTTTGCTTTCATTTCAAAAATCTGTGAGTCTGGCAGTCGGTCTGTTCAGGATGTTAAAACAAATTCTGAAAACTGGGCTGATTGACAGCAGAGATTCCTCCAGCACCATAGGAGAGGCTCAGATCTAAGATCAAGACAACAACAGAAGATCTGGTGTTGGATGAAAGCTTGCTTTCTTGTTCACAGAGGTTCCTTTCACTGTTTCCTAAAACAGAAAGGTAGGTGTGTGTGTGTGTGTGTGTGTGTGTGTGTGTTTTCTCAACCTCTTTAGAAGAGAATAAATTCCCATTTCTGAGGAATCAGCGTCGGTCACCTATCCATGCCTGAAGGCATCACTAAAACCAACACATTAAGAGTTAGAATTTCAACCCAAACTTTTAGGAGGACACCAGAACCAGGCCACAGGGCTGACAGAATTTTATAAAGATGTTACTGGGAGCAACTTCCCCACTGCTGGGAAAAATCGTGCTCTAAATTTCAAGAGGCAACAATGTCAAAGTTTGGTGCCATGCTAAGGTTCCAGAAATAAGAATCAGAAGAGCAGCAACACGTATGTAAGCATGAAAATTCTAAAGTCTCCCCCCTTCCCTCACTTCCTTCAACCCCAGAGTATTTTGTGAAAATATCCTAAGCTCCCAAAACTCTCATAAAAGACACAGGGGTTGGCTTAGGAGAGATTCTGTTGAATCTGCTAGGGCTCCTGTACCCTGTAGTGCAAAAGATGGCAGGGCAGCTCAAGATGGGCATCTTGGGGGAAATCACTAAGAAATGGGGAGCTTGCTGCCAAGGTAATGCTGCACAAGCTGTGGGAGGGGGTACTTGAAAGCAGGGGCAGAATTGGAACGAATGACACCAAAACCCTGACCTACTAATTAGATATTTGCAGAACTTTATAGAATGAAGCATTATATGCAATGACTAGGACAAAGGAATAACTTGAGAATAAATTTTGACTGTAAATGGGATTTTTGTTTTAATGTGGGAGCAATGATAGTATCATTAGATTAGCTAAAGATTAGCTAGGCTTTCCAGCATCAAGGGTGGAACTAGGCACAAAATTTTACCCCTAGCAGAGCAGCTCCTGGCAATTGATCACTGCCTGGAGAGAGCTGCCAGGTATATCTGCCGATAGCTCTAAGAGTACAGCAATGCACCTTAGAGTCTAAAGGGTACCATTAATAGAACTTGGTAAGATTTTAAAATGTGAGAAAACAAAGTTGGGTGAGTCCTAATGAGGTGTGCATCTTGAAGAAGGTGCAAGAAAAAAAAAAAACAAATATGATCAAAATACAATATATAAAAGCTTCAGATATTTAAAGGGACAGCAACACTAAGATGTCATTATTCTGTTCGGTAGAAGTCATAAGTGATAAACTGAACTGGCATTTGTGTGCTGTTGCAGAGCTGGATTATGGGAACACCCTGATTACCAATCATAACCCACTACACGAACATGTTCCACTTAGCACGATGCTGTAAACATGATATTGACACCCCTCTTTAAATCAAATATGCTTCCTAGAGATAACAGAAGTAACTGCACAATGAAAGACATACTGGTGAAAGAGAGAAATGACATATAAAACCCAAGAGTGTGGGCAAAACATAGTTTTATTTTAAGATAAAGAAAGTACTTTACAAGTAAAAACTGTTCATTTCACAGATACTAAGAGTTTACATGCAAGTCATTTACCTAGGAACACTTGTTATTACATTAACAAACTGGCAACTTAGTCCAGTATTTAAAGATAAATACTCTGTTCTGCTACAAAGAATACTTGTTCCCATCTTAAATACACACAGCTTTCTGTTGTTGCAGTTCCCCAACCTTCCCCCACCTGACACAATGCCAGATGACAATAGAAAGGTTCATGAAACAATCATACGCATTTCTGTCCCTTCATAAAGTTAACACTGCAAATGAGAACACCAATGAATCTGTTCGCCAGAGGCTTAGAAAATCAGGTTAAATACAAGTTGGGGCTTTCTAAATATCCATGTGAACACAGCACCACACTATGAACTTAGAGGAAGGATGAGGAAGGGAAGCAATAGCGGTCCGTTTGGGCCCTAGTGATATAACGAGAATCCAAACAGATTGTGTGTAACATCACACTTCTTTTATAATTCCTAATCCAAATAGTTTTCATGGCAAAACATCAAAGGATTCTTATTTTAAAATCATTATCAATACTATTTATAGAGTAAAAGCACTAAGTAATATTCTTTTCCACCAGTGTTCTCAATTTATAGTTTAGATCTGTAAGCAATCACCACTGTTCATACTGCAGGAGCAGCAATGTATTTGAAAATTGCATGCATATCTTTATTCTTTTGGGAGATCTTATAGCACTCATTCTACGCTATGACAATAATCAACAGATGTACATAATACGCCTAAATACAGACATACACATACATATGCATAATCATATACATACAAACTTGTTTTGGAAATGTATTTGTATTATTGCTAAAGGCACAGTATATAGTCAGTTACAGTTACATATTTAACTATGATATCAAAATGTTTTGACGATGACTGTGACACTCATTTTTTTAATGTAAAGAATTGATAAATGGGACCTCATGAAATTGAAAAACTTCTGTAAAGGAAAGAATATAGTCAATAGGACAAATTGGCAATGTACAGATTGGGAAAAAAATCTTCTAACCCCACATCCAGTAAAGGCTAATATCCAAAATAAATACAGAACTCAAGAAGTGAACCTCCAAAAAAATATGAGGTATAGAGCTAACCAGAGAATTCACAACAGAGGCATCTTGAATGGCAGAGAAGTGCATAGTGATCGGGGAAATGCAAATAAAAATGATTCTGATATTCTACTTCACACCAGTCAGAATGGCTAAGATCAGAAAATCTGCTAACCGCACATGTTAGGCAGGATGTGGAGAAAGAGAAACACTACTCTATTGCTGGTGGAATTGCAAGCTGGTACAACCACTCTGGTAATCAATGTGGACATTCCTCATAAAACTGGAAATATATCTACCAGCTATACCACTCTTGAATATATACACAAAATACGCCCACTACACTACAGCAACACATGTTCAACTATGCTCATAGCAACTTTATCTGTGATAGCCAGGAACTGGAAACAACAATCCGCATGTCCTACAATGGAAGAATGAATACAAAAAAAATGTGTTACAAGTACACAATTCAGCTATTAAGAATAAGAACTTCAGGCTGGAGAGATGGCTCAGCAGTTAAGAGCACTGAATGCTCTTCCAGAGGTACTGAGTTCAATTCCCAGCAACCACTTTACAACTCACAACCATTGGTAATGGGATCTGACGCCCTCTTCTGCTGTGTCTGAAGACGGCTACAGTGTATTCACACACATTTTAAAGAAATAGATAAATACATCTTTTAAACAAAAAAATGAGAACATCAGCATTTTGCAGGTAAATGGAAGGAACTAGACGATATCATCCTGAATGAGGTAACTCACACGCAAAGACATGCATGACATGTACTGACTAATGAGTGGATGTTGGCCAAAATGTACAGAACACCTAGGATACAATCCACAAAACTTAAGGTTGACAAGCAGAAGAGCCCAGGTGAGGATGCTTCAATCACACTTGGGAGGGAGAATATTACAGTCACAAGAGGCAGAGGGCAAGAGAGACATGGGTGAGAGGGAGTTAAGTGGAGCATGATGAGGTATGGGAAGTGGGGTGACAGGAGAAAGAAGCCTTTAGGGCCAGCAGAATGGAAATACGCATCCTCGGAGGGTGGGAGGTGGGGGGGGGGACCTGCTACAATGTGCCTGAGAGACCTGGTAGGTAAGAACCTTCAGGACTCAAATGGAAGGACCTTAGAAGAAATGCCCTATGGTGGAAACAGGGAACTCATAGCGCCTACCTCCAGTAGAAAGACAAGACATCATCAAGTAGAGGGACTGGGTTGCCATCTACAGTCAAAAACTCTGACCCAGAATTGTTCAGTCTAAAACAACCACAGGGACAAAAATGGAGAATACACTGAGAGAAAAGCAGTGCAGAGACAGGACCAACTTGGGATACATCTCAAGTTGAGGATCGAAGGCCTATCACTATTACTGATGCTGTGGTGTGCTTACAGACTGGAGCCCAACATGGTTGTCCTCTGAGAGGCTCAAAAAGCAGCTGACTGAGACAGACAAGATCCTGATACCCAATCACTGGACTAAAGTGAGGGATTCTGGTGGTTTAATTAGGAAAAGGCTGGAAGAAGCTGAGGAGAAGGGTAACCACATAGAAAGACCAACAGTCTCAACTAACCTGGACACCTGAAATCTCTCAGACACTGAGCCACCAATCAGGCAGCATATGGGAGCTGGTCTGTGGCCCCTGACATATATACAGCAGAAGACTGTCTGGTCTGGCCTCAGTGGAAGACGTACCTAACACTCAAAAGACTTGAGGTCCCAGGAAGTGGAAAGACCTGGTGGCAGCTGGGGGTCATTCTCTTGTAGGCAGTTGGGGGTGGAGGGTAGATTGGGATAAGGAACTGTGAAAAATTGGTGGGGGGAGACTGGACAGTAAAAAAAGTAAAAGTAATAAAAAATTTTAAATAAAATTTAAAATAAAATGGAATGTTTTTTATGGTCATTATAGACTTATCTAATTGTTTGATTTGCATTATTTCTCTGTTAAAGAATCACTGTGTGGTTATGACTTTCTATTTTATCTTTGATCAGATTTTGTGCTTTAGGATTGATCAAATTCAAGGATTAAAGTTTTCCTTGATTTTTCTGTACCTTTTGTGCATTAGATATGAGTATTATTTTTTACATTTTATAAGTCTTTTTGACTATTTGATGATTTGACTTAAAACTTAATACATAAATGATTGACAATGTTTTAAAGGTGTTAAAAATAAAATGTATTCTTCTAGAAACAAATATAGAGTTAAATGTATTCCTTATGATGATTCAGTAACAGTCAACATCTCTGATCACAACTCTTGCACATTAATAGTGGATAGAGCCTGACTAGAAAAGTAAAGGACTTAGTAGCAAAAGAAGACTTTTCTACTTACAGAGACATGGAATCACATTTAGAATATTCTTCAAAAAATCTCCACCGAAACAGTACTGTCAGGGCCAATAAGGTGAAAACTGCTCAAACTTGTCAGGATGTCTTTCGTTCATATTCAAAAGTAGAAACGTAAAACCCACCAAACCTGAATTTGCTTTTAGACAATAATTTACTGTGTTAAGGTAAGAAGGCAACACCTGCATACCTGAGGCAAACACCGTGGGTGACAAGTCCTTTACTGCCAGGTGTCTGCCATTAAGACAACAAACCACAGTAGTCAAACTACCCTCTTAATGCCTTCTTCCTCCAAAACCACAAACAGCTATGCAGACCTTTGCCTTTAGCATCTTCTCCTGTGTCCAGCTGGTCAGATATCCCTCAGGTACTTAAAGCCTAACACATGTGAGATCATCAGTATACAACTGAACTTCTGACAAATTTGAATTATTCATTGCAGTGACTGGTAGTTTTCTTTTTAGCATAATGCCCCAATATTGATTTCTAAGCTTGAACATTAATGGAATTGATTATCTCTTGTGTGATAAGATCTTGGGATCGTGATATGGAATGAAGACACTACTTACCAGTCCAGCAAACTCATTTCAAAAGCAGATATAATGGCATCTTAAACATGGGGATTAAAAATCAACAAAAGAATGAAGAATGAAATGAAATATTCTTCTGTAAATTCTCAACAAACTACAGGCTTTCTCCCAGAACTGAGAAAAGCAAGACCAAAGGGAGCAAAAAAGTTTAGATCACTTATTTTAACTGAAACCACACGTTATAATGCTCTCAAGAGATTCTAACTATCCAGACATCTGTTGGATAGCACATGCAGCCAAATATGCATCTTTAAAGAGATTTCTAGGTTTTACCACGACAGCTTTACGATTCAGAAAATAGATAATCCAAGCACAAACAGAGCTAATCTGGGAGCCTTGCTTGAGGCCTCCACTTCCCCAAGAGAGAAAGCTTGGTATTTGGGAGTGTAAATTATTTTTTAAAAATTCCAAAATTTAAAAATAACTTTAGAAGTGCTGAAATACAAGCATACTTTAATATGAATTTCGGATAAGTCATCGATCTCTCTTTCGAAGCAAAATGTATTAGAACAGACTCTGCACAGTGGGATGAACTACACGTGGGTCGATTCCTGTAGTGACATCAGCAGGCATTTCTACCCTCTTCTGACCTGGATGCCAACTTGCTCTCTGACATGTTGCAGAAGAGCCTGTTCAACTTTAGCAAATCGGAACGGGACTTCAGTGATCCAGATGCAGCAGGGCCACCCGATAATGTTCAAGCAGGAAATTAGCTTTAGAACACACTCTGTAGTTTCAAAGAATGAACTCAAATCTCCCGTATATCAGGTTCTTGCCACAAGAAAAAAAAAATGGCACATTTTGTCTCTCATCAGTCTTTTGCAAGTTTTTTTTTTTTTTTTTTTTTTTTTTGGTGTGTCATCTTTGCACCAAAGAATTCAGAACATATTGGCTGCAGACAAGTGTTTGTGAAACCTTATATTGCTGATAAATAGCTGAAAGGGAATAAAGATGGCTGTAAATTCCTCAAGCCACAGAGAATGCCTTTCCACAATGTCCATAGCCTACTTGAAAGCTGATGCAAAATTGGCTGAGAATGGATTGTGGAACAGATTTCTCCATTTCAGCCATCCCTTTAGATGTTTTCCTGTGTGAGCTGTGATCTCACACAATGAAAAATTATTTGCTGATACCCAAAAACCCCTGACTCATGACACATACACTTCAGTTTGTGCATTGTTCTCTACTGAAACTCAGGCAAGGATTATCTGGTTTTATTGTTTGTTTCTTTGTTTGTTGTGTTTAACCTACATAATTTCTGTCACCCAAAGCACATCTGATTCTTCGGGGAAAATCATAACATGATTGGAAAACTTCCCAAACTCCAAGCTGCAGCCAGTGGAAAACAAGACTTTACAAAGATAAAAATAAAAATAAAATAAAATAAAATTGAAGTTTCTAAATGTACAGAATTGAAACACTAATTTTCTCTTTGACTAGTACATGCCGCTTGCCTGTCTGAATATCACATCATACTTTTAGATATAATTATTTAAACAAGCAGGAATTTTTGTAAAAAAAAAAGGTGAAAAGATGGAGTTGAATAATTTTGTCTGTAGCTTTGAGAAAATGTTTTCAGAAGGAGGTGATGCTAAGAACTTTTGTAGAGTAATCATAAGGATTCTAAAACTCAGTTGAAACAGAACTAATCTTAAGATGGAAAATGGATCAGCAAATGCAAAGTTAATATTTTCAAAGAACAGTGTTAATCAGTACAATGATTTTTGAGCCTAATTTATAGCCTCACTTTCTTGCGACATATAAAATGCTTTGAATTCTATGAATAGGATATCTTCATTGTACGTTAAGTGCATAGTAATGAGACTAGTGTGTTCTTCACATTGGATCTGTAGACTGAGCATCTTAGAAAAAGAAAGCAACAGAAAAGAAAGTGGTAGAGTCCCCTTCCAGTAGAAAGACAGGGCACCAAATGGAGGGATGGGGTTGCCATCCCACAGTCAAAAACTCTGAGCCACAATTGTTCCTGTCGGAAAAAAACTGCAAAGTCAGAAAATGGAGAAAAGCCTGAGGAAAGAAGGTCCAGTGATGGACCCAAAGTGGGATCCAGCTCAAGGAAAGGCCCCAAGGTCTGACACTACTACAGAGATGATGGAACGCTCACAAAAAGAAGCCTATCATGACTGCCCTCCAAATGGCCCAACAAGCAGCTGAAAGAGTCAGATGCAGATATTTGCACCCAACCAATGGACAGAAGCTGCTGATGCCTGAGGTTAAATTAGAAAAAAGTTGGAGGAAGCTGAGGAGGAGGGTGACCCTATAGGAGGACCAGCAGTCTCAATTAACCTGGACCCCTGAGATCTCTCAGACACTAGATCACCAACCAGGCAGCATATACCAACTGATATGAGGTCCGCAACACATAAACAACAGAGGATTTCTGGGTCTGGGTTCTATCAGAGAAGATGCACCTAACCCTCATGAGACAAGAGACTGGTGGCCCTAGGGAGTGGGGAGGTCCGATGGCTTGTGGGGTGGGGACATTTTCAAGAAGACAGAGTGAAGGGGGTGTATGGGATGTGAGGGGGGATAAAATCTGGAATGTAAACAAATAAAATAAAGTAAATAGAAAATGATTGAACAAAATTAAAAAAGAAAAAAGTAAAATAAAGCCATGTCTTAAACATTTTCTATAATGTCTCTGTTCCTAACCTCTCGAATTCTTGTTTTTTATTTCTTTATCCTACTTTTTTTTTGCCTAGCCACTCCCCATATATATATATATATATAAACAGCTAGCATTTTGGAATAAAGATAAATTAAGTTAGGCAGTCACAATGTGATAGAGGTATTCCAAGCTTGCATCAGTTTCTCAAAATGCTTCACACATTTGGTGTGAATTTTTCAGCTTGATATGTTCCATTTTTATTATAGGTCATGGCAGAGTTCATTTCATATCACAATCACCATCTGGAAAAACAGGAATATTCTCTGACTCACTCACTTCCGTAGTTGGGTCAGGTCAGAAAAATGAAGAAGTGAGAGGTTACAGGTAGGACTCACATAGCCCGATGTAATGCAGTGGAAAGAGAAGTCTTGGAACTTATTTTATACTTTGTTTGGTTTAAGCGCTACTCTAGACTCATATCCTACATCTCTTTTGAAGCTTAAATGATTCTCATGTATTGAGTGCACCTTTTATGTCTCCAAGTGATTAGGGAAGAGGCTTGCTAATAAAATTAATCTTTTTTTCTTTCTTCTTCCTTCTTCCTTCCTTTACTTCTCAGTAGAAGTTGTTAGATGATTGGGTTTCAAGTCTTCATACTCAAACTTATACATGTAAGTGTATATGTGTACATTCAAATACATTATATACATAATTTTTGTCCTTTTCTGTTACATTCATATGTGTGTGTGTGTTATTTCTTTTTCTAAACTTATATTTTTCTCACTTGTAGCTTCCAAGTAGAGCATAACTTAGTAAACTGGTCTTTTTTGGGTCTAGTAAATTTATATACTTGTATTCACCACACCAAGACACATATAAGTCATAGTCAACTTTTGTTTTTGAAGGATGTATGCATCATTTTCTGAATTTTATCATTCAGGCATAGCACATCAAACATAATTTACTAGTAGATCCCACTTAATGACAATTATTGAATATTACTTTCACTTATTTTAAAGATTATAAAACTATTTTCTTAAAATTTTGTGTGCTTTTAATTTTATCAATGCATGGTAGAGTAATGAGTGAATATTTTAAATGAAGCATCCGTATTTTCTTTTCTCACAGTGTCTCTGTGTTTCACTTGAGTTATAAGGTTGACTCTTGTGGCTCCTTGACAATTCCTCTCCAAACTTGCAACATCCCTCCTTTACTGCTTGAACTAAAACACTGTAGTATCAACAAATATTTAAGAGTCTTGGATAAAGAGTGCTTGGTTTTCTTTAGACATTTTTTATGAATGAGAATGTTTTTTAAGTTATTCAATATAAACTACAGCTAATTTACAATGAGATTACAGTTTCTATTTTAGTGGTTAGGAGAAATTAGTAGGTCATTTCAAAGACAGCTATCCAATCTTTGTAGCCTAGGTTTCCAGCCAGTAACTACCAATTGCCAATAAGTAAACAGAGGTTTTAGGATGTAATCTACAGATGCAAAATTTACAAAATGGACTGCAACCCGAAAACTGCAACCTGATTCCCCCATTACTTCAATAGACAGAAGTTGCTTCATTTCTTCTTATAAAGTGTTTTCATTCTCGTGTTCTATTCTCTGTCTTTTAGAAAACCAAAGATATGCTTTACCAATTCATGTCATGGCAAAACAACCATGTACTGCTGAGTGCCATACTCTTAATCAGGGACACAGCTTAGCCTATTTAAAAGGAACATTGTAAACTAAATAGCAGTTCAGCAGGAATGGAGCACGCAGATGATGCTAGGTACTGAAAGTAGGCTTTTACACACATTCATCACACAGTCTGTTACTGAACCCTTCCCCTATTCCTGTATATTACAGTTTTGATCATCAGCAATTCTAAACTAAATTACATTAAAAAACATATTTGCTATCTATAGACAAAAGCCACTTTCATAGAATATCCAGATTATGAAATTCAACTTAAATCAGAATTTTTTAAATCAAATTCATAAAAATTAGTGTGGCTATGTTTTGTACTTTATCAGCTTTAGTCCCTCTGAAGAGAAATAACAAAACAAAACAAAACTCTAAACATTTGTTTACTAATTTCCAGTGGTACCCAGTATTCTATACCCATATGAAAATTTAAGCTCTTAAATTATTTCCAGGTTTTTTTTAATTACTTTGTATTGAGATGTGGCTTATTTTGTAATTCTGAGTGGCCTAAAACTCACTTTATAGATGGAGCTAGTTTCAAACTCACCAGCTCCACCTCCTGCAAGCTGGGATTAAAAACATGCACCTGTCAGATTTATTTCTTAATGTGGGTACATGTATGATTGCATGTGGGTTAGTACATGTCCATGGTGAATAAAAGACAACAGCAAGAAAAGATTAGCATGCTTGAAGGCCAAAGGACTACGGGGACTGGGGCCAGTCCTTCTGCTGTGTGTTTCAGGGGGATCAAATTAGATCATTGGACTTGGGCAAGAGGCCTTTACCCAAATACCCCATCACACTGGGCTCAGGAAAGCTTCTTTAGAAATAATTCAGTTTATGCATCAGTGTCTTATTGGAGGTATAGAAATATAGTTTTTTGTGTTTATGAAAACGTCACAGTCTTCATCTCACAAGCAGTCTGTGTGTCCAACAGTTAAAATGATTTTGTTTCTCTACTAGGCAACAAGTTAACATCGTATTATACACAATCTTTATTTGAAATCTGAAGATATCTAGGTTAGTGAGAGATGAAACAAATTTTAGCAATCACTATTGTTTGAAGAAGGCTCATCTAAAGAATGTCTTACTGAATCCAAATGTTTAGTAATAGCTTATATAAAATTATGTCTGTCTTTAGCTGTATTTCTTATGAAGTCACAATAACATCAACATGTTTTCATTACTTGCATGCATATTATATTTTATGAACATATGATGTAGTACAGAATGTTGGTTTTCATTTTCCTTTAAATTTTAATTTTTGTCACCTGTTCATCCCCCCTCCCTGGTCTCTCTCTCCCTCTCCCTTTTTCTCTTCTTCTCCCTCTCCCTGTTCTTCCTCTTCCTCTCTCCCTGTCTCCCTTTCTCCCTCTCTCCCCCTCCCCCACCTCTCTCTCATACAAGGCATTTGACATTCATCATAGTAAAAAACAAAATCATAACAAACTTGTAGCAGAAATAACATGAGGTCTTATAAGAGAAATAAATCTGGGGATCTTCAGAGGAACACATCTGAAGCCAGGAACAGCTTGTGTTTATAGAGAAGCTACATCACAAAGCAAAACTCTTTTTACTTCTGCTATGTTCAAATGTAGTGAACTATGAGAAAGCTAAAAATGAAGTTAGGTTTATATTTCAGTAAAGAAAAAAAAAGGCCTCATTAGCAAAGCTTTACTTGAAGAAAAAATAAGACTGTGTAACATGATACATCTTACACTAGATAAATTATGAATAAAAACTGTAGGTTAAAATGTCAGGATCCCACAGAAATATGAGAATCATTATGACCAGGGAAAGGTGAGCAGATGAGAAATAATTAGTGTGATCCTATCTATGTCTGATAACAAGACGCACACAGCTGCAAAAGCTTCAAGTACTAATACATATGTGCCACAGTACTACAAATGCCCACTGTTACCTCCTCCTTGCACACAGAGACCCAGTTCAATACTCAGTTTGCTTGGCGTTCATCTTTTATCTTCTCATGATTAACACATTGCATTTTACCCCCAGCCTACCCACTCTTCTTACCCTACACCCCTTGAAATTATTCATGCAAACTGAACATTTTTGACATTTCTTATGGGGAAAGAATTAAGGAAAGTAAATTTTTCAAAGCATATTCTGAGAAAAGTATGCTTAAAACTCAGCATGGTCCTAAAAGAGCATATTGTAAAAATCTTCTCTTATATAAAACTTAACATGCGCATATACTGAAGAAAAGATAAAAGATTTCAAAATGTTGAAATTAGTGGTGATCTCTAAGAAAGTTTCAGAATACTTTATGCCACAAAGCTCATTTGACCACAGATTGTGTTTTCAGACAAACCCATATTTTGAGAGTACAGTTCTTACAGGACTTGCAAAACCCATTTCTTCAGCTGCCAAAAAGAAGGGAGAAAGGCCAATGTTAGATTCCTAATAGTGTTTGGGATCTTTTGTAAAGAGGGCAGATTCAGGTGACTTGTGATTTTATCAGCATGTACGTAGGTAAAACCTGTTCAACAGAGAGAAGAGTAGGGCAAGAGTAAGCCAAGTGTGACAGCAGCACAAACTTTAAGGACACATGAATATGTACAACTCTGTCAATGCGAACTTTAAATTATATACACAAAGGACTATCCTGGAGGGAGTTCATCTCTTTAGAGAATATTGGAATCAATTTCATTATCAGAGAAGAAGTATGCCTACCAAGCTCAGAAACATATTATGATATGTGATTGCTAATTTAAGTCCTGAATATATTTTAAAACAAAATTATTACAAATACAGTAAATTAACTTTTAAGCACCACATATACAGAAGCACATACAATTTTTAAGTGTCATTATCTTAACAACACAAAGTACATTGTCAAGAAATTAAAAATAATGTTACACCAACATATGTACATGACAGCTTATGGTAATAGCTATCATATTAAATTTAATTTATTAAACAATATTAATTTATTATTTAATCATATATACCCACCAAGTCATGAATATACAATTAAAAATGTGATGTTTTCATGCAATAAGATAAGATCCACTTCTTTAAAAGAAAGGAATTCTATGCAAATATAACATGGATAACTCTTGATACTACCATGTTAAGTGAAAAAAGGCACATGTAAGACTCTGTTTTGCTTCAGTAAAGAGAACGGATAACTTTGAAGACATATCAATCAAATAAATAGCTACCAGGAATGGAGAGTAGGAGTAACTAGGGAGTGAACTTTAACAAGCAAACAGCTTGTTACAGAGGTGATAGAATGTTCTGGAACTAGACATTAACGATCATTACACAAGCTGGTAAATACCTAAGAATGACTGAATCATATTTATTAAGATGGAACATATGATTTTCTGACTTATAACTAAGCAATAACTTTTAAGGTTAAGAACCAAGTTTGGTTTAAGATAAATAAAAGAGTACCTTTGCACCTTGGTAACTGCTTTACTGAACTGACTTGTTTCATATTTTATAGATGCTGAAGATGAAACACCTTGCTCAATGTCCATATTGTTTGGTTTATAAACCAAGCTGAGTTAGAAAGGTGGGCACTCTGACTGAAAACTTAGGCTAGCCATGAATTTACAGAGGTAATTCACTTGACTCTGTTCTACAAGCATATTAGCTTCAAGAGAAAATTAGAACAGAATGTACTGTGACAGCAATCCTAAGTTTCTTCCCTTATAGGTGAATTATATATTTTCTAACCAAAATATTTGTAAAGTAGTTCAATTCATTTACTTCTCATCTAATGAACGATAAAAATTAACTTTATTTTGTCAGTGCAGATACCTGGATTTGGGAAAATGTTCTGATTGCTTCACTTGACACAAGTCACTCTTTGCTTTGGAATTTCACATGTAAACACCTGGTATTAAAATCAATCTGAACAACAGAAGGGTAGTTACTATCTTCTTGTTGGTTCCATAGAGTGATGGTTGGACTACTGCATCTTTTCCCCTTGGGGATTGAAGCATCCATTTTCCTTCTGTTACCTCAAATCACTCTCAGAAACTGTTCTTTTTGGTAATTAGTTTCAAATGAGCAAAGACACCTTATCCAGTGTCATGTCCCTTTTTCCAGAGACAAGCCAAATCCCAGAACTTGTAAATACTGAAATATGAAAGCCAACCCCTTGGATCAAGGATCTTTCTCACACTAAAAATATGATCTCCTAGAACATTATCCCAAAAATGGTCCAAAATCTGTTTCTGTAAAATTTGATGCTTGTCATACCCTTCCAGTTGGGGATTAAAAGTGGCATTTGATATCATGTCTGAATTTTGGACTGGAAAATGAGCACCAAGACTCAGTGTCTTCTGCTCTCTCATCTCTAGGCCATGCAAGAGGTGCAGGCTCTTCCTTTACAGCCTTTTGCAGGATAAACATACTGTGCTGTGCCTTCAGTCATTCTTGCCAGAGGCACCTATGGCAAGCATCAGTCCCTTTAATAGTCATGGCACTCAGAAATATGAAGGACATGACTATTGGAAGATTCTCTGGAGTCCACATTTCCTCTGATGCTGCATATGAATTCAGTTCAAGATAACAAAAAGTTTATTGTGGAGATTTGTCTAACCAGAGACTTCCAATAATTATGCCAATAATTTACCTTAAACTGTGGGTGCTTTATTTTTCTAGTTGAGTGCAAACAAAGACATATCATGAATCATAATTATTATCTAATTACTAAGCTGACACTGAATAGCCTTTTGTACATGTAAACAGGGAAACTTCCATTCCAAACTACTAATCATTGTAATATTATCATTAACAACCTTGCTTGCTAACACCACTGTTACTCTGACTGCATAGTAACTATAGAGTGTCTAATACTCTCTTGGAAGTTCAAAGATAAGTTTGGAAAATTTGAAATACTACTTAGGGGTTTAAGAAACTTATATTAAATATTAATATAAAATTATGTATAATATACAGATACACCAATATGTTGACATCTGCGTGTATAATGGGAGAACAAACTTACTAATTGCATATAATAAATGCTCAATAAATGTTAAAGTGGATTAATAAGACTAAGGAGATCCTCTCAAGATATTTCAGTGAACAAAAGCCTTTCGTTTGCTTCCAAAGTAAAGAACATGACTTTTCAGCTTCATGAAACTATTTCAATTTGGAGTTCTAAAAAAATATGTGATCTAGACTCATTCCCAATTTTGCGAGTACAAAAAAAAAAAGCAAAAGTTAACAGAAAGAAACAAAGAATCATGCCTATTTTTTTTTCTTATTATTGATAGAACATACGGAAAGAGAATTCGTTTCTTGCCTATTAGGAGCACAGTTACTCAGGCTGCACAAAGGTCACAGACGTAAAAACAGCAATCTTCCAACAGACACATCTCAAGATGGATACTGTACTGAGACCCCAACAATACCTGTGCCCCTGATGCTGAAAAACTTCAGCTTAATTTTTCTGTTAATACATGATAACTGAGAAAGGATAGTTAATAATTCTTAGGCGTATAACACACTCTTCACCAAGAGAGAAAACCCAGTCTCCACCAACACCATGATCCTCAGGACCAGCAAACTACAGAGATGTAATCTATAATATATATTACATTATATATTATCCTATAATATATAGCATATATGTATAATATATATGTATATACTCATTACTACTTCTAAGCATTTTAAATATTAACTTTATAGTACTGATTGATGTCCTCTGTTACTTAAACCAGAGAATGTAAGAAGGAAGGGGAAAGAAAACAAGGACAGGACAAAGAAAAGAGAGAGAATAGAAAAAAAAGTCTACTCTTAAAATATGGTCCCTATTTATTTTTCAAAAGTCTGGACTGTAGACCGCATTCCAAAAACCAATCTGCATTACAATGCATAACTGAAGCATACCACTATGTTTGAAATCTACTGGGCAGAACACATGGTATAGAGTGCAGAGTCATGGGAGATTTACAGAGAGGGTGAGTTATTTGTAAACATAAGGTATGGGAGGATCATGTTCAAAGAAACAGATTCCCCACAAAGGAAAGGAGAGAGCAGTGCTGACACTTTTCTCAGGCTAAGCTTTCACAAACTAGTCAATCTTCTCTCCACTGGAATGCAGGAATTATTGCAAAATCGCTCTGTTCTACAAGCATATTAGCTTCAGGAGAAAACTATTGCAAGCAAATATTTTCCAAAACTAATCTTTTAACATTTTCCT
The DNA here is from genome assembly GCF_963924665.1 of Micromys minutus. Taxonomy (NCBI): domain Eukaryota; kingdom Metazoa; phylum Chordata; class Mammalia; order Rodentia; family Muridae; genus Micromys; species Micromys minutus. The sequence goes on from NC_137976.1 coordinate 28,926,724, forward strand.
CTTCCTCTAGAAAGGAGAAAATATGTCCGCTCACCTGTATCGAAGCCCACACTTGGCACGATGTCCACTGTCCCATGAAAGGCTCCGGCCCATGCTGAGGTAGCAGTGGTGACTGTAGTCAGATCTGTCTTTGTGATGTCGCACTGGGGAGCAGGAATCCTGGCGGCACGCACTGATGGCATTAGCAGGTGGCCATACGCGGGATCCAGGGCAGAGCCAGCAGTGGGGTGGTGGTGGTGGTGGTGGCGGTGGTGCATGTGAGCGTGCGGGTGGTGATGACGCATGTACATGTCATGCATGTGGCTGTAGGATGGGCTCACCTGAGATGCCAGAGGATAGTGCCAAGACTCAGATGCAGTAGGGGGTGGGGCAGGGCCAGTCTGATGCAGACCATGTCCTGGCCAAGAGTTGGGGTCTGCTGTTGTAAAGGTGCCATGGGGTGCAGTAACTTGGAAGTCAGGATGGACTCCCCCCAAACAAGGCGCGGGTGGGTGCTGGTAAGAGCTGGTCCAAAAGGAAGTTGGAAAATTACTCCGCTGGCTTGAAAGAGCTGAGCTGTCTGAGAAGACAGAAAACACATTATTTACATAAGATACAGTTCTTGACTTGGCTTTGCTTGTCCAGTATGTTTTACAAGTAAGTGGATTACCATACATGTTTTCTCTCTCCAAAGACAAGTCATCTGACAGTGAGCTAACCTTTAAGGTCCCATGTCAGTGGAATGAGACAAGATTCAAAGTCCTGAGAGAGCTCACTTTATTTATCTCTTGGGTTTCTGCTATCCCAGTCTGAGCTGTGGTTTCACATCAAGTAAATAACTGTAAAGCTTCGTTTCCTCTTGGGATCTTTGTGGCTCTTGTTCTAAACAGAGGCCATTGCTATATATTTCTCTGCAACATTTGTGCCACTGTTGAGATGTGTGTAGATTGGAAATATTTTCACTTCTTTTAAATACCAAACCAATTTTTATTTAAACATACTTTTTAGTGCTAGAAGTAAGAAATTGTGGTAAGATCATACGCATCTGTCCTCATCAAATCACTCATCATTAAAAAGAATATATTTTATAATCTTCATTTTGAGAAAACCTATCAGTTGTGTGGTCTTGAAAATAACAATGTTAATATTTCATGACAGTAGGCAAATGTCCAGCCTCTCCTGAAAGCTGTTCATGACCTCATTGGATTCTTACTCCAGTCCCATGAGAAAATGGAGACAGGAGAAATTCTAAGGTTTATAAAGCCTAGGCTTATTCTTTAAAATCAGATAGCCTGCCTCAATGGTCAAAGGAGAGTATACTTCATAATTGCCATAAGAGAGAACTAATATGACTCTGGACCAAACTGCACTGGATAAAGGGCAATAGACTTCACAATGACCACAAGAGGGAACAATCATAATCATCTTGATTTTGAGAGTCTCAAGAGGTGATGACGATCATAGGTTCAGGTTTAATTATACTTTTCAGGACCTGTAAACCTTACAGGCAAGTATAGTGCACACTTTGAGGCAAGAAATAAAGAAGAAGGATCCTCCTCTCCTCCATCAGCCCCCACAAGACAATGTCTCTATCATCTCAAAATTCATGGGTGATCTACCATGGACCAGACATAGAGAAGTCTAACATGCCCACATAGCTGTCACTCCTGATCACCATCAGTAGGATCACAAGGAAGGAAGATGACATGTGAAAATGTTTTCAAGAGCAAGACCACAAAATGAGCTAAAATAACTGATAACCATGTCAAATTAAAATGGTTGAAGAGGGGTTAAGCCTATGAAGAGGTAAGATGATGTTCTGGGCTGATAGAATATAAGACAAAATACGAATATCACACAAACACAATAACATATTTAAAATCGACACAGATGCACCCAACACAGCAATTGTTACCACCAGCATCAGTAGCAGCTAAGAATAAAATTCAATAGGCAAATTTTGGCCAGAGAGAAAGAGAAAGGGTAGAGATCAAAGTGAAGAGAGATATGAGAGAGAGAGAGAGAGAGAGAGAGAGAGAGAGAGAGAGAGAGAGAGAGAGAGAGAGAATAACTGACTGACTGTCTATAAAGATATGAAGGACTCAAGAATGTGGTCTTTCTTGTCAGAGAATTGAAGTGAATTATCATAATGCATATCACAGAGATTACAGAATGTTTTTAATCTAGAGAATGTCCAAGTCAGATCCGTACTAAGGAAGGCCTCTAACCACTCCATAGATGGCTTCTTATAATAATGTGTATTTATATAATCTCTGCCCTATGAAATCTTCACTTTCATTACACACTTGCCTTTTTTCACTTTATAACCAGAAAGGGAATTCTTGATCTCTTTGGCATTTTCATCCATTAAAATAAAAATAACTTACTTTACATACATTTGAAATCATCTTCCTCAATATTTTTCATTCTAGCAAATATTCTACTGATGATTTATGGTAAGGTTGGACTTCAGGTTGCAAGTAGCATTACTTGTGCATGTGCACTGTTAATGTTTTTATGCCAGATTCTGGAGCATAAAAGAATCTATATTTTTTTGAACAAAGACTATCCTACAAGGTGTTCTTTGATAGAAATATTTAATCTAAGATGTTTGTCACTTCATATGCTTCCAGGACATGAATATATTTTTCTTACTTAGACATAAATTACTTGAATCACCTGCCACATGTAGTTAACTCTGTCCATCTCTGTCATAGGCTGAACTCTTGTCTAAGTTCCTTAATGACTTTGGTATTATGAGGGCATGAACTTCCACTCTTTTTTGGTTCGATCTGTATCAGTGTCACCATGATTCACCCTTCTTCCTGTGACCAGGAACCCACAGTTTCAAATTTATCTCCTCAGCATCACTATGGATCTCAGAAGCTTTAAGGAAATTCATAAAACAATGCTCTTCAAGAAAGAAAAGAAGAGAATGGTTGCTGAAGCCTTCAGCCTTTCACAATAAACTCTTAATGAATGAATGAGGTCAATCACCACTGGTTAAAGACAGTACTTAGAAATTAGCCTTAAAGTCATTGTAGGGCAGCTTGCCAGACACCAGCCTTCCACTTTGCTGACACAACTCCCATCTGTGCTGTGAAATGCTTCATTCTGTTCATAAACTGTGTCTCCTCGTACAACCAGAACCTGAACATGAAAAATGACAAGCCATGATACACCAAGATGTGCTGGGGCCACAAGTTCCTCTTACTGACCCTCCCAAGGAAAATGTCCAAAATACAGAGACAATGTTCCACTTATCTGGATATGTTCCTCTTGGTTTGTATTAAGATGGAGCTATTCTTATCCTATAACTGTATAAGCATTGTATATATGGACACACAAATTCACATGTTAAATACTTTCCCCAGCAAAATACTATTATCTTATTTATGAAGTACTCTATGGTGACAAGTAAACATATATTACCATTGAAGGAAAAAAAATCTACTTTTTAAAAGCCACTCACTAAAAACTGAAACACTCTTTAAAAATTCTCCGGGGGGGGGGTGGATTAAAAGGAACTTAATATTTTCCCAGTTGACAAAGGGTCTCCTGAGATTAATATAAAATTTGTAGGGATCTACATAACCCTTTTCAACAAACAATACTGAATTTTACAAGTGAAACAATATTGAATGGAAAATATGTTCATGAAGAAATCTATGACTCAGGATCACTATTTGGTATTTGCTTATTTAAGGGAAAAAAAATGTGACACGAAGAAACAGATGCTTCACTGTGCTCCATGGTGGAGAACCAGCTTATTTCATATGTATGTAAATTTTTTTCATTACGTGACTTTTAGCTTGCGAATACTTAATCATAGCCACATTTGGTGGATAAGAACACAGAGGAATAGCTGCAGGACCTACGTCCGTGCAATGTTACCTTTAAGGTTAGTGGAAATGATTCAGAACTGGGGAAGACTGGGACTGACTCAACTGGGATTTCAGAGTCACCATTATTTGACACTTATGCAGTATTAGCATTTGGATGGCGACAATGCTGATAGCCTTATGCATACAAAATAAACTAAATATAATTTTGTTGAATTCACTTTTAGGAACACATACACATTTATTTATAAAAATGGAAGATAAAATCAAATTAATATTTTGTCCAATACAGTCTTTCCAAAGTATAACAAATAATGTCACCATCTGACTTCCAGGGAATGTTTTGTTTCATAGAGACACAGAGGAGCTGACCATAGATTGCAGAAGCCAAGTGTTCTCTTTTGATTATTTTAAATATAAATTCTTTGTAGAATTGCACAATACTAAGGAACTTTTGATAGCATCCCTACATACAGGGTAAGGGGTGCACAAAAACTGCAAACAATTTAGGAAAGACTTAAGATTTAAAATAACAAAAACAAATACTAAATGGAAGACAACAAAAAGAAATGCTATCATAAGTCTTCTGTAATAATCTCCTGCTGACATGTCCTTAGAGCAAACACAGATGAAATCCATTAGTGTTCAATATAACATTTTCTTTTAAAATTCATGCTAAAGAAAACATTTAAAGCACTGGGGTACATGCCTCTTAATCCAGCACTCAGGAAGAGTAGCCAGGTAGTGGATTCTCCTGGTTCTCGGAAAGCCTGGACTGAGTGTCTACCAGACCCTGACTCACTAAGGAAGAGGATGGGGAGAAAGGAGAAAAGAAGAAATAAAAATCACGAATACTATGTAAACTTAATTTATAATCTAAATGTTCTTTATACTTTTAAGACCCATTTCATGATTCTTCTGCTTCTTACAAGAAGCAACTACCAGATGAGAGGAGTGTAATGTGTCCCATGTCTTCCTGAGAAGGAGGGTAATTTATCCCACTTTTCCTGTCATTCAGGAATTATCCAAAGGTTGTCCTCCAGGGTCTTTGTTGCAGCATTGCTCAAACTCGGCCCCATGACTGCAATTCACACTAAGCCTGGGGGACTATCATGAGCTGAGTCAGGCTTCACCTCCTCTCTCCTGCTGCTCTAACTTCCTGGAAGCAGCAGCCTCCAGGGCCTAAATGAAGAGTCAACTCAGAACCTTTATTCCCAACCAAACACCTCAGGAGCTATCCCTTCTTTCCTTTTCCCCTTTGCTCTGCTTAACATGTAGTATTCATTTTAAGAAGCCTTTCCCACATGGCTGAGTTCTCCAAGTAGACTTCGGTTGTAATGGCTAAATGACAGATAATTCAATTTGAAAGTGGAAGAAAAGTAAATAAAGGGCAAAAATTCTTGTAAAGCATTTTTTTTAAATTGGAATAACTTCTCTGTTATGACTTAATGACCACTCCCCTTCTTAATATACATGCACAGTCACATACAATTTTACACACACAGTTACATACACATAGTCACACACAGTCACACACATATAATGGCACAGTCTTTCACACACATACTTGCATACACACACAGTTACATACACACACAGTAAGACACACAGTCTTTCACACACACTGTTGCACACAAGACACATACTCAAACACACAGAGTTTTACACACACACACACACACACACACACACACAGGCACAGTCTCTCACACACACAGTTGCACACACACACAGTCACACACACAATCACACACAATGTCACACACAAATATAGGCACAGCTTCTCATACCCAGTCTCACACATACAATGTCACACATACACACACACACACACACACACACACACAGAAATAGTTTTTCACACACATAGTCATAGTTTCTCTTTCTCTCTTCTGTCTCTGTCTCTGTCTCTCTCTCTCTCTCTCTCTCTCTCTCTCTCTCTCTCTCTCTCTCTCTCTCTGTCTGTCTCAATCTCTCTGTCTCTCCATAAAATCCAAAGCATGAACGTATCTGAAACTTATGTTTCAGTTTAGATGCTCCGTGGGGATGAGGAGCCAGTCATGTTTATTTCATTTTCATACCTGAAATGCATTGTGAAGTTTGATACAACTCCCAAAATATTTTTCCAAAATAAGGTACACAATGTCTTCCCCTTCACTGCTTTTCTAACAGCTGCATATCTCAAAAGACATTTCCTAGCCATATAGAGAAGAACTGAATTCAACTGGAACTATTCTTCTTAGCAGATAGGTATTCTTTGTCTAAAGATTTACTACTGAAATATATTATTCAAACAGTTCAGTTGTGTTTCCATATGTCACACTCCAGTGTATTAAAATAAATCCATGCTACAAGCCAGAGTGTTCAATGCAGGTGGTGTGGCCAGCAGTTTCTTTCAAAACTATCCCTAAATGGTGCCATTTTCAATTGGCTTGAGTCCTTACTACATCCTAGACATTCCTTTGTGCTGGAAACATGAGCTCCTAGAAAACAAAATTTCCACATAAAAACTCAACATTAGTTTTCCGTCTGCCAAGGAAGTGGGATATCTATGGAAAATAGAAGGCATCTGTTTTAGTGATATGTTGCTTCTAGTTCTGCATGAAATCATCCACGTATGCTTCCACAGGTTACTTATAATAACCCTTGACTACTAGTGAGCATAAATTACTGCTGGAACATTTGGCCTCAAAGAGATTTTGTTTTAATCTTTAGTTGTTGTTTTTTTTTTGTTTGTTTGTTTTAATTTTAAACTTTAGAATTGCATACATGACCACACTGTATTTACCACTCTTTCAAATCTACATCGGTCTGGCCAACTATTCCCATACCTACTTATCTGTCTCTCAAATTCTTTGTCTTCTTTGGATAGCCCACCAAATCCAACTAGTGTTCATATGAAGCCAGTAAAGTACTGAGTGTATGTCTGTTCTTGATATGAGGTTGGCTATGTAAAAGACTGGAGGGCCTTAAATCTGTGGAAATGTCAAAGCCTCTCCTGGGTGGGGCTCAAAGATGGCAGGCTGTTCTTGACTATGTGTGTAGATGCTGAAGTGTTCGTGGAAAATGTGCACTATAGCATTCTTCTTCCTGGATGTTTATAGCCTGAAGACTGACTTTTCACCTACTGAGACTTCTATGAAGATTAGCTAAACCTATCTTCTAGTGCAGCTGGATGCAGTAGCACCACCTACCTCGTCAACTGTGGACAATAAATACCCCAAGGAGGCTGTGGCTTCTACATCTAAGAGCTTAGACCGTCAAAACACCAGTTTTTCTGTACACATATCTGTCTTTTTTTCATTGCTTCTCTGCCCCAGCTAAGTCAAACCAGTGAAATCTTGTAAGAAACACTAAGGGCTGTCTATCCACAAATAAATGTATCTGCTGGAGCATGTTAAACTTACCAAGGATATAGTGGAGCAGAAATTGAGAAGATGTAAAGAAATGGCCCAACTTGAGACCCATCCTCTGGGACATAGAAAACCCTTGATACTTTTTATGATACTCTGCTATTCTGGCAGATACGGGCCTAGCACAACTGTCCTCTGAGAGACTTCATCCACTAGCTGATGGAGACAGATGTAGAGAACCGGAACTAAACATTAGGCAGAGCTCGGGAAGTGTTGGGGAAGAGTTCAAGGAAAGACTAAGGAAGCTGTAGGGGCCAAGGAAACAAGAATATTTACAGAGTCGACTTATGGGACCTCAGAGATTGAAACATCAACCAAAGAACATGCATGGGCAGAACCTAAGCCCTCTACATGCATCTAACAGATGTGCAACATGGTCTCATGTGGGGCCCCTATCAAATGAAGCTAGGGCTGACTCACTCTGTATCCTCCCTTTGGATCCCTTTTTTCTAGGTGGGCTGCTTTGTCAGCTTCAGTGGGAGAGAGTACACTTAGTCTTGCTGTGACTTGATGTGCCAAGGGACTGTGGGACTTCCATTCTCAGAGAAGAAGAAAAAGAGGGAAGGGGGTAAGAAGGTATGAGGGTGTGACTTAAGGAAGATGATGAAGCAAGGGCGATGATTGGGATGTAAAGTGAGTATGTAAATTAAGGGGGGAAATGTAACTGCCTAAAGATGTTGCCATTTTTGCACAAGCTGTTAACAAATTAAAGATTTCTCATTCAAAATATACATGATACTATACTGACCAACTGAGATCATTAGGGTAAAGAAGTAGCCCATCCTGGGAAATAATGTGTGAAAGAACACATAACAGACAAGAGATCACCCCAATTTTAATATGTGACCAGGGTATGTGTATAGGAGACTATAAAAAACATTTCCATCTCTAAAGTTGAAAGACAAATATATGAAATTTAGGAGATATTCCATTACAGTTAGAAAGTTCATTTCTAAGCAAGAAAGACAACGGAGAACATAACTTTAGAGAGTCATTGGGGTGATATAAACTTGATCCAACTAGAGACTGTAGTTCACTGAAGTCAATAAAATGAATATTTGAAATGGCCAAAGAGCTGGGAAAAAAAAACACTTAATGCTCAGCCTTAAGTAGGGTATATTTATCAACCTTCTACCCTGAAAAGGATAAAGAAATATTCTAGAAGAGGGGGATAAAAGACTGTCAGAGGCTGGTGATAAATATTTGTGCTATAAAATACTGCTCTCAGGGCATAGAGAGCTCTATTGTACACATGAACCCACACTGTGGATACCTGTACAAGACCCGGATATGATCAAACCAACCAGCTCAGATAGGGAAAGAATTCTCTAGGCCTCATTCATCAAAGAGATTTTAAGTTGTTGCTCCAACACTGCATTGCAAATATCAAGGAATAAGATGAGGAGCAAATTCCATAATGAATAGAAACTGAAGACTGAATTGTCTAATTATGTGTAGCTTTTTAAATTAATATTGAATTATGGCCCATCACGTCACTGGGTATATAACTCTCAATCATTATACCTCCTCTTTAAGATTTCTATATCTTTAATTACATTTGTGATTTTCCCATAAATTCTAGTCAAGTTTGAATGTTGATTTGAAAGGCATTTTCAACTAGAAGCAACAATGACACCATTCAGTTTATAAATGGAAAATAGACAATACACTTGAACCTGTCCAACTCTTCAGAATTAACTATATCAACAATTACTTGATCGTGTTCATTAATTTTAAATAAAGCTGCAACCAATATGAAAACCTATAAATTCAGCTTTACAGCGCAGTCAGGAAGATGGCTGGGGCCTTTGAGCTGCCAGCTCATTTCCAGATTTAGACAGTGGCCAGTCATAAAGGAATAAGGCAGAACTTAATAAAACGGGTCACTCAAATTTGATATCTGACCTCTATATGTAGAGACACAGGCTCATGCATCAGCAGACACATTTGCCAGAAAAACATATAAAGTTGAAGAACTGGAAGAAAGAAAGGGAGCACCAAAGAGGAGGAGGAGGGAGAATGGAAAGAAAGAAGAAAGGGATGGAAGGCAACTACATCCAACAGCTTCATACAGCCGATTATTTTTTTTTTAGACTACTCCTTTGAAGACATTTTTTTCCTGGACACCATCATTTATTTTGGGTAAATGCCAACCAGCAACAAAGTGACTCCCATAGAACATTCTATGACCCAGGAGCCTCAAGATGGTGACAGTGAAAATCAAGAGCATGAAGTTTTCTGATTCCAGATGCTGAGGTTGTGAAACTTGGCATCTGGCCATGAAGAGTCCAATGAAAACTTTAAAAAATAATATTTGATACTTGGAATGAACTTCATTCACGTATTTCCATACCTTAGTCAATGATTTATATTTATCTTTGGGTATCCACGTAGAAATGTGCTACCTTGAGTACGGAGAAAATCAACTTAAGATAAATAGGTACAGGAGTTATAGATTTTTGCAGGGCAAGAGACAGAAAAAGACATGAGACATTAGACAAACATGCTACTCCGCATATATGAGCAAACTTCTTTCTCATTGAACACTCTAAGTTCCACTCGTCTTTCGGGAGTTTTCACTGGCTATTCCTTCTGTGTGGATCACTTTCCTAGAAATAGTCCCATGTTGAATGTTTTCATTTCCTTCAGGTCTATGTTCAGATGTAACTATCTTTTGAAGGCTTCCATTATCACTGTCAGTAAAGTAAATAAGGTGACCTGCCTGTCACTTATTACAAAGTCAGCTTTGTGACAAAGTCAACTAATGAGTCAGCAAATAAACTAACCGGGAAGGTCAAATTTAAGATGGTTCAGAGACAGTGCTCACAATAGCTATTAAAACATGGCCGCCATTCTCCCTTTCTGTATAAAAATCAGAGAGCTAGTCAGTGCTTTCTTCTGATTTTTCTAATTTCTACATAAAACAGTTGAACCGTTTTACAGTCGTTATGTATATACTAAAAGTCTTCTGGCTTTGGCACCCTAGACATCTGCCTGCTCCGTGTAGTTTCTCACCCTACTTTCTCCTTTCCAGCCTAGGTCATCACAGGATCACATATGTCAATGTGCCAAAGAAGGAACCATTGCACTTAGTACTCTCCTGGAAGTTAGTACAGATGTGATTAATTATTTGGTACATAGAATTGATTACCTAAAACCATCTGATTCATGGAAAATTTCTTGTTTTTTCCAGATTATTCACATTCTTTCTCATGAGTTATCAAATAAGCTATTGGCTCCTTCTGTAAGCCCTGAACCATCAAGCGTTCCCTGCCTCTGTACAAAGTTCACGGGACACGCTCATCAATTAAGCAGAAGTCATGTGGATGACTATTCATAAGCCTTTATTTGAGTTTACATTCTATTACCGCTCCTTCTTACAATACCTCCTTAGCACTGAATACATTTGATAGAAAAGAAAGGAAATCAAGGAAGGAAAGAAAGGAAGAGGAGGAGAGAAATAGAAGAAGGAAGGAGTAGTCGGAAGGAAGGCAGAAGGGAGAGAATGGTGAAATAGAACATGGACAGGAAGAATCTATCTGTAGATAGGGCCCGTGGCGTTAACTGAGGTCCTCTTGTGCAACAACACAGCCATGCCTGTGACAATGACCTGAGTCATTAGTCACAGATCACAAGACCCTTCTGCAGGTGGACAGCTTTTCCCTGTCACAGGTACCACCCAGGACAGTTGTGATCGGTGATTCCCGCCACCTTCCTGAAGGTATTTTGACTCTATAGATGCCTCACGAGCAAAGCCGACAGGTCACTGGTTCTGGAACGTGAGCCTGGTTCTGTTTACCTGGCCAGCCCAAAGTAAGCACAAAGTAACCCACACCAGGTTCTCACCCCATAGGGCTAGGATGAGGGACCAAAACATCGCTTTATAAAAGGCTCTCTCTTGAGACCCGCAGTTGAAACAATTTTACTAGACACTTTTAAGAACTAGAAACAAAGTATTTGCATCTAACACATTTCTCTGAAGTTGTCTTTAGAAAGCTACATTGTATTTACTTTCCATCCTTGTAGATTACCATGTCTAAAGTCACTCACCCACCGATGTTTTAAAACTAGAACACAGATGCGGGCAAGTCCCTATGCTCACTGCAAAGAAGGAAATAAAGAATTCATTCAGTCCGGTGCCTTTTTGTTTACTGAGGTACAAACACTGCCATTAAGTCACAGAGATACTACTTGTGAGAGGTGTGTACCCTGTAAACGTTTCACAGAAATCCAGTGGAGAGAAAGACACTGAGAGAACACAGGCAGCTTTCAAAGTCTGTGTTCCTAGGTGAGAATCAGAACTCAGATATGTCAGCGCACGTGTAACATACCTAGTGCAGTGAGCAAGAATGAGTGTTTAGAATATGTGTTTTAGGGGCTTATTCGGGCACGTCTGTTATTCGGAGAGCCACACTGAGCCACAGGGGCTTTAGGAATGAAGCTTGGAGGTCAGTCTGGCCACTATAAACTGGGGCCACTTGCACTGCTTTTTCCATGAGGAATTTAAGGGGTGTGACTGCATCCTTTCCAACCCTGCATTCCACATGTGACAAAACTGATCCAGCTGTTTGTCTGAAAGAAATTCCTTGCTGTCCTTAAAAATTAAAAAGCAAGTGGATATCCGTTCTCCAGGGGCATGCTTCCAGCTGGAGCCTGGTAGAGGCCAGTTGCGAAATGGCGTGCTCCAAAGGGCATCTGCTTTCTCAAATTCTTACCTCGCCATAGGGGGGTTAGCCCCATCTTGCTTTTTGAAATGGCAGATTCGGGATCCAAGGTGTTGGCTTGGCCCAAAGCTCTTGAGAAGTGTTCATCCACTACTGACCCAATGTCTCCCTGGAAATAAGTGAAAAGGACACAGCGAGAGTTAAGGTACTCCATCTCGGCAGGCTGGTCTTTCTCCTCCTCCTCCTCCTCATCCTCCTCCTCCTCATCCTCCTCTTGTTTGCTGGGAAGCGTGACTTCCAGAGAGTCCTGCATCTTGCTGTATACCGCTAACTTCTTCTGGGATAGAATAAACAAAACATAGTATCAAAGACAGTTTGTGGAAAAACATCAACCAGTTAACTTTTCACTTTAAAAAACACAGTAACTAAATATTAACATATGTTTGCAAACTGATTTTACTTCATCTGTTTTAGTCCATCTTTTCCTTCCCCAAACCAGTTGCCTCCCTCCCACACTAAGAAAAAAAAGTCTGTTATTCCAAATTTGGCGAACAGTGAGGACTGTTATCAAACTGTATAATTTCAGAACACACACTGTTTGTTTGCTTGTGTGTTTGTTTTATAAACCCAGCTATACTAAATGAATAATTTTTTTAAAGCGTGACAGATTTCCTTTGGATTTTTTTTTTCACAGCTCAATTCTTATATACTTTAAAGGAGTGTAAAGCACAGCAACATTCTATTTTAGGACGTTGGAAGAGACACGAAATGTAACCGTCCAGGGAAGGGTGGAGAGGACAAAAGACTTTTCATAAAGGAAATAAACTAAACTAAAAGCAAGAATGCACCATCGTATAAAAGGACTTGGCAGATGTGCCGAACTCGTTTCCCGAACATCAAACTGAGCTGACACAGTAAGTCTGTGTGAAGATCCATTTTGCACGGACCATGTTTTTCTTATGTTCCACTCACTACTATTATCATCGAGGGGGAGGAAGAGTTTATTGTGGCTTACTGAAAATACAACAAAATACTAGCAAGGATTCACTCTTCAAATAAAAATGAGTGGACTTAGATATCTTAAAGTATTTCAACATATGGTCATACCTACAGTAATCATTATTATATAATATCCAAGAAAGCATTCACATATATGACCTGAGTGGATTTTTATATCTATAACTTGGTTATTGCTGTATGTTTCTAAAACACAAAGAAACTAAGGTATAGAGAAGTTATGTAAGCTGCGAATAATCACAAAATATATGACTGGTGAAGACAGAATGCTGAGAAAGTAAACATGTGTGGACATATATTGTACAACCATGTTAGGAGACCAGGTAGCAATATCTAGTATGGAGAGGTCTCCAAATAACCGAGATCAACATTGTTTTTCTGAATGGAAACTTGGCAGCTGACTACTATTTTTAGTACATCATTTTTTTCAATTTTTCCAAACATTTTCACTGAGTATATATGACTTAAAGATTACCAGGAATGTCCCTGTAAATAACACATAAGAATACACTCTGGTTGACCACATCAATATTTCCTACCAATAGTGTAACAACAAAATTAAGTGTTTTAATTCAGTATTGTACTATATCATTTTAATTATTACTGCAGAAATCATGCGTGTTGGAAAAATAAGTCTGAATAGCAATATCAGATAATTGCAAAATCCTCAGAAGTTTTATATGTAACAGCAGCATATAACTCATATTTAATGATACTTAGGTAATTATTAGTTTAGGAACCAATATCCACAAATCATAAGTGTATCTTTAATTAACCCATCATTTATGCGCACATGATACTTTACTGATGAATATATGAAATATGATATTTTAAAATGTTTGCCATTTTTTATTTACAGTTTGTGTCAATGTAGCTACTATTTTTCTCTGAATATATAATGAGTTCCTGTGAAGGAAGGTGTCTCATTGATGAACAGATAGTTATAATGCTGTCTGGGTATACTTCTTGTGATCTGCTTAGGTTCACATTTGACTTCAAAAGCGAAGTATCACAGTAAAGTACATTATGTAAATGCAGGAGTTGAATTAAATAATGTTTACTTTTTAATTTCATTCATAAGAATAAGCAAACACTACAATTTACTGGTCAAATAGCAGTGCTATTTTTCTGGGTGCCTGGATGTTTACTAAATCCTGTATGGTTATAGCTATGCATAACTCTGTCCTGCCTATGATGGCTTATTTGCAAGACCACTTTTCCACTGAAATGAACTTAAAAGTGGTCCACAGAGTACTTTCTTTGTTCAGACTGTACATCATCACCCACAAGACTGATGAGGGTCTCCTTCACTTTCCCATTTATACCTTCACTTTTTAACATGTTTATTAATTATCCAAATAAAGGAAAGGATTTGATTCACCGCTAATTAACAATAATTACATCCTTAGTAAATTAAATTAAACATATGCAAAATGCTTTTTAAAAAAATGTATGAAACCTAACGTAAATACAAAATAGCTTTGTGATAAGAGATAAAGATCATAAGCCATCTAGAGATTAATTGCTGGCAGTTGTGTTTAAACTATAGGTTTTCATTTTATGGTTGCATAGCTTTATAAAATCTGCATAATTCAGGGGGAATCTTTCTACCAATCATGGCATGTGTAGTCATAAACTCATATTTAAAATCATATACTTATCCATTGGGAGTGAGGTAAAGAGTAAATTGTCTATATAAAAATAACTGTCCTTTGTCTAATTTGTAAAAATCTTTTCTTTGTCGACACATTGATGCTCTACACTTTTATATTTCATACATAGGTGACATATCTCTACTTGGGTAACTATACATGACAAGATATCCCCAGCTGAAACTGTGGATACCTGTGGTTTACTCAGAAGTGAGCCTGTGATCTACTAACAACACCACATATTACTGTTTATTAGTCTACTTGTACTTTCCCTAAATTTTCTCTCACATTCATAAAACATAGTGAAACTGTTTGAATGCTTACATTTTGGGCATATATTTCGTCTTGAAATATCATTGGTTGAAGTAAGAATTTTCAAGTATCTAAATGGCCTGATAATTACCAAGACTGCTAAGTTTGAATATGCATAAGTGTTTTAACTTAAGAGACATAGGGATGGGGGCAGGAAGGAAACAGAAACACATCCCTTAAGTGACTTCATGTGGTTTATATGCTGGCATCACACAATCTAACTTCTCAGACTTGAACACCAACCACTCTATGACACCAGTACTTTCTGCCTTTGAACATATTCCTCACGTGCATTTTGGGTACATTCTATATACTCTTAGCCTTTGACTATCCTAGGGTGGCATGTTTGTGTTGGGAAAACATAAATAAATCTAAAAGTTGAGATTAAATCTCAAAGCATTAGAACATAGGTGTGCAGAATCAAGATAAAAATGTCACCTAGTTTGTACATTTTTCAAAATGGAATCACTTTCTATAATATGCCCAAATATCAGATTAGTATCTGTATTCTTCTTAGAAGATTGTGAAAAATTATTCTTTAAATAAAATAACAAAACAAAATAGTCACTGAAAGAGCTCTTAAGTACTGTGAGTTGGGACTCTAGAAATAGCTCAGAGAGGAAAGCACTTGCCAAGCAAGCATAAAGAGCTGAGTTGGGGTTCCCAGTACCCACGTAAACATTGTATAGACTTAGGACCCAGCCTATAATCCAAGCACTCTGAACACAGTAACAGAAGATCCCAGCTGGATACCAAATAAGTAAGCTCTGGGTTCTAGCAATATACCCTACTCCACTATTTAAGGTGGGAAACAGTGGAGCAAAACAGTCAAACTCAACCTCCTGGCCTCAGCACACACCCATATTCAAAACAAAGCATCCCCTTATACATATGTACGTATATCAATGATCTTGTGAACACACAATACTGCCACGCCTATAATACACACACACCAATACATACTAGAAGTTGATTTGGGTAATACACACTGCATAGTAGAAGCCATTTTCTCCACCCAATAAGATGCTAGTTTTGTTAAACAAGCCAGGGGTTGATAGGCAGAGTTAAGGCCAGCTCACAAACATGAAAGGTAGAAGAGTGAAAGAAAGTTGACTTAGGCAGTGCAAACCCTAGTGATCACTTCAGAGCTTGCCATTAGGCCCAGCCGAAACAAACTTCAACAAGAATGTACAAGGGAAAGGGTTTTGTCTGACAGGAGAAAGACTTCCAGGTCAGGAGCCAAATACCATTAACTCCCCAAGGCTTAAGCCACAAAATACCAAATGCTTATTGTGCATGTGTGGAAAGTTTCGTCCTAAGGAAACAAAACTATTTTAATGAATCACTGAAATCACTGGATAATTAGAAAAAGAATCTGAAAAAAAAAAGCAGAAGTTCTACTGACTCTTCTTTAAATGAAGTGACTGTTTTGTGTTAAACAGAAGGAAAGAAAGAAAGAAAGAAAGAAAGAAAGAAAGAAAGAAAGAAAAGAAAAGAAAGAAAGAAAGAAAGAAGGAAGGAAGGAAAGGAGGGAGAGGAGGGAGGGAGGGAGGGAAGGAGGGAGGGCAGATGAAAAGGTATAATGACTAGTTTACTTCAAAAGCATTAAGCCCACAAAACAAACTCATTGATCTTTTATCATGGTTTAAGAATTTACTTATAAAACAGATATATTAAAATATCTCAGAGATCTCTGCGCATATCAAGAAATATGTAGTTCAGTTGGAAAATATGCCACAGAACATATTTTATTTTATTACATTTTCAAACATTTATTCATTTGTGTGTGTCTAAGTATATGTGCATGTATTTGCGCATGTGTGTGTATGTATGTGTATGTGTGTATGTATGTGTGTATGAGTGTGTATGTGTGTGTATGTGTATATGTGTGTGTGAATGTGTGTGTATGTGTGTGTGTATGTGTGTGTATGTATGTATGTGTGTATGTATGTTTGTGTGTGTATGTGTGTGTGTGTGTGTGTGTGTGTGTGTGTGTGTGTGTGTGTATTTTCAGGAAGGTGTGCCATAGCTTATACATGGAGGTCCTCTGACCTGAAGGAGCTGGTGGAAGAACAAGGATGGAATTTAGGTCAGGCTTGAAGATAAGGACCATCTCTTGAGAACTATAGCTTCTGTTTCATATAATTTTCTCTTATAAACAAATATTCCTGGAAAGGTTTCACTCAATTTGCATACACAAAAACTTCTTTCCTTAGCTCCATCAGTTAAGCACTCACAGGTTACGGACCTGTTTCTGTCTACCATGCGTGTGCTAAGAAAAGATGCCAGTGGGCTTGGGGTGCCAGAAGATGAGATTGTTCTGTCTGAAGAAACAAATTGAAGCCAACAACACGGCATCTCATGCTGGAAAGGATAGGCTACAGTTATTGACAACCTGAAGAATTCAGAAGTATGAGTGATCTGCAGATATAACTAGAGCCCTTGCCTAGCATGTGTGCGGATCTGGATTTGATCCCTAGTACCTCAAAGGAAAAATAACTTTAGCTTAAAAATGACAACGTCTTAGATGTTAAGATGTTAGATGTTAGATCTTATCTACTAAGTAATACAATGACCTTAAAATGTATATATTCCTAGATGACAATTAACGTCTATGTCTGAATGGACTCTCGCTGGCTTGATATATACTACACTTAGTTCCAATTGTTCTGGAAATTCTATCTTTGAAATGTGAAGAGAGTCATTTCTAAGAAGAGCCAGTCATTCTTCCGGATGTTGTATTTGTTATATTTGTTTCTTTTCTTTTCAATTGTTTTCTTTATAGACAAGAGCAACCCAAACTATATCATTAACCTGACAGAGCTGGAACACATAGCTTTCAAATAAATCTACTCATTGTTAAAAAGAATCCAACTTATCCCCCCTTCAAGAATGAATATTTTCTAGTTTTTACAATGTTCAAAAAAATGTGCCACGGGCTGAGAAGCAATTTCAAAATTTGCATTCCCAAAATGTTTTTAACTATGATCACATCATTAGGGAATGTGTTATTTCTCAGAGCAACTACTTTGAATGAAACAAGTTTTCCTTGTATAAAATTTGTTGCATATTAGTATAATCTCTTAGCTAGACTTAAAATATAACCTCTATTACAATTATTTATCATTTGTTCATTCATTCATTCATTCATTCACTCATTCATTCAAACACTGTGTCAGTGATTTTGCAAATATTTAGATAATGAAAGATTCTGCCAGGGCCAGAGCTGAATCTGTTCACACACTTGGAAATGACTTGCTATGGAAGCAATAGAGAATGCCCCTGTGGATTATGCCTGTAATAAACTGTATTGTTTTTCAGAGTGTCTAGTATTCCAAAATCTGCAAGGAAGACAAGCAAGGCAATAAGATCAGTCTAACTCAGGATTGTTTTCAACTTTCTAGGGAGGTTCATTTAGAAAAACAAACGCTAGAAACCAAAATGGCAAGGGTGACTTGACCAAAACTAATTCCATGAATCCCAGCAGCAAGGAGCTGAACCCAGTAGCCCTTGGCTCCCACTTGTGAAGCTAGGGAATGCTGACTGGATTATCCTATAGGTCTCATTACCAATACATAGACATATAATTGCAATGTGTAATCTCTATAGCAGCTACATGTTCTACGTTCAGACACATTCACATTTGATTTGGTTTCCTGTATTGGCCCTGTCTTCTGATTTTGTAGGATATTTGCTAAAAAACCAGATCTGCCCAGCACAGAAGGCTGATTTACTTCCAGCTGCGGCTCATCGAGCTCAGCTCGGAGGAATTAGCTATGGTGCTTCTTTTATCTCTCTCCACATAAACAAGAAAGGACGAATCCATCTTTGCAGACCTCCCCCCGCCCTCAAGGAATGATATGGATGGAAGACGAAAAGACACCTGTTCAGTTCAGGTCATTTTCTCTTTCTGTTCATCTTTGGGCACCAGGTTAAAAAAAAAAAAAAACCAGTGAAGTTTCCCCAGTTCAGACTACACTTGTAAATTACTGGCATAAATCTGGAATCCACTGAACTATCTACAAATATGGCATTTATGAGTTGTTGAAACAACAGCTGTGTAGGTCTAGTGGTTCAAGGCACTTTCTGGGTCAGCCTAAATGAGTCGTCAAAGCATAAAACCAGCTGCTTAAAGAGGTGCATTTTGAAAAGCTCAGAGCAGGCCGAGCTTTGCCCTGAATGATTTGCCTTCACAGTCTGTCAGAGCTGAATCTCATCTACTACAGAGTGCTAGGTTTTCAAATGAAAATATTTGGAACCTTCTTCTGGAGAAAATACTTTTTTTTTCTATAAATCTATGGCTGGTTATATACATTCCTAGATTTTTAAAATGAAGAAGTTCACTGCAAACAGGACCTGTGGGGGAGGAAATCCAATTCAAACAATGTTTTCAATGGCAGTCCTCTACATGACAGGGTTATTTTGGGACCTGCCTTAGCATCATGCACATAACTGCCTTTGTCTCTTGGAAATTCTCTTTCCACAGATGGTCCAATGAAGTTAGTTTAGTGTCTCACCTTTGGTAGTGGAAAGAGTTGTTAGAGCAAAAGAGCAGGGCTACTGCTCCAACATCATTTCCCTTAGTGGGCATCCTCTCTGCGTCTTCTCAAGCTGTGGGGAGGGTCTATCAGATACTAGGGATAATGGATGCTTTTTGTATATCAGTCAAATCCATTTTCTTAAATTTCTGGTGGTACTATTTCCTGCTGGCCTGATTTCTTAGTGAATACATGCTCACTCTGTGAAACTCTGAAGATTTCAATCCCACCCTCTCTAGCAACATTGTGATCTCCATGGTAAATCGCTGCTCTGTCAACACTTTGCTTACTTTAAAGCTTAACTATTTCTGTCCTGGGCCTCTTTTTGCTGAGAAGTCCCTAGGAACATGAGACTGTGGACAACACAAGCTTTCCTGTCTTTGTCATCAAGTTAATTTGTGTAACATGGATTATTACTTAATTCCTTGTTTACAGTGGCAAGACAATTAAATCCTCTGCCTTAAATAATTTGACTGTGCAATGAAACTATTTAGGTTAAAGCTGAGATCTTACCTCTGAAGAAATCTAATCTCATGTTTCAATACTAATGAAATCTAAGACGCATAAATGTGACTGTTAAGGCCATGGGGTTCCATTCTATTTTAAACAAACAAGTGCGCATTGGCTAACTAGATAGACAACTTCTTTAAGAATACATGGAGAGCAAAAGTTGTTAGCATAATACAACTACTTGCAAAGAGACATTGGAAATTTTTAAACTTAAGGGGGAAAAGTACACTGCCCGAGACTTGGAAAGAATATCAAGCTCCAAGGCCAAAGAATCTACTGCATATTAATCTTTCTTATCAAATAAGCCAATTGGGGTGCAAAGACAAAAAAATAGATAAATAAATAACCTATTATGGAATGAGGAGAGGAAAAAGGTCTGGGAAACTGCATCCCATGCTGCAACAATTCTGCCCCAGGAATGGAGATCTGCTGGTCCTTATGCTGTTACCAATCACCACAGACATTTTAGCCAGGAATTCCAACCCCTTAGATCTGGGTTTTCCCACTTAGAATATGTTTCTTGTCCCCTAAGATTTTCCCATGTCCGAAACAGCATCTCAGAGTCATTTTAAAACCTAACCAAGGTAACAGAGAACAATGAGTTTGAAAGCTCTTTACAAGCATCACTGGGATTTTGCCTATCAAAGAAAAACTTTCCTTTTTCACCCAGCTGCTACCCTTAAAGAAGTCAGAGTAAACATGTTCTAACTTCCAGGAAGCTGAGAGTGACCATTAAAATCTATAGACTTGGACATTCAGCTACTGTTCTCTCTTTGTTGTCTCTTCTCAAACCATGCAGGTCTGAAAGCTTGACTTTAATTGACCTCCTGATTTTAACATTCTTAATATGGGAGAGGATTTAGACAACAGACTGTCTGCATTTCAGATGAGAAGTCCACTGGGTATGAAGAGAATCTTATGATTTCATATCGTTGCCCTCAATTTTTCCTGACACGTCATATTTCGAAACTCCGTGCTGTTTCCTACTGTCACTAGCAGAATACAAGCACATTCCTTTCTGTTCACGTTCTGCAGTGTCATCAGCCTCAGAGCATGTACTGAGACTGAGTCAAGACTTCTCCCAGGGAGATATGGAGGAGGGCTGGCTGAGGACTAAGCTGTTCAGAACCTCTCACTAAGTTGTGCCTCAGAAAAGTTCCCTGTAAGATTTAAGCCCAGCACACAATTTCTAGGAATTAATTCCAAGGATTACGAATGTACTCTTCAGATTAGTTTGGTTGGTTTACCTGGTGTAGTACACTATAGTGTGGCATTTAAATGGAGCTCACTGGTGGTTCTCTTAAACACTCATCTGCTACCTGCCTACACATACAATATGTTCAATAAAAAAAATAACCCATGTTTCAAACTTTCATATTGAGCAGAAAAGCTGATAGAAAATATGGCTGGAAAATTAATTCTTTTTGTTTCTAAAAAAAGAAAAAAAGAGAAAAAAGAACAAATTTCAGAGAGGAAAAAAATGCACCCCAATGATTAAGATGTATCATAATGAGCTATTTGATAAACAAACAGGGAAGAACTTCTGAGCTAGGAGTGTGTGTTGTTTACTGGTAGACTGAGTGCCTAGAACACAGCACATGTGACAGCCTGCATTCTTTGCCCTTGCCTTCCAGAAAAAGTAAAATCAAACACATAAGAACTTAAGATCTCCACCTTTGAGGAGAAACGACATCTAAGGGATACATTGTTACAACTGAATGCAGAAGTCCCAGCCCAAAATGTCAATCAGTGTCCTGGCATTGTTATCTAATGAATGACCATAATATTTTTTGGATTACTGCCATTTTTATGTTTCTTTTTTTTCTTCCTCAACAAATCAAGTTGTTTTTATTGTTGTTGTGATTGTAGTTGTTGTTTAACGCAAACTGCTATCAGGGCTTACAGCCCATATACAGAGAAAACAACCTTCATGAATAATAATGATAAAACTTTATGGAATGCAGAAACAACAAAAATATGTATTCTCGGATGACTGCACTGGGGCCAAGTCAGTATTAGGTCCACTTCACCCACGCACTGCATAGTCTAAAAATGTTGTCAGGCTGATAAGAATTTCCTGACTTACTCTTTTCCAATAGAAAATATAGGTCATCAAAATAAGCTCTGACAGGAAAAGAACAGTAAAGACTAAGTCTCCTTAGTCCAACGGCAGTCAAATAGTGTGTGTACTTCAGACAAATTTAAATACAAACAAACCAATTTAGTGAGAAGTGTGCAGGTTTCTGTGGACCCCTCTCCACTAAAGCCTTACAGTAGACTCAGGTACTACTTAAAGAACGCCTACTGAAGCTCAGAATATAGCAGAAACTGAGTGTCTGTGTAACTTCACAACATAGTTTAGGCTCCTCCTTGCTTTATTTTTATTTCCTTTGTCAGCTTGTTGATAGTTTTAGCAAAACAATGGAATCTGGGATTCGAACTCAGGTCTACTGCAAAATTTGATAAAGCACAAAGAGACAGTTCACACTGAAAACCAGCTTTCATGATTAATGATTTTTAATTTGTCCAATACAGTCTTTGATTTTTCTTGCCAAAGGAGAATTATAATGCTGACCTCTATTACAGACTCACATTTCAGTGGAATTAATTTTATAGTGCCATAAGAGACAACCATATTCACAATGTCTACTATTCCTTGCTTTTTCAGGAGAGAAAGTTATCTCTCTAAATATTGAGGAGCATCTAAGTCTCTTGCTCATCCATGTTCCAACTGATGATTCAAGGCCTCTACAGCCTGAGAGATGGAGCAATACCCAAGGTCTCTTGGCCTGGATTGAAACTATGATGCTACTATTTTATATGTGTCAAAGAAAACATTCGTAGTCAAAATGTTCTACTTTGCCACTCCTGACCACAAAATAATAATAATAATAATTAATAATAATAATAATAATAATAAGCTTCCCTACCTCTCCCATCAAAAGTAAATTTACTTCAAAATGGTAAAGCTGTCTAATTTTAAAGGTAATGGTAGATATTAGCATGGAAGTAGACTCTTCAGTCTTGTTTCCCATCGGTCTTCATTAAGATGGGCTGTCTAATGGTGAATCCTGAACTTGTGTCCCTTCACAGTTAGCAGAATCTGACAGCCACTAAATCTTCAACAGAGTAATGGTCTCTTTCCCAAAGATTAGCCCTATACTTCTAGAAAAGGGACGGGGGCAAAGGAAAAATAGAAATTCAAGGGTCAGATTGCTCCAAGGGCCAAACCCCGAAGGCCAGAATAAAACATACAGTTCCTAAGAAATGAAAAACAAGCCCAAAAAATCCTGTAAATCATTATTTTCTAACGATATCTAACCGTATTTCAAGTTTCGATGAAATTAGCCTAATCTAGTCCCTGATTCAGTCACTGATAGGCACGTTTGACTGCTTTTCACACAGTTCTAACTAAATTTTGGGGCACTTGCTATGTAGCCACAGAGTAATCTCAGAATTCCTAGCGGCAAGTCTCTCCAGTGTCTGCTCATCAGCTTGCTGCCCGTCCTTTTAACCAACATTTTCGACCTCTTGGCTGGGTGGGGCCCAGGCCTCCAGATACTCCTGGCTACCTTTGGGCTAAGAAACACAAGTCCACTGATGAACACCGGCAGGCTCTGTGCTTTGTTAGGAATAAAAAGTGAACGAAGAGTCTTTTGAGAATCCCTATCTAAATCGCAGCCGCAGGGAAAAAGGCAATGAAAATTCTAGACACACCGAATGTGTCTTACACCCGACCGGTGTTCCACCCTAAAAGCCCAGAACGGACGGTCACTCCATGAGTTCCCTGTTCAGGTAACCTTCTGCTCCCTCGGTTGCACACTTCCGCCACATACTCTAGAAAACGCTGGAATACTCTGCTTGCCCAAGGAAACCAAGTATTTGAGTTAAAAGTTTACTCACACGGTCCTAAGACAGATGCCTTTAGTGAGCTTCAGGGAACTGAGTCCTAAAGACCAGTGAAGCTGGGAGCAACCGCCTCTGAGTCCAGGTGACACAGCTCAAATAAGCCCCGGGCCAGGTAAAGCCTCTCCACAGATCCCAGCCCAGCCATGCTCAGCTCTGCCCTTCCGGGAGTGTCTTTTTCTTCCTATAGTCCCCAGCAAGTCTTAGAGCATCCTCCACACCTCTGGACCCGGCGGGGCACCGCACGAGCCTGACACCGATACCCGGTGCCCCTCGTCCCCGCCCCCGGAAGGCTGCCCGGCCAGTGACTCACCTGCTGGCCAGGTTGGGGCGCCGGATGATAGCAGGCTGTAGGGCAGGTTGCAGCTGCCACTGGGTTGGGCAGATACTGGGGCGCTCCATACGGCTGGGGGTGATACATCACCTCCGCACAACTCATGGCAGCGGGGCCAGCGGCGGCCCCGGAGTCGCCGCCGCTGCTCTACGCGCTGGCGCGAGGGGCGCCACCGCCACCGCCGCCGCAGCTGCCGTCCGCGTCGCTGAACCAGCTGCTAATGCGGCTGAGGCGGGTCCTCGACCGCCTCGGGCTCCGCGCCGGGAGCGAGCTCGGGAGGGGTTGGCAATCAGCGGCGGCCCATGCGCGGGCACCTTCATTTTCAGCCCCTCCGGGTGCCCCCTCTGCTCGCGCTTATATAGCGACAGGACGACGCTGTAGCCCGCCCCGCGGCAGGAGCATGACAGCACTGGGCTCAGGCTCAGGCGGCAGCATCCGAGACAGGAGTCGACTCTGCAGCGCCAGCTGCCGCTGCAGCCCGGTCCCCGCTAGAGTCGCCCCAGGAGCGGAGCGGTGCTTTGCATACACACAATGCGCGCCCGGGACTTGTCCTATCACCGGCGCGGGCGGCTGGGCGAGGACCGGGAGGCCGGGGCAGGGTAGCCGGAATGTGGGGAGGCGGGGAGCTTGCCTCCCCAACTCTCAGGAGCAGTTTATCAAAAAAAGTTCCACCAACTCAGGTCCACATGGGGCGGGTCGTCCAAGAGGGGGACCTTGGGTAGGGAGGTTGCGGATTGGAGCAAAGTTTGCAGCCCTCTCCGCCTCCGGGCTAGAGATGCTGGTGGGAGGAGATTGGTATGCAAGCAGCTCCGCGCCCTCAAAAGTCTGCTGGTCCCCACCCAGTCTCGTTCACCTGGCGGCCTAGCCACAGTTGCCCAAGTTCTGGGAGCTTTTTTTCTGGGAGTATCAACTCCGATCATGGTAGAACCAGATCAAAGAAGGCCAAGTGTAAAGAACAGAACAGGGGGAAAATATGGGATTAGTTCCTTCAATGAAAATAAACCAAAGTGAAAGTTAACAGTGCCTTGAGTGGGCTACAGGCTAACAATACTTGTTCCCTTGCAACATCATTACTTAAAAGCACATCTTGGTGGCTTTTCATCCTGGCGGGATGTAAGTATACCCTTTCTGCCCTTTTTCAGCTAGCTTGAATGTCAGACAAAGCATCGAAGCTCTATTGTGCTTGCTGTGGCTAAGTCATTATTGAAATCCATGTCCGGAAGAACGGATCAGAAGATGTTTGACTATGGGGCTGGGAATGCAGTAATAAGTCTCATCCAAGAGTCTGAATGAGTCAGCTGGACAAACTACGGTTTACAGAAATAGACGTAAGCAGAAACATTAGAAGAAGTGTAAATTTTAGGTTATAATAATGAATGTTAAGACCAGATGCAGGTACTGTGAGAAGGTGGGGGGGGGGGGGGAGACTGGGAGCTTCCCAGGTATTCCCAGTTCATATACATCAAGTACATATTAGTGAAAGAAAGAGCCATGAAATTGAAAAAGGACTGGCTGGGAAGGGTATATGGGAGGTGTTTGAGGGAAGAGGAAACTGTGATTATATCATAACCTCAAAAAATAGTAAAAAGGAAATGAAACAAGAGCTTGGTATCTCCTACTACATTTCCCATCAGAAATCAATAGAACCAAGCACCAACAATCATGTCCATCTTCCTCACTTGCTAACTCTTCCAAGTTTGTAAAGGATTTGTATCTTAAAATATTCGATGCTGACGACTTTAAGTCTCCCCATCACAACCATGGCTGTTTCAATGCAGGATCATGTGAGTTTTATCTCTGAGTTCCAAAATGTTATGGTTGGTTTGGTAAGCATCTATTGTGTAAGGCACAACAAACAGAAAGAGTCTCAGAATAATTTGTAGACTAGTGAAAGATTAGAGGGCACGTGTGATCAGCGAAGACTGTATTATGGAGCTTGGCGTCAAACTGCTCGAGTTTTCTATTGCATGCAAAATGAGAAATTTTTATATTGTGAGGGATCTTAAGACCAAGGGGACCACATGACTGAAATAGAGCAAAAAGTAAGCATTCAAGGACATCTTCCCTTTAAGGTCACACATCCTGTCCAACAATCTTAACAACTCCGGCTTTTACTTCATTACTATCCTGTATCTTAACTTTTTTTTCAAAATAATGTGCTTAATATCTGTCTCTTCCACAGAATGATTGCAGAAATCGATCAACTCCTTTACCCTAAAATTAAGATTTAAAAGTGTTTACTGTGTGTTTTTACTATGAATATGATATTAGGTTTTATTCCAAACTGCTGTATCTTCCAAGTCCTTTAGGGTGCATGGTGGTTTGAATACGAATGGTCCTTATATGGTCATATGTTTACATGTCTAGTCACCAGGAAGTAGAACTCTTTGAAAGGATTAGAAGAATTAAGACTTGTGGCCTTGCTGTGGGAAAAAATGTCACAGGGATTGAACAATGAGATTCCAAAAGCCCAAAACAAGCCTAGACTGTCCCTTGGTTTGTAGCGAAGGATGTGGATCCCAGCTCCTTGCCTGCCAGCATGCTGTCATCGTTCCTGCCATGAAAATAATAAAATAAACCTCTGAAACTATAAGTAAGTTTTCAATTAAATGCTTTCTTTTATAAGTGTTGCCTTGGTCATGGTGTCTCTTCACAGCAATAAAGCACTGACTAAGACAGTACTATAAATATTCATAACAGGAAAGAATACTTTTTGATACTAAAAGGTCATACATGAGCTAGATGTGTTTCCCAAATATTCTTACAAAGAAACAAGTTTTTGGTGATATTTCATTTCTATTCTACAGTGATAGCAAAAAAAAAAAAAAAAAAAGATGAATATCAAACTAAGTTCTGCCAAGGACCAGCCTCCGTTTATTTCTCCCTCTCTCTCTCTCTCTCCCCCACTCCCTGTATGTATATGTGTGTGTGTGTGTGTGTGTGTGCACTTGCGAATGTGTTTTCTGCTCAAGACAGCTTTTCAGACTGCTCTCTGGGTTCTGCTCTGCTCAAGATAGGTTTCTCTTGCAATTCTAAAAACTCTGGATAGTTTATCTCTTGCAGATCAAAAGCCCAGTTTTTTATTCACCTATCTTTAGTTTTTACCCCAGGCTCTCCTTTGATTATACCCTGAGTCAGCATCCCATGACCCCAACAACTTGATTTTTACAGAGACAGCAAACATCAGCACAGATGATAAGATAGCTGGGTGGGACCCCATCCTGTGATTACTATTCCTACCACAACTAGGCCTGGACCTAAACTTTCTCTGCTCCATGCTGACCTTGAACTCAGAAATCTACATGGCTTTGTAAGCATAAACAAATAAACAAACAACATCACAACAACAAAAACATAGGTGGGTGGGACCTTGCCTTGTGATCAGCACTCCCTAAATCTCTTTAATTTCCTCCTTAGTTTCTTCCTGACAAATACAACTTCCTCATAGTGCAGCTGACTGTCCCTTTAGATGTGTGAAGCAAATATAATAATTTCATGGGGCAGGAGATACTTGAAGTGATGTGTAGAGGAATTTTAATCAAGCAACATGGCTGCTCTGGCAAGAGATCAGATTCAAAGACTGTATAAATCTATGTGATCTAGCTAGAATATAGATATTCTGGTAGTACATGCCTTTAATCCCTATCAATAAAGGTAAGGTTAGTGTGTAGAAGGAAGCAGCCATGTTTAAAAGTGATGTTGAGGGACAGACAAAATGATGAATCGAAAAAGATTTGACATAATGAGTCAGGACAGAATATGCCTAGCTCTCGCAAGAGCAATGTGCATGCATGCACGAGCCACACACACACACACACACACACACACACACACACACACACACACACATACACACGGGAGAGGGGTGGGTGGTTACAGGGACAGTTTTACAAGGAAAGATTGCAGGGGAAGCCAGAATAAGCCAGAAAGTTAGAACAGATTTTCAGGGTTATTTTGAGGTCAACCAGAGCAAATCAGCCCAAAGCCTAGGGAACTCAGTTTAAATCAGTCAGCTTGGAAAGGATTTTGAGTCAGAAGAACTGAGTTGATCCACCTGGCCAGAGTTCAGAAAGAACTGGAATAGAGTGAGCTTATTTGGCCTCTAAGATGACAATTCTATCTCATGAATTAAAATTACATTTAAAACTGACAAGGATAGAAGCTTCAAGACCTAGGTCTAGGAATAGTTAGGACAAAGGAAATACTCTGGGCTCAGCCCAAACAATATATTCAGATAACTTGGGTATTGCTCTCATCTTATCCCTTTTTCAGAGGAACTGAATGTTACATTTACATCTGGTGCCCCAAGTGATTGGAGAAAAAAGCCTACCAGCGTTGCAGAAAACAAAGGACATCTCACAGAAACATCACAGAGGACAGAATATATATAACAGAAAGCTTTAGAGAAGAAATTCTCTTGGGTTCATCTCCAGAGCAAGCATCGATTATCTGAGTTCCGTTGAGTGCCCAGAGGGACTCAGGAGACTCAGAAGTGTCAGAAGCATAGAGCCCAGAGCAAGGAAAGCTCCCTTGGGACAGCAAATCACAGTAACCCAACCCAACAGACAATTTTAATTATATAGACAGGCTTTTCCTACATTAAAAGTGAGAAACTGCATTTCCAACCCCTTAACACACTGGGTAAGACATGAGGGGATAGAAACATTTCTTGAAAAAGTCATCACAGTACTTATTATAGCTGTTACCACTGGAGTAACCCCCCCCCCACTCTCAATGGCAGCCTTTATATACTTCTTCTCTAAGAGGGCTGAAAAAATAGTTGTACAATAAGAAAATTTGGTTATGATAGTAATGGAGCTTTGAGAGACAAAGGACAAAGAAGGTAAGGAAAACAGGAATCATTTAATTGTGAACCAGTTGTACCTAATGAAGTTAAGGATCAGAGAGGCATTGAAGCTAAAGTGCCACCTCTTAATGAAGTTGAGGAAAGGCAACAATTCCCCACTGTCTCTCCTAGTTACCCAGGAACAAATGCCAGAAAATGATAAGAAATAACAAAATGAACAATTAGTTTAGAATCCTGTCAAAATTCAAGATCTTAAACATTTCAATTAATAATAGTAACTTATGGAATGCATTTATTTTATGTGATACAGGTGTTAAATATCTGGGTTACACAAAACAGGATTATCCCCCAACCCCCCCCCCCCACGCACTACCACCACCGTACTGAAAAGGTAGCAGTAGCTGTACCTGGAGGCTGGCACTTAATCCCAGTGACTACATGATGGGCAGATGCAACTATGGAAAGTATTAACAGGTCTAAAGGTGTTCATATCACAAGAATAGTTAAGAGAAGGTCAATTTGCTGATTTAAGATACAATTTGATGACTCTATTATTATATAATGTACTTTACAAGCTTTTAGAGCCAGGAATAGGGTAGAAGAACAAGGAAAAGGATCTAGGTCCTTCATAAAAATTATGCAGAGCCTTTTTATTTTTTGACTTCTGATATGATCAACATCTGCTATAAGTAGCACAAGATCAGATTCAGATGCTGAACAGGTATAAATTGAAACTTTAGTTTTTGAAAATAGAAATGCAGACTGTAAAATGGTTCTTAGACAGTGAAAACAAAATCAGCACCCATGGAGGAGGAGATTAGAACTACTGCCGATATTCACCCTAATGATCACTATGTAATTAGACTAGCAATGCTAATAATATTAGATATCAAAATGTTCCTGGTTTTGACTGTGGGTGATGAGGTCATTTGCAAAGGGACTGTAGATAAGGCATTACTAGAGACTTCTCTAAAGGAACTCAGCCTTCCTGGATTTGTTGACGATATGCTAAGGGTAGGCCTTAGACTAATGAGTGAAGATCACCCAAAGATATGGAAAGTAATCCTGACCCACAGGAACCTTCCTAAGAGTGTTCATTCATACCCCAGAATCAAATAACACAAACCAGACACTTCCTGTCAGTAATCCATAGAACAACTACAGAAAACTAAATTAGTTATCAGAGACACTGTATATTGACATCTTATGTAATGCAGCTTGATTGTTTCTGTGTTTAAGAGGATGAGAAGCCCGGACATGAAACACAAGTGCTTAAGTGCATAGTATATGTGTGAATTCATAAACATCTAACTGTACCTAAATAAACAGAGAGAGTGAATAAAATTAGCCCAAAGACACTAGATTGTAGGAAAAACAAAAACAAAACAATACAAACAAAAAACACCAGAATTAGATCAACCTGTATATGTTAAAGATGTTTTAACATCAGAATGGAGGGCAGGGAATGTGTTACTTTAGGGAAGAGGTTTGGTCTATATTTCCATAAATCATGAAACAGTATGGCTTCCATCAAAATTGATAAGGGTCTGATCTGAATAAGGGAAGTTTCTACTTGAAAGACATGACTCAAGGTAGGAAGACACAAAGGACAGCAATGTAGACAGCAAGGATAGCTAATCCCCCTTCATGAAACAGCTCCAAAAGCTGGCTGAAAACAGTCAGATAGTTCATCAGACTGGCAAACGGAAGAAAATGGATGCAGAATTGGATATTTGCTGAAGGACAGATAATCAGAAGTGCAACTATAGAGGATCATTACACAAATAGCTGATAGATCTTCATAAGGACATTTGGACTGTTAAGTTTGTAAGATTGATCACTGTTTCTGTTGTAATGGTCAAACTGTGTGCAATTTGTGGCTTAATTGAAAAGGGGGGGATATAAAAGACTTTTAATCCATCACCATGGATGCTTTGGCAGGGGATCACATCCTGTTGAGAACTGTGTGATCTGGAAGGAATATAGACATGTCCTCAGTGCACAGCTTTATTCCTTCCAGCTGGAATATAGACACACTTTTAAGTCTTTTTACCTAGAATGCAGATAAACCCTTAGTACAGTATTTTAACACAGACAATGTGGGTAAGGTTAGTTTGTAAAAGCAAGCAGTCATGTTTGAAAGTGATGTCTCATTGAGGGGCAGACAAAGTGACAAATCAGAGAAAGATTTGACAAAATGAAGCATCATACACTACACCCATGTCTCATGAGAACAGCACAGGAAAATAAAAGGCTCCTCATGAGATTCAACCAGAAGACATGAAGGTGAATGGAAAGACCAGAGAGGAACAGAAAGGTAGACCTAACCACATGATGGACATAGTGCCAGGATTAGTCAGGTTAGAATACTCAAGAAACTGCCTGGCAAAAGGCCTAAGCTTTAAAATATTAATAAGGGTCTGTGTCATTCATATCCCTAGAGGGTCAGTGAAAGTCCCAACTTAGTGATAGCCATGGGTAGGCACAATAAGGAGAACTCTATAGCTTAGAGTTACTGCCATTGTCTAACCAAGAGTGCTGAAATTATAACAATAACAGAGACAAAAATTCACATGTAAAACAGTTAAGCTATTCCATTATCCTTCATACCATGTGTCTCAAGTGACATTTTTAATGTCTAGCAACTAATACACTTCACTGATTTCTTTTTGTCTTTGTGTAAAGATTGCCTGTGTCTTCTTCACCTTTTTATTATCCTTCAATTTTAGTTTTGCTCACTTTCACCCTTTCCATTTATTTTTCTATACCATCTCATTAGCACATGTGTGATTTTTACTGTAATGGACATATAAACAAACACAAAATTCACGACTTGAACCCTGTCTGAATAAGTGCTTCACAAATATTCATATCAAGAACTAATCTCTCTTTAAGGTGAAATACTTCCATGATATTTTCTTGCCTTATTCTGTTTTCTGACATGCTTTCTACTCTTCCTCGGTTTCCCATAAATTTTTTATATATTTAAACTCCAAACATAGAATTTTTAGTGTTTTGTTTTTCTTATCTTACTCTATATTCTTAAGAGATTTCTGTAATCTTTAAACCACTTTTCCACTCAAATAACTTAGATAATGCCTCAAGTCCAGTATATTTCTTATAGTTGATGACTTGTAAAAATGTATCTTACATGGTCTCAGAAATTAGTAATTAAAATAAATGAAGTATAAAGTTATACATACTTTAAATTACAATTTAATTTTTTTGGCAAATCACTATTTTATTTTGGGGGCTTACTATGTATTTATTTTAAATTAACATAGAAATCTTCCTCACTTTCTAAAACTGAACTGAAAATATATTTACTGTATTCCTACAAGTACAGCACATGATGTATTATCTAATATTGAAAAGAATGTTTTACTGGGTTGATGAAGTATCTGTTTACATTTACGAACTATGTGTTAATTAAATATTCAAATTATGAAGTTACATCATATTTACAAGATCAAGGCCTATCTAAGGAGGTCAAAGAGGAATCCAAACTAAGAAATGAAAGATTCAGATTCTTCATTGCAGTCTCTTTGATAGTTACCAATGAGTAGATTTTAATTTTATTAAAAACAGTATTTTTCTTTTGTCATCACGGTAATACTACTAGAGCCTCAGTGTGGACTAATTCATAATGTTAACAAAACTCATGGAGTGGGTTACAACTGAGATTGAACATCAAAATATTAGGATATTTCCCCATCATAAGTCTACCGCAGAAAGTTATTGAATATTCAAAATCTAGACTAAATCTATTTTTAAAGGTAATTTTTAAATTCTCTTAGAGAGTTCTGAGTTGAAAATGCAGACCAGCGATTTGAAGAACATCCCAGGGTGTAGAATGAAGAAATAAGAATGGTCCATATCTGCTCTGCTACCATGCTCTGTGTTATTCTGGTCTCTCCTTCCTAATAAGGTTTAATATTTCAACCTGTAGTATTTTTCATCCTTTATGATAGTGATTTCGAGATAAAAGATTGTATTTGTATCCTTTATCAAGCTGTTATATTTTGTCTGATGATTTTAATACATGGAAATTTCTTCTTTATATTGACTGTGCTTGAAATGCTTTTAACACTGCAGTACAGGTAAGAGTTCCTACGTGAAGTCACATGGTAAAATTGAATTTCATCTTCATTAAACAATAAAGATGCATTTAATCTTTATTGTTGCATTTGATCATTGAAACTTTAGACTTTAAATATTTCTGGCTGTCCCAGAAGAATCTCGTAGCAATTAGTGACATTTCACCCTGTCACTGACTTGTTGCGTACTCATCCAAGCCTTACTCCCATCCTTCTTTATACCTCTATATTATGAAATATTTTCTTAAAACACAAATTATCATTTCTGTTAAGTGTAAATATATTTATTTATATTTTCTATTATTGAACCTTTTGGTATTAGATCTCCTATTTAATAGCAGAAGATTCTATTATCTGAGGTAAAAGAATATCAAGATACTACTAAGCCTGTGTCTGAAAAGGCAAGCAAATCGTATAAGAATGGCTATGTGGATTAAACTGGTTGAATAATTCCACAATTATAATACATTTATGGGGCTAGAGGGATGGCTCAGCAGTTAAGAGCACTGATTACTCTTCCAAAGGTTCTGAGTTCAAATCCCAGCAACCACATGGTGGCTCACAGCCATCTGTAATGAGATCTCATGTCCTTTTCTAGTGTGTCTGAAGACAACTACAATGTGTTTACATATAACAAAAAAATTTAAAAAAAATAAATCTTTAAAATACATTTATGTTATGGTGTATTAGTCAGGGTTCTCTAGAGTCAAAGAAGTTATGGATAATCTCTATATAGTACAGAAATTTGTTGTGATGACTCACAGTCTTTATTCCATCTCCCCAACAATGCTCAGCTGTGAGTGGAAGGTCGGAGGATCTAGTAGGTGCTCAGTCTCACAAGGCTAGCACATACAGCAAATGTGCTGGCAAGTAATTGCAAGCAGGTGAAAGAAAGCAAATCGTTCTTCTTTCAATGCCTTTATATGGATCTCCTGCAGAATGAGTGACCCAGATTAATGGTGTGTATACCACAGCACCTGGATCTGAGACTTGTTTAGTCCTAGCCTGACCTTGAACTCAGAGATCGCCTTGCCTTCGTCTCCTGGGATTCATAGTCACTATGCCTCAAGATCTCCATGTCAAGATCTACGTGAGAAACATGTATCTCCCAGCCTCAATATCTGGATGGCAGGTGAGCCTTCCATTTCTGGATTGTAGTTAATTCCAGATATAGTCAAGTTGGCAACCAAGAATAGCCATTACATGGTAAATATTAATTGAGAGTTTCTTTCCTACTTTTGATCATTTATTTGCCAAATGTTATATTTATAATAAGCCTTAAAGCATGAAAGCTGGGCAGATACCAATACTCTATGCTATTTTGTCTACTCTCCTATCAGTAATGCGCTGATAGAACTTGCCATATTCTGCCTGGACCACTCTTACTCCAACTGGCCAGCCCTTGGGACCACGTTCTCAGTATTTATCTACCCCAAAGCATCTTCTCCTCTTTTTTCCCTCTGCTCTCCACCCTTGGCAAATGAAGCTCCACCCACCTCTCTTCTGCCCACCTAGAGGCTTTTGTTTATTATTTATGTAACCAATAGTTTTAAATTAAGGAGCAAAGCTACATAGCATCACTTGCTGTCAGCGAGGATTGCATCATACTTGAGGCAACCAGATCTTGGGGTGCCAGGATTTAACATTTCAATACAGAGCTACCAGCCAAACCTCAGCACATTCAAAATTTCAACTCCATCTAAGGAATGTTTGGATATCTTCATTTTCCCACGTGCAGTCAAACACTTACCTGTGAATCAAACTTTCCTGTGACTAAAAAACAAGTACTTTTTAGTTATGTAAGAAATCTTTAGTTACATGTCTACCTTTAGTTTGTTGCTTGCTCCTTTGGTAGTAAAGACAAATCTCTGCTAATTCACTGACAATCTTGATGTCTGCCTCTGACAAGTGGAATGTGTACAGATGAAGTCTGGGCTAGGTATGAACCTGGTTCTGCCTGTGGAATGGAACAAGGCTAAGTAAGCCAAGTAGGATTAAACCCTTGAGATTGGCATCATTAGCACTGTGTTCTAACCCACTGGGCTAACTAGCCACAGACAAAGACCCATTGAGCTAATAAATCACAGCAGCCAGCGGGATCTGGTTTGAATTTCTTTCTCATTTTTAATACATTAGTCTTATAATTTGATTTAAATATTTTAGAATAAATGAAGCCAAAGGTCTGTGCTGCTGTCACTAGGAATAAAAAAAGCAGAGAGAAATGCTTCCCCCAAAGATTGTCATCATTCCAATGGGCGAGGTGACACTGGGACCTAGGCTCTAACTGTACACAAAAGGTGTCAGCTGAGAACAGAGAAAAATCATAATCTCATAAAAATTTAAACAACATATAATCCCCCAAAATTTCAGACCAACTAGGGAAGTTGAGGGAAAGTATATTTGTGGGAGAGAAGGTGGAGTAGGGCTGAGGAATGAAAGGAATGGGAGAAGGAAAACTGCAGTTTATATGTACTGAAAACAAACGTACACACAAATGAAATATTAGGTATATTAAATGCTCTACAAAAACAACCAAAATACAAAAGACTTTATATTTAGAGAAAATTTCTTAAAACTATTTTGAAATTCAGTAACTTTCTTGAAAAAAACCTTTTCTAGCTTTTTTCAGATTTTGTTTGATTTATAAAATTAAATGGGCATGCATCTTTAAATCCTAAAACTTAATTACATCTCAGTTACCCACTTCATTCTCAGTATAAAAATAGGACACAGGAAAGGAATGTTTAACACTACTGTCCCCTTTAGGTACATGGTAGATGTTCAACAACCCACCTACTTCCAATGGCCCATTTAAAGTTTTACCTTCTGTAGCATTGAATCTCATATTGGAAAATAGGCTTCCTCTATATAATCATATGCTCTATTGCCTGCACCTTATATTTAGACACCTAATTGTATGCAATTAGTGTTACTGCTCTTTATGTTGTTCTGATCATTTCAATTATGATAATTACCTCCCTTCTGAAAAGATAAATTCCAAGAGGAAAAAGGCAGAGTTAGATACTTTGTTAGTGATTCACAGGGCACCTAAGTAAAGAGTGTAAACCTGCCAAGTTTAATTTGAATTTAACTATGATGTCTAATCTGTGAAGGCTGTGGAATTTTTAGATGGTAAATGGTTGTATAATGCTCTCGGTTTGGTCTCTTTCAGCCAATAAGAAAATGGATGCTAAGCATTTTTATGTCAACTTTATGTGGTATTATATTATGGCTAATCTTAGTCTTTGGTGAGAAAATTTTATAGGACATTAGAAACATATTTTTCTTAGCATAATATCAACATTAAGGTATTTGCCATAATGGTTCTTAATTTTTAATCCCCTATGACAGTTATGGCATTATATCATCTTCAATATATTGCAGTTCACAGCACAGTTGAAGAAATAACATTTGCACGACTTAGAGAGAATATACATGAATGATAGCAGTTTATCATTCAAAGGTTTGCATCTTGTTCATTACAAACTCAGATTTGTGCTGGTGATGCAATAAAGAGCAAACTCACTGAGATTATCCAACCATCATATTCCCTTAGCAAGACAAGCTCAAGCACAGGAGCATTTAATGATGCTTCTTTAAAAGACTCATAATTAACCTTCAAAGTGCCTACAGTATTCTAGGTAAGCCTTACGTGCTCTGCACAGTTGAACTCTTCATAGCATCTCATTAGATGAAAGCAATAATTATCACCATTATACAGATTAGAAGATAGAGGTGCTATGTAATTTTTCACGATTATCCACTCAGGAAACAATTTGTTCACCACTCTCCACTTGGGAAATCTGTTTCCACAGCACAGCTCGTGCCCAGTATGCATATTTCTTTTAAGGAAGACATAAATAAAACTGCCATATAACTTGGGCTGATCCAGGTTATTTTGCCTACTGTACAATAAGAACCCTCATGTTCTTGTCTATCACTTTCTTTTTCCTTCGCAGACAAAGCCATCTCTAAAGTGATGTTCCACAGTCTAGATGAGAACAAATTTTACCAGAGCAACATGACAGACCCTCAAATATCACATCTTGAAATCCCAAAAGAGACACAAAGTAACTGAAAATCTTATGACAGGATAAAAAACGATCTTTCTATCGCTCCAGTGTTTGCCAGTCCACGTACTTATAGTATCCAAATACAAATTTTATTCGTTCTTAAAAATAAATAACCGAAATAATGGCATCCCAGCTGCCAACTCTCTGAAATTAAAGTTTTATAAATTCTAAAAGACTGAACTGTGTGTTTATATTTTCCCTGGAAACACACCATGTACTATATGGATAATATCCAATATATTTTTCAAAACCTAAAAGTAATTCAGATATTTGATAATCAGGTCATAATATCATCAACTGTAGATAGACTAAGAATATGATGTAAACAGATGGGAGAGAAGAAATGCAGAAGCTGTTCTAGGGGAATGTGGAATGTGATATTAAATAATAATTGCTAATTAAAGCATTGTTGCTTGAAGTGCGGTCTGTGGTCCTAGAGGACTGTTATCCTAGAGGTTAGAAACAGGTAATCTCAGCGCTGGAGAGATGGCTCATCCATTAAGATCACTGAATAGTCTTTGTAAGGAGCCTGCTTTAATTTCCAGCACCCACATGGCAGCTCACAACTGTTTATACCTCCAGCTCCAAAGAATTCAATACCCTCACACAGACACACAGACAGGAAACACACCAATTAATACAACTACATAAATCATTGTTCGAATAAGTAGATAATCTCGGACCAAACTGAACAAATATGCATTTCCAATTGAGACATTACTTAGATGATTCTTACACACATTAAAATTTGAGAATCATTGGATTGCAGTGTCTCTTATTTACACCAAGCATCACAGTGCAATATCAAGTCTTCTGCATTCTCCTTTATGTTAATGCTTTGGGTCATGCCACTTGAAAATGAGGTCGAAAGTGTGGAGCAGAGACTGAAGCAAAGGCCATCCAGAGACTGACCCACTTGGGGACCCATCCCTATACAGTCACCAAACCCAGACATTATTCCAGATGTTAAGAAGTACGTGCTGACAGGAGCCTGATATAGATGTCTCCTGATAGGCTTTGCCAGAGCCTAACAAATAGAGAGGCAGACACTCTAAGGCAACCATTAGACTGAGAACAGGCACCCCAGTGGAGTAGTTTGAGAAAGGGCTGAAGGGGTTTGCAACTCCAGAGGAAGAACAGCAATATCAACCAACCAGGATCCTCCACTCCCACCCCCACCCAAGCTCCCAGAGACTAAACCACCAACCAAAGAGTACACATGTAGCGACTCATGATTGCTACCCCATATGTAGCAGAGGATGGCCTTATCGGGCATCTATGGGAGAACAGGCCCTTAGTCTCGTGAAGGCTCGATACCCCAGTGTAGGGGAATATCAGGTCAGGAAGGCAGGAGGGAGTGGGTAGGTGGGTAGGTAGCACCCTCATAGAGGCAGGGGGAAGGGGGATAGAATAAGGGAGTTACAGACGGGAAACCAGGAAAGCAGATAACATTTGAAATGTAAATAAGGAAATATTCAAAGAAAAAAGAAAGAAAATGAGGTCGAATAAAATGGTCATTAAGTCTACATATTTAAATGAATATCTTTATATTCATCAATAATACTCACCAGTTAGTGTCAGAATGTTGTTAATCTTTATCCTCAAAACAAGAAGAAATCGGCATAATCTTTCAGTATTCTCTAGTATAAAATCTAGACTTCCATGAAAGCATAAAATATGAACTAACTCAGTTAGCTCCAAGTTGACTCAATTTCCTTGGATAAACTTAAAGTTTTAGAATTAACATAGACATTATAGGTTTTCCTTGTTCCTGGATCTTCTTAGGCTACTATTACTCAGCAGCCAAGGCAAAGAGAAGCAACCATTTTGTCCTATCAAATCTCTTCTAGAAAGAGCTTCTAGTGCTCTGTTCAGTGGTGAGGAACTGACTCCTCTCAGGAGAATCCTAGGAGGAGACTATTTCCTAAGTCCTCTTTAGCACCAGGAGTTGACTTCTCTTCCAACTCTCTCCCATATCTTCAGGCCCTAGAGAATTCTTATCTCTTTAAGGCTAAGAAAACCTGATTTTCAAGTAGCCTTCTACATTTTTTTAAAGCTTGAAAGCCAGGAATTCGGTGCTTTTATTATCCAGCCTCCAGCTGCCACTGTGCCCTGGGGTAAGGTTGAAATGAAGCCTAGGAGACCTAAGTGGGGGAAAGGTAAGACAGGATGAACAAAGGTTATCATGGGGCAATACAGCAAGTTCCCTGCTGGTGACTTGGAATTCTCACTAGATAATATGAAGGCCGGGAGGAATTGGTCTCTCTTCCATTTAAATCATGAGAAAATAGGCTTCTTCAGCTGACATAACTTGAGGTGCCAAGATCCCATGCCTTTAAAAACTGACAAGAGTCTAAGAAGATGGAGTGACTAATGTGATGCTCTAATGAGGACATCATATCTTAAATAAGGGACATAAATATATGAGTATTAGGAGGGGGAGAGTCAATTTTCTTCAAGGGCATGGTTACTGGCTCATTAACCTTGCTCCAATTGAAATTCATTCATCCAAGAACATATGAGTAGTACAGACTAAACTTAATGAGTTTACAGATCAAAACAAAGCAAAAGAGCAATATGGGTGCGTAGGAAATTATGGGTGGTTAGATGGTGCTGGGGAAGAGTGGTGATTATTAACCAGATATATTGTATGAAGTTCTCAAAGAACTAAGTAATATTTTACGATTAAAATAATATTTATAAACAGTTATTAATCCATGTAGAAACATGAATGTTATGGGAATGAAAAGGTTAATATTAAGGAACCAAACTTTAATTCATTAAGTAAGGTGGAGATAACATTACCATTTTCATTCTCTAAAGTGAAACGTAATAAAAGTATCCAGATTTCTAAGCCATCTCTGGAAGGGAAGGAAGACATAAAAGAGGAGTATCCTAAGATATCAGATACTCATTCACTAACTGTGATGATTTGCATATGCTTGGCCCAGGGAGTGGCACTATTAAAAGGTGTGGCCTTTGTTGGAGGAAGTGTGTCACTCTGCGGGTGGGCTTGGAGACTTTCCTCCTAGCTGCCTGAGGATGTTTAGGCTGTTCCTGGCGACCTTTGGATGAAGATGTGAACTCTCAGCTCCTCCTGTACCATGCCTGCCTGGATGCTGCCATGCTCTTGTCTTGATGAAAATGGACTGCATCTCTGAACATGTAAGCCAGCCCCAATTAAATGTTGTTATTTGTAAGACTTGCCTTGGTCATGGTGTCTGTTCACAGCAATAAAACCCTAAGACACTAACATTTTATGGTTTTTATATTTTAGAGCTTTTTAAAAAAAATTTCATATTAAGTGAGACTTTCCTAAAACAATTTCTCAGTCAGTGATTGGGTTTTTCATGTAGAAGTACCTAATGTTCTTTCAGAAATGTCAAGCAATAGAACACATTTGTTATATGTATTCAAAAGCTTCTTTTTATATTTGTTCAAGCCTATGGAGACATGGGTATATGTTCATGGTGTAGCCACTGTATCCTAGTTCCTCTACTATGCACAGAAGCAAAGCTCGCTCGTAGGAAAAGTTACTATGACCTCCTACCAAAGCTTCACAACATGTAAATAGGTGATTGTCATTTGATTTTGATTTTAACAAGTTAGAATCAATGCAATAATGTGCAATAATATTCTTTTCTCTATATCTTTCTGTACAATGAGTCATCTAAAGAATATTAGTTTTCCTATAAACATCAGTAGGTACACACACACACACACACACACACACACACACACACGTGTACAAACATTCTATACATTTCTTTTATCCTGTTAGCACACCACCTATCAGCTTCCTCAAATATTACAGGCACTAGCAAAAGCAAAGCAAGCTATATTCAATACAAACAGAAATCACTATGTACCTACAGCTCATATCAGCATCCAAATTAATAGCATTTGTACTAGCTGATCTCTACAGAGTGATGATGGGGAACATCTGCTCAGGCAACAGGATGCATTATAAGAAAAGAATCCCCAAATTTAGGAAACTACGTTAAATGGGCCCCAAGCCAGCCTACACACATACATAATCTACCTGAACAAGATACTACTATCACACACACACACACACAGACAAACACAACCCCCCCCACACATATGCAGGTAACCCACACAAAACTGGCTTGAATTAATACTACCCACTGTATTTCAAGGTATGATAAACTAAGTCCTACCTTTTTTATCACTACACATTCAATTCCTGGTCTATGGCCCAGTTAGTTAAGGAAGTTTATTGAGGTTGAATCTTATGCCAAGACTTTAAAACACTCCACGTGTTAATTTACCTAATTCTAGCAGCTATTACAAGACTGTTGGAGACATTACTTGCATTTTAGATCACTTTACATATGAGGACACTGAAGTAAAAAACAATTTAGAAAATCATCCAAGATTGTAGAATTAATAAGTGATGGGATTCAAATATGTATTTCTTGAGCACATAATTGAGTGAATTGGTTCTTGGATGGTTATAAACAGAGAGATACATTTGAGATTATAAATATATGAATCTGAGAGTTTGAGTAGGGGATGGAGAATTAATTCAGTGGTTAATGACATTTGTTTATTCTTGCAGATGGCCCAGTTTTGATTCCCAGCACCTATAAGACATATTAGAACTGTGTGGAACTCCAGTCCAAGTGGATGGGATACTCTTCCTCTGACCCTTATGATTACCAGGAACACACATTACACACATACATACATTCAGGTAAAGCAGTCATGCACATATAAATATAAATGAACCTAAAAATAAAACTTTAAAGGGTTTCACCTCAGTGCACTCTATCTATAGACCACTAAAAGCAGAAGGAGATCTGAAGTCAGCTTATACATCATAGTATCTAATGATGCTGTGTTTGTGTGCATGTGTGTGTGCGAGTGTTTGTGTGTGTGTACATGTATGAAGGTGTGCGTGCACACACATATTGTTTTCATATGTGTTGCTGCACGTGTATTCACTTGTATGTTGAGGTCTGAGGTAGATGTCAGATGTCTTCTTCAATAGCCCTCTCGACCCTTTTTTTAAGATAGGATCTTTGAGTCAAACTCAGAGTTCATCAATTTGGCTATCTAACTCTCTAGATGACTAGTTATCCCCTATATCTGTCTTCTTTTCTCTAGGATCACTCTCAGGCCACTGAACCCACTGAGCATTTACATGGGTACTGGGGATCCGAACTCAGGTCCTCATGCTTCTATAGCAGGCACTGTATCCACTGAACCATCTTCTCTGACCTATGTATTGATTTCTGAAGTAACAAGAAGTCTTCTCAGAGACATCTATGTTACTGCATAGCAAACTGAAGCTTTCCAGTGTAAGCTTAATTGCCCTTACTTGGATAAACTTCATGGCAAAAACTAATTCTCTGTGAAAAAGAATTATTTCATACTTGTTTTTAGCAGTATGTTCATTGGCAGGACATTAAAAAAAAGTGGATCTGCTCTGTTTTATTAGTTGTGGAATAAATGTACAATGGAAAAACTAGCTCACGACTAAAACAGAAAGAAGTCATTCCTGGGCTATGTTGCTGTCCCTGGACAGAGATAGGGCTATAGCTGCAGAAAATGCACGCTGCCTTATGTCTTAAATTTTGGTTTCACTAAATGAGGTCTGGTTTATTGTATGTATAATCTCAATTTTCATCAAATGATCTATTTTGCCAGGTTTTCAAAAATAAGCTGTCATGCACTTAGGTAAAAAATAAATGCTGATACATATTAATATAAAAATCTGTAAAGAGAGGTGAGATAGGTAGGAAAATTTAAAAACTAAAAACAAATGCATGAACTCATAATTGCATTACTTAATCCTACAAATAGTAGTTGGGCATAGAACAACACTCATCAGTTTTATATTTCAGTTTATGTTTGTTTTGTGTGACTAATCAATATATCATACATATATTTTGAGGGCTTGCTTTACAAGTTTGTAAAGGACTGTATAGGGCAG
The DNA here is from genome assembly GCF_963924665.1 of Micromys minutus. Lineage (NCBI taxonomy): Eukaryota > Metazoa > Chordata > Mammalia > Rodentia > Muridae > Micromys > Micromys minutus. Next base: position 28,969,827 of record NC_137976.1, read on the forward strand.
TGAACAGGATGAGATAAGTACCTGTGTACAATACCTTAGATAAACTTTTTTTTTGCACATTAACGATCACATTCTCTGTCTTTACATTGGTAGCCATTTTCTATGTTACTTTTGGCTTTTTAATCATTACTTTGGAAGAGTGGATTCTCTTAGCTGAGTTGCTAGAGATTTAAGCTGCTCTTTCATGGTTACTACATTTGTTACCAATTATCTTTTCTTTCTGTCTTTTATCCCCTTGCTCTCATGTTCCCTCCTCCCTGCTTTCTTTCTTCCTTCCTTCCTTCTATTTTCAAACACACTAATGTAGAACATTTTGAGACATTACATTTTTTGATGAAAGTGTGAATCAGCTCATACTTCCTCTGGACTTATGTAGATAGCCTTGGGACAACACACGTTTGCCCTAACATTGAGAAGAGTCACATTACAGACTCTGAATGTTAATGCTGAATTTTTCTGCCAATTCAATTTCTCTTGAATAATTTCAGAAGTGGCTTACAGTGATTTTTCTAGAATCTGCATCTTCCGATTAGATTCAAAATTTGAAAGCGAAAATTCAGTCTTGGATCTTTTTTGAAATGTATACGCCATTACAGTACTAGAATCTTGCATTGTTACATCACCTATTCCTTCATAAGAACCAAAAGGACTTCAGATATGATTAAGGGTTAAGAGAGAAGCTGTAGACTATTGGTACACATGCGTTTTATTCATAAAGGTGTGGCAGAATCATTTCATAGATAGGTAGGAGAGTGATAGATGTGCTCTTTTGTTTGGGTGAAGGAGGCTGTATGAATCTCATTATTATAAAACAGTAGCTGTCTGAAAGCAGTAAACAAGAGTGGTTCTTACATATTGTTACAGTGTCATAATGATAAAAGGTATAACTGAGGCTTGGGTTAGTTCATAAACTGTCCTAATACATACTTGAATTTTAAGTGAAGAAGCTAAAGACTAAGGAAACAGATAAAACTATTTTTTTTTAAAATTAACCAACTTTGTTTTAAAAAACAAAGATAAATGTACAGATTTTAAAAGAATTTTTGCATAAAACTGTATGAATATATTTTTCTTAGTACTTGATTTTTTTAAAAAAAGATTTATTTATTATACACAATTACACTGTAGCTGTCTTCAGACACATTAGAAGGCATTATATTTCATTACAGATGGTTGTAAGCCACCATGTAGTTGCTGGGAATTGAACTCAGAACCCCTGGAAGAGCAGCCAGTGCTCTTAACCACTGAGCCATCTCTCCAGCTTCAGTACTTGATTTTTTTAAAGGTTTGATAGTGTGCTTTGAAAACTTACTAGTTACAATGAGCATAAAGTACATGTAAAACAAAACACAACAAGGAAATAATCAAAGTTTTCTTGACGTGTAAAGATTAAACATAATGATTTTTACATACCAAGGATTGTCACAAGGCTGCCCCAGTATCCTTTCATCCGCAGATGATTGCTCATCTAGAATTAGGTATTTTATACTGGCTTTTGACAAATTAGATAAATTTTCTTATTATCTTTCCTTTTGATATTGAATCATGCTTAAATTTACATTACTTCTTCTCATTCTCTTCTTATTAACCTGCTCATTTTGACCAATTTCTCTCTGAAACTACTATTCTTTGTCTCTCATTATTATTGCTAGTCCCCTCACCCCCTAAACACACACACATGCAGAGCTTGTTACCTGTACAATTTGCCTTTTTGGCACAATTGCTTGTTGTTACTATCTCCTGCCTGGAAGAAGCATGCCCTTTCCAATTTATTATCTCCCTTTCTTCATTTGTACTAAACTTCAGTGGCTAGTTCCAACTAGGCCCTGCCAAACCTCTGTGGCCAACTGCCTATAGTGGAGCCACAGTCGCTAGCTCCCCTGAGATCTCACATGATTGTTGGGATTTTTTTCCTCCAAAGCCTGGCTGAAAAAGCCCTCCTCTCCACCCTGCACCGGTCTTTTCCTCCTGGGACTCAGAAGTCCCACCTGTACAATGGCCCCTAGCCTTCTTTCCTGACAAAGCCAGAACTAATTGAGGAACAGGACATTAGTATCAGAACCTCCCTTTACAGATATGGATTTAGAATGCAGTTAGAAATTATACTCATTTAGGAAGTTAACAGCATTAGATTTTCCTGTAAGATCCCACATTCTCACTAGTAATGGGTTCTTGGCTAGGCTTACAGCACTAGGTTGATTTTTCTCCTGATAAACGAGCTTCATTTAATTAGACACTAAATATATAAAATATGCCACTATTATATCTTAATAATATCTTGCTATGATGGTTATTGAAGTTCAAAGACATCACAGCTGAGTCGGACCACTGACTGACTTGTTCTATTGAGAACTTGCATAGTATCTTCAAGAACTCTATTAACTAGTCTTTGGAGTAGGATATTTAAATCACACCTTGAAGCCCAAGGATTGTGTCATTTATTAGAAAAGCCTTTTAGTTGTGGTGTGGCTCAGCACACTTCTTCAATCTAAGAGCATTCAGTTTATTACAAACAGGATTAAATAAAATCACCCATAGGAAAAGAAGCAGGAAAAACAACCAATTGACAGGGAGTGAGGATAAGAAATTCCATAGAAAGGAAGATGAAATCAGGAGGACAGGAAGTATAAGGGAAGGACATTCGGTTTGAAAGGTTTTTGAGATGGCATGAGAGGGATTCCTGGTGAACTGTTGGCTGAGAAACATGGACAACTTGGTACTTTCTTTGCCTCACTGAGCCAGTAGGCTTTTGCACTAGAATCTGGTTCCAAAAACTTCATTAGTAAAATCTAATGATTAAAATTTTGTTAAAAACGAAAAGAGAAGCAGAAGAAACAAGACTTGTCACTCCAATTCATGGCACAACCACATAGAAAAAGAAATCACACTAGTTTCAGACAAACTGAGAAGTCATCACAGATACATTTAGACAAGGACTACTGTGTCCCCACAGGATAAAACTGAAAAAGGGTAGCCCAAGGTTGTTAGAAAAAAGCTATCTTAGTTTATCCAATTACTATGCAAGACGTATCAGCAGAGAATATTCACACCCAAAGTTATAAATAAATTGAATTGAATCCTATGGGCATACTAGGTTGGAGGAGATTCAAAGAAGAGATCATTTCTTATGATGCACATTCACCCAATGTGAAGCAGATATTAAGTTTATGGTCAAATCAAAACAAAATTGTCACCCTAAATTGAAAATATTTGGCAAGAGCAGTATTGGAAGCTGATCATCCTATGTTACAATGGTGAATATGGTGAGAAGAGGAAACTACAGTCATAGAACAGCAAAATAAGACTAGAGGTATTAATATTTTCCAAGATCACTTGCTAGGTAGAGATCAATATGCTGAGTTACAAAGACATCTTTTTTTCATATTAAACATCAAAATGAATCTATTTATTGATAATTAAATGAAATAAATTTTCAATTACATATAATATTCATAATCATAGGGATATAAAAATCCATTGTGGTTATGAGCTAATTTTATATTTTCTGTATTTACATTTCAAATGTTATCCCCTCTCCCCCTCTCCTAACCCTCTCTCCTTGCCTTCATGAAGGTGCTCCCTCTCCCAAGCACCCTCTCATACCTCAGTGCCTTGCCATTCCCTAAACTGAAAAAACAAACCTTCACTGGACCAAAGGCCTATCTTCACATTGATTCCAGAAAATGCTATCTTCTGCTATATATGCACCTGGAGCCTTGGGTCTTTCCATGTATAGACACTGGTTGGTGTTTTAGTCCCTGGAAGCTGTAGAGGGTTTGATTGGTTGATAATGCTGTTCTTCCCATGGGGTTACAAACCCTTTCAGCTCCTTCAGTCCTATCTCTAGCTCCTTTATTGGGGTCCCCCTGTTCAGTCCAATGGTTAGCTGCAAGCATCCTCATCTGTATCAGTATGGCTCTGGCAGAGCCTCTGAGGAGGCATTCATATCTGGCTCCTTCCAGTAAGCACTTCTTGGCAACATAAATAGTGCCTGGGTTTGGCGGCAGCATATGGGGTGGATCAACAGATGAGGCAGTCTTTGAATATTTTTCTTCAATTCCTGCTCCTCTGTTTGTCCTTGTATTTCCTCCCCTGAGTGTTTTGTTCTCCCTTCTAAGAAGAACTGAGGTATCCACATACGAGTCTTCCTTTTTTTTGAACTTTATAAAGTCTGTGAATAGTTTCTTGGTATTCAGAGCTTTTTGGGATAAGTATCTACTTATTAGTGAGTGCATACCATGAGTGTTCTTTTGTGACAGGGTTACCTCACTCAGGATGACAGCTTCAAGTACCATCCATTTGCCTAGGAATTTCATAAAGTCATTGTTTCTAATAGCTGAGTAGTACTCCATTATATAAAGGTACCACAATTTTTGTATCCATTTCTCTTTTGAAGTACATGTGAGTTTTTCCCAGCTTCTGGCTATTATAAATAAGGCTACTATGAACATGGTGAAGCATGTGTCCTTGTTATACCTTGAACAGTATTTTCAGTATATCCCCAGGAGTAGTATAGCTGGGTCTTTAGGTATTACAACGTCCAATTTTCTGAGGAACTGCCAGACTGATTTCTAGATTTGTTGTACAAGCTTGCAATCCAAACAACAATGGAGGAGTGTTCCTCTTTCTCCACATCCTCATCAGCATTTGCTGTCACCTGAGTTTTTGATCCTGCCTTGATGATACTGGACTGAACTTCTGAACCTGCAAGCAAGCCCAATTAAATGTTGTCCTTACAAGAGCTGCGTTGGTCACCGTGTGTTCACAGCAGTAAAACTCTAACTAAGACAGTGTGGTTCACAAACATTTTAAAAGCTTGGATCTAGAACATCCAAGGTTTTGATATTTATGTTAAGCACCTAGTAAATAAACAGAAGTCTGGAAGAAAAGAAGGATGAAGTATTTCTCCTTTTTTATTGAAAATAGATTTTTCTCATTCGATACATTCAAACCATTGGTTCTCCTTCCCCTATTCCTCCAAGTTCCTCCCCACTTTCCTTCCCATTTGGATCCATACCCTTTTGTCTCTCCTTAAAAAACAAACATATGGGCTGGAGAGATGATGGCTCAGTGGTTACGAGTACTGGCTCTTCTGCCAGAGGTGCTGAGTTCAATTCCCAGCAACCACATGGTGGCTGAAAACCATCTCTAATGGGATCAGATGCCCTCTTCTGGAGTGTCTAAAGACAAGGACAGTGTACTTATATACATAAGATAAATAAATAGGGAGTGGGCAGGGGACAGAGCGCCTGTGCCCATCACCCATCAGGTTCCTGCCCCCTTCGATAGGCGCTGTGGAGTTCTGGTAGGAGCCCGGCAGAGACGCAGCCAAGGGCTGTGTTAAGCCCATCTACAGTAATGACCACAACCTGTATAGAGTACTAGAAAATCTGCTTTCTTACTTCGATGCCCTTTTCCAATAAGGTGGTGATGATGTCCAGCAATTGTGTGAAGCTGGAGAAGAATTTTGGAAATCAAGGCACCCTTGGGCATGGCAAGCAAGTTCCATCACATTTGTAGGCTTCAGAAGGTTTTGAGAGACTCGGTTCCAAACCCTGGCTTTCTCAATCAGTTATTGACTTCCCTTCCGGTCAGTAGCATACCCATCTATAAATTACCAGAGGGATCACGAATATCCTGCAATGGTTAGGAAAGGAGCACCAGCGCACGAGAGCCACATTTTTAAAAGGTCCCCAAGTGTGCGGTCACCACCTGTGTGTAGAGCTTGGGTCAGGCCAAGTCAGAGGTGGGCAGTTTAGCAATGCAGTGTTAGTGAATCCAGACTCGGGCAAGAACACCACACCACTTAAAGGGAGCATAGTCTCTCCTGCAGACCTGGGCTCCCCAGACTTCCCAAAGTGAAGCCCAGATGCTGCTGCTGCACTCTCTGTGCCCCAAAGTGATTTAAATGAAGCTAAAGAGCTGCTGAAGAACAGTAGGAATCTGGCCAAAGTTATTGGTCATATCTTTGAGACGAGTGAGAAAGATCCACACAAGGTGGGGGGAGGGGTAGAAAGTGCAGAGCCATCTATGGGCGATTTGACTCTAAAAGAAAGGATGGTAAACTCCTCACATTGCATGAGCTTACTGTTAATGAAGCATCTGCTCAGCTGTGTGCAAAGGACAATACTCTGCTGACCAGAAAACATGAGCTTTTTGCCCTGGCCAGGGAGGTTTCTCGAGACGTTACCTACAAGTACGAGGACCACCAGGTTAAAATGTGGTAAAAGAGATGAATTATCTCCGATGAGAATTAAAATGGAGGACGGATTTTCAGACTTCCAGGAATCTGTACCAACCCTGTTCCAGCAGGTCAGAGCCACAAGGGAAGAGCTTGCAGGTCTCGGTTCACAGCAGTCTGAAAAGGGGATGGGGAAGCAGAAGGAGCTCCTGTGTGTCCTGTGCCCTCTCTGAGAGGCCACAGCAGGAGAGGAGGCTCGGGGCTGGGCTCTACAGGCAGAACTGCCTTCTGATGGCTCTGATGAACAAGGAACAAGGAGAAAGACCTTTGAATCTGAATCCCTAGTGTGCAGAACAGATAGCCCCATCTTTTTGTGGTGGGTGGGGAGTTGAGTAGGTTTGTTGCAGAGAGAAATATGACCTGGGCAGACCTGGCCCCAGAGGTTTCAGAGGAGAAGAATTTCACTATGTGGCATAAAGATTGTTTTTGTGGAATTTTGGTGAAGAATATGGCTGACTTTTTTTTTTTTTTTTTTTTTTTTTTTTTTTTTTTTTTTTTTTGCCCTTCTCTGAAGAGTCTACCTGAGGCTAAGGTAAAGAGATTATGTTAACTTCAATGACAAAAGAAGTCTCAAAAAAGCCCAACAGAGTCTTTGTTCTCTGGTTAAGTCTCTTGAAGTACATTTTGAACAACCATAACAAGCTTAGAATAGAAAAATATATGTTTCAAGTATTAAAGAGGTACCAGGAAGTGAAATGAATCTGAGTCCTGTGTTCAGGGAGATAGCAGATTAAGGGAGAGAAAGTTTGGGGCAGGATCCCACCCAGTTAAATTTAGATCCATGAATGGTGGTACACACTTAATCCCAGGAGATAGGCTTGCAGATCTCTGAGTTCAATCTACAGAGCAAGATTCAGGATAGCAAATCTTAGGCAGTGAAGGACTTAGAAAACAGAAGGCGAGTAACATTAGAGCAAGAGGCCATGTTCCAGGTCCTGCAAGCAGCAGAACTCAGCAACTTCAGCCATGTGGCTCTCTGGCTTTAGAGTAAAGAATAGAAGGGACTACTGTGACAGTTTATGCTGGTCAGCCAGAGATAAGAAATTAGTAGTGACTAAGAAGAGACCAGCATCACTGAGGTGAAATCTGAGAAGTGTTCTCTGAGAGCACGAAGAAGCTATGTTCCAGAGATAGCCAATTATACCTTTGGCTGCAGCTGTACTTGGTACTGTGTAAGAGTCACTCAGGTGGTACTGGTTTGAAAGGCATGAAGGAGTCATGAAGAACAGCTGAAGCTTGACACTGTGAGAGGCCATAGAAGGGCATTGGTAAGGGTGCAGCCTCATTTGCAGTTGATAGCCCAGGACTGAAGGCATCATACAAAGGAGTTTGGCATTATAAAGAGAGCCTACTAGAGGCTCTCTTGCGGTGAAAGACTCCAGTGTGTTAGAGATGCCAAGTACCATAGATGACCACCAAGAACAAAAGCAGCACTAGAATAGATAAACCTGAGCTTAGAGTGCAACAGAGGACAGAGCTAGAGAATAAAAACCAGCCCTTCTGGAGAGCCCAGAAGATCATGTGTAGATCCCAGACATTGAAACAAAAATCTGTAATACTGAAGTTGCCTTAAAGATCCCAAGATGTTTGGGCTGCCTGAGTCAAGGGCTATCTGCTAAGGAAAACTGCTAACAGGGAGTGGAACCAGTACAGGAGACAGAAGTTTGTTGTAGTCAATAAAGATGAAAAAGGAGTTGGAGATCTGAAGACTTCTTTAACGTGAGTCATGGAGATGTAGAGTTTGGACTTTGCCCTCTGATTTCCTGTCTTGCTTTGGGGATTACAGATAAGTGATTAGATTCATCTCAGAAGAGACTTTCAACTTTGGACTTTTAACATTATTGAGACTACTATAGACTATGGGAAATTTTAAAGTTGGATTAAATGTATTTGCATTATGCTATTTTTAGTTATGAACCCCAAGACTAATATGCTTAAGCAAACCTATGGGGACCAGGGAATAGAATGTAATGGTTTATATAAGATTGGCCCAGGGGGTGTCCAAAAAGAAGTGCCCTTGTTGGAGTAGGTATGTCACTGTGGATGTGGGCTTAAGACCCTCATCCTAGCTGGCTAGAAGTTAGTATTCTATTAGTAGTCTTCAGATGAAGACATAGAACTCTCAGCTCCTTCTGCAGCATGCCTGCCTGGACATTGCCATGTTCCTGCCTTGATGATAATGGACTGAACCTCTGGACCTGTAAGCCAGTCCCAATTAAATGTTGTCTTTATAAGACTTGTCTTGGTCATAGTATCTTTTCACAGCAGTAAAATAAGATAGTTGTTAAAAAGAATTTGAATAAAACTGTGATATAAGTAGAGTAGTAATTTTTTAATTGATTCTATTTTTCTTACTTATTTAGTGTAGGCTGAAGAATTAAATATCAAAAATTGTGAGATTAAGAATTTAGCACTATACTGTCAGCGTATGGAAATCAAGTTATGTGACTTACAGACTTTGTTTTGGAACAATGGTCTCCGAAGATGACCTAGTGAAAATAGTCACAATAACAACAACAATAACAGGGAAGGTGAAAATACAGGTCAGGAAAACAAAAAATTCAAGAATATCTATTTCAAATGCTCATGTAGTTAAATAGAAAGAATTTTCAGTGTTTACTTGTCAGCTTTTTCTAGGTCACAAGCTGTAGCCCGTGTCTCACACTGGAGTGTGAGTTCATTTCTGTCTCCAGTTATATGTAGACTCAGCTGTGGCTCTGTTCAATGTGTCATATCTATAAGACACATGAACTGGATCTTGTACTTCGTTTCATAGTTTGTTTGGTTGGTTGTCTTCTGTTAGTTTTTCATTTGTTTGGTTTGTTTTGTTGCCTACAATATAAGATTTTATTAATTATTTTTTTAATTTTATGCTATATATTCTGATCATATGTGCTTCCCTTTCCTCCCAGGTCCTCCCAAGTCCACCCTCCCTTCTTCCCTCCCTAAATGAAAATAAAACAATAACAACAAAATGCCCAATTTTTGTTGACCTTATACTCATTGGAGAATGGCCAAATTACCCATGGCTAGCCTCTTAGAGAAAAATGAGTTTTTCCCAACCACCATCCCCACCAGAAGCTATCAACCGTGAAGAGGAGCTACACTTCAGCATCCTTATCACAACTTTTAAAAACTATCTTCAGTAGCTTCCTGTTTGGATCCCCCTTCCTTCCTTCTTTCCTTCCTTCCTTCCATCCCTCCTTCCTTCCTTCCTTTCTTTCTTTCTTCTTCCTTCCTTGTGAAAGACCTCCCACAGAGGGGAGACCCACACTCAAGTCTCCGGATGACACGACCCCTAAGAACTCACGAGAGCGTCCTTCCTCGCTGCAATTACACGAGGTTTATTGATGAACAAGTACACTAGGGTCAAGACTCATATCCCATGCAGGGATAGAGGAGTCTGACCTGAAGTGGCTGTGAGAAGGGTTTTTTTAAAGGAAAAAAACACACCCAAGGGGGGAGGAAATAAGTCATTGGAAAATGCAAAAATACCAGTGAAGAATCGCAAGGGAAACACCCGGTTTCTCAAGGTTGTTTATGAGGTGTTGTTTTAACTTTTATGGTTTTATGGTCAGTCAGTTCCTGAAACAGAGTCACTGAACTGGCTATCCTACATTTTTGGCTCTATTCTACCTGCTAGGGGTCTTCTATTTTACCTGTTAGGGGGTCAGGATTTATTCTGGTCTTTCACTTTCTTCCTCCCTTTTATTTATCATAGTGGGGAGCAAGGGGGTTGTCATGGAAGATTTCAGTGTCTCTTATTCTTAGTTATGAGTCTGTAGTCATAGATCCTACTGCAAAAGAAACTCATTGCCTGTAGCTACCTGCAGCAATATTGATCATGGACTTCCACATGGTTTCCTAATCATGGCCACCCACAATCTCTGGTGATAGATATCTACATGTCTTCAGCAATATCAGAGACTACTAAATTCTTATAAGGAGGCTTAAATCTGAACATAAACCATTCTTTATGTTGGATACCTTGTTTCTCTGAGTCAAAATGATCTTGGGTGTGGTTAGGCACTAGGTCCTACCCTAGTACCTGGGTGAACTCCATGTTGCTATACTACCCTGCTCTTGGCATCAGCTGCCCAGCAGGTACTCTGGTCATGACTATCATATTTGCTGAAGTCCTGTGTTCTCCTCTTCATAGAAGGATTAGCATAGCAAGAGGCAGCAGCAGCAGCAGAGGCCACAGTATCTCTATGCCTTGGTCCTACCTATGGGCCACACAGAGGCAATGGCTTAAAGCAGCAACAGTGTAAGTCAGGCTGGTGGTAATCAGAGCCTCCCACCTGTCTGAAGACTGGACATACTTAGCATCAACATGCCCTTTGTTCATTGCAGCCTTGTTCCCAAACCTGTCACCACTGTGTCTGTAGCTCTGCTTTTCTCCACTACATGCATCTCTCTATTCACTGTCTTTTTTTCCCCAATTTGTGAACCACTTTTCAAAAGCATCTTTTCATAAGACCAGCCTTTTTGTAGTTGTTCTGGAGATATTGTGAGATCTGCTTGCTTATTTTCTATTCTCTATCTCCCCTCAAAGCCTCTGTGGGTCTTTTAAGATTCTAGCAGGCCCTGTGGCCCATGCTTGTGGTAGCTACCATTGTGAATCTCTCTGTTCCTGAATCTTTCATTTCTAACTCATTAGGGAATATGCTATTTAATAGCCAAAGAGAAAATATGAAGAAGAATTACTAAATTTTTATTATTCCATTAAAGTATTGGTATACACAGGTTAGTTGTACAAACTAATGTTTTAATTATGACATTCCACACTCGGATATTATGTATACATACTCTTGTCATAGCCAGCCCTTTCATTGGTTTCTTTTTTCTCCTTCTCTCATTAGTTCTCTCCATTTCACCAAATATTCCTCCTTGTACTTCATACCTTCTCTCCTTTTAATGTAGTTCCTGCGTGTAGTAAAAACCCATGATACTCATCTGAGGTTTGGCTTATGTCACTTAGCATGATGATCTATAATCTCATCCATTCTCCTAAAACTGGCCTAATTTTTATTACTTATAGATAAACCATTTCATTGTGAATATATGCTATTTCTTAAAAATATAACCATCTGCTATGTAAATGTATATCATTTTTATTATTCAACTATCTATCAGTTGATGAACATTTGGGTTGTTTCTACTTCCCAGCTATTGAGAATGGAGAAACAACAGGATGGATGAGCAGGCATCTCCATAGTAACCCGTACAGTGCTTTGAGTTTCTATCTATTGTTTAGCCTTTTGATGGAGCTCTACATGGATGTCCATAGTGCCTTTGCTAGGTTACACTCTTCACCAGCAAGAAACATTTCCTCTTTCCTCACATCTACACAAGTGCTGTTTTCACTAACTTTTTAAAAATCTTGCCCATTTCAATTGAGATATGATGGACTCTTGAGGTAATTTTAATTTGTATTCCCCTGATCTCTTCAGGATGTTAAACATTTTAAAAATATTTCTGCCCCTCCTCTCTCTCTTGCCTCTTGGCTCTCTTGCCCCTCTTGCTCCCCCACCCCTACCCATCCTCTTACCCTTCTCCCCTCTCTCACCACGTGCTCATGGCTGGCCTCTACTACTCTATTCCTCTTTTCTCCCTCTCTGCCTCTACTAACCTCTTAACTCTCCCATGACTTGAATAAACTCTATTCTGTACTATAAAAAAATTTCTGAATTATTACTCAGTTATTAAGAAAAAGAAAGGATGGAGCTGAAAACACTCATCTAGAGTGAGGGAACCCAGACTCTGAAAGAGAAATATGGTGGTTTTTTATTTTTCCCTTCCCTTGCTGATGTTTGTCTTTAATCATCAGTTATTTGCAATCTATTTGAAATTGGCATCAGTGTCAAGATACTCATCAGGGACCATTAGTGTAGCCCAAATAAGGGTAGGTGGAACCACATGGTATAAAGGGTTAAAGGACAATAATAGTACAGAAAGAGTTTAATGTTGAGGGGGGAGGAAGACAAGGGAAGTCGGGGTAGATGATGGAGTATGGGAAAGAATAATTGAGATTAATTTTAGTGGGAATTTCATTTTAGGGAAAAATTAAAATCTACTCCAATAGAAGCTTCTTAAAATACACATACAAATATATGATCTTTTAAAATGGAGTTACTCTATAATAGAGCAACAGTATCTCTATGAGATACTATAGAATAACAAATGTAGTAATCCAGTGTAAGGAACGAATTATCTCATTTGGAGTTTTTGGTACTCATGTTTCTGTAGATTACCCAGACATTACAGATCATTATTACTTGTAGATTGTCTAGAAGCTGTTTGTAATTTAATGTTAATTCAACTTCCCCAAGAAAGGCTGTCAAAAGGTGGCTTCATGTGAACCTGCCCATTTTAATTAGTAAAATAAAGAAAAGCAAGTGACTGGGTGGGGCAGGGGAGAGAAGAGAAGTCAGAGGAGGAGGAGAGGTGGTGGAAGATGGAGTTTCCCTAGAACCAGCTAGACCCAGGGGGGATTGATTGATGTTTAAAACTATGTACATTAAGGATTTTATAGGTCTAATATCTCATATAGAAGGGAAGTTTGTATCTTTGTCTATTTGATGCAATCTTATTGTGTAAAAATTTTGTGGATTGAGAGTTGAAATATATAAATCTGAGTGAAAAGCTATTGTGTTTGTGGGATTTGGGGGTACAGAAACACTCCAGGACAGAGGCAGAGAACAGGTGGTAGAAAACCACCCAGGGAAGGGAGTTGAGCAAACAGAGTGATGTGTGGCTCTGTATCAGGGTTAGGCCTGAGGAATGAGACCTCAAGGCTGATAAGGAGATAAACTGATTTCTATCTTTTAATGTTTATTGCAAAAATTACTGGTTCTATTTATGCCCCAGACCATGAAAGTAAAATCTTAGTTCTGAAGACATTATACAGTTGAACCATAGAACATAAAGAACTCAATCTGGTAGCCACCTGGAAGATTCTTCCCTCCTGAGTAGTTTTCATAGGAGTATAACAGATGCTACAGGAGCAGAAAACAAATCATTAATCTTACCCATCTGTGAAGACTGAAAGCTAAAACAATTACTGGCCAGACATGCAGACTGGTGTGATCATGGTATGAATGTTAGGGGAGTAACTAAACACCCGATTGGATTTAAGGCCTTCTATATAAGTTGAGACACTACAAGTTGAGACCCTGACATGGCGTTGTTACTGGGGAAAGGAAAAAATCTGTGGCTAGCCAGCTCACAGACATTAGGGGGAAAAATAAGATTATTATTTGACTAAATGGACACAGTATCAAACTGAGTCATACGGAGTTATTTTATTTTATGAGTACACTGTAGCTGTCTTCATGCATACCACAAAAGGGCATCAGATCCCTTTTTTCACAAGAGATGGTCGTGAGCCACTATGTGGATGCTGGGAATTGAACTCAGAACCTATGGGAGAGCAGTCAGTGCTCTTAACCACTAAGCCATCTCTCCAACCCATACTGAGCTATTTTTATACCCATATGCCCTATATTGGTTGACTCTAATCATAAGAAAGCTTATTTTTCTGTTTTTGTTTTTTTGTTTGTTTTGTTGAAGATAGGTATTAATCCACTACTGGTCAAGATGCAGGTAGAAAGAGAATGAGGAATGTTCAGTTCTAAATGGGACTTTTTAAAATTTATTTATTTATTTATTTATTTATTTATTTATTTATTTATGCATACTCCATCCATTCAAGGCTCAGGCATCATGTCTGAAAAGTTGTATTTTTTAAACATAGTTGGGCAGCTCTGCTTATATATTTATAACAACTGAAACAATATTGATATAATCTGTACTGGTTCAGGCCAGATGAAATTTTAGCATGTAAAGGTGAAGAGTGCATGAGTTCCTGCCCCATCACAAAGATGCTATAATGGATAGCTGTTGGGAGAAAGAGATTCAATTTTCTTTAAGGATGTGTCCCCTGTGGTCTAGAATGTAATCTGGCATTCTGTAGTGGTTTGAATAAGAATGGTCCCTAGAAGTTCTGGAAGCTTATATATTTGCATGTTTGGTTATTATGAAGTTGTACTCCTTGGAAAGAATTAGGTCACAGTCCTCAACCTTCATAATGCCGTGACCTTATGTTGTGGTGATCCAACCATAACATTATTTTGTTGTTACTTCATAACTATAATATTGTTGCTGTTATGAGTCATAATGTAGGTAGCTGATATGCAAGGAATCTGATATGTGACCCCATGAAGGTTACAACCTACAGGTTAAGAATAGGAGTTCTGGTCTTGTTGGAGTAGGTGGGGCCTTGCAGGAGAAAAAGTATCAATTGGGGGGAAATGACTGCTCAAGCAAGGACAAGGGTCTCTGCTTCTGTTGCCTGCCAATCTCAGGTACTTCCTTAAAACCATGTCTGCCTGTATGCCACCATGCTTCCTGACATGATGATAATAAACTAAACTTTTGAAACTGTAAGCCACCCCAATTAAATCATAGTCTCTTTACAGCAATAGAACAAACATTAAGGCAATTGCACATCCAATATATATATATATATATATATACATCACTGTAGGAGGTAGTTTTGAGCTTTAATCGGGAATCTATGTGGCCATACATTAAGGTCCTTGTCCCCAATTGGTTCTTGATCAATCAATAGAGATGACAGCGATCAGTGGTTGGGAGAAAAGAAAGAAGTAGGACTTTCAGATTCCCACAGGCTAGGAAAGAGAAGAGGGGAGAAAGGGAGAATTGAAATACTTGTAGGAGAGAGATGGAACAGACACAGAGATGCAGGGAATGTCTTCCAAAATATAGGTGGAAAGAGAAAGTGGCCTGTGGAAGGGCAGCCCAAATCTTGGGCAGTAAAGACCAAAGGACTTCATAGAAAGTATGTGGCCAAATAAGCCAAGGACAGATTTAGATGTGTAGGGCTAGGAGCGAAGGAAAGGGCACACTAGTTACAGGAAGCTTTAAAGAGCTCAACCCTTGAGCCAGTAAGTCAGGTGAAAAATGAACTAGTGTGTGTGTGTGTGTGTGTGTGTGTGTGCGTGTATGTGTTTCAGTTTTCTCCAAGGATCCAAGAAAAACTGGATGGATGGCAGGTGGTATGGCCCAACCAGGAACATTAAAACAGAGTAGTAAAAGCTACACAACATGGTTTTTAAAAGAACACGAAATTGGGTATACAGAAAAGGAGATAGACTCAGGAACATTGTGGTAAATAATAAATATGATTAAAAAATGCATCGTATGAAATTCTTGCAGAACTAATAAAAATAAGGAGGAAAGTCTACTCATCTCCCAATGATTGCCAAGAACGAGGCCATAATGTGAACACTGTGGCTAGAGCCAAGTGTGCATAGTAAGTGGCTCTGTAGCAAGCTGCTTTTAATCCACTCAGGTTATATCTAGAAGAGGTATAACTAGGTCCTAATGTAGGGTAGATCTATTTTCAGGTTTTGCTTTGTTTTCTTTCTGTTTTTGCCCAGGAGCTTTGCATGAATATTTGTTTACATGTGGTGGCTAAGGGAAGGTACATAGTAAGACTTGATATGAAAGGAAGAGAGAAAATTCTGATAACTTCGGACAAACATGACTCTGTGATCCTACCTCTGTTTATTGACACCCCCCAAGAGAAATGAATGATACAAAAAAACTCATACTAATGTTCAGAACAGTCTCATCCCTGTTCAACAGGAATAGAAATTACTAATGTTGATATCACCTTAGGATGGAAATACCAGAGATAAGAGAGTGGTATAGCAGAATAATGCCCAACAAGGAAAAATAAGAACCTAGAAATGACAGAATAAAAGTGTGAATAAACGTCAAACACCTTATGATGCTTGAAAGACTCAGAGCTAATTGTGACATAATTTATCATTCCATGTTCATGACATTGACAAAGGACAGACAGAAAACAAGAAGAGATCAATGTTGGCCAAATAAGATAATAAACAGAAACAAAAGAATTTCAGAGAGTGTAATGGAAAACTTTTGCATCTTAATTGTCAGAATGACAAAACAGCTGGATGTATTTTAATTATAATTAGAGCAATATTTTACAAATATTATTCTATGTAAAGTTTTCCTTTATGCCTAACCTTAAAGTAGAAAATGATAGTACTTCTATAAGTTATATGCCTTTATGTTTAAAATATTTAATACATATGCTAAAAAATAGTACAAATTTGAAATAAGTACCCAAATTACTAAAACCAAAGAAAACAGTGTATTCATTTATTTTGATGAGAAAGAAGTTTTTGGTGCATTGAGATGTAATTTATGGAAAGTATCACTTTAATAGAAACTCCTACAATGGAGAAATAAAGTTTTTATTTTATTGTAGAATGTTTACTAAGTGTATAGTGTCTACTAAGTATTTTATGGTCTCTGTGTTATACAAAATAAGTTGGCATAAGTAAGTCATTCACATTCCATATGAAATACTGCATAATCTAAATAAAGAATGTTGTACTTAAGGGACATAATATTTTAATTTGGTAATTTTACAAAATGTGCTGTGGCAGTTTACAAATTATGTGAACATATGAAAATTCAACTGACATACATTATTCCAGCACAAATAATAATCTAGAAAGATGAAAAATGAAATATGGTGCTTTTTTTCACACACACACAAATCTGTTCTTACTCTTTCTCTCTTAATTTCAAGAAAACAGTAAAACAGAAAAAATTATCAAATCTTCATTTTTTTAGCCTGCATTTAAAAGATCCAATATAAAGTACAAGTAAGATGTACTAGTATGAAGAAAATAGTTCAAACCATTTTTTTTTCATATAAAACAGTCTCAAATGCATTAAAAAAATCAACTGTAGAATTCAGGAATTGAGATAAACATCTAGATTTATTTTTTAACTAAGTTTTTCTCCAATAAGTAGAACAAAAGCAAACATACAGCAATAGACAAAACCCCCAACAGTGAACCCCAAATGAATGCCTACTTTCTTAGAAGGTGAAGTGGAGATAAAAGTTAACTTACACACTTGTAAACTCCATATACATAAGCTCCAGCAAGCTGTCCATCATGTCATTAGGAAGAGCTTACTTACTGTTCACAGTCCTTTTGTCCTATGTGCAAACCCCAGGATGGCAGACATGAACTTTGGCTCTCCCTACTTTGTTTTCTAATGACTCTGAACTATCAGGGCATCTGTGTCTTATGCTATGACTGTCCTATCTTAATTCTGTAATGTTTCAGGGTATTTATGTGAGAATACTTTTGTTATTTAAAATCCAATTCTAAAATAGAGTTGATGTGTAATGTCAACGCCCTTCCTATACTGCCATCAGACTTTTTTCCTAAGTAGCCTTCCTGAGGGAACTCACCAACAGCTTCATGTCTGGTGGTGTTGCTGTTATGTAGGCATCCGAAGCTTTCTAATTCTTCACATCCTATGTTACAGATGCTTTGAGAACTACAGGAGTTCATAATAGTCATAAACCCTTTATACTCTTATTAATCACCACAAAAACATCCATAACAGAAAAATATACATCAATTTGGTGGTATGGAGCTGAATATTACCTCTCCTTGAAGACTTGTTTTTAACAAAATCTTAAATTTTTTTTTTTTTTTTTTTTTTTTTACCAATGCAGACTCTGGAGCCAGTTGCTGGGTTGAAAGCCAGTAGCTCAGAGAGGCAGAGAAAACACCCAGCTGACTTTCCTTCTCAAGGAATGTCTGTAAAGGAAGGTAGCTCTGCTTCTCCACATTGTCTCAAAAATCCTTCAAACTGAATGTGACTCCCCTCTCCTGTCTGTGTGTTTTTATTTCTTCCCTTGACTTTCTCTTACTCTCTATGCTATTTTCCCCATGTTAACTGGTTTCTTGCTCTGTCTCTTAACCTATAGTTGATTCTATTTAATCCTGTTTCGAATAAATAGAAAGCTCTTGTATCAAAGGGTGTGCTAGGGCTAAGTCACACCACAGCTAGGAACAGGTTTTTCCAGTAAATAACACAACCTTAGGATTTACTCTGATCAAATATCTTGCAAAATTTCTCCCTTTTGGTCTAAAGAAAAAAGAAAGATTTTAACTCTAACATAATAGAACTGTTTACAATAATGAAGCTATTCTCGGAAGTTTTCAAAAATGTCATTTGTCTGCACTTGGCAGTTTTGGGATTAAGAATTTTTGAGGTCCAAGTTCTGTAAAATATTTGTGTCAGTCCCATTTGCACTCAGTCTGAATGTCCTGAGCGGTTTGTAGTCAGAAGTTTAGCTTTTGGTGGTTTTCTTTTTTCTTTTTCCAAATTTTATTGGATTTTCTCTGTATTTATATTTCAAATGTTTTACCCTCCCCCCACTTTCCTCCTCTACTCCCCTCCCTCCTCCTCCTCAACTTTTCCATTGGGTCCTACCTTTCCCTATCACCTTCTCCACCTCTGAGCCTTGGCTGGTTGATGATGTTCTTCCCACGATGTTGCAAACCTTTCAGCTCTTTCAGTCTTTCTCTAGCTCTTTCATTGGGGTCCTCGTGTTCAGTCTGATGTTTAGCTTCAAACATCCTCATCTGTATCTATATGACTCTTGGAAAACGTCTGAGGAAACATCCATATCTGGTTGCTGACAGTAAACACTTCTTGGCATCAGCAATAGTGCTTGGGTTTGGTGGCTGCATATGTAGCCATTCTCCAGTTGAGGTAATCTCTGTAGCTCTTTGTTCAGTTCCTATGCCTTTATTTAGCATTGTATTTCCTCCCTTGCTTTGTTCTCCCTTCTAAGAAGGATTGAGGCATCCACATTCTGGTCTTCCTTCTTTTTGAGCTTCATAAGTTTTGTGGATGGTTTCTTTGGTATTCTGAGCTTTTTTGGCTAATGTACCCTTATAAGTGAGTACATACCATGAGTGTTCTTATGTGACTGGGTAAAAATCACTCAGGTTGATAGTTTCAAGTACCATCCATTTGCCTAAAAATTTCATGAACTCGTTTTTAAAAGCTGAGTAGTACTCCATTGTGTATATGTACTACAATTTCTGTATTCATTCCTCTGGTGAAGGACATCTGGGTTCTTTCCAGATTCTGGCTATTATAAATAAGGCTGCTATGAACATTGTTGAGCATATGTCTTTCTTAGATGTTGAAGCTACATTTAGGTATATGCCCAGTATTGGTATAACTGGGTCCTCAGGTAGTACTATGTCCAATTTTCTGAGCAACCGCCAGATTGATTTCCAGAGTGGTTGTACCAGTTTACAACCCCACCAACAGTGGAGGAGTGTGCCTCTTTCTCCACATCCTCACCGGCATCTACTGTCACATGAGTTTTTGCTCTTAGTCATTCTGTTTGGTGTGAGGTGGAATCTCAGGGTTGTTTTGATTTGCATTTCCCTGATGACTAGGGATGTTGAGCATTTCTTTAGGTGCTTCTTAGTCATTCAATATTCCTCAGTTGAGAATTTTTGTTTAGCTCTGTACCCCATTTTTAATAGGATTACTTGATTCTGTAGAATCTAACTTTTTGAGTTCTTTGTATATAGTGAATATCAGCCCTCTATTAGATGTAGGATTGGCAAAGATCTTTTCCCTATTTGTTGGTTCCCATTTTGTCCTATTGACAGTTTCCTTTGTTTTACAGAAGCTTTGCAATTTTATGAGGTCTCATTTGTAGATTCTTGATCTTAGAGCATAATACATTGGTGTTCTGTTCAGGAATTTTTCCCCTGTGCCTATGTTTTCTAAGCTCTTCCCTACTTTCTGTTCTATTAGTTTCAGTGTACCTGGTTTTATGTGGAGGTCTTTGATCCACTTGGAGTTGAGCTTTGTACAAAGAGATAAGAAAGGATCCCTTTGCATTCTTCTGCATGCTGACTATGGTGGTAAATATTAAGAAGTGGTTCTGTTGTTATTGGCAGCATGGTCTCACATTGTGGGAGCTGCTCTAGTGTGGAGCCGGGCACCTGGACGCTATCACAGGATCCACTAGTTTCCCCCTCCACTCAGTTCACTTCCCAGGCAGTTTAATTTGCCCACTAATCTCAGTCATTGCTTACACATACTGTCCTCCACAGCCTGGTAAAAACATGACTCACAATCATTAACTTATCAAACAGGTTTATATGTTAAATTATCAATCTACGAACCCTCTACACAATAAACTTACAACCCAGTAGACAATGATATAGTTTGTCCACCTAGATAAGTCAAACAATCTTGTATATTTTCATTTCCTATAAAACATTTTCATCTCTTATAAAATATTTATAACAACCTTATTCATATATAGATGTGCAAGAGAAATATTCAGGTCTGCTTCCATCTTCTTCCTCCATGAATCTCTGCCTCATCTCTCCTTACTAGAACTCTGTTTCCACACACTCTCTACTGACCAATAATAAAATCTTGACATCAACCTGCAGCTGACTGCTCGTTTAACTAGCACCATTTGTTGAAGAGACTGTCTTTTTTCCATATTTTTCTGCTCCTTTGTCAAAGATCAAGTGGTCATAGGTGTGTGGGTTCATTTCTGGGTCTTCAATTCTATTCCATTGATCTACCTCCCTGTCTCTGTTCCAATACCATACAGTTTTTATCACAGTGGATCTGTAATGCAGCTTGAAGTCAGGAATGGTGATTCCCCTTGAAGTTCTTTTATTGTTAAGAATATTTTTCACTATCCTGAGTTTTTTTTTTTTTGTTGTTGTCGTCATCATTGTTGTTCCAAATGAATTTGCAAATTGTTCTTTCTAACTCTATGAAGAGCTTTTGTGATTTCCAGTAATTTCATCTCCATGCATGCAACCCAGATCTCATTGAACCAGATAACACCATGATTATGGATATCATATTTATTAGTGAATTGACCACTCTTCATAAAGCAAAGAGGAGTCTACAAACATTTGCCTGATGGCTTCTATTGGAAAAGATTTTCAGGAATGGAGAATAAATATACTCTCTTTGAGAGACAAATCTGAACATTTTATAAGGCATGGAGAACCTTAGACTCAGTCACTGCCCACCACCATAATGGTACCATTTATAATAATGGATTGGATCTATTCAGCAGCAGAGTCCATTGCAGGATTAGTCATAGAAAGAAAGTATTATGATGGAACTAGTACCTATTTGAATTCCTTTGTGACCAGGATGTGGTAGCAAAGAGGTCTGTGCTTTCCCTCACTGAGAAAAGAGCTCAGAGGCTTACAATTTCCATCGATAAACTGCTTACTTTTCCCACAAAAGAGACATGTATTGAACTGTGGGGACCAATGGAATGGTCACAATATTTGGCTAATGTACTATTTACTGACAGTTTGTCAACCACTGATGCATACAAAGCTAATGGGAAACAACAGCCTATAGATCAGGATCATAGAATGGCCAATACAGAAAACGCACCACAAAAACAGCGAAGCACTATTGGCTATAAGACAACTAGCAAATAAATTAATTAATTAATTAAATTTTAAAAAGGAAAGTTTTATCTCTCCACTCCTGCTACATATACAATGGTATAGCTGTACAGTTATCAAGCTGGAAAACCGCTAAGTGGCAGGCAAATGGCAAAGGTTATGGGAGGCATAAATGGAAATAGCAAAATATATTAAAACTTAGCAAAGACATCGAATTTTATATAATTCATACAGGCAAGACAGACAAAACATCTCAAAATAATGAAATAGTGGACAAATTGGTATGTTTAATTAAGACTAACATATTAAAATTTGCAAGGGAACAAATTCAGAATAAATCCAAAAGCATGATAAACTGCCCATTTGAAACACTTGAATGTTTATCCCTACCACTAAAACATAAGGGTATGGAGGAGGAAATTAAACCATGATGACCCCATGAGAATAACTATTGTAAGGTACCCATAGCCAGGCCTTGATTCAGGCCTTTAATCCCCATATTTGGGAGGCACATGCTTTTAATCTCAACACTTGGGAGGCAGAGGCAGGCGCATAAGAACTACAGTGATTTAAATTTAAAAGTCACTTGCAAAAGGCAGGCTGAATTTCAAAGTGAATGTCCTTTGTGATCTACAAATAAATACACTCAATCCTTATATTTATATATAAAGAGAAAGTGGAAATGTAGGTATATTTATTCACGCACACACACTAAGGTATATTTAGTTTCAAAATTCCAAAAGAATTTAAAAAAATTTACTTGAAAGTTAAGACTCTGTTGCCAAAAGATATTTCGCCTTAGGAAAGATATAACCTGCCAAAATAGGAAACCCCCAGAGATGGGGCTGAGGCAAGGTTTTGCTTTTATCTTTCCAGAAGAATAAAAGCATCCAACTAAGGAATCCGTAGAGCACTGGGTACGTGATTCATTTTTGAAGGAAAAGGACAAATATCAAGAGAAAATGTCCAAAGAAAAAGAGTGAATTGGCCACGTGGTATTGCCTATTTCCAGCTTGTCTATGCTGCCCCCTACAGACATAAGGACACATGGGCTTTATGTGGTCCCAATTCAATTAAAAACTAAAGCTGATTTGCAAATTGGAGTGTGGCTCTTGCCTTCTCCAAACCTATACATTCTTGTTTGAAAGGAAAGCTCAAAATCTCTACCTCATATCAGAAAAGCCACCTTGTACAGGACAGAGGGGAAAAAAGGGGATGATTTATTGCCAGTAATCTTTGCTTTTCATTTGACTCCTTAAATTTTTTTTCTTAAGGTATAAACATTTTCTCAAAATCTAAAAGATCATTTTCCATTTATAACCTTTCTACCACGATACTAGTAGTTATATAGAGTACATACATCTAGCTTCCTGTAGTGTTTTCCGGTAGAGTCATAAACAGGTGATTAGAAACAAAGTTTGTGTATCTCAGATGTACTTGTGATCCTCAAACATATCTGAGATTTGCTGACTATGGCATTTAAAATGTTTATGTTTTCTACATTCCTAAAAATATTCTACAGTAACAGCAACAGCCAATCAATCCACCTAGAATATGATAATGCTATAGCTGGGAAAAACTGCTCACTCCAGGCTTCCTCTTCTGACACCCGGGTCTGTGCAGTGGACAACTTTGGGTAGACTTTGCCAGTATTGCCTGCCACTAATCCACTAAAGAAAAGGATCAACATTGTAAAAATGGACATCTTGCCTAAGGTAATCTACAAATTCAATGCAATCCCCATCGAAATTCCAACTCAATTCTTCATAGAGTTAGAAAGAGCAATTTACAAATACATTTGGAATAATAAAAAATACAGATAGCAAAATCCATTCTCAACAATAAAAAAACTTCTGCAGGAATCACCATCCCTGACCTCAAGCCATATTACAGAACAATTGTGATAAAAACTTCCTGGTATTGGTACAGAGACAGATAGGCTCTGAATTGATATGAATATGACTTAGTGTCACTGACTGCTTAAATTGCAATGTTGTATATAACTGTTTATTAGTTACCTGTTTTGAACCTCCTAGGATATAGAAGAAATTTCTAAATTTGATTTTTATTACTTTGGGCCATACCCACCCCTAACCTCCCACACCCACTGAAGAAAACATTACCATGGTCAAATTTGCTTGAGGGGGTCTCAACTGCACTTGCTGTTTTCTTTCAGTGATCCCTAGGATAACTTTGTCAATGCTAGGTGAATGCATCTAATTTATGGAATCTTATTGCTAGAAATTCTTTAGTAAGTATTATGTTTGACTTCTTTTTTCTTTTGATGGAATTGTGAAGTGACTTCAAATAATTATTGAGTTTCATGGAAAAGAAAGCTTAGGTACAGAAGCAGACTCAATGAATCCTGTAGAGTTCAAATGTCAACTTCAAAAGCAGCGAGGAAGGGATTTTAAGGTAGTTCATATGTAAAGAATTGATTCCTTGAGGTATTATGCACTCAATCATCACTGTACAGTCTTTGTTCAAGGAAAATGTGACTCTTCCAGCTTCTTCAAGAGTAAACTTTCGCTACTGTGTTCCTCCGTAGCTTTCATCCAGCAGCAAGTCTTAAATAGGATTAAAAACCTCCCCACATATCCCACCCTGAGGGCCTTAGTGCTCTCCCTGCGGTTGATTTCACTTGACCCCACCATTCTTTCTCACCCATTTTGTATCCCTAACCCAGGATCTTGACACTAAGCACACACAGGTACAAGCTGGGACCCAGTTCTGCTGTGCTGTTCAGCAGTGCTTGAGTCAGATGTGTTGAAATTCAAAACCTCTTCCTTAGATGAGTGGCTTAAGGTTCTCTCTACTTTGAAGAATTACCTCATACAGCACCAATTTTTAGGGTTGTTGTGAATATTAAATTTATAACTAT
Organism: Micromys minutus; assembly: GCF_963924665.1. NCBI lineage: Eukaryota > Metazoa > Chordata > Mammalia > Rodentia > Muridae > Micromys > Micromys minutus. The sequence goes on from NC_137976.1 coordinate 28,994,302, forward strand.
GGAGAACATCTAAGCAAACAAATAATAATAATGATGATTATATAACATTTAAGTTTTATATTAAATTTAATAATAATTTAATTATTTTAATTACATATTAAAAAAATAAAAATATGCTTTTATAACCACATTAAAAAATAAAACCTCTTATTTTAACTCTTTTCGGATGACATTTATCTTCCCTCTCAGCCCTTTCTGAGAGTCAGCTATCTCTAAAGTATTTTTATACAAATTTTCAAAATGTACCACAAGAAAGCTATTAAACTTCATGGTACCAGTGAAAACCAGAGTAACTGCTGACTTTGTTCCCATTTATCCATTTCATACATTTTACCAATTATTAATCAGCAGACAGGACTATTAAAATTATGCTCTTTTGACTAAAATGTCCCCTAATTTAGATATAAAATAGTCAGCACATGGCTAAGTTATAAAGGCTAGCACTTAATTTTGCAATGTTGGTAGCATCTCAGTGTTCACTAATTAAAAATATATACTAATAATCTGTCTTTCATGTTGAATATTGCCCCCCCTATCTCTACCAGTTTGTCATTTTTCTACTTTTATTAAATTCTTTTAGTCTTTGTTATTGAGTACCTGCAGAAATATGAGAAACAGAATACCGAATAATCGAAAATCCAAAATTTTAAGCTAGGTGAACATAGTTTTCAGAAGGCTGAAAACATACTAGGAACAAAGTATCCATGGGGACATTTACCCAGGCTCCAAAGCCTAAACCCTGACAAGCAGCAAAGGGTGAAGGAAGGAAGCATTAGCATAGGCATCCCAGAAGGAATTCACAGAACTGGGATCAGATCAGACTCCACCTGGGAATAGCTGCCTAATCCCATCATCCTAAAGAGGACTCCACCAAAGGAAAAATGTGACTCCTAACCACAGAAGACATCCCAGTGACAAGAGAGCATGAAAAAAAATCAGAGAAGGAATGCAAGACAGTCCAGATAAAAGCCAACAGTTGGCCCAGTCAGCTTTACACCCATTCCCTCCCAGCTCCCCTCCCCTGCATCTCTCCTGCACTGATTTGCATTTGCCTTTTGAATTCCTTGCTGACTCTTCCCTTTTACTTTGTCTTTTCCATGAAAGCAATATATGGCCTGCTTTTCAGAGTCACTGTTCCTGACTCCCAGGAGAGGTGACTGGGCTACATCATGTATGTATCTGTTATCATATATGTATCTCTCTCACTTCAGTCTACCTTTATTTCTATTTGTTTGTTTACTTATTTATTTGTGTCATTTTTTGAGACATGGTTTCTCTGTGTAGCCTTAGATGTACTGGAACTGACTCTTTAGATCAGGCTGGCATCAGAGATCTGCCTGCTCCTGAAGGCTGGGGCTAAAGATATACACCACCACTCCCAGAAATCAGTCCACCTTTAGCCAAAATGCCAAAATTGATTCATCTTTTTTTCCCTGCCAAAGTTCTCATTTCTATTTATATTAATCTCTACTTTCCCAATATCTTAGTGTTATGCCCTAATGAGAAGGCTACACTGACTCTGTGACAGTCTTGAAACTGGCATTTCAGAAGTCTAGGCCTAAGACTCTGATTTTCAAGAACTGGGTAAGATCAGGCAAGTCCAGGACTCAGAAGCTGCCCTGACACCTGGCCTGAGCTAAGGACAGTGGGTCAGTGACAGTTTCCAGATGTCCCCAGCAGCAGTTTCTAGCAGCACCGCCACTGTCACCCAAGCCTCAGCAATGGTGCTAGAATGTCCCTAGAGATAGAGCCAAAATTAAAATCTGGTCACCTACCACTCCCTAGAATTACGCTAATGTGCATTAAATTGGGCTTTCGAGCTTACTTCTTGGTCTCTCTGTCTTTGTAGATGGTAGACTTCAGCTTACTAGTCCACTGCAGAATAAAACACTCTTTGTGTTTACATCCCATTTGAAACTGAGGTATTGTTCTCCAATGAACCATGGACCCTTACACTAGTCTTGTTTTGTGTACCATTTTTTTTTCCTTCAAAGTCATGTCTACAATAGCTAATGTAAACATATAAGGTATTATCAATGTTTCTGTACACACAAACATAGTTAAAAGGATTCTTTATTTTATTATAGATTTAATTAATTGATTAATTTTTATGTGTATGGGTGTTTCACCTATTTGTATGCATGTCTGAACATGTATGATGCTACATAGGCTATAAGAGAAACCAGGGTTGTGAATTTACATGTAGTGCTGGAAATTGAAACCCACTCCTCTGTAAAAATGCCAGTGTTATGTCCAATTTTTTAAGGAACCTCCAGACTGATTTCCAGAGTAGTTGTACCAGCTTACATCCCCACCAACAGTGGATGAGTGTTCCTCTTTCTCCACATCTTCTCCAGTATCTGCTGTCACCTGAGTTTTTGATCTTAGCCATTTTGACTGGTATGAGGTAGAATCTCAGGGTTGTTTTGATTTGCATTTCTCTGATGACTAAGGATCTCTCTAACAGTTCTTTAGGTGGTTCTCAGTCATTTAATATTCCTCAGTTGAGAACTCTTTGTTTAGATCTTTCTCAATTTTTAATAGGGTTATTTGATTCTCTGGAGTCTAACTTCTTGAGTTCTTTGCATATATTTGATATCAGTCCTCTATCAGATGTAGGACTGTCAAAGATATTTTCCCCTTCTCTTCATTTCCATTTTGTCGTAATAACAGTAATTTTTGCCTTACAGAAACTTTGCAATTTTACAAGACCACATTTGTTGATTCTTGATCTTAGAGCATAAGCCATTGGTGTTCTGTTCAGGAAAATTTCCCCAGTGCCCATATGTTGTTCAAGGTTCTATTAGTACTGCCTGAGGACACAGCTATACCACTCTTGGGCATATACCCAAAAGATGCTCCAACATATGACAAGGACACATACTCCACTATGTTAATATCAACCTTATATAAATGCCTCCATTGCATGCTGGTTGGGGAAGAAGCTAGAGTATATAAGACAGGGAAGACTAGGGGAGAGAGGCTTTAACTTTGTAGCTATAGTGAGTCCATTATTTCTGCTTGGTGTAAGCTTTTTTTTGTGAGGAGGAGTATCCCCAACACTACAAGTTCACCCGTCCCTTCACCAATGCTCTTTGAGAAATCCCAATAAACATTTTGGTTCCTGAGAGTGAACGTTATTGGAGTTATGTGTTGTTTATTTTTTTCCAGGATCAGAGAAGAGGTATAATTTATTTAGATCCTCTCCCTGGGAAGGAACTTTAGAAAGATCAAGACATGTATGAAGGCAGGCCTATCAAAACAACAGCCGATTTCTCAATAGAAACTTTAAAAGCCAACAGGAAATGGAATGTTGTATTTCAAGTTATGAAAGAACAAACATGCCAGGACTGACTATTATACCCAGCAAAGCTATCTGTCATAATTAATGGGGAAATAAACATTTCATGATAAAAGCAGGCTAAAAAAATTTATGAACACTAAGCAAGCCCTATAAAGGATGACAGAGGAATTCTTTGTACTGAAAGAAAACATAAACACATCAAAGAATCCATGATACGGGTGGAAGTGGATAAAAGATACTTAAAATAGTACTTAAACCAATGGGGGTTAAAAAACACAAATAGTATAAAAATCTACCAATTGGCAGGATTCTTACATACTTTCCCACAACAACTCAATGTAAAAATGCCTTTAGAGTATGTGTTACACCACATAGTATGTGTGTGCCAATGCACAAGAGTCAGTTTCTCCTTTTACTATGTGGGTTCAGTGCTCCATGGTGGTTGTAAGGCTTAGCAGTAAAGGCCTTTATTCAAATAGAGCTTGAAGAACCAACTCTGACTATTGATAGACTTGAAAAAAAGATGCTTAAGAAAAAAAGATTGAATTAAAGATGGAATACATCTTTTTGTTGCTATAGAGAAACATACTTTACTATCAAAGACAGTTATATTACCTTAGAATTAAATGAAGGAAAAATATATTTCAGATACATGAATTATTGACATAAGCAAATGTTTATATTTTAATAATGGAGAAAATAAACTTCAATTCAAAATTTAACCTCTTCAGTCCTGGGCCATCAACTGCAACTGAAGCTGCACCATCACCAATGGCCTTCCACGGCTTCTCACAGTGCCAAGCCTTAGATGCTCTTCATGACCACTTAGTGCCTTTGAAACAAGAACTACCTGGGTGAATCTTTTATATTCAAGAACAGCTTCAGCAGGAGATATACCCTTGGCTATCTCTGGAACACAGCTTTATTCTGCTCTCAGATAATACTTCTGAAAAGATTTCACTTCAGTGATGCTGGACTCTTATTAATCACTACTAAATTAATATATATATATATATATATATATATATATATATATATATATATAATTTACATTTCAAATGTTGCCCCTTCCCCTGTTTCCCTGACATAGGCTGCCGATCCCTTCCCACTCCCCTGGTTCTATGAAGATGACTCCTACCCACCAACCTACCTCCTCCACACCTCCCTGTCCGGACATTTCCCTAAACTGGGGCATCAAGCCTTGGCATGGCCAAGGGCCTCTCTTCCCATTGATGCCAAACAAGGCCATCCTCTGCTGCATATGCAGCCAGTGCCATGGATCCATCAATTTGTACTCTTTGGATAGTGCTTTAGTCACGGGGAGCTCTGATTGGTTGGTATTATTCTTCTTATGGGGTTGCAAACCCCTTCAGATCCTTCAATCCTTTCTCTAACTCTCCATTAGAGAACCTGTTTTCAGTTCAATAGTTGGCTGTGAGGATCCACCTCTGTATTTACTATGATCTGGCAAAACCTCTCAGGAGACAGCTATATCAGGATCCTCTTAGCATGTACTTTTTGGCATCAGCAATACTATCTGGGTTTGATGGCTTAATATGGGCTAGATCTCCAGGCGGGACAGTTTCTGGATGGCCTTGGCTTTAATCGCTGCTTCAAACTTGTCTATGTATTTCCTCCTGTGAATATTTTTGTTCCCCCTTCTAAGAAGGACTGAAGAATCTACATTTTGATCTTCTTTCTTCTTGAGTTTCATGTGAATTGTATCTTGGGTATTCCAAGCATTTTGGATAATATCCACTTATCAGTGAGTGTATATCATGTATGTTCTTTTGTTATGGGTTATCTCACTTAAAATGATATTTTCTAATTCCATCCTAAAAATTTTATGAAGTCATTAGTTTTAATAGCTGACTACCACAATGTTGTGTAAATGCACCACATTCTCTATATCTATTCCTCTGTTGAAAGACATTTGGGTTCTTTTCAGCTTCTGGCTATTGTAAATAAGAATGCTATGAACACAGTGGAACATGAGTACTTGTTAGATGTTGCATCATCTTTTGGGTATATGCCCAGGAGTAGTATAGCTGGGTCCTCAGGTAGTACTATGTCCAATTTTCTGAGGAACCACCAGACTGATTTCCAGAGTGATTGTACCAGTCTGCAATTCCACCAACAATGGAGGAGTGTTCCTCTTTCTCCACATCCTTGCCAGAATCTTCTGTCACTTGAGTTTTTGATCTTAGCCATTCTGACTGGAGTGAGATGGAATCTCAGAGTTGTTTTCATTTTCATTTCCCTGATGACTACGGATGTTGGGCATTTCTTTAGATGCTTTTTAGTTATTTGGTATTACTCAGTTGAAAATTCTTTGTTTATCTCTGATAATAAATGACTTAATGACATGACCTTACATGGACAATCTCTACTACCCCTCGTCACCCCTAACAAGGGTCAGAGAAAATCAGGAAGAATGGGCAGAAAAAATATAAGAGTAGAAAGAAGGAATAGGAAGCATAGGACAGCACTGACTCCTGTGTGTGATATGACTGTTGACTCTCTTTCCTGTGAGGTAGAGGGGAACATAAGGACCAGTCTCTTCTTGAGTATTTAGTGTTGATGGATGTAAAGCAGGAATTTTATTCAGTGGTATAGCCCCTGTCAAATTGACCATGCTATATAAACACAGCCTCATGTGTACTCTTGTAACCATCAAAATGAAATCCATTAAGAAACACACACACACACACACACACACACACACACACCACATGCTCGGAGATAAACATTCAGGACACAGGCATGCATTCACACAAAAGAAGGGTAATTAGGAAGAAGAAGATATTAGAACAGAAGAGGGGAAAGATGTAGTGTACATGGGTAATAATGTCACAGTGAAACCTGTTATTATGCATGATTAATATGTGATAATAAAATATTTTAAACTCTTCTTCTTTTTCTCCAATCTTGTGGCCATTTTTATAAGTTCACAGAGAGTTCCATGCATCTGCATAGTACCATATTATGTCTGTGCTTTGAGTCTTTGGAAATTTGCTGAATTTCTTCTTTAAAAGAGATTTAGACCTCTATACTCCTGGAAATATCAGTTCTGTTTCCCCTGAAGCAATTCAGCCAACTTTTCTCAAAAGATGAGTTTACTAAGAATTTCAAATGTGGCTGGGTACTCATCAGATCAAGAAAATGGAAATGAAATTCCAGTCCTACCAAACAGCTTGATAAAAACACATGAAAACCTCCATGTTTAAAGTCTAATGAAAGGAGCATGTTGTGGAGATACAAGAGTTGTGTTTTATTACCACACTAAAGACTTTAGGCTTTTCCATATTGAATAGGAAATAGGCTGCACGTTCTACACAGTAGAGACCAAAAAAAAAAAAAAAAAAAAAAAAAAAAAAAAAAAAAAAAAAAAAATTCACATTTCCTGCTGTTAATGTGAACTGTGATCTGATGACCAGGTAATCCACCATAAAAAAAAATATACTATAGGCTGAGGTAACACTATAATATGTGATGCATCTAAAATGCTGCATCTTGGATTATTCAATCCAATTGTAACATTGTACGAAAGCTTAAGACTATGTATACTAAATACAGCATAGCTTTGTGAGTTTTGATTGCAAGATAAGTAAATCAAAACAGAGGCAGAGCAACAACTTGACTACTAAAGGTTTACATAGTCATTAGAAGTTTCTCACCAGCATGAAGACTCAACCCTACAAAAAGAAGATGGATTTTGATCTTAAATTTAAGAAAAGTCAGGGCTTCAGATTACTTGCAGTTGTCTTGAAGAAACAAAAGCCCAGTTGTTTAGGCTCATGTATACTACTTGCCTTTTCTCTGCAAGTGGCTTCTGGCTCTCTGGTTTTAATCATGCTTTGGTCACCAATGCCAGTTTCTTCACAGGGGCCCAGGGTTGCTCAGCAACCTCTTTGCTGAGGGTTTCCAGGCAACATACTCTGCCCGTGGTCAAAGTTAAAGTTTTCTGTAGTTAAGGTGTTAGAAATGTTGCAGGATGTTTCTCCACTTGATTTCTTAACTTTAACCATATTTAAAAGTAGTTTATTATCTAATAAAATCGTTGTTCTGGCAAATTTTATGGCAACTTGATGCAAACTAGTGTTATCTGGGAAGAGGAAATATCAATTGAGAAAATGTTCCCAATAATTTTGGCTGTGAACTATCATGTGACACACTTTCTTAATAGGTGTGGAAAGATCCAGCTGAGTGTGAGTAGTACCAGCCTAGGTAGGCGATCCTTGATTTTATAAGAAAGTATACTAAGCAAACCATAAAAAGCAAGCCAATAAGCAGCACTCTTCTATGGCATCTGCAACATTCCTACCTTCAGATTCTTTCCTTGAGTTCCTACTCTGACTGCTGTCAGTGATGGAGTGTGACCTGAGAGTGGTAAGATGAGAAAATCCTTTCCTCTCCCACTTGCTTTTCCCTGTGCTCTACATCACATGAAGAAACCAGTGGCATAAGTCCCAGGCCATTCATCCCCTCTCTGATGAGTCATGCTTAGAGACTGCAAGTTTGAATCTAACTGGAATGATCCCCTGAGTCACCTGTTCATTCATTCTAGGCTGTGGAATACCAGAAAATCTAGTCACAGGTGACAGATTTAGCTGATTACTTTTCCGGTAACCAATACTGGCAAATAGTTTCAGTCCATACGTCTCCAGAATAGTCTTGGGAGAAATAAGCCATCAATTATCATTCAGTAGTTCTGTAAGAAAGAAATATATAAATAAAAATAAATAAGATATCAGACCACTCATCTAAATATGATCTGATGCTTAATGTTTCCTCATAATGATTGCCTTACTCCTGAAGCAGATCATTCTCCATATACCGTAGAACCTGTCAATGTTATCCCTATGTGTCTTAAGAAAACATAATCCCATTTCATGTCTCATTTCATGATCTGCCTTTGCTACCCAAAACCTCTTTTTCTACTGCTTTTGATGTCTGAATCTCCAATTTTCCTCCAGATAGAAACTCTGAACTAACCTCTTCTGTCCCAACTCTCCAGTGATGCCCAGGGAACTATTGATTACTTCTGTCAAGCTGACCCAGACCCTTCACCCTTTATTCCCCTCTTTATCTCTTCCATTTCCAGAATCTTAACACCAAAATGGAATATAAGAGCTTTTAATAAAAAATATTAAGAATGCACCAAGCAAACATTGAGCTATGTTTAGATTTTTTTTTTTTTTTTTTTTTTTTTTTTAGTTACTGTCATTTGTTTTCCTCTCTTTTATTCTTCTTGCTGGAAACAATTTTCTACACCTTTAAGTGAGTGTGAGCTTGTTGAACTCAATGTTCTTTGTTCTGAAAGTCATTAGGACTGTTCATGAATGTTGGTGTGTCCCACTCATGCTTACGTCAGGCTGAACAGTCCCATAGCCATGTAGCTTTAACAACAACAAAAAGGAGGACCATGCAAAGTCACACTTTCCTTTTTCTTGCCTCTTGTATTCAGGGAGAAGGAGACAAAGGGTAGAAAGTGCAGTGTGCTCCACAAAGGCCTATGACAGACAAAGTCAGACTGGACAACTTCTTGTTGATCAGATTTGGGGATTATTACCATAGCATGACAAAGCCCTTACAAAGTTCAATGCTTACACCTCATCATTTTTATTTTAGTTAAGAGTAAATACATATTTCAATTACAGTCTAATGCCAGACCATAAAAAATGGTTTCCAAAAAATCGATTTCATTAATATGTTTTATATAAGAGTTACTTTCAAACTATCAACAACACTTGAGGCAGAAATATGCTTCTATTTAATGTCAGTAAGCAATTACAATAAAATAAAAAGACTTTAAAATTAGTTTTATATAAACCATAAAGAAAAATCGGGTAGAATAGGAACTATTTTCCTCTTCTGTGTTTAATTTATGTCCAGAAAAGATGGTTTAGTTTCTATATTTTGGAAAACAGTATTACACATGGACTTAATTTTACTAAAAATGCAGTGTTTGTGTATATTCTTTTCCAAGTAGTTCTTCTTTCCATGAAATATGGCTAATTTTTTTTCCATTTGTCTGCAATACATTTTCGCAATTTAATAAGTTATATGTAATGTTTTTTAATATTGAAAAGTTTTTGAAAATGTATTTTTCAACATTACAACTATCATGCAATGTCATAAAGTCCAAACAAATTTTTAAAATGTCCATACATTTATGTTTTTAATATTAGAGATCAATCACTAAATGAATTGAAATGTTTAAAATTCTGCTTATATTTTTAATTTTTTATTAGAAGTTTTTATACAAATTTATTTTCAAATTATTTAAATTTTATTTAAAAATAAATATATTTTAGTGGAAAATATCATTGGCTTAACCTATACATCAGATCCACATTTGCTATGAATTTGTATTTATTTTGTTTTGCTTTAAAACAAGGTTTATCTCACTCAGGCTAGTCTCAAACTCACAGCAATTCTCCTCCCATGATTTGAGATCACAGATAGGGATTATTATTCATGGTTTTCTCTCCATTAACTGTGTTTTTCTCTCCCCCCAACCCCTGCCACCTTCTTTTACTTTCTCACTTAGACTTTGAATAATAATGAATGAAGTCACCATTTACTTTTGATTGTCAGCATTTTCCCAACTAACTACAAACCCATTCTTTTCTTTAAACTAACCAATGCCTTGCTAAGATTAGTGCAAAATCTCAAGGTCAAACAACCAGTTGGTTTCTTTGATCCTACTGACCTATAAACCACAGGTTTCATGTTTTCAATGTGAGTACTACTAGTTATTTGCCTCCTATATTTTTATGTGTAATAAAGGGGATGTAGTGTTTTCAAGAACTATGGATTGCACAAAGATACTTTGCTTTGTCTCCTCTGCAGACCCAGAGCTTAACTGTAATTTATGCAGAGGAAAGCTTGTGTAATGCTTGTTGAGTCCATGATGAAACAATTGCTTAGGAAATACAATGGGCCAGTGATATAACAGTAACCGGGTAAGTAAGGCATTTGGCATGATGCATGGAATATTGAGTCTACAAATGATAGTTAAAATATTCACAATGATTTGCCTACATTCACCTTTAGGAGCTGCCAACTTCTTATTATTTGACTATTTTAGGAAAATATTTCTTTCAAATTTCATAATTTTAATGAAATCAAACTGCCTTGGAACTAGATCTTACAAGAATATGAGGAGAATCTTTACATGGCTGTCATGAAAGCCAGTCCTTGTTTTTGGTATTCCATGTCAGCTTGCAAACACTGCATTTATGCTACTTAAGCCCCTAAAGGTATGCTCACTTTATTAGTTATTTTTTTAATTTATTGTTATGACATTCCATATACTTTAGACACAATGTCCAGATTTCATTTTTTTCTCATGTGAACAATTTTTTTTTTCTTTTCTTTCTTCCACTCCTACCCCTCCCCTGCATTTTTCTTAGGATCATGGGAAAATGACAATACCATGCTATGGGAAATCCATCAGCATATAGGCACATGTTTTCTTCACCTTGCAGTGTTAGCCCTTTCCACGTCTGGACTATAATGACTTAAACACGGACTACCACACCCTCCTAGTGTTGTTGACCTCTTCTGTCACTAAATTTCTTGGCTCAGGATTTTGCTATCCTCTATAAAGTTCTGTTAGGAGCCAAAAAAGTAATGAGCAGAAGTCTGAAAACTCTCCTAGGTAATACTAAATGAGGATAGCAGAGCAAAGGCAACCCTGTGGAACGCATGACAATGTAGAAACTTGTACTAAATCTCTCCAAAAAACAAAACAAAACAAAACAGAAAACAAAACAACAACAAAATGATGAGCAAAACAATGCTTTCAAAACAAGGATATAAACACATGTATTTGTTCCTATGGTAACTGTATCCTCAAAAGTCCATAGTTACATATTATAATTTTATCTATTCATGCTCTAGGACTATCTTCCAGAATATCGGATACTAAACATCATACCCCATAAAACAAACATCAGTTTTATTAGAAAAACAAAAACAAAAGTGAAAAACAAGAAAAATTAAGCATCGGAGCATAGTACAACTCACTTGAATAATAATGCTGTTTTTTTGTATTTTTCACTCATGGCCAGTACATAGTAGGCATCCAATATATACTTGAAGAGTAAATAAGAGAATGGCAAAAAGAACATATATTCTTTAGGTAACTGAGTGAAGATTATTTCAGAATTCGTTTTTATATACTAATTTTCTTACAAGTTTCTATTTTTTTTAAAAAAACATTTCATGGTAGTCTTCATCATTTCATTTTGATGAAAGGGGTTGTCTTAGGGTTACTATTGTTGTGATGAAACACGTTGACCAAAAGGCAAGAAGGTGAGAAGAAAAAGGGTTTTTTAGTTTACACGTTTCCTTTAAAGGAAGCCAGGACGAAAATTCAAACAGGGCAGGGAACTGGAGACAGACCTGATACAACGGCAATGGAGCAGTGCTGTTTATTGGCTTGTGCCTCATGACGTGCTCAGCTTCCTTTCCTATAGAACTCAGGACCACCAGTAATGGGCTGGACCTTGGTCCATCAATCACTAATTAATAATATGCCTGACAGCCAGATCTATGGAGGTTTTTTTTTCAACTGAGACTCCCTCCTAACTGATGACTCTAACTTGTGTCAAGTTGACATATAACTAGACAGTACAGAATGCAGAAATCAGAAATGGGGTGTGAGAGCCAGACACTTGCAGAGCCAGACTCTGTAAGGCAGGCAATCTTAAGAGCTTGGGTTTTACCAAAAAGGTTAACAGGCACATGTAATCATAGATGGCAGAACTGTACAAATGATGATGAGAAAGTTCCTGTCAGCTTTTAAGTCTAATAGTTTCAGATTTGTTAAAATTCAATTTTTATATTTATACTTATGACATGAAAACTTTGTCTTAAGTACCAGTTGTAATAATAAGAAATTTTTTATATGTATAATATAAATAATAACACTATTATTTACTTATATAAATATATATACATATACATACATATAATACATACATACATATGTGTGTGTGTGTGTGTGTGTGTGTGTGTGTGTGTGTAATCTTCACAACTGTCTCCTGTTTTCTCACCCTCCAGGCCCTTAGTTCAGAGTCAGTCTGAGATTTCTTTGTACTTGAAGCAGCATTCTTTCCATCAGCTCTCTGCATTTCCTCTCTAACACTCTCTCCCACATTCCAGTACCACTCCTTCCTTCAGCCAACAGCTCACTCCATGGCATTTAGCAAGAATGTGGTCACACATGCACTAACTTTCCATGCTCACAATCTTTCCTGCATGCACATCTGGAATTGGGCAAGTAGGGTGAGGAAGTTAAACAAGGGCCAGGCACCCCCTAGGCCATCTTTTCAGCTCAAATAAATAATTTGCATTTTTTTTTTTTTTTTTGGAATTGGGCTTTGTTACCTCCTAGAAGTAGAACAAGAACTGAGGGTCATATCTGGCTGATCTTAATAGTTAGCAACTTGTTTTCTTGTCAAAATCCAGACTTCAGATGGCCAATACTAACCGTGGAATAGCCTTCTCAAAACAATGTAAATTAAAAGATGTGCCTTAGCTACATTTCAGCTATGTCCAAGGTGAGCATTTTGTGGAAACAAGGAAATGTTCTTACCAGCCAGTGTTTTTCTATCAGACAGAATTTCAGGATGCTAGGATTCCTTAATGACCCCTAGCCATTTGTTCTCCCTATAAACATTGGTGAGAACACAGCACAAAAGAATACAGTTTGATATTCTCCACATATTTATCAAATGAATATAAACAAAGGTCCTTATTATATTTTTGTTAGTGTCACATAATATAATTTTAATGTTTTCTTTAAAAGGATACTATTCCCCCCTTCATTGACTCTTCAAAATCAAACAAAAAATTACCAGGCCTCAAAAGATGACAGCAAAACAAACGGGACAAAACAAGATAAAATAAGGCAAAGGAAGAGCCCATTGCATAGAGGCAGGGCATGGCACTCAATAGTAGAAAAAAAGTCCCAGGAACAGGCAAAAAAGTCAGAGATGTATGTGTTCCCATTATTACCCATAAAAACACCAAGCTAACAGGAACAAACAAATCCAGAGGGCCTACTCTAGAACAATGCAATTGTGGCATTTGTAGATCCCATCTCTTTGAGCCCATATGAACCCCACTTAGTTGATTAGGTGGGCCATGTTCTGCTGCTATTCCCTATCACCTTTGACCCCTACAATCTCTCCTTCCCGTTCCATGGGGGTTGACCTAGTCTTAGAGTTTCATTGTTGTGAAGAGATATGCTCGTGACAACTCTTAAACAGGGAAACATTTAATTGAGCTAGCTTGGAGTTTAAAGGTTTAGTCCATTGTCATCATGGCTGGAAACATGGTGTCACACCGGCAGATATGGCACTGGAAACTCAAGAGATTTGCTTCTAGATTGGCAAACAGCAGGAAGAGAGAGTGAATTGGACCTGAGGTGAGCTCCTGAAACTTCAAATTCCACCCCTAGGGAAAAGCTTCCTCCTACAAGGTCACATCAACTCTAACAAGTCTCCAGTTCCAATAATGGCACTTCCTATGAGTCGATGGGGACCTTTTTCTTTTAAACAATGGCGGACCCAGTGAGGACCTCCCATTCGGATTGTCTCTTAGATGTAGGTCTATGTATCCTCTCCCATATGCTGCTGGAGAAAATCTCTCTGACAACTGCACAAGGCACTGATCTAAGAGTATAGCAGAATATCACTGCATTGATTTGTTTATTGTTTCCTTCTTTCTCTCTCTCTCTCTCTGTCTCTCTCTTTCTTCCTTTCCTTTTCTTTTTATTTGGTCCTTCCCTAGGTCTCTATGCTATTCAATCACTGGTTTCTAACTATTTTAGTAAATTTACGTTTGAATAAATGATGTTTGAAAATTGGAAAAATATCTTAATCTCAATTTCCATATTTCACCCCTATTATAAAGTGTATATGAAGAAGAAAATTTTACTGAGTACCTCAAGTAGGGCATCACTGCATTACTCCAATAGTAACAAGTACTACAACGGATCATGCTCACTGCTTGTCTGGCACTGTAATCGAGAAATATTAAATTATGCAACTAAATCTTATATAAGTTTTGAACAACAACAAAAGAATACTTTTGTCCATATTGTAAAGTAGGTGAGTAGATTCTGGGAAGGCTTTAAATAGCATCTGATTACAACAATTTTCTAGTGTAATGAACATGGACAAAATAGATTCATTTACTGAAACTATTTTTATTATAACTGTGTTAAGGACAAAACAAGAAAAGACATTGTTTGCACTGTTTCTGGAACATAATCACATGACATACATCAGAGCAATGAACCAACCATCTTCCCATTTCAGTAGGATTGAAACATATAGCAAATCACACATAATATGAAGACAAACTGAACAGATTCTAGTCAAACAAAAATACTATCCCTGGAAAGAAGAAGTAGACACAAAGCCCACGCCTAACCAAGGAGCTATTTGTAGAGAAAGGCAAAATCAAGTTTTCACCAATGGGGTGTCACACAAATCAGATTTTCTTTTAAAAAATATATATAATATAATATACATATATATATATATAACTTTTTGAGATTAAATAATTACACCATCTCTCTGTTTCTTTCTCTCTCTCCAAACCCTCTGATACACACTTTGCCCTATTGAGGTTTATGTTAACTTGACAAAAGTTAAAGTCGACCGAGAGAAGAGAACTTTAATTGAGAAAATGCCTCCATAGAATCAAGCTATAGGTAAGCCTATAAGCATTCCTTAATTTATTGCTTATTGATAGGGGAGGACCAGCCCATGGTGGGTGGTGTCATTTCTGGTTTGATGGGTTCTTTATGAAAGCAGGCTGAGCAAGCTAGTAAGCAGCATCCATCCATGACCTCTGCACCCTCTTCTCTTGCTTCTAGGTTTTTGCTGTGCTTTAGGTCAGGCCTTGGATTCTCTGAGTATACAGGGATTCAGGATATGAAAGCCAAATAAACCAATTCCTCCAGAAATTGCTTTAAGTCCTGGTGTTTTATAAGAGTAAGAGTAACCCTAACTAATACATCACATCTTACCTTTTCAAATTCATGACTTCTTTTATTAATTCTTGTTACACACACACACATACATACACATGTATATAGATAGATAGACAATAGATAGATATAGATAGATGTAGCCTTACTTTGTCATACTTTTTTGTTTGCTTGTTTCTTTTGGTTATTTTTGTGTTGTTTTGTTGGTTTTTTTGATGGAGAGGAGTACATGTAATTCTGTGGTTTGGGAGAGTCTGGGAGAAGTTGGGGGATGGGAACCATAATCAAAATATACTAAAAAAATTCATAGAAACAAAAGAAAGAAAACCCTATGGGTTGATAAATGCAAAGCTTGGGCCTAAAAAGAATCTAAAATGAGCTATTACACAAAACATTTTGTCCTGACACAAAATAATTTAAATATTGCTTCTATGGACTCTTTTACACAAAAGACCTCAAAGATTTTATCTCCTAAATCTTTTCTAAATAGTCCCAAAGAAGAGCAATATTTAATAAGCAAAACAATACTTCCTAAGGTTTCTGAGACTCACTAATACTTTTAAAATACATAATCATGGATTGTAGTTATCTAGGAATATATTAAGACAATGAAAGATCTATTAAAGTAGATGGCAGCTAAGTATTTGTACTGTGAAATAAAAGATCATAAAGTGCATGACCTTAGTCTCAAGGGAAGACCCCCTACTCCAAGACAAGGTTTCTCTCTGTATCCCTGGCTGTCTTGAAACTCACCCTATAGTTTCTGACCTCAAATTCAGAGAAATGCATAACCCCGCCTTCCACAGGGATTCAAGGTGTGCATAACCACAGCTGGCTGGCAAAAGAATTTTTAACTATAAACTTTATTCCCCTAATAGGCCATGCTATAATTACTGACATATCTCTCCTCTTTATCCAAATACAAATATTCAGAAAGAAAACATGTACAAATTATTTAATTGATTAAGTTATTTATTTTACAACCCAATTGCACTTCCCCTCCATCCTGTTTTCCAGTTCTTCCCTCTCACCTCACTCCCCACATCCACCTTTCCTCCTCTACGTGGATATCAACAAGCCTTGGTATATCAACATGCAGTAAGACTAGGAGCATCTTCTGTTACTGAGGATAGACTAGGCAACTCAGTTAGGAGAAAGGGAACCAAAGGCAGGCCATATATTCAGAGTTCCTGCTCCCTCTTCAGGAGTTCCAGATGATGATTCAACTGCACAGCAGTTACATACTTGTAGAGAGCCTAGATAGCTCTCGTGCATGCTCTAGATCTAGTTGGGGGTACAGTTTCTATGAGCCCATATGGAACCAGGTTAGTTGACTCTGTAGGTGTTCTTGTGGTGTCCTAGGCCTCTCTGGCTCCTTCAATCCTTCCTCCCCTTCTTCCACAGGATTCCTCAACCTCTACCCAATGTTTAGCTGTGGGTATCTGCATTAGTTCCCATCTGTTGCTGGATGAAGCCTCTCTAATGAAAGTATGCTATGTTGGCATCTGTAAGTATAGCAGAATATCATTAATAGTGTCAGGAGGGAGCTCCCTCTCATAGCATGGGTCTTGAGCTAGGCCAATTATTGGTTGGCCCTTCCCTCAAATTTTGCTCCATCTTTTACCCCTGTACATCTTGTAGACGGAATAAATTATGGGTCTAAGGTTTTGTGGCTGTGTTGGTATCCCAGTCGCTCCACTGTATGTGTTGCTTGTTTACAGGAGACAGGCAGGGTAGGCACCATGTCTCCCATTGCTAGCAGTCTTAGCAAAGGTCACTCTCATAAATTCCTGAAAGTTTCTAGTTTTCTAGGTTTATAGCTTGTCCGAGTTGTCTCTATCAGTGTTCTTTCCTTCCATCCTCTCTCCCCAGTTTATCATTCCTGTTTCCATCCCCATCCTGTTCCCCACCCAGTCCCTTCCTCCATCCACCCTCTTTGTTTAATTTATTTCCTCTTCTCAGTGAGATTCAAGCATCCTCATTCAAGCCTTCCTTGTTACTTAGCTTCTTAGGGTCTGTAGATTGTAGTATGGTTATCATGTACTTTACGGCCAATGGTCATTCATAAGCAAGTATATACAGTCATTCTGGATCTGAGATATTTTACTCAGAATGATCTTTGCTAGTTTCTTTGACTTTTTCTTTTAAATCCAGCTGGGCCAGGAGTCCCTTTGAGTTTAGTTAATCATCATATTTCAAGAATACATTTGTGGATCTTCTCTAATATACAAGCATCGGATGCCAGGTTAAATAAATATTGTTAGAGAGGATAATCCGTCTTTTTAAAATTATTATCATATGAGTAGTGCATGTTAAGTATTTTAAAATACTTCTTTTTAACTATATAAAAGACTATTAAATTGAAATAGAAAATTATTAAATATTAGATAATATTATGTACCTAAAGATGTGGTCATATGTAATAAATAGAAAACTTTTACTCTCAAAATAATTGAAAAGTTCTTAATATTCTGTAATATATGTATTTCTAGTCTTCTGTGAAAGTTGCTAAGTATTAAATATTTCAAATGTGCAAATGCATATTTAATGTGCACCAGGGAAGCCCTTAAGCATTTAAACGTAAATCATCTTTCCTAAATTTAGAAGTCAAGGGCAACGTTTTGGTTGTGCATAACAAAGCCAAGAACAAAACCTTGAAATAGACCCAACTATCTGAAGTCTTAACTACCCTTATTTTTCCAGCTGTGTGTTACAAAAAGACCTACAGAGACCAAAGAGTTTACACTTTAAAGACTTTATTGAAATGGGAAAAAAATATGACAGAAAATTGTATTTTAGTGGCTATAAATATAACTGAAAACAAAAATACAGTTTTTAGTTTAGCACAAGGGCTCTTGTATCTATCTATAAAATTCATTCCTTCAGCTGATCTAATTTGAATTTGTATTAATTTCAATTTCATTTTTGCTTTTTCTTTTTTATCTATGTTTAATGATGTAATTCTCTTAATCCATACTTCTGCATGCAGACTGCCAGTTGAACCAGCACCATTTGCTGAAGAGGCTTTCCTTTTTCCATTGAATGTTTTTTACTCCTTTATCAGAGATCAAATGATCATAGGTGTGTGGTTCATTTCTGAGTCTTCGATTTTATTCCATTGATCTACCTGCCTGGCTCTGTAACAACACCATGCGGTTTTTATCACAATTGATCTGTCACACAGCTTTAGGTCAGGGATGGTGATTTCCCTGGAAGTTCTTTTATTGTTGAGAGTGGTTTTTGTTATCCGGGTTTTTTAATATTTAAAATGATTTTGCAAATTGGTCTTTCTAACTCTATGAAGAATTGAGTTAGAGTTTTGAATCTGTAGATTGCCTTTGGCAAGATGGCCATTTTTACTATGTTGATCCTTCCAAGCCATGAGCATGGGAGATATTTTCATCTTCTGAGGTCTTGTTCAATTTCCTTCTTCAGAGACTTGAAATTCTTGTCATACAGATCCTTCACTCGCTTCGTTAGGGTCACACAAAGGTATTTTATATTCTTTGTGACTATTGTGAAGGGTGTCAATTCTCTAATTTCTTTCTCAGCTTGATTGTCCTAAGGCTACTTGATGTGTTTGAGTTAATTTTATATCCAGCCACTTTGCTGAAGTTGTTTATCGGCTGTAAAAAGTTCTCTGGTGGAATTTTTGGGGTCACTTAAGTTTACTATTATATGATCTGCAAATAGTGATATTTTGATATTTTGACTTCTTTTTTTCCAACCAATTTGTATCCCTTTGACTTTTTTTTTCTTTTCTTTTTTTTTTTTTTTTTTTTTTTTTGCTGTCTGATTCTAGTACTTCCAGTACTATATTGAATAGGTAAGGAGAGAGTGGGCAGCCTTGTCTGATCCCCAATTTTAGTCTGATGGCTTCAAGTTTCTCACCATTTAGTTTGATACTGGATACTGGTTTGCTGTCTATTGCTTTTACTATGTTTAGGTATGAGCCTGGAAATTCCTGATCTTTCCAAGACTTTTAACATGAAGGGGTGTTGAATGTAGTCAAATGCTCTCTCAGCATCTAGTGAGATAATCATGTGTGTTTTTTTTTTAATTTGTTTATTTAGTGAATGACATTGATGGATTTCCATATATTGAACCTTCCTTGCATCCCTGGGATGAAGCCTACTTGATTATGGTGAATGATCGTTTTGATGTCTCATTGGTTTCGGTTTGCAAAAATTTTATTGAGTATTTTTGCATCAGTGGTCACAAGGGAAATTGGTGTAAAGTTCTTTCTTTGTAGGGTCTTTGTGTGGTTTGGTAACAAGCATAATTCTGGCTTCAAAGAATGAGTTGGCTGGTATTCCCTCTGTTTCTATTTTGCAGAATAGTTTGGAGAGTATTGCCATTAGGTCTTCTATCAAGGTCTGATAGAATTCTGCACTAAATCCATCAGGCCCTGGACTTTTATTAGTTGGGAGGCTTTGGATACAGACTTTGTGGTACATATACACAATAGAGTACTAATCAGCTATCAAAACAATGACTTAATGAAATTCCTAGGCAAATGGATAGAACTTGAAGCTTTTATCCTGAGTGAGGTAATTTACTCACAGGAGAACACTCATGGTATGTACTCACTTATAAGTGGATACTAGCCCAAAACACTTGGAATACCAAGAAATCATCCATGGAAGATATGAATCTCAAAGAGAAGAAAGGTGGAAATTAGATGACTCACTCTTTCTTAGAAGGAAGAAGAAAACATTCATGAACAAAAACAAAGAAACAAATAGAGGAGCAAGAATTGAAGAAATGGTCATCCAGAGACTGCCTCACCTTGGTATACACCCCTTTTGCACCCAATAAACCCAAGCACTATTGCTGATGTCAAGTAGTGCTTCCTGGCAGCAACTTGATATGGATGCCTCCCCAGAGGCTTTGTCAGAGCCATACTGATACAGAGGAGGGTGCTTGCAGCTAACCATCAGACTGAACATGAGGACCCCAATTAAGGAGCTGGAGAAAGAAGTGAAGGAGCTGAAATGGTTTGCAACCCCATGGGAAGAACAAAATTATCAACCAACCAAACCCGTCATAGCTCCCAGGGACTAAAACACTAAGCAGTGAGTTCTCATGGAAAGACCCATGGTCAGAGGTACATATGCAGCAGAGAATAGCATTTTCTCACATCAATGGGAGGAGAAGACTTTGGTACAGCAGAGGCTAGTTTTCCCAGTGTATGGGGACACCTAGGTGTGAGAACGGGAGGTTGGGAGAGGGAGCACCTCTATGGAGGCAATGGTTATTAGATGATGCAATGTTCTGTCCACTAGATGGATTTGGCATTTGTATTTTTCAAACTGAGAAATCAATTTTTGTAAATGTATTATGATGATATCACATTATAGCTATTGGCATTCAGCATGATACATAACTAATAGTCTTATATAAATGACAAAATTAAAAACAAAATAAAGAATATAAGTGAGCAAGAGGAAAGAGGAAAGGAGTAAGAAAATCAAATAATATTAAACCTCTTACTAGTTAAAGAAGGCTGAGAAGTAAAAATAGCTAGATAATGTTAGTTTGAAGTTAAAATGAACTTTATGGGTTCATAAGAAGTGGCACTATTAGGAGGGGTGTTCTTGTTGGAAGATGTGTGTCATTTGTGGGCTTGGAGGTTTTTTTTTTCATACAATATGATGAATCTGATTGCAGACGTTTTGTCTCCCTCAGCTTTTCCCAGATCTTCCCTACCTCACCAGTCACCCAAGCTGTCACTCTTTTTCTTTCTTCCTCTCTCATTAGAAAACAAACATGAATAAAATAATAATAATAAAAGATAAGATAAATAAAAAGGAAAACAACAGAGTAAATCAAAACAAATGAACAAAATGGAGGGGCAGAGAAGAAGCCTTAGAAAAACCACAATAAATACGGGTGCAGAGACAAATTTGCCCTTACACGGAACATCAATAAAAGTAAAATCAGAAGACACAGCATACACACAAAATACTTATAAAGTTAAACAAAAACCTTCATACAAAGCATTATGAAGAAGGAACAAATAAAAAAATACTGTTTTTTTAAAATGATTTATTTATTTATTTTATGTATCTATACACTGTGGCTGTCTTCAGACACACCTGAAGAGGGCAGCAGATTCCATTACAGATGGTTGTAAGCCACCATGTGGTTGCCGGGGATTTAACTCAGGACCTCTGGAAGAGCAGCCAGTGCTCTTAACCACTGAGCCATCTCTCCAGCTGTAAAATACTGTTGAGATCATTGTGTTTGGTCATCTACTCCTGGGCATGGGGCCTGCTGTGATGTGTCATCTGCATACTCAGTGTCTCCTTTACCCTCTTAGTTGTAGGATCTCATCTGCCTTAGACCTGTGCAGGCCCTCAGCATGCTGCCAGTCTCAGAGAGAGAGAGAGAGAGAGAGAGAGAGAGAGAGAGAGAGAGAGAGAGAGAGAGAGAGAGAGAGAGAGAACATTAAGTTCTTGTGAGCTGATAAAACATTGGAAAATATCAAATAGTAAAATTTAACACCAGGAATATATATATATATATATATATATATATATATACATCTTATAATCTCTCTACTATGCCATGCAGAAAATTACATGAAAATATTTTTTTTAGCTATACTATTGAACCTCTATGGCTTTTATCTCACGATGGTTTGGAAGAAATAGGTGGACTAATTTGACTTTCAGTTTGGAGGTTTGAAGACTCGGCTGTGTTTTTTGCATGTAGGAATTTGTAGGACAAAGGAGATTCTACTAGTTATCAAGAAAGTATTTTCTACCATTTGTCTGAAAACACTGACCTCCCTTTTCTGTGTGTATCTAGGATAATGTGATTTCTTGTTTGTATTCCTATTTGCAGCTGATTTTCAGGTTACATCTGCAGCGATTTTAGTCAAACTCTCTAGTTGAAGATATGACTTGCCAAAGATCTGTTTGCTTATTAAGTGCTCAGTAAATTGAACCATTCCTGACATTCTGTTTGCTAATTTCATTTTCTAGTACAGTGCTAATCTGATGTGTGGCAATGCCAAGAGGGGAGGGAGAAACTAGGAGGACATCTGTGTGTGTTCAGTCTAGAGACAGAAAGAGAGAGAGAGAGAGCAAGAGAGGGCAAGAGAGCAAGAGAGAGACAAAAGGACGACAGAGACAAAGAGACAGTGAGAGACAAAGAGTGAGAGAGATACAGAAAATATCTCAAAGAAGCAGAAATATTTGGTCTGATTTCAGAAGAATGTTTTGCTTCTTATTCCCATTTACCTGAAACACAAACAAAAGGACTCACTCTGCATTCAGGCATTGGGCCTCATGCCGTGCTGTATCTTAGGTAGGCTACCATAAATTATTAGTGGTGTTTTGACACATGTTAAATGCTTGAAACTGGCAAGGGAGGGCGATTTATTATTCTTAACAAACCACACATCTCTCGGTGTCCTCCTTACTCCTTTCCTGTTACAGGCTCTCATAGTTCTGGGAAAAGAACAATTATCCACTCCCATGCTCACCTCCAACTACCTTATTTCATTGAAGCATCCCTCATTGGAAATATAGATCTGAAGGACTGTGGGCACAGTTCTATGTTTGAACCCTTGACTAGAATGCATAAGGCCCTGATTTGCACCCCAACACTGAAGAAGTCAAAATAATATGTGCGTATGCATTTTCTGTAAGTGAAGACTGTGTAACATATGAGATGGGGATTCAGTTTATGACATCTTTCAGAACAGCAGCATCTTCATTTGCAATTGGTGAAAATTATAGAGCGTAGGAGAATGCAAATGATGGAGCCTGGCACACTCTGAAGAAACTCAGGTTGTCGCCACTTTGTCATTAAACGCCCACACTGGAGTGTGTGATTATTGGAGTGCTTGGAGACTTGAACCACTGCTATCATGAGCATATGTCTCTCCCGAATGAGCTCAATGAATGAACTGACCTTTGCTGATAATGTGTATGCTTTTAATACAACATTCAGGTGCAACTGAATCTTTTAAGTGTCGTCTGCCGTTAACATCTTATGCAGGTAGAATCATCCCTCCATTTTAGTTAATAGAATCACATCAGACCCCAAAGAAGTTTTAGGAACTTTGGAGTTCCAACTGGTTCAAGCCTCATATGATCGATGAAGTGACGATCTGTTGCACCCCACCTCGACCAGCAAGGAAGACAACACCCGGGGAAGATCTTCAAGCAGTTTATTCAGGATCCTCGAACAAGCTTCTGCTTCTGTTTCTGCCTTGGTCTCTGCTCCCAGGGGAGGGAAGAGAGCAGGCTAAATACTCTAGACTGGCAAACCATAAGCTGCCACGTAGGCAATGCAGATAGGTTGTAACCATGCGGAAGTTAAGGAGCCAGGCAAGTGCGTCCAAATAAGGAGTTGTTTATCACAGAGAGCACAGGGAGCACTGCCATCCGGAAGGCAGAGGGCAGAGGTCGGCGCCATCTTTGTGGCGAGGCACAGCACAGCTCCCTACAGTGATCCATTTATTTAAAACTAATTTGTGGGTTGTTACTGGTTTTCAAATGAGATCTACATAAGAGTTGCAAAGCAAAACAACAAAGTACTTTTGAAAAAACTGAAAATGAAAAAATATGTATGCTTAGACCTTAAATGATTTACCTCTGAGATGCTAAAATGTGTACTAGTTTCAAGTGCTAGAATATTTGATGGTGTCTTTGGCTGGAGAACATAGGTAGAAGTGTAACTACCCGGAAAGAAATTGTATTACCTGTGTAATTGTTTGCTTTTCAAAGTGGTTCATGTTAAGAAAATGTACCCTACTTCCCACAGAATGTAGCACACTAATCCCCCGAGGCCACTGAAGTACAGAGAAGGGTCTAAACTTGGATGGAAGAGTCTGAGTACTGTGCATCCTCGAAATCCTCAAAGTCCTTTACACACCAGAAGGTGTCTAAAATGCAATAAACTCCACCTGATTTCTCTGTCTCATCCACATACTCAAAGTATTTCAGTTTGCAAATGTGGCTTTGACCTAAAATACAGAATTTTAGCCTTATCTGTTTTCAGAGTTCATCCCCACTGTCATAATGCTTATAAAATATTTTGAATTAAAATTTAAAAACAGCCTCAGCTAATTGAAAAGCATAGCGATGATAGTAACTGTGCAGAGTCATGTGATAAAATTCCTTTGTTTTACCTATGCTTCAAGGATGCAAAGCTATAAAAACTGGCCATGGGAAGCTCTGTAGAGACAGGACCTGAGTCTCACCCCAACCGTCGATTGAACATTCTCTCCCCCTCTCAAATCTTAAGACAATTCTTTTTACTTTTACTTGAAGGGGTATTTATTTCTAACCCAGTTTATGATCCAAATTCTAATTTCTACAAAGCAATAGATCTTTAAAGAACCTAAATGGATCTACCCTAAGACTAAGGGAGTTTGTTCCTTTTAAATCAAATAGCGAGCCAACTAGCTTGCTTTAGTGTTCTTTGATTAAAAACCATTGTGATTTATGAAGCAGAGGTAATAGCTCTTTGTTAGATCCCGCAATTATTAACAGCGCAGCACGAGCGCTCTCAACACAAAGGCTTTGTAGCAGAGAAACTTGAAGGAAGACCGTGGCATATTTCAGTAGGGACATTGTGCAGGCTGAGCACTCACTGATCTGAATAAATTTCCTAACACCAATGAATTTTTAATAATTAGACTTTTTAAAAAAATAAATCACATTGGACTCACTTGATACTGCACTTTCTGGATACATCTTGCATACTATACCCATACTGCGAAGCAAAAATACATTAGTTCTAAGTCTCATAAATAGTTTCTTAAATCTCACAGATTTATTGACTGCAAGAAAAACATTTTTACTTAACCATTTACTATTCAATCTTAAAAATCTCACTGCTCTATAACCAAAATTTTTAAATTTCTTTCACAGGAATGTTGATCATGCTTTGGAAGCAAAATGATGAAATTTAGAAAAAAAATTATTCTGTATCCCGAAAGGTCCATATTGCTTTTGTTTTAAATGACAAACTATAAATGTAAGTTTTTAGAGTATCAAATATTTAATATGTAGAAAATAACTGAACCTATTATTCCAGATGGTTAAGAGTCTAGTCCTGAAGTATACTTATATAAACATCTTGTAAGAGAATGCTTGGGGTTAAGATTGTACTGTTGTAGTAATTGTAAGGAAACAACATAAAGGTCTGGTTTTGAAAGTGTATTCTCTAGACTTACCTCTGTGAGCTGCCAAAAGCTTTAGCGAGTGGCACACAATATCGACCTTCTAAGTTCACCTCTAAGGCCTACCAGAAGCATAGCAATGCTTAGCTTCATTGTAAAACATGAATGTGTCCTGAAGAATCTTACTCACAACCCTCCCACTTTACAGATAATGAAAGTTTACTTCTGAGAAATGAGCTATCGAAGGTCACACCAAAGTCATAGATTATCTGGGTGACTTTGTCTCTTTCTTTTCATTTTTCTTGTTATAGTGGCAGAGACTGAGTTTTACTACACAGTCTAAGTAGGCTCAGTACTCACTGTGTATTCCAGGTTAGCTTCAAACCTGCAATTCTCATGACTCAGCATCGTTAATGTGGCTAATCACAGACATGTGTCACAGACATGCATTACAGACAGGTATCACTATGCCTTACAACTATTAATTGTGTTCTCTACCACTATCTCTTTCCTAGCTGAGGATCAAACCAGATCTAGCAGCCTTGAGTCTATACCTATAGATGTGATGACCTCACTATACTTAGCTTCTCACTAATCTGTTACTTACAAAAATACTAAGCCTTCTTTATTTGTTAAATTTGACAATATTCTAACAATGCGACTTTCTTCAAAGACTGTTGATTTATCACATTATAAAATAATAAAGGCAAAATGTGCAATGGTCACATAAAGATCCATCATAAGTGCTTGGTGTTATTTCCTTTCTAAAATAGCTAAAAGGATAGAATAAAATCTTTCCAGAGATGCTCAAAATAGAGGGTAGAAGTCCCTTTGAATGTGCAAGAGGAATAAATTCATAAGGATATTAGAGACTGCTCAGCTTCCTCACATGATTCTAAACTTTGTGGGAAGAAATTTGGTAGGCAAATGAGAAAGTATGGGGATAATTTCACTTTCCCCTGAAAGGCCTGTGTTGGTCTTCTTTTAAACGAAAAGCTATGAATCAACTCTAATATGAATGCTGTTTGAATTGATATTCATTTAAAGTTACCCAAGACTTTCAGAATCATTACAGCCACAAGGTTGCTAAGCATCGCTCTAATGTACATAGAGGAAACTAAAGACTTTACAACAGGCCAAGACTGTTCAAATAGAAGGGTCTCAAGTGGTGGTGAAAGAAACGTGACCTGAATACCCCTAGACCCTGGCTGAACTCCATCTTGTCATTGCTGGTCTATAAATAAAATGTGATGCAGTAGTGCCTCCCAACTGAAAAATAATTCCATGAAGTGTCTATTTTATTCATTAAAAATGTGTACATTCTTATCTAGCTACCTAGATTTATCTATCTATCTATCTATCTATCTGTCTGTCTATCTAACTATCTATCTATCTATGATTGATTATTATACACACAAAACTTGTTCATAGAAGGCAAAGGTCTTGCACACAGTAGATGAATGAGAAATGGCAAGATTTAGGCATAAGTAAAGCTATATATATATATTTAAAACAAATTATATTACACTATACTTCTTAAACCAGCTCTGTGTTTTGCCACATTAAAAAAAAAAACCCAAACATCTCATTAGTAAAATGTAAATAAAGCAAGGTTGTTTAGTCAAAAAAAGGAAAAAATACTGCTTATTATAGACTTTAAAGTACATTTTATTTGATAACAGCCAAATGAATTTGTATGTTTACTAAATATGAAGTCACACGCACTGTTTATTTTCTATATCAAAAGGTAGAAAGAATGCTTTAAGTTTACCAGTAATTCTTCTTCTCTACTGAGCATGTACCAGAAAACCATCAATCACCACAACAACTCTAATGTGCCTTCTTTGTGGTTGACACTAAAAACAATCTCCCTATCAACTATCCAAATAGTTCATTTCTCCTTCCTTGCAATTCTTTTATCTTGACTTCAGTGACACTAAATCTTCTCCACTCACTTTGGCCTGGCTACTATCTCTGCTTCTTCCTGCATCAAAAATTTAAGTCTTGTAGTCTTCCAGGAATTTTTTTTATCCCTATTCCATCTTTAATGTAGATTCTCCTCCAGGAAAATTTCCAGCGTTAGTTCGTATTCATACGTCCCAACTACTGAATCCTGCAAACATTTGTCTTTTTCATCTTAGCCACTGATGAGGGAATTGTATAGTAACACTTAGTAAAAAAGACAATGAACATTACATCTTATGTGCCAGAGTAATGAGTACAAACTATGTAGCCTCACTTTCCACACTAAAGAAGAAAAAAAAAAAGCAACAACAAAAATAAAAACTCAAGATATCTACCTTCGAGTTATGTGAGACAGCAATTTCAGCAGTTTCAATCCATTAGTGCTACACAAACAGACTTCCTATGACTCTTCATTCCCTACAGATGCTCCATCATTCGCCAGCTCTGAAGTACCCTTTAACTGCTTGCATCTAGGTCCAAATATCTTTCTAAGCATCACAATCTCTGGGAAGTCTTCCCTGACCTCCCTAATTCAAATTTTATCTCTCCATTTACTTAATAACACTCTCAGTTTGTCATGTTTAGTAACTGCAGTAGTAATTAAATACACTTAAGTAATTACTTCCTTCATCTGTGTCTGTCATTCTAGATCTGGTCCAAATGAAGATTGGTGTTTGACTGTCTCTTTTTCTCCTCTCCGTAGCAGGATTTTTTTTTTCTTTTGTTTTATATTAAACACTCAATGCATGTATTCTAAATGAGTAAATGTATCTAAGAAAATGAGAAGGATGAAAGGAATAATATAAAATATTCAAAACACAATAAGTATTCTATAACTTTTTAGTATTTTAATCATTTTTTCAATCTTTTAAGACTGTCATACATGTGCATGATTAGAAATGTTCACATGCCCCTTATTGCTCCTTAACTTTACCCTAAATTCTCCCAACACAATCCTTTTCCAACCATAGATATATGTTGTAAGATCATTTCCTGAGATATGAGAAATTGTCACACATTCAAGAACAGGATGTTTGTAGGTTGCCTAATAGCTGTTAACATCAACATCACTATCTGTGAAATTTTAAGAGCTGAGGACTACACAGCATCTCCCCATCTATTCTGAAATTTTGATGATTGGGTTTGCTCTGGTCTTGTGCAGCTTGTATAAGTTCATGACCACACCTCATATACGTTCTTGGCAACAGTAACCATGTCAAGTCTGAAAGTTTACCTTTCATAGCACTCCTCTTGTGTTGTCTCTTCCCCTGTTTTAGGATAAGATGCTTGGTGATGGCAGGGGGCAGTGGTTGAGAAAGATGAATGATTTACAGATGAGCACACAGTATTTTGTTCTCAGTTCTTTGACTTAGTTCAGCATTGCTGACCTCCTTCGGCCCACCTTTCAACTTTCTGACCAAGAGTGGGAACAGCAGTAAAAAAGTAAAGAATTGAGAAGGAACAGAAGACAATTATTTAGCAAAATGACAGCATAAAGCCTATCATGTTCTACCATAAAGCCTATGACATTCACTAAGTCAAACTATAAAATCACTTTAAAGTAATATATACACAGAAAATCTTAATTGTTTATCTATATTAAGACCAGAAATAACTGTTAGTTGTTTTGATTTTAAATCAAATTAATAAAACGTATGGGCTTGGTTTTAAGAATCCATGGATCTGAGAATTTTTAAAAACAGAAAGGCTGAAATAACGGGGCTAAGGGTAATCCTACATATTATTCTACAAGTATTACCAAAGGATATGAATCAATGACAATAATCAAAGCAGAATAGAGAGAGTGAAGAGATTTTAAATGTGGGCATCAAGGAAAGTTCCATGTAAGTTTATATGTGTCCTAATCTAAATCTACTAGTGTGTTAAAAGAAGCCATGAGAACACATACTTATTCTTTACTTATACTAATTTTTACATATATACATAATAGGGTTTTTATTAATCATTTCATTTGTTTACATTTCAAATGATATACCGTTTTTCCCCTCCACCAATGCCCTACGCCATGATATCCTACTTTCTGGCTACCCCTCCTACAGCCCCCAACACACACACCCCCTACCCTCTATCCTTTGCCTATATGATAGTGCTCCCACCCACTCATACTCTCCTGCTTAGCCGTTCCAGCATCCCCCTACACTGGAACATCATGCTTTCCTGGAACCAAGGTCCTCCCCTCCCTTTGCTGTTGGGCAAGGGCATCCTCTGCTACATATGTATCTGGAGCCATGGATCCCTCCATGGTTGGTGATCTTGTCTCTGGAAGAAATGAGTGGTTAGACCAGCCTATTCTATTTTTCCAAAGGGGTTGCAATCTTCTGCCAGCTCCACCCACCAGGTTCCCTGAGATCCATGTGATCATTGGCTTCAAGCATCCACATCTGCAATGGTCAGTTGCTGGCCGGACCTCCACAGGAACTGCTACACTAGGTTCCTATTCGCAAGTACCTCTTGACCACAGTGTTGGATTTGGTGTCTGCAGACATAATGTTTCCAAGCTTGTTTCTTGTGACCATTTGCTTGGAAAACTTTTACCTATCCTTTTACTTTGAGATAATATTTGTCTTTGAGGTATTTTTCCTGTTTTTAGCAAAATGCTGGATCCTGTTTGTTTATCCAGTCTGTTAGCCTATGTCATTGTATTGGGAAATTGAGCCCATTGATTTTGATAGATATTAGGGAACTGTGACTATTGCTTTCTGTTGTTTTTCTTGGTAGAGGTGGAATTATGTTTGTGTGTTTCTCTTCTTTTGGATTTGTTGTGAAAAGATTAATCTCTTGTTTTTTCTTGGGTATAGTTTTCCTCCTTGTGTTGGACTTTTATTACCCTCTATATGGCTTGGTTTGAGGAAACATATTGTTTAAACTTAGTTTTGTCTTTGGATAGCTTAGTTTTTCCATCTATGGTATTTGTAAGTTTTGCTGAGTACAGTAGCCTGGGCTGGATTTTTGTTCTCTCAGGGTCTGTATGACATCTGTCCAGAACCTTCTGGCCTTTATAATCTCTGTTGAGAAGTCTGGTGTAATTCTGATAGGTCTGCCTTTATATGTTACTAGGCCTTTTCACTTTACTGCTTTTAATGGTCTTTCTTTGTTCTGTGCATTTGGTGTTTTAATTATTATGTGACAAAAAGAATTTTCTTTCTGGTCCCATCTGTTCCACCTCGTTGGTGTTCTATAGGCTTCTTGTTTGTTTATAGGCATTTCTTTCTTTAGGTTAGAAGCATTTCCTTCTATAATGTTGTTAAAGATGTTTGCTGGCCATTTGAGTTGGGAAATCTTCACTCTCTTTTATACCTATTATTCACAGTTTTAACCTTTTCATTGTGTTCTTGATTTCTTGACTATTTTGAGATAGGAGCTAGTTGCTTTTTTATTTTCCTTGACTGTTGTGTTGATGTCCTCTATTCTATCTTCTGCTACTGAGATTTTTGCCTCCCACTGAGGGCCTTACAGCTCCCTTCTTCCACTAAAAGCATTTTGTTCTCGCACTCTCCAGGAAGGAGTGCTTCAACCTTATGTAAGAGAAGACATGTGACCCAGACAGGTACCAAGTGGTACTTCTTCCCAGAGAAAAATGCTTTGCCCCAAGTGTAGGGGAAGAAATATGACCCAGGTGCCAAGTAGCAGTTCTTTTCAGGGAGACGTGTCTTATCTGGGTAGCCCCTAGAATGTAGACCATAGGTCCTGAGATACAACCCACTTTGGCAACAGTCAATCGACTACAAAGTCGACTAAACTCACCAATGCTTGCCTGTCTAAACACCGCCACTATAGCCCACCCATTAATAAGTATATAAGAACTATATATATCCAGAGGAGAGGCAACCCTGAGACCGATGGAGGTCTCAGGGTTGCCTCTCCTCTGGATATAGGCCACCCTAGTGCACTGGACTAATAAACTTCTTGCTTTTGCATCGATCCTGATCTCTCATCTCATCCATGGGAGCCTCAAATAGATAAGACTCAATTTGGGTCTTACACTTTCTGTCACTTATGTTCTTGTGCTTGCCTCTTGCCATTTGGTTATCTCTGGTGTTATCTGGCCTTATATTCTCTGACTGGAGCTTCTCTTTCCTGTGAGCCTGTTATCTTGTGATTCTGTGATCCTGGATGTATCATAATACCTGTGGTGTAGAGCTGCTACTGGAGTGTGGGTTGTGTGAGATTGTGTCCAGCACTGGGGCTCTAGCCCCAGGCATAGGTGGAAACATGAAGGTACACAGACCCTGGTTGGGCAGGGAACCTGCTTCCTTAGATTGCAGGGGTTCCCTTATGTTGAATTTTGGGGTGGGGCTTAGGGTCGTATTCATGAAGCTGAGTATGTCAGAATACCTGGGGAGAAGAGCTTCAACTGGGGTGTGAATATGTGAGATTGTTCAGGTGCTGTGGCCCTGGTCCCTGGCAGTGGTGGAGCCAGAAGGCACATGTCTCTGGCTGGGCCTAGAAATAGTTTTCTTGGCTAGAAATTATGAAAGTGTTGTCATATTACAGTATGCATTATGATAACATTTTGCATTAGAAAATATTTTACTAGTTCAATTTTATCCCTCCTAACCCATCTGTCAAGAACCAGCCACTCATCTTGGAGGGGGACTCTGAGGAAGAAATTCTGAGAGCTTCAAACAAATAATTCAAAGTCAAATTGTGAGTCAAAGCTGGTGACTTTTCCTCTGCTCCAGACAGCTTCATAGCCTGCTTCCTCTACTTTCTTTATTTCTGATCAGCTTTCTCTGGAGATCTTCACACAGATCTCTCTCTCTCTCTCTCTCTCTCTCTCTCTCTCTCTCTCTCTCTCTCTCTCTCTCTCTCTCCTGCTTGAAACAGTTCTCTAAGCATTTATCTTTTGCTATTTTAAAAACCTCTCAAGAATACAAGACTTAGACCCAGTCCTATGACTGCTATGATACACTGGTTTTAGTTGATTAAGCAATACAAGTTAAGAGCCAGATAAAAAACTCCTGGTTCTGAGTACTTAAAAGGGTATTTTTGAGATAATTCAGTTAGAAATGGGCAAGAGCAGTCAAGGCCTAACAGTGCAGAAATACATTGCATAGATAGTCTTCAAAGGTGTCAGAAGTCCACAAAATATGAGTTATATAGGTATGTCTTTATTAAAGATCATTTGACTAGAGACCTTTCTGCTCTTTACAGCACCACTTCTTAGATTCTAAGAAGAAATTGAGCATCAGTGGAGTTGCTCCTATTGTGGCGAGATAGCCTCTAGGCAAAAACTATCTATTTCATCTACAAATACTGTCCAGAAAGGGATACATTATGCAGAACAGTTGATTGATAATTTTTGCTAAGCCAGAATTATCATCCATTCAAAACTCTGAATCACAAAGATCTGTCAGATAATCCTGAGCCAGAAGGCTGAAGACTGATGCTTCAACATCTTGAGGAATGATCACTGTCCAGGTAATCAGTGGTCTCTATAAATTAGCTAATTTTTGGAAGCTACTTTTTGGGCTTCTCATACTTTCTGGTATTATTAGTCATTCTCAGATTTCTAACAGAGTTGAAGATTATTTTATTCTCATAGCCCACCCAAGCTACTTAACTTTGAAGAAACATAGTCATGTAGATTATTTTTAATTATAATATTTATATGCAGCTTATATTTAATAAAAAGTTTTTTAATTAAACAGAATGACATATAGTCTGATGTCAAGGTGATACATGATTGAACACCAGAGAATGGGTGGGGACAAAGCTTTTGTAAGGTAGGAGACAGGAGGAAGGAAGGAAAAATCAAGATGGAGCCAGAGAAATTTCTATACCCAGGTGGTCTTAGTTGGAAATAGGTAGATATGATTATTTCTAAGGGTTTTTATGGATCAATTTGTTTTATCTAGGTGGTCAGTTTACATATTTGTCAAATGGTTGTAAGATTATTGTGTAGATGTATTGTGAATTGAAAATTTAACACGTAAATCCAATTGATAAATTAAAAAGAAAACTCTCTGGATAGCTCATCTTCTACAGATCATAAGAGCAGATTTATATTTTACATATAGATCTAGACTTTTACTTCTGGTTTCCTTTTATCCTTAATTGTCATATGAATCAGCATCTCTTCAACCCAACTTTTTAATTTGTAGGAGACAGCAAGAACACGTTTTTTTTTAACATTACAAAATACTTCAGAGATCTCCCTGCCTCTGTTAAACCAAGAAAATAAACTAGCAGGGTGGGACCTATCTTGAAATTACTATTTCTACCACTCCTAGGCCTGAATTAATTCTGTCCCAGGCTGACCTTGAACTCATGAGTCTGCCTGCATTTGGATATTCCTGAGATTTCATCTTTTTTAAAAAAAATAATTAATTTATATATACATCTCCACTCTTATGTAGAATAATAAATACATTGTCCACCCATCCTCCATGTGGTGGCCCACACACATACTTTTGTTTTCTTTTTTTAAGGTTTGATACTCTGCATTAAGGTCTTACTAGTTACAATGAGCAAAAAGTACATGTAAAACAGGATGTAACCCGGAATTAGTCAACGTTTTCTTGGTGTGTAAGGATTGAGCAAGATGTTTTTGTTGTTGTTGTTGTTTTGTTTTGTTTTCTTTTTTTCTTGAACTTTACACAGTCTGTGAGTTGTTTCTGGAGTAGTCGGAGCCTCTGGGTTTAGCATCCCACTATCAGCGACTGCATATTATGTCTGTTATTTTGTGACTGGGTTATCTCACTCAGGATGATATTCTCTAGATGCAACCGTTTTCTTAAGAATTAGGTTAAGTCATTGTTTCTGATGGCTGAGTAGTACTCCATTGTGTAAATGTACCACAATTTTTGTATCCATTCATCTACTGAAGGACATCTGGGTTCTTTCCAGCTTCTGGCTATTATAAATAGAGCTGCTGTGAACATTGTGGTGCATGTATCTTTGTTGTATATTAAAGTGTCGCTGGGGTATATGCCCAGAAGTGGAATAGCTAGATCTTCAGGTAGTACTATGTCCAATTTTCTGAGGAATTGCCAGACTGATTTCCAGAGTGGTTGTACAAGTTTACAACTCTACCAACAGGGATGAAGTGTTTCTCTTTCTCCACAACCTCACCAGCATCTGCTGTCATCTGAGTTTTGGATCTTGGCCAATCTGACTGGTGTGAGGTGGAATCTCAGGGTTGTTTTGATTTGCATTTTCCTGATGGCTAAGGATGTCAAGGACTTCCTTAGATGTTTCTCAGCCATTCGATATTCCTCATTTGAGAACGTTTTGTTTAGCTCTGTACCCCATTTTTTAATAGGGTTGTTTGATTCTCTGGTGTCTAGCTTTTTGAGTTCTTTGTATACCTTGGATATTAGGCCTCTATCTGATGTGGAGTTGGTAAAGATCTTTTCCCATTCTGTTGGCTGCTGTTTTGTTTTCTCGACAATGTCCTTAGCCTTACAGAAACTTTGCAATCTCATTAAGTCCCATTTGTCAATCTTTGACCTTAGATCTTGAGCCATTGATGTTTTGTTCAGAAAATTTTCTCCTGTGCCTATGTGTTCTAAGGTTTTCCCTACTTTCTCATCTAATAGTTTCAGTGTATCTGGTTTAATGTGGAGATCTTTGATCCACTCTGAGTTTTCATCTTTCTGACAAGCTGGCTCATTGTAGTTGCCTCTGTTCCTCTAGGTCTGTGAAGCCCATTATACAATTCATATTGCATCTTTAGGTTTTCACATAGTTAAAAAAATTATACCTTTTTGTACCCATTAAAATTAACATGGAGGAATTTGAACTAATTTGAAATTATGTACATTATAAACGTTATGCCCACAGCAGCCATCCACACTCCTGGAGGTTCACATCCCCTGCCCCTGTCCCAGGGACCATATCATTCTGTCCCCACTAGGGTCATGTTGGACCTGGCATCCATCTCTCCTCAACTTTTCTCACAGAAGACTCAGCACTTAACAAGGGATCTCTACCCTGTTTTTTGTCTTTATCTCCAGTTTCCAGATCTGGATGTGGCCATATTCCTACACTGAATAAAGATAAATTTTGAAACATTATGTTGATAGAGATATATTTTTGCCAGAGTTATTTGATCTCTAAGTTATATTCTAGTTAGGAAAATACTTTGCACTCATTCTGTTATATAAGACAGTTTTATTTTATTTTAAGAAATTCATACATAAATACTTCATATGCTTCACTCCCACATTTCCAACCCTCCCTCAGTTCATGTTCTCTTCTTTAGCTATTATATTTATATACTTCTGTATATGTAAATAGCTATGCATAATCTACATACTTACTACTGAGTCCATTTAGCTTTGATCATATTTATCTGTCTAGGGTTCACAACTTGGGATTAGGCAGCTTAGACTGCTTCTCTATATTATGTGGATACAGTCAGCTAAAGGGGCTGGTTCTTATAGGTTCCCCGAGTTGTTTTCTTGCAGACTTATAACTTAGAGTGATTAAAAACCAGGAGCAGACTTCAGCCATCTTTCTTTGTGCTATTATCTACAAACCTTGCATGGCCTTCGCCTTTGATTCCATGTTAAGGTATATGGCACACATCGACAATCAGCTTTCTTTTTCCTAATAGACTTGTTACTCCTAGAGAGAGAGAAAGAGAAATAGAGAAATAGGCAGATACAGAGAAAGGCAAAACAGAAACAGAGACAGAGAAAGGAAAGGGAGAGAGGGGAGATATACAAAGAGACAAAGAACCAATAAACATATCAAATAATTACCTTCAGGCTTCAGCAGATGATAACATTAATGGTACAATGTTAATCTCAAATCTGATATATACAATAAATATCACATTCATTCCTGTTCCACATTTTATAATATTTTATTAATATGCTGAAGTATATTAATAAATAACAATTAGTAGATATATGGGTATTGTTCTTATAATAATAAATGCATGACCTTATAACCACAGCAAATACAAGTGTTTGGGAAGCCCCAGTGAATTCTATTAGGCACTTGTATATATACTTGTATATATAGAGAGTTTTGCCTATAAACTTAATTTCAGATCGGAACCCAAGGTACAGAGAGAGTAAGCAAAGTGCTCAAATTTTTGGAAACATGTGACAGGTTACAATTAAAATCCAAATATTTGTACACCACAGTCGTTTCTCTCAGAATATCAACCACAGTCCTCTACTGCAGACATCTTTTCCATATCCCTTCTCTCTAGCATTCTTGACCATCCCTCCAAATTCTTTAATCAGGCAGACCAGTTGAACATTGTTTACTCTTTTCTGTCTGCCATACATGTAAGTCTTGGCCACCGTGTTCTATCTCTGTAGAATCTCAACAATTTTGTTTAGGGTGTATTAAATCAACTTTTTACTCATCAAAAAAAAATTGATGAAGAAGATTGAATAAACTATTTTACTTAATGTATTTTTCCATCTAAATTTTTTTTCCATTTTATATTCATAATAAAATGTGAGAGTAACTCTGTTTCCTAGTGGTTTAATTCATAGTTTTTCATACAAGTAGTGAGCCTAAGGCTTTGATTATCTTTCTATTATATTTGCTTTTGTGTATTATTTAATAATTATAATATAAGATTACTAAGGTAGGATTAAAATAATAGCTTTGAAAACAACAATATGAATTCATCATATATTTAGGCATAGTGCTCAAGTTTTAGAAAAAAAATTATATTTGAAGAAAAAGTTATTTTAAAGTCACAGTGCACAGTTTATGCATTA
Organism: Micromys minutus; assembly: GCF_963924665.1. NCBI lineage: Eukaryota > Metazoa > Chordata > Mammalia > Rodentia > Muridae > Micromys > Micromys minutus. The sequence continues at coordinate 29,031,435 of NC_137976.1, forward strand.
TTCTAAAGAAGGAACAAACATTTTAATCCAGCATCTTTTTATTTTTTTACATTTTAACCTGGGAAACATTACTTATATTGTTCACTGTATAAAGTGAAATGTTGAACTTAACTTCAGTATCCTCCTGTTCCTGTGAGAAAATTTTATTTTCTATCATAACAAAGCAAATGACAATTTTGGACAGATAGCCTCTTACAAAATTGGTTTCTAAGACCATATAACTGTCGGTCTCCCTAAAAAACTAAACTAAAAAGGGCAGATTATCTATTCAAATGTTTTCTGACATAGTTCAGAAAAAGAAATTCAATTTAAATCAAAACACAACCATTTTCTTTTTATTTCCAAATATATACTACCTGATTTTGGGGGGTTTCCTTAAGTTTTATTTACTTCACAGACTTTTGTGGTTCTCTAAGGAATAATTGCTACTCTCCCAAAAAAATTTGGGTGGACACAGCTCTCTGATTTTCTCATCTCAAAGTGACTCTTGGCATGGTTTCTTAAGTACTGTTGACAATACCAAAACAAGCCTGGCCACTGCCCAGCAGTGCTTGTATGGACCCCAGTGTTCTGAAGCCCAGCCATTCTCAAATTTGGCTTCATAAAGGAATCACCTGGGGAGCTTTGAAAACTACTGATGCAGGGGTCACAGTTTCAGAGTTTGATTTATAGGTCTGGCCTAGAGCCTACACATTGGGTGTTTTAATAGCTCCTCAGATGATTCTAATGAACAGGCAGTGTTGAGAATTCCACGGAGCTGGAGCTGTGCAAACGTGTGAAGCAAAACAGATTCTGGCTCGTCAGCACTCTGCATTCGCCTTTCTGAATCTGCCCCAGCAGCAATCTTGGTGTAGTGTTAGGAAGAAAATACACTGTTCTTTGTAGCTACAAAAGTATATCAAGATGAAAACAAAGTCCCAGAAATATCTGTGTTAGAGATTCTAATTAATTTGTGCTAGGTAGCAGAATGATCCTTTTTTGTTGCTGTTGTTGTTATATTTAACTTTATTTTTAGTTTTTTATATGCTGTGTGTGTTTGTGTGTGTATGCATGTGTACACACATGTATATATTATGCTTGTGTGTGTATGTGTGTGTGTGTGTGCATGTGTGTGTGTGCAAGAAAATTTGAACTGTTGCCCAGGGATACCAGAAAAGAGCATAGGATCTGCTGGAGCCGGAGTGAGAATTGTAAGCTGCCACAAATGCATGGTTGAAACCAAACTCTCAGCCTCTATAAGAGCAACACACACTCTTAAGCCCTGAGTTACAGTTTCTAGCTCCAGCAAAATAACTAACACAAGATTATCTTTCAGTAGGAACAGCAAAAAATGAAGCACAATTTGAATGCAATGCCACAAATAAACACATTTAAATGCTTTGTTTAATGGACTTTATATTTTTCTTATGGTGAAGGGTATTATAACAATGTAATTTCAGTTTTGAATAGGTAAGTGCAAAAATAGGATTCGTGTGTTTTATATGATTTTTCTCTTTAGTAAGTTTGTTTGACTACTTTACTTTTGCATTTCTTTTTTGGATAGTTTATTTATTTACATTTCCAGTGTTATCCCCTTTCCTGGTTTCCACTCTGGGAACTCCCTCTTTCTTCCTGCTTCTATGAGCATGCTCCCCCACCTACCACCCACCCACTCAACCATCCACTCACCCATCCACTCCCATCTCCCCACCCTGGCATCTCTTTACACTGGTGCATTGAACCTTCCCAGGACCAGGGACCTCTCCTCCTATTGATATCCAACAAGGCCATCTTCTGCTACACATGCAGCTGGAGCCACAGGTCCCTCCATGTGTAGTCCTTAGTTGGTGGTTTAGTCCCTTGGAGCTCTGTAGGGTCTGGTTAGTTGATATTGTTGTCCTTAAGGGGTTGCAAATCTCTTTAGTTTCTTTAATCCTTTCTCTAACTCCTCCATTGGAGACCCCATGCTCAGTCCAGTGATTGGCTGAAAGCATCCACTTCTGTATTTGTCAGGCTCTGGAAAAGCCTCCCAGGAGACAGCTATATTAGGCTCCTGTCAGCAAGCATTTCTTGCAATCTCCGATAGTTATAGGTTTGCTGTCTGTATATGGGATGGATTCTCAGGTAGGGCAGTCTCTGGATGGCCTTTCCTTCAGTTTCTGCTCCACACTTTGTCTCAGTATTTTGTCCCTGGAGTATTTTGTTTCCCCTTCTAAGAGAGACTGAAGCATCCATTCTTTGGTTTTCCATCTCGAGCTTCATAAGGTCTGTGAATTGTTTCATGAGTATTCCAAGCTTTTTGGGAAAGCATCTACTTATCAGTGAGTCCATACAATGTGTGTTCTTTTGTGGCTGAGTTACCTCAGTTAAAATGATATATTCTTTTTTCATGAATCCTTAAACTTTATTATATTTTTTAAATTGAACAACTTTATTTTTTAAAAACGATAAATGTACAGATTTTAAGCATTTATGGATAAAAGTATGCAAATACACTTTTGTCAGTACTTGTTTTTTTTAAAGGTTTGATAGTGTACATTAAGATCTTACTAGTTACAATGAGCATAAAGTATATGTAAAACAAGATGTAACCTGGAATTAGTCAAAGTTTTCTTGGTGTGTAAAGATTAAGCATAATGATTTTTCTTTCTTTTTTTCTTTTTTCTTTTTTGGCCTTTGTTTTTTCTTGAACTTCATATAGTCTGTGAGTTGTTTCTGGGGTGTTCAGAGCTTTCTGGGGTTAGTATCCAATTAAAAATGATATATTCTAATTCCATCTATTTGGCTCAAACTTTCCTGAAGTCATTGGTATTAACAGCTGAGCAGTCCTCTATTGTGTCACTGTACCACACTTTCTGTATCCGTTTTTCTGTTGAAGGACATCTGGGTTTTTCCAGATTCTGTTTATTATAAATAAGACTGTTATCAACAAATATAGAGGAGCACATGTCCTTGTTATATATTGGAGCATCTTTGGGGTATATGTTCAGGAATGGTATAGCTGGGTCTTCAGGAGGTACTATGTCCAGTTTTCTGAGGAACCACCAGACTGATTTCCAGAGTGGTTGTACCAGCTTGCAATCCCACCAACAATGGAGGAGTGTTCCCCTTTCTCCACATTCTCATCAGCATCTGCTGTCAACCAAGTTTTTTATATTAGCCACTCTGCCTGGTGTGAGGTGGAATCTCTGGGTTGTTTTGATTTTCATTTTCCTGATGACTAAGGATGTTGAACAGTTCTTTAGGTGCTTCTCAGTCATTCGGTATTTCTCAATTGAGAATTCTCTATTTAGCTCTGTACTCTATTTTTAATAGAGTTATTTGGTTTTCTGGAGTCTAACTTCTTGAGTTCTTTGTCAATATTTGATATTCGCCCTTTATGGTATTACTTCTGTATTTCTATGCTTACTTTTGTTTGTTTGTTTGTTTGTTTGTTTGAACGTTGCAGGAGCAGGAGATGAAGGGACGAATGATCAGGGATAAAGTACAATGACAATGTACAGGAAATGAAGAACTTTTCAAACACAAAGTAGATTATTTGAACTCCCAAAAATCTCAGCACAGGTGAAGCCTGAAGAAAACTAGTCATTTTTTTTAAATTCTGTTTGATGATTTGTAACAAGTAAACTCATGAATGTTGGCCTCTTAGTCATTAGTATGATTTCCTAACCTCAAAAAACTACCCCTAGCAGCTATTATTTCAATGGATCCTTATTTTTTCTTTGAATTTGTGGAAAAAAGTTTCTATATTTATATACCAAGAATAAGTAGCCATAAAAGACTGAAGGGAAATATGCAATAATGAAGACATGGCCACAATCCTCAGGGAGAATCCCACTAGAACCAAGAGCTTTGATCAGAGAACTGACAAATGATGGAGAAAGCCTACAAGCAGCATCACTCAGAAGTATATGAGAAGAATCCACACTCTTATTACCTGCAGTACGATCAGGATTCAAATGGTTCACTTAGAAATCAGAGAAAAAAATTGTTCCACAAACAACCTGAAAGTATTGTAGATTAGTGGATCTAATGGATGGATCCACCCATCCATTAGTGGATTTGGGGCTTGATTACATCTCAGGGTCCATAAATGATTCTTGACGCTTTCATGCTCAAATGTTTTAGAGTTTATATGAACCCTTTACCAAAACCATGATACTTGTGGGAAACTTCTAGTTTCTACATTACAGTCAAGAGCTGCTCAAACTTAACTCAAACCTCCTGGGGAGTTGCAATGTATTTTTATCTGAAGCTACCATGTTCTTGTTAGCTTTATGAGCTAGAAACTACATTTATGGGGTAGAAATAGGCTAGAAGTTGTCCAGTATTAGGTTAAATATTGAAGGCTAACTTTGTGATGAGGTATACTATTAAATTACTGCAATTTTTACTCTGATTATATTTGTTTCCTTTCTTTAGGGACCTCAAAAACAAGATACACTTAAATTTACCCAAAATAACAGTTTTACAAGACTCATAGGATAATTGTGGCACTAATTAATATTAGGAAGATATATTTTTTCTAATAGAAATAGTTTCAATTTTTTAATTACAGTAGTTGTAAAAATACGCAAAACCACAAACAAAAACAAGCAAAATAAAGCTAGTTGCCTTTACAGAAATGAAAGTGGTGGCTGAATGAAAGGCACAGATGTTTGGGACCCAAAGGCAGCAGGCCAAAGGTCAGGGTTAGAGTACTATCTTTAAACGAACATGAAGCAATTCAGGTGGAGAAACTGCTGCAGAATAGGCTTCCCATGTAGTAGACATTTAGACCTTTGTCATGCCTAAGAACACATGCATGTTTTCTGCTCATGGTGAATACCATTCCTCACTTAAACCTGCCCTTGTCTGTCCCCCAATATATTTTACCCTTCCTTCCTTTCTCCCCAGGACTAGTCTATCTTCTTATTCACAACATTTTCCTTTACCACATGTTCAGTTGGTTTCTTATCTGATTATCAATAAGATACTTTGCCTCCTAGAAGACAGAGTAATTATTTAAGACAAACTTCAATAGAAATGAGTCAGGATCTAAGTATTTTTACAGAGAACTAAAGTATTTTAAAACATTTTGCAGTATAGTCTATGCCATATTTTGTTAATTTTCTGAATTTAGATTTCGAACTTGGCATGTGTTTGGTAAGCATGTGTTTAATAAATAGAGAGCCAGCATTAGCAAAGGCTCTGAAATCAAACACATTTACCTGTCAGAATGTTAAAATAGGGAGTCACTGCATTTTTGATTCTTTACCTAGTATACATTCAGAATATATGGCCAATATATTGAATATAACAAAAATTTAATGATGTCAATGAATTAAAAATGTCAGTAAAGCACATGGGTTAATTTTAATACATGGTATTTCTAAAACATGAAGGAAAATGACATCAGAAAGTCTCATTGCACAGATAATCCATGATATGTATCCTTGTATTTTAGTAGACTGACCAGGGTATAGTCTAGTTTTTAGCACATTTTAAAAACTTCTTTTTGGTGCAGTAGATAGAACCTAGTGTCCTGAATATGCTAGGCAACCACCCTACTAATGAGCTACTAGTCCAATCCTAGAACATTTAACCATATATAAATTATTGCTTATAGTGTTTTTTTTTTCTTTTTTCTTTTTAACTCTTCGCACTACACTCAATCTCCATATCGATACCAGATTATGTTCTATTTGATTTGATGCTTTTATTAATTTATTCAACATTTTTAGTAGGGGTACAAGAATTCCTTCTAATTATTATCACTTTAAAAATACTTAGATGAAAAACAGTTAAACCAAGAAAGAAGCACTCTTAGATGCTCTTTAGTTAATGCGAACCATTATTTGCTAAGATACTAAATAACTTTAAAAAACTATTTTCTTTCAATTTCATGTGCAAATTTAATAAAGAACAGAAGACATGCAAGGGACTGCCAGGTTTATCCCATTTTGAAGGGATAGCAAGTGCAAAGCAAAGGGCATTAGCTCCATGAGCTAATGGGGGAAAAAAAGCCAAAAACCAAAAGATACTCCTCTGATAAGCACCTTCACCGAGGCAGCTGTGGTAGTAGACAGGTAAAGTTCAGATGTTCATGGTTCTGATTGTTGGGGGATTGTTTCCACTGTATCATGATTAAGATTAAGAAGAAATTCAAAAACTTCCAACACATATTAATAATTGTGCTCAGGGCTTTACCTGCTTTGGAGAGATGAGTTATAAGTGGTCAGTCAGCAGCAACTCTGTTAAGAGCTATACAAGGAGTAGAACGATGTGAGGAGATGTGACCTTGGGTAGGTATGATAGTCTGTGCTCCCTACCACCCTCTGGGATACCACTTAGTCATCCTTCCAGGTTCTTCCTGGCACCGTGGTTTACTGCCTTCCCAAGTGCTAATGGAATTAGGTGAAAATACATCATTCTTGCTTTCGGGTAAAAGAAGACACACTGAAGAAAACAGGAAAGAAATAGTTGCCCACCTCATTTGTACTCCAGCACCACACAGGTTAGAAAGATAGATTCTTCTTTATAGAGAATGAAAACAAGTGAAGGAAGAATACCTCATGCCATCTCCACATTGGGGATGCTAGGCAGAACTCTAAGAGTTGGGTCCCTGGGCAAAATATTCACAGAGACGGATTTTGCAATGTTAGCCAGAGGTCTAGAAAACGTCTCCAATATATATCTTTCAATCTCAGGCAACATAACATGGTTCAAGACTACAATGTCTTCAGGATAAATGTCAGGCCTGCTTAACACAAAGCAATCAAAGCCTCAATTTTCAGACCAGTACTCAATGGTTACAAAATTGCCTCAAAACCAGAATGATGGGAACAGCTTCAGATTTGATCTAAGCCATTGCTATTCTTGGAGTGGTACTTAGGCACTGTGCTCCTAGACTATGTAGGTGTCTAGACTCAGGGTTGACCCAGGTTATCATCAGTTATAGTAGCCAAAGGATTGTCTCCATACCCTTGTTCCAACATTGCAAAGTACTTCTGTATCCTGTGGACACGGCACCTGGTAGAGATGTATACTTTAGTTTGGGTCTACAGTACTACCAGCTATGATGTGGGCTTTAGTGCACCCATGGGACTGTGCAAATCTGTGACACTGAAACATAAATGTAACACAGCTCAATAATGTCCATGTTAGTAAAAAGCCATTTTAATCATCATTACCCAATTTTGGACAATGTAATATGATACCAGAGTCTTTTCTCTAGGTAGTGACACAAAAAAGCTAGCACATATTTTTTTTTTGAAATATAAAATTTGACTGGTGAAACACCCCATGTTCAGACCAGTACTCTCCAATAGAGTGCCCAGGACAGCTGCAATGTAAGGTAGAGACTCATGACCCCATTTTATAAAATGTCTAGTCAGCTATCATTGAATTAGGACTGCTAACAGTGGTCTTGGACAGAAGGCAACCATGGGTTCTACCCTAGTGTGGTGCAAGTCTGTGAATTCAGGGTAAGATGTGGCTTAGCAACATTAGCAGCTACATCATAGCTCCAATGAGACTTTTCAGGAACGTTTTCCCATTTCAGTGTTCTAAGAGCTGAGACAATGCTGTACATTCATTTCGAAATTAGGAGAAACCTGGGGTTGGATCTCTAGTGCTGGAAGCATTGTTAGCCCTTCTGTCAATTTCACTGCAAACCTGGACTTATATCTCCCTCTAGTGATGAAAAGAAGGAAGCAACAACAGAATCAGAGAACTGTTGGATCCTATAGAATTTCATTAAAGATGAAATTATAAATCCAAATTATTAATACTAGAGTAAATATTTAATATTTCAAAGTCCAGAAGTCTAAATATATCAAGCTTCAAAATCTTTCAGGAAATGATAACCGAAGATAAGTATGAAAACAAACTCTTAGAATCAAGCAAAATATATCAAATGTGTGTAAAACATCATAGCATCTAATGTGGTTACCCAAGGAACCACAATGGGTATCAAAAAGATATTAATGATTTCAATAATTATGTTAAATAACTTTCACTGGTAAAAAGTAAAGGAACGTAAAAGCCAAACAGAAATACTTGAACTAAAAGTATACCTAGCAGATTTAAAAACGCAATAGAAGGCTTCATTACCAGGAAGGGTCTAATGCAAGAGACTCAATGTGTTCAAAGACAGAAGATTGAGAAACATAAAGATGGAGGGTGAGAAAGAATTAAGGGTATGGAGAATGATTATGAGAACAATGGGACAGCATTAGAAGAGCTAAATATGAGCTACTGGGGCTTCTAAAAATGGAATTTGAGACTGTCAAAAAAGTAGAATGCTTACTCTAAAATTTAGTAGTAGAACCTCCCAAGTCCAGAGCTTTTTGAAAATATCCAGATATAGGAAGGTCAGCAGGCAATATTACCGCTTAACTTAATAAAGTCTACTCTAAAATACCTTGTAACTGGCTCCCCAAAGATGAAAGGCAACAATTAAAATGGGGACAGAGGCTCAAGGCAACAATAAAACAGAAGTAATACATCATGGGTCCTACTCTTCCTCAAATGCTACTTCTCAGCAAAGATCTTAAAGCCAGGAGGTAGCTTGAAGTTTCCAAAGGTCATACAGGATAAAATTTTGAAATAAGTATATATAACCCAATCAAGCTATTCTTTAGAAGTAAGGAGAAGATGAAGGCATTGCTTAACAAGGACTGAGAGACTATAAATTTTCTGAAATAAATGCCATAAAAGGAGAAGATGTGATTCCCTAAAATAACAACTATAAAATTTTCTCATAAAAAGTTTAAAATGTAAAAATTATAAAACTCACTGGTAATATTAAATAGCCAGAATACTCTAATATTGTAGCTACATGGCTTAAGTCACTCATTCTTTAATGTGAAGCCTACAGAAAGAAAATGGCACACTAATTAATATACTAAAATCAGGTAAGAAAAATTAAGTTTGGAAACAAAAGTTAAATGAAAAAAATAAAAGCAGTTATTGAAAGTTTCTGCATTTATAAGTAACCAGTAAAGAATCCTGAAGTCATATGAAGAAGACATGCTAAAACTTTAGAGTTGGAACCAGATAGTCTAGAAATCTATCCTTTCTGAGTCACTAGGGGTAGTATTGATATCGTTACCATAGAAATGTGGTGTTACAATTGTTCTTGTAATTTTAAGTGGGACATGAAACTCTTGGTCCTTATCTTGGTATATCCATGGTAAGTTTAATTTTGTTTTAAATTAAAATAACAGGGGCTGGAGGGATGGCTCAGTGATTAAGAGCATACTGATTACTGTTACAGAGGTCCTGAATTCAATTCCCAGAAACCAGTTAGTGGCTCACAACCATCTGTAATGAAATCTCAAGCCCTCTTCTGGTGTGTCTAAAGACAGCATCAGGGAACTCACATACACTCATTAAATAAATGAATAAATAAATAAATAAATAAATGATGAATGAATGAATGAATGAATAAATAAATACATGTTAAAACAATAGTAGTCGGTTCTTAAAAGAAACATGTTTATATCTGTGTCTTTGGTCTGTGAAAGGAGTGGGCCATATGAATTAGCAAACTGTTTGATGCTTAAACAGATGGGAAAATTAACTACACCTGATATTTCAAGAGCACAGACACAACTGTTCTCATTCAGTAACATACTCCAGTCTGGCAAGTCAATATCCTCAGAACTCAATGGTAGTTATTAATCACCTCAGCACAGATAAATCTTTATTCTTTTACTTTGAGACTCTATCTAGTTTCTGACATGCATCATAGTCTAAACTTCAGGGCACTCAATCATTGTACTATCCCAAAGGACATTATATAATCTGAGCATTTTCTATGATAAGACCTGATAAGCTGAAGGCGGGTTGTACTCAGTATGTGCATAAAAGTTTGAAGCTACATTTTCAGAAGGTTCTAAGAATTCTACAGAATTAATGTCACTTTGCCTTCTGTCATTATGATTCAATGTTTAATGAGCAACTTCAGATTTAGAAGTTAATGTACCGCACAGATAATGTAGTTGATCATCTAACACAGGGTTTTGACACCACATGTGATAATAACCACTCAGAATCCACACTCTCTGGAATCTATGAATACAGATTTACATTACTTGTTAAGCATGCCTGAAATTAAAGACAGGAAAACCAAGAGTTTACAGAAGTAAGAAAGTGGGGTCTAACTCTTAACCAGCAACAATGAGAAAATGAACTATCAAACAAAGCTTCTAGAAGGAAACTTAGGTCTATAAACAACCTACATTTTAGATCAATAAAAGTCATTTAATGCTTTCAAATTACAAAATTATATTTTATTATTTTCATTTTATGCTTTCACACATTCATATGTATTTTTCACTGAATAGTCTCTGTATTTACATTGTTCTCTTTCTTTGGAGGGCCTTTGGATGATTTAGTTATAAGGACAATTTTGGCTTCAAAGATAGTGCTTTAGATAAAATTAGATAGTGCTCCTTCTGTTTCTATTCTGTGAATTAGTTTGAAAAGTATTGGTTTTAGGTCTCCTTTGAAGGTCTGATAGATTTCTGCACTAAATCTATCGGGTTCTGGGCTTTTTTGGTTGGAAGTTTAATGGCTGCCTCTATTTATTTAGGGGTTATAGAACTATTTAGATGATTTGTCTGATTCTGATTTAACTTTGGTACCTAGTATTCATCTAGAAAATTGTGCATTTTATTCAGATTTTCAAGTTTTGCAGAGTATAGACTTTTGTAGTAGAATCTGATAATATTTTGGAATTTCCTCATTTTCTGTCTTCCTTTTCATTTCTAACTTTGTTTATTTGGATACTGTCTCTGTGCCCTCTTAGTCTGGCTAAGGGTTAATTTATCCTGATGATTTTCTCAAAGAACCAGCTCCTGTTTGGTTTGTCTTTGTATAGTCCTTTTTGTTTCTACTTGGGTGGTTTCAGCTTTGAGTTTCATTATTTCCTGCCATCTACTCCTCTTCAGAGTATCTGCTTCTTTTGTTCTAGAACTTTCAAGTGTGCTGTCAAGCTGATAGTATATGGTCTCTTCAGATTCTTTTTGGACGTATACAGAGCTATGAGTTTTCCTCTTAGCACTTCTTTCATTGTATCCTATAAGTTTAGTTACATTGTGCCTTCATTTTTGTTTAATTCTAAAAAATCTTTTATTTATTTCTTCATTTCTTTCATTGAGTAGAGCATTGTTCAGCTTCCATGTGTATGTGGGCTTTTTGTTGTTTTTTGTTGTTTTTGAAGACCAGCCTTAGTCTATGGTTATCTGATAGGATGCATGGGATTATTTCAATCCTCTTATTGAAGGTCTGTTTTATGACCAATTATATGATCATTTTGGGAGAAGGAACCATGAGGTCCCAAGAAGAAGGCATATTCTTTTGTTTTAAGAGGGAATGTTCTATAGGTATTTGTTCAGTCCATTCAGTTCATATCTTAGGATAGTTTCACTGTGTCTTTGTTCAGTTTCTGTTTCCATGATCTGTCCATTGATGAAAGTGGGGTATTAACATCTTCCACTATTATTGTGTGTGATGCACTGTGTGATTTAAACTTTAGTAAATTTTCTTTTATGAATGTGGGTGCCCTTGCATTTGGGGCATAGATATTCAGAACTGAGAGTTCATCTTGGTAGATTTTTTTCTATAATGAGTATAAATTGTCCTTCCTTAATATTTTGATAACTTTTAGTTGAAAGTTAATTTTTTCATTATTAGAATGGCTACTCCAGCTTGTTTCTTGGGAAAATTTTCTTGAACACTGAATATTTTTTTACCCAGAACTTTACTCTGAGATAGTTTCTGTCTTTGTTATTGAAGTGTGTTTCTTGTATGCAGCAAAATTCTGGGTCCTGTTTAAGTATCCAGTCTGCTAGTATATATCTTTTTATTGCGGAATTGAGTACATTGATGTTAAGAGATCTTAAAAAATGGTGATTATTGGAGATCTAGGGACCCAGGTCCGGTGAGACTGTGCTGCGAGTAGCCAGGGCGCAGAGAGTTCTGGGCTAAGTGCACAGAAAGCACGCCCCCAATTGGTTCATGGGAGCAGGAACTGTGCGTAGGGACTAGATTTCCACCCCGCGGGCCTGTGCCTGCAGAACAGGTGTTCAAGCCATCTGCCACTAGAAACAGTGAAGATCCAGGGACCCAGGCCTGGTAAGATTGTGATGTGAATAGCTGGGGCACAGAGAGGACTAGCCCAAGTGCCCGTAAAGTGTGCCCCCACCCCTGATAGGTTCAGGGGAGCAGGAACTCTGCCATAGGGACTCGGCAAAGAATATCAACTAACAGGCACAGTAAATATCTTCAACAAAATCGCAGAAGAAAACTTCCCTACCCTTAAGAATGAGATGACCATGAGCATAAAAGAAGCCTACAGAACTCCAAATAGAGTGTACCAGAAAAGAAGTTCCTCCTGACACATAATAGTCAAAATGCCAAGTGCCCAAAGCAAAGAAAGAATACTAAAAGCAGTAAGGGCAAAAGGTCAGGTAACATATAAAGGCAGAACAATCAGAATCATACCCGACTTCTCAACACAGAGTATGAAAGCTAGAAGATCCTGGACAGACATCATACAGACCCTAAGAGAACACAAGTGTCAGCCCAAGCTGCTATACCAAGCAAAACTCTCAATCGCTATTGATGGAGAAACCAAGACAAAACTAAATTTACACAATATCTCATAACAAACCCAGCACTAAAATGCATTATAGGTGAAAAACCAAATACAAAGAGGGAAACTATATCCTAGTAAAAACAAGGAAATACGTAAGCAAGAAAACCAAAAAAAGAAAGACACACAGGCACAATGCTACATCAAAAAGCATAAATAGCAAGAAACAGCATCCACTATTTTTTAATATCTATTAATATAAATGGACTCAATTCTCCAATAAAAATGTACAGGCTATCAGACTGGATACATTAAAAAAAAAACAGCATTTTGCTGCATATAGGAGACTCATCTCAGAGACAAAGACAGACACTATCTCAGAGTAAAAGGTTGGGAAAAAAACTTTCAAGCAAACAGCCCCAAGAAGCAAGCTGGAGCGGCCATTCTAATATCGAATAAAGTAGATTTTCAACCAAAAGTTATAAAAAAGATAAGGAAGGACACTTTTTACTCATTACAGGGGAAACTTTTCAGGAGGAACTCTCAATCCTTAACACATATGCTCCAAATACTAAAGCACCCATATTCATAAAAGAAACCCTACTAAAGCTCAAAAAATACATTGCAACTCACACAATAATAGTGGGATACCTCAATACCCCACTCTCGCTGATGGACAGATCATGGAAACAAAAATTGAACAAGGACACTGTAAAACTAGCAGAGCTTATGAACCAGCTGGAATTAATAGATATCTACAGAACATAGCCTAAAACAAAAGAATACACCTTCGTCTCAGCACCTCACGGCACTTTCTCGAAAACTGACCACATAATTGGTCACAAAACGAGCCTCAATAGATATAAGATTGAAATACTCGCATGCACCATTTCAGATCACCATGGTCTAAGGCTGGTCTTTAATAACAACAAAGACAACAAAAAGCCCATATACACATGGAAACTAAACAATGCTCTGTTAAATGACAGCAGGGTCAAAGAAGAAATAAAGAAAGAAATTAAGGATTTTTTTAGAATACAATGAAAACAAAAACACTACATACCAAAACCTATGGGATGCAATGAAAACAGTACTGAGATGAAAACTCATAGCTCTGAATGCTTCCAAAAAGAAAAAGGAGAGAGCATACATCAGCAACTTGACAGGACAGCTGAAAGCTCCAGAACAAAAGGAAGCAGATACACCAAAGAGGAGCAGACAGCAAGAAACATTCAAACTTAGGGCAGAAATAGAGCAAACAGAAACAAAAAGAACCATTCAAAAAATCGACAAAACCAAGAGCTGGTTCTTTGAGAAAATTAACAAGATTGATAAACCCTTAGCCAGACTAACTAGAGGGCAAAGGGAGAGTATCCAAATTAACAAAAACAGAAAGGAAAGTGTAGAAATAACAACTGAAACTGAGGAAATCCAAGAAATCATCAGATCCTACTACAAAAGCCTATACTCAACAAAGCTGGAAAATCTGGAGGAAAAGGATGAATTTCTAGAGAGACACCAGATACTAAAGTTAAACCAGGACCAGGTATACCATCTAATAAATCTCATAATACCTAAAGAAATAGAAGCAGTCATCAAAATCCTCCCAATCAAAAAAAAAAAAAAAAAAAAAAAAAAAAAAAAAAAAAACCCAGGTCCCAATTGGTCCAGTGCAGAACTCTATCAGACATTTATTGAAGGCATAATACCAATACTCTACAAACTATTCCACAAAATAGAATCAGATGGAACACCACCTAACCCATTTTTTGAGGCTACAATAACCCTCAATCCTAAACCAAACAAATACCCTACAAGGAAAGAAAACTTCAGACAAATCTCAGTTATGAACATTCATGCAAAAATACTCAACAAAATTCTTACAAACTGAATCCAGGAACACATCAAAATGATCATTCACCATGATCAAGTAGGCTTCATACCTGGGATGCAGGGATGGTTTAATATAAGGAAATCCATCAATGTAATCCACCATATAAACAAACTCAAAGAACAAAATCACATGGTCATCCCACTGGATGCTGAGAAAGCATTCGACAAAATCCAACACCCCTTCATGTTAAAAGTCCTGGAAAGAACAGGAATCCAAGGCCCATATTTAAACATAATAAAAGCAATATACAGCAAACCAACAGCCAGAATCAAACTTAAAGGTGGGAAACTTGAAGCTATCCCACTAAAAATAAAGGATTCGACAAGGCTGCCCAATCTGTCCCTACCTATTCAACATTGTACTGGAAGTCCTGGCTGGAGCAATTAGACAGCAAAAGGAAATAAAGGGATACAAATTGGAAAGGAAGAAGTAAAAACATCACTCTTTGCAGATGACTTGATAGTGTACTTAAGTGACCCCACAAAATCCACCAGAGAACTCCTACACCTGATAAACAAGTTCAGCAAAGTGGATGGATATAAAATTAACTCAAACCAATCAGTAGCCTTCCTATATTCAAAGGACAAACATGTGGAGAAAAAAATTAGGGAAAAGATACCCTTCACAATAGTCACAAGAACTATGAAATACCTCGGTGTGACTCTAACTAAGCAAGTGAAGGACCTGTATGACAAGAACTTCAAACCTCTAAAGAAGGAAATCCAGGAAGATCTCAGAAAATGGAAAGATCTCCCATGCTCATGGATTGGAAGGATCAACATTTTAAAAATGGCCATCTTACCAAAAGCAAACTACAGATTCAATGCAATCCCCATCAAAATTCGAACCCAGTTCTTCATTGAGTTGGAAAGAGCAATGTGCAATTTCATCTGGAATAACATAAGACCTAGAATAGTGTAATCTATCCTCAACAAGAAAACATCTGCAGGAATCACTATCTCTGACGTCAAGCTACATCACAAGACAATTGTGCTAAAAACTGCATGTTACTGGTACAGAAATAGGCACATGGATCTCTGGAATAGAATAGAAGATCCAGAAATGAGCCCTCCCATATATGGTCACCTGATTTTTGACAAAGGAGCTGTAAACATTCAATGGAAAACGACAGCCTATTCAATAAATGGTGTTGTTCCAACTTGCACTCAGCATGCAGAAGAATGAAAATAGACCCTTTCTTATCTCCTGCACAAAACTCAAGTGGAAGTGGATCAAAGATCTCCATAGTAAACCAGGTATACTGAAACTATTAGATGAGAAAGTAGGGAAAACCTTAGAACACATAGGCACAGGAGAAAATTTCCTGAACAGAACACGAATGGCTCATGCTCTAAGGTCAAATATCATCAAATGGGACTTAATAAGATTGCAAAATTTCTGTAAGGCTAAGGACACTGTCAAGAAAACAAAATGGTAGCCAACTGATTGGGAAAAATCTTTAGCAACCCCACATCTGTTAGAGGCCTAATATCCAAGGTATACAAAGAACTCAAGAAGTTAGGCACCAGAGAATCAAACAATCCTATTAAAAATGGGGTGCAGAGCTAAACACAAAGTTCTCAATTGAGGAATACTGAATGGCTGAGAAGCATCTAAGGAAGTGCTCAACATCCTTAGCCATCAGAGAAATGCAAATCAAAACAATCCTGAGATTCCACCTCACATCAACCAGAATGGCCAAGATTAAAAATTCAGATGAGAGCAGATGCTGGTGAGGATGCAGAGAAAGAAGAACACTTCTCCTCTCTTGGTGGGTTGTAAACTGGTACAACTACTTTAGAAATCAGTCTGGCGATTCCTCAGAAAATTGGACATAGTACTACCTGAAGACCCAGTTATTCCACTTCTGGGCATATACCCCAGAGAAGCTCCAACATACAACCAAGACACATGTGCCACAATGTTCATAGCGGCTCTATTTATAATAGCCAGAATTTGGAAAGAACCCAAATGTCCATCAGTAGATGAATGGATACAAAAATTGTGGTACATTTACACAATGGAGTACTACTCAGCTATCAGAAACCATGACTTTATGAAATTCTAAGAAAATGGCTGCATCTAGAGAATATCTTTCTGAGTGAGATAACCCAGTCACAAAAGAATGGACATAATATCCAGTCACTGATAATTGGATACTAACCCCAGAAATCTCTGTACACCCAGAAAGAACTCACAGACTATATGAAGTTCAAGAAAAAAACGAAGGTAAAGAAAATGAAAAACCATTATGTTTAATCTTCACACACCAAGAAAACTTTGACTAATTCCAGGTTACAGCTTATTTTACACGTCCTTTATGTTCATTGTAACTAGTAAGATTTTAATACCTACTATCAAACCTTTAAAAAATCAAGTACTGACAAAAATGTATACATATACTTTTATGTAAAAATGCTTAAAATCTGTACTTTTATCTTTTTTTTAAATAAAATTGTTCAATTAAAAAATAAAAGAGCTTTTTTGTGACAGCACCATGATCTCAAAGAAAAAAAAAATAGTGATTGTTGTTTCCTGGTTTTTTTTGTTGGTCCAAGTGAATTATGTTTTTGTGGCTATCTTCTTTTGGGTTTTTGAAAAATGATTACTTTCTTGCTCTTTCTAGGTTGTAGTTTCCCTTCTTATGTTGACACTTTCCATTTGTTATCCTTTGTAGGGCTGGATTTGTGAAAAGATACTGTCTAAATTGTTTTTGTCTTGGAATATCTTGGTTTTTCCATCTATGGTAATTGATAGTTTTACAGGATATAGTAGCCTGGGCTGGCACCTTTGTTCTCTTAAAGTCTGTAAGATATCTTACCAGGATCTTCTAATTTTCATAGTCTTTATTGAGATTCATGGTGTGATTCTGATAGGTCTCCCTTTATATGTTACTTGGCCTTTTCCCATTACTTCTTTAAATACTTTTTCTTTGTTTTGTTCATTTGGCATTTTGATAATTATTTGACAGGAGAAATTTCTTTTCTGGTCCAGCCTATTTGGAGCTCTGTAGGCTTCATGAATGTCCGTGGTCATCTCTTTCTTTACATTAGGAAAGTTGTCTTCTATAATTTTGTTGAGGATATTTACTGGCACTTCAAGGTGGGAATCATTGGCCTTTTTTATACCTATTATCCTTTAGTTTGTTCTTCTCATTGTGTCTTGGATATTCTGCATATTTTGGGTTGGGAGCTTTTTCCTTTTTAAATTTTCTTTATTGTGGCAATATTTTTTAAGGTATCTTTTGCACCTGAAATTCTCTCTTATATCTCATGTACTCTTTTAGTGATGCTTGACTTCTGATCTCTTTCCTAGGTTTTCTATTTCTAGGGCTGTCTCTTTTTTGTGATTTCTTTATTGTTTTGATTTTAAGTTTTAGATCCTGGATGGTTTTGTTCAATTCCTTTAACTCTTTGTTTTTGTTCTTCTGGATTTCTTTAAGGGAGTTATTTATGCATTTTTAAAAGTCTTCTATAATCATCATAAGATGTGATTTTTAAATATAAATCTTTCTTTTGTGATGTTTTGTGGAATTCAGGACTTTGTGTGGTGGGACGACTGGGTCCTGATGATGCCAAGTAGCCTTGGTTTCTGTTGCTTATGTTCTTGTGCTTGCCTCTCACTATCTGGTTGTCTCTGATGTTAGTTGCTCTTGCTGTCTCTGATTTGAGCTTGTCCTACCCGTGTGCCTGTGAGCCTGTGATCTTAGGAGTGAGCGCACTCCTTGGAGACCATTTTACTCAGGAAAGGATTTGGCTATGAAGGACTATGGGACAACCTTTGCTCTGGGGTGCAGAGGATGGTTTCTCTCCCCAGTTGCTCTGTGGTTTCTGTGCCCCGTGGCCTCCTGGCGGGTCCCTTTTTGGACAGTTATTGATGTAAAAGTGGTGATGGTCTCACCTGTAGGATCAACAGACTCTGTCTCATCCTGGAGATGTCCCACACCTCCTCACCCTGATCAGTTGCAGATTTCTATTCAATTTTATGACCATCTAGCCATATCTCCTCTCTTTCTCCACTCCTGATCCTGAACCTTCACTCCCCTTACTATCTCCTTCTTTCCTAGTTCACTCCCTTCATCTGCCTCTTATGATTATTTTATTTGCTCTTCTAAGAGAAATTTGTTCTTTCTAGATTGGAACTTCCTTCATGCTTAGATTCTTTGTGTCTGTGAAATGTAGTATGGTACCTGTATTTTATAGATAATATCCACGTGTAAGTGAATACATACCATACATGTCATCTTGGGACTGGGTTATATTACACAGGGTGATATTTTCAAGTCCAAGGCATCTGCCTTCAAATTTCATGATGTTTTTGTTTTTAAAAGATTAATATTATTTCATTGTATAGATGTACCACAATTTCTTTATCTATTGTTCAGTTGAAGGACATCCAGATTGTTTTCAGTTTCTGGCTATTACAAATAAAACTGGTAAGAGCATAGAGGAGCCAGTGTCTTTGTGGGATGTCAGAACATCTTTTGGGTATATGTCCAGGAAGAGTATAGCTGAGTCTTGAGGTAGAACTATTTTCAGTTTTCTGAGAAACCCCAAAATTCAGTGGGGGTGAACTTAACTGTCACTTACAACATGGAGGATATGGAACATGAAGAAGTCACCTTCTATAGCTAAATGGGAACCCTAGTTGAACAATAAAGACAACGCACCCATACAACTTTCAACCCAGAATTTATTATGTCTACAAGAAATGCAGGCACAGGGTATAGAACAGAGACTGAGAAAATGACAACCAATAACCAGTCCAACTTGAAACCCATCCCATGGGCAAGTAACAATTCTTGACACTATTAGTGCTTTTCTGTTATGCTTGCAGATGGAGCATATTGTCCTCTGAGAGGCTCCACCCAGCAGCTGACTCAGATATAAACACCCACAGCCAACCAGTGGATGGAGCTTAGGGACTCTTATGAAAGAATATGAGGAAGGATTGTAGGTCCCAAAAGAGATAGGAGCTCCACAGGAAGACCGATAGAGTCAACTAAGCTGGATCTTTGAGGGTCTCAGAGTCTGAACCACCAATCAAAGGACATACATATGCTGGTCCTAGGCTGCCTGCACATATGTAGCTGATATACAGCTTGCTCTTCATGTAGTTCCTGAACAGCTGGAATGGTGGCTATCCCAAAAGCTGTTGCCTGGATGTGGAATAGGTTCTTCTAGCTAGTCAGCCTTGTCTTGGATCAGTAGGAAAGGAAGTGCCTAGTTTTACTGAACCTTGATGTGCAAAGGTGGGAATATCCAAGGTGTCCTGCAATACACTCAGAAGAGGAACGGAGGAGGGGATATGGGAAGGATTGTAGAAGAGGGTGACTGGGAGAGGGTAGTGATTGTGATATAAAGTGAATATGTAAGAAATTAAATCAAATTTCTAAAAAAAAGAGTCAATAGACTCAGATAGCTTAACTAGTGAACCATTTGGGAACCCAGAGAGAAGAGTGAGTCAATAGACAGACTTACAGAAGCTTTTCTGGTTTTGTAGTTTGCCTTATTGGATTTTGAATTTTATTAAACATTTGGCCATTACACAATTCACCTATTGACATTTTGAAAATTAGCTCCTGGATATGTTCCTTGACTCTGTTGGAGATGAAATACAAACCTAGAAGATGTGATTTGCATATGTGACCAATCTGACCTCCTATGAGCTAGATGTTAGCTAATTTGCCAAATGATAATATCTATGGGGCTCCAACTTCA
The DNA here is from genome assembly GCF_963924665.1 of Micromys minutus. Lineage (NCBI taxonomy): Eukaryota > Metazoa > Chordata > Mammalia > Rodentia > Muridae > Micromys > Micromys minutus. The sequence goes on from NC_137976.1 coordinate 29,051,611, forward strand.
AATGGAGTAAAACAAGGATGTATCAGTCTCCAAGTACAGAGGAAATAAACTATCTTAGTCAGGGTTTCTATTTCTGCACAACACATCATGACCAAAAAACAAGTTGGGGAGGAAAGGGTCTATTCAGCTTACACTTTCATATTGATGTTCATCACCAAAGAAACTCAGGACTGGAACCCAAGCAGGTCAGGAAGCAGGAGATGATGCAGAGGCCATGGAGGACTGTTGCTTACTGGATTGCTTCCCCTGGCTTGCTCAGCCTGATTCTCATAAAACCCAGGTCTACCAGCCCAGGGATGGCACCACCCACAATGGGCTGAGCCCTACCCCCTTGGTCACTAGTTGAAAAAAAAAATACCTTACAGCTGGATTGCATGGAGGCATTTTCTCAACTGAGGTTTCATTCTCTGTGATAACTTCAGCTGTGTCAAGTTGACACAAAAACTAGCCAGTACATAAACATACATGTATACATACATATACCACACACACACACACACACACACACACACACACACACACACACACACACACACACTTCTTGCTTTGTTTCATTCAGCTCAATCTGAATCTTTCCCCTTGGTAAATCCAAATTATTAGTAATGGGTGAATGTACAAACTCCTGTTGAATGGTGTCTTACAAATCAAGTAGTTGATGCAGTCAATTCATAGAATATTTTTTAAACTCCTATAATTGATAGGAAAAGTACCTGAAGTAGCAGTTATTCAAAGTTAGCCCTCACAGCTCAAAGATAGCCCTCACTGGAACTTATCCTACTTTACCACTGACCTCCCATCATCATCAACAGAAGCTGAGTTTTTTCTTCTGTTTTTGAAATAATAAAATAGCATATTTATTAGTAACAATAACTAATATGGGGATACCATCACAAATTAAAACTGATAATGCAGTTGCTTATATTTCTTTTTTATTTATTCGTTTATTTTTTTATTTTTTATTGGATTGTCTCTGTATTTACATTTCAAATGTTATCCCCTTTCTCCCACTCAGATACCCCCTCCTTCTTCGGTTGTTTCCATGAAAGTGTTCTGCTTCCCAACTACCCTCTCTACCTCAGTGCCTTGGCATTCCCCTACACTGAGAAAATGCACCATCTCTGGACCAAAGGCCTCTTCTCTCATTGATGCCAGACAATGCTATACTCTGCTACATATGCAACTAGAGCCATAGGTCTCTTCTGTGTGTTCAATGCTTAGTGTTTTAGTCCCAGGAAGCTGTAGAGGGTTTGGTTGATTGATAATGCTGTTCTTTCCATGGGGTTCCAAACCATTTTAGTTCCTTCAGTCCTTTATCTAACTCCTTCCTTGGGATCCCATGTTCACTCCGATGGTTAGCTGCAAGCATCCTCTTCTGTATCAGTACAGCTTTGGTAGAGCCTCTGAGGAGGCATTCATACGAGGTTCCCGCTAGTAAGCTCTTCTTGGCATCAACAATAGCGTATGGGTTTGGTGGCTGCATATAGGGTAGTTTCCCAAGTGAGGCAGACTTTGGATGATCTTTTCTTCAATCCTTGCTTCTTTATTTGTCTCTGTATCCCCCCCCATGAGTGTTTGGTTCTCCCTTCTAAGAAGGACTGAGGTATCCATATTCTGGCCTTCCTACTTTTAAAGTTTCATAAGGTATGTGAAAAGTTTCTTGGGTATTCTGAGCTCTTAGTGCTAGGATCTCATTATTATCAGTGAGTGTATATCATGTGCGTTCTTTTGTGGCTGGGTTACTTCACTCAGGATAATAGCTTCTAGTTTCATTCATTTGCTTAGGAATTTCATGAACTCATTTTTAATAGCTGAGTAGCACTCCATTGTGTAAATGTATCACAATTTTTGTATCCATTCCTTTGTTGAAGGGCATCTGGGTTCTTTCCAGCTTCTGGTTATTATAAATAAGGCTGTAAAACTGAGTTTCTAATGTATCATTATTTAATGAATGGACCAAACACCTGGTATGTGATTGTGCTATTGCATCCCTGCCCATAAAGTGTAGAAAGTTCTTTACCACATACATGTATTCTGGACATAGGTATACTTACCTTTATTACAAGGCTTCTTGCAGGGACACTATTCTCTGTGCCTCATTCATTATTATTTTATCCAAATGCAATATTGCATCTATCAGAGAAACTATTTGTTTGCAAAGTGGATGAAGTCAATATGAATCAGCATCTCTCATGAGTCACATCATGCAGCTATAAATTAAGCAAGTTGACATAATCTCTACAAAACATGGGAGAGTAGTTGGAGAATTCTTGTAACGCTGGAATGCTGCCCTACAAGACAGAAAATAAGATTTCACCATTACTTTGACTTATAAACAAGAAATGAAACTCTTTTCTTGGAAGCTGTGAACAAATGGCTTAATAAGGAGGATTGAAAAGATGATAGACAGGTCTTCTATTCCAGTACTGAATAAGATAATCAAACATTTTCCCATGTTTCTATAATTTTCAATGCTGACAGCTTACATACAAGAAAAGAAAATGCACTCACCAGGAAATATAATCATTTTCTAACTGAAACGGAATTATAGACTTTTACTGAATATGTTCCATTTCACCACCTATGCTGAGTGTCTTTTATTCCTTCATGTTCATATATAAGCTTGTGTCTGTGCATCTAAGTTCATACATCCATGTTTTAGTAACATAGGAATAAACATGTCTTACAAATATGAATCTGGGGTCAAATTTTGGCCCAATTTTATTAGCGGAGATTAGAAAGCCACTGTTCAAAGTTAAAGGCAAAGGACACAGAGTCATAATCATCTATGGAGAGAGTGTAAAATACATTTGTCTCTATGTGTTTATCTTCTTTATCTCACTAAATCCTCCTCCCTACTTTTATTAATTCTTTGTGAGTTTCACAGCATGCATCTGAGTCCCACTCTCTGTCACCTCTCTGTCCCCTCATATCTACCCTTTGTTCTTGCAAATGCCTCCTCCCAAATAAAGCATACATATATATGCACACAAATGCACGTGCGGGGAGCACGCTCTCGTGCACACACACACACACACACACACACACACACACACACACACACAAACAAAAGAGTAAAAGCATAAAAAGGCATCTTATCATAGACACTGTAGTATGTCACTGTGTATTCCACAGTGAACCCCTCTATCCACACATCACTCATAAATGTTCACTGCAATGAGTCATTGGTCTGTATTAGGAACAAGCAAAAGAAACTTACTGTAAATGACACTACTTCATTTTCAGACTCCATTTAATCACAGGGAGAAACTAAATTCAAAGTCACAGGCTCTAGGAGAGCTGGGGACTTTCAAATAGCTGAACAGCTTCTACTGCAATGAAACTGTTGTCTGAGTCCATAGATCTCAGGGTCAACTTCTATTCTACATCTTGCTGGAAGGGTCAAACTAAGCTCACAATCCTAGACCATGAAATCAACTCCTATCCTGATTGGGGAAAACTCCCTTGCTTAACCTCTTATCTCAAAATATGATTTGCCAATGCTACAGCCCATTTAGTTTGCCATCACTTTGTGGTCTCATCCTTTAAATATTCTGTACAATGTCCCTTTAAGATCTTAGTTCAGCTCCTGAGTTTGTTCTGCAGCCATGATTTATCAGTAACACCTTGATTTTAATAATTATTTTGTCATCCGTATTGACTTGGTGTTTAAGTTATGCTGGATATATGTTGAATTTAAGCAGATCCCACAACAGTATGGTTCAAGTTCTCTGGGTTTTGTGGCATTATCAATATTGTATCCTCATCAGTCCTCCTCCAGATTATCTTGTTGTTGCCCTGTGTCATGGAGCTCTGAAGTTTTGGATCCCCAGAACTGCCATTTTTATGCATACCAGTTATTTCCAGATGATATATATTTTGGGGTGGACCTATTCAGAGACCTGGATCTAGGCCAAGGTGCTATGACCTAGTCATCTTGCCAGCTCTTACCTACATCAAGGACAGCTCTTCGGAACTGCCCCAGCTAGGCAGTCTAATGCTACCGCCATCTTCAGGAGGCCTGTTCACTCTCCTTCTCCCCTGCCCTTGAGGTTTGCTTGCCTACACCGACACCTCCAAAGCCAACTCCACTCTGATGACCACTTACTCCACAGGACCCACTCTTCCAAGTTCAGGGCCAGCCCTCCCACACTCTCTAGTCTGGCTCACCTATGCATTCCCTATCATGGACATCTCCACTATGCTGTCCAGGTGAGATGTAGGCTAGCTCTCCCAAGTGCTATAGACAGTGAAGAGGGCAGGGCTAACATTCCCACTCTCATGCCTTCAGGTCAGATTTTCTGCCACAGGTGTCAAACAGAGAGGTGGAAGGGTATCACCCCTTCACCCAGGCCACCACAAGACAAATTTCTTGTCCTTTTGATTAATAAGTCTAATAGTCCAAATATCCCAATTGTATGCTCTGCAGGGATTTCATTATTCTCTTCAAGATGTGAGCAAATTCTCAAGGGCTGGATGTTATTTTATCTTCAGGATTCTATTTCTATATAATTTTCTACTTTCCATTCTACTCTAACCTAAGGGTAAGGCTCAATTGTTCATTCGTTTCTTTAATCATAACAAGTAATCAAGGATGCAAGCCATTCACATGTTTCATTCACTGAGTTTATATATGCATATATATACACACAGAGACATGAGAAGATCCTGTTTTAATCCTTCTAAAAATATTTTTAATAAGGCCATCAGAGACGTGGATAGGCAGGCTGTCCTTTAATGATAGGTTCCTGATTTGGAGGAGTATTGATGAGAAAATAAAAAAATAGGGAAGGTGAGACAAGAGGTTCTCATATAAAGGTTATAAGACAAGTGCATCGTGTATATATATATATATATATATATATATATATATATATATATGACACTGGACAGAGTCATCAGAACACTATCATATAATAGAACAAAGTCAGCAGGAAGCTAATCAAACAATGTTGCACAAAGGGAACACAGGAAATCTCAGGTGTATCACAGACTGAGCACATGGTGGCTTTGGGCTGATAACCACAGCTCCTTAAAGGAAAAGAGCTGGGTTCTCAGGATCCTACATCAACTCCCATGAAGACATTGCCACAGGCCATAACTGACCTTGTGAAGCACATTTATGATTTTAGATGGGGAAACACATTCCTTCTTCATATATCAGGCCTCAGAAAAAGCTTTAGATAGATTTGGCTCCTATCACACACTGTTTGTATATTATTAGCTTCTCTATGATCAATTTTAGTCAAAACTAGAAAATAAAAACACACTCACCAATTTTGTTCTTGCTGTACAACTTAGCTTTATCTCAGTTATATTACCACAAGGCTCATCTTCAAAGGGAAAATGTTTGTTTTGTTTTTATTACTTATTCTTTCTTGCATGAGTTTTTATTCTATTGTATTGTTAGATATACTGTTTTCAAATTCCAAACATTATTGAATTTTTTTCTTAGAAAAAAGCTACTCTGTGAAAATATTTCAAGTATTAAGAAATTAACAACATGGCAAATCTACTGAGTGATGAATTTTCAGACAGATGATTTGTTGTGAAGTACTAAAGTAATTACCATAAAGACCATCACATTGAGCAGAGGATAGCATTGTCTGGCATCAGTGGGAGGAGAGGCCTTTGGTCCAGTGAAGGGTCATTTTCCCAGTGTAGGGAAGTGCTAAGGTGCTGAGGTGGGAATGAATGGTTGGAAGTGGGAGCATCTTCGTGGAAGCAAGAAGAGGGGGAGCAAGGATGATAGTTGGGGGAAAGGGGATAACATTTGAAATGTTAATACATACAATATCCAATAAAATTAATAAAAAAATCATCACACTGATTAAAGTCTATAAAGCATGAAACATTGATAAAGTTATTATCACATTAGAAAGAGATGGAATTTTAATGCAGTTATGTTCTAGTCCACATGCCCTTTCATGGAAAAAAACTCATTTTCAGATGGTCATAGAGGCCTTGGTTTGTCCATTGAAACATCTTTGTAAATTACAATTCATGTATTCTTACAGAGATACTTCAAAGTCAGCAATCATGCTATTTTAAAAATTGGAATCTAGTTATACAGTGTTGCTAAGTTTTGAACCTGTGGTTTTCTCTGTGTATAATAAAGCATTTAAGTTGGATTGTATGGGTGGTCATTTTAATTATAAGTTTAAGGAACCATATGATGTTTTCTATTCTCCACCATTCTCTCTATAAAAAAACTTATTCTATCTTCATGGGCAGCATGTTTTCTATCTACCAATCATGGAATTTCCATGTGCATGTACATAGATAACCAAATAATGCACATTTAATAGTTCTATAGCTATGTACAAGATCTTGACAAGTACTTGTTGAAAAACAAATGATCTTGTATGAATTATCTTTATGATTTATATTTTATTCAGGAACTTGTAGCCTATTCTAGTGACTGGTGCTATTTGAAGATAAAACTTTTTTTGGTGGAAACACCATTTTATGCAGGTGAAATGAAATCAAGTTTGCTTTTTGTGTTTCTTTTTGTTGGCTCTTTTTCTTTTCTTTCCTTCTTTGCCTGGTTGTAATGAAACTTGAACATAAACTTGTATGTTTAGACTTCCATTCTATTCATGCCATTATTATACTAATGGATCTATCTTGTCATCCCAGTCATTACAGCTTCCAGGGTTCACAACTGGGTGGTGAATTTAAAAACAATAATACATTTTCTTTCCAATAAATTATATGTATGATTCATATATACTTATGTCTACTCATGAATATATATGTCAATCTATACATAGGTTGGTAGAATGGAAAAATGCTATTTTATAGGACATTTGTCATTTTATAAAAGCAGTTTGACTGCCTTTCTGCAGGGTTACTTCTCTTAAAGAAAAGCTGAGAGTGCTCTAATGCTTTCTTTTATGAAAAAACAAATAGTAAAGCAAGCATGGAAATCAATATACATCCTGTTAGTTGTTGAAACTTCTCTTTCATTTTAGCTATCTATTCAATGAAATATCATTGTTGGAAAAAGACAAGAAACTTAATTTTTCATGAAGCACTGAAAGAGAATTCATAGGGGATTACATCATAATCTAAATATGTCCATGAAATTAAAATAAAACCAAGAAGCTTCAAAGCAATGGAAGGAAAGTAGCAATAAACATGGTTTTGATGTCTTTGTTTCCTTGCATGCCTATTTTTTAAATTTATCAGTATGGAAAATTGGATCAACTGACTTCCTTTGTAATACAAGAAGCTGTTAAGTTTTTAAGCTGGTTTGTAGATTAGAATGTGTTAGATGCAAATGTTATTGGCAATTACAGTTGCTTATTTGCCTTTCGTGTCTTCAGTCACAACCATTATCTTATAGATGGCATTATTCCATGGAGCTAACAGGAAATGAGAACTGAGAAGACAATTTCACCAGCTAGTGTGATTAGTGGGGACACATAATTGCCTGCCTATTTACTTTGAAGCTGTCATTTAATGAAGTGGTTCTAACTAAAACTCTAATGGAAAGAAATTCTTAATTTCTTTTTAATATTTCCCTATGTCTGGGAATGTAATTTAAAATAAATTTGAATACTGATTGCTAAATTATATTCTCTCCCATCAGCAGAACATCAAACTGTTTCTTTCTTTATAGACATCAAAACAGATCATTTAAGATGTTACATAAAACAAACAGCCAATCATTAGGAGATAATCATAAGTTCAAACAAAATGCCAATTTTATGCAGTCATTCCAAACAAATGTATATTTTATGGTATACTAATATACTGATTTCTTAAAAAGCTATTAATTCTCATGTATCTCTGCATTGTTGTAGAAATTATATTTAAATAAAATGTTTATTATATAATTAAATGGAAATTTTGTCTATAGAAACTATGCAGTTGACAGACTTTAATTTCCCCATTGAACATATCCATTCATCTTGACACAATACTAATATAACAAGGCCTTCTGCTTGTGATTCCTTTTACAAGATTCTTGAAAGCTGATGAAATTATAGAACTGAGAGGTTTCATAGTTTTCAGGTGTTAGGGGATGGGAGGATGACAACTTTGTGTAGAAATATTAAGGTATATTGAGAATCTGTAATCAACTACATTTCTATCATCAGTACTAGATAACTGGATAATTTCACACAGGCATTCTAATGGCATAGCACATACACACGTACAAACAGACACACTCAAACATCTACAGGTACAACACATGCACCTATGCACTGTATAAATCCTAATTTCATGGCTTCGGTACTGTATTATAATTATGAAAAACGCTCTAGGTTAAATTGGAAGAACAAAGAGCTACTCTTTAACCCTTTATAATTTTATAAAAGCCAGAATGAGGATGCCTCAGCCCTTTTTAGAAGGGAGAACAAAATACTCACAGGAGGAAAAACAAGGTCAAATGGAGGAACAGAGACTGGAGAAAAGATCATTCAGAGACTGACTCACCTGGGGATCCACCCCATATGCAGCACCAAACCAATGCACTATTGCTGATGCCAAGAAGTGTTTACTGGCAGGAGCCAGATATGGATCCTCCTCAGAGGCTCTGCCAGAGTGATTGAGATACAGTTGAGGATGCTTCCAGCTAACCATGGGACTGAATATGAGGACTCCAATGAAAGAGCTGAAGAACGGACAGAAAGAGCTGAAAGGGTTTGCAACCCCATGGGAAGAACAACATTATCAATCAACCAAACCCTCCAGAACTCCCATGGACTAAAACACCAACCAATGAGCACACATAGAGAGACCATGGCTCCAGTTGTATATGTAGCAGAGGATAGTATTGTCTGGCATCAATAAGAGAAGAGGCCTTTGGTCTACTGAAGGCACATTTTTTACAGTGTAGGGGAATGTAAAGACACTGACGTGGAGAAGGTGTTTGGGAGAGGGAGCACCTTCATGGAAGCAAGTGGAGGGGGAGAGGGAGGGGAATGGAAGCAGGGGGAAATGGGATAATATTTAAAATGTAATGCAGAGAATATCCAATAAAATAATTTTTAAAAGGAAAAAAAGAAAATTTGCAATTATTTTAAAATAATATTTCAAAAATTCATGTGGTGAGAAACTATGTATCAGCTATCAAAACAGATTGTAGAGAATTGCTTTTTTATCTCTTGAGAGAGACATAGGAGAAATCTAGAAAATTAAGTTGCCTACATTTGCAAACTGTGAACAGGAATGTTTCCTGTGTATGTACCTGAAATGTACCTGGGGCTGTAAGTTGAATATGAATTGCCCCTTATACTCTCACAGGCTTTAACTTCTATTTTTCATTTGATGGTGCCCTTTGAAAAGGCTATCAAACCTTTTAGAGGTAGAACATTGCTGGAGAAAGTATGTCACTGGGCCTGGACTTAGAAGTTTTATATTGTAGTTGTACTTCCAGTTTGCCTTCTGTTTTTAGATTCCTTCCTACTATATTACCTCTCCCCATGCCTTATGATGAGCTACATCCCTTCTGAAACCATAAGCCAGAGTATACAGTTCTTCCCTTAAGTTGTTCTTGGGATTATCATGCCAATAAAACTATTGCACATGATCTATTGGAAACCTACAAGAAGGTTTTCTACCACAGTCATCAGTTTGTGCAGTTGGAGCTAGCATACTGTAGACAGCACAGAGAAAGGCTATATGTGGAAATCTACAAGTCACTTACAATGAGAATAAACTGGAATTAAAAGGAATGTTAGGCCTACAATGGTGAGACCAGAAACACTAAAAATAAAAAAAATAAAAAAAAAAACCAAAGAGCTCCAGATTTGGTGTGAAATAGTCAAGCAGATCCCATAGGAGGGAGAAGGAAGTAGAAACTACAGAATCTTTGTATCTTGGGTGTCTTCAAAATTTTTTCCTAACTTGTTACTTTTCTATAAATAGTGTTAATAAACTTTGCCTTTCCCTGAATCTTCAAGTATCTCCATCTTTAACCTTCATTGGCATGGGACAATCTCTGAAGCCACTGTCTCAGGTCCATCTTTATGAACATGAGTGTCTGATACCTGAGATCCTTAGGGATGCACAAATAGGCCTTTTTTCCCTCACACCCTCATCAGTGGATTCCATGATTATAGAGCTCATTTTTGTCTCCAATTTTTTTTTCAGATAGTTACTGTTTAGGACCATGGTTCTTACTTTACTTAATACTGCCATATTTTTCCTTTCTCACATAGAACTGTAAAAGACATAGTCTTTGTTTAAAATTCTATTATAATAATTGTGTTCCCATGCATACTGATCCTTACCGATACTCTAATCACTTTGTCTGAGATGTGTGACATAAGGATAATCTCCACAGGTTCAGTTGCTCATACAGCAGTCTGTTTTCACTTTTAGCATCTCTAGCAATCTTTATTTATTGAGCTGAAATCTGACTTCTTAAGAATCCCTACCAGTTTCCATAATCCTAAATTCGATCCTGGTATTAGGCTAAAAAGGCAACTATATCTTTCATGCTGTGTCTTGCTTGTCTCTAAAGACAACTTCATTCACCTTAGCAGACAGACAGGTTGGGGAATAGAAGTTTGGCATGACTTCCAAAGGCCATTTATTTGAAGAAGATAACCAGAGCACATTAAGAGGGACAAAAATATAGAAATGTTAAAGAAAAACCATGAAAACAAATTTTCAATGAATTAATGATATTTAAACATTTCTTGAAAGAGGTTACAAGAGAAGAACTGCCCAAACAGCTACTTCTATGTGGTTTTAATTGAAAACTTATTTCAGGACAAAGGAGCCAGACTACTACCTAAAGGGAAACACACACACACACACACACACACACACACACACACACACACACACACACACACACACACAATTCTCTACCAGGAGATTGTACAAGTTTTCTATTCCAAGGCTACCAGAATACTCAGGGACACTCTATCATTTAGTACAATGGAGGAACCTTCTATGTCTAGCTCATGCCATCGGGTAAAACTGACTACTCCACTATGAACACTCAGGAGGCTTCTGGTGAACAGAATAGCTAATGTGAGTCTATTATCCCTAGAATTATAATGAGATTAGAATGAGATCCGATGCTATATACAGACCAATGACCCTTTTTATTCTTTCTACATCTGAGCATTGTTATGAGAGCAGACCCAAGACAGGTCCTGGCCTTGTTCTCACTGTTTTCAGGTGTGCAGGAGAAGAGGCAGAGAAGCTGACAGCTAGTTATCACTATTCACCACTTTAAGGACAGGTGCAGAGTAGTTGGTGAAGTTATCAACAGTTGAAGCAACCTCAGAATTACCAGGATAAGCTAACCTCTCACAGTTGGCACTTAACAGACCAGAATGATAATACCTTAGAGCAAAAGATGCCCATTCATATCTCAGAGCAGCTGGGCCAATGTGGTCAATATAACAGTGATACATTCAGCTCTTTACTGCATCTTTTACCTCAGCAAATGGTGAGAAGATCTCCATCAATGTCTCTCGAGCAAGACAGGCAGGAAGGAGAAGCCCTCAGATATGGATGCTGATCAGAACAGGGTACCCTACTAAAAATCATTTGCAGGCTCCCGAAGACTATAATAGACTGCAGTTATCAATTTAAGGAATTCAGGAATATAGGAGGCTAGGTATTAGTGTGAAATCAAGGATAGTTTTGGGAATACTAGGAGACTTTTAATAAGTACTTAATGCCCAACAGGAAGGACCCGATAATTGATATTCAAGTCTGTTCAACTCCATGCATCTGTGACAGAGAAAAACTCAAGATCTATGATTGATCCTAGTCGTATATTCGGATGGCCCTGGTTTACTGAGTTAGATTTTTTTTTTTTTTTTTTTTGCATTGTCTGATTTGATCTTGTGATGGGGAGGAATGAAAGCCAATTAGGAAGCCATGTTCTCAAAAATCCCAGTTTTATCCAAATTTAAGGAGCTGAGAAGGTGAAAATGAGAGGGGGTGTTTGGCTGAGTTTACCTCAAGATCATTTTTAATCTCTCAAGTTTCTTGAAGTTATTTCTAACTCATGAATTCAGCAAATAACAACCACAAAGTCATCTCCAACCAACATTCCAAATATTGCTATTTGTAATAAACAAACTATATTCACTTTTCTTTTCCTTTGGAACCTTCAGTGTACTGGCTGGTTTTGTGTATCAACTTGACACAAGCTAGAGTTATTACAGAGAAAGGAGCCTCAGTTGAATAAATGCTTCCATGATATCCAGCTGTAAGACATTCTCTCAATTAGTGATCAAGGGCAGAGGGCCTAGCCCATTGTAAGTGGTACCAACCATGGGATGATAGACCTGAGTTCTATAAGAAAGCAAGCTGAGCAAGACAGGGGAAGCAAGCCAGTAAGTCACATCCCTCCATAGCCTCTGCATCAGCTCCTGATTCCTGGCCTGCTTGAGTTCCAGTTCTGACTTCTTTTGGTGGTAAACAACAATGTGAACAGTGTAAGCTAAATGAACCCTTTCCTTTCCAACTTGCTTCTTGGCCATGGTGTTTTGTGTAGGAATAGAAACTCCCTCGAAAACATTCAGCTTGTCCTTGGAGCAGATTAAAGCCTCCTACTCAGTCATAAACTGTGAGGTGGATCAAATGGGATGGTTTAACCTTATTTAAACAATGGAAACATCTATTAATACATTTTAAAATGTTTGTTTCACCATCATGTATGATATAATGAGCAATTAGTATTTCAACTTCTTTATTATTCTCCTGCAATATCCCAAATCAATTTTAGAATAATTTACTTGTGCAATTAGTATTTGAACATGTAGTATTGGAGACTATAATTCCTTTCATGGTGTATATTAGTAACCATATTATATTAGTTTCCATGGTGTCAGTGTTGACTATAGTTAGTTTATGTATCTAATAATTACACAGAACAATATGTAGTAATAAATGTGTTATGCACACTTTAAAATAGTTATTTATAATATATGATACGTTAAATAATGAATCACTTATGTCTGAGCTGGAGATGTTGCTGGTGGTAAAGTACTTGCTGCCCAAGTATGAGGTTCTGAGTTTCTCCCTCAGTTTCCACATAGAAAAAGCTGAGCATGGAGACACTTACAATTCCAGTGTTCAGAAAGCAGGAACAAGCAGATCCCTGAATCTCATGGGCACAACTTAGTTTACCCTGCTTGTTAAACTCCTGGTCAACAAAAGTCATTGTATTTTTTAAAAACTGTGGTAAAAGTAAAAGAAAGTAAGAAACGAATGTCCAAGTTTATAGACTCCATATACTGGTACAAACATGTGTGTACAATTCACTGGAACGTGACCTACAAGCACACTCAACATAAAAATTAAATATAAGAATCCAAAGAGATGGTTTATCAAGATAAAAGCACTTATTGCTCCAGCTAAGGATATAAATTCAGTTCTCATCATGCACATGGTGGCTCAAGATCATCCACAACTCTCTCCAGTTGCAGGGAATTTGATATGCTTTTGTGATCTCCACAGAATAAATACCAGACATGCACATGTATATATGTGGGGAAAACATACAAATACATAAATTAAAATCAAAATGAAATTTATTAAAAATAACCAAAATAAAATACTAATATATTAGTAATGAGTATATTCATAAACAGTTACATACTAGTATAAGTGTATAAATTTATGATAAATTAGTATTTGAGAAAATAAGCTGAAGTTATACAACATTTTACTATGTCTATTGAAATGTATACAATAGAGAAGTAGTACCCACAGGCTGCAACTTGCATGTAATAAAGATATTTTGAAACCAAATACCCAAAGCTTCTATTCTGGATGTAACAGAAAGTACATTTGAAGAACTCAGTGCTCCTTAATGTTATATCTCATTTAGAAGTATTGCTATTAAAAATGTACTTCATGCAGCTGATTATTCCATCACAATGCAACAAGGTTCTACTACTTATGATGCAGGCAATCAGTGACATACTGGTCATAAAACATCCCCATGTGCTCCCACGGTTAGGTATGTTTTATTAGTACCACCTTATAATAGCGGGTGCCGAGATACCTCTGTCATTGCTTTAAATTAAAATATATCTGAGGGCTCTATGTGAGTGCCTGGGAATTGGGTAGTTAAATCATCCTTGAGAAGATTTACTACATAGCAACTCATTATTTTTATCCTCTGCAAAAGAATCCTCACAAAGGAAGAGGAAGCAGAGGAGAAAATATTACATACTCCCTTCAATTTAAAATAAATCATCATGGTCTATATTATATAGGTGGATTATTATTTGAAACAAACACAACTATATGTGTATATGTTAAAATCTATAGTGACAAATATACCTGTGATATTTGGTATAGTCTTTCAATGTAGAGCAGGGAAAAATAGTGCCCAGCAATGCATTCATAAATATTAATGACACTGACCAAACCATGCTATGGTCTCTTATGCATAAAACAGCATTCTTGGGATATATTTACTAAACTTGTAAAAGCCATAAGCAAATATAAAAGCAAAACAACAACAACAACAAAAAAAAAAAAAAAAAAAAAAAAAAAAACAAGAAACACACACAGAGACAAACACACACAATTTCAAAACAAAGCAAAATGAGAGATATTTACAAAAATACCACTGAATTCATATTGTGTTGACAGAGATCCTGACTTGAGGTGTGGTTAATATATCAGGGAGACACTACTGGACAGAACTGATTTGTCTTTTGCAACGTGGTATCAATTGCAGATAGCTTCTTGGTTGCATGTGGGAGCCCATGTTCACTTCAGCTTCCCAGTTCTGGGCTTCTATTTGCTGTAACACTGTACAGATTGGTGTTTGCTGCAAGAGTCTGTGAGTTTACGTGTGCAACTGTCCTGTTGCTTCTGAAAGATGCTGTTTCCTTGGAGATGCCACACTACTGACCTCTTCAGTCTTTTCAGTTCATCTTCCAAATAGATTCCTGAGCCTTAAACAGAAGATATTGATGAGGTCATTCCACTTAGGATTGAGGGCTCCAGAGTCTCTCACTCTGTGCACCTTATTGGGATGAACTTTCCAACTATTGATTGGAACTTAAAAAATGAATACCAAGAAGATCGAGGCTTAGTATCCATTTGTTTCCCACCAGACTCCAGTGTGTAACTCGGAGCTGATGATCAGCTAGAAAGCCTGGTTTCAACTCAGTGGGGCAGAAAATAAATCAAATCAAAACAAAAGTGGAACGAAAGTTATAAATATACAGAAGAGATCTGTAGCAGAAAGGAGGTCTGGTAGGCGTGGCGAAAGAGGTAAGGGATAGTGAATAAAAGTCATCAGGATGCACTGTGTACATGCATAAAATTGTTTCAAGGTAAAATTTATTATTAAAAAGAAAAATATCATAATGTTTAGAACAAATGTTGATAATTACAAAAGCAGCAAAGAAGGGGGTTTCAAATAATAAATTAACTATCTAGACGCTGAAAATTTCAAAGAACTCCAAACTGTCATCCTCATTGGTCAGCTGAAGCCTGACTGCAGACACTAAACATGGTCTGGATGGAAAAACCAGTGGATGTTAGACAATGAGCAATGCGAAGAAGTGAAAGGCAGATCAAGATCACATACCAAGGGGAACACTTCTAAGCCTAAATAGTTAAGCGGCCATTCCTGGACAAGACAATATGCATGCTGCAAACTTGGAATCCCCTAAATGTGTCATAATGAGAAGTACAGTGAGGCCCCTGAGTAAAACTTACTGATGCTAAAGGATGGCACCAAAAGATGCCTACACTCTGACTTGTCCAACTTCTTATTCTCTTATATCACATGACATATGGGAGATTAACTTAAGGCTCTTGAGCTGGAGAAGAGTTACCGTGAATTATTTTGTCATCCGGTAAAATCACATATATTAATAGAGAAACATGAGGCAAGTCAGGAAATAAAATGGTACAATCAAAGAAATTAAAGTAATGAGAAATTAACAGGGAACCCCAGAAGAAGAAGAATTTTGAAAGAGAAGAAATAACGTCTCCAGGATATCTTCTAAAAGCTGGGCTCCTTGACCCTTTTTGGTTTTACACCTGTGTCCTGATAAACAACCATTAAGCTCATAAGTCTTTAGAGGGGATTTTTGTTTTTCATTATTTATTAACTTTATATCCAAAATGCGGTCCTCTCACTAAGTTCCCCATCCCACCCCCACCCACCACCACTTTGGCTATAAGAGAGTAAAAGCCATACCTGGTTATCCCCCGACCCTGGAACATCAAGTCTCTACAGGGCTAGGCTTTTATAAAGCTTTCAAAAGAACTGTCAAGGAGCAACTTTAAGAAGGAACATGACCCTTGTGGGGGAGAAGGCATAATGATAGGAAAAAGAAATGGCTGGTGAGAACTATATCCACACTTAAGAAGCAGACAACTGAGAGGAAGTAAGGCTAACAACTTAGTGTGAAAAGACAAAGCCTCAGTGTGAGCTACATCCTGTACCCAGAACTCAACTCCTAGAGGTTTCACACCCTTTCACAATAGTGCTACCACCCCTTGGACACCACTGTTTAAGCACAGGAGCCTGTGCGGCATATTTCAAATTTAGCACATAGCAGCTATTTTCTTTGTTCCATTTTTTTGGTGGGGGCAATACAGAAAGGAAATCACACACCAAAAAAATGACAAAGTCAATGAAATTGTACTAAATTAACAGCAAATGGCAAAAGAATCAGTGAGTCCACAGGTGCCAGAAGAGTTAATTCTGCAATGATGAGCAAACTACAGTGAGGAAGAGGAAGGAAGCTGCAGATGTTCCTGGTCCTTCCTCAAGTGCTTCAGGAAAGCAATTCATTTCCACAAAGCATTCAGTGCAGAATGAATTTCACACACACACACACACACACACACACACACACTAGAGGAGAATCTTTCCAAAGCAATTGAAAAGATTAGCCATACATGGAGAGGACCACTTACCTTTAACATAAATCCTGGTGCCTCAGAAAAATTGGAAATAATCACTGACAGGTATCATTGTTAGGATAGTTCCCTTGAGAGAAAGGTTCAGGATATAAGAAAGATTAGTTGAAAAATTATTGAACTTGGAAAAGTATGCTAACTCCTCAACTCCTCTGTCCTAAACTGGATTCTTGGAAAAGATCTAATTTCATGCAATACTACCAATTACAGCATCTGCACATCCTAAGGAACATGAAACATTGATGTCTGTGATGCAAATATTGAGGGTCCAAGAGGAAAAACTAGAAGCACGGCCCATAAATTCAGGAGGCCAAGAGAATGGAACAATGCTACATAAAGGAGACCCAGATACACAGAAACACAGAGACCCAGAGACCATCCACCACTCCTTGATGATGCTCTGTGCCAAGGACTTGTTTCTGCCTTACAGCTCCCAACTGAACTAATAGGTCGACTCTGAACATATCTACTAAATAAGACAAGGGTTTTGCTTTGCCATTTAAAGAAATTTCAACTCTTTTCTGTTTTGACATTATTAGTACTACTCAGGAAGCATGTAAAAGCTCAAAGGAACTTGCATGGATTTTAGTACTTAAATTAGGTTTCCTAATGAGTTAAGTATATCCCATGTTCGTGTTTACGAATACTAGTTTACTTAGTGAATTAAATGTATCTTATGTTTATACTTATGAATATTAATATACTAATGCATAGGTGCTTACAGATAAAAACTTGAAGGTAAAAACTTTTCATTTTGCTTTGGTTTTAGATAGTGCAAAAATATTTTTACTTGGTTTGATTTAACCAGATTATTTTATGGCCAAACAAAACAAATTTTGTTGCCCTTTTGAAAGAAGAAATTTCCCTTGTTTAGTTTCTTAGTCTTAGTTAAGTGACTCCTTAGTCAAATAGAGCTTGGTAAGATTTTGAATGATTTAAAATATGTTTCATAGATGTTACCTATTTTAAAGTAAGTTTCATAAGTAAATTGTTTCCTTTACCACTATTTCTAGACAGTCTATGAGTAGTATTTCAGATGCTGGTGTTTAAAAGGAACACTTATGTATGAATGGTTTTCATACAAACATCTTACATTTATAAACATTTAAAATCCAAGGTCCTTTCATGTACACCAAAGGCAGAATTTACACTAGTTCTGACACTAATGCTTTTGTTTAAATATGTTTTAGTGCAAATACTCAATCATGGCTTGTGATTCTTAAAACCAGGATTCTCAACCTAGACTGCAGGCTCTGGGTAAGCTGGTCACTGCTGGGATGCCAGCCCTATGTCCTGCCCAGTGTACTCTGTGTCTTATGGCTTCTGATTAGTGTCCCTAGAAACACTAGGTTCTATTTTATCCTCACTTGCTTTCTTCATCCTCAAGTTCTCATATTTTTCCTGTCTCTTTTTAAAATTTTATTGGATATTCTCTGTATTTACATTTCAAATGTTATACCCCTCACTCCCTTCTCTTCTTCCCCTCAACTTGTTTCCATGAATGCCCTCCCTCTTCCAATCACCGTCTCCACCTCAGTGCTTTGGCTGATGATGATATTATTTTTCCCATGAGGGTACAAATCTTTCGGTTCTTGCTTTTTCATTGGGGTCACCATGTTCAGTCTGATGTTTACGTGCAAGCATTCTCATCAGTATCTGTATGACTCTGGGAGAGCCTCTGAGGAAACATCCATGTCTGGTTCCTTCCAGTAAACACTTCTTGGCATCAGCAATAGTGCTTGGGTTTGGTGGTTGCACATTGAGTAGTTCTTGAGGTGAGGCAGTCTGTAGATCTTTTCTTGAATCCCTGCTCCTCTACTTAGACTTGTATTTCCTCCCCTGTTTTGTTCTCCCTTCTAAGAAAAACTGAGGCATCCACATTCTGGCCTTCCTTTATTTTGAGCTTCATACATTCTGTGGATGGTTTCTTGGGTATTCTTAGCTCTTTTGTGGGGGGGGAGAGGGGGTTTCCTGTATTTAATTGAAATTACTTGTTTGGTTTCCTTTTCTTTGTATTCAACTTTTCCAAAATTTGCAGTAAATATTAAAATGTGGTAAACTTTCATCCCCCACTAAGATTGGCTCCCATGCAGCCACATGGCACTTCAGGGTAACTTCAAGGCTCCATGCTGCCTCTAAGAACTCAGGCATGGTTCACTCCACTGCCCCTGTGTGTCATTTCACTCACTTTCCCCCACTGCCCTGTACAAACATGACTTCAAAACCATTAACTCACCAAACAGGTTTACATGTTAAATTCTCAATCCACAAATCCTCTATACAATAAGCTTACAACCACCAGTGGAAAAAGATAGAATTTGCTAACCTAGATAAGTCAAATAATCATGTACAATCCCATCCTTTATAAAACATTTTAACAACCTTATTTATACAGAGATGTGCCAAAAGAAACATGCACATCTGTTTTCATTTTGCTTCTTCTCTGAATCCCACCTACCCCTTTCTCTTCTGTTTTACTAGAACTTCTCCACCTACCTCTCTACTGTCCAACCATATATCACCTTGACATCAACCTACACATCACTCTTTCTGTTTACTTAAGAAAACAACTATTATCACTTGAAAATATTCTAAGTGTCTATGTTTTCTTAAAGTTAATTTGCTTGGGTAGGCTATAAAACTAAATTATTCTTCAACTCCATCAGAAATCTGAGAATGGTCAAATATCTAAAAACATAGGAAACCTAACATAGCTTCTAGAACTGAGACAGGTTGTAGAGAGAAATTTCACTAGTAGTCCACTGTTAGCAACATGTGAGAGCAAGTCTTTAGCCTTCTGGCCTGGGATCACTGTCAGAATTTTGAAATGCAAAAATCTTGAAATGCTGATAACTTTGGCTAAGCAAAGATTATCAGTAGACTATTCTGTATAATATGTCCCTTTCTGGACAGTATTAGTTTGTAGATGAAATAGGCAGTTTCTGCTCAGTGGCTGCCTAGCCACAAAATATCCCTTACTAGGAGGTAGAAATAATCAATATCTTCATTAAATCCTTCAAAGAGGAACTGTCAGAAGCAGATATGTCTCAACAAAAGATAAATAACATTAAATGTCATTATTTATGAATTCCTGAAGTTTTTGAAAACCATCTAACTACAAAAAGCATTTCTGAACTGTTAAACCTCGTAAAATTTTTAGGAATGTTCCAATTATGATGTTGCATGGTTATATGTTCATATCCACTTCACATTTCATAGCATAATGGATTGTATCTATATTTCTTCATTTTTATATGCTATAAAAGGGGTTTGGTATACCTAGGAGGATTCTTTTCTTATGTATTATGCCCTTTTTTTCTGCAGTAACAATTAATGAGAAATAGCCTCCAAACCTAGGAGCTTAGGATAACAAAGAATCACCACTGCATTTAGTTCTATTGTTCAACATGCTTTCTCTTCCACTCTGCTGGGCCAGCTCTCTTCAGCCCTTCATTCAGTGCTCCAGGACAAAATTTGAACAATAGGTAAATGTGTACTTTCTCCTCCTGGGGAATGAGTCAAACACAAATGGGCAAGTTAATCATAGCACATTTCTATTGTGTTAGTGAGGTATATTTGCTAAAGCTTCTTGTGTGCACAGCAAGCAGTCAAGAACTGATCTATACCCCACATTCTCTCAGCACACTACTTTTCCATGTACATGTCATGGCCATGTAAGCATATATACACATGGAAGTCATAGGACAATGTCAGGTTTTTTGAAAAAAAAACATCTCTCCCTAAATCTGGAGCTCATTGACTTAACTGTACTGGCTAGTCAGCAAGCTTCTGAGTTTCTGGAGTACAATTCTATATGAACCCCTTCCTTCCTGAGCACTGGGTTGTTGGAATCCTGTCTCACTATGGGGCTTTTCACACAGTTGCTGGAGATCTGAATTCAGGTCATCCTATTAGGTCAGCAAGCACTTGAAAACTGGGAAATTGCAACAGCACACTTCTTCAAGCTTCAGATTAAACTGTTAGACTCTCGTGGATACCTACACATTATAAGTCATGTGGCCCATATCAATGGCAGAGAATAGTGAATTATGTTTCCTGGGAGAAACTCATATAGCATTTCCTTAGAAGGCAAACAACAAAATCCCTTTCTCCTCACCTTAGGCATTTTAAAGCATCATTTTCAGTATATGGCATACAGAAAACACTAGCTAAATATTTCATGAATAAACATCTTCACAAACTGTCTCCCAGAATCTTTTTGGCAATATATACATTTTTGAGGAATGTTAATGGGCCTAACATTCTTACTTTTTAATATCAACAATGTGATCTACACAAATTACCACCGAAATTCATCTTGATGATGTGCAGGTAGAAGGAATTTCTTGTAAAATCAAAGTTCTTTTACAAATAATACTGTGCTGTAGATTGTCATGGATCATTTTACTCTACTTTGAAGTTTATTTTGAAGTTTATAAATACACTTTGCAGGATTGAGATATAGATGGATGCTTGAGAGTATTTTAAATTTTTCAAAATTGTATTTGTCCAAATTATTATCCAGGAGCTTTGAACTGCTTTTACTTACCCAGAAGAATTTGCAAGAGCCATAAACAACCTTAAGTCTAAATATTAACATTAACAATACTTAGGACTAATATGAATACATGTGTCACTAATTTTAATAAAGGAAAAGATAACTATTGGTCAGTATAGGGAAGAGTGAGATGGCAAGCAAGAAATGCCCCATAGAATCTGCGGGACTGAGATTCCCATGTAGGTTTTCAGTGTCCTTAATCTAATTATAAGACCAAAAGATAGAAACTGATGAATTTACCTTCCCAGAGAAAGAAGGCTTTAAAGGGAGAACAGACAACAGTAAATTGTCTCAGTTAGAAAATGCCTGTATAAGCAGCATTCATCTGAAACATGTCAGCTTTTTCCTAGGTACTAACAATCCTTGTGTAGAAGGCTGTGAACATGTTTCTCCCTGGGAACAGTTCTAGACCTGAGTGCACAGCTGCAAAATCATGGTTCAGAAGAGGAGAAATACTAGAGAAGCACTTCATCTAAGGGTCCATTGATTATACCCTAGGAAGGAGGTGGGACACAAACCTAGGGTGAGAAGAAGGATCAATGCAAGCCAGGAAAGAATGAGACCTAAGTTTTGCCCCTCAGCTCCCATCATTGCTCCACTTGGACCTGGACCTTCCAGGAGCCATCATGAACCAACAAACTCCAATATCCAAAGAGACTCTTTATTAATATAAAATTAGCAATGGAAAAGAATCATTAATTTGACTTTAGATTCTATTCCGAAAGATACAATAAGATTAAGTACAGAATTGCTCTTTTTACCACACAAGAATTAATACCAGTACAACCATTTTCTTTTTCTTTTTTCTTGATATAGCCATAAGTTTTCTAAAATATAGTCTGATGTGTGTGTGTATGTATGTATAATATGTTTCACAATGTACAAAACCAAAACTATATATTTATACATGAATATATGGTTATGTATACATATGTATTTTTAGTTCCTTAGTTTTGTTGTTATGAAGTTGAAACTAGCTCTAGTGGCTATTTCTGTCAACTTGACTATACCTGGAATGAACCACAATCCAGAAGTGGGAGGCCCACCTTTGATCCTGAACTTGAGGCATAGAGGTTATGAATCTTAGGAAACTAAAGCAAGGAGATCACTGAGCTCAAGGTCATCTGGGACAAGCAAGTCCCAGATCTCAGTGTGGTGATACCTTTAATCTAGGACACACCTTCAGTTGGAGACCTACATAAGGACATTGGAACAAGTAAGGCTCTCTCTCTCAGCCTGCCTGCCTTGTGGGGCTCTGCCTGATTGACTTGTGGGACTGAGCATCTGCTAGATCTTTGGACTTCACAGCTGTTGCCGGCCATTGTTAAAGAATTGGACTACAGACTATAAGTCACCAACAAGTACCTTGCTATATCGAGACTATCTGTGATTCTAGAGAACCCTGAATAATACACTAGCCTTGTATGAATACTTCAAACTAAACTTATACTCCAATGATTCTGTTGCTGCTGTTTGTGGTCAGGGATTATAGACATGTGCTGTCATAGATGGCTCATTTTCTTGTGGAGTTCTCAGAGTATAAATATACAGTGTCATATAAGATAGACTATGAAATCCTCTAAGTACTGGGTGGTAAAATTTTACTCTGTAATTTGGGAATCAACCCTTAAAAGTGCAGTTCTGCTATAAATAGCTCTGTTGCCATGTTCACCTTAAATCTTTCATCTTCATCATATATAATGATGACATTCCAGTAATCATTCCCATCCCAAACTACCCTCTAACAGGCCCTCCTCTCATTCCTCCTCTCTATCTCCATGAGAATGTCCCCACCCCACCAGGCTTTCACTCCCTGGGGACTCAAGTCTCTGGAAGATTAGGTGTATCTTCTCTCACTGAGGCCAGACCAGGCAGTCCTCTGTTCTTTTGATGTCAGGAACCTTGAACCTGGTAGTATATGCTGCCTGGTTGGTACCTCAGTGTCTATCTTTAAATCTTATAAATTAATTTTAAATCTCAGATACACAGAAAATACCTGCTGATAATTGGGAATACTACACAAATTTCATGAAATAAACCCAAATAGTTGTTATTTTAATGAACGCTTTAAATATCATATTTTAAAAATATTTGAATTTTTAAAAATGTTTCCCTAAGATAGAATAATTACTTGACAAGAGAATAATTATGTTTCTCTTTCATCTTCAAGATTTTTTTTCTTGTCATCATTAAAACTGAGAATGAAAAGCTGAATTTTATTCCAAAGGATAATTCCTTGAGTGGCTTTTTCTTTAAACTGAGTTTTACTGTTTTTTTTTTTTACTACAAAAAGATTAATATACTTAATATACTTTCAATTGCATCATATTTTATAATATCTCAAGGGATCCATTCTTACATGAACTAAACATTATTGCATAATTATCACTTCAGATATCTCAAATGATAACTAATTAAATATACATGATATATATTTATCGGTGAAAAATTGCTCTGTTTCCATTTCTTCCCCTCCCCCTGAAAGTGCTGATATCTCTGCAGAAGTTTTAAGGAGCAAAAACACCATAATACCTGAGAATATGAATTAACATAAATCATCTTGTAAAAGAAATACACGTTTAATTAGGGAAATGCTAAGCTCTTCCATTTCTGACCCTGGAACATCTCTAGCTTCCTTTTGTATGCATCTTTGATTTATGGTAAAATTTTATGCATTATTAACTTGGGCCACTCTCATGAGGAGATACGTTTTAAAAGAAAACAAAGGATAGAAAAATTATTACTCATCTCCTTAACTCTGCAGCTGACAACAGAGTATGTTAAATTCTAGATCTTCCAATATCTACAGCCTTAATTTTAGGGTGAATTATAAACGTCAGCTACTTGGCCTCTTTTGTAAGTTAATAATTCTGATGTGCTTCTCCTAGTTTATTGTATAATAAAAATTTCAACAACTTGTAGTTGTGTCTTTTCTACTTAGAAAGTGCAAACAGAGCAACAACAACCAATAGATAGAAAGAACGTGTCTTTTACTCCTTATAAGGGTGGGGACACTTTACAGAGAGATGATAAATACTAGTCTGGCTGATCTTTAGTGCTATCCCATCAGGGATTGTTTTTCCCTAACATCGTTTTTATGTTAACAGTTCGTTTCTTTTTACAGAGTCATTTCATTAATGACATGGATAGCAATTAAGTCAATGAACTTCTTGTGTTTAAATCAATTATTAACACAGTCCCATCCCCCTTCTTTTCTTCTCTATGTTCTTTTCTCTTGCTTGACTGCTAATTTGGTTTGAAAAACAAACCTTCAATTGCAGCTGTGTGAGAGGCAGATACAGGACCCTTACAAACAATTTCTCAAAACGTCTCAAGCCAGAGGCACCTTGTGTTCATTCCTAGCCAAAGTTGAATTTGTTATCCAAAGAACACAGGGAATGTGGTTATCTACTTGCCATGCATGATGACATTGTGATATTTTCACTGGTTTTTGAAATGCAGTGTTAATATTTTTATTTCAGAATATTTTTATAAGGAAGCATAAAGCAATGAGCTTCTCTAAAATTTTACTAGAGATTATTTATACAATTATCCCATGGAAATAAGGCTTGTTGTTAGCAATTCATTAAGTTCACAATACATGGACCTCAGAGTATCTGTTTGTCTAAAGCACTCATACAATTCAAATTTAAATTTGGGCTTCATGTTGATGCATTTCCTTTTACAACACATATAAGGCATTGTCTAATGCTGAAGCTTTGTAACATACTAATAGTTTCCTGTTATTTCCAGATAATTGCTCACAGACTACAAGCCATTCTGGGGAAAAAAAAACTGCAAAAGGTATGGTGGTGGAAACATGAAACACCTCAACTAGCATTAGGGGCTTTCATAGTCTCGCACTGTTATTTTTCATTATAGGTTAAGAAAGTGCCTCCGCTCATCGTTTTAAAGCTATAAGTCCACTTTTCCATATTTTACTATTCTTTCTCCCAGTTAATAGAAATGTTAAGAAGTCCCAGGACCACTACTAAAAGAATTAACTGCAGCCACTTCAGTTAGGCACACAGAACACCTAAGAAAATATGCAAGTACAAACATAGTTAGAATATCATTTGAATCAAAAAACCTGTTAAACCTGAAAATATTTTGTTGTAGGAAAAAATAAAAGAATAGGTATTCTTTTATAATTTATTTATTTTACAAAATACTATTATAGCTCACAAAAATTGTTACATAGTAATGTATGATGAATATACAATTTTTTCCTAAAACGAACTGAGGTTTTCACATTTTGGCCTTCCTTCTTTTTGAGCTTTATAATGTCTGTGAATTGTTTCTTGGGTATTCAGAGCTTTCTGGGGCTTGTATCCAATTATCAGTGACTGCATATCATGTGTCTTCTTTTGAGACTGGGTTACCTCACTCAGGATGATAGAATAGGCATTCTTAAGAAAATTTTTAAAAGTTCATAATAAAGTACTCTTTGTGCTCCTTAGCAGTGTTTTATCTTCTTGCTCCTTTGATAATTATGAGCCCTGGAGTAGCACTGGCAAAAAATCTATCCAATAGCTATAATGAATGGAGCAATACAGAACATATGACATATTGTGACATGTAGCATTAACTCATAACACAATAGTACTGTTCTTTCTTATTACAGCATGTTTGGCTTCATATACAAAAAGCAGTCTTCGATTGCTATTCCCCTTTCTTTACTGATATATATACCATGAAGGGACAAATAAAACTGAAGATTTTTGTTAATTCCTTTTCTTTTTCCTCCTTGTAACCCTTCCCATTGCCCCCACTTTTTCTAAAATCTATGCTATTTTAGTTGATTATTGTTACATGTTCAGTATATAAACTCATAAATATGTAAATCCAACCTTTTGGGTCTATTTAGTTTTGTTTATGTGTATAGGATTTAAGGGCTAACCACTTGATATCGGATAATTAATGAGAGACTTATCACAGGGAGAAATAAAGTCCTTCCTTCTCTCTTCAGACTTTAAAAACTACAAAATATAAAATTTAAATGTTGTACATGAGAGAGAAAGAAAAGACACATACTGTTAAATGAGGATCTTGATTGTGATCAAACACTCATGATATCTCATTAGGAAGCACAGATTCTAATAATCAGTATCAGCCAACCAAGAGAGAAGCATGACACAAGTTTATGCTGTTTTATTATGAAAAAATACATTTCTTCAACCAATAGAATCCCTAGCACTATCTAGTCTTATAGAAATGTAGGATTGCAGATCCCATCCAACTATACCAAGTCACAAAATGATTTTGAGCAAGATCCCTGGGTGATTAGCACAAAGTAATTTTAAATTAATGTCACTCCCTTGTGGTTCCTTTATCTCACATAGTTAGCAGTTTATGAGGAAAAGGTTGCCTAACCAGCTTTCACGTCTAGACATACGGACCATCATGTTCTATTACAGGGAACGGATATGATAGAGGAATCCACTAGTTTTGTCTGTTCTGTACTGTTGGGGTTTTAACAAAGTATGCACAAAATCAAACTCTGATAGTTTGTTTGAAACTATAATAATTTCATTGAAACTATCCCATTTTAAAATCTCTGAAACTAACATTAATAATAAATAAATACTAAACATCACTGAAAAGTGATATCATATACCATGAGTATTCTAGTGTGACTTTAAAAAAAGTAAATAAAAACAACTTTAAAAATCTATATAAGCAGGAGATTGCAACCTCCCCCCATCACCCACATACACACATATTTCATCCACACAAGAGTCAGTACAAAATAACTCTTCTATCCTTAGTGGATAAAGAGAGGTAGGAACATTGAGCAATTTTCTACTGTGTATTCAAGAATAAAAATCAAGGTATTACTAAGAGACATTATTATAATTAGCCATATACATGTTATTTTCTCAGTATGATGATTCTAATGGATTCCTTGTCTATGGTTTACTTCTTTGCTATTGGCAAAAATGATGGCCCAAAGAAGAGCCATTTTAGGTAAATTTGATTAATAGCCCCCACTTCTTTACAAAGCTGGAAGAATAAGAGCTTAGATGGATATTCAACAATGAAAGTAAACAAAGCCTTGATATGGTTTATGCAAGAGGCTCTCAACTAAAGTATTTGGACAAGAGAGTCTGTGGAAGAAAAGAGGGTAAAATGAAAGTCTTTCAGTGTATATCATAGGAATCAATGTCTCCTAAGATGCTAATGCAGCGGTTAAGCAAAGGGACCATGGGGAATCTAGGGAAACAAACTGTATGTACCAACTCCTGTGTAATAATTTGTTACAAGTAACTGATTTTTAATAAAGAAAAGACAATTAAACAGAGGCATTTTCTTCTTGCTACTAATTAGCACACTAAGTCATGGTTGAACTCCTTCTTCATGACACTCCTTCCTTTCAGTAAAATTACACTTAGAAGACAAAATCTCATTGATTTGGTTAAATGCTACATGTGTAGAATTTCTTATCTACAGAAAGAGATACATACAGGTTTTCTCTTTTTTCTATAGATAAGAATAATCAAAAGAAAAAGACTTATACAGAAATTTATATATTTTGCTATAAATTTTCAGAGCAGGTAAAATATTTAAAGCAAAATTAATTGTCCTACCCCCAAAATTCACTTTTAAATGATGTAGAGAAATTTGAGAAGGAACATAATATTTAAACCAGTTTTCTTAACAATTCATTTCACCATTTTGTATACTCTAGCAGATACTTGACATCTGCCATTGTTACAAAAACACCAAATATTCTTCAGGTTAACATCCTTGATTTTTGTTTTTTAAAATTATGAAACTGGAGCATAAAGGACTGACACATCAAATTCACATATTCTCAATACAGTAGATTGCTTTCACATGTAAATACAGCTGCTTAAGCTATATGACAATGGTGTGTCTGAGAATTTCTATGTCCTTTATTCTGGTAAATTTTTTAACAATTTTCTCATAAAATACTGTACATGCAGAAAATCACAACCAACCATTAGACTGAGCCTGGGAGCCACAATGGAAGACTTTGGGAAAGAAATGAAGGTCCTGAGGTTCCCAGGCCCCAATGAGGATGACATTATCCTATATATCCAACAAAAGGGAGATAGAACCTATGGAGACCATGTCTAACAGATAAGTGTTGCCACTGATTGAGGGATTGGACCACCCACCCATCTCAAAAATTTTATCACAGAATTGTTCATGTCAAAAAGAAATATAGGGACAAAAAGTGAAACAGAGACTGAAGGAAAGGCCAAGAGACTGCACCACCTAGAGATCAATCCCATCTACAGACACCAAACCTAGACTCTACTTCTGATGCCTAGAAACACTTGCTGACAAAAGCCTGGTATAGTTGTCTTCTGAGAGGCTCTGCCAGAGCCTGACCAATACAGCTGTGGATGCATGCAGCCAGACATCAGACTGAGAACAGAAACTCCAATGTAGGAGTTAGAGGAAGGACTGAGGAACTGAAAGGAATCACAACCCCATAAGAACAGACATATCAACTAACAGGATCCCCCAGAGCTCCCAGGGACTAACTACCAGCCAAAAAGTACACATGAAGGGACCCATAGCTCCAGCTACATGTGTAGCCTAGGGTGGCCTTATCTGGCATCAATGGGGAGGGGGTGAAGCGATTGGTTCTTTGGAGGTGCATTGCCCAACATAGAGGAATTCTAGTGCAGTAAGTCAGAAGTGGTAAGCGGGTGGGAGAACACCCTCACAGAGGCAGGGAGAGGAAGATGGGATAGGGTGTTCGTGGAGTGGAAACAGAGAAGGGAGGATAACATTTAAAATGTAAATAAATAAAATAACAAACTATATATATATATATATATATATATATATATATATATATATATATATGTATCACCGCTTTTCTGTGATAAAAGTGATTAAGAGGTTTTGTGATGTTATTAACCAAAGAGAATGAGAGGGAAAATTGTCATGTATTTCAGAAGAGTCAATACAAGTAAATAAAGTAGACACAGAGAAGCCACCAGTAGAAGTAAACAGCAGTTGCTTGTGGCAATGTGGGAGAGTGTTTTCAGAATAATGGTGTTTGGCAAGAAAAGGCAGCAAACACAAAAGGATGTCAGCTAGAATAGTGGTAATAGAAAACAGGAAGTCAGTTATACAGCCGGAAATTAGAAATTAGTTATTTTACAAACAAGATTTAGACAATTTAACATGTATGCATTAAAGAGTGCATTATGAAATCAAAGATCTGAGAGACTAAGCCGGCGTGAACATAGCGGAGAGAAGACAGGCCAGGAAGGAACATTCAGGGGCTACCAGAAGTACATAAACCTTTATTTTATGTGTGCATATGTGAGAGTGTGTAGATGTGTGCATGCACACATGCATGAAGACAGCTTTAGAGTTCAGAAGAGGGTGTCATATCATCGGTAACTGGAGTTACATATTTTTGTGACTTTTTCTACATATGTCTTCTGGGAACTAAACTCCAGTCCTCTGGAAGAGCAGCAAACACTTCTTACTGATTAACCATATTTCTGGCCCATGAACTGGAACTTTAAATGCAAGTGAAAAGAAACATTGCTATCACTCTGTTGGGAAGATTGATCTTCAGAAAATATTGCACTGAGGACATATCTGACTATATAAAGAAGCCTCATCAGTTAAAAGCTACACAATTTAAAAATGAAGTAAGGATTGGAATGTATATATTACCAGAGACATAATGTTTGCTAATGGTTTATACGCACCTACTTAAGACATAAATGTTTTGTATCATTAATTTTTGAAGCAATACAAATTAAAACTGTGATGTGATACTACTGCATTCATTTAGAACAGAAAAAGATTAAAATCAAACCAGGCTCTATAGATGCTACTTGGGGCTGAAGGGGAGGAGCAAATGGAAGCTGATGCCATTGCTGCTGAGGTTGGGAAACTGGGAAAGGCCGTTTGGAAAACACTCTTCTTTTTGTCATTTCAGGGTCATGTGACACTAAAATAGACTATTTTTACATGCTTACATATTCATAAAATTCGGGATGTATCAACACATTTTGCAAAGGTAATCTGTTCTTCTGATGTTAACATATCGCACATTAGAAATATGCAAATACAAAATCAGATGTAAAATTTTTATATTTATTACACATCCACAAAAGAAATAGATACAAAAAAAATCTAAAAAGGCAACAAAATTAAAGTAATAAAATTAAGATGAATAATGTGCATTCCTGCACAACCCAGTGGTCTCATTTTGAGTATTTATATTAGTGAAAGAAGGTAAATGATCGGGGCTGGCAAAATAACATGGTTAGTAAAGGCACTTGCTGCCAGGCCTAAGGAGTGAGCTTGGCCACCAGACACAAGTAGTGAAAGGAGAGAACTAACTTCCACAAGTGACCCCTGACCACCACAGTGTGGAGCATGCTATACAACACACACACACACAGCGAGAGAAACATACATTCACACACACATACACACACACACACACACACACACACACACACACACAGAGAGAGAGAGAGAGAGAGAGAGAGAGACATACACTCACACACACACAGCACACATACACACAGAGACATACACTCACACTCACACACACACACACACACACACACACACACACAAAGTGCATGTCCAAATATTGTAATTTTACAAACCAGTTTTGTGTAACAAAGAATAAAGTAAGAGCTAAATTGCTGTCTGGCTAATAAATTAATAATCGTTTTCTTTCTCTGAAATAAATGGAAAACATAGAAAGTCTTAAAAAGGAGATGGTAGACAGAACGTAGTGCTTGGAAAAGCCAACAATATTGGACATACCGTCACAAGGACAAAACTTGTTCAGTGAAAATTGCCTGGTAAAGAGGGGCCTTTACACTTTAAGGGTTTATTTTTGATGTTGTTGATGATGAGCTCTTTCGAAGTTTCCTTCCAAATATCCAAAGAAAACTGTTTTGAAAATAGGTCTCAAATTTGTCACTCTAGTGAATAAGGAAGATAGGACTTCTACCCATATATAGAAAGTTCAGGAAGTAAATGCAGAGAAAGCAGCCATGGCAGGAAGTGGAATGTAAGGAAAATGAGATTCTAGTCAAAAAATAAATATCTTAAGGAATCCTAAATGGCACGGTGGTTGCTGAGCATCACACTGCTCATAAACTAATATTTATTTCCAGGAAAGGATGAACCAAGAACCTGGGGAAACCGCGCAGTGCTTGCAGCACCTGTGGGCAAGCAAAGCTACCTGTGTTCAGAAGCCAGGGACCCTGGTAAACAGCTAGACGCGGCAGTATTAGTCACTAGCTCCATCCCTGGTTGAGAGAGAGGACAGAAGCAAGAGGATCCCCTGAAGTCGAGTGGGGGTTGCACTGTCTGTCTTGTGCAGCCAAAAATGGTTATCTGCCTGCTTAGTGAAACACCCTGTATCGAACAGTAAGGTGCAAGTGCAATAGTGAAAGACACTCTGCATTAACTTTTTCCTACACACACACACACACACACACACACACACACACACACACACACACACACCCTTCTATTTGTAATTGTGTGCACACATGTGCACAATAGAAACAGAAAGGAAAAAATGGGAGAGGGAGGAGAGGAAGGAGGGAGGGTTAAGGAAGGAAAAATAAGAAAGAAAAAAAAAGGAACCACAAAAAATCTAGTAAGCTTGAGAATATTTGGGTTACAAATAGATAATTAAGAAAAATAATATTGAGATATTCTTCATGAAGCATGCTGGTGGCAGGAATTGTTTGGAAACTTCATAAGCAATTCCTATAATCTAAAATATTTGGTGACTACATTCTTAACGCAGGTGATTTTTTTTTCTCATGAAGTCAGATGTACTCACTCAGGAGAAAATTTGCATAATTAGGTCTGATTCCAGAAGTGGTAATAGTTACTGTCCATCTTTAAAGTACTCCCACCTACCTTTTATTATAAGATTTTTGGTCT
The DNA here is from genome assembly GCF_963924665.1 of Micromys minutus. Classification (NCBI taxonomy): domain Eukaryota; kingdom Metazoa; phylum Chordata; class Mammalia; order Rodentia; family Muridae; genus Micromys; species Micromys minutus. The sequence continues at coordinate 29,083,973 of NC_137976.1, forward strand.
TCTGTCAAAATTGACAAAATGATCCAGTAGGAGACCTGGATCATCCCCACTCAGTGCGGCCTGTGAATCGACCATCTTGTCATTCCTGTCTTTGGATCCCTGGTCTACTCTGAGACACTGGTCTTCCTAAATCAATAAGAAGCCCTGTAGTTCCCCAAGTGCTCTATTCGATCTACAGACTCAGCTTCTCACTCATGGCATGTGTAAGATAGAAGCAGCATCATATACAAGCATCCAAACCCCAGCAGAAGAACATGCTCACTTCTCAACAGCTCGGTGACACATGATGAGCACCTCCTGTCAGTGTCACCCCAACAAGAGTAATCAATTGCAATCCACACTTCACTCCTCCAATTACTGTCTCCCAAAGAACACAACCTTTATTATTGTCTCTCTTGTTTTAAATCTTTACTGGAGTTCTAGGTGCATATGCAGCAGAGGCTAGCATGTTCTGGCATCACTGGGGAGGAGAGGACTTTGGTCCATGGAAGGCTCATTTTCAAAGTGTAGGGGAATGCCAAGGCGCTGAGGTGGATAAGGGTGGTTGGGAGAGGGAGCATCTTCATGGAGGCAATGGGAGGGGGAGGATGGATGTGATTGAGGGGAAAGAGGATAACACCTGAAATGTAAATACAGAGAGTATCCAATAAAAAAATGTTTACTGGAGTTCTATCACTGTCAGATAAGTATACTACATTAAACCCAAAGTTAACATCCTTGGGCACACCAACACACACACTCCAACAATCCAGCCAGGAAAACAATAGCAGGAAGGTGTCTGATTTTGTTAGCTTATTGTGAATTACATGTTTTCCTTTATCGTTGCCCTCTTTCTTTTTGATAGGAAAAGCAGCTTTAGTTTTCTGGGAGAGAATGTCACCTGTGATATTTGCATAAGGCTGCCAGGCCTATCATCATAAAGCATTATTGTCTTTATTATGTGATGAGTGCTTTTTTTTTTTTAAAGATTTACTTATTATAAGTACACTGTAGCTGTTTTCAGACACACCAGAAGAGGGCATTGGATCTCATTAGACATGGTTGTGAGCCATCATGTGGTTGCTGGGAATTGAACTCAGGACCTCTGGAAGAGCAGTCAGTGCTTTTAACCGCTGAGTCATCTCTCCAGCCCACATGATGAGTGCTTTAAAGGCTTATTGTCTTACAATTCTCAAGTCCAGAAGTCAAAATCACCATTCACTCAGTCCTAGATTCTGATAAAGACCTTAACAGCATCTTGCACATACTACCTCTTCATATTATCTTCTTGGTTCTCACAAGTTCTCTCTTCTCCAGGCAAAGGACCGAGGAGAGTTGGAAAAATTACTAAGGGCACCAATGAAAGCCTCATTCTTAGTATCTCACTAATCCTAATTCTCCTTGAAAAACTTACATCCTTACATAGTCATAGTGCGAGATGAAAATTTGGTTGCATGAATTGCAACGCATGACCATTCCTTTCTGAGGCATCTTCTCTTAAAACGCTCCACCCTTATATTTATGGAGAGCATGGCACAGCCCAGAAATCCACTTTTAAGAGAATATTGTTTTATGATGAGTGTCATTCATTGAAGGTTTCTCTGGTTTGTTTCTATTGAATTATGACCAGAAGAGTCTTTGGGTCATTAACAAATGATCTGGGGATACAGTGAGAGAGGCTCCATAAGATCGTGAATGAATCATGCTGTTATTTGTTATCTGACAAAAAAAATGTGATAATTATTACCCTCACACGGACAGTGGTGTTACAAAGGAATATTGTTCAAAATTTTGAATAATTTTTGCTGCAAAGCCTAAGGTAATCAAACTGTTAGGGAAATGGAAAATATGTTCTATAAGAGTGAAATACAAAAGGTGAGTGTGTATGTGTGTGTGTGTGTGTGTGTGTGTGTGTGTGTGTGTTTGTGTGTGTGTGTGTGTGTGTGTGTGTGTGGTGAAGAAGGTGAAGAGGCAGGAATGTGGGAGAAAGAGGGAAGGGGGATAGCAGAATAGGAAATGAGTAAGACAGAAAGATGGGGAGGGAGAAAAGAAAATAACAGAGAAACAGAATAAAGGAGAAAAGAATGGCTTAACTAATTACTTGGAGACAATGTAACAGCTCATTGGGCAATCCTGTAATCAGATGAGCCCAAGGGATGAGTGTGATCAAGTTTATAACAGTTCATTTTCTTTGAATGCAGCTGTATACAATGCCCCAGGAGGTTCTTGAAGCACTGAAGCTACAGTGACTGTTTTGATTAATAACATATTCAATCCTTAAAACCCACAAACAGGAAGACACATTGCTAGGTTTTTGAAAGATATGCAGAGGTGTTACAGAACATTCTGGAGAGAAAGTAAAGTTGATGAGAACATTTTATGAATGGCCATCTTACTTGTGTTGTTAAAAACGTTTTTTTCAAAGTTTCTTTTTGTCATTTTTTTTCTTATTTCTCTGAAGGTTCCTAAGGCTACACTGTGCTAAGATTGCTATAATTGTCATTTCTCGCCCAATGGTTTTATAGCCAACAAAGGAACATTAGCACCCACTGGTTTCTTGTAGAACATAATCTATTTAAACATACTCCTTTCCTCTGTATCGTATTTTAGGGTTTCACTTCGTTATTTTTTTTATTGAGAAATCTGCATAAAGGCAGAATTGGAGCTCCCAATGAGTTTACTTGCCTCTCTATTTATTCCCCACTGGAAGTTATGAGCCTTGTTGATAGCAGCCCAGATGGGTGCTAGGGAAGCAATTATGATTAAAACCATGATGGGAATGTGGAGAACAGCAGGGTGTCTGTGGGTACCAGGGACTCTATATTAGGGACTTTTATTAAGAACTTAATCCCTCCTCAGTAATGACTGCATCTTAGGGTTGCTAGGTCTCAGTAGTAATTGAGATATTGTGTGTGTATGTATGTATATATGTATGTATGTGTACATGTATGTATGAATATATGTATATATTGCAGTCCGTTGCATCTTGATTTAGCTATATGAACACTGTTTGATTTATTTTACGTAAACATTGCATCTAAAATATGTTTTCTTCCTTCAAATAAATAAAATTTACATTAGGGGTGCAATAAACAATGAACTAAATGTGTAATCTGATTTTGATCAGCAAAATCTGTCATATACAGTAAATATAAGTTTTTTTCTTTTGTATTCTTTCTTTCTAAAGACAGATGTGGGTCACTTAATAAAGAAAGAAAATCCACTAATAACTACAGAATGTTTTAAAAATAGCTAGTACTGTTTAAGTGATTTTCAAGAGAGAAATACTTCACTGTCAATATTCTAATCCAAAATAATGCTGGATTATTAGCAAAGCTTGAACATCTATGGAAAGACAGTTATTAGAAATGACATAAAAGGAACTGCCAGACTGATTTCCAGAAATGGGACATGGTACTACCTAAGGTCCCAGCTATACCTCTCCTGGGCATATACCCAAAAGATGCTCCAACATCTAACAAGGACATATGCTCAATAATGCTCATAACAGCCACATTTATAATAACCAGAAGCTGGAAAGAACCCAGATGTTCTTCAACAAAAGAATGGATACAGAAAACATAGAACATTTACACAATGGAATATTACCCAGATATTAAAAACAATGACTTCACGAAATTCTTAGGTAAATGGATGAAACTAGAAAATATCGTCCTGAGTGAGGTAACCCAGACACACACACTCACACCTACAAACCACAAAAGAGCACACATGCTATGCAAATACTGGTAAGTGGATATTAGCCCAAATGTTTGGAAGACCCAAGCTATAATTCACAGACAATATCGAGCCCAAGAAGAAGGAAGCACATAATTTGGATGCTTCAGTCCTTCATAGAAGGGGAGAACAAAATACTCATAGGAGAAAATACAGGATCAAGAGTGGAGCAGATACCAAAGGAAAGGTCATCCAGAGACTGCCTCACCTGTAGATACATCCCATATGCAGCAACCAAACCCATTTACTATTGCTGATGCCAAGAAGTGCTTGCTGCCAGGAGCCTGATAAGAATGTCTCCTGAGAGGCTCTGCCAGAGTCTTACTGATACAGATTAAGATGTTTGCAGCTAACTATCAGACTGAGCACAGGGACCTCAATTGAGGAGTTAGAGAAAGGACTGAAGGAGCTGAAAGAGTTTGCAACCTCACAAAAAGAACAATAATATCAACCAACCAGATACCCCAAAGCTCCCAGGGACTACATCACCAAGCAAAGAGTACACACTGGGGGACCCATGGCTCCAGCCACCTATGTAGCAGAGAATGGCATTGTCTGTCATCAATAGGAGGAGAAGCCTTTGGTCCTGTGAAGGCTTATTTTCCCAGTGTAGAGGAATACCAGGGTGTTGAAGTGGGAGTCGGTTGGTGGGAGGCAGAACATCCTTATAGAAGCTGGGGAAGAAGAAAGGTTTATGTACTTTTTTTTACTTAAAATGTAAGTACATAATTTACTTAAAATGTAAGTACATAAATTATCCAAAAAAAGATTTAACAATGACATTAAAAAGTAGCATGCAAATTTTTTAAGGAAGATAAATAAAAATAACTCTACTATTCAGTGAATATTCAAAGTATCAAAATAAGATTAAAAAGTATTATAGATATATTATAAACACTCCCTCACATACATGCATGTTTTTTACGTGAACTTGGGGTTTAAATAATAAAGAAGATTATAAACACAGCACCAACTGGTTCTTAAAAATGGGAAAACCATCCTAGATGTGATGGCACATGTCTTTACTCCCAGCACTCGGGTTCAGAGGCAAGTGGATCACTCTTAAGTCTTATGAAAACTTCCCTAAATCAAAAGCCATTATTAGGCTATGTATGTTTCAGACCACATTCCTAGCTTTTTAAGGCAACTGTACAAATGGTCCTGTCTTCTCTTAGACTCATTGTTCTCAGCTCTTGAGTGCCCAAATGGATATTCAAGAAGTTATTTGAATTGCTGAAATTCTTACAAACAGTAAGTGGCAGATGCCAGATTTTAATTCAAGTCCCAAGATTTGTTAGTACTCTCTGCTGTTCTTTATCCCAGTCTGTGAGGTGAAAAGGAAGAGGGGGCTCACTGAAGTCACTACCAAGATAACTTATAAGGTTAAAGATATAAGAATCTCACAAAATATCGGGATAATCAGAAAGCCATGGAATTGAAATAGATCTCTGCTTTCAGCATTTATTATAAGTAAATAGTTGTAACCATTTCAATTAAAGACATTACAGAATAAAAAGAAAGTATTATTCTGCAACATGAGAATAAAGAAGCAAACTTAGCCACCTAATTTATGGTCTACAGGACAGAATGAGAATGTTTTAATGCTAATGAGCAAAGTGAAATAGATTAGTGATAGAGCATTTGCTTAGCACAAACAAGACTGTTGCAACACACACACACACACACACACACACACACACACACACATATTTTAGAGCAGGAACTACAGACAGAGCATGCACATTCAAAAACAATATGGCAACCACAAAACACCAGACCCTGTGTGCATTATAGTTCAGGGTCCCATGAAGCCATCTTTGAAAAATCTTAAATTGGGACATGTGCCATTTTATAGTCTGAAAATTACAGAGAAGATAAACTTAACAAGACAAAGAACTATATGGTGTTTAGAGATCAATACTGTATAGCAAGAAGTTTGCAAATGACACATGCAGGTTATATTATATCAAATAATTCCATATGAAGACAGAGTGAAAACCTTTTGAGATTTCTCATCCTCTAAAGTGTGATTGTGTGGTATAATCACTGCATACTAAACAATAGGAGAAAGAAAAAGTACTGAAAAAGTTCAGTTTCAGCATTTGTTCAGAAATGCATAGAGCATTCTGGAAGCAACCTATAGTTTCAATTACAATAGACAAAATACCTATCTATGTAATGCAATGGTCTCCTTTACCATTTATCATCAACTAACTAGCTGAGTCGACTTTAACACAATGTTATACTGACCTTTTCCTGATATTATCAGTAAACAATAACTTGACTTATTATAGTCACTTAAAAACTGTTTTCAGAGTTCCTTTATTCTGAGCACCAAATTGTCCTAAAAAACAATTGGTTATCAAAATTCCTGCTCTCACACCTAACATCTTCCATTCACACACTCCTTTCCCATAAAAGGCTAGCATTTATTTCTACTATATAAAAAAAGATGATTTATCAGAGACATTACCATATAGACACACTTCTGAGTAGCTCCTGCCTTGCACATACTAAATAAATGCTTTGACATTTCAGTGTTCAGCTCTTATTCCTCACTAAAGATATCGTTCCTTTTCTCAGTAGCAAATCTCCCAGTATTAATTACACACCAAAATGTAAGCTCCTCTCAGATCATCCTCATCTGGAAATTGCTGAATAATGTTTGAAATACCTCTAAAAATGGTTGTGTTTTTGACACACTTAAATGTTAACCAGTTGTTCTAGGCTTCTCCTGTTTAAAAAAAGTTATGAGGAAAGTTTGGGGGTTTTCACTGTAGTTATCCATGACTTTTTAATTGGTGGTGTTGTTTATAGATGTCTTTGGAAACATAAGGAAAGTTAAAGTCATTTCACATGGAAAATCCCCTTCCCCACACACACAAATACACACAGTCTCACAAAACGGTCTCACAATGATCACAGGGTACACCATTAAAGAACCTGAAAGTCGAGAGCACCATTAGTCCATTGGTATTTAAAAATGTATTTATATAATGCAGAAGGCTAAGGTTTTTATTTGAAATTTATACATTCCAAGAAGCTGTGGAGCTAGATAGATTACCCTTTAGCATTGCAAATAATAGAAAAGGAAAAGCTTGAATCAATCAGATCTCACATGCCATGTGTGAATATTGATTTCAGACCTGCCACATCAGCCTTTCTAAAGAAGAGTGAAGAGAAAATTCACCGGGCATTTCAAGATGGGTCCCCCAGTTCTGGTGGTCAACAGTAAGACAAGGCACTTGGGTTCTGCCTATCTCATATCAGGTCATGCCTGCTTCTATGTGTCTAAAAGATTAGTCAAATAACATTGAGGTTTTTCCATGCAGTAATGATTTCCTTGTTCATACAGATTAAAATAGAAGTTACTTGAAGTGTTAAAATGTATGTCAAAAGACAGCTGACTCTAAAAGTTCTACTCTTTTTAACTTTCTAGGTTAAAAAAATCTTTCACTGTTTATATATAATTCAGTAGTTGTTCATTTCACTTAAACGGAAAATACAAAAATTTAACTAAAGAAATCACGTGCTTTTATTTTTCTGTTTATGTAAAACACAAGATTTACTAAATATATGGAGTATCCTTTTAGACCAGTGATTGTCAACATGTGGGTAGCAACCTTTTTGGGAGTTAAATGATCCTTTTACAGAGGTCACCTAAGACCATCTGGAAACAGATATTTATATTATGTTTATAACAGTAGCAAAATTACAGTTGTAAAGTAGCAACTAAAAATAATTTTATGGTTGGGGTGATCACAAGATGAACTGTATTAATGGATCACTATGCTCAGATGGACTACAATAAACTATTATTTATAATAATATAAATTATTATTTATATTATTATAAATAATGTCATTTGTGATCCCTTTTCTCTAACCCATGTCCTCTAACACAGACACAGTATCATAATCTACCTTGAAATTGCTATCTTAAATTGTCTAAAAGTGCAAATGACAATATAACAAGATGCAATACTTAAAAGATGTTGCTGTGCACATCCAGCTGCGTGCGGTGGCCCAGCTCACACCCAGTGAGTCACTCTCTCCTTCTGGACTGTCTCTAATCTTCCATTACTCTGATATGGGTCTCTGTGCATTCTACCCTCCCCAGACAGTCTTTATGGTACATCATGATCCTCCTTTTAGGGCTCCTCATCCTTCCATATTGTGGAAGTCCTATTGAGCTAGCCCAAACACATGCACCTATCCTAGCACAGAAACAAGACAGCCAGTCCCTGCCAAACCTTCTTTTCCCTGTCATATCCTGTCCAGCTGACCAGCAGCACTTCTGTATCCTAGGAGCCTTCTTTTGCTGACCACAGCTACATATGGCCAGATCTAGAATGGACAGGATAATGTAGCTGTGCCCCATTTGTGGTTCCTCTGGCTTTGCTCAATCTCTACCTGATGCCTATTGTAAGGTTCCAACATTGGGATCCAAAGTTACATCAGCAGAATGGATTATGTGGAACAGAGTAAAGAGGGCTTAAGGGTAAGACAGATGAATTGGATCATTCACTCTTCAAAGAAAATAATATATTAAAAGAAAAGAAAACAACATACTAAACTAGAAATGAAACATGTGGAATCTTTAATATATGCAGAGGTCAAATCTCTGAGTTATATGAATAGGAAAAGGAGAATAATTTTAAGTCAGAGTCTCAGAAATGATTTCACTTTTCCCTTTTTCCTTTCCTATGTATCAGTTCTTTAAGAATCTCATACAATGTAATTTGATCGTAGACCTCTGCTCTCCACCTACACCCATATTCGTTGATCCTCCCTAAGCATTCAACTTTGTATTTTTCTTTTTAGCTCATCATTTTCTAAATTTATAAAATGAGCATCACCAGAATGCTAGTTTAAAAGACACACACACACACACACACACACACACATACATATATATACAAAGTTCTAATTATTCAGTAATATGTAGAAATTGCTGTTTAAAGTCACTTTAGCCTAGAAATATGCATTATATGTTAATAAGTAAGGGACCTACCAGCATTTAATTATGGTTGTTCTGTATGCCATACCTTCCTATTCAGAAATGAAGTTCATCAAACACAAATCATATTTTGTGTTTTCAACTCTTCTATTATAGAAATAAACCTTGATAGGCAAAACTCAATATTTAGGTTGTCTTTCATGATGACATCTCCCCAAAACAGCAAGCTGCATATTTTGCGACATCTAGCATTCAATATTAAGACTATTCAATTGTGCTGGGTGCAAACACCTTCAAACTCATTGGACATATTAACAACTGGGAGAAGAAATAAAAGAAAAACATAAAACCCTAGAAACTGCATATGAAAGCAACTAAGGATCAAGGATAATAAATAACACTTTCTTTACAGATTCACTGCCAACACCTTTTCCTTTTTCCTTTACGCTTGGCAAACCCAGATGCTTGCCATATGGGTGTTATTTAGCCATTGTGGTTACCCAGAACTGAATTGAGTGGCACTGTCTCCACACACAAATGCCCACACATTTTGTAAGTTGAAAACATTAAACCCTAGTTATTACCATTACAGATGAAAGACAAATATCTTACATTTTTTTTAATCCATATTCTTGTCCATACACAGCAAAACTCTTTACTGGAGTTGTCTTAAATACAGTTGCTGGTGAGTCTTAGTTGTCATTGCCATTTGCATTGTTCTCTGTATTATAAACCAATGAAAGCAAAGGACCGATAGAATGTTCTACTAATTTCATAAGTCATGGCATTTACACTAACTTAATGATATAAATTAGAATATGAGTATATAAGGCTACACTATCATGTGGAATAGAAATGTTACTTTATTCAAGCATTTTAATAATTGAGAATAATTAATATATAAAAATGAGAATTGTCTAAATAGTGAAAATACTTTGTCAAATATGTGAATTTTAATTGTTGAGGCATTAGAGCCCATGTTTACTGGCTAATTTTTATTTACATTACAGCGGTCCCACCCCCTTTTTGGTTCCCCTTCCCACAGTTCCTCATCCTATTCCTCTTCTCCCTTGTGACCCACCTCCCTCCCGCCCCCTGCACCCCAGGCTTCACCTTCCCTGGGGCCTCAAGTCTCTTGAGGACTAAGCACATCTTCTCCCACTTAGCCCAGACCAGGCAAGTCTTTGCTATAATTTGCAGGGGGCCTGGAACCTGCCCATGTATACTGCCTGGTTGGTGGCTCAGTCTCTGGGACCTCCATGGGGTTCTCTGGGTAAGATGAAACTGTTGGTCTTCCTATGGGTTCTCCCTCCCCTTCAGCTTCTTCAATCCTTATCCTAATTCAAACATAGGGGTCCCAGACTTTGGTACAATGGTTGGAATCTGCATCTGTATCAGTCAGCTGCTGATTTGACATCTAAAAGGACAGCCATACCAGCTACCCATCTGTAAGCACATCATAGCATCAGCAATAGTGTCAGGCCTTAGTACCTCCTCATGAGATGGATCTTAAGTGAGGCAGATCATTGGACCACCTTTTCTTCAGTCTCTTCTCTACTTTTCTCCCTGAAGTTCTTTTAAACAAGAACAATTATAGGTCAGAAATTTTGATTATGGGTTAGTATCATGGTTTGAATATGCTTAGCCCATGGAGTGGCACTATTTGATGGTATGGCCTTTTGGGGGTGGGTGTGTCACTGTGGGCATGGGAAGTCCTACTTGCCTGGAAGCCAGTTTTTCACTAGCAGCCTTCAGATAAAGATGTAACGTTATCTCAGCTCTGCCTATACCATGCCTTCCTAGATTCTGCCATGCTCCCTCCTTGATGATAACGGACTGAACATCTGAACCTATAAGCTAGCTCCAAATATGTGCTGTCTTTTATAAGACTTGCTTTGGTCATGGTGTCTGTTCACAGCATTAAAACCCTAATTAAGATGGTTAGTAACCCCATCCCTCCACTGGAGGCTCTGACTATCTACTGGAGGTAGACTCTTAAAGTTTCCTCTCTCCATTGTTGGGTATTCTCGCGAATGTCACCCATATTGAGTCCTAAGTCTCACATCATGGGTTACTGGTACTTCCTAGAGGGTTCCCCTACCTTGCTTCCCACATGGCACCATCTTTCCCGTCATTTTCCTGGTCCCCTGTGTTTCTCTCCTGTTCCCTCTCCCCATACCGAATCCTATTTCCTCTGTTACCCCCTCCCACCCAAGCTCCTTCTTCTCTCTGCCTCTGATTATTTTTTCCCTTCTATTTTCTTCCGTAAGGATTGAAGCACCTTCACTTGGGTCTTTTGGTTTGTTATACTTCTCATGGTCTGTGGATTTTAACCTAGGTTTTCTGTACTTATTGGCTAATATCCACTTATCAGTGGGTACATACTGACCCAGGCATGACTTTTGGGTCTGGATTACCTCTGTATGATTTAGGTTTAGTGAAGATTTTTCCCCTAATCTTTAAGTTGCTGATTTGTCCTATTGGTGGTGTCTTTTGCATTACAGAAGCTTTTCAGTTTCAGGAGATCCCATTTATCAATTGTTGATCTTAGAACCTGGGCCATTGGTAATCAGTTCAGGAAATTTCCCTCACTGCCAATGAGTTTGAGGCTCTTCCCTATTATCTTTCCTTTTCAACTGAGTGTGTATGGTTCTATATTGAGGTCCTTGATCTACGTGGACTTGAGCTTTATTTGAGGTGATGAATATAGATTTGTTTTAATTCTTTTACATAAAGACCACTAGTTTGACCAGCACCTTTTATTAAAGATGCTTTTTATTTTCCACTGTATGGTTTTGGGTTCTTGTTAAAGATCAAGTGTCCATAGGTGTCTTGCATTATTTTTATTAAATTTAGTAAAATAGAAAATGTTTACTTAACTTAGATAGTGATCTTCACTAACCCAAAATCTGACAGAGGGCTAATATCCAAAATATATAAAGAACTCCAGAAGTTAACCTCCAAAAAAAACCAAGTAACTCAACTTAAAAATGAGGAACAGAGCTAACCAGGGAGAAAAAATAGAGTTCACATTCACTTCCAGGGCCAAAATTACTATTACTGGTCATGTATATTTCACAATGGAGGAGGAAGACCAGACTGAATTAAGGATCATTAACTTTGCTAAAAACATTTCATGCATGCTTTTTCCTCTGTGGTAAAACACTGATTAAAACTAACTGATGATTTACTTGTATGTTCTTGCTTTCTCAGCTCCCTTTCTTAAACAGTCCAGACCAAGATGCTTAGTACTGCCCACAGTGAGACTGCCCCTTCTATATCAACTAACAATTAAGAAATGCTCCTTCAGACATGGCCAAGACCAATATGATGTGGCTAGTATTCCTGCTGTGGTTCCCTATTACCAGGCAGCTCTAGGTTTCTGTCAGCTAGACAGCTGAAGCTAACAGAAAATATGACAATTCCCTTGTGCTTCTTTTGCTAATGTTATTTTTCTCCTTTCTTACATTTCTGTTGACTGTAATAATCTAGCTTATAATTTTTATTCCTTCAAATCTATGTGCTTCTCACTCACCTACATTGTACACCTTATGGTGGGAAGCAACAAACTTTAGATTGATAGAAAACTCATAGTTTTAATATTTATGGTTCCCTGTACTGATTTATTTTGATTGACCCATTTATAGTATGGCATGAACGAGGTGAACCATTGTGATATTACAGGAAATTTGACATACTTTCAGGGTTGTTAGAGTGTAATTTATTCACTTTTCTTCTCTTACAAGAGTTAAATAGAGCTAAATACTAATACGGTTCATTTATTTTAATGGCAACATGTGGACTTTGCTAAGTTAATATTGACTTTTAGATGTGGGTAATATTATTTGCTAAGAGTGAAGATAAAAGACCATTTATTTAGTTACTGCATTCCATTTTTACAAGGTCATATTCTACACCATTCAGAATATTTAGCGAATATCCAATCGTGTAAATTTTTATGCATTTTTATGTCTTTCTATCACCTCATTGAGATGCAGTTTATGATATTTCACAGGTAGGTTGATCTCTCTGGTCTTGTCATGCTCTGACCCCATGTTTTTCTCGGAGTTGAAACATCTCTTACTGGAAGGAGGCTCATGAGACTTTGGAAATAAACAAATCATAATGCAGAGAAAGTTAAAACTTACAAAATCCCCAAGACCCCTTCCCATACAAGTAGTAAAGAACTGCTGGGGTGGGTTCTTAACCTCAAAGAAACCTACAGACAGTCAAGGACTTATCAAGCTGCTTGCAAGTTGTACAGAAACTCATAGAATTAAACCTTTTTAGAGTAGTTTGGTGGCTACCCAAATTGGGAAAGACCCTTGGTGATAGGGGTGTTTGAATTGCCCATGCTCTTTTAAGTAACCTTTAGCCCATACTCTGTAATAGTCACAATGACCTCACTAGTTAATCAAGGTGAACTTGTAATCACTGTTACTTTGCTCTGTTTTCATCTCTACATGATGTGAAGATGCATTTATGTCACACATATCCAGGAAAAGTATCCCACAAAACACAGTTCATAGATTTTAGTCACACATAACGTTATCTCAAGATTTTAATATTGAAGTTGATTTTTTTACTACCTAAAAAGTTAATACTTTTTACTAAATTAATCTATATTTATCATAAAAGTTACAGCTAACTCTTGGGGCCTCCTCTGCTTTCCTCATATCCCATGAAGTCAGGATCTTTCATTACCGTCTTATAAAGTTCAGTCATCATTCTATTCCAGCAACCACAGTGATGTGCAAATGGCACCTGTGATGGACTCTTTTCTATTAGATTATTAGTTCTACAAGAGCAATAAGTTTGTTACTTAGTACTGTAACTTTCAGGCTTAAAACAATTCTTGGCATCCTCCGGTTCTCATAAGAATTCCTTATGAACACATGAATAAGTATATGTTAAATAGGACAACTTGTAGGTGTATGGTAGCTTTTCACTAATCTCAATAGGAAATATCACTGATACATTTATACACTCTGATAAGGGCATGGAGATAATGAAAACACACCACTAATTATATTGCTAGATAATGTGACACTTAAGTCAAAGAAACATTGTAACACATGGAGGATGTTTATCACAATCAAGTGCAATGTTCCATTTTCAAAGAGCATCCTAAGTGATGCAACTCAAAATGGGAGGAAAGCTACCCATCCCCAAAGCCTCCTCCTGGGCTCTGTTCTTGGAGGGGGTGGAAACTGAAGAGAAACTATAGAAGACTGTGCATACTTGCCAGCGTAGCTGTGTTCAACCACTCTTTAGTCCTGCCAAAGTGGAGGTGGTACAGGGAGCATGCTCTGCAAAACAGCAGATGAGGATGGCTTGGTCCCCATGGAAACCAGATCTCCTATTGAGAAGTAAACAGATTTGGTACTTTTTGTCATCAAAAAATTGAAAACAATCCATTTTATTGTATTGTCTTAAAAGAATTATTCTAAGACATATTTGCTGGAAGACACTTCCCAGTTCTACACGAGGGTTATGAAGTTATGTTCCATTTAAAACATTGACACAAGGTACTTTACAAGTTCCCTAGTGAGCATCATGGGCCAGTGCTCCACTGAAGTCTGTGAAACCAATTGGAGCCTATCATTTGTGGAGAATGAAATATGAATTTTCACCTAGAAGTTAAAAATACCACTCTACTATGAAATTTATCCAGTGAAAATACTGGTCATTGTAATTAGATAACAAAGTTCTGGTCATAGCATATCAAACAAATGTTAGCTTGTGTGTTGCATTTCTAAGCAAACTGGGAAAGATGATCTTTCATCCTAATATGCTGATTTGGAAGTCTTTGAGAGCTTTAGATAAAATATGTGATCCTAAAGTTTGACATTGCTACTGTATGTATTTGCAACTCTATGACTGTGAAAGAATGTGTATGTATGTCCAATAAATTTAGTATCTAGTAAATTCTATTCCATGTGTTGAAATGACAAGAATTTGATTATTCTTTATGTACAGTTGTAGTCTAACTTTCCTTATACATATTTTTGCCTCAAAGATAATATATATATTATGATATATCATATATATATCATATATATAGGAAAGTTATAGGAAGAGAAGTATCTAACCATTTAGTATCCAAATTATATTAAATATTTATCTTACTCTAGCTGAGATGCTTGGCATATTCTATACATAAAATTGAGGTGACTCCTCTCTCGTTTTAATGTTTAAGTCAAATCAAAATAATAACTATGCTCTCATAAATATTAATTTATCTTTTAAAACACATTTATAGGTAGAAGTTACAAGATTGCTGTTTGAAGTTTATCACATTTTCTCTAATTTACCTCATTTCATTCTCAATCATATATGACTGTAATGTTAATGTCCTTTACTGAAACTAGCATCCACAGGTTTCTAATAGCTTCTAAACACCAAGAATTATTGTTCTCAAGTTTGGGTAGATGTTTAAGGGTCCTGCTGTACAGTTGTGCTGTTGTGTTGTGACTGACAATGATATTATAGAAAACTTTTGAATTTTTATATTAGAAATTAACAATTTTTTCTTGCACTGATATCACAGAAATTTTCAGAGTCATTTCAGGTATGTCAGCAAACTTAGAAAAGCAACCAAGATTGAAAGAGAAACTGTTTCATGAATGAGCATTTTCATGGGTACACGCTGTTCTTTGACACATTATTTCAACTATCATCTATAAAGCCTAAACCAAAGACAAGCGACAGGAGCTTTTGACCATGCTCAAAAAGACCAGAGATTTCTTGCAACCTCTTGCCCAGTTCTAAATAATTATTTTTCTAAGCATATAACCCTGTCCCAATACCTTGTTATCTAGAAAGGCTTTATTCAGGCATATGTTCCAATGTATTTCTCTCTTGCATTACTTACTTCCTTTAGGTTTTCTATGCATTCTATCCACTTAATCATAGAATACCAGGTTAATAAGCAATCCAGTACATCTAATTCAATGACGTTGTGAGTCAAAACCTGTACCATACGATAGCAGTAAGTCATAGTTCCCCAACATAAAATAAAGGGCATCATCCTTATTTGGAGCATAGCTTATGGTAGAAATCTCTCTCTCTCTCTCTCTCTCTCTCTCTCTCTCTCTCTCTCTCTCTCTCTCTCTCTCTCTCTCTCTCTGTCTCTCTGTGTGTGTGTGTGTTTTAGAAATGTTTTTCTTATTATAGCTTCAGCTTGCCAGTTCAAACTGTGCTTTTTGTAGGAACAAGGAATAAGCCCATTACTTCTCTTGCCCCTCTGTTACTTATTTAAAATATCAAGTAATTTTACTAGCAATATATAAATTACTTATTCTAGAGATGCTTTCTACATTTATTAGAAATAGCAAGCCATAGATTTGAGTTCAGAATGCAAAGAGATCCTAAGTAGATTAAAATGTAGCTGTGCTAAGACACAGAAACTGATTGAACAGAAAGTGTGAAAGCCACTATCTGCTGTTCTAATCCTTCCCTTCCATGTACCCAATCATTTGTTGAGTTGTTCATTATCCAGTAAGCAAGCAGAAAAGTCACCAGCTAGTCTAACAAAGACAATGGAATGGAATGAATAATACACTCAAATCTAATAAGTGTATAAAACAAATAAAGAGCCCTAACCATCATGGTGGCAGCAATTGCAAGAAGCAGCTTTCACCCATACAGATCCAAAACAAATGGAAGGGGTTAGGATTATTTAAAACATTCTTCAAGATGTTTTTGAACTGGTGCTAGGATCATGGAAGAGGCTCTCTGGCGCCAGAATCAGCCTCTAAAGCAGAGCAGTTGCTCCCTGATTTCAAAGTTTCTGAAGAAATATGAAGAAGCTGGTCCAAGAAGTAGAAGAAAAACTAAAAACTACGTTCTACTGGTTCATCAGGAAGAAATGATCACATCAAGGCTAGGTAGAGAAGTTGGATACACTTTCAACTACAGAAAGCAGAAGAGGAAACAGCAAGTCCTCTTTTATTTCCTAACCTTACAGTCTTCCTTTAGTATCCAAACTTGCAGAGTCTAACAGCTTGCTGCCAGTGAAGAAATGTGGTTTGCAGAATCCCAGCCCAAACTATGAAGCAGCATATGGGGATGGGTGTTGAAACTGAGAGACAAAGTTTAATAACTGTCACACTTGCGCTCTTGTGTTTTTAATTATTTATGTACATGACTATCTTTTTAGCCTAAAAATTTCTCCTTGAGGGCAGGAAATAAATTTGTAGCCATCTCATAATCCAGGATAACATTTGATGTACAGTTGTTATTGAATAAATCCATGGTTAATGTATAACAGCCTTTTGTTTATCCTTATAAGCAATTGTTCTGTCTTCTCCCTTCCCTCTTTCTCTCCCCTCCCCCTTCCCTTCCCCCACCAACTCTCCCTCCATTTCTCCTCTTCCTCTTCCCTTTCCTCTTTCTTTTCCTCCTTTTTCTCTCATATCTTGTGATTATCAGTGCCTGATTTGAGGTCATCGATTAATTTTCAGCAAACCACCTGTTGCTATAAACACATGAATGAAATGTGTTTTGGAATAGTCCTCTCACTTTAGCAACCGAATGATCATGAGTTCTGCTAGTTAACTATAGAATGCCAAGTTCTACCCTAGATTTCCAAGTCTATAGGACTGCATCAAGACTAGAAACTTCTGTTCCTAACAAGCTCGAAGGTATCTACTCTGGGAGCTACATTTTTGGTTGTATAGTTTTAATAAAATACCAGAAGAAAAACTGTTTTTTGTAAACTACTTTATACTTTAACTCAACAAAATATTTATCAGGTACATGGTACAAATAAATCAAAATGGTTAGAGTTCTAAAAAACTTATGGCAGTGATTGAGATATGACCAGTTTCTCATGAAGCTGTTAATTTGATAACTTATTAGGATACCAAACAATCTTAAATAAGAACTAATGTACTTTAGAAAATGTATGGAAGAAGAAAGTATCATAGACAGTGGCTTTTTGTTTAAATATTGCAGCTAACTTTGAGAAATTGTTTATAAATCATGCTTTAACTTTCTTTAATTTTTGCTTAATTGATGCATAATGCGGCTAATCCTATTACAAATCAGCATCGCTCAGCTTCAAATATTTTGATAATTTGCTTTAATTCAGGTAAAGTGCTGAAAACTTTTGATAGCAGGCACTCAAACACTTTGAAATTTATGGACGTATAATTGCATGCAAATATTTTTAATATCGAAAAAGGATGCAGTACAGTTTCTTCCTTAAGGCCATACAACAGAATCTTCAGCAAAGCCTGTTAAGCTCTGATAGTCAAGCCCATGCCAAGAAATAGTGATATAAAATCAGATATGTTGAGAATTTTAAAGTGTTTCTCACATGAAGGATTCTGGTGTGCTCATGGGATGCAGGAGCCATAAGACAAATTTCTAGGGCAATGGGACAAGCAGAGACTAAAACAGACTCAGCGTGTCTTGTTGATAATTAATAATTGGTATGAACTACATGCATGGAAGTCATTTTTCATTCATTAGTTACTGTAACTACCTTGTAAATAGGTATTCATCTTCCTTTTTAGATATGTTTCTGAGTCACAGAAAACGTGTTACTTGTTTAAGACAGAGTGGATAAAAGAGTCCCAAGCAGAATCCAAAACATCAAGATTTCTTCTCTCAGTACTGCACTCAATTCTTCACAAAGATTCTTCAAAATTCTTAAAAATCTGAGCTTTGTTGGTGGTGTTGATCTTTTATCCATCAAGGGCAAAGCAGATGAAAGTCCTTTGCTCATCCTAGTTTGATGCCTGACTTGATAGCCAATGTCATTTTATGCCTAGGACACAGAAAAAAATCAAATCAAATCCAGGAAGCCCTGTCAGTGCAGGAGGAAAATATCAAAGACCTGAGTTGGTGCAAGGTGGCACTCACAGACTTGGTGCAAGGTGGCACTCACAGACTTGCCCTCCACCCCGCAGCACAGGCCTGCCATAGACACAAAGCCCCGCCTACCACCACACAGTACAGCAAAGAAGGAGGAAGAGAAGGCAGAGAACTCTGGACTACCATGGCATTTACAGACGTACACTCCTACACAGGACAAAGGCAGGCCATAGTCACTGGCTTACTGCCACACCATGGCCGTGTCTCTTGGACCTGACAAAAGATGTTACCCAGGGGCGCACCAGCGTGGGCAGCTGACACAGAAGCCACCATAATATGCAAGTATGTGATGTACAAATGGGAGGGAAAGAGAAGTTGAGCAGCTTGAGCATTGTGAGGAGAGATGGAACTGGAGACTTGAGAGTGGAGAGGAGGAGCCTGTTGTGAGTGGCCAACCACATGTAGGGCCTTGGTAAGGTCCTAGTCCAAGAGGTTGTTGAAGGCCATTTCTGGGGTCATGGCTATGCAGCAGAAGGGAGCAGTGTGAGTAGCTCATAGCCCACTAGAGAATATGGTGCTGTCCCTGGTCAGGGAAGTAGCTGGGGACCACATAGACATTCAAGGGTTGTCAGAACTAGCCCTGGCCCTCACTGGCTAGAGAGCTGCCCTCACCACTCCTGACAGCACTCTGAAGAGTGGGCCCTGCACTTCACATAAACACACCCCAGAGATGATCCTTGTGGAGGGGGCACAAGTGAGTCAGCCCTTAGGGCAAGAGTGCTGGAGAGCTGACCCTGCTCATCATCAGCCAAGAGATGGCATGGGTGCTAGGGTGATGCCTTCACACACACACACACACACACACACACACACACACACACACACTACCCCACACTAACTGCAGCACTCTGGAGAGCAGGCAAGTTATAGGGTTTTACTGCTATGAATAGACACAGTAATCAAGGCAACTCTTATAAGGACAATATTTAATTGGGACAAGATTATAGTTTCAGAGGTTCAACTTGTATTATCAATGAGGAAAAGTGACAGGATGCTGGCGGGCATGGTATAGTAGGAACTGAGAGATCTACTCTGCTAAAATGTTGGCAGAATACTGACTTCCAGGCAGCTAAGATAAGGGTTTTAAAGCCAAAACCCACAATGTCACACATTCACCAACAAGCCCATACCTATTCAAACAGGGCCACACCTTCTAATAGGGCCACTCCCTGGACCTAGAATATACAAACCATTGTGTTCTACTTCCTGGCCCCCATAGGCTTGTTCAAAATATGAGCCCATGGGGGCCATACCTAAACATAGCATAATACTAAATACATGTAGTTCAACTTCCAAAGCTTCTATAGTCTATAACAGTTGCAACAAGGTTACAAGTTCAATGTTCAAGGTCGCTTTGAGAATCAATCACTTAACTGTAATACCCAAAGAAGACACGAAACCAGATAGACAAACTCTAAACTCTGCATCTCCATGTCTGATGTCAAAGAAGTTTCAGATCTTCAATTCCTTTTTCATCTTTATTGACTGTAACAAACTTCTTTCTCCTTGCTGGTTCAACTCCATGTTAACAGCTTTCCTCAACAGATAGCTAACAGCTCTGGATCTTGACCATCTTGGGGTCTCTGAGAAAACTTCAATGTTACAGCTTCTTGTTTCAAATTCTTGGATCCACACATGATCTTCTGGGTTTCTCCAAAGGGCTGTCATTATTTCTCTAGCTCTACCCTGTGTAGCACTGTAAGCTCAGGTTGATTCACTTCCCTGCTGGTGCTGCTTTTGGTGATCATCCCATGGTACTGGCATCTCCAATACTCAAATAGGCTTCACCAATAGACTCTCACAGGCTCTCTCCATGGTGACAAGCCCCAAACCTTTTGCATGACCCCTTCAGTCCTGGGCCATCAACTGCAACTGTCACCAATGGCTTTCGATGGCCTCTCATAGTGGCAAGCCTCAGCTGCTTTTCATATGTTCAAAACCAGTACCACTGTTTTTGTGACTGTTACACATTACCAAGTACAGCTGCTGCCAGAGGTACAACCTTGGCTATCTCTGGAACACAGCTTCTTTGTACTCTCAGAAAACAATTCTGAAAAGATTTCACCTCGTGATGCTGGTCTCTTTATAATCACCATTAATTTCTTAGCTCCAGCTAACCAGTATCAATTGTCCCAGTAATCCCTTTTACTCTTGACTCTAAAGCCAGCTGCATGGATGAAGCTGCTGTGTTCTGCTGTTTGCTGGGGCTGGAACATGCCTCCCTCTCCCCCCAGTCTATTACCAACTTTCTGTTTTCCAACTCCTTCACTGCTTAACTGTGGCTGTCTTGGATCTCGCTCTGTTGATTGATTTTGAACTCCAAGATTTTCTTGTCTGTCTCCAGGAATTAAAGGTGTGTACCACCATGCTTGGATCTAAATTTAGCTCAGTAGAATTTTGCCACAAAGTCCCACTCCTCTAATTTACTATTTCCTTGAACAAAGGATCAGCTCCATTTAATTTCCTGGTGCTCCTTTAACCATATATTTTATATTTTCCTTTATCAGCTTGGCATGCTTGTTTAAAATGCTTTACATGAGACTTAACCAGAGAACATAGTCTTTGATGGGGGTTTCTGAGACTTCCTTTGTCAATGCAATTAATGAGTCTCTTTACCTTAATCTAAGGCAGATTGTATAAACAGTTGCAAAAAGTCACCTTATTCTTCATCAAAATACCACAAAAACAGTCTCTAGGCCACATACTGAAGTTCTTCTCCACTGAAATAATTCTTTTTTTTTCTGTTAAATTTGCTTTATTTTATTTTTTCTCTATTTTTAAATTGGATATTCTTTATATTTACATTTCAGATGTTATGCCCTTCCCTCAGTTCTATCCCCCTCCCATTGCCTCCATGAAGGTGCTCCCTCTTCCAACCACCCTTCCTCCTCAGCACCATGGTCTTCCCCTAACTGGGAAAAAATGAGCCTTTTCATGTCCAAAGGCCTCTCTTCCCATTGATGCCAGAAAATGTTATCCTCTGCTGCATATGCATCTGGGGCAATGGGTCTCTTCATAAGAATTTATTGGCTGGTGCTTTGCTCCCTGGGAGCTGCGGTGGGTTTGGTTAATTGATCATTTTGTTCTTCCCATAAGGTTACAGACCCTTTCAGCTCCTTCAGTCCTTTCTCTAACTCCTTAATTGGTATCCTCCTGTTCAGTCTCATGGTTAGCTGCAAACATCCTCCCCTGTAGCAGTATGGCTCTGGCAGAGCCTCTGAAAAGGCATCCAGATCAGGTTCCTGCCAGTAAACACTACTTGGCATCAGCAATAGCATTTGGGATTGGTGTCTGTGTATGGGGTAGATCCCCAGGTGAAGAAGTCTCTGGGTAATCTTTTCTCCAATCCCTGCTCCTCTATTTGTCCTTTTATTTCCTTTCATAATCATTTTGTTTTTTCTTCTAAGGAAGACTGAAGCTTCCACATTCTGGTTTTCCTTCTCTTTGAGCTTCATAAGTTCTGTGAATTTTTTTTTCTTGAGTATTCCAAGCTTTCTCGGCTAGTATCCACTTATGAGTGAGTACATACCATGAATGTTCTTTTGTGACTGGGTTATCACACTCAGGGTGATAGTCTCTAGTTTCATCCATTTGCCAACAAATTTCATAAAGTCATTATTTTTAATAGCTCAGTAGTACTCCATTGTATATATGTGCCACAATTTCTGTATCCATTCCTCTGTTGAAGGACATGCAGGTTTTTTTTCCAGTTCCTAGCTATTATAATTAAGGTGGCTATGAGCATGATGGAACATGTGTCCTTGTTAGATGTTAGATGTTGGAACTTCTTTGGGAGTATATGTCCAGGAGTGGTATTGCTGGGTCTTCAGGTAGTACTATGTCCAATTTTCTGAGGAACCATCAGACTGATTTCCACAGTGGTTGTGCCAGTTTACAATCCCACCAACAGTGAAGAAGTGTTCCTCTTTCTCCGCATCCTTGCCAGCATCTGCTGTCATGAGGTTTTGATCTTAGTCATTCTGAATGGTGTGGGGCAGATAGAATCTTAGGGTTCTTTTAATTTGCATTTTCCTGATGACTAGGAATGTTAAGCATTTCTTTAGTTGCTTCTCATTCATTCCATATTCCTCAATTGAGAATTCTTTGTTTAGTTTTGTACCCCATTTTTCAATATGATTATGTGATTCTCTAGAGTTTACCTTCTTAAGTTCTTTGTATATATTGTATACTAGCCCTCTATCAGATGTAGGTTTGGTAAAGATATTTTCCCAATCTGTTGGTTGTCATTTTGTCCATTTGAGAATGTCCTTTGCCTTACAGAAGCTTTGCAATTTCATGCAGTCCCATTTGTCAATTCCTGGTCTTAGAGAATAATCCACTGCTATTCTGTTCAGGAAAATTTCCTCTGTTCCTATATTTTCTAAGCTCCTTCCCCATTTCTGTTCTATTACTTTCAGTGTAGCTGGTTTTATGTGGAGGTGATGCTTCATAGAATAGCAATCAGTCCTGCCTTCAGCTTTCTTTCTGGAGGTCCTGCCCTGAGTCAATGACCTACTGTAACCTGGAAGTGTAAGGTGAAATAAATTCTTTTCTCTCTAACTTGATTGTAGACAGAATATTTTTTAATCACAGCAAAAGAGATTAAACTATATTACATGTGTATTAGCTTATGAATTGGTGATAACCTACTTATAGAGCAAGAACGTAACTTACAAATCCATATTATAATAATTAATAATTCTTGCTTTAATCTTAAACATGTTTTAGTTTGTAAAACACATAGAAGACCTATGTTAACTGTAACATATAAATTACAGAAAGACCCCAGAGTCAACTTTCAGTTAGTAAGGTCCAGAATGAGGAGGAAAAAAAATATTGTGCTACTGAATATAACACAGGAAGGAGCATTTAGTGCATTCCAAAATGGAATACTTTATCAATCCTAAATTCAAATTGCTTTAAACATGTATTTAGAAAGACATAACAGCCACTTCAGGGCTGAAAGCAAGGAGGTAAGAGTTGAAAGCAGGATATGGCCTATTGAGATTGAACCTTTAATCTTTAAAACAAAGACTCAACCCAGGAATTGCTTCATTATTAAGGCCATGTGTGGCCTGAAACTCTCAAAAAAAAAGTCTAGATTTGATATATTTGGCCAACTTGTCAGTGGTGGGTGGGTTTGGATTTTCTTTTCTTGTTGCAGGAAATAATAGCAATGTGAGCCAGAGAAGAAAACACAGTGTCATTTCTCAAGTTTTATGATCAATACCCTGGGAATAAGATCTAGGTGTCTATGCTTATCTGTGTGATGACTGAAGGGAAGAAAGAAAGGAAGAATTGATTGCCATCAGATCTCATAAAACCTTCCATTTGTTTGAAAGAACATGAACATGAAGCTTTGGGGGAAAGTAGCTTGTGCTGTTTCCCTTACCTTGGTGATTTCACATGGATAAGACGCTCGTCCAAAATTGATTTAAAAGAACATATCACCTCTCACATAACATTCCAGCATCATGGCACATGAGTGTGGCTGGAAAATAAATCTAGGCTGGGAAAGTGAAGCCAGGGTTTCTGCATTCCTCACAAGTACCCATAGTTCCTTTAATTATATTCGAGGCTTGTAAACAGGAAAGTGTTTCACAGATGTAAAGAATCCAAGAGGTGAGCCAAAGAAATAAAACAAATATATGCCTTGGCCAAGACACACTAGATTAAAGCAGCACGAATCAGGAATGAGAAGAAGCATTTTAGATAAATGGCCGCAACGAGAGAATCATGTGCAAAATACCACGTTTTCAGAAACCTTTGCCACTAAGGGAAAAATTGTGGCTTTTCAATAATTATGACCAAGGTATAGGTAATAAAAGCAAAGGGGAGACATTACCATAATGATCCCTTTACCTTTGTTTAAACTCAAGAATTCATTACTTCCGTGGAGTCTAACAAAAACAGTATTTCCATATTCGCTGAAAGGCATTTTTTACCCTTAAGTATATACTTCTCCTTTTACTGAGTTCTATTTGCTTTTGCTCTGAAGCTTTACAGACTCTTCAGTATCACTTTCCTTATAACTGGCTTATCATTAGTGTCACACTGGCTATTTTCTGTTGCCAAATTGAATCTCCTAGAACTTATTAGTAAATATCTCCAATAATTTAAGACATATAGAAAGTGATATGTATTTAAGAATATTTACCAAAGACCCCAGCCCTCACCCTGACTCTGGCATCTAGAAAGTACATAGAATGTTGACTGTGGCCCTAGGCATATTTCCATCAAAACTGTCCCCAAGAAGCATGATTTTGTTCCATTCACCAGCTTACAATATGTGGCCTACTATGGATTCATTTGCATAGATGTATGAGTACAACCTTCTTGTTAACTAATTTGCTTTCCCAGAATTCCTCCAGCCTCTTTCCCTGAGGCACAAAGTTCTCATGACATCTGTTTCTTGTAAAGCTATCAAGAATTATAAGTAGCTTCTTGTGCTGTTTAAGTAATGGATTCTTCAACCTTTCCCCCAACAACCAGTGATCTCTTTTTCTTTTTTCATCTCTTGTCATATGGAAAAGATAAATACCAGAGCCAAAAATATCAGAGAAAAAGAGAACTGAGAATAAAACTCTTTGAACACTGACCATGAACAAAGTATACTTATGAAGTATACTCAAAAGTGTTGGAATTCATGTGTTCTCATTATTAACTAAGGTCCATATCAAAATCACTACCTCTAAACTTTGTTTCTTCCTATTGACCAACTCAGAAATCTATCTAAACACCAAGTTATCACAGACTCAGATCCAGCTATTTATTGCTCAAAGACTGAAGGGAAATGGGTTTGTGGGTGAAGGGCTTACCCTACAAGTTGAAGACCAGATTCTGGTACCAGAACCCATGTACAAGTCTGGTGAAATCACCAGACATCTGTAACCTTAGTAATTTTTTGGAAAAGTGGAAGCTGAAGTCAAAAATTTGTCTTTAACCCCTGACATATTGAATCTATACTCACACAGAAAAACATATACATCTGAAAGTCAATAAATAAAGACCTCCAAATTTCATGGATGAAGTAATACTTGCCTGTTGTCCTAAATACACTGTAGCTTGGATAAGCTTAGCTGAGTAGTCAGTTTTTCAGTCTCTTCCATGCACTTGTTTTGAGAATGTAGCTGGTAGGAATTTCATCAGAACACTTGGCTGGAATAGGGAGCTAATGTGCCTGCAGTAGGTAAGTGCCATTGTGTGAAAACTCAGCTGGGGCTATACATTTTCTCACTTTGACAACCCTATCCATGTAGCCAGAACTTTTTGTGGCAGGAGACCCTGAGTCCTAGGAGTGTCCCTAGGGCAAACTTCCTATGATCCCCAAGCAAGAAACATTTATTAGGATTCATATTCAAAGGTCATCATTGCTGCTGTATTCTGCTAATTGTGAGTCACAGAGTCAACCCAAATGTTAAAAAGTAGAAACAGATGTGTCTGACCACAAGAGGTCCTCTCATTGACAGGTGGGATAAACAAGAGATTTTTCTGTCTTTGAAGAATAGGTAGCAAACCTCAAACTAAATATATCCAGGGGTTTGATTTTAATATTTATCATTTCATTTGTCAGCATTCATTTAGGATTACTTTACATAGTATTCCATAACAAAGTTTGAGTATATTGAACTTTGTCCCCCAAGTTGTGCTTGCTAAATAGCTTTTATATTTCTGTTATTGCTGCAGTATTGTATTTGAGGTTTAACTCTTTGTTTTCATTAAAAGTCTGAGGACAACCCGAGGATTTACTCATTATATCATAGGAAAATGTGGCAACTTTTCATATCCCGACAGGAGTGGTGGAGCTGTAGACATCAGTGCATCTGGCTTTCATGTGGGGATCCTAAAGCTGGTTGCCAAGCTTGTGGGGCAGTTGTTCCACCCACTGAACCATCCATCTCATTAGCCCTTGAAGTGTTTTTTTTTTTTTTTTTTTTTTTTTTCTGGAGCAATAAAAGCCTGAAAAACCGGGGTATGTTTTTAACTCTGTGTTCGGTTGAGTATCTAATTGTATGATACAGGAAGAAAAAAGTTAGAGGAGTTAGAAAGAGGATTATTAAAATTTGGCATTTAGATACTTTGTTAATATATCTAATAAGCAGTTTGTGTGTGTGTATGTGTGTGTGTGTGTGTGTGTGTGTGTGTGTGTGTTGTGCATATGAGTACTTACTTGCAAAGATGCAGGTGTCTGTATATGTAGTATGGAGGACAAAAGTTCATTTTAGCAGTTTTCCTTTATTAGGTCAATCTTTTATCTGTCAGCTTATCTGTCTGTCTATCTGTCTATCTATCTATCTATCATCTATCTATTTGGGCTAGATAAGTTTTTAAAAGTTGTTCTGACATATATCTCTGCATTCCAAATGCAGTTTCCTCCCTCTTCTTCCCCCTCAGCCTGTCTGCCCCTTGCTACCCTTCTCCCCACAATCCATCACCCTCTGTTTCCGCTCGGAAAACAGCATGCTTCCCATCAGTACCAACCAAACATGCTTAACAAGCTACAGTAAGACCAGGCACACACCATCATGGCAAGGCTGGATAGGGCACCAAGTAGGAAGAACAGTTTCTCACAAATAGGCAAAAGAGTGTGGGTCAGTCCCTATTCCCACTGTTAGGACTGTCACAAGAACACCAATCTAGTCAGCCATAGCAACTTCCTGAACAGAACATCAATAGTTCAGGCATTAAGATCAACGATTCACAAATGGGACTTCACGAAACTGAAAAGCTTCTGTAACACAAAGGACACCAACAATAGGACAAAACGGCAGCCTACAGAATAGGAAACCATCTTTCCCAAACCCACAACTGATAGAGAGATAATGTCCAAAATATATTTTCAAAAACTCAAGAAACTAGAGAACATGAAACTAAACAAATTGATTTTAAAATGGGCTACATTTCGAAACAGAGAATTCTCAACAGAAGAATCTCAAATGATCCACTTTATGTTTTGAGACAGAATCTCTCACTGAACCTGCAGTGTGAGCTAGACTGAGTGGCCAGTAGGCCTATGAGAGCTTTAGGGCTCTGCCTTTTCATAGACCTTCACCCTTTCTTATGTCCCTGCCTCCTCTCAGCACCACTGATGCCCTGGGTGCTGGAGCTCCAGGTAAGTGCCACCAAATACAGCATTCACATAGATCAAGCCGGCTCTTTCTAGATCTGGTGACATCAAAAATTGGAAAGAGAAGCTGGAGAGATGATTCTGTACATATAGTGCTTGCTGTATAAGATGTATACCCTGGGTTCAGACTGTCATAACCTATATAATACCCTCATAAAATACTACATCTCTCTAATTTGGGGGTCACTGCAGGGAAAGTGAGAGATGAAGACAGGAAAATTGTTGGAACATCATGGACTGTCAGCTTGGCATATGCATCTGTGTTCATTTTACTTAAGTTCCAAACCATAATAAATCAATTGGACTTTGTTTTAGCTCCCCCCATTTCCCTCCCTCAGTCTCTCCTTACCTCCCTACCTATCTCTCTCTCTCTCTCTCTCTCTCTCTCTCTCTCTCTCTCTCTCTCTCTCTCACACACACACACACACACACACACACACACCACATACACACACACACACCAAACACACACACACACACACACACACACCACATACACACACACACACACACAGAGAAAAAATACATAATAAAAATGAGTTAAGAGAGGGTGCTGTGTTCATCATGGCTTCAGGGATTGACCTGGCCTGACTGAGAAAGCAAGGGAATAAAGAAGAAAACTGAGAGAGAGAGAGAGAGAGAGAGAGAGAGAGAGAGAGAGAGAGAGAGAGAGAGAGAGAGAGAGAGAGAAAGAAAGAGAGAGAGTCAGAGAGAGAGAGAGAGTCAGAGAGAGACAGAGACAGACACAGAGAGACAGACAGAGAAACAGAGAGGCAGAGAGATACAGAGAGACAAGAGTGACAGAGAGACAGAAACAGACAGAGACAGACAGAGACAGAGGCAGAATTTAAGCTATATAGCCAAGCATTGAAACTTCAGTCTGTAAATATCCAAGCAGAAAGTATGGTAGGCATTTTTGCACACATTGTCAACACACACTAAGTCCTCTGAGGAAAACTTTAACATTTCCCTTTGATGCCACCCTGGGGGAAAAGCCTGCTCATTCATCTATGGGTTTGAGGCTCTGGGGTTATTGAGAGCACTGTGCTCCTGTCACCAGTACACCTTCACTCCCAGCATTTTCTGCTCCCTACAAAGGTTGGTGTGGCCTAATTGTTCAAAGACTTTGTGTATTATGTGTGGAAAGTAATGAGGGCAGGAGCTTGAGGCAGCTGGGCATTGGGCTTGTAGTCAGGAAGCAAAGAGCAACAAATGCTTATACTCTGATTGTTTTCTTTCTTTCACTCACTCTTTGCCTCTAGTCCGTGGTATGTTACCACCCAGATTTAGGTTGGGTTATCTCAATTCAATTAGCCCAATATAAGCAATCCCTCACATGTGTTTGTTCAGACGTGTTTCCATGGTGATTCTAAATCCCTTCAATGTGAAAGTCAAATTAATTATCCCATTCTCATTTATTGGGCTATATATTTTTTCTTATTCATCAAGACATGCTTTTCAGTTTTCACTTACATTGTGCACAGTTCATGCTGTCTTGCATGGTCTTCCAAGTATTGATAGTAATGCATCCAATTTCACTCATGGCCTGTATTAGTCTATGCCTGACACTAGAATGGAGCATTAAGGAATGGGATATTTCATTTCTTTTCCTCAATTCTTAACAATGGTTTTTAATAGATGGACTGACAAAAAAATTTTAAAAGTCTGCCAAGAGTGATAGTAGTGTCTAGTATTATTTTATGTATAAATTGACAAGAATTTTTATCTACATTATTAATAATTTTATCATGCTATAGTAATAAAATATGATCATAAACCAATGAGAACCAGGTTATTTTAAACCTATGTTATTGTCTAAATTATTCACGAATTGACTTATTAATCCTTGATTTTAATTTGGTTTCTGCTATACCAAAACACAAGATGGTCTCTAAAATACTGCTTGCTGTTGTGGTTTGGAAATTTGTTTTAGAAAATATAAAACAGGTGCAGATCATATGTGGTCATTTATAGAAACTGAAAAATGAATTTTTGAGTGTATATTTTATAAAACACATGCAAAGTTAACTTAATTTCCAATGCAAATAAAATAAATATTGATATTTACAAATACCACATGAAAAGTTTCCAAATTAGTATCAGGACTTGCAAATGTGAACTCCCATGCTTAGTTACTAAGAGAAGGAAAAATAAAGGCAACTTGTGAATTCCCACATATTTATAACCACACAGTACTAATTAGATAATGCTGCTATAAAAATTATTCAGAAAAATAATCACCATATTTCTTTTGCAATCAGATTTATAAGTGAGTAGCATTCACCCACAAATAAGTCACTAAATGTTTGGATATTTCATATTGCCTTTGTCATTCTTAACTGCAGAGAAAATCTGACAAAGAACTACTCATAACAACTCAAGTTTATTAATTAATAAAACTTAAATCAGTTGTAATTCTTACCACACCATCATCTTTAATTCACAATCTTATCATATAGTATTGATGAAAAAGATCTTGTTTTGTTTTCTAATTCTTTTAAAAAAGTAAACATTTTTCTTTTTTATAGCTTAGTATTTTTAATTGAAATCATTTTTATGCAATATATTCTGATCACTGTTTCCCTCCCCCAATCTCCTTTCAAATCCTGCCTACCTCCCCACCCATCCAACACCACACTGATTTTCTCTCTTTAGGAAAAAAATGACAAAACAGATCAATCAGAATAAAAGAAAGCCAAACAAACAAAAACAAAGGAAAATTATGTGTTCTCTCTCTCTCTCTCTCTTTCTCTCTCTCTCTCTCTCTCTCTCTCTCTCTCTCTCTCTCTCTCTCTTTCTGTCTCCCTCCCAACAATCCCTCCCTCCCTTCCTCCCCCCCACCCCACTGAGTTTGTTTTGTGATGGCCATCTACCTCCTCAGAGTGGAATCTTCCCTTCAGAGTGGTTTGTATACCCAGTGAGACTTCATTGGAGAAAAATAATTTTTCCTTTGTGAGGAATTGCCCCTTGGAAGGTGACTTCTGGGTTAGGACTGGGGACTACTGTACAGTTCCCCTTCTCAGTGCTGGGATCCCATCTGGCTGAGGCCTCTACAGGAACTGTTTATGCTGATGCAGCTTTTATGAGTTCATAAGAGCATCAGTCCTGCTATGTCTGGAAGGCACTGTTTTCTTGATGATGCCAGCCAGTAAGCATTTTATTCCTGCTTCCTGATTAATGTTCTGTAATCATTTCTATCATGATCTAATTAATTAACTCAATAATACTCATTTCAATGAGATACAAATTAATTTACAACTCAATTTAGAGAACAGAAAAATAGTGCAAGAATTCTATGTTAAAGTTAAAATATAATTACAAACTTAAATAATATATTTAATATATATTAGTAGTCATATTCTTGAAATGAAATGTAATTAAAAGTTGATGTTAATAGATGATTAAAAATTTGAAAGGCTAATTTATACATATGTATAGAACCATATCTTTACAGTATTTTAAAGTAACTCTTGGACAACATGTATTATGGTGATTATATTTTTCTGTAGCAAATATACAGAAGATTCTAAATTATTTAGAAATTTTCTATGCTCTTATAAGAATAAAATACTTTACTGCTACAATCCCAAAAGACTGCCACATATAATACTTAAATCTTGTTACTTCTAAATCAAACATCCTCTTACCAAAGTTCTCTATTGTTAAGCATATTGATGTTTAAAATCTGTTGTCATACTTGTAAGACAAGAAATCAGAGTATTTCAATGACAACTTATGTCTTAACAAGCTAGTCCAGCCTCTTCCTGCTGCAAAATGACATCGTCATCTACAAAGCTGAGGCTTAGATTAGTGCAATTAAGTCACAAAAATAAGTAATAAACATATCTCAGAAGCTTTGAGGGTTATTCTGGTTTTCTTCATGCTCAATCATTATGGTTTGACTACAAAATGTTTCCAAATATCCCTTTTCAATAACACTGTTCTTGTGGCTGGAAAGATGGCACTGCAACTAAGAGTATCTATTGCTCTTGCAGAAGACCACAGTTCACTTTCCTGTACACATATGGTGGCTCACAACCCTCAGTATCTCTAACTCCAGGTGAATCCATTATCTTCTACTAGTTACCCCTGACATCACCAAGACTTGGTGGGCACACACACACACACACACACACACACACACACACACACACACACACCTTTAAGCAAGTATTTGTACACATAAAATAAAAATAAATAAATCTAAAATAAATAGAATAAAAAAATAAAATAAAAATAAATAGAAGAAAAACAAAAATAAGGCAATTATGTCATGATATTTTTCCTGGCTTAAAGGATTGTCTCTTTGTTTTGTCACCTTGGACCTTGCAGTGAGAATAACACTGTGATGCTGTCAGTCCCAGCATGAAGCAATGAAGAAAAGAAGAAAAATCATCACCATAATTCTTGGGCAATTGGACATATATAAATATTATTATTTTATTATTATTATTATTACTTATTATTAAAGTAATAAATTAATGCAACAAAATCGAAGCACATGCAATGAATAACAGCCATAAACCCCAGTAACAAAACACCTGAAAGAGAAATCCAGGAAGCAACGAAATGTATATTATCTACAAAAAAATGCCTAAATATAAACTAATGGAGAAGGTGAAGGTTTGTACAGTGAAAAGCCTAATGTATTGATAAATAAAATGAAGAGGACTGTAACACATACACAAATGAAATAAAAATTTATGTTCACGGATTGGAATATTTGATATTTTTAAACAGTATTCACTGTTCAAAAAGGGCAGCAGATACAACCCAGTCTCTATGAAAGTAACAATGATATTCTTCTTAAAAACAATGTACTAATTTTATATTGTGTGTGTGGTTCCTGCGTATACATATTGTACTAGGAACATGCATGAGCTTCATTGAAACCAGAAGAAAACATACGGTCCCCTCAAACTGGAGTTGCTGAACGTTGTGTTTGGACCTCAACTCTGGCCTTCTACAAAAGTAACAAATACTTTTAACCACTTAGCCACATCTCCAGCCCTAATATTCTTTATGAAACTAAAAAATAGTTTTCATTAAAATCACAACAAACCCTTTGAATCCCCAAAATAACCTTGACAAAAGAGAAATATGTAACATGAAAAACATAACAAAGAAAACTTTATGCTTCTTGACTTGAGAATATACCACAAACCACAGGCAGATAAATAATAGTTTTACCAGCAATCAGACAATCAGCCAATGGACAGAATACTCAGCTTCAGAGTTAAACAGAAAATCTGGAAATGACTAATTTTTGACAAAGGTACTAAGAGCATGTATGTACATTAAAGAGTCTATTTTTCAATAAACTATAAAAGCCATTCAAAATGAGTAAAAGACATCAATGTTACAGTTGATGCTGTAAATAAATAAAACAGAACAACAAAAAAACACTAAGAGAACTATTTCAGAGAATTAGAATAGACAAGCTATTTTATTTTATTTTAGAATAGTTCCAAAGCTTAACAATTAACAAATAATATTACATAAGATTTAAATGCTTCAGCTGGACCACTGGTGGCACATACCTTTAATATTAGTACTTAGGAGGCAGAACCAGGTGGTTCTCTGTGAGATCAAGGCCAACCTGGTCTACAGAGAGAGTTCCAGGACAGCCAGAACCACACATAGAAATCCTGTCTCAAATAAAAAACAAAGGAGAAAATATTTAAAGCTTCTGCAGAGCAAAGGAAATAATCAACAAGCTGTAGAGACAAACTACAGAGTGGGAAAATATTTGCAAGCTAACCTGACAAAGCGTTAATATGCTCCATATTCCAGACTCTCACACAAGTAACATGTACAGAAGAGCCACAAAGCCAACGATGGGCATTGGTCCCTAACAGACATTTCTCAGAAGAGCTACAGATGGCCAACCATCAAATGAAAAAAAAAAAAAAAAGCTAAGCATCATTAATCATTAGAGAAGTGTGTTTTAAAACCACAATAAAATATCACCCACTCCACTGAGAATGTCTCTTATCAAACAAAGGGAAAAATAACAAGTGTTGGCAACATGGTTCAGAAAGCGAGTCCCTGGGCACTTACTGGGTATGTAAATTAATGTAGTCATTAGGGAGAAGAATATAGCTTGTCTTCAAAAACTTAAAAATAGAATAGCCATATGATCACTGGTCTCCCTCCTGGTGTATATCCAAAGGAAATGAAAGCATTATGTTGGAAAGACATCTGCTCTCTTGTGCTCATTGCAACGTTGTACACAATAGCCCAATGATGGAGATGGCCTGCATCAAGAGTGGACAGAGGAGACACGGGGCACACATTCAAGCTAGCAAAGGGGATGTGGGAGGCCATAAGAATTGATTGCTGTTTGCAGCGATAAATACAAGCACACTGATTTATTTGCTTTAGTGTGTACACACGTTAGAACATTGCCGGGTATCCCAATGATGTAGATAATTTTTACCTTTAAGTAAATCTGCATTATCTCAAAAAGTTAAAATTTAAGAACTCATTTGGCAGAGAGTATAAGATGCAGAAAAGAGAACTGCGTTCAAAATAGGTTTTCTGAGGAAAAAAAATGTAATGTGAAGCCCGAGGAACCAGAAGTGCCTGTTCTTTTAAGACAAGGACCGCAACACCACAACTGTTTTGTAAAGTGGCAACCTTTGAAGAGAGGCCCCGAACTCAAAAGAAATTAACTTAAATGCTTAGTAGTTCAAACCATACTTACAAAATTCTTTAGGAAGGATTGCCATTTAATGGCACCTAATTCATAAACCATTTTGCACTTACCTATGCCAGTCTTTGTGTCCTTGTTTTAAAAGGAAACTCTAAGTATTAAAGAAAGGAATCGTGAACATTTGGAGCAGTACAAAGAATTTTTCACATCAGGTTTATTCAGTTTTATTTCAGTTTAGTACTGATCAATAATTATTTTTGAGCACATTTTCTAGTTTTGAGTAATTGCTATAACAATGTTACAAAATTATTAAAGTGTAAGATATTTTTTATCATGCGAAGAAGTTTCTTTATGGCCATTTGTAATTCAGTCTTTCCATAGAACTCAAGGACAAGGGGCTCAAAAGATGGCACAGCAGTTGAGTGTACTAGCTGCTCTTCTCAAGAACCCAAGTTCATTTCCTATAACCCACATGGCAACTTACAGGAAAGCTCACACTTGCCTAGGACTCCAGTTCCAGGGCTTCTAACACCCTCACACAGATATACATGCAGGCAAAACACCAATGCACAGAAAATAAAAATCAGAAAAAGAAACTCTAGTACAGGACCCAGCATCTCCTGATCTCATTTCTCTACCCACACTTTAGAGATTTTTGCTCAATTTACCATAAATGAAAACCTCCATTATGTAATAATTTGCATAGAATTAGCTTTTTAAGGCATAATAGTCTAGAGAGTCATTCATATTTTTGCATTCATCAGTTTTAGCTTTCCCTTTAGAACCATCAGATGTGGGCTCTTCTGAAATTTTTGTTCACGATGTATTTCTTCCTGATCCTTATTAAGCTGTTGAACAAAGTTTCCTTGCTACTTTGCAAAACAAGAAAAATCTTCTCCTTATTGGTGGGAACTATATCGACGCACCACAATCTGTTTATTTATTTTCCCAAGGTTGCCGATGGGATGCTTCAAGTCTGAGTGAGTCTGAATAGCGCGTTTATAAATATAAAGGCTTTTGTGGTTGCATGCTTTGCTTTCTTTGAGAGAGCCAATGAGGACAAAATTGCTGAGCCAT
This sequence comes from Micromys minutus, assembly GCF_963924665.1. NCBI lineage: Eukaryota > Metazoa > Chordata > Mammalia > Rodentia > Muridae > Micromys > Micromys minutus. Next base: position 29,119,390 of record NC_137976.1, read on the forward strand.
TAGAGTAAGTGTATGTTAAAAAAGTCACCACATAGTTTCTCTAGCACTAAGTATTTATATGTGGCATCTTGTTTAACCCCAGAATAAATTTAGGAAGCAAGATTTTAATTGTCATTGCATGTTAAAGACAAGAAAAGTGAAGTTGAGGGAGATGAAATCCCCTACTCAGGGAAGCATGTTCTATAAATCCTGAAGACAGGATTTGAACCGATGTTAGCCTATACTTAAAAATGGGCTTCATTTAAGTACATTATGCTTTAGTTTCTGGATTAAGCAAAACTGACATAAAAATTCTCTGTCAGCAGTGATACTGGAAATTTTAGATCCAACCAAGTCATGTGGGCAACTGGGACAAAACTGTCATCTTGGGATTGAAAAAAAAAAAAAAAAAAAAAAAAAAACTCCTAAAACATAGTTTTAAACCAGTTTTGAAATGGAGACAGCAATATTTGTGCATCTCATGATACGACATTTAGAACAATGTCTGGCATCTAAGCAAGAACTCAATAATGCCTAGCCATTAACGTTATCGAGGACATATTGTCGATTCCCTTCTAAGTCCCAAATTGGCCTCTTGACTAAAATTCTTCTCAGTACAATGGGATCTGTGTCTGTGGATGTGTTTGTTTACTTTCGTCTCTGCTGCAACAGAGTGTGAGGAGGTGTCTGTCCGTGCTTAGGAGGTGGAACTTACCTGAAGACAATGAATAATGGCATCTGGGACTTTATCATTTGCTGACTTTTATCTTCATACAAACAGAATTATTAGAAGACGTTGGCCTTTTAGTGTGGCCTTTAAAACACCGTTTATTTCTCTACACCTGTGTTAAGGCGTTCTCAAGAACTCCCTCCCTCTTTAGTTTTATTTTATAAACTATAAAAACCAAGAGCAGTCATATCAATAGCAAATCCAGGGAAACAGATGGATTCACGATTAAGTATTGCCAAAAAGTTTCCCTTGTTTCTACTTACTAATCCATACTGAAATTGTGTGTGAATGTGCACATCTGTGTGTATTTTACATAGCTTGTAGATTAACAAGACGACTTTTACATTAGAATCGTCTTATCTTCCTGTCCCGAGCTATAGTCTCACCAGCAAGAACGCATGGGGGGCACCAGGATCCTTCTGCAGCAAAGCGTTTATTGCATCTTGAAGAGGAAGACCACAAGGCCCCTCGAGCCTTATATAGTCCCCAAGGCTGCGTGTCCACGTCTAATTGGTCGCTTACTCATGATCTCACTGGCACGCCCCGGGGTGGGCAAAGACTTGGCATGAACACACTCTTGCACATGTGCACACAGTTTGTTTACAGAGAGGGGCCAGGCTGCCGAAACGGAAGTCAGCGCCATCTTGTGATGGCGAATGCTATCGCGGCTTTCCACATCTTCCTCTGACCTTAGAACTCTGGAGTCCTTATGATCCTTCATATGTCATGCAAACATGTGTGTGTGGTTCTTTGGTCCTCTTTCACTTACTGGCTGATTTATATAGTCCAAATGAGAAATGGAGGAAACAGAAGAAATTATGCACATTTATGAACAAGGATAAAACTGAAAGTCATTCCTTAGAAATTCTGAATTTGATGTTCTTACTACACTTTGCATTATATTGGATGCTTTAAAAGATAGTTTTCATTTCTTTAAAATAATTTTGGATGATTTGTCCAAAGTTTGCACTGTGTAAGACAAAAACTAACATACAAATATGTGCGTAACTTAAGGTATTTTATTTTTAATTTAAAAACAAGAACATCATTTATCTCCATTTTTCTATTCCTTTAACCCAGAAGTTCTGAACCTCTTTCACCTCCTTTGGGAATCTAATGACCATTTAACAGTGGTTTCCTAAGGGGTTGTGTCAAAGAACACAAATATTTACATTATAATGTAAATATTATTTACACACTGAGAACTGACAGGCTTCCCTCAGTGAACACCAACTTTCTCAGGTTTAGAAGCTGTTACAAGATGAAGCATGAGTCAAGTCTGAACTGTGAAACAAGATGCTGGGGAAGAAGTCCAGCTCCTTGATGGACCTCTCGATACCCGTCTATGAGTAATGGAACTGTACTGGGCCTGGAGGAGCACAGGGAGAGTAAGGAGAAGCAAGGGCAGCAGGAGAAACCAAATGCAGGCTGGAGGCTCAAAAGCTGGACTTGTCATGATTGGAGGGAAACTGCCAAGTTGATCCTTGGATCCTCCCAACAAAATTACACTCCATCAACCGACTTCCTGCTTCTTTGTGTTTGAGGATATATTTTTGTTAGTGTGCATGTGTGTGTGTGTGTGTGTGTGTGTGTGTGTTTTGTAGAAATATGCATGTGAATACAGGTATCTGTGGAGAATATACAAAGCTGATTCTGCTGGACCTTAAGATACAGGTGGTTGTGAGCTACCCAAATATGAGGGATGTAGATATAAGCTTCAATCCCAGGTCTTCTGCAAGAGGAGTCCTCACTCTTAATTCTTAAACACAGAGCCATCCTGATCTCTGCTTCTCGATTAGGATATTAGAAAATTCTTCTATCCCAGAAGATTCTCCACCAGTGAAAGTGATGGAAAAGATTCTGAGTAGCAAGATCTATTCACAAAATCTCAAAAGTAAATGCCGAAGGATGAATCTCCTTGCAGTTCCGTCTTCTCTGTTGTCAGTGGTTGGCAGCTATGAAAATCTCCAAGGAACAGTTAAGAGTGTCTTCTCAAGGATGAGAAGTTCCTGGTCTTGAATGGCAGGTGCATTGTGGCAGTAAGTCCTGGAGACCATTAAAAGAGAGCAGTCAGGGTATGCCCAAACTGAGAACGCATATGCAAATGCTTCTTTTTAATTAGCTAATTTATAACATAGTTTGGATCAGTCTTTAAATAAGCATGATCAGTGGTTTCTTTTTTTAAAAATTATTGATTAGAATATTTCTTTTTCTAAACTACATTTACTTAAATTTGATGTCACCAGTTTTTTTTTTCAATTGAAAGGAAAGAAAAAAAAAAAAAAAAAAAAAAAAGAACACTGGCCAAGCAGATTTCGCTGCATTGTATTACCTTTATCGTTACAAGCCTAAAGGTTTTTTTTGTTCTCTCTCTCCTTTCGAAATGCCCTAATTGGTGTAAATTTATTGGATTTAGTGTTCTACTTAACCACTCTCCTTTACTGGAAATAGATGCTCTTCCCATGCAGTCTACACTAGTCAATGTCTCCCTTCCATCCACACCTCACCCCTTCCTTCCATATTCGTTCCCTTTCTGACTGTCATTTAAAAAGAACACACTTCTAAGAGATAACAGCAAAACATAAAAAAGAAAATATAATAAGGAAAACCAAAGACTATTACATCGAAGTTGGACAATAGAAAGAAAACCCAAAAAAGGCACAAGAATCAAAGACCTACCCATTCATGCACTCGGGAGGCCCATAAAAATACGAATGTGAAAGCCACATCATACGCATAGGCCCTGGAGCAGACTCATGGAGACCCTGGGCTTGCTGCTTCAGTCTCTGTGAGTGCTTATGTGATTTGCTCAGTTGATCCAGAAGGCTCTGCTTTCCCACTGTCAAATGCATACCTTTTCCCCTATTCAGGTCATAAAGTTTGATTTATCAAAGATTTATAAATTTACATGGGTAGCACTTAAGTGCAGTGTGACATGTTCTAGTAAACAAAAGGCAGAAAAAAATATGCTGTAAAATGTAACTATGATAGGATGGTAAGAAGAGACAGGAATAAATGGTTTCCTTTGGAAAAACCATAGCATGAACTGAACATTTCTTTCCTAAGAAAATTATTAGCAGAAGGAAGGGTTTGGATAGAGTCACATACAATGTGCACTCAAAAGTAGACATTGATAGTAAGTATAGGATGCATTTTTAAACTGTAACATATCATGCTAATTGGGTGATGAATCATTAAGAGGAAAATCCAAAGACATAAATTGATACGATGAGCTGAGTATGCTACAATGTGTAGTTTCCCCCACTGTTTTGATAACAAACACAGGAACACTAGAGTACATTCCTAGGAGTATTTCGGGCTTTCATACTGATTGTTATACACCAGCAGATCTGTGAACATAGAATTATACTGTGGATAACTCTGACAACTCTTCATTAATGTCAAGTGTACTGAAGAATAGACACTGTTTATTAATGGTGTTTTTGCACAGTACTACTTCATTTAAACACAAGTGAAATCTTTTTAAGTGATGTGATTATATCATAGTCAGCCACTTGTTGACTTTCTTAGATGGTTAAGTCAAGTCTTACCAGGTGTAATTCTAAACATCACACAACTGTGCATTTTGGTTGTGAATTCTAAATCTGGTTCACAAAGTTTGAAAATACTGTAACTGCATACACACATAGCTCAGATTGTTGTGTTTGTTTAGAAAAGTGCTCTCCACTCTCCTTCTGTACTGGACTCATGAAGGAGCCTGCAGAGAACAAAGACTGAATTGATTGTGCACCCATTTATACTAATAATAATTGCGCTGCATCTTGTTCTATACTGGCTATTCCTTGCTTTTAAGCCTCCAGCCTGCATTTGCTCGCTCCTGCTGTCCCTGCTTCGCCTTATTCTTCCTGTGCTTCTCCAGTCCTAGTATTTTTCCATTACGCATCGACGGGTATCTAGGGGTCCATTCCAAGTCAAGAATCTGGACTTCTTCCACAGCATCTTGCTTCTGAGTTCAGACCTGCCTCCTGCTTCATCTTGTACGGGGTTTTAAACCTGAGAAACTTGTTCACATAGGAAGCCTGTCAGTTCTTAATGTGACCCACCAACTGCTCTCTCCTTGGGAACTCAAACACTCCATGAACATCAGACCTTCCCCTTCCACTCATTTGAAATACCCTATAACAGCTATGGGATAAAATTAAAGTTGTCCTCTGTCCCCAGGGTTACACAGACATCAGAAAAGCTTTGATACTTGACACCAAGTAGGTGGCACAAGCCCTTTATTTTCAGTTACAAGGGGCAAATGCTCAACAACACACCAAGAAATAAATGCACTATGTGAAAACATTTTGCCTCAGTCAGCAACAGAATTGTCAGGGAAAGAAATCATGTTTCTGAAGTTATATTTTAGTTCCTTAAACAGACATGATTTTACAACCAGAATTGTCACAGTTTCAGCACGTGGTTTTGTTTTAGGGAGACAATCCTTGAAGGGAGTTAATCCTTCAACTATGAATAAAAGTGAATCATGGCGATCGTCTCTCACACACATACAAAAACACTGCTCAATTTTATAAATACCATTAATCATTTTAATGGCTTTATCGCTAATGATATATGCCACCAGAGTCAAGAAAGAAATGACTTGCTCTCTCCTACTAAGTAATTCAATAAAGTTTTGATAATAAATGTTACTCTTTGAGAGCCATGTGTATTTGGATAGTACCTTGACATCTTCAGATAGCATAGTCATTCATTAGATCATTAAAACAGAACAATTCTATGGGTAGGACTCCCCTGACTCAAATCATTAATTAAAATTCTCCAAAGCATCTAACACAAATTGATCATTTCATATCTCCCACTAAATGAACTGCTATGGAGTTCAAGAATCTGTTAAAATTCAAAGAGATGTACATACATTTTTTGCATTTAAAGACAAAAATTGTTGTTTTCTTTTAGAAGCATCTGTAGTGAAAAATATAGTACAAAGCACAGACAAAGAATAGACTACTGTTAAAATGGGAATTTGGAATTGTAGTATCTAGCACATACAGTGCTTCTTCTTGTAACTGTTTTTCAAATACTAATTTGATCCTTAAGAATTCCTTGTAGACCAAGCAATCATTATCCCTCATTTTACAAGCAAGGAAAACAATTCAGAGGAGGTTAAATAAATTGTTTACTAAATCATTCAAGGATGTATCACTTGTGACAGGCAAAGTGAGGCAGGGAGGGCATTCCTGAATCGAGCAATTTTCTGGCATTCAGGTGCCCTGAGTTTAGCCTCCAGATCTTTTTCTTTTCCTTATTTTAAGGTATGGGATAGGACACTTGCCCACTTCTGCATCCCAATGTTGTGATTTTGTCTGATTTGCGCTGGTCTTGCCATTGTCATCATAGTCTTCTTGAATTCATATGTGAATCAATGCTGTTGTGTCTAGAAGAGGCTGCTTCCTTGCCATCCACCATCTGGGGCTCATGCAGTCTTTCCATGCCCTCTTCATCATAGGTCTAGCCAAGAAGCTATCTGTAACTGACACCTGCTGGGGAAGAATAAATATTGTTGAGTATGTCCACCTTTCTCCAGGGAACACCCATGTCCAGGAGCTGTTGTCCAAAGCAAAACAGACTCCATGCCTTGTGTCTTTTATTTTTGGTAAGTTTTCTGTTTCATTTTGTCTTCCTTAAGTGATTTTTACTAGCTTTTCTTTATTTGATTTTTATATTCTGTTGCTTTTTCAATTTTTGGTTTTTTCTTCTAGAGAAAAAGAGCCTGAAGGTGGGTGGGTAAGAAAGTGGGGAGGATCTGAGAGGTGTTGGGAGAGAGAAAACATAATCAAGGATGTTGTAGGATCAAATATGTTTATATTATGAAAAGAAAATTTAAATTTAAAACTAATTAAAAATGTTAGGTTTGAAGGCAGCCTGGCCCAAAATCTATCTTTTCTTGACTACTGCCCTAAAATTTTTGCTTAGATGCAGAAAACCAGCATTAATGAAGATATGACTGACAGAGATGTTGCTTCTCATGAGCCTCAATTTCACAGTTAAGGAGTATCAATATTGTACCGTAATGAGTTAAATGTATTGAATATTTGCTATAAGTCGAACATTTTTTACAAATCATACATAATCCTAATAATAATTATTACAGTGGTTATAAGATGCACATACTTACAAATAGTTCTCTATTGGGAAACACTGGCTGCAGGTCTCATGGTCAGCAAATGGCAATATTTATATTTGAAACCACCTCTCTTTTAAGTTCCAACTCCATACTATGATACTAATGTAAAACTATTCTCTAAGTATACTCGAGACCCACAGACCAGATCTCAGAAGAGGTCCTCAATTCCATATTTCTCAAACACACCAACACAAGCTACAGCAAGATGGGCGGGAATTAAAAACAAGGAGAGTCTACCTTAGGTTGTGTTAGCCTTCAGTTAGCATGGACTAGTGAAACGGGTAAATAGAAATTGACCTACTACTCTAATTTTAGCAAATGCCATAGCTCTATAAGAATCACTTCCAGATGCCGGCCTGGGTGTCCATTTTGTTATTTCTGGCAAAGAAAACTCTTTTACATTTTTGCCAGCCAGAGAGAGCAGAATCTACTAATCAGTGCCAGTCAGGATTTGTTCTCCCAACATAAAAGCACAGGCCTTTCCCTTGGAATGCTTTGTTATAAGCATCTTTTTCCCCCTCTGTTCTGTCTACAGCAGTGCAGATTCATATTTATATCACGATCTGCAGCTGAGTTTGGAGCTCATCTCTTAACTTAGTGAATCGATTATTATTATCAGCAAAACCAGCATATGCCTTGAGATATGCCATCCTTCCTAGAGAGTACGTCTCAAAACTTGTTTGGTATTTGAGTACCTGGAGCATTATGAAGAACACAGAAACAAGTTTGTCGAGATAAAACAAGGAGGATGTTTTCTATTTTTAGGGATTCCAAAATCAAGCTATTTTTAAAAACAAGTGTGGTTCATTCAGTTGGCCTTTTTCTGCCCCTGATCCAAGCTAAGCCAATGAACTTGCCTAATGTTGTCTCTGGTTCAGAAGCATCTCACAGCAAGGTGATGTGCAGAAGTGCCACTAAATTTTGGAAGACAGATATATAGTGAGATGACTAGGCAAATGTAAGCACTGCCCTCAAAAGAACTCATGTACTCATGAGGTCCTACAATTAGTTCTTAAAGCTGTAGGTGCTATAAAAAGAGCTGGCCTGGTCTCTGACTTTTTTTTTCTGCATCAGACTGGGAAGGAATTGAACTTTCTTCGGAAGAGACCTTGCTGAATTCAGTTGCCAATTATGTTTCACTGTGCTCCTCCGTTCAGTTCCCTTAGCTTGATTATACCTGAGTTGTCAATCCTCAACTCTTGAGCCTCCACATTTGTAGGTTAATCTGAGGATTTTCTTTCTTCCCTTTTAAAAAGTGTAAATTGTATTACTTAAGACACAGCAACAAAAGTCACAAAATATAATGAGATAAAACAAAAACCAAGTATTGAAATTGGACACAGACATGATGAGCAAACAGAAAACAAAAGGCCTAAGGGAAAGTGACAAGAATCCAAGACCCATTCATTATACATACATGGGTCTCCAAGATTCACTATATTCCATCTCAGGTATGTGACATTATACCAACAGCACAACAGTCATCCCCATTTCCCCTTCAAATACCTCCAAAAAAGCTCCCTCAATAATTAGGCAAGAGACTTAAATAAACTTTACGTTTTTAAACAACAGGGCAGATTTATTTACAATAAATTTGTGGATGAAAGAACATTGTCTGAATGCAATACTCAGATGGAGAGATTCAGTGTTGGTGAGGACTGTCCAGTATTTCATGGCTTGTTTGAGTCCTGTCAGTGGTCCACGGGTGGCTCTGTTGTAAGTGCTGTGAAACTCAATAAACAGCAGACAGACATCATTGTGAACTGGGCTGGGGCCTGCACCATGCAAAGAAGTCTGAAAGATCTGGCTTCTGTTATGTCAATGATTTTGTCTTGACCATCCTAGAATTGCTAAAGTATCACCAGAGTGTATTGACATTGATATTCACCATGGCAATGGCGTGGAAGAGGCCTTCTATACTACAGACCAGGTCATGACTGTACCCTTTCATAAATATGGAGAGTACTTCCCAGGAACTGGGGACCTACGGGATATTTGGGCTGGCAAAGGCAAGTACTACGCCATCAACTACCCACTGTGAGATGACATTGATGATGAGTCTTATGAAGCCTTCTTCAACCTAGTCATGTCCAAAGTAATAGAGATGTTTCAGCCTAGTTCTGTGGACTTACAGAGTGGCTCAGATTCTCTGTCAGGGGGTCATTTAGATTGCTTCAATCTGACATCAAAGGGCGTGCCAAGTGTGTGAAATTCCTGAAGAATTTCAACTAGCCTATGCCAATGCTGGGAAGAGGTGGCTACACCATCCATAATGTCACTCAGTGCTGGAATAGTGAAACAGCTGTGGCCCTAGACACAGAGATCCCTAATGAGCTATCATACAATGACTACTCTGAATACTTTGGACTAGATTTCAAGCTACACATCAGCCCTTCCAATATGAGAGCTTGAGAATGCTGCCTCATGCCCCTGGGGTCCAAATCCAGGCCATACCGGAAGATGCTATCCCAGAACAGAGCAGGGATGAGGATGAAGAAGGTACCAACAACCGAATCTTCACATGCTCTTCTGACAAACACATTGTCTATGAGGAAGAATTCTCTGATTCCGATGAAGAGGGAGAAGATTCCCAAGAACTCTTCTAACTTCAAAAAAGCCAAAAAAGCCAAACAGAGGAAGAGAAAGACAAAGAGCCCAAAGAGAAAAATAAGTCACAGAAGAAAAGAAAACCAAGGAGGAGAAGCCAGATGCCAAAGAGGTCAAAGAACAGGTCAAGTTGGCCTGAGCAAAGTCTGCATCTCTATCTTCTCCCCAAGTTCCCCACTTTGCCTCAATTTCTCAGATTTTATAATTTCTATTCCTCTGTATTTATATAAAATATATTAAATATAACATCCCCACGAGCTAGATAGGAAGCAGGGACCAGTGCCTAGGGCAAAGGTGCTGGGAGGTCTCTTCCCAAAGCCACCTTGCTCATCATGCCCTAGGTCTTACTGAGAAAAAATAAAACAACAACAAAAAAGACAAAACAAACAAACAAAAAAAAAAAAAAACAGAAAACAAAAGTCCTGAGCTGCCACGTGCCTGCTTAGGAGCTCTTTTAAGATGGTCTTATTAATCGTTTTAGAAGGGCCTTCTGGGACCCCTTTTCAGGCTTGGGTAATAGCAGCCATTTTTAGACTGGTTCTGTTTATACCTTTCCACCCATCTTAGACAAGCAGAAAAAAAACTTACATCACGCTGTGTGCCCCCCAATTCTGCATGGAGGTTGTTAGCCTGGCTTCCTTTTTGAGATGTTTTCATTTTGTGAGACGCTTTGTAATAAAGCAGCACATTTCTATTTAAACAAGAAAGAGAAGAGAAAGTAAAGTTACGGTGGTAGAGTGCACGGGCAATGGGAAAACCAGAGTGCACTACACATGCATGGAAGTTCAAGGAAGAGGGTCAGTAAAACTTACGTAAAAATGCAAAACTGTTCTAGGGAGATAAAAGAACGATGGGGAGAAATAGCCTAGAAGAAAAAGAAGAAAGAAGAATACATATAAAACTCTGGGAAACCAAAGAGACACAAGTAAATTAGATATTTTTCCATCACTCTATAATGTTATCTCATGATGAAGAGACACCCTAAAGGAAAAGCAGAGAAACAGTAGAAATTACAGCACTGTCAAAATCCCCTGTCCATGATTAAAGCAAGAGGCCATGATGATTATCACTGTGGGAACCTCAGAGATAAGGATTTATCTTGGGGAATAGCTATAAAAAGCTGACAACTCTGATTTAATTATGATGGAGTGAGTCTTGAATGACCATAAATCTACTGCCATGGTCTGTATGAAAATTAAGATGCAGGGGTATATGTTTTAATTTATAGAGTTCTTCTGTGTACTGCTTATAAATCAAAAAAATAGCAGAGATTTCAAGGACAAAACCCATGTGCTGCTTATTTTCTGAGGGCTCCGTGGAGGGTCAGGACTGGGCTCTGATTTGGTAAAGCCAGCGCTGCAGAGTTCATACGGGTTCATTGCTAGCCCTTCTTCTGTCTCCGTTCACAGATGTGAAGAACGCAGCACGGGAGTGCTAGGGATCCCTGCGATTTCATTGCAAACCCTGTGCAAAAGAAGTCAGGGGACATCTTAAAATTCTGCTTATTGGGTCTGAATGCAGAAACTAATGTAAGCACCATATGAGACAGTTTGGTTACTGATAATCATCCTGACCTTTATTCTCATACAAAATGATTTCACTTAACCTTCAAATTAGGAGGAGGCATGATGAAGACCCTGCTTAACCAAAAAATTTTTTTCTTAAATATTAGAAAAATAGACAGTGAGTAATTTGTTCTCCCTTCTATCAGAAAAAGAAATGCAAATCCATCTATAACCAATTATTTTATATTACACTGAGATTTATTCCTTGCTATGTATTGTATTATATTTAGACTGGGACAGCTCTAAGAGAGGCACCCATTACCAATTTGAATTATTTATTATTCCTAATATTGGAAATAGCTTTCATGATTCCATGAAAACTCTAAAGAAGAATTAGGATGTGGATTTAGTGTATGGAGAGGCAGCAGCTTCTCAACTGTGGGTTGAGACCTCTCTGTAGGACCGATGATCCTATCACAGAGTTAATTTAAGAGCACTGAAGAATGCAGTAGATATTTATATTACAATTCATAACAGCAGCAAAATCATAGTTATAAATTAACAACAAGAATAATTTTATGGTTGGGGGTCACCATAACATAAGGAATTCTGTTAAAGGGCCACAGAATTAGGAAGGTTGAGTACCACTGGCTTACAGAGAGCCTACATAAACTAAGGCATCTGAGTGTTCTGAAGGCTTTAGTAGATACAGTGGGACAGCTATTGAGCTCATGGTCTGGATACTTATTCTTGCCTTCCAATCCACCCTCACACTATGGTCTGACATAAAATGATCCTGAATTTATGGCCATAGTGACAAGTCTAGTGCAGTGGTGCACATCTTAGATCTGTGTGATGATCTCTAAAGACTGTGTGGATGCAGCTCACTGTGTGTTACAACTGCCATTTCTAGGACAAAGGTCTGGGAGGCTGTCTAATATTAATATCATTTATGCTCAAGACCTGATCACATATTCACATATAACACAAACTGTCTGGCCCTGAATGTCAGCAATGTAGAGTTGAGAATAGTAAAATACAAAGGAAAAATCAAGCAGAGACAAAAAACACATCCAATTAGACTGTTTAGAATTCACTGATTTTGTGTGTGTGTGGGGGGGGGGGGTGTGGTTTTTGTTTGAAGATGAAAATATTCTCTCTCTCTCTCTCTCTCTCTCTCTCTCTCTCTCTCTCTCTCTCTCTGTGTGTGTGTGTGTGTGTGTGTGTGTGTGTTTGTGTGTGTGCAGTTATTTTAAGAAAGAAAGGACAAAGCTCAGCTCAATGCCCCTATGGCCAGTGCCTGGAAAAAAAAAGATGGTTCGGTTTGCATAGTCTCACGGAGACAGCAAGGGTTGGACAAAAAATTAAGCACAGCTGGCCAAAATGACAAAATCCTTGGTGACTTTAAGTTCAATTCAAGGTTTAAAATAAGTTAGGGATTAGGGCTGGTTTTTTTCTCAGACACAGATGTACGTTCTGATACATGGAATGTGGATTCTGTCTAAGTAAAACTTGTGCGAATTTTCCTGAGGTAAGTTCCGGCCTTTTCTTTTTCTTTTTCATCTGCACAGTGTAGAGTACCATCACAGAGATGCAGGTCCCCAAATGTCAGCCAATGAGGATGGGTTGTGCTCTGCCATGCTGGCTCTAGATTCCCAGAGGAAGAAATCACACATTGAAACTTTAAACAATGAAAACTCTCGGTGCCAGCTCCTGTAACTTCTGGGGGACAAATGGACACCATAAAGATAACAAGTTCACACTTTCCTGGTGCCATCCTCTTAGGGAGGAAGTAGGGATGAACACTGTTTCACCGTCAGTCCCATTAGATAAATCTGCAGGTTCATTGCAAAACTTAAAATGCCTCATCCTTGGGATTCCAAATACCTTGGACATAGACCGTTTTGTACACATCCACTCTGGACAAATTCACCTGTAGTAAGGGAGATGTAATGATCTGCCTAAGTAAGATGACTAGGCTCATGCAAAAACTAAACTCCCCTTTGGTGTTCTGATGGTCTCTCAATAAAATTTTCTACATCAATACAGTATCACTTCCTGTCCCTGGAAAGAAACACCAAACAATTCTCATCTAATCTTTCATTTTTTTCCCCAAAAGCTGTTTTAATTTTTTTTTTGAGATTACAGTTACATACAACAGTTCTGACTCTTTCAAATGGCCCGTTTTCCACTAGTTATTATTGTATGTATATATTATTCATTTACACATATACATTCCTAAGGATAACCTGTTCAGTTAGTATAATTCTACCTGCATCTGTGTTTTCAGGGATGACTGTCAGTGGACAACTACTTGCTGTGTACTTCCTCAGGGAAGGCCACCACTCCAAACCACAGCTTTCCTGGGTGCCTAGAGCACTTTGTGTAGGGCCAAGGCATTTCTCTGTTCAGTTTGGCATGTTCCTTGGTGTCATCCTCATTCAGCACATGCTTACAAAGCCATGTTAGTATGCCATGTGGTATACTTTCCAATATTAGCAGAAGACACAATCTCACAGCAGATTTTTTGACCCTCTCTCTCTAGCTCTTATGATATTTCTACCTCTGCTGAACCTTAGGTGCAGGAGTGTTCCCTTGATATGCCTATTGCAATTGGGCTGCATATATCTGCATTTTCATTGGTTGTGGGTTGGTTTATTTATTTATTTGTTTATTCATTCATTTATTTATTCATTATTATGATCTTTGTTCATTGCAAAGATGATATCTTGATAAGGAGTGAGGTCTAACTACATTTTTTGTAGATATAATGTATTGTAGAACAGAGTTTGATAATTCTGTCATATGTAGAGGTATTTGTTTGTTTATGATGTGGTCCAACAATACAGCATTGTACAGCCTTTCCCTGAACCTGAGAGCTGATGAGTAAGCTACCTGTTCTCCCTCTTCTTTCCCCTTCTTGTGGTTCCTCATACCCTGTAGCCTCTTTCTCCTCCCTCTCTTCTTTTCAAAGGTAACACCAAAAAATTATTGTATGCAAAAAGACTTGCACTTCTAAAATTGCTTAGTTTTTAGATTTCTCCTAAGGAATTAAATAAAACCTTAATACTTCTAGGTTGGTTAATTAGGCTCAGGTGCAATTAGAATAAAAGCACCTATTAGTTGCCACTGAATAATAAGTTATAATTTTTATCTAATTTCTAGCACTTTCTCTACCTCAAAAGGAAAAAAATAGAAAATGCCAGAAGATAAGTAATTTTACCTTAGCCTAATCACTTCTCTGTTGCTATCTCTTTTTCTTATAATTATCCTCAATTTTATTTTCTCTAATTTCCATTATAGCTGTTAAGTTCACATCATGATGAAATTCTCACATCTTCAATGAAACACACAGGAAAAGTTTTAGTGAAGCAAGAACCTTCAAGTCCAAATTCATTCGTAGTAGAAAACCTGCATATTTCATAAACACAAGTTTTAAAAGAACTTTGATGCTTCCTTGTTAATTTAATAAGCCTTGTATTTTCACTTGGTAGATATAAGAGAGATGTTAATACAAATATGAGTACTGTTAAGTGAGCATCTAAGGCTAGACAAACATAAAACACACCCCAAAAGCTGTGCTAATCTTATGTGGAAGTCTTATGTGGAAATTGTTACTTCCTGTGCTCTTAACCTGGAAATTAACTAAGCATCAAATGTGCTTGAAAGCAGGAAATGCTCAATGATCCAAGCGTGGGCCTTTCTGAATTGATAAAAATAATAACCAGGTAGATAAAAGGTTCTTGCCTCAGTTCTCTTTTGAATAAAAACAAAGAATGTGCAGTAAACATTCTAACAATCCTTACTGTGGCTCATGCATACACACCCAAAAATCGTTGTCTCCAGGGAGATAGGCTGTACTCGGATTATCATTTCTAATGTTAAATAGTATGTGAACTTGAGTGTGCCTTGCAACATTTCCTTCCAAAAATATTCTGATCTGGACTAAAAATCTGCCCCTTTTACTAATCACAACCTAGCTCACATGCCAGTGTTTGATCCTAATATTAAATACAAGTGTAGAACCCAGATCATAATGAATTGTAACAGGATAAGGTGAACAGGGTAAACGTGTATCAACTAGTAAATCTTCCCTTGCTTGTCTGAACAAAGCCTTTTATTCTGTCTTCTGTACACCACTGTCCCTTTTAAGAAATCTTTTTCTTTAGATTTTAGATGTTTTTTACCATTTTTTGGGACCAGAGAGCTTCAACTTTTGTTTTTTAAACATTATTTCTCCATCTACAAAAGATATAAATGCTGAGACTTGCCTTTCCAACTTTTTTAGAAATAATGTAAAATATGGAAGGTGAACTTATTCTTATTAATATTTTGTAAGGAATCAGTTTGGTATTTATAAAACCTCACTGTTTTCATGTATCTGTGTATTCATGTATTTCTCTGAAAATTACAGTTAATATTGATTTTTGTAATATTGCAATTATTGATTGATTGTTTGATCTGCTTCATGCCCCAATATCAACACCCTCTCTCCTGGTTGGGAGACCTGCAGGAATAACAAGCAGCACTTCTGCTATTGATGTGTTGAGGGAGGGGCTTAGGGAAAGCAAGTCCAGCCCATGCCTATGGTGGATGGTTTAGTATCTGGAAGCCTCCAAGAGTTCAGGTTAGTTGACCCATTGGTCTTCCTGTAGAGTCTCTGTCCTTTTTGGATTCCTCAGTCCTTCCCCTAACTCTTCCAAACGACTCCCAGAGCTCTGTCTAGTGTTTGGCTGCGGGTGTCTGCATCTGTTTTCATTGGATCCTCAGTGGAGCCTCTCAAAGGACCTTTAATTCTAGGCACCTAACTGCAAGCACAATTCTCAACTTCAGATGGAAAAAACAAACAAACAAACAAAAACAACAAAAATAAAACAGGACAGCTAAAACAATCTGTATATTTTCTAAAACTCTTAATGACAGGTGAGGTGATTTCTTTCATTATATATTTTCCATCTTATGATGTTTTAGTTATTCTATTGAGGTCCTGTGCCTCTCCATGCAAACTTTAAAATAGGCTTGTGTGTATCTGCAAAAAACTAAGACCATGATAGGAACTTTATTAAGGCCATAAATCAATTTTCATAAGTCAAAAAATAATTATTTTATTAGGTTGCCAATTCTTTGTGCAGTGTTCCTCTCTACCGCACATAGTGTGTCTCTCTCCTTCAGGACTCTTTGGTTTGTTTCACTGCATTTTATTATTTCAGAACAACGATTCCTGTCAAAATCATATTCTGTAATTTTCTCAACAAAAAATACTTTGTTTCTTTCCACAGATAAAATACAGAAATACACAATTATTTGCTCTGTAACTTTGCCACCTTCCCTTGAAAGTTCCGCAGGTGTGTCTCATGCTTTCTCAGTTCCTCAATGTCGGCCATCAACCTCATGGCTGTGACATCAGGACATCTTTATCAGGAACCTAGTGTTGTGGCCTCTTTACCAATGAGGAAAAGTACAATGAAGATTATTTTCCTATTTCTTCTTCTCTAATTTATGTGTCTCTGTTTTCCTTTGTCTTGTTGCCATAGCCAGACTTCTAAGAATATTTAGTGGTTTGAATAGATATCCTTGTCTCATTCGTATTCTTAGGTCAGAGCATTCTGCTTTCATGTTGGTCTATGTCTAAATACCTACAGGATACCAATGTAAAAATTCCCACATTATTAGTGTTATCGAATTCTGTTTCTAAATGTAAACATGAATCCTACACAGAACATTAATTAAACCAGATTTTGGGGAGTTAAAAGTGTGACATTATATTACTGGCTTTTATGAAATGTAATGTTGGTGTGACCAAAATATTCAGATGTAAAAAAAAAAAAAAAAAAAAAAAAAAAAAAAAAAACTTAAGTATACTAATTAGAAATGAGACAATCACAGTCTTTTAGGTTTCTATTTGAATTAAGCGCCTGTGGATTTGCAGGTAGCAGGTCTCCTGAAAGTATTATCACGTTTTATCTGTGTAATGAGTGGCCCTGTGCCCAAAAAGTTTTTAAAAAAATGCTTTAAAATCAATGAAGAACTCAAGCATCTACAAAAAGGCGATGAGCACTCCTGGAGGCCCTTATAAGCCATTCAGTTTCAGTTGTGTGGTAACAGGGTAAAAGGAGAGACCGCTACTGCCATCTGTTGGACAAATAAAACACCACCACTTGGGTCATGAAACCGACTTGCCAACCCCAACTGAGCCAGCTCTGAATACATCTCACTTTCTGTTAGAATGACAAAGGGCTGTTCGAATAACATTTATTCTCTTGTATAGCATTCCCTCCTAGAGGTTTGTGTTTAAGAAAACATGCAATGATGCATTCTGACATAAACAGGGACGGAGAGGGAGCAAAATAGATGTGAGACAGGAATGAGCATCAAGTAAAGTTTATAGAGGCTACTGTTCAGAAAAGGTCCTTAGCTAGGAGGCCGAACTCGATGCCTCTTCACTCAGCTCGTGACATCACTCCAGTCTCATCAGCATCACCTGCTCCCTGGTACACACACAGCATCTCAGGATAAGAATCCCAACTGAAAAATGAGCTTTTCTAAAACCTTCCCTACCTTTCAAAAGGGCTCTCAGGTGACTCAGTACACTGCACAGTTTTTAATAACCATCCTAGAGTGGGTCTCCATTAATGTACTGAGGTTGTTACATTATTACGACATTCCTTGACTGGCGCATGTGCACTTTTCATTTACAGCTTCTCTCATATAGATCAAGATGCAAGGTTCCATTTTTCATTGTAATGATACAGAGCATAAATATACACCATAAAACTTATGGGAACTGTTTTTGTGGTATACAGTAAGCAATACTTTGTTAAGCAGGGACCAAATATAGGGTGGTTTAAAAAAATAGGAACAATAAAACACACCCAGTATTTTCTAAAAGTTTGTAACATTCTGCTTATTAAACTAGATGAATACATTATTATATTTAATTGAAAGAGTCATCATCTTCATTTGTAGATATATTGTAACTTTACTCAATAGAATGTGTTATCATGTATTATAAATTCTACATACAGCATTTGGGCTCAGATGTCCTGATTCCAGAGGTCAGCTTGTTAGTTTAAAGCCAATTTTTCTAATAATTGTTGTAATAGTGCATAAAGTGTAGCAGAGAATGCTAGAAGTGGGTGATAGTGGAATGGAAGCTCCTGGGGACAGGGGCAGTACAGGTGTACCGCTCAACAGCTAGAGAGAACTTTCAACCTACAGAAAGAAGAGAATCTTGGACAAAGGACATGTGCAAGGCGAATGATGCAGAAACAATTTCAAATCTCCTGATGATGGGGAACAAAAGGGAGAGAATCCTGGAGAGTAGGTATGATCTAGTCCCTGGAAAACTAAAGTGGATACGCTGGCATTGGAAGTGAGGTGTGCTTACCTTAACTTTCCCCCTGCAGGCCCTAGACTTGCGCCTTTTCAGTGGGAGAAAGAGTGATGGGAATTCTCCACTCTTATATGTGCATCTGGTAGGGGGTCATATCTTACCTACCTTACTTAATGTCAGACACAGAAAGGAATGTTCTGTAAGTAATACAAACAAGGTTTGGGCTTCCACCTTTCAGCCAGTGCTGTAGATTTCTACTTCAAAACTAAGATGCACAATGAGAGCACAGGTAACTTCAATGGGGGATCCCCAAGGGAGCTGTGGTGACAATCGTAGCTGTCATCAACTCGGTCTTTACTATTTCTCAGACACTGTGATGGGCCCTGTTCATATAACAATAACAATATTGCTGCACCTATTTTAAAGAGGAATGAAGGGGTGCTTAAAGAACGTGAGATTTTCGACATTGTATATCTACTGAAGGGTGGAGCAGAAAGTTCTGAATTAGAGATCACATGACCTAGTAAGAAGATGGGGGTGCCCCACACATAGTCAGGTGAACACAAAAGTGTCTGGTTAGTCTGAGGCAGTCTGCATTGCGGTTCCCTTTCAGGTTAACTCTGAGACTGTCTTGCAGTCTCCAAATTACCCTGGCTTTGGATAATAAAAGGCAGGGTCAAAAGTCAAATGAAGTACTGACTGGTAATTTCTCAACAATACTTACTGAATTGGGATGATTCACACTGAGTTCCACTCAGCTTCCTTGGATGAGCCTTGGTTCAATAACCAACCACTGAACACTTAAATCAGAAACATTAGTCAGAAGATATTCACATGCCTTAATCAAACCATGTAAAGTAGGGTTTTAATAAACAATAGTGTCCTATAGTTACATCCTTGGAGCAGGGACTCTCTTTGGTAAATATTACTAACAACAGTGCTAATAATATAATTCCTGGAAGTTTACATTCACTGTTACATGAGCCTCCCCCTGCTGAGAAATTGCCAACACACTGAGAAGACTTGAAACAAATACTTTTAGAGCTCCAACTGAGAATTAAATAAACGCAACTTCAAAAGAATTATGGCAAAGCAAGTGTCTTATTGGCATCAAATGCTTTAAAGGCTCTTTATGAGATAATAAAAAATATGCCATAGAGATTTGTTGTTTTATAATACATATTTTCTTTTACAATTGGAAAATTTATTAAACACACAGTCCATCATCTTAATTGGTTTGAAAGCATGACCGAGTCCTGGGCAGAATGAATTCCCTCAAGTGGACTTAGATGCTGTGTTCAGCTTGCAAACATGTTTTCACGCTGGGTAGATAAAAAGATCACTTTGTTCCCACCAACTTATCTCTAGAATGCTAAAAATGCTCTCATATTTTTCTAGCGTTCCTCCCTGAGTCCCAGGAACACGTAGTGAAAGAACGAGGCTCTTCGGTGCCTCTATGTACACATGAACGTAACACTGTGTTCAAAACACAAAGTTGGAGAACTGCCACCAGGATTGTGACTTGAAGACATGGAGGGGAAAAACGAACAAGCACAAGATAATTTTCTCCATCACCAGAGAGTAATCCTCACGTCTCAAATGGTGATGAGTCAAGTATAGGTAATTTATGACGCCATCTTTCTTGTCAGTTTTGTTTGATGTTTGTTTGATTGTTTGGACATCTGTCACAGCGGGATTTACAACTCTCTTCCCTCCAAAGCCCCTGTGCTCTGTGGTTTGTTTTTTGGTTTCAGGTCTTTCAATATAGGGAACAAATATCAGAAGAACAGAAACCCTAAGGAGGGATAAAAGTGCATAATCTTCTTTAATCTTAGATTTATAATATAAAAATCTGTTTACTCCATCTCTAAAGTGAATTCTGTCTCTAGGTTCATCCTTTGTTTTGCTCTCTAGCTTCCTCATTTAACCTATCTTTCCCTTTACGACTGATGGGGGCTGATGCTGTGCACAGGTGACTGCAGCAGTGTTTTTCTGGCCAGAAGTACGCACAGGAGCTTCCCAGCTTGGTAGACTCAGCAAGTGGCGAGATATCACAAATTAGTTCCATAAAGATGGAAATAACTATCTTTACACAAGTGGAAATATTGAGATTCAGACAAACAAGGTAGACAGTATGCTGGCAGTCATTGGAAAGGTCTTATATTTGGCCTTCTGTTTTTCTAATGAGAAACTTAATTTTTTCAGTAGGCTGATGATTTGTTGTAGTGGGTTTGACCTGATGCTGCTTATATTGCAATGTTAACTTTGTTACACGAGTGTCTGCACTTAAGACAATGAGGGATCATGCCCCCCACCCACTCCTGTTGGTTCTGATTAGTAAATTATGATGCTCACAACTAATGGCTGACAAAGGAGACTTTTAATATTCCAGGGTTTGGGACAGAGAGGAAGGAGGAAGAAGGAGCTCCTCCAAGCCAGAAGAGGTGGAGATGAAGAGACCATGCCCGAAAAGAGTGGAGAACAGGGAGGCATAGCCACCAGGTGAAGGAACCAGGAGAGTGTGGCCCAGGGCAGCCAAGGTAGAATACAGAATTAATAAGAAATAACTCAGGATTATTGGTGGGGGGGTGGATTAAACACTTGGAGGTTAGAAGTGGTCCAGTTGTTGTGCTATTTTAAGGCATATCAGAATATAAAGTCTGTGTCTGCGTCTTTCTTTTGGGAACCTAGGACATTGGGGCGGGTAGTCCAGAACTCAGTTTTAGGGAAAGCCCCTGTTCCTGATGAAGTGTGTGTGTGTTCGAGGGGAGAGAAGACATTCAGTGTGGTTTCTTGGCAGATTAAAGGTATTTTATTTACCCACAAGAAGACCAAGCTGCACCTCTGCTCCATATGTGCAGTAAGGCCTAGGTCCAGCCCATGTGTGCTCTGTGGTTGGTGCTTAAGTGTCTGAGACACCCCTCAGGGTCCAAGTTAGTTGACTCTGTGGGTCTTTCTGTAGAGTTCCTATCCCCTTCATGGCCCTGATTCATTCCTCCAACTCTTCCATGAAGGTCCCCAGAGTCCATTGATTGTTTGGCTGTGAATCTCCATAGCTGTTTCAGTCAGCCATTGGATAAACATCTCAGAAGACATATTGCTAGGCTCCTGTCTGCAAGCATAACAGAGTACATTCATAGTGTCAGGGACTGGTGCCTGCTAATGGGATGGATCTCAAGTGGGGCCCATTATCGGTTACCAAGTCTCTGCTTCATCTTTGTCCCTACATTTCTAAATGTTTGCATGCAAAGTATTGTGGGACACTTGGTGTCCTATCCCTCCATTGAGGGTCCTGCCTGGCTCCAGGAAGAGGCCTGTATCTCCACTATTAAAGTCACCACCATAGACTCCTGGCAGCCTCCCCACCCCCAGACTGAATGGGTTTCTAAGGGTCTTCTGTTCTCCTCTGTATTTTCTTCTTCTCCCCCTCTTCCTCCTCCTCCTCCATTGTCATAATCATCATTGTCTTCATTTTGAAAAACTTCTTCCCAATGAAAATTATTTCAATGACATTTTCAATTTAAGTTCTTAATCAGCCTCTGTAATTCTTTTGGCTTTAACTGACACATAGCAGATGTACATCGAGGGAACAGAAGTAATCTAACTTGTACGTTGTAATACAGGGCAATTAAGTCGGGGCACTCAATCTCCATTTCCTGCAACTCTCAACTTTAAATGTTTGAAAGTTTAATTCCTCATATACACATGTTCTTTCATTTTTTTCTCTGGTTTCATATTCAAAATATTAAAATGCAGGGTTGGAGACATGGCACCACATTTAAATGGGGCTTTCTGCGTTTAAAAAGACTCGAGTTTGGTTTCCATCACCCATGTCAGGTAGCTCAGAGCTAACAGCAAGCCCAGCTCCAAGGTGCCCATACCCCCATATCCCTGTCTGCACCCCCACACACACACTTAAAAATAACGTCTTTTCAAAGAAGACATTCTAATAATATGTATATAGTATACAAATAAAGAGTTGAATCTTCAGTACACTAGGACCCCCCCCCTTCATAAGACTATGTGGAGCTAAGCTTTTTCTCCTACAATGAGTTAACTCCATTGGCTTCTTTAATCAATTAAAAGCACCACATATAATTACTCAACTTTCTTCTTTGCCCTTTAGCTATAATGAGAAAAGGGAGAAGAAAGTTAATTTTAATAGTAAATATTTGTGCATTGCCTAATTTTAAATTGGGCAAAATTCAATACTTTTAACACATGGTAGAAATCCTGTTTATTTTCATCCCAAGACCCTGTGACATTTTTCTAGCACATGGTGGACAGAGACCTTTATTTATGCATTTAGGTCATGTTTTTTATTTATGCCTTAGTAATTTTAAAAATACCAGGTCAAATTGTAAGCCAATCCATAATGCTTTCTTAAATAGCTGTGTGGGAGTCAAACCACAAATATTATCTATATTTATGTTGGGCTGGCCCACCCTTTGGCTGTCTCCAGAACCCTTTTACAAAGGCTGACACTCCTGGGTAACAGTGGCGCCACATCCATTTGGCATAGCTGTCTACACGGGATCTTTCCTTCTGTTGGCTTTCTTTGGCACAAACTATGAAATGAAGTCATGCAAAAATGTGTGTCTACTCACAGTGATGCCTGGAGCTGCTGTGGTGAATCCTTCAGATTTGAAAGAGCGGCCTACGGCTTTGTAATGATCTGATCTCAGTACAGGAGTCTGGTGAGCACAGTAAACATGCCACAAGCTTCAGATACTTAAGAGTTCTATATACGGGGTAGAGTACATGAGGTAGTGTGTTGTAGTGGAGAGAAGGGATCTCAGTCTTCCATCTAGTTGGCAAATTATTGTTGTTCTTAAAAAAAAACACTTTAATTTAAAATTCATGGATACTTAATTTCTTAGAGTAGTGGTGGATACTCTGGAGATATTTTTTTCTTGATACTTTGCAAATATCTGTGCCCCTCTTGTGTCACTAAAAGCACCTATTTGCCTAAAGATTTGAGAATGGAAATAGATCTAAAGTCTGTGCATGCACACACACACACACACACACACACACACACACGCATGCTCACAAACACACAAACACACACCATAAATGTAATAAATTTTAAATAGAAGATAAAAGATACAGACGTTTTTTAAATAGTTAAAATTCAGCTACAAAAACAATATATGAATTACCTCCAGGCTCCTAAATTTCAGGGGCAGGGTAGAGAAACAGATTACAATTTAATTGTGATACAAATAAAATGAAATTGGCTCAACATACAAAAGAAACTTTAGAAAGCCAAGAAGTTATTTAGGCTGTGAATAGTTAGGCCACGTTTGGTTTAATGGGTTGACTTGACTGGTTATGGAAACCTGATCTGTACTTGTAAAGTGGAAAATTAAAAGATATATAAAGAATAGTTAATGTTAACAATATCACTGGACATCTGGAGTATGAATAGCGAAACATAATTGTTAAAAATGACAGAAAAGTAAGTGATTGAAAGTTATTTTAATCAAAATTATTCTATCTTACTAAGAGCATAGAAATGTAGAAAAATAAATAGCAAACTCATGACAAGAAGTTATAATACTAAATGAGTGGGCTCTGGCTGTGTGGGACTGATTTAGGCTCTCTGCACACGTTACAGCTGTGTAGCCTGTGGACTACATGGGACTCCTAACAACAGGCCCAGGAGCTGTCTCTGACTCTGTTGCCTGCCTTTGATATCATTTCTTCTGAGCTGCCCCATCCACCCTCCATGGAAGATGCACCTAGTCTTACTGCAACTTCATGTGTCAGGGTTGGTTGATATACACGAGAGACCTCCCTTTGCTGAAGAGAAATGAAGGCAGAGTAGACAGAGTCAGAAGGTCTGGGAGGAGAGGAGGGAGGAAAAATTGCCATGTAAATATAAAATTAATTAATTAATTGGTCAGTTGATTAACATTTATGTGGCTCTGACATTTCTACACAGTGGGAAAACTGTGGTGACAGGTGACCAGGAATAAATGTATGAAGGAGGTGAATTGAAAGGAAAGAACAACATTATCACCCAACCAAACCATTCAGAGCTCCCAAGGTCTAAAACAGCAACCAGTGAGCACACACGGAGAGACCCATGGCTCCAGTTGCACATGTAGCAGAGGATGGCATTGTCTGCCATCAGTGGGAGAAGAGGCCTTTGGTCCAGCGAAGGTGCGTTTTAGCAGTGTAGGGGAATGCCAAGGCACTGAGGTGGAGAGGTTAGTTGAGAGAGGGAGCTTCTTCATGGAAACAAGTAGAGGAGAAGAGGGGATGGGAGTGGAGGAAAGGGGATAACATTTGAAATATAAATACAGAGAATAACAAAAAATGAAAATGGACTTCGGTAGATTTTGAATGTGTACAAAGCATATGTCAAATGCCTTATGATAGTTGTGCAGATTAAGTGAGCAGAAAGGAATTTGTGTGGTGACATATTAGAAATTCAACAAATGACTGTAAATTGTAGAGTTGTAAATTTTGAGAGAAATTTAAACAGCATTTAACTCAAATGGATGAATGTCTTTCCCAACTATGATTTTTTACAAGAGCAATTCTCCGTGGAAGAGGAGCGCATTAGGTAAATTTTGCATGAATTGTATAACAAAATGTCATGTTTAAAAAAAAACACTAAGAAGCAAACATCACAGAAAACATTTGAGTATTCAATATAAGTGTTAAAATACTTCGGAGATTAATATTTAAAACTCCATAGGCACAGTAGCTTTCTAATTCCCCTTCCTCTGTGAAGCCTTAAAGTGAATGAATGAGGAGTTTGGAGGCAGTAGAAACTGCAAGTGGTGAATTTGAGAGGAGTGGAGAGAGAGCACCGTTTCATGGTGGTGCTGGTGGTGCTGGTGGCGGTGGCACATGTGTTTAATCCAGAGGCAGAGGCAGGTGGATCTTTATGTGTTTGAGGCCAGCATAGTCTATAGAGCAAATATCAGGACAACCGGAGCTGTACAGAGAAGAAAAAAAAAACACTGTTTTAAAAAATTAAAACTGAAAAGAAAGACTTAAGAAGATTTGAAAACTAGTGTCTGTGCTTTAGTTACTGTTTTAATGCTGTGAGGAGACACTGGGACCAAGGTAACTCTTACAAACAAAGTAAATGGTGACTAGCTTACAGCTCCAGGGGGTTAGTCCATGATCATCACAGTGGGAAGCAGGCAGGCATGGACCTTGGAGCAGTAACTGAGAGCTTTGCATCCTGGTCCATAGGCAGCAGGCAGAGAGTGAGATACCAAACGGCCTGGGGTGGGTTTCTAATATGACTTCAGCCTCACAAGTCCTTGGATCACAGAAGTACACCACCACAGCCAAGCTAAGTCTTGATTTTTCTTTAATTACCAATCTCATTGGGGCTTACTATTAAAGTGTAACTGGTAATAAACATTTATGTTCTATTTTTTAAAAAAATCGCAAATCAAACT
Source organism: Micromys minutus (assembly GCF_963924665.1). NCBI lineage: Eukaryota > Metazoa > Chordata > Mammalia > Rodentia > Muridae > Micromys > Micromys minutus. Next base: position 29,145,122 of record NC_137976.1, read on the forward strand.
CCCAGTGACACTCCTCCCTCAACAAGACCATACCTCCAAAACTTTCTTAAATAGCTCTATTAAGGGGGTGGGTCAACTGTATGAGCCTTTGAGGCCATTCTCATTCAAACTACCATAGTTTTGTTTAGTAGGAAACACACTAATTGTACTTTTAAGCATATCTATTTTGAGTTAACAGTATAGAGAAAGAGAATTTTAGCATGAAGGTTGGTATGTATGACTAACAGCTCCCTAAATATCTATAGGAGAAGCTAAAATAACATACCATTTTGGAGTATCTAAAGCAGGGTCATGAGTTCTGTCTTCTTCATCCAGAATCACAATCTAGGCTCACAAATGTGGTGTAAAAGACAAATCATTTATCATAAAATTAAAAGAATCCCAAATCCTTATGTTTATGAAACTGGCAAACTGAGCACTAAATGTACTACATTTGTCTTCCCGTGAATTTTAAAGCCACCTTCAGACCCACTTATGTGATTGGATTGACAAAGATACAGCTGCTAAGTCCTTCTGCTAGTGAGTTATTTGCTGTTAGGTCTCAGACATTCAGAACAGTGATGTTTCGATGTTAAGTAGAGGGGAACAGCAGAATGATTTGCGCGCGGCACACACACACACACACACACACCTATATATATATATATATATATATATATATATATATATATATTGTTCATGGTTGAAAAAATTAAAATGTCCTTAAATTCTGTTTCTATTCATTCCTACCTATTGTCTTGCATGCACTAGGAGGAAGAGAAAAAATAATAAGCATTCTTTCTCTGTCTAATGTCTATGTAAAAATGCATATACAAATGTGATCGTTGGCAGAAGGATGAAATTGAAGCCAATAATTGGAGAGATCAATAAACAATATGGCTGCTTCTATTCCACAGAATACTTTCATTATACCATATTGAAATAATAGAAATGGCTGTGGTAAAAATGCAAAATTATTTATGAAACAATAGAAAATCTGCTCTTAAGTAGAAAAAAAGCATTGCACATGATTTCACTGAAAAGAAGAACCAGATGTTAGGCATACTTTAAAAAAAAACACACACACAAAAGCCCATATGCAATTATCCATGAAATATTCAATACCCACAAAAGTTTAGAGCTTACTGGCCAGGGTTTTTCCTCCCTATCACCTCCATGTTAATCTTCCATATGTCAATGTTTCTTTGGGTTCAGTGTATATTTCTAAAGTCAAGTATAGAGAGCCAACAGAAGATTGGTTCCAGTTGGAATTTGCACGGAGTACTCAGATATGCTCTCAGACATATTTGAGGAGGGTGTCATCACTACGTATCAGAAATGTAGAATCAAAAGCAATCCACTGCTTGCTATCTGTTGAGCCAGAAGCAGCCTGGCCACTGTTAACAGAATTAATAAATGAGCAATGATTGAGCAAGCAAGAAAATTTAAATAGGCCTGAAGATTATAAAAAGATAGACAAGAGATATTCCAATATAATTACCATCACTAAAAGTGATGCACTTTCAGTGTTTTGTTATAAACTCAAATGCCTTACTTTGATTTAGATATTCTCTCCAGAGCTGTATTCAACTTAAATGGAAAGTAAAATGACAGTGACCTAAATCCTAGTGACTTAAGCAATCATTTATTCAACTTCTTTCTTATCTTTGTAGTTTTCACTGCTGGGATCAGTTAGCAATCATATTTACTATTGACTAGTTCTTTATTCCTCGACTTTGACACTGATTCTCTTTGCAAAATATTAGAGCGAAACTATACAGAGTTCCACTAAGAAACACAAATATTCTGTTATTCATTCACAAATGCAAACACTTTGGTTTTTATACTGGTTTATTTATTAATAAATATTATACTTATGGGCACTAACACTTAGGAAACAGTTTTATTAGTTTTACTTGAAATGAAAAATAGTTCTTGTACTTAAAAAAAAAGCTCAGTCATGAGATTTCAGTCCTCCTTTACTTTCTATTAAATTTAATATCACATGTACCCCATATCACTTCTAGCCTTCCTGTCAGTAAAAATCAACCTAGAGGCTCTTAGTTCCTTAAATTATTTAGTCTCAAAATATACTGAAGGCTTATGGCAGTGCCTTCTGCCTTGGACCTACTAGGAAGGCCTTGTATACACTGGAGGCAGTCATGGAGGAAGAGAAATCCTAATGCTGCTTTTAGCCAAGGGTATGAGTATATAAAACACAATTTTCTTGTTTATATTAGAATCATGATAATACAAACTTTTCAAAACATTTTATAATAAATAACATTGTTTCACTGTCTATATAGTACATGAGTCAGCCATTTGGGTATCTGTGATCAATTAATCAATTAATGAAAGTCTCTTTGGCCTTCCTAATGTATTTACAATAAAGATGAAAGAAATACAGAATTAAATATGAACATGCACATCATACAAAAAAATAAACATCTACACAAAAAAAGCTTAACCATAGAAATCATATGCATATATGCAAATATGTTAACACATTTATTTACATTCAGGGATAGACACATCTGTAATAATGGAGTTTGTGTGGTTTCTATACAGATTTCCATGTAAAAATGACTTATGGGAAATCAATGATTTATTAGAGTCATGGTCTTGTCAGTTCATTTTTTTCCTAAGGAAAATACACATCTGTCCACACAGGATTCGCTTGACACCTGTAGGTGATAGACCTAAAAGCTCTTTCTAGATCTTGTATGCCATAGCATCCAAAAATTAAGTTTAGATGGATAGAAGAAACATATTCCTTACAAGGTAACCCAAAAGTAGACTTGTAGAAGTGTGCAGAGAGTATAAATCAATGCAGCAGTAACCATGACTGGGAGCTACACACCGAGTAATCCATAAGCAGGACTGAGGAGAGTCCGCTGTAAACAGCATCTACCCCAAAATTTGTCATCAGCACAGAGTCACTACTGGACATATGTCTAAGGTGCTTTCCCTAATAAGTATAAAATCCTCATGCAAAAATGTTTTCTTTAAGAAATTATTATCCTTTCAAAAGCTTATTAAGAATGATTTTTATAAAATAAATAAGTAAAACATGTCTAGGAGTTTATCAATAATAATTGCTAACATTAAAGTTTGAAATTCTCTCTTCTATCTCTTTCAAAATGCCTTTCTCCTTCCATACTTCCATGCACAACAAGGAATTTCTATAGCTTGCTAAATCTGTGTACATTGGAAAGGACAATCCTCAATTTCAAGCATGCACTATTGAGGACAAAATGGATGTCTGCAAAACAGAGATAAAAGCTAAGATTAGAATTGAAATAACAGAGAAGCCTGCATGCTACAGGGGACTAGCTGATGGTATCGATTGTGTGACTCACTGAATGGACTTTTTCAGTCAGTAATGAAGGTGGAGGGTTGAAGATTTAAAAATGAGATACCTGTAAGTTAGACATACGGAGGTACGACATGTCCATGAAGCATGGAGATCCACTGTTTTCGGTTGGCTGATAGACACAGGGGCCTAATTGACCAACCCCACTTTGTGAGAGCATAGAAGTCCTCCTTGGGAGAAGATGAGAGCAGAACAATGTTGTCACTCCAGGGAAACTGAGGACATCATTGAGAGATGACAGTGTAGATGAAAACTGCAAGCAAAATCTGAAACTGGAGCCCATCACAATAACGAGTAAGACGTTAGATACATTTAGAAAGCAAAAACATCTCCACGACAAGACAACTGCATAGTGCAAAGCCTCAGCCTATATTTTCCATGACTAGCAGTCTATGCTTGAGTCTCAGAAGATGTCATCCTGATGTATTCAGTACAGACAGGAACAATACCACTTATTGGGATCTAGATTTCTACATGTATCTTATATTTTTTTTTGATGCTCTGCATTCTCCTTGGATAAGCATTATTAAATGTACTGGTAAAGGAGTTAAATATCAAATTAAACTGGTTTAACGTCTTACATCTTGTCTGGTCTAAGATGACAGGCAGCACTGAGTACATCTATACAGTTCTGATGGACCTGGGGGTTTCTTGTGGGAAGATAGTTGGCAGGATTGCAGCTGACTTCCTGAAACCAAAATCACTTGTAATTTTCTATAATAATCATGATAATACGAAAACTTTTTTAACGTTCTGCCACTGAAAACCTATTACAATCTGGCAAATATTTAGGCATTTGAAATAGTCATAAACTATAAAGGTAATGTTTACTCTAAATATCCCATATGTTAATAATTAAATATAAGTTTGTGGTGGCTGTCATGAGAATAGCACCTATAGACTCACATATTTGACTGCTTGGTCTGCAGTTGGTGGAACTGCCTTAGGAAGGATTAGCCTTGTTGAAGTGGGAGTGGTCTTGTTAGAAAGTAGAGAGTGTCAGGAAACTGAGCAGAAATGTGTAGAAGTGGGGGATGGGGAACTAGGGGTAGCCACTAGAAAGTCCCAGATGCCAGGAAAGCAAGAGGTTACCAGGACCCAATTAGAATGACACTAGCTAAAATACCCAACAAAGGGAAGATAGAACCTGTAGAGACCATCTCCAGTAGATAGGAATGGTGACCATTTGAGAGATGGAACCACCTGCCCATCTCAAAATTTTTACCCTGGAATTGTTCCTCTCTAAAGAAAATGCAGGTACAAAAAAGTGGAACAGAGACAGAAGGAAAGACCATCCAAAGAGCACCTGACCTATAGATCCATCCCATCTGCAGTCACCAAACTCCAACACTACTTATTGCTCATGCCAAGAAGTGCTTGCTGATAGGAGCCTGGTATAGCTGTCCACTGAAAAGCTCTTCGAGCACCTAACCAATACAGAATCAGATACTCACAGCCAACCATTAGACCCCAATGGAAGGGTAAGGGGAAGAACTGAAGGACATAGAGGAAGAACAACAATATCCACTAACCTGACCACCCAGAGCTCCCAGGGACTAACCCACCATTGAACGAGTACACATGGAGGGACCCATGGCTCTAGCTACATAAGTATCAGAGGATTGCCTTGTCTGACATCAGTGGGAGAGGAAGCTCTTGGTCCTGTGGAGCCTCAGTGCCACAATGTAAGGCGATGCTAGAGCAGTGAGGCAGAAATGGGGGAAGCACCCTCATGGAGGCAAAGGGGAAGGAGATGGAATAGAAGTTTCAGGAGGGAAACTGGGAAGAGGGGCCATATTTGAAATGTAAATAAATAAAATGATCAGTTAAGAAAATTAGAAAAGAAAAGTGTAACACATGGAATGTGGAATGTGAGGTTTCAAAAGCCCACATCAGCTCTATTTGATTTTGACTGGAGGATCAGGATGTAAGCTCTCATCTGGTGCCAAACAGCATGCTAGCCTGCCTCTTGCCATGTACTATGTCATATTGTTCCTAGACTCAGTTTTGGAACTATAAGCAAGCCCTCTATTCAAATGTTTTCTTTTATAAATTGCCTCAGTCATGGTGTATCATCATAGCAATAGAATAGTAACTAAGACAGAGTACATATATCACCATGGATTCTTTTTATACCAGTCATGAAAATTCTGTGCCCAACGGTTAGCCTTAACTATGAGACACACAAATTTTGCTGAGAATATTTAAGAAAGTTCTTTAAGAAGATTTAAAAGCATTCTTTTTGCTATGAGAACACAAAAGAAATCTATCTCTTTTGGCATAGTGTTATTGACATTAGGGGTGACAAAATGAAAGACTTGATAGGGTGGTTTCCCCAACCTATATGTACTTAGGTCATGTAGAATAGTTTCCTGTTTCATTAAAGGGTAAACTGGTTAAGTTGGTGTATTCTGCAAATTGCAGTTGATGGTTTTCACACTGATAGTCCAGGAACTGAAGCAAAACATCTGATTGTAGGCAAACTTTAGGAAATAAGAATAACCTCTGAGCTGATCCCCACGTTGGTTCATTTATTAAGGACAGGCTTGCAAGACTATGAGATAAAGATATTTTGGGCACAATCACAGAAGTTATTCACATTGATTTGCTAGAAGGAGATACCAAATGGCATGCCCTGTTCAAAACTCCCTAGGATGCTCTGGCAGTAATGAATGCACAGACTGAAATTAGAAAGAAGGACTGTTATATACTTAAGGTCCTTTCTGGTGTCCATGAGCTGAGGTACCAGCAGGAGATTTCAGTAGATAGAGCAAGCGTAATCAACCTCAGGAAAAGCAAAGAGACAAAGAGAATTTATTCACCTAAGCCAAGAAGATTAGAGTGACAGAGACTCAACAAGTCAATCAGCACATTTGATTCTTTGAGTATGATTGAGAAGGATGATAATTTTTGGGGCTTCCCTTGCTGAGGTGTTCTTAAAGTGCCGGGACTACTTGATGAATGCTGTGCTAATATCTGTATTAAAAGGGGAAAGGGAAAGTGAAAGGAAAAGGAAAAGGGGAAAAAAGGGAGAAGAGGAGGGAAGAGGAAAGGAGAGGAGAGGAGAAGAGGGAAGAGGAGAGGAGAAGAGAGGAAAGTAGAGGAGAGGAGAGGAGAGGAGAGGGGAGGGGAGGGGAGGGGAGGGGAGGAGAGGAGAGGAGAGGAGAGGAGAGGAGAGGAGAGGAAAAACTGTGTTACTCAATGTGTCAATTAGACTTTTCTATGAGACCCCAAACAGATTACAGCAAAGGACTGCTGGGTCTAGCTTCAGTCAAAGAAGATGCACCTAACCCTCAAGAGACTGGTGGACCCAGGGAGTTTAGAGGTCTGGTGGGATAGGTGGGGTGGGGATATCCACGTGGAGTCAGAGAGGCAGGGAAGAGGTATGGGAGGTGGAACAGTTGGAGGGTGGACCAGGAGGGGAATAAAATCCAGAGTATAAAAGAAAAAAAATTTAAGACTTTTTAATGACAAGTACATTGTATGTCACAATGTTTCAATGAATGTTCTTACTTGTTGAAATTATACAAGTCAACATCAAATGGTTTCCTAAATAGTTGTGTTTTGAGCATTAAAAACAAAAAGAAATGACCTTTAAGGAGACAGTGCCACAAATCATCATATCAGTTGGAACAGGTAAAGTAATGGGAGATTGAATCTATTTTATTACAAGTAAAGATGAAAAGATGGGATAGTAAGGGTGACTGATAAAGTAGGGATTGATTTTGATGCTAAGGCCCTGTTCCCCAATTGGTTCTTGATCCATCAATAAATATACCATTGACCAATGAGTGAGGATGGGGCAGGACACTTAAAATTGCTCAGGAGGATGCAGGCAGAAGAAGGGAGTAGAAAAGCCGGAAGTAATTGCAGGAGATAAAGCCAACCAGCCATGTGAGTTTTCAGTTTATGCCTGGGGTGATAGGAGAGATTTAGCAGTGCCTAATCATTGAGTTATCAAAGGCATTTTAAGATTAGCTGGCTTGTGTGTCTGTGTTTTTCATCTGGGGAGCCAAAATTGTGTGGGCAGGGGCTTGTAGCAAGGACGGTTCCTGAGCTTAGGCAGGATAACAAAAGCCACACACAACAGAAAAGGTTTGCCAGGTCATGAAACCAAGCAAAGCCATGGTGTTGATAAACATGTGCAGTTTTCATACTAGGAATGCTGGCCAGGAAGATCACAAGTAGGAGGCCAGCCTAAACTACAAAGAAAAAGTCTATGTTACAGAATCACACACATAAAAACAAGAAGAGGAGGAGGAGGAGAAAGAAGAAAAGGTAAAACTAAACACAGGTGGGAAGGAAAAAAATTTTTATCAAGGTAAAAAGATGAGTCAGCAATTTCCTTTTCTAAGTGACTTCTCATGATGAGAAGCAAATTCTTGAAGTAGAAATAGTACTCAATATTAAGTTTGTCAATATTTGTTAGTGTTAAAGATCGGGTTATTGATTATCTGACCACTGGTTTCCATGATCTTATAAGTATCCACCTTCAGTTTCTCTGCTATATCTGTCTCTGGTTCTAGATTTCAGAGAAAAAAAAACAATAAGGGACAGTGTATGGTGGGAGAAAAGTCTGGTATAATGTGCAGTTTAATGACCAACTGTAATGTACAGTATAATGGCCATTTTAGGACCATCATCCATCATTATTAAGTATTAATCAAAAATGGTATTATTTTTTCTTCTCATTGTCAATTTTTCAAATTACTAAGCTGAATCTCTGAATAGGACAGCAAGTGCCCTTCTTTAAATAATTAAAAGATAATACTAATATAATTAGTGTGCACATTTGAAAATCCAAATATATTTTTAAATGACTAAGCTTAAAAATGAAGACATTGAGAACACTAGTAAACATCAACTGTCATCACAATTAAACATATCTTTATAGTTTGAAAACATTAAATACTACCATTTAACAAGCAACACGGTTTTATGTAGAAATAATAGAAAATTAAAATGGTGGCTCATTGTTAGGTTTCCAGTCTAAGGATGCCAGATGTAATTGAGTAGCATTAACTCACATGAAATAGGACCCAGAAGTGACATCCTGATTACCATTCTCAATTAACTAGCCTACATTTTTTAATGTCTATGTTTAATGTCAAAGCATTAAGAGGCTTCCAAGGTAAGAAATCTATTAGTGTTTCAAAAATAAGTCCCAAACCAGACAGACAAGAAGCAGAATGAAACCATATGTCATTTGCAGTCAGGTGATAATTCCAGCAGTATGAATTAATCAGGTTTCTCAAGAGAGCACTATAATTTCAAAACTAGTGTAGGAACTCTGGGTTGCACAGGAGGCTGAATCAGCTTAAGACAAAACAACAAATATGAAAAGAGTTGAAAAGAATTATACACGAGGGAGAGAGCATTTCCATAGTGCTCATTGCCAAGTGGGTATATTCAAATCAAAGGCTGACCTGTGTGGGTTTCTTGGTTAGCACTGGTAACCTTCACAAGACCTGGCATGCTACATATTCTTAACACACAATTCATGAAAGAACAAGCAAGAGAAAAATAGGTCAATGTAAAATAAAGCTGAAAATTAAGAGTGAGAGTAGAAATAAACTCAAGGAACAGAGTTTGAATCTGGGATCCGGTCCTGCCGTTGCTAGATGCACTTTGTGTGATTGTGAACAAATTATTTAATACTCAATTATTACTTCTATAACTTTCTAATATTGAATTCATAAGTCCCTCCTAATACTTCATTCTGTCACTAAATCTTTATCTTAGCTTCAAAGAAAAATGAGTGCATAAAACATCCCACAAGTTAAAACAAAGAATGAGAAATGGAAAATTGCCAAAAATTAGTAATGGTAGATGACTTGAAAGATTGTGTTTGTTTTTAAGATTGCAACCATCTGAATAAAATTAGGTGGAAACAATCCCTTAGGGTCTGAATGTATTTAAATAGAAACAACCCATCTAAAATACAAAGGAGACATCCTTGAAGAAAATGAAAGCAAAATGTTCAAATGGAAGAGATTAATATTTAGGAGTAGTTTCTTCATGCACAAATCAAGAAACATGTACAGCACATTGTCTCCAGGCCAGCCACCTGGCTATGTGGGCTTAATGATAAGTAAGAGAAATTGTTCCTCATGACAGGAAAACAGATTCATAATTTGGCCTAGAAATTTAATGCTGAATAGTTAATAAAAGAACAAAATAATAGTTGTGTAATATGTGAACAATGTGTAGAAATTTGCATAAATTTTAACCTCAATGAAATGAAGATAGAATTTCATATATATATTATTATTATTCAAATTATTAGGAAAATCAATTAAAGGAGATTAATATTAATTTGAATTAATAACTAAAGTCATAAACAATGCAGACTTCCTGTGACATTTGACAAACGTAAAATCCACACACTGTCTAAAATAAACATCTTTCAATCAGATGTTCAATAAATATCTAGAAACTCTTTTTCTTTTCAAGCAAGGCATTTGTGACATCAGAGTGTTAGGTAAAGGGATTAAAAGTTATTTTGTGCTAATTTTAACTACAAAATTAAGTTAATTTTCCAAAGGAATCTAAAAATGTCAAAGCCTATTAATTAAAAGCCCCTCTGTATTCTTATCAACCATTAGCATGCTGATGCCTAGAGGCTTTCTCATCTTACTAAAACATAACTTAAAATGTCTTTTCTCATCACTAGAAAGAACCAAATTATTTCCATATATTTACTAGTTCCTTTTCTTTTAAATTAAGCATTTATGATGGCATTTGGGGATATTATTGGCTTGTGTGTTTTGGAATATTACCCTATGTAGAATTGTGTACAGTTGCCTCTGAGTTAAATTTTCATAGTTGAATTTTAATATATAAACAATACTTATAAAATGCTATTATATGTTACTTCAGGTCACTTATATAAAACATAATATTTAATTATATAGTGCATAATGCTATTGACTTATACTAGCTTGAGGGGTGCAGTACAATATCCCATTACAAGTTTATGTTGGCTAGTGATCAAGTTGGGTTAGTTAGTATTCTTATCTTTAATATTTTTATGGGGCACAGTGTAATATTTCAATACGTGTCTACATTGCATACTGATCAAATCAATATAATTAACTGTTCAACCTTATCTTATTTTTTGGAACTTTTGAGCTTCTATTTTCTATTCATAAATATATAATAGGTTGTTGTGGAATCTAATATATGGAATATTAGACCTGTGATGCATTATTCTTGACTTTACCAATGATCTCCATCATTTAATCTAAGTCAGATTATGTTTAATATATTCTCACATTGACACTAACGTAATATTTTCTGTCAACATCCCACTTAATTTACATCCAGTGATGTCTTCCAGTTCCATTGACTTTGTTGTCAGGATATAATTCTCTTATGATTGAATAATAATAATATGACTGTATTTTCATTGTCTACTCTTTGATGGACATCTACCCTGCTTCTGTATTTTAAGTGCATTGAATGGTACTATAATAAATAAGAGTATGCAGATGGTCCTTTGGTAGGCTTACATCATTTCCTTTGGATATAGACCTAAAAAAAATGTTAACTGCATAATATAGCATATCTTTGAGATCTTATATAATTTTCCATATATTCTGTACTAATTTACACCCAAGTAATGATGTATAATAGTTTCATTTTTCTTTCATTCATTCATTCATTCATTTATTCATTCATTCATTCACTTTACATCCTGATTGCAGCCTTTCACCTCCCAGTTCCTCCCTCTTCTCCTCCCCCCATGCCCTCTTCTTTTTCCCCTCCCAGAAGAGATGACCTCCCACTGATATCAACCAGCTGTGGCATATGGAGTTGCAGTGAGACTAGGTGCATCTTGTCAAGGCAGCTCAGTTAGGGAAAGGGGATCCAAAGGCAGAGGTGGGGACAGTCTCTGCTCCTGCTGTTAGGGGTCCCACATAAAGACCAAGCCTCACATCTGTTACATACATATATGGGGTCTAAGTCTGTCCCATGCATGTTCTCTGGTTGGTGGCTCGGTCTCAGTGAGACCCTATGGGCACAGGTTAGTTTATTCTGTTGGTTTTAGTGTGGTGTCCTTGACCTCCCTAGCTCCTTCAATCCTTCCTCCCATTCTTCCACAAGATTCCCCAAGCTCTACCAAATGCCCCGCTATGGGTCTCTGCATCTGTTTCCATCAGGGGCTGGATAAAGCCTCTCAGATTACAGTACTACTTGGCTCATGTCTGCAACTATAGGAGAATATCATTAACAGTGTCAGGGGTAGTGTCTCTCATAACATCGGTCTCAAACTGGGAGACGAATTGGTTGGTCATTCCCTCAATTTCTGGCCCTCTTTATCCTTGCATGTCTTATAAGTAGGAAAAATTGTGGGTCTAAAGTTTTGTGGCTAGGTGTCCCCATACCTTCATTGAAAGTCTTGCCTTATTAGAGGAGATGACCAGTTCAGGCTCCATATCTCCTATTTCTGGGTCTTAGCTATGTGGAAGTTTCCATTGCCCTATGTCTGTAGCTTATCCCAGAGATGCCCCATTGATTTCATTTTCCCTCCCACCATCCTCCCCTCCCTGCATCTACTTCCGATGTCTATTTTATTTTTTCTCCTCAGTAAGATTCAGGTGCCCTCCACTGGGAGATGCTCGCTACTTAGTGTGTTTGGTTCTGTGGATTGTGGAATACTTTGCATCACACCCCACCTTGTCCTTTTTGTTTAAGCAAACTTAAAACTTAGGGGTCATTTTGCTTCCATGTGAACATTAAGGGTTTTTTTTTTTTTGTTTGCTTTGTTTTCATTAGTGCCAAGAATTACACCATTAGCAGTTAATTGCTATTTTGCTGTAAATCTCTATAGCACTCGGGTCATATAGACATTTTTAAGAATACTAACATTTCCAACCCATGACTAAAAGAGATATTTACATTTTGTCTATTTTAAGTTCTTTTTCAGAAGTTTGTAATTTTGTCATACATATATTTCACTTCCTTAGTTATATATATTTTAGACGGTTTTAAATCTGATTCAGAGTGAGATAACATTCACGATTTCTTCTTCAGCAACCACCTTGTTGATATAAAAAAGCCACTGATTCTTACATATTTATTTTCTAATCTAATTTCATCTCATTCACTCTCAGCTGCAAAGGACTGGACATCCTTCCCTAGTTTCAGTTCAACAAGAAGAACTTTTAAAAGCTCATTATTTAATAGGTAATGTAATTCAATAGTTAACTTAGTCATGTCCTGGTACTGCAAGATAAACACTGTGAATGTATAGTAGACATGTGTTGTAAATATTATAGTCAACTTTTTGGTTGTAGTTAAATAAATATTAAAAGCAAAAATGACACTAGTGGGACTATCCAGAGTATTCAGATTTAGACATAGTACTTATTACTATAATAGATCAGGTATCCGAGTACTTCCTCTAAGTAATTATATAAATAAGTGTGTGTGTGTGTGTGTGTGTGTGTGTGTGTGTGTGTGTAAAAAACAAAACTCAAGTCGTTGCTGTCAAGAATAAATTGACAGGAAAAGTTAAATCTTTGCTGCCCTTAAGCCAGGGCACTTGGTAATGAGGTTTTCCCATGGGCATCTGGGAAATGTGTAAAACATGACTTTGCTTGTGGCATAAGGTAACTTCCATCATACTTCAGAACACTAGTTGTTGAAATATTCCTAGGTACTACATTTCTATTATTTCCTATTTTTAGGAGAAGATTCATGAGAAATATTCCTAATCAAACTCTGATTCCGTATGTGCTTCCTGGGGGACTTCTCAACACAATTTACAGACTTATGAAGTGTGATTCTCCGAGAAGAGAATATACCATTTAGTATTTCCAGTTTAAACTTGTCTACACAAATTTGTTTTCTGTGAGACTGAAGATTCATGGAGTGTATGTAAGTGCCTTATATGCAAATGTCAACAAGAAAATTCGATTTCTAAAGCAAGGCACAGAGCCACGCCTTCTCCTTCAGGCCTTCAGCTCCTCTATCCTGGAGAATCCCACCATGTGCTCCCCAAAGTCCTGCAAATTTCAATGAAACTTTTACATTAGTCATATATTAAAGCCTCTTGGCATACTCTGATGAAGATACCTTCTCCCAAAAGAAAAAAAACAAAAACAAAACAAAACAAAACCCAGAAGTGAAATCATGTTATGAAAAGAGAAATAAGGGAAATGTTTATGAAAAGAGGACCAACCCCACTTGTTTTTGTTGCTTTTGCAAAGTCTCACTTTATACTAGACCTGGCCTCCAGCTTCTCATGTATTCTAGGGTGTCTTCCAATTTGTAGCAATGGTCCTCCTCCTCCTGTGTCATTCCCCTAAGGGTTGGGATTTAGGCTTGAGGTACCATTCCCAGCTAGCATTATCATATTTGTTCATTGAAAATAGATCTTTTCATGCAGTATATTCTAATTAGCTTCCAGATCCCCAACTCCTCCCAGATTCTTCCCAACTCCATTCCTACTAAAATCCATACACTTTCTCTCTTTAGAAAATGACAGACACATAGGAGTATCCTGTTTTGATAATCTTCAACATGCCAGACTTTCCAGGTTCTCTGGATGAGAAGACTGAGGTTTGCCGTGTAGAAGAATGTTGAAAACAGCACTGCAGGGAACCTTCTAAATTCCAAATATAGGTTGTTCTCCACGTTTCAAGGAAGAACTCATACATTACTAGTAGGAGGTATTGATGAGGTCTTAATGGCACAGGGGATTTAGCTGCTAATAAAATACAAAGCTCTGAACACCCCAGAAACAACTCAGACTATATGAAGTTCAAGAAAAACAAAGGCCAAAAAATAAAAATGAAAATGAAAAACCATTATGCTTAATCTTTACACATCAAGAAAACTTTGACTATTTCGAGGTTACATCTTGTTTTACATGTACTTTATGCTCATTGTAACTAGTAAGATTTTAAGGCACACTATCAAACCTTTAAAAAATCAAATACTGACAAAAATATTCATATACTTTTATGCAAAAATGCTTTTAAAATCTGTACTCTTATCTTTGTTTTTTTTTAAAATAAAGTTGTTCAATTAAAAAATACAATAGGTATTCGCATACAGTCTAAGATGCATATTAAGTGGGATAAAGACAAGAGAGTGAGAAAGTATGAGGCCTGTTTAGAGAAGCAAATGGCAGCATACACTGTAAGCAGGGGAGGACCTGATAGATCTGGGAAGGCGGCTGCAATCATAAGCAATCATTTTTGCCAAGGCTGACTCCCACACCCTTAGCAGATACAGAGCATGCTTGGAACTTCCATCATTACTCTCCCATGGGCAGCTAGACCACAATCCTTTTCCTGATGCATCATTATTTTAAGATGACTTTTTTGTTGTAAACCATTTCCCGAATGAATATTTAATGTCCTGATATTGTAGAGTTATGAAAATTTCATTTCTGTGGACTTAGTAACATTGATTAAAACAGTTTCCTTTTGGTGCTAACTCTGATCCTGCTGTTATATTACTGAGTTGTATGTTATAAAACACCATCTACTTTCTCCCGATTACCACAGTTTTGAGTTCTATACATAAAGGCACTATATCAATGATTTAATTACTTTAAAAGTTTTTATTTAAATTAAAGAATTTAAAATCTAAGAATTTGTCTTCCCCTTTTAGTACCAGTAAGCAAGCAGCCTTAAGTTACTGGTGTTCAGAAACACTTTCTAGTCATAAAATGCCCTGAGAATTCCCTAGGGTTCGGTTTACACAAGTTACTACTACATACAGTTACATACATAAAGAAGAGAACAATGTGAACAGATAAGCACATGTTCCATTAGTGTTCATGCTGACAGTTCATCATGGGTGATGTGAGCTGGCAAATGCCACAGCGCAGATGTGAAAGAAGGAAAGCAGCAAATGATGTCATGATGTCACCATGGGATGTGACTGACAGTTCTTGGGGATGCTTGAGACCAGCAGCATATGCCTTGCTTGGTATTTTATTAATTTAGAAATAGTATATTTTAATGAATAGGAATTTTCACTCACTTTAGTGTCCTTTGCATTTCCTCCTGTTATTTTCTTCCTCTTTTAGATGTATTCTTCATTAATGCATAAAAATGCTAGGGAGGTACATATTGATGGATACCATAAATTGTCTTGATACTGGTTGACACTGAATGTGTTTAAATCTGGTAAAACTCCCCTCCCCACCCGTGACCATTATTTGTGTCGATTTCTTTACCACTTTTCCTCATTGTTCAATGTAAAATCTTGGAGAGTTTTCTTTGACCGGTAAAGGATAGTACAACTTGCTTTTCTATTCAGTGTATTGAAGCAAATCTATATGACTTGTTCACTTGTTTTGTTGTTGTTCGTTTTGGTTTTTTTGTTTGTTTTTGCCCTAGAAAACCTTAAGCTAATATGAGTTCTGAAAGTCCCCAGATGGCATACCTGACACAACTTTTTCATCTGCATCCTAGAGACGTTTCCAGAAAGAAAGAAAAAAAAAAAACACTACTTGCCTGAGACACTGATGGTGTTTAACTTATAATTATTTGTAATACTTGTTGTAGGTCTTCCTGAAGCTGTTTGTATTTTAATGTTAATTCCACTTCCCCAAGAATGGCCAGCCAGTCACATGACTCCAACTGAACCTTCCCATTTTAATTAGTAAAATAAAGGGAAGTCAGTGACTGGGCAGGGGGAGGTAGGTGGAGAGGGTTGAGAGGTATGGGGAGGTCAGAGGACTGATGGGGAAGGTCGAGGCAACAAGGAGCTTCCCAAGAACCACCTAGACCCAGGTGGAATTGGGTTAAAAAACTATGAACATTAAGGGTTTTACAGGTCTAATATCTCATATAGAAGGGCAGTTTGTATCTTTGTCTATTAGATGCAATCTGTTGTGTAGAGGGTTTGTGGACCGAGAGTTGAACATATAAACCTGAGTGAAAAGCAATCAGGCTGTAGAGTTGTAGTTATGTAGGATTTGGGGGTAGAGAAACACCCTGGGACAGAGGCAGAGAACAGGCGGTAGTAAACCACCAAGGGAAGGGAGTTGCTGGGACAAGTTGGGTGTTGGCAGCTCGGGCAGGGCGCCAGAGGAGCATGCAGCTGTGAACTAAAACCAAGCCTGAGTGAGACCTCAGGACCAGTAAAGAGTTAAACCCGATCTATTTTTTAATATTTACTGCAACACATTGTTTCATTAATGTAGGTAACCTCCTCTCAAAAAAGTGGGGGAGGCTTTGTACACTCCCTTCCCAAAAGTTCTCAAGAGGGAGAAGCCACAGGAAAAGATGCTGATTTCCAATGTTGGTTCTGCAGACACACTTTGCCAACATATCTGCTAGGACATCTCACTACTTCTCTTGCTATTTAATTTTATCCCCTTGGCTTGCAAAATGATCGGCCCTTAATGAGTCCTGCATTAGCATTTCTGATTATCCTTTGACCACAATTTCATTTTTAATGCATAAAATTTGGGTGAATTCTTAATCGACCACTACAGAAATCAAGTAACAACTGAGATTGTGTATTTTTTTGTCAAGATATTAGCCATATTTACTGCAAATGTGTGTAACTCCCTGTGTTTAAAAGAACCAATTTGATTTTTCCACAATAAAATTGAGTTTAAAAATCCCTTGAAGCATTAGGTTTACAGAAATTATGTTCTGTCAAAATATTTTGTAATGTCAGTGTGAAATATTGCCCTGAGGAAAAGTATAGCTAAAAGTTGACTGAGAAATAATATCTTGGTGCTACACCACATTAGAATAATTTTTTATTTCCTGTAGATAATATTTTATGGTGAGACCTTTGAAAAAGAGCCTGTATTCCCCCACAAAGTAGAATATTTAAATGAGAAAGTTAAGAGTTCATGATGCATTACTAAATTACGACTTTGACTGCCACCTCCATCCATTCTCACTCATAAACGCCCTCTTTCCACATTGGACTAAATGAAGTGGTTAATAGTTTGGGCAAGTTCCTAGCTTTTGAAAATAGCCTGCAGTCAAAGGATGACATTAGTGATAAATATAATACACAACTGACGATTTACATACAGTGCTGAGGCATGCCGTGGTACAGGATAATTAGCAACCACTCCTGGCGACTCTCTGTGGCCTCCCCTCCATCTGTTGCTTCATTTGGAGTTTTAGAAAACTACAGTAGTGGGGGTTTGGGAGGTCCTTCGGTAATGTGAAATTTAGTCTTGAACATGTATATTCATATATATGGGCCGGCCGAAGAGGTCTTCCGTATCTAGCAGTGGTTATGCAAAAAATATAGATATTTGAAGGAGATTTACAGGCTGCATCTAATATATTTCTATCATTAAATCAGGTAAAAACAAATCTGAAACTGGTTGAGTTCAATATCACATAAAAGATGTCCTAGAGCAGGTCAAATTTACTCATTACAGGGAAAGCATTTCATGGGTTGTCTCTTCCTGGAATATGAAACCAATTATTCAATAATCTCTGCATTGTTATGAACTTAGGAAGCAAACATGTATTAGAGATCATATAGGAATGTACTTCAGCCAATAGATGCTTCTCTCCCATGCACAAAGTAGCATTTCATGAACTGAGTGTGGTAAAATATGCCTATAATTTCAGTATTTAGAAGGTGAAGCTAGGTCAGAAGTCCAAGACAGTCCTTAGCTATACAGAAAGGCTAACTTGACTAGATTCTCCATCTCAAAAAATTAAATAAACAAATTAAGAACAATTTATAATAAATACACTTCATAATAGTTATTAAATGTGAAACTCATAAATAGATAATCTAGATTAAAGTCTAGGCTCTGGTGTTTGTTATTCATGTAATTATATCCAGGTTTTTATGGGTTTTGTTTTGTTTTGTTTTGTTTTGTTTTGTTTTTTGCTTCTCTTTGTCCTAATTTTTTTGTAGGTATCTTAGTTTCTGCAATGACACATGAACATCTCTAGGCTTGATGTCAGAATCAAATGAACTCATATTCCAAACATGATAACATTATCTAGCACAGAGAAAAAATGAATTTGTTTGATAAGTAAATAAGAAGTAATATATGCCTGCGATTTATTTCATCTTAACACAGTTCAGACTTTATAGTGAAATGACTTAGCTATGTTTGTAATAATTAATAATAAAATACTAATTGCTCTCATCGTATTTATCCAAACATGGTCTTATTAAATATTAATGTTAGGCCATAATTCAATGAAAAACTACCCACAATTGTTTTATAAACAAATATACTGTTTTCACTGAAATGCAATACATGCATTTTAACACTGACCACAGGTTTGGAGAACGATACAAATGAGTGATGTCAATTCATATAATAATGAACTGTGCTTATTAGTCAATGCACCAAAATATTTTTTCAAAAGCCACAAACGATATGAATCTGTATGTGAATACTTTTAATTGAACAGAAGACCAGAAGTGAAACCCTGGAGGTATAGATTAGGTAATTAGTCACAGTGTGCTCTTTGCTAGTCCCAAAAGAAATCAGCTAGATGTAAAGCAGTGATGAGAAGAACAAATACAAAAGCAAATGGAGACCTGCTTTTTCCTATTTATTTCCTATTGTTATAAAAATGTGTTTCAAATTCACATATATGTTATTTATCTATATTCAACAGTCAGCAACCTGAAAAGAGAGAGAGGGAGGGGAGATCATGCATTACTGATTATGGGTATTATTTTATTTAATTTTATCACATATCTCTAATTAGTGACATGATATAATGAAACATGCACAAAAGTTACTCAATTCTCTATCTTAAAAATAAACTGTAAATTTTTCTAAAAAAATTAAATAACTAAAAGGTGTTTTCTGTTTTAAAGATGTCAATACTGCTAATATTCTTTGATAACAAAATAATTTGAATATTCTAAAATTAGCAAACATCTCTAATTTAATTAGTGTGAAACAGATATAATTTATAGTAAATAGATCAGAAATGAAAAGTTATAAACATAGGTAAGACCTGAGTGCTGTATTTACATGATGTATTTTGTAGGGACAAACAATACTCTCAAATTGTTTGAAATAGATCATCTATTCCACTCTCTTCTCTCTGTGTGCCTCTCTCACTCTCCTTCTTGATGTCTCTCTCTGTCTCAGTCTCTCTATCTGTCTCTCTGTATTGTCCATCTTTCTGTCTATCTGTCTATTTGTATCTCTGTCTCTCTCCCGCACGTGCACATGTATACACATGTGTATGTACACACTCTCTTATACTTTCCATAATAATGAGACAGAGATGAGAATGCTGCAGATGCTCCTTAATCTTGAAATCCTAAACTCTAGTAAACATGAAAAATCAATTTCCACTGTGGATAGTTAAATACCTATAGATCTCTTCTCAATTAGAAAAAAAAAACGACTGAAACATTGACTTCTATACGTTTTGTTTAAATATCTACAGTCAGATCTGAGTAAGTGCCACCAAAAGTTGATTTGAGCAAATGCAGTTGGCAAGTGTTCATTAAAAGTATTTCCTTCACTACTTCCTTTTGATAGATCACAAAAAATCTAAAATGAGGTGGCTTATAATAGAACAACAGCTTTTTTTCTATTAGACTTACTCGTCATGAACCTATAGCTTAGATAAAGGATCCTCTCATATTGCTCTGGCTTTGTGAATTGTATCTGCCTTCACATTATCATCTACACAATTCACAGACCACATGAAGCTCAAGAAGTAGGACGACCAAAGTGTGGATGTTTCAGTCCTTCTTAAAAGGGGGAACAAAAATTTTCTCAGGAGGAAATTCAGAGACAAAATTTGGAGCAGAGACTAAAGGAAAGGCCATTTAGAGACTGCCCCACCTGGGGATCCATCCCGTACACAACCACCAAATACAGACAATATTGCTAATGCCAAGAAGTGCATGCTGACAGGAGCCTGATATTTCTGTCTCCTGAGAGGCTCTGCCAGAGCATGACAAATACAGAGGTGGATGCTCACAGACAACCATAGAACTGAGAACGTGGTCCTTAATGGAAGAGTTAGAGAAAGAATTGAAGGAGTTGAAGGGGTTTGCCACCCCATAAGAACAACAATGCCAACCAACCAGAGCTGCCAGGGATAAAACCACTGTCCAAAGAGTACACACGAATGGACCTATGGCTCCAGCTGCATATGTAGCAGATGATGGCCTGTTGGGCACCAATGGAAGGGGAAACCCTTGGGTTGCCAGCGCTCGATGCCCAGTGTAGGTGAATGTCAGGGCAGGGAGGAAGGAGAAGATAGGAGGGTGGGATGGGATAGGAATATGGAGGGGAATCGGGACGGGGATAACATTTGAAATGTAAATAAAATATATCCAATAAAATCAGTGAAACAACAACAAAACCACATCATCATCTACAGTTGGGTTGTGGGATGGCTAAATCCTTGTCCTCTGGGACAGTCTAGCACATATCTAGCCATTGTTCAGTTGACATCTGAGGAAAAAAAGTGCAAGTGGACCATTCGTTCATTCTGTCATGATGAAGCAGTTTTACCTAAATTGTTCATATGTCAGTCAAAAATAAGAGAGGAGAAAAACATACAAACCCTCTTGGTCCTTGAGCTAAGACACAGTACATCTTTTTTTTTTTTTTTTTTTTTTTTTTGCATTCTAATAATATATTTCAAGTCCATTTCTGGTTCTTTTTATGTTTGTTTGCTTGTTTGTTTGTGAAAGGATATCACTCTGTGGCTTTGGCTATCCTGAAACTAGATACATAGATAAGGATTACCTCAGATTCATAGATATCTCCCTGATTCTCAAATGCTGGGGTTAAAGGTGTGGTCCACAGCCAAGACATTCCAATTCAGTAGAGGAAGACATCTTGTGTTTTGATGAGAATTTCAGCAAGGAACTACAACCATTTATACAAGTTATGAAAGCCACTAACGGCCATTGTCCTGCTTCTTGCAACATGGGTGTTAATTAAGGTTGCTGAAAAAGTTACTAATGAATTTATATACTATCTGGTTGACCTGCATGTGGACTATATAGGTACTATGCATGCAAGCACATAGCCATCACCACCAACAAATAGGATCTTTTACCACTATCTCTCTCTCTCTCTCTCTTTTTTTTTTTTTTTTTTTTTTTTTTTTTTTTTTTTTTTTTTTTTTTTGTCTATTATAAGCCTGTATTTTCATCAATAGCATTTTCTTATATAAGCGAGAAATATGGGAATTTTCCTGTCATCTCTTCTTAGTTACTCCA
Organism: Micromys minutus; assembly: GCF_963924665.1. Taxonomy (NCBI): domain Eukaryota; kingdom Metazoa; phylum Chordata; class Mammalia; order Rodentia; family Muridae; genus Micromys; species Micromys minutus. The sequence continues at coordinate 29,166,648 of NC_137976.1, forward strand.
CATGTATGATAAACAACCAAATAATAGAGACACTGATGTTTTTACAATCTGAGACAACTTATCTCTCCTCACAATCACTAGCAAATAGATAGGTAACGGTGACTAGGTCGTAGCGCAGCCCTGAAGTCTGGCTCACCCTTTCTCTGTCTACTGCCTTCACAGGGAACCTCCTAAAACAAAGTATTATTTATCCCATCCATCTTCCTAAGATTCGACGATGAATCTTTGTGCTCTTCAATATCAAATTCAGAGTCATATAAACATCGAAAGGAGTTTATGAGTCACTGTTGCACATAATTTTATAAAGCACACTTGCTTCTCCAGCAACCGATGATGTTACATGGCTACGGGGCCTCCTGTTCCAAACCCTGGAGGGAAGCCCCTCCCTCCCCACGTCCCTTCTCTTCCTCTTTGCACCGGAAGTCCCACCTTTCCTTTTCGTCCAGCAATTGGCTACTGGCTGTCTTTATTCTTTTGATCTAAAGTGAGAATCAGGACCTTCAACAGAATTAGTTTCTGAATCTCATTCCAGCACTATGTGTTTAGAAATGGACTCAACGACGGCCAAAAATGCTAACTCTGAGAACAGTTCCACCAGAAGGAAGTATGTTTGCCTTTCTACTTGGGTAATAAGGGCACCATGTTCTTCATGAGGCCTTTTTGTAAATGTTAAAAAAGAGAATACCTAGTAGGTTGGTTGAGCTGGAAAAAAAAAAAAGAGCAGTAACATTTTAGATTCCAAATAGGGCCCCGAAACAGAAATTCTAAGTGTATTGGGCTATTTGAACACAGTGTCGCTCAGCACAGAAACACACCAATCAGAAAAGACCAGTGGGACACATTCCCCTGGAACCTAGGAGAACACTGAGCAGAAGGATTATCGGAAAATAATTACATTCGAACAGCACTGCCCCCGGTTTACACTGGTACCTGGCAATCAGCTTGGTCCTACGTACAACACTGCTGTTCCAGTTATCCCTGAAGCCCGGAGTAATACAGGAAATACATGATGGGAATGCATGAGAATTAACGGGGGGAGGGGTGACTTTTGTGCCAAACAAATTCTCTTTACTCTTGGCAAAGAAACTGTACTTAGAATTACAGACAGTAAGAAGGAGGAGTAGTAGCCCCAGGGCTATGGGAAAGATGCTACTCGAAGAGTTTTGAATTAAAACATGCCTCAAGAAATAAAACATTTCTTCCGGATGGGGTGAAATTTATATCCAGTATTCTGAGATTTGAAAAAAAAAAAAAAAAAAAGACTGATAAACAAAACTGACAGACATTTATAGTGTTTCTGTTTTTGAAACTAGAATCAGTACTTAGCCACAGACGCTCTGTATATTGAGCAGATAACATAAAACATGGGGGTGATTCTCTCAGAAAAGGAAGGCAACCATCCAACCTGGATAGTTCCATTAATGAAACCAATACAGGTTTGTAAAATGCGATGAACTTTATGGTTTAAGGAACTTGAGGTCCTGGGGAAATATCTGGAGCTAAGCCCTGTGACAGCATTTTAATTATAATGTACTCTCCCCTCCCAGACAATGGCTCCAGCCTATTATGATATGAACAACAATCTATTTACCACAATACATTAAGAAATCCAAATATCTGGAACAGGTCATATCTCATTTGCTATTGCTGATTAAAACAAAATAATAGAGGATGATGACTTTCCATCTTTTGGGATATTTTTAATCGCCATTATTCTTTAATTGAATGTTGTTTGGGGGTCCAGAGCTAATATGTTAATACTTCAGTAGATACAATTGTCTTAATTGCAATAATTTTGTGAAACTGAGTCTGAGTACTGTTCTTTTATGTATTTTTTTCTAGCACTTACGCAGATGCCAAAACATGACTTGTTAACCAATAATCCATTTGTCTTCTTAGATTATTTTTAATAATTGATATGTGATTCCAGCAACTCTTTGCTTGTGTGATTTAAAAAGATGGCAAGTGAGCTTGTGCCTGGACAGAGAGTGGGTACCCTGCACCTAAGGCTTCTGTGTGTGTCCACAGCAGGAGAAGCAGGACAGACTCTGCTCCTCTTTTGCTATATGCTATGGATGTCAGCTCATTTTTGTGTGTATTTAGAGACTATTTCTCACACCGCTGTTGGTACTGCATTAGTTTTACTTTTCATAGGAATCGAAATCATGAAAAGACAAATTATGTATGCCTAGAGGCGATGGTTCTCCCTGAAGGGCAGTTTCTTATTCTTTATCCTGTATATTTTTAAATGTCTCAAGAGATGAGGCTGGCTGTTCAACCAAGTTCAGAAACACACGCTCATTCAACCCCATTATCTATCACTGTGAGCAAAAACCTGCTGTGTTCCTCTGCTGATAATATATCATCTCACAAGAGTGAGGATGACTTCAAACCCCAGGAGCAGAGAGCAAAGATATTTCTTCACTGAACTCCATACATAACAATATATCCACTCCAATATCTCCTTGCTCAGATTATATATAATGATCCCTACACACTTTTTAGACATAGCGCAACAATAGAAAAGCAACCAGATACTTAAAAAGAATAATGTGTGCATGGGTATAAAATGGACATCCAATCTTTTGAAATTAATTTCTGAAACATAGCTTATAATGGGAAAGAAATTATTTCCTGCACATTAATAGAAACTAGACAGAGTGTCTGTCTTGCTGAAGAACTCTCTCCCCTAAATGTCCTTAGTCTTCTTTCATTATGCTATCTGTTTTCCCAGGATAGCAACATTAATTTGACATGGCTGAATTATGCTACCTACTGTTTCCAGTACAGCACTCTCAGTGCCTCAGGCTGGCTTTCCTGCTTTGGGGATAGGGACTCAAAAGACATTTCTAACTCTGCTGTCATAGGTAGGAGAAGCAATTAAGCTACAAGTTGCTCGGCTGTGAGCAGTTAACCTCACACACCTAGTAAATTATTTGATTATGTAGAACACTTACAACTTTGCCATATTTTAGCAAATATATATGAAATCCCACAATTGACTCATTTTCCTTTTTTATTTGTTTTATTTTGCTTTTTTCAATTTAATTTACATGGTTCTTCTTATCCTTGCTTTTAGACGCTTTTAGACACAGAAATAGCAATTTGGATAAATGCATGTCATCTTTAAGAGTTACATCGTGATTCCATTGTCCCCCAAATCCCACTGCTACCATTGTTTCAGTTGGAGATTTTGCCACCTTATCTCTGCATTTCTAAAAAACAAACAACATTTTCTTATTTTTGTCCCCTCTACTCAATTAAAAACAAATCGACCTAAAATCCATCACAGACACTAATGAACCCCAAATAGTCTGTAATTAATTTCAAATTCATGAGTAGTTTAAAAAATTAGCTAACACTGCAAATTGCAATGACCATGATCAGGCCCTTAATAACAAGGCCTATTGTGTGAAATGTGTGTGTCAGCAGAAACAGAAGTGAAAACCTTTGTGCTCTAAACACTTTCACCAGCAGCAAAACCAACAAAGCGAAATCCAGTCTGAATCTTTAAAAAGCTCCAGACAACCATGTCTCACACAGTCACAATTAAAATGTCACTTCTTCTTCTTTTAAGAGGTTAAACCCATCGAAGGTACCAGAGAGCAAAAGTCTGCATTTTCTCTTCTCCTACCATCGAAAATAATGTACCCAAACAATCTTTGTAGAACATCTAATGCATTATTAATGGCAAGCATAAAATGGTTGTTATATTTATTGTGAAAATTAATTTGCAAAGAAGAAGGTAGAGAAGTCTATCGTTAATGTAGGACACCGAAAGAAGGAATTTTTATTTAGAAATTAGTTCTCTAATTTAGACTTTGGCTTGCTTGAGCTATGAGGGTGCCTTATATGCCTTTCTTACCAAAACAGTGTACACGTGTACAGATATTATGTAAATCAAAACAGGTTTCCACACACATCTGTAACACTATACAACATATAAGGAAAGGTACAAATGCAGGCTGGAGAGATGGCTCAGTAGTTACGTGTACTAACTGCTTTTCCAGGGGATCAAGGTTTCATTTCCTGGTGCATATGTAACTTGCAATCAATTTTAGCTCCTTTTCCAGGGGTTCTACTACTGCCTCTTGGCCTCTCCAGTTATAGACATGCATGTAAGCAAAAAACATGCATAAGCATAAAATTAACAACAATATAGTAACAACACTTTTAAATACACAAATTTCTTTGAGGGATTTTTAAGAGTCTCAGCCTTTCAAGAAGTGCTCTTGCAGCCAAATGACTACCTTTAAGGTCTCATTCTGAGGTATCATATTTACCCAATGCAACACAAACCCATAGTGAGAAGCTGACCCACTTGTTCTTGCCGTTTGTTCTGAAAACACTTCAACTTTGCATTGCAGCAGATGAAATGGTGCTAATAGTACAGATAGCAAACAGATTTGAATCCATCCTGAGCATCATGGTATCTGGTTTCAAGTCTATCGTTTGTCAACTAGTGGAAATCACTAAGTCTATTCAAAATTCTCTTCCTAAAGCGTAGTTGGAGTAGCTATTTTAGAAGGAAGGAAATAGCAGAGACGTGTCAGATGGAATCAATGACTGTAGGAATAATCTTGTACTTCCTTTGTGATGATTTTGTTCAGGGTTATTTTTCTATGAACCCAGGCCCACTTTTCCTTAGATTGACAGTCAGCTCAGTGACTAAGGCCAGACTTTGTTTTCTTCATTATTTCTCATTAGTACTCGCTGCTTCCAGTCTTCTCATGAGAAAATAGCCTTTATTTCTTAAAACTCTTCATCCTGAATATTTTCTCAATAAAAAAATGTATATAACACTTGCTTCCTCCTTTGACAAATATCATTCCAAATTCTTAATAACTTTTTAACAAAGGAAGAACAGATGTGCCCCCAAACTCCAGATGCTTCACAATGCTTGATGCCATACACAGATAATCTTATATAAGCTTAATATTTCCTTTCCTTTATTCCCTCCTATAAGATATTGTTCTGCTTATGAATGATATGCAGCCAGTCAATTATCCACACTAATGGAGGACAGCTATGGGAGGGATAATTAAGAACAGTAGATAATCTACTCTGCCATTAATGCAGGTGTCAGCACAGAATTTGTCCTAAGACATCAGTGTGTGAGGTGTATGATGAAAAGGAGGGAGGTCTGTGCTCCCCAAATAGCTAAAGAGTTTCAGATAAAGGACACTAAGGAAGGCAGAGTAAGCAGCCCTAGTGAGAAAGACAATGTGAAGACAGGTGATCATTCATTACAATGAATGCTGAGAAAATCTGGGGTTTTCTTTTATGTGCAATTGCCTGCTTAGATGATGATACCAATTATCTTAAAGCCATATGCTTGATTTACACCATGAACTGCTTGTCCTATTCCACTGGCCCCATTTTAAAGTGGTAGACTCTGCCATCGTCCACTGACATCAGTCTTACAATTGTGGTCAGTAAGAAAGCTGCCTCACCTGGAGAACCACCCCATATGCAGCCACCAAACCCAAGCACTACTGCTGATGCCAAGAAGTGTTTACTGGCAGGAACCAGACATGATGTCTCCTCAGAGACTCTCCGAGAGTCATACAGATACAGATGAGGATGCTTGCATCTAAACATCAAGCTGAACACCGGGACCCCAATGAGAGAAAGGACAGAAATAGCTGAAAGATTTGTACCCTCATGGGAAGAACAACATCATCATCAGCCAAGGCACTGAGATGGAGAGGGTAATTGGGAGAGGGTGACTGGGAAAGGGAGCACCTTCATGGAAACAAGTTGAGGGGGAGAGGAGAGGGGAACGTGGGGGAAGGGTATAACATTTAAAATGTAAATACAGAGAATATCCAATAAGTTTTTTTTTTTTTTTTAAGGAAAGTGGTATTACCCATGTTGGGCTGAGTGTGTTAGAATATTTAACATACTCAACCCAGCATGTTAGATATATGTGTAATTCTTCACACCTAGCCTTGGTTATAGTCACTTGTTTAGTTTGTACATTAAAGTGTATTCTGAAAGTATAACCAACTAGCCTTTAAGCAATTTATTGTCCAGAATTGTTTCAATCAAGTATCCTGCTTAAATATATGAATATCTCTTTAATAGTTTAATGCCTGTGAGTGAAAGGCCTATTACATAGTACCTTGCCCCAATAAAGTATACATAATGTGAGATTCTATGTGCATATACAAAAACAGGGCACCAGACTCCATGTTGTAAGTCATAGTAAGCATTTCAGTATTCTACACATAAAATAGGATAAAAATCGCCAACCAAAGAAAAGGAATAGGACCATATGAATGGGGGAAAAGCAATAGCAGGCTTTTTTTTTTTTTTTTTTTTTATGGTGCCTTAAGATGATAATGATAGAAATTCCCTGAGTATCTAAATTAACCCACCACTAAAAAAAAAAAAAAAAAAAAAAAAAAAAAAAAAAGAGCATTAGCTTCAAAACAGAAAAAGAGAAGCAGATGCTGACCTCTCTCTCAGTTTACAACCTTCTTACCCATAGCTTTGAGCTACAACATCATTTGGGCAGTAAGACTCTAGGATCTCAGCCAGGGTGTTTTTCAATCACCAATACTCTGATAGATAGGAAGTGATAAAATAGCAGATAAGAAATCATTTTTCATAACTCTGTAGAGTCCAATCTAGCCTCAAACTGTTTTCCTTGAAGCCTGGCCAGGCCTCAGAGCTGATTGGTGTGGATTCTATTGCCTCGGAGTGGAATCACTTCACATATTTTTGTGGTGTATTAGTCTCTGGAGGATTTCCGCTTTCCCCATAAAGCCTAGTAGAACATAGTACAGTCCCTAAGTATACTCACTGAGGAGATATAAATATCATACAATATAACACAAATTCAACCTTGCTTTTCAATATTTCAAACAATATTGGTTTCTTTTAAATAAACATCCTAGTCATTTTTCCTCAGCCAGTGGAAAAAAATCTAAATAATCAGTATATAAAATTCAAGTTGGTTAGTATTATTAAAAATTATGAATTGTACAACATGTCTTTGCAAAATGACCACTAATTGTCAAAACAAACAGACAAAAATAGACAAGTGTTAAAGTGTCACAAAATAGTGTTTTCTTTCAGAGAAGATCAATATTATACCTAACTATTTGACATTATCATAACTCGTCATTTTAATTTGCTTTGCTTTTGAGGTCAATAGGCATTATGTTTCATTTTATAAAATATTCCCATGTTAATGACTCTAAGATCTATGGTTTCAGGGATTGTCCTTAGGCACAGGAAGCTAAAGTTGAAAGCAGTTAAGGGTGCTTAAATTCCTTTACAAGCCTATTATAAGCCAATATTCAATCAAAATGATTATTGCTAGCCATTAAAAAAATCCACTAAGTATCAAGGGTAATAACTCTTGCATGTTATTACTCGGAATTCCTGCAAAAGCAAAAGGCTTTTTGTGTAGCTGTTTGCAAGGACTGTTTAATTTATTTGACATCATTGGGAAAGAAAAAACTCTGCTGTTCAACCAGAAAAACAGGGTAGTTTTTGTCCCCATTATCTCTGAACAAGAAGTGTCAAGGAGCTTCAGGCTAGAATTAGCATGAGCTAAGCTATTACAGTTGTAAGAGCATTTAGGCAGAGTTCCCTCCTGACTTCAGGGTGATAATATATACAGCCCTATGTAATCTGTCTCCTTACTGCCTCTCTCCCCTCCTCCCCTTCTTTACTAATAGCCGTGCCTTATTGTAAATCATTATATGTAAACAGCAGTATTTTTCTACAAAAGTGACATCATTGGTTAGAATCTTACCTTCGGCAAAGTCATATTAAAAAAGAAAATCATTGTTTACACGGAACCATTTTTAAGAAATCCAAACACAGCATTCACTTAAGAATGCTCTATGATTTGTGCACGGAAAAAGTAAGCTAGCTGACACCCTTTAAGCTAACAAAGGTGTTTTCACATATTGGTAATCTGCATAGATAAGGAATGCAAATATAGTTTAGATCTTGGCTCATCTGTGAGGTCATTGTTAAGCATCGTTAGAGGTAAAAAGTTTATCTGATAATTCAAAAATTCAGTTAATATTGCAAATAATAATATCTACCTACTATAAAATGTAATCTAAAGAACATTGCTTTATTTTAATAATATCTTATTTTTTGAAATTTCCATATATTTATGCAATGTATACTGATCATATCTATCCATCACTATTTTTCCTTAACTCCTCCAGCTGCCCCCTTCCTGCTTCTTTCCATGGCTAGGTCCTCCTTTTGTTTTGTTCTATTTTGTTTACTTTTTTGTTAATACTAATCGCCAAATCCAGTTGCTTCTTTCTCCGTGCATACAGATGTGCAGTCATTCACTTGGACATGAACCATCTTCAAGTGGCCACACCCTTAAAGGAGAGAGAGACCTTTCCTCCCTCAGTAACCACCAACTGACCTTATCTCAGATGGGATTCTTCCACATTCTGTGACTGGTGTGATCTTGTGCAAGTCTTAAGCAGAAAAAACATAAGGCTATGAGGTCATGTATGCAATCGACATGTATGTCCATAAGTCACTGTTTCATAGCTCTGTTTTACAGCAGCCATCTCTCATATTCTTTCTTCACACTGTTCTTCAAAGTTCCCTGGACTTTAGCTGATAGAATGTTTACATAGATTACCTAAGCTTGGCTGCCCATTCAGTGTTTGTAATGCTCAGCACTTGACTGGTTATGCGTCTCTATATTAACTACTACCCAAAACTACTATGCAAAAATATAAGTTTTCTTCACCACAGTTAAAAGGAACAAGACACTATAGATATACAGACTTATAATTCTGTTTGACAACAGCGTCATTTAGCAAAGTAACAATAATTGTTTCCCTGCCTTGCACCTGTACTTGCCTCAGTCATGGGCTTTTGACTAGGTTTACACTATAATGTATAAAGTCCCTCCTGTAAAGCAGACTTCATATCCCATCACAAAGACCTAGGTTGCCCTGCTAACTAATGGACCAATGGACACATCTCACCAGAAAGTTAGTATTGGGTCCAGTGCTGGGTAATGTGCCTCCATATCTCCTTTGGGCAGCATGCAATGTCGTCAGCAGGAAAAGAGTTCCCTGCTCAGTATGAGATTGATTTCTTTAAGTCCTTCATCCAAAGTGAGTTGTGCTTTTAGCAATAGGATCTTACCTGACCAGCTATGATGATCAGTGAAGTGCAGGGTCAAAAGCCTGTACTGTTGGGTGCTAAGCCACCTTTAAATCTTAAAACCTAAAAGACAAAGTTTGCATAAATCAATGTTTGAGGGTATTTCCCTAAGTTTTTAATACTTTTTCCTCAAATTGATATCTCCTAGAGATTAAAAATATAAAGTAATGGAAAATACAATGTCTTCAAATTACACAATATTCATTCAACATTTTTTTTTCATTCAACATTTTTTTTCAAATGTGGGCATCAAAAATCCAAAAAGTTACCATAAAGTATGAACAGTGTGACTAAAGCTTTTTGATGGCAACTCCTTTATGTTAGGATTTTTCAACATCAGCTCTGCTGGATTTTAGACTTGTTGAGTTCTTTCTTGAAAGGGCATGGGCTCTCACACTGGAAGATATTTGTCAGCATCCTTGACTTCTCAGTATTAGTCTACCCACCCTACACTACACAAAAACTAACACAGAGAGGGGGTCTATAATAGTTAATGAAATTGTAACTGCATCTTTAACATTTGAAAAGAAAAATCTCACTGAAATCTCGAATAAATTTTGGTTCATGTCAATGAAGTAGCCGATACTAGTTGTGATGAGACTCCTAAGCTTCTCCTAAATTCCCCTCTGCATTCCGGAAAACTAAAATGCTATGACAAATAAATGACAACTTAGAGTCCAGTTATATTACAAATTTCTAAGTACTACTGTCTTTGTTTCCTTTCTCAGCTGCATCAAAATACCTCGTTGGGTGGCTTCAAATTTTCTTTGCATAGATCTGGAAACAGAAGTTCACGATGACGTGTTAGCCAGGTTAGACATGATGATGACTCTTTATTCAGCCTTGCTTTTCCCTCACATGACCACTTCTCTACTAGTAAACAGTGTGTTCTCTAATGCCTCCCCTAATAGTACTGATCCCATAATGAGGACCATTCCCTGAACACCCCATCTATCTCAGAAAAAGTCCTGCACACTGCACATGGAGCCAGAACACAGGAAGTAGAAGACAAAGTGATAGCAGGGACGAATGAGAGAAGCCACACCTTTTCTGTGTTTGTCAGTGCTCACAGTGCTGAGGAGGCACTGTCAAGGTAGATACATTTTGGCGATTCATTGAGTAGTACACTAGAATTTGTGTTTTTGAAAGACATTATTATCAGTGTTGTTAATTTATGTATATGGTTGTGTGGTGATTTGAATATGCTTGGCTCAGGGAGTAGCACTATTAGGAGGTGTGGCCTTGTTGGAGGAAGTGAGTCACTGTGGGAGTGGACAATGAGACCTTCCTCCTAACCATGTGGGAGCCAGTCTTCTAGTATCTTTCAGATGAAGACGTAGAACTCTCAGCTCCTCCTGCAACATGCATGCCTGCTTCCATGTTCCCAATTTGATGATAATGGACAGAATCCCTGAACCTGTAAGCCAGCCCCAATTAAATATTGACCTTATAGGAGTTGCCTTGGTCATGGTGTCTGTTCATATTAGTGAAACCCTAACTAAAACAAGGTGTTTTGTCTGCATGCATATTTGTGAATGCAATGGTGCCTGAAGATGGCAAAGGACAGTAGTGGATCCCCTGGAACATGATTTAAAATTGATTGTTAGCTGCCATATGCATGCTAGAAATAGAATCTAGATACTCTGAAAGAGCAGTAAATGCACTTAACAACTGAGCCATCTCTCCATTCTGGATGTGTACCTTTTATTGTATCTTATAGAAATGCATGGAAAGTGGTTTTGAATTACATAAATGTCATACACACATATACTGCTCTTATAACAAAAGTGTATAAGACAGCCTCACCCCTCCAACAAGTCAAAGTCTAAAGAGTCTGAGCAGTAAAAAGATTGTGCAATCCAATGTGATTAAGTAATAGATTTTATACATGAGCAGAGTCCTCCATGAACAGAGACAAGGAAGTAATTAACTGTGTCTGAAGAAATCAGGATTGACTTATGACAAACAGTATATGAACTATGTTAGCAAGAATAGAAAGGCCTGTCCTCCTTAAAGATAGGTTAGGTCCAGAAGGGACATACAATTTACACAGTTCTGTAAAATAGCTCTATGTTTTGTTTTTTTGTTTGTTTTTTGTTTGTTTGTTTGTTTTTTGACAAAATAGTGAGATCTGGGATCCTACTAAGTGAGAAAACTCTTGCCATGCTGCTGAGAATGTTTGCTTCTATGGTTACAGCCTCCAGCACTTGGTGTCTTTGCTACTTTTGAGTTAGTACGTTTTTAACCCATATGGTAGCTAAAGATAAAGAACAAGAAGACTTCAGAAGATGTAAAATAAACTACCATATGACTGTGAGATAGAATAGATCTTCCTAAACTTTGTCTACTCTCAATTCCATTTGACTAGACCTAAGAATACAGTTGAATAAAACAGGTTCAAAAATAAAACATTTACTGATAGTAAATCATAAAATAGTTTCATTTAGAACAACTCTTTGGTTCCATTTATTTAAAAACTTGCAACAAATATGGATGATCTTAATGCTTTAATCTTGTCTCTTCCTTTTCTTACTTTACTCATGACCCATCTTCTTGAAAGAATACTTACTTCTATTAATATAATGAATTTTGTTTACTCTTTTTTGTTAGTATATGCAGCACTAAAAACATGGTATGCATGCTTATATACTATGTAATAATGAAGGCCGTGTTTTTAAACAGATACGTGACTTTTTGGTCTGAATTTTTATTCTTTAAAATGTGGACGTCATGTAATAAATGCTGCAAGGTTACAAAATGCTTGGTGACGCCTGACAGCTTAGTGCTCCTACACAATGGCTACCGTGATTCTTATTCTAGTATACAATATCCTTGTGTGTTTTTACCGCTGCTCTTTAAACCACTATACCCCTCTGCTGCTCAGAACTTCTTCCCCACAGTCCTCTTTCATCACCACCCTTGGTAAGATGTGGCTAGGGCTCGTCAAATCCAGTAAACTCCATATGAAGCATCAATGAGGCATCAAGCCTACTTTAACAGTAGTATTTGATGATGCAGGATGCTTTTGCCACTGGTGAAATTTCGTTACTTTTCAACACATATCTCTTAGATTTCCTCTCTGTTTCCTCTTGAAGTGGGTTCTTTGTTGACTTCTTGCTGGGTCTCATCAAGGATCCCACTTGATTCCAGATTTTGCTCCTCTGCTGTGTTTCTTAGGACAATTTACTCCAACAAAGCTAATGAGTCACGCTCCATGACTTCCCTGAGCCCCAGATATATTTTCTGTTTCATACCTGGAGGAATTCACAGGTGTCTCATATACATATCAAAGATGAAATGTCTACAGAAGGATTCATTTGTATTCTTCCCAAATAATCTTCTTCCTACAAATTTTACCCTAATCATTTCTATCTATGATAGCCTGCAATTCTAATTTTAACCTACCCTCACTCATCTCAAATATTCAATTCATCTCTTATTCATGAGTAGTTTGTTTTTCACAATAATAACTTTTAAAAAATAAAGTGACCACAATACAAGTATACTTTATGTTCTTTGAATTGTACATTTGCCAAAGACATGTATGTGTGCTTTTCTGTAATTAAAAGTGTGCTTCAAATGCTTGGAAAAAAACCCTGTAGTTACTGTTACTAGAACAACTGCCTTTTCTTTGCACACAAGGTTCTTGGGATCTGGCTCCACCTGATCACTCAGCTCTCCTCTGCTTCTTGCTTTTCTGGCACTCTGGATTTCACAGTTTGCTGCCCTTGCCAGGTCTTGCCATTGCCACATTGCATGCTTTTCTCTCTAGGGCCAAACTTTGTTCTTTTTTTTTATCCGTTGAACTCATATCCATGGCTCAATCCCAAACCTCTCTCAGTTTCAACTCCTATGAGATGTGTACAATATATTCTTTTTCCCATTCTTAGAATAAAATAATCTATTTTATTCACTCAGTATAAGGCTTGATATTGATCATCAATTTGACTTTCTACAATCATTAAGGACAAATCTGTTGGCATAACAGTAAGGTGGTTCTTAGTTACATTGACGGAGGTGGCGAGATAAACCTAAAACACGTGCAGTGCCACACAATGGGCTGGTGCTCAGGACTGAATAAAAAGAAACCCAGCTAAAGGCCAGCATTGATCTTTCTCAGATTCCTGAACGAAGATGTGGTCAGCTGCCTCATATTCATCCTGCCATGAGTTCTCTGCACAATGGCGCATGTGCCATTAACTGTGAGTCAAAATAAACTATTCCTTCTTCAAATGCTCTTGTGGAGTATTCTCTTACAACCACACGGAAAGCAATGATCACACTCAAAATGACTTACCTATCAGTTGCCTTTGAGCCACTGTGTCTTTGCTTTGGTGTCAGATTGTTTCTTCTGCACTCATTATTCTTCACATTCCTTAAATAGTTGAAATTAAATTTTGAAACAATTTTAGACTTATAAAACGTTTCAAAATTGTTATAAGTAATTCCTTCCCACCCTCATTCAGTTTTACTTCTAAATCCTGACTCTCGTTCTGTATGTTTTAATTCCAGATCATATTTGCTCAAGTATTGTATCTAGCCATGGTGTTCTTTTAACAATGTCTCATCTCATGTTTGCCCTTATTTGAGTGATCTTAAAAGGTGACTTGGTCAAAAGTTCTGAGGTTAATTGTGTCTGCTTCCATTGGCAGCAACAACTGCACAGATTTTTGAGAACTGTTTTTATAAATAGCCAATGGATATTCACTAAGTGGAATAAAAATTCCAAACATAGAGCATTGTACTAAAGAAAACAGCTTCAAGATCTACTTGAATGAATATATAGTAACCGCCTTGTCAGCTCAGCCATTATCTCTCTGTGTGTGTACATGCCCTTCTCTGTTTGTGTGTATGCACGTGCACTCACACAAATAGTAATATTTTAGAGAAATAGTTCATGTAAATTTTTCAGCCTAACAGCTATGTTTGTTCACAGTAGTCATGGACAAATTTATCATTGCCATCCAATGTTCATGATTATCATCTTTTTTATTGTGTATATTTTTGACAGAAAATATACAGGTAGTCAACCAATTCCATGATTTATAAGCAGAATCTGTTTGTTGGGCTAATGGGTCTCTTTTTTTTTTCTCAGTTTTACTGTATATTACCAAATGTAAAAAAAAAAAAGTGATATGGAGAAACATATCAGCAAGGCTTTCAATTGCTTTAAAGATAACCTTGTATTATAATTCATCCATTTATTGTAGTTTATCATTGTTCTTAAATCTCACTGGTCTCTCCTGAGCTAGGTCAGAATATCCATTTCCTACAGCATGTCTTGGTTTATGATACCCATGTTTCAACCAGTAGCTCCGTAGTAAACACATGACTATCTTGTGAGTGTATTGTTATCACTGGGGCTTTGTTTGTTTCTTGCATAAATTATGGACTCATGCTTTATTCCTCCTCTGATTAGTATTTTGTTTGTTAATATCAAATTCATCCCCACTGCTGTTTCTATGGCCTTTTGAGTACAAAATAGCTTACTGTTTCAATGCTGAACCACAAGTAATCTTTTTGATGACATTTTCAGCAGTGCACATAACTCGTGACAATATGAATACAGGTGACAAGAATAGCAATTACATCAAGATTTAGGTAGTGGCGCTTGTGCATTGCTATCAACTAATGAAATGTTAGAAAATACTGCAGCACATAGGCAGGAAAATGTTACTTCCTCATGACCATTCTAACCTGCTCTGCTTTTATTATGAGTTGCAATTTTACCTCTTTACTTCCTTTCCAGCAAGTGACTTTATGTAATATTCACAAAATTAAAGAGGGACAGCTTAGCAACACAAGTGCTAGCCTATTTAGGATTTTTTAATATAAAACTGACATCCATTTACAAAAGCATGGTTTCTTTTGTTTGCCTTGCCATTCTTTTCCTTTAAAAGAATGTACTTCATTTATGTGATTGGGATTTTTTTGTTTGTTTGTTTGTGTTTTTGGGATTATATTGTTTATTTTCATTTTAAATGCTATCCCCTCCCCAGTTTCCACTCTGAAAAATGTCAATCCTATGCCTCTCCCCATGCCTCCACAAGAGTGCTCCCCCACCCACCCCACCTCAGCATTCTCCTATGCTGGGGCATCAAGCCCCCACAGGACCAAGGGCTTCTCCCGCCATCTTCAGCTATATATGCAGCTAGTGTACTGGTTGGTGTTTTAGTGCCTGGGAGTTCTGGGAGGGGGTCTGTTTGGTTGATATTGTTGTTCTTCCTATGGGATTGTGAAACCCTTCAGCTCCTTCAGCCTTTCTTCTAACTCATCTATTGGGGTGTCTGTGCTCAGTCTGATAGTTAGATGCAAGCACCCACATCTGTATCAGTAAAGCTCTAGCAGAGCCTCTCAGAAGACATCCATCTCAGGCTCCTATCAGCAAGCACTTCCCAGCATTCACAATAGTGTTTGGGTTTGGGGCCTGCATATGGGATTGATCCACAGGTGAGGCCGTCTCTGGATGGCCTTTCCTTCAATCTCTGCTTCACACTTTGTCTCCGTATTTACTTTAAACGGGAACAATTCTAGATTAAAATTTTGGAGATGAGTGTGTGGCCCCATACCCCAACCAGGAGCCTTACCTAACCTCTGGATATAGGTTCTTTCTCCCCTTCATTGGGTATTTCAGATAATGTCATGCCTCTTGGGTCCTGGGAGCCTCTTGCTTTTCTAGCATCTGTGACTTTCTATTGGCTACCCCGTTCCCCTTTGACTAACAAATGTGTATGTATAAAAAAACAAAACAACAAAAAATGACAACAACAACAAAAAACCACTCAGGTAACTGTGGTATAGGGAAGTTTCAGATCAGTTTGAAAAATGGTGTTGCGATTATCACTCACTGCTACATTGCCACAGAGAGGTTTCATGTTGCTGTAAATATACCTATTGTGATAATAGGGTTCCTGATCCTTTTATTAGCTTTCTTTATAGGAACCAATATTAGCAGATGTTTGCCTTTTAGATTTTGTACTAAACAGATGTTGTCATCTGCACTGGATGGGAGGAAACCTCTAATCATTGATGTCAATTTGCTTGAGTGTAAGTCACATGGCTGGCCTTGGTCCCTCATGGTCAGAAGAAAAAGAGAGACGGAAAAATCAAGGAAGAAAGGTTAGAATAGAATGGAGATGAAGAAGGGGAGAAGGGAGAAACAGGAAGGGAATAATAAAGAAGAGAAACAAGGTATCTGAATGATAAAAAATAAAAAAGTAAGCACATTTCTGAGCTCTCATTCAATGCTAACCGGAATTGGACCAGCTTGAACCCAGAATGAAGGCTGACGTGCTTCTTCTTTTTTCTGTAAACTGCATGTTTGCATCCTGTAATTAAAGGAGTATTTCTGGAGCTATGTACCTAAAGTTGTGAGATGTGACAGAAAAGTCAGACTTTAAATGTCTCCCATCCTAGCTCCTTTCAGTTCCTTGACAATGTGGAGATCTATTCTGCCCCTTACTGCCTTCCCGTTCTTCTGAGGCTCACTTACTCTTGAACTCAAAATCCTCCGACCTTCTGCCCCCACATGAATGAAACCGCATTTCTGAATGTCACAAATGATAATCACAGAATAAAATGGCTTTCTCTGCTTCGTACTTTTCACCCACTGTGCACGGATTTAACAGTTTTGACTACCCATCCTTGAAATTCTCTTTCCTCCTGACTTTCTTACCATTAAATGAATGCGCTTAAACCAATGGCTTGTGTTGTTGGTTTTATCTTTCCAATAAGGAGCTCAAACTTTATGAAAGGAAGAGGCTAAAGGGTGTCGTTTTATTTTTAAGTGGTCATTTCAGGAGCAAAAGCATTGTGAGGGCGTGAAAAATAACTTTCAGCTCTGCATTTTCAAACTCTAGTTTTCTTCATGAAATGAAAAGGATTAAGACAAAAAGATATGCATATGGCAGTAGCTGGTAAGAAATATTTCTTCTAGCATCAAGAGAAGAAATTAAGTGTGTGTTTTCTTTCCTTTTTTTTTTTTCTTAAAGTCAGGTGGTTATTAGTCTCCAGTGAAAACTATGTAGGAGTCACCAACTTGGTTGATGTTTTTGTCTCACTATGATATTTTTTTAATCATATCTACTAATAGTCAAAAGTACCTATGCACAAAAGCCATGTGCACCCTGAACTCTCTGCTCCAAATAAACAACATCCATGAGTACACATTGACCCACATTGGACAAATGAATTTGGTTCCCTTGGAAATTGAATTTATAAGAACACAAGGCTTCCTGTGCTAGTTAACAAGCGTAAATAACAGAGATGGAAAGAAATTCCTTGAGCTCCTTATTCTGTACTCTTCATGTAAAGTGTGTGCTTCAGTCAGTCCTTCTGTTAAAGGTTTCGGCACCCTTAAATATCACGTAAACACAAAGCTAAGAGCTACCATAACTGAGCCCTCCAGAAATCTGACCAATTACATCGTAGCATCAGGACATGCTTTTCTCCGCTGTTGCCCCTCATAGATACAGGGATATCTGTACATCTGAAATCACCTGAACATGTAGTAATGTAAATATCGTTAGAAAATATTTCTGTTTGCAGGTCTAAAAAGATCCTCACCATTCATTTGAATTTCAATCCATTTAGGGTGTGGCTCTTAACCCTTTGCTTTTCCTATTGTCTTGGCTCTGAGAATATTTATACATTCTGAGGTACTTTTTATTACCTATTCTTTATAACCCACCTGTGAGTTAGCAAAATATGATTATTCATACTGTACAGATGGTGAGACTAAGGTGTAATGACATCTAAAAGCTAATGGCAGAGCTGGAAACAGGATTTACGATTCCCCAAACCTCACGTTGAACAGTGTTCTCTGATATCTCTGCCCTCTCCTCAATGTAAGCAAAATTGCTCGAATATAACTTCAACTTCAATTCAAAATACCAGGCACTTTTTGGGGGTAGTTCTAAGCCTTTGACATTAATAGAAATATATGGTGAGTTTTAAAATAATTACTATCAGTAGTAGTCAGAATTCCTACCTTGGAAGGATGTTTCTGGTTTTCAAGATTGGATGCAGATAAAATGTCAATTAATTTTATACCACCCTGTGTTTAGAAGTAATTGTTATTGTCTTTTCTGAAGAGTGTGCCAGAAATACAAATTTTGGTTGATTTTAGAATGTGTGGTCTTCTATGTTTGCATTCACTTTATTTTTTCTTTGTTTGATTTTTTTATTTTGGCCATGCTTATTAAAATAATCCGTCACGTTTGGAAGAAAAAGTGCCATTGGAAATGGATAGGCTGAAACATTTCATTCTGTGTGCTGTGTTTGGAAATGTCCCAATTTAGTCAACCAAAGTAAATGAGATTTTTTGATAAAAAGAAAAATGATAATTCAAATTAAACTCACAAATGGCATGCAGGATGCAAGAAGTGGATTTGGATTTGTACACACTCACTGATGTTCATAGAACAGTGTACACTTCACAAGTCATAAGAAGGTGTTGTCTTTACAAACTAGATACAGAAAGAAGCATGCTGACCTAACCAGGTATGACATTTCCTCATTATTCCTCATTCAGGGCCAACTCTGGAGTAGTTAGTTGAACACAAAGGACAAATAGCAAGTTTCCACAGTGCAGAAATCACCATAAGTTATTGCTATATATAATCTATAGAATATGCAAACTTACGATTTCCCTCGAGTTTTCAAAGTTTAGTTTAACAACCCTGTCACTCTTGCATTTTTTTCCTCTTGGTTAATGAAGCGTAGGGACTAACAGAATTCATATGATTCCCATCTGTCATCGCCACGGCAGTGATGAAGCCCAAAATGAAATTCTACCCTTCATTCAGTTCCTGTAGTTTTATATTAGTTAGGTGATCAAGCAAAACCAGGGGAACTCTTCTGTTTTCAGAGGGAAACGAGAGTCATGTGCCCTGAGCCGTACAGCGTAGCATTGAAACATCGGGAGAAGGAACAGGCAATAGAAACCGAGCCCTGGAGTGCCCAGCTACCTCTGGGACCTCTGAGCCATTCACCTTCCCGGCAATTGCCTTCTCTCTTGTCTTGCTGTTCGTCCTGCCCCCCCCCCTTTAAAATCACTCTTACTTTTTTTCCTTTGCAGGCAGTATCCCCTTACACTTTTCTTTCTTCTTTTATTCCTTAGACACTCATGCAGAGACTCTATTCTCCACTCCATGTTCCTCATAATTATCTACAAGGAAACCCGAGTACAGATTTAAAGCACTCATTAACATGCTGATTGAAAATTTCTCTCAAAGATTCAGAAGGCTGGCAGGGAGCCCCCTGAGATCATCTGATGCTGCCCCTGACTTCAACAATGTCTCACCTAAGCAGTTTCACACAGATGGAACATGGTATTTATGACCCCCAATGAAAGAGTTACTAACATCCCTTGATAACACAACCCTGGGCTTAGTCTGCTTTTCTACATAAAGGATCATGCACAAGACACAGAAAAGAACACACTGCCCCTTTTAAAGTCACATACTGCTACATGTATAAAGTTAAACCTTACTGTGTGTTTCATTTCTACAGCTTGTTTTTCTGCCAATAGTTTAGATCCTTAGGAAAGACCTCCCTAGTTGTTAAGCATTCTTTTGAAATAATACTTTTAATTTTTTATATTGAAACCATATATTAGCATATATGGAATATTTTCAAACTTTTCATTAATAAGCTTAGTTTACTATTTATTTATTTATTTATTTATTTATTTATTTATTTTCTTCTTCAATGAGGGATATGTCCAATAGAAATATAAGTCCATTCTCCCAATCTGTACCATACAATTTGAATAACATTACCTCGCAAAGAGTTTTAGGCAGTATGAGAATTAAAGCATCTGATAATATATATTATATAGAAAATGAGAATAATGCTGCAGATAGAACTAAGTCTGTTGATGGGTATATGTTAAAATAAGGAGCTTAATCCTTAAGGATATGCCCCATGCCTAGCAATAGATGGTGAGGACAAAATGACCACAATAGCATTTCAGAGCATTTGTTGTCTCATAGAACTTTGTCTGGACACTACCTACTTTCCTCCTTCTTCCTCCTTTTCTGTGTCTACCTCTATGTGTCTTGTGGTTTTCTTGTTGCTCCCCGCCCTTTGGCTATTTTCTCCTGGTAGTTTACTTTATCTTATTCTGGTTTGTTGTTATTTTATATGATTTCATTATTATTTTAGATGCCTATTTGGATTGTAATGTATGAGAGATAGAAAAAAGCAGTGTGGATTTGGATAGATAGGGAAGGGAGGGGATATGGGGGAGGGGAGAGCATAATCAAAATACACTGTACGAAAACAAAATATACTTTAAATTACAACATAATAACCTGAGCATCTGAGTCCCCCTGCTACAATCTATAGAGTGCTTAAATATAGAAGTACAGAAGTGTCAGATCAGAAAGACATTGGAAGATGCTTCCCTGCAGGCCCTGAAGCTAAAGATCTGAATCTCCAGAGATGCAGGTAACTTTGTACCTAACCATCTTGACAGAAGTGAAGATCTGTCAAAGAGGCACTTGTGTTTCTGAGTCTGTCAGACTTCTAATAAAACAATGGACCACAAAGAAGTGGGTCATCTGAAGAGAATCACATGGAGGGAAAAAACACCCCAGCCAGAGAGAAACCTTGTCTTTAGGGAGAGATATTTCACAGTCTAATGACTTGTCAAACTCCCTTAAGAAAGAAGCTGAAGCCCAGTGACTGGAACCACACACTAACAGACACTGCCTAGATCTGCATATATTGGCCCTGTATTTAAACTTGAGGGCCCCAAAGACCAACTTGGGTTCGCTGTATCTTTTCCTCCCCTCCCTCACAAAGTTTTGCTTTCCAGATTTAGTTTTTCTCTTTTAACTGTCTGATTAAGGAAGGGTGACCACACTTGATTGTGATCACAGGTTGTAGACACCAAGTTTGATAACTGCTTCCCAATGTTAGAAAAAAAAATTAAGTAGTGATTTATACCAGATCTTCTATAAGGAAGTTCTGTAAGGAGGTTCCTAATAGAACCTTGCTTTTTAACTCAGTGTGTCCCATTTCAAACTTCTGACCTCTGTTCCTACAAAATAATTAGATCTGGATTCATTAAGTCACAGATTTTATGGAAATTGTGAAAAGTGGTAGTTGGAGATTATTGCGTTTTTGACAGAAAATCTGAACTGTCTCAAGCTGCTATGAATGGAAGAATAACTGATATGAATTCCTGGTTTCAGAGGCTGTAGTGGTCACATGGCTCTGGGCTTATGGTATAACAAAAACATCAGGGTAGGCCACCATGTTGGAGAACAGACATTCACCTTACAGGATCAGTGAGTGTTGGGACAAAGAAGGGCTCAGGACATGATAAACTCCTGTTGCTCCTCCTCCCTCCCTCCCCCCTCCCTCTCCCTTCCCTCCCTCCTTCCTCTCTCCTCCCTCTTTCCCCCTCCCTCTCTCCTTTCCTTCCTCCTCCCTCCTTCCTCTCTCCTACCTCCTTTCTCCCTCCTCCCTTCTTCCTCTCTCCTCCCTCCTTCCTCTCTCCTACCTCCTTTCTCCCTCCTCCCTTCTTCCTCTCTCCTCCCTCCTTTCTCTCTCCTCCCTCCCTCCTCCCTCCTTCCTCTCTCCTCCCTCCTTCCTCTCTCCTCCCTCCTTCCTCCCTCCTTCCTCCCTCCTTCCTCTCTTCTCCCTCCTTCCTCTCTCCTCCCTCCTTTCTCCCTCCTCCCTCCTTCCTTCCTCCTTCCTCCCTCCTTCCTCTCTTCTCCCTCCTTCCTCTCTCCTACCTCCTTCCTCCCTCCTTCCTCTCTCCTCCCTCCTTCCTTTCTCCTCCCTCTTCCTTCCCTCCCTTCCTCCATCCCTCTCCCTCCCTCCCTCTCCCTCCCTCTCCCTTCCCTCCCTCCTTCCTCTTTCCTCCCTCTTTCCCCTCCCTCCCTCCCTCCTTTCCTCCCTCCCTCCTTCCTCTCTCCTCCCTCTTCCCTCCCTCCCTTCCCTCTCCCTCCCACTTCCTCCATTCCCCTCCCTCTCCCTTTCTCCTTCCCCCTCCCTCCCACTTCCTCCTTTACTCCCTCTCTTCTTCTCTGCAAGTGGCTAGGGGAGGTTGCATTTTCCCCTTACCCATGGCATTCACTATACTGCAGACAAAGGCAGAACCAACTCTCACACACTCATGCCTTTGGGGCCAACTTATCTGCAACATTTGCTATGCTAGCTCTGCTGTGCTTCCTGAGCAGAGGAGAGGGGTCCTCTCTCCCAAACACTTCAGCTGGTGAGGAGCAGGTACAGATCTCCCATCATGTACAGGTGAGGGGTGGGGCCAGCACTTCACAGCCCTCAGACATCAGTGTGACTCCAGGCTGAAGGCAGATCTTCTGGCTGTGACAGATCTCCCACTGCTACAGGGCTGAGGACACACACATGGCCCTATGTGGCAGCACAGGCCAGGACCATACTATACCATTAGGTGGCATCACTGGCTACTCACATCAGGCTGTTCCTCACTACCCTCCAGTCTCCAGGTCCACCTCTCATCACCATGTATGAATTCTGCTTTTTTCTTCTTCCATATCTTTACCACTTACTTGCTTATCTTAGCTGCACCCTGACATCTGAGTGTCTGAGGTTGCTCAGGAATGCTATGACCCATTCATGCCTTGTGGCACTAGCCTTGGGCATGCTCTTGCTGCCTGGGGCTACCAGAGATGATTTCAGGGTGCTCTGCTCACCCAAGCCTCATGTTGCTGGTCTGTGGGTCATCCCAGGCTTGCTCTCTGAGATGGGATCATAGGATCCCATTGAACACTATTGCTAGGTGCCAGGCTGGGGACCAGAAAGACCTTTTCATAGGTAGAGCCAGAAAGCAATCCACAACATAATACCACTAAATTTCTAACAAATTGAATGATTGGGTCATTATTAACAAGTGAAAATCTTAAAATTTAAATATAGAAATAATATCCAGACATTCATTTTTGCAGTGTGAAAACGATAATTCTTTCCAAAGTTATTTGAAATGTTTACATTAAGCACCTTTGAACTTTCGAAACATTGTCTTACATATAAAAAAAAACAATCTTAAGGGAAAGCATTTGAGATACTGAGATATTTTTATATATCCAATAAATGTATTATATTCTCAGTTTTGAAAAGATACTCAAATAAAACTTATACATTAACTTATATGTCATACTTTGTAACTAAATTCTGGGTGCACCTCCCAATGATTTAACTGGCCTTTTAACTAAGAGTTTTTTGAACAAATTTTTGTCTACTTTATTTTCAGGTCCCTCTAAATGCATAAAGATTATAAAAACAATCCATATCATAGATCTCCCATCATTATTTGTTACAGGACTCGATAAAACAATGAAAAAATTATTTATATGTAGTTTGGATAAAAATTAAAATAACATGTTATTTGTGCATGGAATAAACAATGAAAAAATCATTTATATGTAGTTTGGATAAAACATTAAAATGTCATGTTATTTGTTCATGGAATTCAGTGCCTTTGGTTTAGTGAATTAATCAGGGAGCTCAAACCAGAGTCTCTTAATTCCTGCTGATTGAAAATAAAGTGAGATGGCAGTTACACTTTTATTTTATTGAAGAACTAGCCCCATTAGCCCCACGTTTATGTGTGTTTTTATTTCATGTGGTGGTAATTCTGTATTCTAGAGCCCTTCCTGAATGGAGGAGCAACTATATACATCTGCTGTTGTGCCAGGGGGCACAAATTCTGTTTTGATTTACTCATGTGCAACTCCTATTAACACCAGGAAATTCAGGGCAAAGTTTAGTGTATTTTTCAGGAAGGATCATGTTGTTACATATACCATGTAACACATGAATTCTTTTAGTCTATAAAACCAATGATGTGCAGCCACACACATTTAGGGCGCTCATTTAGCTTCTCATTGACTAAGCGTCTCAATAGCCTGACTCATTTCTTATGTTATACACTTCTGAGATAGATTTTTGAACCACTGAGAGTGTGGACACAGAACTCATGGGATAAAATCACCTAAACTTAGCACTACTAAGAGGCAGAAAGAGACAGTACGCGTCATTGCACTTGAAACCTGGGAGAACAAGAGATGTGGATAAAATTATTTATGCATTGTCCTAACTTCTTGCTCTGCATTTGGAGAAGAAGAGAGGAAGCCATATTAAGAAATGATGGGGAAGTAAAGTAAAGCACACTGTACTTTTGGGCTTATCTTTCTTGTTCCCTTCCTCCCTCCTTCCCTCCATCCTCCCCCCAAGTTCAACCCTCCCTGAAACAAGCATCATATTATTCTGTGACAGTTTAACAAGTAACACAAGAAAGAGTCATTCTTTTTTCATCTTAAGAATTACTGGGGCTTGCTGCCAAGCCTGAGGATCTGAGTTCAATCCACAGGACCCATAGTATAGAAGGAGAGAAATGAATCCCAAAATTGTCCTCTGATTTCTACATGTTCTTTGTGGCAGGCACACACATGATCACACACACACACATACACACACACACACACACACACACACACACACACACACGCCCGTGAACATATGCACATTACATAAGTGGATAAGTAAGTAAGTAAATAAATAAATAAATAAATAAATAAATAAATAGATGTAAAAATAAAATTCATGATTTTCCAATGAAGGCTTAAATGCTCTATAAGTTTCTACATAATTATTACTTTTGCTTGTGGATATTTTGTACCGTAGCATTGTTAAATACAAAACAAAATATAATGTGAGGTAGTAGAATCTAAAAATAGATTTCATTATGTTTAAATTTAAGTCTACATGGAATTGGAAAAACAAAGATGGGATGTTCACACTAAATTCTTACCTTAATTAAGCAAAACGTATTTATTAACTGAACCAAAATCTCTAGGCTTGGGCCGTTTATAGAACTAGATAGTATCAATTGCACTTTATATATAAAGAGACAGCGTTAAATATATAATGTACAAATGTGTAACATGTTATTTTGGAGTTAAAATACTGAAACATTAGACAATGTGTAATTGTCATTGCATTGTAAACTGCCATGTGTGTCTGTGCAAGTGTGTGTGTGTGTGTGTGTGTGTGTGTGTGTGTGTGTGTGTGTGCATGTGTGTGTGTGTATTCTTTAGAAATCCAGGAATACAAAGAAAAGACCTATAGTTCTTACAGAAATAACAAATCAAGAATAGAAATGGGGAAGAAGTAGCTGACGGCAATCTGGTAGTTTAAATGAGATTTCTATCCTATTGGCTCACATATATAATCACTCGTTCCCTGGTTGGTGATGCTGTTTGGCAGGAAGGTTGTTGGAGGACATGTGTATGTCATTAAAGACTCACCAGTTTGTTCTCTTTGCTTCCTTCCTGTGGTTTGAAAATGTGACCTCTCAGTTTCCTGCTCTGCCGTCCCAGGCTCTTATCCCTGTGGAATCAGAAGTGAAATTAAACTGTTTCTTCTATAGGTTGCCTTTGCCATGGTGCTTTATCAGAGCAATAGGAAAGCGTGTCACAAGCCTTCAATTTATGCTTTTGGTTACAGACCAGTGACTGTCAAAGAAAACAGATCACTCTCAAGCAAACAGAAAAAGTTAGGGACTAAACTCAACTCAGTCTTTGTGGCTGCTAGAACACATGGAACGTGAATGTCTCATGAGCACAGTGTACCTTACAGCAGTGGGGATGTTTGTCTCTTTAACAATTATAACAGATAAGTACACTTAAAACTGAAAATTAAATTGAAATCAAATTTAGCATGAGTAAATACATAAATATCTAAAATCATTTGCAAATGTTTATAATCAACAAAAAATGAATGGGTGTCTCTAAATGGTGCACAAAACAAATAAAAACAAAAAAATGTCAGCAAAAGTTTTACTCAATGAATATGTGATATGAATAAAAAAAGCTATGAGATCTCATTTACTGAAATCTCAGTGCGCAATAAGAAACACACCGTGAAAAAGGAAGAAAGAATGAGGAAAGAGATATATGAAGCATGGAACAAGGAAAACGACAGGTATCATCATACTGAAATCACACCCAAACAATTATTTTCCACACCAGTGACACATCATAAAAGAAAATAATCATGAGGGCAACTTGCCTTATGAAATTTCAGACTGTTAATGAATAACTAAATTTTCATCATTAGGAAGATGGTTTATGTGTATTTCTATATATTATATGATATCATAATGTATAATTATATTATAATATACAACACATTATATTATAGATTATTTTATATTATATGTTATATTATATATAATAGTATCATAATATAATACATGATGTAATATAATGTGTAATTGTTATATGTAATATATATTAAGTTTTTGTTAATTACAGTTCTCTATAGGAACAGAAACAATAGAATTAGCATATATTACAAAAGAGTTTACTATATGGGATTATATTACATGTTATAGGTCAGTCAAACAATGGCTGTCTTCAGCCAGAAATACTGGGAACCTAGTAGTTATTCAGTGTGTGAGGGTGGGCATAGCTTTCCTGGCAGACAGGTTTGTGCAAGCCTATGTCAGTAGAAAATGCTGAAGAGACAGAGAAAAAATTATGATGGTGAGGTTAGCTATACCTTTAAATTTGCTTATACTGGTTTCTGTGTCAGACTGCACTTTTTAAGTGTTTTCTGTGGAATATGTTCATCTTTTCTACTGTAGAACTAAGTGTACTAAATAGTTGTGCACCACAGCCTACATGCTCTCCTGTTTTGAAATTTCCCCACCAAACAATTACCTTTAAATTCAACCTTATTTGAGTTCCCAGGACATGTAGAATACGGACTCTGCCAGGAAATCACATGAATGACCCAGGCAGATTCTGATATTCTTTGTTCCCTTCTGAAACTTCAGGATATAGGGCTCCACTATCTATATTTGTTTCAGTAATATTGTCCTCCATGCTCCCATAAGAATGGCTCATTAACCACATTCTTCTCTCACACTGGTTAAAAGGCTGTGTTAAGGTTTATCTCAGCAAGGGCCTCCTCTTTTGATACCAAGTTTTCTGGGTTTTCCTGCTCTCAACATCGCTGTAACAACAACAACAACAACAACAACAACAAGACAGAACTTATTTTTGTTTTGCAGTTGGAGGAGAATCCTGTGATGTTTGAGAAGGCATGACAGAAGTAAAGGGAAGCTGCTGGTCGCATTGCATTTGCAGTGAGGCAGGAAACAGATTTTGTATTCAGCTTCTCTTTCATTTTCTTAAATTCCAGGATCCCAATCCCTGGGATGGTCCACCCACAAATAAGGTTAGTTTTCTGATCTCCATTAACTTAATTTGTATAATCTCTGAACAAGAATATCTAGCACCTAGTTTAATCAGATTATCTTTCACAGGTGTCCCTTAAGCCTAAAGTCACTGACATACTCCTTCACAGGTATGCCCAGAGATTTCAGCCTAAGCAATTTTAGCTTTAGTACAGTCAAAATTAATCATTGCCTGTCTCTTCCTCCTTCGTTCTTTTTGAAAACACAGAATAACATGATATGACTCACATTGAATTCAGCATCATTCTACTATTCTGAAGCTAACAGAAGAGGCAGTAAGGCTGGAAGAAAGCAAGTAGGGGAGGTGGATTGGGGCAGAACAGAAAGCCGGAAATAGCTCCCTTGGTAGAGTGGTTTCATGGTATAAATGAAGTCCTGGAGATCTCCACACCACATAAAACTTCTATGTGGCCAAATCCAACCATTCAAAAACTGAAGCATGGGAGCAAGGTACTTGCTTGATCAAGGCCAGCCTGTGCCCCATAAAATCCTGTCTCAGAATGAACAAAGGAAAATGAAGCAAGCAGAACAAAAATGAAGGCTACCTAAACAAAACCATTCAAAATGGTGGACAGCTTTGTCTTATTGGACTCACTATATTCAAAGTAAAACGAACACGATGTTGTGTTATCTGCAAAATGTGAAACAAGTTATTTACCTAAGCTAAATTTTACTACTCTCCATTCTAAAGGCACTCAATATTCTGATGAGGGAATTATTTATTTAAAGGAGACCTGTTTATACCTATCTATTTCTGGCAGGCAGGCAGTGCAGTAGATTCATTCCACTTCACACTAGGTGTGGTTTTCTGACCTCTGTGGTGAGTTAAAAGCTGACCTCCTTCCCAAGTGAGTGAGAAGATAAAAACTTGCAAGGAAACAAGATAAAGGGCACAGGTCACACATCTGTTCTTTTTCCTGTGATATCACCAACACGCAGGAAG
The DNA here is from genome assembly GCF_963924665.1 of Micromys minutus. Classification (NCBI taxonomy): domain Eukaryota; kingdom Metazoa; phylum Chordata; class Mammalia; order Rodentia; family Muridae; genus Micromys; species Micromys minutus. The sequence continues at coordinate 29,195,009 of NC_137976.1, forward strand.
GTATGAACTATATAGTTTTCACTGTTTGAGCAACTTGAAGGAACAGTGTTGGTCCATAAGGAAAATATAATAGGACACTGAGTTACTGTTTCTTAAAGAGGTTTAAAGAACACTATTAAAAGTCTGCTACATACTAAGTTTAAGTATTTGTCTCGTTGATTTAACAGATTGTATATGACAATGGTGACTTAAATAAAATTTTGTTTCAGTTTAAAGCTTGTTAGTGCCCCAAACCTCAGCTCTGTTTAAATATGTCTTAGTCTTTACATAGGAGTAATATGCACACTATGTATGGGTTGAGTTTGAGTTCAGCCATCAACTAAAAAAAATGGATACCAGCCAGACTGAGACCTATCAACTGGATCTCTGCCTGTTTCTAACTATGGGAGCTGTAAGCTATTAGAGTGCTGAGCTACAGTGGTACATATTTCTATTTTATCTTTATTGTAATGAGCAAGCCCTGTCTTTAACTCCCGCTGTGCACTTTTGGAGGGTCTTCCATATGGTTGCTGCTAAGTACTTGGCATTTTCCCAACTGTTACAATTGGGTCAGTGGGGGGGATCGCTTAGGAGTAATAAAACAAGGGTGACTGCAGCAGGGAGGAGGGAGAGTCCTGGCCACTTGGCAGCTTATTGCCTCTCATGCATTCATTACTTTGGGCAGCTAGGGAAAGGTTTTTGTTTTCCCCATGAGTTTTCCATGAGAAAAAAGCCAAGCCATGGCTACAGTACCTGTCTCCCCCATTATAATTCCTGTCTTGTTTACTTCCCTTTCTAAAAATGACTAAATACCTTGAGGAAAATAATTGTACCTTGCTTACTCTTGCTGGTTCCAAAAAGTTTTCTTAACAAACTCTTGGCTAAATTTCACGAGTAGTAGCCATAGCAGCAGGGTTGTCAGTGTTTACTCTGGCTGTGATATTTCAAGAGGTTCAAAAAAAAAAAAGAAAGAAAGAAAGAAACCAAATCTGATGATCTCCATAGTTTAAACATTCTTGAAATACATTTTTAGATCCTAAAATGAATCACAGTGATGTTTTAGGGAGATCCTGTGCATTTGATTTGAAGTAATTTCTATGGAAAAAAAATGTTACTACCACTCCTACTACTCAGTACCAATAATTGAACCAGGGCCAGCCAGCCAATAATAAGTTCTACCATTAAATAACATCTCCAAGTTCAGCAAATTTGGTTTCTTTGTTTTTGTAATAGTTGTTTTGAGGCAGGGTTTGTCTTGACTATTCATTCAGCCTTAACACTCTTTCAGATTGTTCTTTTAGGTGGCCTGGAACTCAGATTTCACCAACCTTTGCCTTCAAAGTGATGAGATTAAACGCCACCCGACTGACACTATTTTGCTTTTTAATCCCACGAAAGGCAGGGCAGTTAGAAACAGTGCACTTAATAGGGAGTTGTGCACATTCACACACGATTATGATTTCCATGTTTATTTTATACAGTCAAGGATTTAAATTATTGTGCTAGTCTGTTTTACACTGTATGGAGACCTTTAGTATCAAATATCAATCAAGTGCTGTGTAGCAATTTAATACATTCACTGTGTAGCCAATTTTGGGGGTGTGACTAATGTGTCTTTTACTGAGCAGCTAGAAAGAGTTGGTGGTGTTTAAGCAAGAACACAAATACCAGTAGCCTTTCTTGTTTCCGGTCAGGAGCATTAAACAATAGTGCGACATTAGAAACTTGCTTGTCACTCCTTTCCTGGGCAATTCTAGTCAGGAGCATTAAACAATAGTATGTCATTACAAACTTGTTTGTCACTGCTTTCCTGGCCAATCTCCAGACCTCAGATCCCCAGTGACAGATTTAGGATGGCGGAGGCACCAGAAACCGGGTGGCAGGTGAAGCTGGGTCCTGCAGGAGGTGGGCAAGTCAGGTAGTAATCAGGGCAGTGTGGGAAGACCTCCAGACTAGCTTAGCAGAGCGTCCCCTAAGGCCCTGTACTGAAGGCGTGGGAAGTCCTACTGACATCAGTCAATCAGTCACTGATCCTCAGCCCCCTACACGTCCCCAGGATCCCTAATTCCAACAACCTGGGACAGCAAAGAAAGCGTAGATCATTTTTCACTTGTGCCCGAGGTCAGCACTAAAACCAACCGAGCACCCTGCAGACTCACGCGCCGCCCTCCGCGCCAACCTTGGTCTCCACCGGTGGCGACCAGGATCCGGGAAGAGCGGGCAGCCTTTGAAGTGAGGGCAGCTTTGCGGCTTCAGAGGCGCAGTGCGCAGGCGCGCTCGCAGAATGCGCAGGCGCCACCTAGAAGTGACTTCTCCAAAAAGTGTCTTAGTTCCCGGTCACCTGAGCACCCAGGACGCATTCTCGGGAGCCTCGCGGAGCCACGCCCGCCGCAGGTCTAGCTTGGAGACCCTGTCCTTCTCTTCCCGCTACTTCGAGCCTCCCCGGGGATCGGTCCTTCTACCCTTCCTGTTCCCAGAACCGAGCCGGACCGAACCGGGCCGAGCTCGGCCGCCCGGGCGCGGCCGCTGACCATGGCGTCCCTCTTCAAGAAGAAGACCGTGGACGGTGAGTTCAGGGCCGGGCTCATCCGCCTGGGGTCTCTGGGGAGCTCTGGCCTTGGCTTGGATGCTGTCCCCCGAGGTGGGCCCGGGTCGACGGCCCCACAGGTGACCATGGCTGCGTCACTCCGGCTCCACAGCCTCACCTGGCGGGTTCGCCCTCCTGATGGCACTCATCCCACCCTCATTTTTTTTCTCTTCCCTCCACCCCCTACGCCGCCCTCCCCCGAGAGGATTTCTGAGCTTTCTAGGGAGGCAGAGCAGCGGGTGTCGTTAGACTTTGCGAGTTGATAAATTTCAGGTTGGGTTTTCCTGCTTGTTGGTTTCTTCCGTGAAGACGTCCCACTTCCTGACATCAGAAAGGGATGTGTGTTTACTAGGGGACAAGGCAGGAGGAGGTCCACAGCAGGTCCACTTCGTGAATGAACTTGGGGCCAGACTGGCTGCTTCTTTACAAATACCTCAGCGTTACACATAAGAAAGACTCCATCAGAAAAATAAAATAAGTCCAAGGGAAAGGTCTGGGTATGGTTTTCATAGTGCAGATTTTTTTCCTCTGTGGTTCTTTTGCCGATGAAAGTGAGAGTGGTGTAATTTTCATAGAAGTTCGCATTTTAAAAAAACACATTGTTTCAGGTGGCTCAGTGCCATCTTGTGAAGAGGGAAAAAGTGGATGTATTGGAATGTACAAGTTTATTGGCATTCACAGGCAGTGGTGTAGTGTGTATGTTATACATGGCTGTCCCAGGTATTAAATTCATACCAAGTTTCTCAGAATTGCTTTTCATTGCATGTCGAGTCCAGGTTGCTGTTGCTTCAGCCAAATAATCACCCCTTTGTAAGGGTCTAACCCAGCCACAAAAGGAGCAGGGTTAGCTAGTCTGTGATTGGTACAAGCACAGAGCTCTGCCCTGAGTTGGGGTAACTCCTTCATTTCTTTGTGTTCACTGTTTCAGTGCCAGATTTGGGGAGGGGATAACAAAGACACCATCTCTACCCTGCTATGGCCTTTTTTATGTCTAATTTATAAAACAGCATAATGCAGTTTTACCTTTTCTGAGTAACTGGTTTTTGTTTTTTTTCACTATGTTGACTTTTTACTAATTGAGAAGTACCATTTTGAGCCTCTGGAATAGCTACTAACTTGCAATGTGGTATAACAATTACATGAAGTGGGTGTTTTTGTGATGTTCTGAGAATATTGTTTAATCATTAACATGACACTTTGGATTGTGTGTGTGTGTTTCTGTACTAGTATTGTGATATTGTATTCTACTCCTACTTGGGGTAGGAAACAGTCATCTCTTCATTGCTTAAGTTTTATATTGTAATAATCTTCAATATATACATATTCACTATAATTTTATATAGTGATAATGGGAATTTACTAAGCACAGAAGAAGTAGGGTTTTTTTTTCTCACCCTGTTGTCACAATTTGAAAGCATATTTTAACAGTAAAATCCAAATATTCTAGTTTTAATTGCATAATGTCTGTTACATTTTCAAAGACAGGCCGTGGCTTTGTGCTTTCTGGTTGACTTATCCTTGAAGTTTAGGGGAGAGAGAAAAAGACAGTGAGATGTACTGGGAAGTGTATGGCTTCATGTTCATTTGCACTTGGACTAGTCCTAATAAGAAGATCCTCCCCCCCCCCCCCAGCAGAATTGTTTAGGGAGAAAAAAAGTATTAAGGACTTTTGTTAGGTAGTATACCTAACAAAAAATCTTGTGTGTGGCATTTCTGAATGTAAATTTGGACCCCAGGTAAATTTATTCCATCTACCAATTTGCAGACTTGACATTTTCTTAAATTATCATATTAATTCAGATCATTCACTGATGCCTTAATTGTGGATTATGTTAGAGCTCTACTGATGTTTGTTCTCTGTGTTAAAAGAAAGGGCTCTTGTTTTATATAAAAGGTGGCAGCACTCCTCTCAGTAATGAGCCAGTTCATAATGAAATTTAATGTGTTTTTATGCATTTCTCTCAGTTCCTGGGGCATGTTATTGATCATAAGATGTTTTACTGTATGCTGACTTTTTATCTGTTCTAGCAGTAATGAAATTCTGATATACAAGGGAAGTGGGTAACTGCTTATGGGTCTGGGGAATCATTGAATCTTTTTGTCTCTGGATTGGCTGGAAGAATTATATACTGTATCATCAAAGACTACTGCACATGTAAATTAAAAAGAGAGACAACATTATAATACATTACTATTCATAGTTATGTTTAATTCATTTGGACACAGAGATGAACAGGTCTCTTCAGTGAATACTTTGTTACAGAAATTAATGAGAGGTGTATCTCAAAGCCACTGTTGAGAAGGATTCCTTCCCATTTGAAAGTACAATTGAGCACTTGATTTCCCCTTTCTGAGTTGTATTATATGTATATATACTTGTTATAATTTGTGGGTTTCTTCTTCTGTGTGGGCATATAGTGACCTATTTATTGAAAAGAATTATGAACCTGTTCAGCCAGCATTCCATTAGGACTTAATCATAACTGGGCTTGAGCAAGTAAAATGCTGGGGACTGGGTGGAGCTAGGAATAGAGTTAATGGGTGAAGGAGGCAGTAGGTTTGACCTGAGACCTGGAAAAACTGTAGCATTCTGGTATGGTTTAGATTGGTTTGATTTGGTTGCTTGAGATAGTCTGACAGTGTAGCCCAGCTTGTCTAAATGACCCCACTATCTCAGCTTCCCCAGTAGAGTGATGACAGGCATTTGTCACCATGCCTGGTACATAGGTTGCTAAAATAGGTAACTGCTTAAGTTGCTTAAACACTGTAATTTTTACCAATTTTCAATAAAGACAAAAAATTTAGATCTTTTTGTAAACCAGATCTGAGCTAGCAGTTGTGTTTGCCATGTTTAGTCAGTTCTCATGAAGCCTGTGACCTTTGCACTGGCTGGGAAACTGAGTGCAGACGCCTATGGAAGTGACTCAAGATCAGAAACGTACTGAGCAGCAGAAGTAGGAGCTCATTCCTTAAGTACTGTCAGTGCTGTTTTTCTTAGAGGTCAGCCACGTGGGATACACAGTTGCTGTTGATAATCTTGTTAATTTGGTGAAATTGTCCATTTTTTTCACCTTTGCCTATACTATAAGCCTGATTGTTCTCTTTGAATTAGTAGTGAAAGTTTAATTTCCATATTGGAAAGAATGACATATATGGATAGGTATATATATATATATATATGTATATATATATATATATATATACACATATACCTACATATATATACATACATATATATATATATATATATACATATTTTGTGTGTGTGTATATATGTGTGTGCGTGAGTGCGTGCGTGCGTGTGTGTGCGTGCACATGCCTAGTGTGCTACATGTTTGCAAGTACCTGCGGAGACCAGAAGAGGGCACTGAGTCCTTTGGAGTGGAGCTGGAATTACAGGCACTGCAACAGGGGAAGGGTGCTGGGAACTGAACGTGGGTCCTGTACTGTGGAGCCATCTTTCTAGCTCCAGCACTCGTAACTTTCCTCTCGCTAGGTTTTTGTTTTTGGTGCTTACTTTTTTAAAGCTATTCCTCAATTGCTAAGGTATTCCAGCTCTGTCTTGGGCCACCGTGTACCTCTCTCTTCATCACTTACTTTTCACTGTAATTAGACTTTACATACTATGATATGTTGTTTCTCTATTTTTTCTTTAGCACCAGTATATTCACTAACTTGCTGACTCTCTGCATATACTTTTTTATAGCAGCAAAATGAGAGATCCCGAAGAGAACTTAATTCTCTCTTAAAGTCCACTCCTTCCCTAAATGCCCCTTCCTGTGTCCTTGGTGCTTCCTTCACCTCCTCCCTTCACCTGACTACTGAGTCACTGAGTGTCTGATCTTTCCTTGTTGCCTGGTAGCATTGTGTGCTTACAGCACCCTGTTCTAATTCTGACTCTGCTTGTCCTGCACTTCAGCAACCAACTTTCTGCTTTAATTTCTTGCAGCTTCTCAACCCTTTACATCCTATATCTGCAAAGGTGATTGTGTGATTGTTTTATGGCAGCTCAAATCTGACCCTTCTGCTCCTCAGAGTATACTTTTTTAGTGAACTTCTGGTACCCAACAGTAATGTCTTTCAATAACACCTGCCTATCTTTCTTCTGACATGCCACATTTTCGCTGCATCTCAGAATCTTTTCGAGTTATGTTCTGCTGTTCATCAGCATACTGAAAAATCAGTCATCTTACACTGACATGGTTTTACTTAAAACTCCCCTGAACCCAAATTTTTCTCTTCCTTCTCCTTTAGGTTTGACCTTCTTCAGGAAGTCTTCCCCGATGCCTCCCCAAACCACAAAAGTATCACATCCCTTCTGTTCCTACAGCTTGACATCTGCATCCCTACCACCCTTCACTGGAACTAAAACTCTTTTATGCTACCAAAGGAGGCTTATTCTAAGTCTTTCCTGACTTCCATTTTGGTTTGAGAGTCTTTAGCCATATAGGCCACAGCTCTAAAATGATAGCACTTACCAGTCAGAACTTCTGTGCCCTGGACCCAGAGCCTGATGATGTGTACATCAGTGCTACTACTTGCTCTGAGCCCTGTAGAGAGTTTGGAGACTGGCTCTACAAGGAAGGAGTGGTGATTCTTGGCTCTTGTCTTCTTCCTTTGGATCATTCATACATGCCTGTTACCCACAGCCGGGATTTTTGACTATATTGGAATAAATATGTCAAGAAGATTGTTATGATCCCACATTTATAAACCCTTAAGAAAGAAAGCACCATCTATAACAATTGAATCTTTTTCAGAAAAAAAAAAAGTGCCTTTTCTCCAACCCCTCAGGCTAAAAGGCAATAGTATTGTGGTATTTACAGTATTTAGCTATTGTATAGAATGTTGAGTGTCCCCTGGGGGATTATTATCCTGAATATTGTAGATCTCACATTTTATACTGTTTACCCTACATTCTTAACATACCAAAGAAAACCAACTAATTGAATGTGGGATTCAAGGGACACTATACTTGTCATGCAGTTTTTCTTGACTGGTTTTAGACCAGCATCATCAAGTACCACTCTTTGATGTTTCCTATCCTCCTTGATAGAAGTTCTCTGCATTTTCAGAGCAAATAACTCTAGGAAAATGTCTTCTTGGTTACTTTTTCTTCCTACCCACTTTAGGACAAGGGCAAGTGAGACTACATCTGCTGGCATATGCCTAGCCAAGAAGTTTTTCTGAGCTCTTCAAGGGGTGGAGACTTTAAGACTTTGCTTGAGTGAACTTCCCAGACTTTGATGACTTTTGACACCTGTGGGAAATGGAATAACCGTCTGCTTGCTGTGCTGCCATGGAGTTCTCTCTCCATTTCTGTTTTTAGTGTTCCACCTCTCCCTGTTTCACCTGAACCTAGTCTTTGTAAATTAATGTATATTCTGGCTAATAATAGGCTTCATAATGATAGATGTATGCATACCCGTAATGTGTTTGGATCACATTCATCCCCGTTTCTACAGTTTATAATGCCTGCAACTTTACTTGAGTCATTTATCTCCTGTGGTTAGAATAAAGCTTTTGACATCATCTTGTGCCCTGAGTCTTATTGTCAGTCTTGACTTTGCGATACTGTGTATTAGAATGTAGTTAATTAGCCACTGCTCCCCGCACTGTTGTCTTATATTGTCTCTATAGCCCGAGAAATCAGTTTGATTTGATTGCATATGAAATTCCGGTTCTTCTTCATTTTTATTCCCTTCTGCCTGATTCTGTGTGGTTTTTTTGTTTTTTGTTTTTGTTTTTTTTTTTTTTTTTTTTTTTGCTTTTGATTTTAGACCATTTTCTCGAGCTTTCTTCCTCTCATTGACTCTAGAAGGCTGTATATCTGTATATCTAGGGCCTAATTTCACTGTTTTGTTGATGAACTCTACATTCAAGGTTTGTCTTGTGTTCACAGATATCACTGGGGTTTGGACAGTTCTTGCACCACTGCTGTGGTATCCAGTCTCATCACTGGTGCTAGTTGTTATACCCACAGGGAAAGTCAAAAGTAGTGCCTTCCAGTGAAGTAGAATAAAGGGATATGTCATGGTTTTTAAAGATTTCTTTTATTATTTTATGTTTATGAGTGTTTTACCTCCACATATGTGTGTGTGTACCATATGTGTGCTTGGTGCTCACATAGGTTAGAAGAGGGGTTGGCTTCACTGAGAGTAGAGTTACAGGCAGTTGTGGTAGGAATGAAACCAGCATCCTCTACAAGAGCAAAAAGGGCTCTTAACCACTGAGAAAGCTTTCCGGCCTAGACAGTTTCAGTTTGATCTCAGCTCATGTGATAGCTAATTAGGATAACTAGTAAGCAGTAAAATTCTGAGATACAGTGATTTCCAGTCCCATGCCCTGTGAGCCCTGCACAGCATGCTGTGTGAGGGAGCAGCATGGATAGGCTGGCTAGGCTGCATCTCTGACAGATCCTGAGCTGTCCGAGGCCTGAGGCAGTCCTGTCTGCCCCTCCCTCCCAAAAGACACTCCATTGGAAAGGACTTAATGCCGTTCTATTTATAGTGTATTATCACTTTTTGTTTTTAATCCTCCAATGTGCAAATTATATGCAAATGAGCAGCATACTGCAAGTCAAGTTAGGACTTGGCCTCAAATCTCAGTAGAAAAGTATAGTGTGAGAACTCTTTTAAACTTATTTTTTCTAAACTGATTTGGATCCTAAGAAAGCAAAAAGACCTTTTTAGCTATGTCTTTCAAAGTCTCAAAAATTAAAAGCTATGATTTTGCCACACAGGTAGTAATATCATTATTTCATGAGGAGAAGGACCTAACAAGCTTAAGGTAGTCATTTAATACCCAACTTGGAGGAGCTGACCTGGGTGGTTGTTAAGGGTCATGGCGGACATGGGCTGGAGAGAGGATTGGCTGGCCTGCTATATCACATACACAAATTTTGGAAATTGTCATTTAGCAAATGCCAGCCATTGTGAAGTACATCAGATCAGCCTTCCAAAGTGACTGAAGGGGTGGCCCTCCAGGACACACCCTATTTCCAGAGAAGCAAGGGGTATATGGGAAGGAAACATTGTCTCTACCATGTCAGTAGGGACCTCCACTAGTTTCTACTATTGTCTTGGCAGCGGTCAAATTAGCATTCTACTGGACTATATCTCAATGCTTACATTCATAAGACATTGCTGAGAAAGTGAGAGTTGGGAAGGAACCCAACTATTCCAGTTGTCCCTGGGAAGATAGATGGAGGGGCTAATAGTTTCCATATTTTAATCTTGGGGAATGGAAATGTTTGATAATCGGGAAGAAGGCAAAATGCTGAGTCATTTCTTCTTCAACCAGAGGGAAGGTCTACTTTTTGCTACCAGAATTTTAGAACAAGCAACTTCCATTTCTAGTGCTTTGTTAAATAGACATACCGCTTTTCTTGTGTTTAAAACTTAGCTGATGCTCATGATCAGAGCATAGGGAGGGGTTATAGTCCCTTATTATCTGAGTGTTATTACATGCTGGGTTCTGCAGATCTCTGAAGAGTGATAAATCTATAATATATAAAATATATAAGATTTTATAATCATGTAGGTGGTTTTCTTTAGAAATGAGAATGCCAGAAAAAGATTAAGGGTATAGTCTTTACCAGAGGCAGACAGGAGTAACTTATCAAAGGGGGAGGGAGGTCAGTAAGATTACTTCTAAGGAGCAGCTACTGTTACTTGTCCCAAACGAAGCGATGGCTTACTTCAAAGATCCATGTTTGTACAGTACAAAGATGTCTGTCATAGTTTAGATTTTATTAATGTTAAACTATATCCTTCCTCATAACCAATTGATTTTATTTATTTAAGGTAATAAGTTAAATGTGCTTGATAGACTTATTCCTTTATGTCTCATGATATTTGGATCATAAGATCGCTCCTAGATATTATATATTGAGATGGTATTGTGGCAGTACATACATATAAGCATACAACTATATGTGCTTTAACTACTTAAGCCTGAGGAATCTCTGAAGTAAAGGGGATATTGAGCTTAATTTGTAGGTACTGGCCTTTACTGGACGACATCCTGAGACAGGATTCTGTAGCTTCCTTTTGCAGAGCTGGATAGCAGTTGCAGAGTATTCACAGGGCTAAACTGAAAAATCCAAAAAATGAAAGCATGGCCGTTTACACGGGTCCTGTGTTGGACAGTGTTGAGTTGGGGAAGTTCAGGAATAGAGCATTTTGTAAGAAGTAATTGTTAGCTTTGAAGAGGTTGGGACCACAAGCAGGATCCGTGCTACCTAGAGGTTAATGATAGGATTTCCTGTTTTAACATACAGCAGGAGAGTAATATGCCTGTCTTACAAGCATGGCAATCCCCCAGGACCCACACAAAAGCCAGACATGGTGGTAGCACTTGTAATGACAGTGCTGGGGAGGAGCTTGTCAGACATACCGATTCCTAGCTCTTTATTTCTTTTATGGGGAAGTCTGATCAAAAGGCAAGGTGTATGGGACTTGAGAAAGAGTGTGCATGTGCACTCGAAACCACACACCCACATACACCCACCCCCCCACATACACCCCAAGGGAGGGGGGAGGGGGAAGCAGTTGTCCCTACTGTTTCTGCATCACCTACTCCATCTTTCCCTCCCTTATCTCCTACCCCTGGAATTAAACTTGACACTTCTCAGCATGTTTATCTTATCAGATGTATTCTCTGCTCTTAAAGAGCTTGGGTCTTAGGATAGAATCAGGTCTACTAAGAAGTAAATCAAGTGAAAAATAAAGTTGACCTTTAAAACATTAGAGGTGTCTCAGCCTTTTGTGTTATTTATTCTGAATTATCCAAAAGACCAAGCCATTAAATGTGAGATTCTTATAGGATTGCTTAAGGACAGTGGCGGGGTAATCTGGTTGTTTTATAGACTGTTCCCTTTGCCTCAGATGAAAAGACATTTTACTGTCTTTCCCTACTTACCATAATATGTTTTAAAGTGTTATGATTATGTTTTAGTATGTAACATTAGATGCTCTGAGTTTATAGCTTAGAACTGTTTAAATATTAATAGATCTATTAGCAACTGTGAGGCTGTGGAATATGCAGTAGTTAATTTTCTTTATTTTTTTCCTTTTATGATATACAGTGTCAGCTAATGTATGCATAGTTACATAAAATTAAAGTAAATTGAATTATTTTTTTTGAACTGTTTGGTTTCATTATAATATGTTTTTTTTTCCCTATCTAAGATGACCTTATCTAGCCTGAACTCTCATTTTTAGACAGAAACTGAGTATCTAACTCAATATTTTAGTGTGGATACTAATTATTCTGCCTTAGAAATATACAAGGAATAAACTCACCCAGAGACTGTTCCACTATAGGTGGATTCATGTGTCTCAGTTCTTCTTTCTGACCAGATAGTCTACAGCTTGTCCTCCAACACTGATCATATACTAGGATAGTTCTCAGAACTGAAGAAAGGGCCTTTGGTGTTTACTACGATTATTTCACTGTGAAGTTTATCACATGGGGAAAGGGACATGACACTCTTGGGTAGAGTGAGGGACACAGAGTTTCTCGGCTGCTTTGGGTGCTATGCCATCCTGGCATCACAGCAGTGTGCTTAGCTCTTAGAATCTACCACCCTGGGTTCTAGGTGCCAGAGGGAAAGCTTTGGGGAAGGGGTTGGGGTCCACATCCCCTTTATCTGTCATTAGATGAACTTCTTGATTTAAATTCTTTTTGATTCTTAACTGATAATAGACAAAGAGTGTACATCTGAAATGGGTTGTTATTTTAATACATACATAAATTATATAATCTTTCAGTCTTGTTAAATATATCTGTCTACTCAAATAATGAAATGCCTAATACTTCTTTCAGCTTTTTGAAATATGCAGCACATCACTGTAACTGCTTGGGCTTTTTTATGCCCTCTCCACCTCCCAAATAATGACACAGAAGTCCTTATGGTAGGCTCATTCCCATCCAGCTCATAATTTGTTATCCCATTTATAATAATCTAAGTTCTGCAACATGGCTACCTCTCCTGAGTTTCATATGCCTGACTTTCTCTGAGACTGAGTGGTGCATCTCCCTGCACCTGACTCTTCCGCAGAGTTCTTATTTCTCCCAGATGTCCCATCTTCTATTCTGCCTTTTACTAATAGACCTTAGGCTTTGTATCTTAACCAATCAGTGGTGTATAAGGCAGTCATGGAAGTACAGAGACGCATCGTCACATAGTGCATACAGACTCTGTCCCTACACATCATTGTTATTGGCAGTACAGTGGCCCACTGAAACTTCCTGCTCACATCTAATTTAATGTAGAACCTGTGTCATTAAAGCACCAAATACCTGAAAGAAGCAGCTCAGAAAGGATTTTCTCTGCTTATTGTTTGTGGAGCAGGAAAGGGGTGGTGGAAGGAATGCGTTGGTGCTGCAATAGCTGGGGTGTGAAGTGCTGGTCACATCCCTTTGACAGGAAGTACTGAGCTCATACCAGAACTAGGCTGAACTGGAACCTGAAAGGCTCTCATGCATTCTTCTTCTAGCCAAATGAATCTCAGCCTTCCTAATGCTATGATCCTTTTATACAGTAGCATAAGTTGTGGTGCCTCAGCCACAATATTATTTTGTTGCTGCTTCATAACTGTAATTCTGCTACTGCAGTGAATCATGATGAAAATATGTGATATGCCTATATCAGATGTGCATCCCCCAAAGGCTGGAAACCCTGTTCTAACCAGCCTTCACTTCATAAAGACCACACAGCCTCCTAAAACAGTGCCAATACCTGGAAATAACTCTTCAAACGCCTTTGGGGGCATTTTCCACTCAAACCATAAAAGAAAACATTCTCCACCTCTTCCAGCCTTTCTAGACTCCACAGTCTTTGGAAACCACCATAGCACTCTGAGCCTCTGTGGAAGCTTCTCTTAGATTCTCCAGTCCAGTGCAGTCCTGCAGAACTTTTCTTTCTGTACCCATCCTAGTTTACTTAATGACTCCAGCTCTATCCAGGCTGTCACAAGGGACAGCATTTTATTCATGTAAATAATACTCTATTAGAATTCCATTCCCATTTTCTTTCTACATCATCAGGTAATGAATGCATACTTAAGTTACTTCCATTTCTTGGCTTTTATGAATAGTGTTGCATTAAAAACATGAGTGTGAATGTCTTTCTTATCCTGATTTTACTTTGGATACATAACTAGAAATGAACTGTTAAATCACTTGATAACTAGTTTTAAGGTTTTTGGAATTTCAACTCTGTTTTTGGAAATGTCTGTTCAGGTTTACATTTCCTGTAAGTGTGTGAGGGTTCCTGTCCTTAGATCCTGGCTGGCCACTCACCTTCTTTATAATAGTCCTCCTCAGGACACAGTTTGCCTCTGCCCTACATTGTGTCTCCCTCAATGACTGTGTGAACAATTATTTTCAGTTGCTAACTGATCACTTGTGTATATTGTTTCAAAAAATATCCAAGTCTCTTGTTCAGTTTTATTTATTTATTTGCTAGTGAGACTTTAGAATTTCTTATGTATTCTGGATATTAGTGTTCTGTCATTATATATATATGTGTGTATATATATATATATATATATATATATATATATATATATATATATATATATATACAGCTTGAGAATATTCTAGGAATTTATAAGTGTCCCATTCTGTAAGTTGTAGCTAAAATCTACATTGAGAGAGAGAGAGAGAGAGAGAGAGAGAGAGAGAGAGAGAGAGAAAATCAATAAAATATCTAATGTGTGTGTGTTTCTTTCTGACATCCAAATAGTGCTGACGTGGAGAGGTGGAAAGGGTGCCCTTGCATGCTAGGGTTGGGGATTTGGTCACCTTACTACATGCAACTATATAATAATTCTCTTAAGATAAATTTGTATTTTTATGAAATTTATAGTGGGTAAATTTCAAAAGAACTGCATATTTCTACAAATCTTTCTATTTATGCAACCTATGGTTATAATAAATGCTTTAATATATGATTATTTTGTAGTATATTAAATTGAAGGAAAATTAACATCTAGTAAATCATAGTTCCCTGTTGTGCTACAGTCTTAGTGCAGTATTTTCAATGGTATTGAGGAAAATTTTACAACCATCATTTCAAGTTCCTTTTGTGATTGTCGCAGATGTCATAAAGGAGCAGAACCGAGAGCTGCGCGGCACACAGCGGGCAATAATCAGGGACCGGGCAGCCTTGGAGAAACAGGAGAAGCAGCTGGTGAGTAGAGCACAGGGCTTCAGCAAGACCAGACTCCTTAGTAATTAGTGTGGAGTGATCAGCTGACTCCAGAAAGCTGTTCATGGGAGGTAAGTGATTTACTTGAGTAGGAAACGGCATTCAATCCCTTGCTGAGTTCTTTTTTTTAAATTGTGCCATTTGTTGACTTTTATTAGAATTTGTTCTTTTTCTAAAACTTATGAATAGTTTCACGGATAAATATTTCTTAAACAGATCCACCTTTTTGACATTAAAATTAAAAATACTCATATAAAACAAAAGAGTAATAATACCATAACTCCTCAGTGGTTTTTAAAGATGATTGTTCCACGACAGTTTACTTTTAATTAGATGAATATGAGTCACCTTAAATTTTTTATGCTCTATTTTTAAATGCATGTCGTCCCTGATCTTAGAGCATCTTTAAGAAACAAGCTATAAACTCCACATATTTAGAGTATACTATTGATAGCTGGATATAAGCATGTTCCCTGAAGCTGTTACCCTAGATAAGTAATAAACACAGCTATCATTCCCTGGTGAAATACCTTCGCCCATCCACTGTCTCTTTTTTCAGTGAGAATAATACTGACAACCCTAGGTTAGAGTGTGTTTCTAAACTTGTATAAAGGTGAAATCACAGAGACTCCTTTCTGGTTTCTTTCAGTACAGTTATTTTGAGGTTAATCATGCCTGCTGCATATGTGATGGGTACACATGTTTTCTAATCTATCTGTTTACTACCCAAGTACACACATGCCTGTTTCTAAAGTTTCCAATAAGTGAAGTTACTATGTATATTCAAATCAAGTTTTGTACATTTTCATTTCTTCTGGTTAATTACTAGATGTGAGATACATATTTGGCCTTATATCAGAAAGTGTGAAACAGTCTCAAAGTGTCTGGAATGTTCTCTCTTTGCACTGCCAGTGGATGAGAATTGCAGCTGTTGCACAGAGCTGGAGTGCAGGTCTTAATTTGAACTGTTCTGTGGGTTAGTGGATGTGACCTTAAATTGTATCTCCCTAATCCTTAGTGATGCTGAGCTTGTGCAGGTCCTATGACCTGCTTCATGGCCACAAAAAGGTGGGGTTACTTTGTAGCTATACTTTTAGCAGTTGTGACTCTCCTTGCAGGCAGCATGGTTTCTGAGAACCAAGAGCGTGCATAGTGCAAGCAGCTGCTCATAGCCTCTCATCCATCTCTCCTTCCTCACCAGTGTTGTGATTGTTTTATCTTAATAGCTTGTGTGCTTGGGTACAAATACCTCATTAAGAACATGCCTTGCTATGTAGCTTCTTGACCTTATCTTCCATTTTTAAAATGTCCTTTGATGCAGAAAAGTTAGTATGATGAAAATAATTACAGTTTTCTTCTGTGGCTAGCACTCTTAATGTATTAAGAAATTTTTGTCTAGAAAAAATTAGTACTGTGTATGCACAGCTAGACCTAAAGTCAGAGAAGCATCCTCCTTCACCTCAGCCTTCTTCTCAGAGCCCTGTAGGGCGGTGCCTCTCAGCCTTCTTGACGCTGCCGTCCTGTAATCCAGTTCCTCATTTGTGGTGACCCCAACCTCAACCGTAACATTTTTGTTGCTACGTCATAACTGTAATTTTGATATTGTTGGGAATAATAATGTAAATAGAGGTTTGCCAAAGGGGAGACCTGCCACTTTAAGTATTTCAGGTGCTTCACATTTCCATCACAAACATTAAAACAATCCTGTCACTTCCACAGAAATGACTAGATTTTGATTGGTGTTTCATTTAATGTGTGGTTTGGAAGAATTAACATTTTAACAATAAGTCTTACTGCCTATGACTTTTTATACATCTCTACTTTTTTAGATCTCTGAATTTTTTTATTATTTTATTTTCATTTACTTTTTAATTGCAAGTATATAGGCCTTGTATTTCTTTGGATGCTATCATTTTAAGAAAATAAATTTCTGATTATTTTTGACTGGTATAGACATAGAGATGTGCCTGTCTTTTTCTTTGTGTATCTCGAATCCTGAGCTCATTTATTCTAGTCGCCTTTTGTACATGCCATGACACTTCTACATCAGTGGATCATAACGTCATCAATAAGGAAGGCTTTATGATGTCGTATCCTGTCTTAGAACCTTTTGGTCATATGTTTTTATGAGTTGTTTAAGAATGTCCTACTGTGTGGCTTGATATTTATCCTACACTGCTCCACTATCTCATTTTAGATAGATTCTGCCTCAACTTCATGTCTCTCTTACCCCAACCTCCACGTTACACACTGTTCAGTTATTAACGGCACCTCTGTCCCCCCACAAAGTGAGTCTGCTTTCTTTGTCCAGTGTTCTATACCGTAGACACTGTCCCACTGTTTCTCAGGTCAGTGGCTACAGCGCCTGCAGATTAATAAACCATGTTTTACTTTAACAACACGATTGCGCAAAAGGTGCTTCTGAGAATTTTGCTGTCACAGAGGAAAGCAGTATATTCCTTAAAGGGATGCAAAAGTTTATCTTACTTATGGCTGTATAGAAAAAAATTAAATGAAGTACAGTAATGGTTTAGTGTTGCAGTTTCAGGCATCTGTACACATCACTATAAATGAGAAAACTGTGCTTGAAATGATTCTAGCAACTTGTGTAAGAGACAGGTTGATGTCTCTTTTGGGCATATTGTGTACTTGCCTGCTTCTCCTTTCAGTCTCGCCAACAGTGATTAACAATTTTGAAGCACACTTAACTACATATGTACAAATGTAGGTGTCTTAGTCAGGGTTTCTATTCCTGCACAAGCATCATGACTAAGAAGCAAGTTGGGGAGGAAAGGCTTTATTCAGCTCATACTTCCACATGCTGTTTATCACTGAAGGAAGTCAGGACTGGAACTCAAGCAGGTCAGGAAGCAGGAGCTGATGCAGAGGCCATGGAGGGATGTCACTTACTGGCTTGCTTCCCCTGGCTTGCTCAGCTTGCTTTCTTATAGAACCCAGGTCTACCAGCCCAGGAATGGCACCACCCACAATGGGCTTGGCCCTCTCCCCTTGATCACTAGTTGAAAAAATGCCTTACAACTGGATTTCATGGAGGCATTTCCTCAACTGAGGCTCCTTCTCTGTGATAATTCTAGCTTGTGTCAAGTTGACACAAAACCAGCCAGTACAGTAGGAATGACCTGATAGCTTAGCTTTAGTCCCGGTGTTATAAGATGATCTTTTTTCTCTCAGGCAACGCTCTTCTTCTTAAATTTATATGCTCTAGTATTAGTGTAGCCATTCCAGATATATTTGGTAAATATATAATATATTTTCTACTTTTTAAGACACCTTTCTCTTTTGCTTAAGTTCTTGAGATAGCATATAGTTACATTTGCTTTTATACATCTCAACTGGTTCCTTTTAATTGGGGTATAAGGTGGACTGTTCCAATGCAGTGATCTGTATTATTAACTTTACTACCTCAGTCTTCATGTTCTTTCTCATACTTTTTCTTACCTACTTTTTGATTCTCATTTTATATTTTCTTTTGGACTACATGCATATACTGTTTCGTAGACTTTATTTTCAAGACTGAGGGTAGCAGTCCCTCCTATGTGAACATGTGGCTGAGCCTCTCGAGTTATCCTTCTTCTCAGAGATGTTATGCCTACTAGATATGTTTTTTCTAGATACTCTCCGATAACTGCCCCTTGATTATATTTCCTTATCCTTTTTTCCTCTTCTTAGGAGTTAGAAATTAAGAAGATGGCCAAGATTGGTAATAAAGAAGCTTGCAGGGTTTTAGCTAAGCAGCTTGTCCATCTACGGAAGCAGAAGACAAGAACATTTGCTGTAAGCTCAAAGGTCACATCTATGTCCACACAGACGAAAGTGATGAATTCGCAGATGAAGATGGCCGGCGCCATGTCTACCACTGCAAAGGTAACTGAGAGATCTGGTGTCTGCTTTCAAAGGATATGTAAAATTAATATTCAAATCAGATTTTAAGGCATTTTCTGGTACATTTGTGGTATAAAAATCTTATCTGTTAATACAGTGAGTTATAATACTAAACAGCCCATGTCATTGCATTTAGCTTAGTGATTAAGAGTAAGGACATTCTACTGTTTTAAGATCACATGTAGCTCAAAGTTGATATGGAATTGACACAGAACAGTGTTTTCAGTTTTGCTTTTTTAAATACATTGTCAGAAAAGTTGGTGGTTTCTCTTGTACTAATATTTCTGACTACTTTTGAATAACAACTTACTCTTGATTCACTTATAAATAATGTTCTGAACCATACATATAAATGCTTTAAATTGAAACTTACCCATTTCAGGAACTGAAGAACTTATATTTAATTATGTGTGTGGGGGGGAGGGTGCATGTGCATGTATACAATCGGTGCTTTAACTGTTAGTGTTTCAAGGACTCTGAGCATTTCAGGTATTGATGAAAGTACACCAAAGCAAGTATTTCGGTCTCCTCTGTAGTCTTACAGACAGACAGAGCTAAATGTCTGACTAATTTGGGAACAAGGTCATATGAAGATCACATACCTGAACTATTAATTTTACACAAGTGTTGAGGCAAGCAATTACCTTGCTGTTTTCTATAAATGATAGTCTTAGAACTGAAATTTGATGTGCTCTTGCTGTGTATGTGTATCTGAATTAAAATTCTTAATTACATGTCTTAGGAATGTATTATTTAGTCAGCAAGCGTTTCTTCATGTATTCAAGTACTTCAGCTGAAATGGCTAAGCCAAGACTTAACTGCCTGGAATTTTAAGAGTTTCTTTGCGAGGCAGCTCACAGGAGATGCAGTGTGTACAGGACTCTAAAACTTTACTTATACTCACGTAACGTTTCACGGAATAGTGTGGCCTTGTGCAAGTTACTTAGCCATCTGTGACTCTTTTTTTGTCCTGTGTAGTAGGAGGGTAAAGCAAGGAACCAGCACACGAAATTCTTGTGTTTTAAATGTCATTTAGCTTTAATTTCAGTATATATGAATTGCTTAGAGAACAACACGGATAAGGGACTAGTGTATGCAGAGGTTCTGTGCTAGGGTCAGTGTACACATTTAAAGAGACAAAAGGCCAGTGTGCCAACAGAGCTAGCTGTACTCTAGCTACATGAATGACTTTGTCTTGTCAAACAGATTTCAAAGGTTAGGTCCCAGAGACAAGGTTTTGGATTAAACTTAACATTAGGTTAGTGGAGACTATTTGATGTGCTGCCTTTAGACTTTCTCCATGTGTAGCTGTCATAATTAGGCTGATAACATGGCTCTTTTCATTTCTTAAAGACAATGCAAGCAGTCAACAAGAAAATGGATCCACAGAAGACACTGCAAACAATGCAGAATTTCCAGAAGGAAAACATGAAAATGGAAATGACTGAAGAAATGAGTAAGTTTAAGAAATGTGTAGTGTTTTCCTCTTTGAGTTAACCAAGTTTGTGTCCCAGCAGTCCAGTGTTCTGGTCACAGATGCACAGACCAGGAAGACAGAAGGGACACTGAATGTGTTTGTGGGCAGTGGTGGGGCACACCTTTAATTCCAGCACTCAGGAGGCATAGGCAGGTGGAGCTCTGAGTTTAAGGGCAACTTGGTCTACAGAACAAATTTCAGGACATTCAGGGCTACACAGAGAACCCCTGTTTTAGAAAAACAAAAACTGAGTCTGTTTTACTTTGTTGATTCTTAAATATCCTGAGAGTATAAGTTAAGATGTATCTATGAGGCCGCAAACATCATCCCAATATTTGTTTTACTAGTGGTCCTTCAGCACATGCTGGTCAATACTGAAACACATGTCAGCATTCTGCTCCATGGTATTCTTTTCTGGCTGTTTGCCAGCTGTGGGACTCAGCCAGTGTAGCTCAGCTCACTGTTTCCATGTCAGGGTTGCATCTAGTCTAGCGAACAGCACCTTTTAGACTCATTAGACCACCACATGGGCTAATAGTCATTTGTTCCTTATAAGGGTATTGCCTTCTCCTCTTGGTGGTATTCCATGAGTGTCCTCATTGACGGTTAGAACAGAAGTTTACTTCTATCTCTTACCATAGAAAAACATAAAATGGATCTCAGAAACATCAGCAAAATCTTCCAGTGACAAGAGAATTGTTATCAATATAATGTTCTTTATATAATGTGCTGAGATAATTTCCAGTTATAGGACAGTTGATATCAGGCTAGAAAAATTAAATTTATATTTCTGTAACTCTGTAATGAGTAAGTCCAGGCCGCTGTGATGTCTGGCATAGTTGTTGCCATTTGTATTTGGTACTTCTTCAACCTAAGATAACACTAGTTAAGAAATAACTTTTTAAGTGTTCAGTAACAATATTGTCATTATGTATTGGTTTTGTTTCCTATAATATATCCTGCTTATGGTTTCCTGTCTGTTTACTTCATATAGTTCCTCCCTACTTCCTCTCATGTCCAGATCCACCCCTTTCTGTCTCTATCTGGAAAACAGAAGGGCTTCTGAGGGATAATATAATATACTATGATATTATATAATATGAAACAAAAACTACCACATCAGAATAGAACAAAAGAAACAGAAGGAAAAGAGCCCACTTGTTTGCACACTCGAGAATCCCAAAACACCACAAAAGTAGAAGCTATAGCATATATACAAAGGACCTATAGGGTAAAACAAAAAAGATAACATTCCCTCTCTCTCTCCGTGTGTGTGTGTGTGTGTGTGTGTGTGTGTGTGTGTGTGTGTGTGTAACAGAGATGCCATTGAGTTTGTTTTCTGTTGGTCACCCACTGCTAGACATACAGCCTACCCTTATGAGTAGTTTGTTTCCCCATGAGAGACTCCCTTGGAAAAAAGTAACTTTTCATTTGCAAGTAGTTTTCAATTGGAGTTTGCTTCTGGGTCAGGTACCGGTGCCTATGTGTGCTTCTCCTTTTAACTCTGAGACTTAGTCTAGTGCAGACCCATACAGTCCCTGTGCATGCTGCCCTTGCCTCTGCGATCTCACATGTGCGCTGATCCTGATGGATTAGCGGGCCTTGTTTTCTCTGTCTTCCATCCCCTCTTGCTCTTACACTCTTTCCACCTTCTGCAGGGTTTCCTGAGCTCTGAGGGCAAGGATTTGATAGAGACATTCCCAGTGAGGCCTTAGTGCTCCAAGTAGCCTCACTCTTCACTTTTTCTCTGCCTGTGGGTCTCTGTTCCCATTTGTTTCTCATGATGCCTGGGCAAAGCTCTTAGGATACAGCAGAATGTCTCTCAGAATCATTTTATTGCTTCGTTCATTTAGTAGAACATATTCTCGATTCCTAGAAGGTCTTTTCGCAGGTTCTTGGTCACCTAAGCAGTATTGAGTATAGATTCCATCTTTGGGCTGGGCCTTATGTCAGAGCAGATCTAGGCTAATTACTTCCAAAAGCTATGTGTAACATGTTACTCAAGATTGTCCACAGTTAGGCTTTAGAACATGGCCTGTCAGAAGTGCTTTTTTTTTTGTCAAGTTCCCTGGTTTTCTGATTGAGCTTTTGGGGTCTCCATCCCCCTCCGCCCCCACAGTTGTTCTTCCTTCAGACCCTTGCAGACCTGCCTAGCCTCTGACCTGCCTGGCTGCCAATTCCATTTTGGTTATCCACTGCTGAGTGCATACTCTAGAAGCTTACTTCTGGAGCATTCTATCATATTCTTGCATCAGGTTCTTGCTGACCACTGAGTAACAACAAGAAAAAGCCCAAATGTTTTGTATACGTTTAACAAGTTTTTAGTAAAGATTAGCTAGACCAGTGTGAACCTGGAGCCACAGGTAGACAAACTAACTTGCTCTTAAAGCCACTCAATACAAGATGCAAGTATCGAGACCTTAACTTGGGTCTTATTTGTGTCTTAGTGTGTGTTTTTATATTCACTGATATTTTACAGTATCATAACCCTTTAGCCCTTTATAAATTTACTTCTTAACAAGGAAAATTTTCAATCTTATATCAGTCTCCAGCTGTTTCAATGGCAGTACCACAGAAAGCAAGTGTGTAAGAGAACCTGGTGGGCACTGAGGGCACGGATGAGTCTGCCCTTCCTTCCTACCAGATATGTCTGCAATTTCAGATATTAGATAAGATGTCTTATGACGTTGCTTACAACTTTATATTGAAAGGAATATTAAGCTCTATAGTTTTGTACTGTGGCGATTTCCCAGAAAGGAAAGAAAGAGGATGACACCATTAGTAAACTTGCAGGGCTAAATCGATATTATTCTTACAGTCAATCTATTAAATATTTTATTAAAATATCCTACCTATAGCTTAAATGCTAACATAAGAAATAATGCAAATATGATAAATGGGTAGAAGGTTCGTTATCACCTAGATTTTAACAGACAGTTTGAGCACTTCTTTTCTTGATTACATTAAACTGCTCAGTGGATTCAATGTGTAGAATCATATTTAAAAACTATAAGCCTCTAACAACTTACTTAAGCATTTTGTTTATTGAAGATCTAGATTTCATAAATCATTGTGTTCTTTCCTTCTTTCTTTCTCCATCCATCCTTCCTTCCTTCTTTCCTTCCTTCCTTCCTTCCTTCCTACCTTCCTTCCTTCCTTCCTTCCTTCCTTTCTTCCTTCCTTCCTTCCTTCCTTCCTTCTTCCTTCCTTCCTTCCTTCCTTCCTTCCTTCCTTTCTTCCTTCCTTCCTTCCTTCCATTATGGTGATGAAGCTTAAACTCAGGGCTCAGTGCACAGTAATCACAGTTCGACCGAGGTTGGTTTTATTACAGGATTGTGTGTTTAAATGGCATTGTTTCAAATGCTGTGGTCAGAAGTGTGTTTACCAATGCATATCACTGACAGGTAAAACCTGAGTGTTGTGGGTTTTTGTTTTCCCTAAATTTGCTTCTTAAACATTAATAATATGTAGGTGTAGTTTGATTTTATTCCAGAAATATAAAACTAACTTGTACCTTATTAGAAAATAATTGCTTTGCTCACTTTCTTTTCTCTGCAAGTCAATGACACACTTGATGACATCTTTGATGGCTCTGATGATGAAGAAGAAAGCCAGGACATCGTGAATCAAGTTCTTGATGAAATCGGAATTGAAATCTCTGGAAAGGTAAGAATAGCTTCTTTTCGATGAAAATAGCATTGGCCACTTCTGTCTGGTGTTTTGCTGGGTTCCTTCTGCTGTCTGCATGGTTTTCTGTGTGTGTCAGAACACAGTGTGTCCTCGGTCCGCATCAATATGCTTGCTAACTTGGTTTTCTCCCATTTTTGTCTGTAATGTAGATGGCCAAAGCTCCATCGGCTGCGAGAAGCTTACCTTCTGCCTCCACTTCAAAGGCTACAATTTCCGATGAAGAGATTGAACGGCAACTGAAAGCTTTGGGGGTAGACTAGATCAAAAAGCCATACCTACTGTTCTCACTTTGCTCTAGAGCGAGTCCAGTGTAGATTCCTTTTACAAAACACATTCATTTTGCAAAAATGAAGACCATGAGTGAACAGTTGTCTCCTGACCCATGGCTATTTCAAATCCTTTGCCAAAGAATGCCAGTGACGCAAAAAAAAACAAAAAAAAAAAAACAAAAAATGGGAACAGTTTGGGTTTCAACTAGAACTGCCACGGTCTGAGATGTGCAAGCTGAGTGCTTTTCTGCATGGCATAGGGAGATGGTGTCACTACTTAGTGTCGGGTTGTGTTCTAAATTGTTTTACTGAAGTCAGAATTAATGTTAAATGCCGTTAGGCACCAACTTAAAGAGCTGTAAAAATATTAAAGGCATATTGTGAGTTCTGCATCTGTTGCTTGTCCTTTGTAGGCAGTTATGTTAGGACCACAGGCAGTGCAGCTGCCACATTACTTTCAACCATCTAAAGAAGAGTGCTACTTAAACATCTGTCTTCAAACCTCGCGAGCTTGGACTTTTCTCCTATTTTTCCCCCTTTGGGAGAACATTCTAGTTGGTAAGTTTATTACCTTTCAAAATGTGCTTGGCACCTGCCTTAAATAGCCAAACATATTGTGCACATCTTTAAATTAATTTAACTGGCAAAAATCAATTACATTTTAAAATAAAATTGAGACTTAGAACAGTTATCCAATCTGTCTTATAAAGCTTTTAAAAGTGAATTCGATATAATTAACAAAATGAAGAAAGAAGACACTGAATTAATAACATTTACAGTAATGAAACTATACTTGGTCTTTCTTCTAAGAACTGAGATTTTCTCTGTATGAATTATAACTTAGTCTATGTTAAAATTTTGAATTGTGTTAATATACACATTAAACCATCTAAATTGAAGCCATTCTTCTAAAGGAAGTACAGTGTCTCTGACAGTACGTGATCTAGATTTCTAAAGTAAAAGTGTTTTTGTTGTGTTTTTGGTAAATAAACTGCAACTTTGTCAGAAATCACTGCCTCAGCAGCATCTGAAGGGAAGGTGGCTGTGCCCTGTCGAGAGGAGACAAGGAGGCCTCAGAGTGTGGAGGAGAGTGGGAGGTAGGTTCATTTTGAAGAGCCATGTTGGAACAGCGATTCTGACACATCCCAACACAGAAACTGTAGACTCCTCATCGGCGTGACCTGGTAACCTGGAGTGATGGGGCTCTAGACTGCCGGTTAGCGAGGGCTGACACACACGACCAGCAGGTGCGAGGAGCAGGAGCTGCGCCGTCTGCCTTCGGATTCTTAACCGTTCTGTGTTCAGCACCGACAGTAAAGTGCACAGTTGTCATGACTCCTGAACATTGTACTGTATCATAGGGTACTACACCCAGACATGTTTTGGAAACACATTATAATGTTGTGTGACCTAAGTTACTCTTTTGTTTTCATGTGAGAGTTCTGAGTTTTAATATTATTTTGTCCTTTTTTAAAAAAGTCAATAAAGATTATTGCTCTTACCCATTTTTTCTTAAATCTTTTATTTGAATTTTGACTGTTGTTAAGATTAGGAATTTTGTAGATATCTAGTAGTTTAAACAGTAATCTTTGTTATTTTTCTGTAAGGAAGTATAGATAGCTGTGCTACTTAAAAATTTTACAGAAAATGTCTCCTTTAAGAACTGAAAGTTGGAGGAGGAGGGTGACCCCATAGGAAGACCAGTAGCCAACTAACCTGAATCCCCCTAGATCTCTCAGACCACCAACAGGCCACATACACTAGCTGATGTGAAGTCCCTAACACTTAGACAGCAGAGGACTGCCTGGTCTTCCCTCAGTGAGAGAAGATGTACCTAACCCTTGAAATACTTGAGGCCCCAAGGAGTGGGGAGATCTCGTGGGGTGGGGAGTGGGGACGGGAGTGGGGACATGGGGGAGATATGAGATGAGGAACAGTCAGAAGTCGGGCTGGAAGGGGGACAAAGGCAACTGGAAAAAAAAAAAAAGAGTAAAAACCTAAGTAAGTGAAGGTTGTTAGAGGATCAGTGTTTGCCAATGGGGCAAACCCACCAAGCAATAGTTGCCAGTAAAATGGACCTCATTCTTTCCCTGCAGTCTGCAAGAAGTAAACATTTCAGAGTTATGGCTCCAGGTACACAAATATTAAGTAACTGCTTCTGTTTAAATCAAATACAGCCACACAGGACTTTGGACACACATCAACTGTAAATTTTTCTGACTGCATTTGTAAATGTTTTGGGAGGCACATTACACTCACCGTAAGTCCCTCAGTACCTTCATTATCTTTCTAAAAGGAAGACTTCACTTTAGACCCTAGAGTATCTGAAGTTAGTCATTTTTGTCAGTTGAGCATAACAGAAATGATCATTTTAGAAAGCAAACCTTTATTTATTTGGATTTCTGTAGTGTTTATAGCCAAACAAGTGTTTGCCAGTGGTCAGGAAATGGGCTAATATAGCAGTGTCTGCGAAAAGAGGTCCATTCTGGGTGAGGGATGGAGATTTCATTCAGTACCAGAGTGATGTCACCTGGTATTAACATACTTTGTTATTTGACTTCTAATGGTAAAGTATGTTTTATGATTCCCCTTTGAATGCCCTTAGAAACAGCCTTCCTCCCCTCAAGCACAATGTCCACATTTCTGGCCTAATTTCTACACGCCTAATTTAAAACTATGCTCTGACTTAAGATACCCCTTTGTTTAGCAAGGCTTGTCCTGGTCTAGAAAAAGACCTCTGATTTTCTTCTTATTACAAAACGGTTTCACAGCAGCAGTGGTTTAATTTTCCAATTTTGACTTTGTAGAAGTTGAATCCAAAAGTGCCTTAGAATGGTTCTTATAACCTTATTATAAGGAATAATAACAGGCCTCAAGACGTGCTCTAATATCCTTCAGGACCTTGAAGACATCCACTCCCATCTCCTAAACTCTGAAAGTACATCACCAAAAAAATCTTTCCACCATTAGCGATAAAAATTACATTGTATGAATGTGTTTTTCAGCCATTTCTACTAGGTAATATTGAATGTCAGTATAAGCAAAGAACATACCTTTGCATTTTAATGATTTCCCCCCTGGATTCCTGGCGGCATATACTGTATAGCCCACAAGGACATAGAATAGAGTCTGTGCATCTTAAGTCAGCCTTTGGTATTCATTCCCCAGAGTCTGCGCAGTAGCAGCAAGTTGCATTTATCATTTCCTTAATTGCAGTTTAGGACACTATATGACACAAAGCCTCTCGGTTTTAAAGGTTAAAATCTAATAAAATATTAAATATAGCTAGAAAAAAGTCTCAAAATGCATTGATGCAACTGAGTCTACTAATGGGGTCTATGCTTGAAAAGATGGCGTAGACCAATGCAGTCATACGCTTGTCCCTTAATCGTGCCACCACATCCATATTTATAATTTGAAAGTCTCCATTTACATTGCATTCAATTTTGCTTCTATTACAGGTTTCAAAATTCAATGTGAATTTTTGTGTATGGACGAGTGCACATATGTGTCTGATGATACTGCCATTTGCAAACTGGTGTGTGTTTTGAGCAGTTTAAAAATAATTATTCAGAGGTGCTTGCATATGAGACAATTATTTGAAATTTATAAATTTTATCCAATGCATATTGGTTGTTGAGCCTGTGCCTTGGTTTGGATATTTTGTTTAGAAAGTGTCTGTTACTAACTAAGGTATGCCCCTGGGCCTCATTTTATTTGAGATACAGTTTCACTGGGTTGAGTTCACTTTGTACCCACATTGTAGCTAGGCAAACTGAGTTTGTGATCCAGGATGATCATGAGAGCTGTGGAGAGTACAAGCTTGCTGTCCCCAGGTCCAGCTTCAGTGCTGTTTAACAACATAAAAAATTAGACACTGGATAGTATATTTAGTAAGTATTCCTAACTGATAAATCCTCATCTAATTTCAACATGTGTTATACAGAGTACGTTAGATGAATATTGTCAGTAGATTGACATTCAAAAATGCTAAAGTCGCTGTTTTAGATTTGCATCATTTTATAGGTTGTTTCTACTCACAAGGTTCAAAGGAGTTCATCTTTAAAGATTCAATAAATTTCTTCCATATTTCCAACTTTTATTAATAAATGAAAATGTAACCAATCCTATGGAAACTGATACATTGCTAAGGAACCTCAGGTGAGTTTCTACAATGAGACTTCAGAAACAGGAGTTTTCCGGTTGGCTGGCGCCGCTCATATTTGAAGCTGTTGTCCACTATGTGGCCCATCCCTTTAGCATGGTTTTTGCATATCGACAAGGAGCGAGTGCTTTCTCGTCGTTGGAAACATGACAGCAAGTAACCATGTAGCCTCACCCTATTGCTGCTTACGCACAGATAGATTCATGATATAGGTTGGCGATCCCTAAACTATAGTATGGATTTTTAAATTTCGGTTGTGCTCAGGATTCAACCCACCACCAAAACAAAACAAAAAGCTAAGGATTATTCTGTCAGCGAGTTTAGTTTGCAGCTTACATATTTTCTATAGCGAAGCAGCAGAAAGCTAATGTCTATGAAAGAATACAGACCAGACATCACACAAATATTCCTACAGATCTTTCCAGAAACGCGTCCTAAGTGTGAATTTCAAAGATATCAGTAGAGTCTGAATGAAGAGTATTTCTGAAAGCAGTTAGTAAAATTCTTAGTCACCTCTGGATCTTCAAACCTTATTTAAAAAAAAAAATCACAATTCTAGTGGCATACCAAGTGTAAACCAATATCGTTTCCTTTTGGTTATAGATTTATTATCTTTATGTGTATGAGTGTTTTGTCTATAGGTGTGTCCTGTGGAAATGCTGTGACACAGTTGTGAGCTGTGTGGGTGATCGGTATGGAATCCACATGCTCTGAAGAGCAACAGATTCTCTTAACCACTGAGACATCAGTAGATCATCAACTCCGACCATCCCTGCTTAATATCCTGTAAGAATCTGTTTTTACTGGGTAAAAATTAAAAAACGATAAATTGGCTTACAAAAGGAAATTTAAACTAAAATGGTGGCATATATGCTGGCTTCTCTCCCAGTTATCCCACCTCTGTGTGTGTTGGGTACAGAGGCAGATTTGGAAGAGGTATTGTGAGGAAGTTTCTCTGTAGTGTTTTAGGATTTAAGTGAATGCTATGAATTCTGAGAACAATTAAATAAAATGTCTCATTTTAGATAATTGTATCAAAAAGAAAGAAAGAAAGAAAGAGAGAGAGAGAGAGAGAGAAAGAAAGAAAGAAAGAAAGAAAGAGAGAGAAAGAAAAAGAAGAAAGAAGAAAGAGAAGAGAGAGGAAGGAAGGAAGGAAGGAAGGAAGGAAGGAAGAAAAGTGAAACAAAAACTGCAGGAATTACTGATTTAATCTAGTTTGTGAAGCTAATCAAGTGGGTAACTTCTGATTTTTCTTGAAATGAGAAAGGAACGGAAAGTCTACCACACAGGGCTACCGCACGCAAGCCTTATCTGCACTCGAGATGCTCCTTCGAAATAGAGAACAGACTTTGATTGAGACTCGTTTTCACCCGTTTTTCTCTCTGCCTTCGGTTGCAAAACCACACTCTTACTACTTCTTTCTCGAGATTCAGCTCTTCAGCCATCCGCATGATCTCCTGCGAGGAAGGCTTGCTGTGCTCTCCGAAGTGTCGCTCCAAAGCATCCTTAGCTGCGATGCTGGGGAGAGGTGTGGAGTGTGAAGGGAGTTGGGATAAAATTATGTTTCTTTCAATAACGTTCTTGGAAGAATGCGATGAAGATTAATTTTCTAAATATTACCATGAAGAAGTGACATAGATTCTAAAAGCACGCGTGAAAGCCAAATCTATGTTTATGAATAAGACAGAGGTATCACAAACTAGGGAAACAAATTTCTCTGTTTCACTTGTAGCCACAAGGGGGCACCAAGTTCTTGACAAAGAAAAGACATTGTGAGCCTTTCAAAACACAACTCCTCCTGCCTGCTCATCACCTGCCTCGTCGTTCCCATTATTTATAACACCGGAAATGGGTAATTGGCAATTACCCTAGATAATCTTTTTACTGTTTCCAGAACCAAAATAACACGAAAAATTATATTTCGTGTTGAAATGAAGAAGGTCACAGGAGACCTTGTTGAGACACCCTGATGACTTCTTTTGGTTTTGAAGATAAGTTACTGCACCTGCAGAGCAAGGACTTGTATCTCCAAGGACAGCAGTGAGTTACTTTGTTTCCATTTTTAACCAAAATGTCTGTCCAAAGAATGAATCAAACAACACACATGTGCCCAACAAATGTTTAAAAACATCATCTTCATTTCTCACAAATAAAATTTTTAAAAACATTTTTCAATTGTTTATATTCACCTTATAACTATGTCCCTCTTATATTATTATTATTATTTTTTTTTTTTTGGTTTTCTAGTACGTTTATTATCTCAAAGGAATACCTGATGGTTGTCCTCCGTTTCCTCTTCCTTTCATTTGCTCCCACCTTTTCATTGTACAAAGCTGTAATGTGGAAAGTAGAGCACAATAAATAGAAATTTTAAACTATCATTCTTTGGTTTCAGTTTTTCCAAATCATGTCTTGCAAACTATGGCTATGCCTTTCTGTCTTAAATGTTTCTAAAGTAGGTCATTTTATATTACATTGCACAGTGGGAAAGTATTAAAGCAAAATAAATGTAAATGTCATAAACATAATTTTTTTCTATAAACCCTTCCTTTACCTTGACTTAGAATACTCATTGTAAATGTGTCCAAGTCTAATTCTTAGTGTGTGTGTGTGTGTGTGTGTGTGTGTGTGTGTGTGTATGTATGAGTGTGTGTGACTGTGTGTGTAAGTGTGTGTGTGTGTGTGAGTCTGTGTGAGTGTTTGTGTGTATCAGTATGTGTGTGTGTGAGAGAGTGTGTGTATGAGTGTGTGTATGATTGTGTGTATGAGTTTGTGTGAGTGTATGTGTGAGTGAGTATGTGTGTGAGTGTGTGTGTATGAGTGTATGTATGAGTGAGTGTGTGTGAGTGTGTGTGGGTGTGTGTTTGTGTGTGTATGAGTGTGTATGTGTGAGTAAGTGTGTGTGTGAGAGTGAGTGTGTGTGTCTTTGTATGTGTATGAGTGTGTGTGTGAGTGTGTGTGTGAGTGAGTGTGTGTGTGTCAGTGTGTGTATGAATGTGGGTGTGTGAGAGAGAGTGTGTGTGTGAGTGAGTGTATGTGAATGTGTGTGTTTGTGTGTGTGTGAGTGTGAGTGAGTGTGTGTGTTTGTGTGTGTGTATGTATGAATATGTGTGTGTGAGAGAGTGTGTGTGAGAGCATGTGTGTGTGTGAGTGTGTGTATGTGTGTGTGTGTGTGTGTGTTTGTGTATGTGTGTGTGTGTGTAGGTAACGGCATATGATATAGGTTCCTGAGAAGCCAGAAGAGGGCCTCAGATCCCTGTGAGATGAGTGAGAGAGAGAGAGAGGTGGTTTTTTCTTGATAGTATTTATTTAACAGACTGGTGTGAACATTATTAAGAGGTTGTAAAAGCAGTTCCTGTAAGTTACTCCAAGATAGCCAAATATGTAAATGTCAAATAATATTTAGCCCTCTGCTGGGACCTCATTAACTAGAAGGCTTCCCCATGCAGCATTCATGGATTTATTTCTATACGTACATTACATTGTTTACTCCTATTGTCAAGATATTTAGTTTTCATTCGAAAGAGTTAAGAGACATTCAAACTCCCTGTCTCGGCATGCGTTCTGCCAAACCTAGTGGAGCACACGCTGAGGACATTTGCTTCAGTACCTCCGACCTGCTCAGCTTCCTCCAGCCACTTGGATAAAATTGCTTTGAGTTTACAAGCGTTTTTGAAACTGAGCTGCAAGTTTTCAAATCGACAGATGGTTGTTTGACTGAATTCTGAGCCGTGGACTGCGGCCAGAGCTTCGCCCACGTTCGTCTGGGTGTATCCTGCGGGAGGGTAAGATCAGGCGTGAGGTCCAGCTTCCCCAGGAAGATCAGTGGGGTCCGTTATCACTCACTGCATCTACGTGACTTACTCTTTAAAAATTCTACTGTTTTGACAATTTAGAGTTATTTAGGTTTAGAATAGAACTGCAAAGTGCTTTCTAGTTAATAAATTACTTTTAAAGTAAGAGGGACTCACATGTACACACAATTGTAGCACGGAGCAGACATGAGTACGTCCTAACACTTTATAATGAGCCTAGAAATTCTTGATTTTTTATGATTATTAAATATGACATATGATAAAAATATTTGCTCTATCAATTGTAGCATGTAAAATGTACAGTGATAGATCCAACATAGTTTTATAAGAGAATAAAATATGTTCTCAATAATATATAGTTACATGAAATGAAGCTAAGACCGAGGCTTACTTCACCTTCAAATATGCCATTCACAAAGGCTGTCTATGCTCCTACAGTTTTGCATAACTCCAAACAGATTTATTATATTATTTAGTAACACGTCTATCTCCCAACAAGTGACATCCGATGCCACAAACATTTCTAGACTATAAGGTATAATAAGCTGCCAACACACAATTTTAAAATCCATGGCAGTAGGAGCAGGATTGAAATAAATATGATAATGATGCCTCCTGCTATTTTTTACATGTGGCCAGTACATATTATTTCAGGGCCCACGGCCATGTACCTATATGTATAATATGATGGCATACAATATGCATTAGTAAATTTCACAGTCAATGACCTATGGTCCATTCCACAAGTTCAGAGGATTGAGCTATCATTCCCACCCATTAAAAATGCATTTTTCATGAATTTGAGCCACGATTAATTGTTGCGGTTATTCTATTTAAAAAATACTTATCGATAGGAAACGAGCAGTGATTTTGAATCGGCAGTTCGGAGAGAAGGAAATAGAAATGAGGACAGAACGGGAGCAAATAACAAAAATTTGAAATGAAATGCAACATTCTGAGTAAAATCACACTGCAGTGTCCCTGTGTTTTCTGATTCATACAGTGCTAACGGTTAAGAGCACATTGATCCTTCCATGTTGTCTACTTGTTTCAGTCATTTGCCCTGTGCTGGAAACGGAAGAGGTATGTGTGGTGGTAAAATCCAGTAGCGACGAGTTTTTCAGCATCTCTTAAAACACATCTGTGGTTAATCAGCGATTTGACACCAACAGTTTCTATTCACATGTTTCATACAGATGCAGAAATGCATTTACTGAGTTGCTTATTGTGGCACTGTTTTTAGTACTAAGACATTAGAAGGATGTAAAGGACCTAGTTAAATAAACTAATGTGTTTATATTTATAAGGTGGTAGTTATTAGGTATACCCCAGTGAACTCTTGAAAGGGTCTCTAAAATATGTCTGCATAAAATGCAATTACCTATCTCTAGAAAGACACCTGAGACCCTGGTGAAGAAGAAGAACAAGCAGACAGTGTGATGTCATTCACAGTATTTCATCATTTCGGATCATATGAACTAAGTATCTCTTCAAAAATCCAAGTCAAATATTGAGTAAAAGGAGCATTTTAAAGCAAATTTTGAGGTAGACTAAATTTTAAGAAGTGACATTAACTTAAAAAATTGATGCTTTGACTCTATTAAAAATTTCCAAGGAATTAAAGGATTTTGTGTTTGTTCTAGTTTTCCTGATTGGACTAAGTTAAATGCATGCACAGGAAAGATAGAGGATGAGATATGGCTCGGGTGTGCAATCAAAGTATAAAATAGTTCACCGTAACTAGAGTACAGACGTGCAAAAGTTGTTTGACCTGTCACCGTCAACAAAGGCGTACCTAACTTAATTCTTCTCACTTTAAATTCGTTGGCAAATTGCTCCAGTTCTCGGATTTCTGGGGAGTCCATGTCTATTGGCTCTTCCACCAATTTACTTTTCCGCCTGAGTTCCTGCTTAAATTCAGAGGCTGTGGGATCCTCTGCCAGCAGAGGCTGGTGCAGGGGAGGAAACCCATGACTCAGGGTGTGGTCTGGAAACTTGTAAAGACAAGGGGTTAAACTGCCTGTGGATAAAGAGAGAAGAAAGTATTGTTGGTAATTGTCTGTCTTTACATGAGTTTGCATTTGAAGGCAGGATTTTGTCTTACTGCCCAGGCTTCCCTGAGCTTGGTAATCCTGATACCTCATTCTCCCAGATGCTCTGATGACTTGGGATGCCACACTAATAGTCTTAACTTTTACAAGTTACCTTATGCTCAGTCTCCTAAAGTAGAAGCCAGAGTAGGTGGAATGAATTACCTTCCACCTTCTCCCGAAGAACAAAACCAGAGTTACTGTCAAAGGAGGAGAACATCTTAAGTAACTGAGTGTAAGATTCCATCTTCTTGTAAAAAGATATGTAATCCTGAGAGTCTGATACGTGATACTAACCAGATAGTCTACACCGATCTCTGTTCTCTTAACAAGTGCTATAATCAAGGCAAGAAGTACTTGGACTATATGCCATAGAGATAAATTCTTATAACTGGGAAATCAATCTTACAGTACTACAAACACTATTGGATTGATACTAAGTGCTTAACTCCAAATAGAAAATGAGCATGGTTTTTAAGCATAATAAAGACAGATAACCTTATTTTTACGTCAATTGAATGAGTCAGAGAAACCAAAGGTAAGTTTAGAAGCTCTATTAAAATCTTGTGACATGCTTCTTTTTAAAGATACAATATGATGAAATCAGCTTCCTTTTTCAAAATTACTTAAAGAAAAGCAAAAGTAAAATCCAACAGGGGGGATAATTTTAGACCCAAAAGGAAATTATTCATAGAGTTTGCAGTGTTGGCTTGACTTCATTGCAGTATGTCCTAGTAAATAGGAATACTCTGAATATTTTACAGATTTCAGTGTTTAGTGCAAACACTCCCTCAGGTTTTCACAGTGTTTACTGATCCATGTTGGCCTCTCTGAGCTGTTCTGTATGTCTTATATGTGGTGCACATGGCAGAAAACAGACGGATCTTTCAAAGCAGGCATAGGGAACAGAAGTAGAGGTTGCCCTGTAACATGCTGACTTAGCCCTCCATACCATGGAGCAAGTTGCTCACCTCCATGTGGTTAGTTGACAATATCTCAGGTTAAGGATCTGCAGCCTTAAAGAACAAACTGAACATGGGGACCCCAATGCAGGAGTTAAAGAAAGAACTGAAGGAGCCGAAGGGGTTTACAACCCCATAGGAAGAACAAGAATATCAACAACCAGACCTCCCCCCCACCCCCACCCACCCAGAGCTTCCAGGGACTAAACCACCAACCAAAGAGTACACATGGGAGACCCATGGCTCCAGCTGTATATGTAGCAGAGGATGGCATTGTCTGGCATCAATGGGAGGAGAAGCCCTTGGTCCTGTGAAGGCTCATTTTCCCAGAGTAGGGGCATGCCAGAATGTTGAAGTGGGAGTTGGTGGGTGGGTGGGTGGAACGGGGATGGGGAGGATCCTCATAGAAGCAGGGAGAGGAGGGATGAGAGGGGGAAACTGGGAAGGGAGATACCATTCGGAATATAAATATATAAACTATGAAGAAAAGAAAAGAACAAAGGAGAAGGTAAGAGAGGCTCAGGACTCAAAGGGAGGACCTTAGATGAAGTAAGTCTTCCTACAGAGGGGAGAGGGAACTTGTAGAGCCCACCTCCAGTAGAAAGACAGGGCATCAAGTCAGGGAATGGAGTTGCCATCCCACAGTCAAAAAGTCTGACCCAGAATTGTTCCTGTCTAAAAGAAGTGCAGGGACCAAGAGGGAAAAGAAACTGAGAGAAAGGAGGTCCAGTGACCGGCCCAAATTTGGATCCAGCACAAGAGGAGGCTCCAAGACCTGACCCTATTACTGAAGCTATGGTGTGCTTACAGACAGGAGCCTAGCATGGCGGTGTCGAGAGGCCCAACCAGCAGCTGACTGAGACCGATGTAAATACTTACAACAAATCAATGGACAGATGCTGGTGATCCCTGTGGTTGGATTAGGAAAAGCTGGAAGAAGCTGGGGAGGAAGGCGACCCTGTAGGAGGACCAGCAGTCTCAACTAACCTAGACCCCGAGATCTCTCAGACACTGGATTACCAACCAGGCAGCGTAACCAGCTGATAATGACACCCTGACACATGTACAGCAGAAGACTGCCTGGTCTTGTCCCAGTGAGAGAAGATGGAGCTATCGCTGGAGATACTTGAGGATCCTCGGAGGTTGGGGGATGGGGTGAGATTGGTGGGATGGGGACATCATCTTGGCAATGGGAGGAGGAATGGGATGAGGGATGAACCAAGAGGGGGATAATGACTGGACTGTAAAAAAAAAGATTAAACATTTTTTAAAAAGAAGACTCAACAATGCAAGCCTGCTCTGTGACTGTGTCTTAGAACAAATATTTAAATATTCCCACTCATTCTGCCTATTTTACACGCATGTTACAAGCAAGTCATATGTTCAAATTTGATCTTTGATCCTTTCTTTGAAGACTGCACATACTGTGCATACGAGACAACTCATCCATTGTCTGTATCACAAAACCAGTTTAACTGGCACACCGCCAGGCCCACATGCTTCCACATAACCCAGAACCACTCACTGTCTTGCTACAAGTACAGTGGGGTAGCTGAGGCAGAGAAACTTAGGGTGATTATAACCTTGCTCTTTGTAGGAGGGGCTGGGAATCACCTGGAAGGCAAAGGCACCACAGTGCTGCCAGAAGCCTTTCCACAGGAGTAGCCAGCCATCTTCAGAATGACTCTTCCCTGGACAACCTATCATCTTGGGAAAACAGAAAGACAAGAGAAGGAGAGGAAGAAAGGATAAATGAAGAAGAAGAAGAAGAAGAAGAAGAAGAAGAAGAAGAAGAAGAAGAAGAAGAAGAAGAAGAAGAAGAAGAAGAAGAAGAAAAAGAAAAAGAAGAAGAAGAAGAAGAGGAGGAGGAGGAGGAGGAGGAGGAGGAGGAGGAAGAAGAAGAGGAAGAGGAAGAGGAAGAAGAAGAAGAAGAAGAAGAAGAAGAAGAAGAAGAAGAAGAAGAAGAAGAAGAAGAAGAAGAAGAAGAAGAAGAAGAAGTTGTTAAAGGGAAAATGAAAGGAATGAATGAGAAGATTTCTATCATTTTGTTACACTCTTAAACATATTTTTTTTCTTTTGTGTTCAAAATGTACTTCTAAAACAAGAGCTTGCCTTCCATTTCTGAGGAAGCTTAGCTGCTGTGCCACATGCCCATGCTGGTTCCTTGTTCTTGTTCTTTGTTACAAGGTTGGCATTCTTAGTTTCCATGACATGGGGGACAGATCACCTCTCACACATGCTTCCTAAACTCCGGTCTGCTTTCCATGCTGAGAATGGAAGCAAACACAGAGACCCAGGAGTTCAAATGCTGAGGTGAGTTTTTGTTTGTTTATTTGTTTTAGTTTCAGGTGATTTGCTTCCTTTTGTATTTTCAAGCAGAGGTTGTGAAGAACATTTGTCATCGCCTCCTGTGATTTATACTGAAGACTGATGACATTACATCTAAACACTTCGGAGTAGACAGGAAGAAGTAAATCGTCACTTACTATCTGAGGAGAGCAACAAAAAGAATGTTGAGTTGATGCAAATCTACGGCACCTGGAGCCTGGGAGGGCAGGCAGTCTCATTAGTTAACAGTGCAGATTTTTGCTGTTTCCAGCCCAGCCAGTAATCCCCTAGCTCACTGGTGCCTAGACTGGGCTACCTGGAACTCATCCCAGGATTTAATTCTTCCACAGCAACCTGGAAAAAAATTTCTATAGCTTGTCCTTCCCAGTGGGCTAATTTAACAAAATTCTAAAGTGAATGCATCAGAATATGAGTAATATAAGAATCAAATAAAAAAAATTCCACACTCTTTGAAACAGTAATTTCAGCAGCTTCCCTTCATAGGCTGTAAGACACCCAGCTTGCCCAGAAGATGCCTCAGTGGATTGTGAGGCTGATGTTTCAGAAAACCCAAATGACACAGCTATGTTTCTATTGTCTTTTTAATATTTTTTGCTTTGGTTTGTTTTTATGCCTTTTGTTCCTCATTTTTGAATGGTTGTATTTTATGACTCAATTTGTGCATCTTCCCTGGGAATGAAAGCAGAAGAAATTCAGATTGCCTAAGATTTAATCTGTCATGAAGTGCATGCTAATGCCGAATATATGTCAAGAACCAGACATACTGACAAATGATAAAGCATATAATATTTTAATGACATTCCTCCCAGAATTATTCAAATACGGTCTCTCTGCACCATGGTGTGATTTCATTTTAGTGACAAAATATAATTTAATTTGAAGGCTACTATGATGCCTCTAAATCTTGGTATGGCAATTGTGTTTATGATGTCACTAAACCAGACTTTGAATCTGTTAAAGTCTTTCTCAGGTCCTTTCTCTTTGACTATATTGAGATTAGGGGGTAGGGGAGTAGAAAAGAGGATGAGGAGGACTGTCAGCTGTGCCTTAATGGGACCCTGGCCTGTTGTCTCCAGTGCTACTGCGCAGGCTGCATTATAGGACTCTGAGAGTGGCTTTACACTCTATAGATAACCGTGGACCACATTGATTCAGTACAAGGGAGATGGTACCCAAAGGAATTAGGGCAAGAATCATTAGCCACTTCTCTTTGGCTGGTGTGTGTGTGTGTAGGTCTGTGTGGGTGTGCATGTATATGTGGTTGTGTATGTTTGTGTCTATGTGTATGAATAAGTGCATATATGTGAGTGTGAAAGTGTGTATGTATATATAAGTGGGGTGGTTTGGTTGATTGGTTTGATTTTTCATGCTAACTCAAGTCAAAGGGCAAATGGCACCTCTCTCTGAGGAAATATAGAAACTGAAGGTGTGCAGGGAGGGACTCCTGGCACTCACGGTGACAGAGCTCACCCCCAGAAGCGAGCAGCCTATGACCATGTGCTGTTAACTCTTTCTTAGATCCTCAAGGTTCTCTGAAGGCTAACGAACCATTCCACTCACACCTCTGACAGCTATTTGAACATATGTTACTAATTCTCGGCAAATATTGTCAGTGTAGAAGCTGTTCTTTTTGTTTAGGAATACTGATTAATTCAGTTGTATATAAGTGACAAGTTTTAAAGGGAAAAAGCCTTAGCTGTAGATATTCACTAAACATTAAAAAGAAACAGCAGGTTGGAGAGAAGGCTCAGGGGATTAGAGCACTGGCTGCTCTTCTTGAGAACTAGAGAATCTCTTCTATATTCCCAAGAGCCATGGTGGCTTACAACCACTTACAACTCTAGTTCCAGGGGAGCTGATAGCCTTCCCTGGCCTCTGCGAGCAATGCGTGCAAATGATGCACAGACATCCATGGGAACAAAGCACTATACAAATAAAATTTAAAAAAATATATTTTTAAAGAAAAACATTTATAGACAATCATTAAGGTCACTAGTCTTTAACACTGAGGGATAGGATCGAGAGTTTTAAAAGAAGAAAAGAACATGAACAAAATTTATTATAAAAACATTTTTCATTAATAATTTATTCATTAATATTACATCTCAATATCAGCTCCTCTCTCTTCCCAAAATCCTTCTCTCCTCTCCTCCCCACATTGTCACTATCCCCTTCTGATCTGAGAAGGGTTGATAGAAAAACGTTTTAAGTAAAACATTTTGAAAAGAAAGAATAACAACCTCCATTTTGCAATAACAGGTAAGATGCTGATTTACTTAGAATGGTGTCTATCAAGATGTAAGAAGTGTTTTATTTTAAAATGTAAATGTTTTAGTGAGTAATTATAGATTAATGAATTAAATTATTTTTTTCCTTTTCATCTCAAAATTTTAAGCATAACTCTGTCTCTCTGTGTGTAATTGTTCATTTGGAGGACAAACATGAGTCAAGTTCAAAAGATTCCCTTCATATTTGACTCTTTAATCCAAAATTTCTATCTGTCTGCTCCTGTTTCCCTTTCCACTCCGTCCCTGACGGGAGTTATTTTGCGGCTGTAATAACAAATACAGTCTAATAAAGCATCTCCATCAGCACAAACAAACGAATGCAAGTCTGTGAATGGCACTCTATATTCATTAAACCCAGTACACTATTTCCTTCAGCCATGCCCTGAGATCAAGTATTGAATCTGTGCATGAGTGAAACTCGGAGCACAGATCTTCCCAACTGTAGAAAGCCATTCTCTGGATGTATTTACAGAGAGGACACCAGCATGTTACAATTATGCTTGAAAGAGGTGTGGATCACATCTACTGAAATGTGTGTCACACCTTCTACCTCAGTCAAGCCTCAGAAGCAATCCAGGACTGCCAAGTCCTGACATTGCTAATGGCTCTGAGTGTCAGGCTAAGCCTTCAATTTGGACCTTATATTTCTCTTTATGGATCAAGTACACAAAAAGCAGTACGGTGACAGAGCCAGTGTTCTGTAAACTGGTGACTTGTGGAGTAGCCATTAGACACACGAGAGTATTGGCGACTGGAATCGAAACCTATTTAGCAGAGAAACTAAAGGTTAAATTTTAATTTTAATTAACTTTCGTTTCAATGTAAGTAACCACATGGGTCTACTAGCCAGTATAGTATGGCTGCAGGGAATCTTGTAAACGCAGTAAGTGGCTACTAGCCATTTAACACGATTTAAAAAAATTTTTTTTAAGAAAGAAAAGGAATAAACAGTAACAACAAAGCCAGTGCAAAGTTCAGAAACCCAGGAGTGCAGAACTGTGTAGAAAGGGCCATCTGCATGTTGTTCCTTCTATCCTCATGCTCTAGTGGACGTCAGGTGGAGACACTCCTAAAGAGGCAGATCGACCATCAACTTTCGAGCCAAAAGACCAGAATTCCGTCTTACAGTCTTCCCTCCGCGCCCTCTGGCCAGGGAAATCCAACTCTGTTTGCCCCAATTATACCACATAAGGGTAGTGTTTCTTACCTGCCATCACTCCGTAGGTGGATGGCTGGTTTCCATAGTGACAGGAAGGCACAGAATAATGAAGTCCTGTCGCTGTATTTCCCATCGTTGTCATCGAGAAACACGTGTGCAAACATTTAGGAGTTTGGATCAAAGACAAAATAGACGGGACTGGTAAGAAAATGTATGAGGATTCAAGACACATTCTACTCATTTCAAAATGTACACATTTACACGATTTTAAAACTGCAGGCCAATATGTACTATGTTTTCTTTTTCTTCACTGAGAGTTTTTGAGTAAGCAAATAAAATCCATCAAGGGTCATCAAACTAGATTTGATGTGTGATCCGTGTTGTGGCGAAGTGAGAGGATAGTGAAGTACAGCTCTTTGGGGTTTGTAAAATTCTTGAGGATTCAATCTAGTGTAGATGTACCACAGCCATGAAACAGCCCTGAACATAATATGCATCCCACTGTAATCTGGAGCATGCCTCTGAAACAGCGAATACCTCAGGTATGACTCCTGAATTGTCATAGCAGATACCTTTGCTCATTTTCTCTACAAATTTCTTTCACTAAAGAGATAGTGAATAAATAGCTTCCTGTTTAGACGCAATCTTAAAAGGACCTCTGTATTCAGTACTGGGACACTGTCCAGTGCAATTACGTTGATACCGAAACCATGACTTGTAGTTGTTTGGCATGCTGGCAATTTTAATGATAAAGTCAGTTCAAAATTTTCCTTTTTGCTGAATCTCGTAA
Source organism: Micromys minutus (assembly GCF_963924665.1). Classification (NCBI taxonomy): domain Eukaryota; kingdom Metazoa; phylum Chordata; class Mammalia; order Rodentia; family Muridae; genus Micromys; species Micromys minutus. Next base: position 29,236,749 of record NC_137976.1, read on the forward strand.
TATCATTAATAATTCCCCAAATTAGTTCTCATCTAGAAATAAGATATGAACTATAAAATGTACAGGAAGCTTTAAACACAAATCAACATTTTAACAAGATTTTTCATCAAACATCTACCAGAAAAAGTTTCGCTGTGTATTTGCTTACTCATTTTTCTCTCTTACCCGAAATATAATAACATAATATAATATAAAATGATAGTATAAGATATTATAATATAATCATATTGTAGGCAGGTTATTATAATAAGCATAACCAATGTTTTTGAATGAATAACATAAGAGTATATGATTAGGAGTATTTGAGAATATTAACAAATGGTGCTGTGTAACGATATGCCCTTTCATAAAATAAATATATTTTGTCTAAATATACATGATAATTATTTGTAAATATCTGCAAAACTTTTCAGTTTGTAATTGATATTGAAAGACATGACAATTTTACCATATATTGGTAACACAGAAAAAATTCTGCATTCATTTTAAAAATTCAATGAATTTTTTATTCAATGAATTTTAACCACATTTAATACACAAGGGTTTTCATTAAGGTAACTATTTATAATTTCTTACTTAATTATATATGTAAATAGCTATGATACTATACAAAAATATAAATATTTAAAATCATTTGAAAAATTTTTGTAGAATATTTTGTATTTTTAGAACTTGTAAAGGTTACTTGATATTTGTTTTTTTTTATTTTAGGAAGTTCAATAAAACAGGGTAATTTATTAAATGCATTGTTGAGAATTTTAAATAAATCAATGAAACTTAAAGCTAGATCATTTTGTTATATCATTTTTAAATTTTATTTTGCTACCAATCAATTATTTTTCTATATTCAATTAAAGAAACAAAATATTATTTTTTGTAATTCTCGGTTTATAAAATATATTATTTTAAATGCATGGTTGTACTGTAATTATTCATATTATATATGATCATTTATAGAACAATTGCAGAATTAAATTACTTTTTTTATTGTCTTTTCCATCTAAAATGATATAGTATACTGCCCAAGTTACCTTTCAGGTTAAATTATGGTAATCTTTAGTAGATAAATGATGTTGTCTGAGTCCAAATATCTAACATTTTCCTTATTTAAAATCCAGTCCGTGACGGGTTAGAAATGTTCACATATGTTTTCAAACTGCCTAATTATCATAAAAATTTTTAATTGTTTTACACAAGAATATTAATCCAAATATACAAATATAATTTCTACAAATATAAGCCTTCATTTCTACATGTGATGCAAAACACTTAAAGCAAGTGAAAGGTGAACACAGATTGTTGTTTCATGGAAGAAATTTAGTCCAAGGATCTGGCCATCTGTAAATTAACTTGAGACCAATCGTTATTTCATAAAGTACAAATGTATTCACAACTCACATATACTTGCTTGTGTTTTATTTTAGAATGTTCAGTAAAGACAAATTTAAAAAGTTATTCCTAGAACTCAATCTTGAGAAGTTTAACTCTCTCAGGTCTAAATATTCTCTTGCTTTGTTTGCTACATTTAACACTATGCATTTATTAAAATGTAATTTTAATAAAGCATTTAATTATTTTATTCATTAAAGCTACTTAAATTGGGGTTGGAAATTTTTCAGTTATTTTTATAAGTTTATGGTTGTTTAAAGAAAGGAACAAATATAATTTAAAATGAACTACATTTTAATATATAGTAGTAGTACCGAGTTAACATTAAACTATTTTAGAATATTTCATTTTGATGTCTATCAATAAACATTTCTATTAATATTGTTTTCAGAGTGGAAAATTCGCTCACTATTTGCTTATGCAGAAAATAGATCTTCTGGGTTTTAAAATAACATCAATAAAGAGATAAGTGATTTTCATAATTAATTTTTAAAAAATTCTTAGGTAACTGGGCTTTTACAACATCCTTTATATTTAACTAAAGCAAACTAAAAGGGAGAAATTGAAGAAAGAGATTATTCACTAACAAGATTCATCGCATCCATTCTGAAAGCTGTAGGCCCAGCCTTGGAGGTCAGTACCTGTGGACATCACGTTGGTGGCGTGGTTGGAGGCTGGGAGACACTCAGCGGCACTGTGGTGCATTCTCAGAGGCAGAGCAGCAGAAGCGTCAGAATTCAGAGGTATAAAGGTATCAGCCGAAGTGAAAGATTGGCAACTCATTCCCACAAGAAAGTAGAAAACTAAGACCCGCTGCTTGCCAGTTCGCTTTTATTATATTACTGTATCAAAGGGCCGACTCACTTCTCCTACTTGCATATATACATCAGGGCAGCTCTGAGGCACCAGGAGGGTGCAGCCTAGTATTTATACTGCGAGGAAATCCATTTATACATGTTAATAGTTTTTTTTTTCTCCAGGAGTGTTGCTTTGTCAACCCGAACTGTCCTTCCCCAAATGCTATCTGCGCCCAAGAGGAAACCTGGCTGTGACGTATAAAGGGAGGAGGAGGTGAAAACAGAAACTTTACTTGACATCAAAAAATGAGAACTTGGAGGAAGAGTCAAGGATTTTGAAAAAGTGTTTCTCAAAGTAATGGTGTGGCAATGAAAAACAGGCATCCTTTGGTTCCTAATATAAGAAAAGTTTTAGAGATGAGATGTTTACCATTTTGCCAACTCTTAAGTAATATTTAAAGTAGGATGGAATGAGGTAGATACACACTGGATAATTTTGGGAAATGGCGTACTTAGAAGTCTGTGAGGTGGTTCAGCGGTCAAGGTGCTATCCACATAGCTTGACGACCTCAGTTCTCTACCTGGAACCCATGTGGAGATCGAAAGAGAGAACTAACTCCACAAAGTTGTTCTCTGCCCTCAACATGCACGCTATAGCATGTGAACCCACACATCACACACACACACACACACACACACACACACACACACACACACACACACACTCTGATGGAATCTATTTTAAAAACAATATAATGTTTAAGTTAACACTTAGGAAGGCATGGGACGTTGAATACGACAATACATGTGCTGTCAGTTTAAATAAACAAGTTATGAGTTTAAATTCCACCATGCATGTTTTTGAAATAAACAATATGAGAAGTATTTTAAGTTTTTCTGACATATACAGTGGGAAGGTTTTTAATAATGCTTAATAATATGCAGAGAAGGCAAGCGTGAGAGACATCATCTATCCCTTATTTCCACTTATCCATCAAGAGCTAACAGTCCCAGCGGCTGACAAGTCAGTGACATTTCTCTATAGTTAGATGTGGACCTCCCATAGCTGTAAGGGACACACTATGTACCCTTGAAAAGCTAGTCTGAGGCACATGCTAGGCTTTGGGAAATTCTACTAAAGATGTTGAAATAGTATTGGATACAAACTTCACACACAGATACACTGACATTCTGAGACTGAAAGTCTAAACATACACAATTATTTCCCACATAAGCATCAGCCTAAAGAAATTTTAATTAGAATGATTTCTATGAATGAATAGTACATTGGATTTTAGTCCGTGTAGCATATACATGAAAGGCACAATTTTTATAAAGAATGTCTACCCTGAGGTTTCAGTCCATGGTCATATTGTTCTGTTGCTTGGTTTAAAGTTGGTTTTGTTGCTTATGGTATAAAATAAAACAGAATGTCACCGATGCCAGATCAGGGTACACTCTCACCACAATAGGAAACAGAGGGACAGATAGGAAAGGTCGGGCTACAAGAAGCCCTTCAAAAACACACCCCAAAAGGCCTGATTCCGCCAACCTGGCCCCACTTCCTAAAGTGTCCATCAACCCCACAAACAATGCCCTAGTTGAAGATACAGCCTATGGGGCCATTTCCTACTCAAGTGCAGGAGTGGTGAGTTTGATATTTATATAAACAGTGTCAGCACAGCTAACATAGAAAATAACAGTAATGGCAAGTACGAACAGTACTGAAATGATAGCTATATTTTAAAATAACTCAGAATAGATAAATTCTGATAACTTAACCCTAAGTTTATTGTTATTATTGACAAGACTACATCTTCAAGTATCTTGGACACTTTGATGAGTACAATAGATATCCTAACGGGAATTTTATTAAAATGCGTAAATATTAAATATTGTCTGAAAATACTGTATTTAAAAATGATTTATTTTTTCATTTTTGATTTGAAGCACAATTAGTTTTCTCTAATAGGAGAAAGCTTTTGGTAATCAAAATCATTTATGTCAGTCTTTCAGAATTTGGGTAATTTTTTTTCAGGTGTGAAATAGGCAAGTATAGTTGAATGTACTTATAGAAAGAAATTAAAATGATTTTTGAGGGGAAATGATGCATCTAAAAGATTATACTAAATGATATTACCTTGAGCAGAATTTAAAATTCAACTTTAATCATTTTAATGTCATTTTATACAATCATGAAAATTGTATCTGTTGAAGCCAGCCAACTAAATAAAGAAGTATCATAAACTCTGCCTATCAAGCAATATAAACTTTCTTAATAATTATGATTTATAAAATTATAAAATTGCAATATTAGTCATAATTCATCAGTAAAATAGTTTTAAACATAATACATCTTTCAAAAACATAAATTAGAATGACACCATGACATTTTAGCAAAGATAGGAAACAGGTGTCTCCATTACAGTTTCTCAATTACCTCAATAAGCTCTTCATGACTATGACCCACTCCTAGCATTCCTTTTGTTGCCTGTAGTTCTTTGTATGAGCTAATGTCTCTTCAGTTTTTCTCCTTCCAGTTTACTATGTATATTGATGTCATCATCATTAGGGTCATGTGTAGGAAGCCATGTTGTTGAGAGTTCATGAGTGTAGCTACTTGAATACTTCTAGGACCCAAAATCTTATGGCAAACTTTCTGTTTTGTGAATGAAAATGTTAATGCCTCCACAATTTTGACGTGTGTGTGTGTGTGTGTGTGTGTGTGTGTGTATGTGTGTGTGTGTGTGTGTGTGTGTTTGTCTGCTTGTATTTGAATACAGATATGTGGGGTAAAGTACATAAGCCCATCTTTGTAATGGGTAGAGGCTACAGGTCAATATTAGGTATCTTCCTCAGTTTCTCTTTACTTTACATTTCAAAACCAGTATTTTGGTGAACCTAGAGCTCATAGCTTAACCAGAACAGCTTGTCAGCAAGCTCCTGAGGTCTTCCTGTCTCTGCCTCAACTACTAAGTTCCAGAGATACAAGGTCATGGTGCCATTCCTGGCTTTTACCACGGAGTCATCTCAGACTCAAATCGACTTTTATCAAACTATTAAGATGTCACCATTTTCTTCTGCTTTTCTCTTTGTATTGCTTTCTGCCTTTCATTTTAGTAAATGCTAAGTAGTAATGCAATCAACATGTTCACTGGAATGCTTTTCCCGGGGTACTGTTGTTATAGAGACCAGATTACTGAGCATGTCCATGGGTATGTCTTCTGAGAAGTGGGGTCATTGCATTCAGGTTCATGAACACTTATTGTTTAAAAAAATAAAATAAAATGTCAAATAATGACTTAATTCTGATTTCAAACATCATGAAGAGGTTAATTTCAAAAGGAAGTCGGGACACGTGGATAGCTTTAACAACTGTAAACCACAAGCACCTCTCACAATCCCGTATGTACCTCTCTCTATCTCTCCCTGTTGTCACATTCAATAGAACATCCCAGGTTGATTGGCCATCCTGTGTCTTGTGTTTTTAAGTAGGCGAAGAGGACCTTCTTCAAGCTGATGAGTTTTCATTACGAGAGTGCTCTTACACACCCGTCCTGTTGGTGAGGCAAGAAGTACATTTCATGGCTCCCAGAGACAGACATTTGTGCATAGATGAGTGCAGTCAGAAAATCCTCAGGCATTTAAGCAGTGAAGGATGCATTAGCATCCAGAAAATAGCTCTAAAATATAGCCAATACAAAAGCACCATCTGATCTAGCACTGGTAGTGTAGACCTGATCAGAACCTTATATTCTCAAAGGTATTATGTAGTAATCCTCATGCCTGATGGATCTGATAAGATAATACAATGTGAGGTCTTTAATTCATATTTCGAGTGACTAATGCACCATGTCTTCATATTTATAGTAGCTATTTATATATAATATAAATATATAAATATATATTTATATTTATTATTTTGTTAACTGATTTTATATGTTACCATTTTTTAAATTGGATATATTTATTTACATTTCAAATGTTAACCCCTTTCCCAGATTTCCCTCCATCTCCCCTATCTCATCCCCCTTCCTTCTGATTTCATGAGGGTGTTCACCCACCCACCCCCTCCTGCCACCCTGCCCAGACATTCCCCTTTTCTTAATTTAACAATATTTGGCTTTATTTTCCACTCACATTTGCTCTTTTATTGTGTATCAAACTCAGAGCCTCACACATACTAAGCAAGTGATCGAAAAACTAAGTTTTCTTTGGTTTTTAAATCTTTTTTCCAATCAAAGCATCTTCCATTTCTTGTCTTTTGAATATATGCTAGACCTCATGATAAATAATAGTTTAGGTCTAAATATATTAATCTGTTTTTTGCATTTTAACTTCATGTGTTATTTTTTGTTGTTATGTTAGTTATTTCAGAGTGTCAAAGAAGTTCTACTTGGGAAGTTTAGGTGGTGGTTCAGGGGTTGGGACTATACAGTACCCTTGCAGAGGTCTAGCTTTAGTTCCTAGCATCCATGTGACAACTCACAACCATGTGTAACTCATTTAGAAGGGATACAACATCCTCTTTTGGCCATATCTGGTAACAGACAAGGACACGGTGCACATACATTCATATAGGCAAGACTCACACAAATAAAAAAAAAGTAAATATACATACCAATATTTTAAGTTTCTTCTCAAAGCCATACATGGTGGTCCCATCTGTAATCATAAGATTGGAGCAAAATGAAGGAGGAGCAAGTGTCTGAGATCAGCCTGGTGTATTTACTGAGAACTTGTCTGAAAAAATAAAGAAAAGAATAATTCTTCTTGACATTTTACACCAACACATTGTATTCAAGACCTCATTTAAGAGATACTTTTGGTTTGAGAGCTCACTTATAATTATTTAAACAATAACAAAAATTGTAGTTCCACTTATAAAAACTAGTATTATCTAAATAAACAGTGTTGAGGATGTAACTTAGTAGTATATAAAAGTATATATACCTTCAGTAGTATATAAAAGGCCCTGGACTCAATCCCCTGCACCACAAATAGGTGAGAATAAGATAGATAGATAGATAGATAGATAGATAGATAGATAGATACATACATACATACATACATACATACATGCATACATGCACACACAGAGGACAGGAAGGTGATAGATAGACAATACATACATACATACATAGATACATACATAGACACACAGATAAAAAATAAATTACAATTAATAGAAGATAGATAGTAGATATATAAATATATATACATGATAAACACATGAATATAGATAATAGTTTCAAAAATATACTAAGTTTTAAAAATTTTAATCATAAAGGGTAAGCTTAAAAATAATTCTCTTAATAAATATAATTTAAATCAATTTATCTCTATTTAATATAGTTGAAGGGTTTTTTCATATTTGCATGACCTATTTGCATGATCGTATTTGAATGATCTTATTTTTTCTTACTGTTCAGACTGAATTTGAACTCAGTCTTCTCACAGTTTCTAGAATTATAGGTTTACCCAATTTAATCATCTTATGTGTTCTAATGATTCCATAGTTACCAAGAATATTCAGCACATTTCTAAATTTTGGAACCAGTGTTCACTGGAGCTCCTGAATTGCCCTTTGTGTAATAAAGGACAAAGAGTATCACCTTTCAGTGTTTAATGGCTTCTCAACTATTAATGGTATCATAATTAATACCTGGTTTAAAATACTGTCTGGCATGCAATACATATTCAGTATTGTCAACAACTGTTATTCAGTAAAGCTGCATTGTAATCATGTAAACTTATACATTCTGATATGTCTCATTTCATTTATCTTCACCTTGGTAAGGTAGAAAGTCATCCTACTGCCCAAGTAATGGAGGAACAGGTAGATTAAGTTCTTATCAAAAGTTATGCAGTACATGGTAATGCTAGAATAGGACACTTTAAATTCTGAGGAAATGTATTACTGCCTTCCATTATATAATGATGAAGCTGGATTGATCTTCTCCTAAATATAGTTCTCTCTATCTCTACATCTCTGTCTCTCTCTGTCTCTGCCTTTCTCTCTCTCTCTCTCCCTAATCTCTCCACCCTCTCTCTCTCACACACACACACACACACACACACACACACACACACACAAACACACACACTTGGATTTTAGCTTTTCTCACAGCTTCAGAAAGAAAACACAGCAACAAAGTTAATTCTGTGAAGTATCTCATACTTTCAGCATCTGCCTGTCTACACAATCTTATGAGTAGAGAACTACGCTATGGAATCGAGACCATTTCTTGTGGGCAACAGATAGGTTATATGGAATAGTTCAATTCTATTCTGGGAGATGCTCTATTGATGCTAGCAAGCATTTGTGGATTGTTTAAATATAAAAATATAAAAAATATATATGGTGACAAAGAAGTAATGAACATGGAAGATTCCCATTAGGCATGAAAGTGAATCTTAATATAAATTAATGTATTCAGTTAGTCTAAGGGACATTAAATTTCAGTAATCACACAACTCATGAGTTTTGAAAAGATGATGAATTTTACTCAGTGCAGTTTTTAAAGGGAAAGATTACACGGCCATACGGCTCGAAAGGGGACTGTGTCGCACCAAAAGCACTTGTTATTTAAACACGTCTCAGTCTTGACTGTCATTCTTGGCTGTTTACTGATTGTGAAAACAGCAGTAATATACATAGCGTATGGTTTACTTGTGCATACGTTTCTTCATATCCAGAAATCAAGCTCTTTTATTGCCTAGGGAAGAGATAATGACAAAGTTTTGCAATGCTGCAGAAGATGAATGTTCCCATAATGCTGTCGAAAGGGTAAGCTTGTAACTTACAGAAAATAAATGTCAAGGTGAGACAGAGACTGAGAAATAATGCTTACCCACAGGGCCATATCCCTGCTGTACTATAGCTGGTGGGTAAATTTATCATTTGTCTCACTCACTTAAATTGATCCAGACATTTTCAAACAATACACTGCTGTGCCTGTGTTAATTTAATTGGGGCAGCTCTTTGTTCTGTTCCATTACCTAGCATTAATGTAGGAGACGTAGAGGTACATTTCGGAGTATATAAATCTTTCACAAGCGATGTATTTACTGTTTAGCTTCAATGAGGGGTAAAGCTTTTATTTTTTAAACTCATAATGTTAAGGAAAATAAGAGGAACAGGTGATTATCTTCCTTAGTAGGCTTACTAGGTAACACAAGGATATCACATGGTGTAACAAGGGGTGAATGAAAAACATAGCAAATGAGTTGATGTTGTAACAAGCGATTCTTCCTTTTTTGCGCATCTGACTCCTTTCTCATTTAGGCATCTTTAAAGATGAAAGAAGCAGAATGTTCTCCTAGGTACTGAAACAAGATTATTTAATTAGAATCATCTGGCACTGGCTTAGTTCAGGACACGAGATAATGTAGCATGGGGGCTGTAGAGGGAGCTGAGGTAAACCTGTGCAGAGGGAGGGGAAGAGGTGTTTCATTTCCTCTGAAGGAGATCAAAGGATACATCTGATTCTGTGGGATAACCTGAGTCGTGTCTTGTTTTTAAGATCTCCTGGCATATGTTAAGTAAGGAAGTTCAGGCAACTATTGTTATTGTTGAAGTGGAAGAAATCATCTACAATTTCTGTGTAATACACAATGATTGCTGTAGGAAAATAGCCATAAAAGTAAAGGCAAGAAGATGTTACCATGATGCCAGATTGCGATGAAACGTTGGAGGGCCATCAGAACACAGGCTCACACTTTGCACTTGGCTGTGCTCACACTCTCTGCTTCCGTTCTCCTTTCTTCCATGGCTTTTGCTGTTGTGTTTTGTTTGTTCTAATTTATTCTTATTATGACTTTAAAGGGTTATTTATTCTGTACGTTATATTTTCTGTTTCCGTTGAGAATTACCATGGGAAGTGCCAGTGTTCCTAATCAAGGCTTTATCTTAGTGTTTGGAGTATGGATTCAGTGGTTTAAAACTTTGTAAATGCATATTATTTTAAATAATTCACATGGCTAAATTTTAAATCAATGCATGATTCAGGTAAGAAAGCTATGCGATTTGATCAATATCGTAAGGAAAGGAATCATCGAAGCTGTTGTAGTAAAATAAACAAGAAGCATACTGTTATGTGAACTATTACTAGTGTTGTTACGGGGATACAAGCATGTGGTACTTTCCTTTGGCCTGTTATTGAAAGAAACTTTGATTTGAAATAGTGACAGTGTTTTCTGAATTCAGTATCAGTCTTTAATAGTTACAGAACAACTATTCTGGGACTCATGCTGCCAAGTGCTTTGCAATATTTTACTATATTCCGGGCTTGCTAAACAAAAGTAATGCTAGTGGACTACAAGAGATTTGCTAATCTCTGTTCCAAAAATATGTGAGACACAGTTACACATATTGCTTATTAAACATAAGTATTCCCAGTTTTTAGGTTAAAAACAAGATGCTAATTTTATGCCTTATGTGTGGTCAAATATAAAACAACAACAACAAAAATAAAACAAATATTCTGATCTGTATGCATTATGAAACTCTTACTCTTTCCAAATATTTCACTTATTGATTGTAATGAGTGCATAAGTAAATGATGGTTAGCTTCACCTCAAGTTAGTTTCATTTATTTAATTTTTGAGAATGTCATGTGTGAGTACTTAGCTTACATTATTCTATTCCTCCATTTCCTTTCTCCAGTTCCTTCCAAGGCCACTCCTTCACAAACATATTGCTGCTTACTCATTTATTATAATTATTATACATACACACACACACACACACACACACACACACACACACACACACACACACCAACCTCTAAAAACTGGCTAATCTGTCAGGAAGTTTGTCCCTGATTTACCTCTTCCAAGAACCATCAATTACATGTAGTTTTTGTAGGAAATAAACCTGAAAATTCTTCAACTATGTTGGCATGTTCACTGGTGTTGCCATTTTTTTAGGTCTTGTTGAGGTTGTGTGTCATGCAAACAGCTAGGGTATGTTTACCTCTGCAAAGGGAAACGGAGAGAACAGAATGAGGCAAAATGTAAGAAAATAATTTCTGATATCTTCAACTTTAGCAATAGTGTTTATATGTATTGGTGTGTATTTGTACTTGAAAGCATGTGTGTGTGAAAGTGTGTGCATGTATGAGATTAGCTGCTGGATGAAACTTAGAGTTTATAGTAAAACAAATATAATTTCGTTACTCTTAATGGGAGCCTGAACATTCAGTTATAAAATTCAAAAGAACGGTAAATAAAATTAGAATTTGCCTTGCACTAAGCTGATCTTACAAACAAATGTCACTGTGGTTACATGACCCAAAGTACCTAACATTTGGGCAAACATGTCTCTTCTCATGGTTCTCATAGAGAATGCAGGTTGTAAATAAATTGCTAAGACTTTAAAAACTAGGTTAGATAAATTCTGAATTTTAAATGACAGTTAACCCATGTTAGATAACTTTATGACCTAGAAAAAAGTGCATATAAACTAATGATGCCATAAATATGCTTAGAACACTACAGATAGCTGCTCATAAAAAGGTGAAACTTTTGTTTAATGCTTTTTGTTAGGTTCTTGCAACTGAACCCTAAGTAAGTCCTTGTTTTTGCTAAGCAATCCCTCTACCAAGGAACTATACACTCACTCCCTAAAAATGAGTTTTTATGAAGCCTTGTAATGAAATGGAAATTGAATCTTGCCGATATTACTTAGTTATGGCACTCTGAGAACTAAAATTATTTTGAGGTACATCATATGTTATACTGATTTGAGTTACTTTCCTAATCAAACCTGTATCAGTGATTCAGAAGTTACCAATGGAGAATGATTAAAATAACACTATAGAACATTAGAACAGAATAAAGCTATCATGAGTTTGTAAAATGCATTTCCCCTCGATAAGTACATATAGTAAGGGACAGCATGTTTTTTTTTTTTTTAAATATTACTGTATCTCTACTTGTTTCCAAGAGTGTCATCAGATTAAAAGTTGAGATGAAAGAAAAGGAAGAAGACAAAAGATTAGGGGCAAAGAGTTGAATATTAAAAAGGATAGATTGGACACACATCAGAGTCTAATAGGTCAATGGAGAATCTAGTAAGTAAGGACAGCACCACCAGACATAAGAGAAGTGAATGTTCACAGTTCACAGTGCCATATGTTAAAGAAAATACATTGAAGCAGAAAATGATGAAGGATTCTCCCCATGGTTTCTTAATTTTTTTTTTTTTTTTTTTTTTTTTTTTAGTATCTAGTCGATTTATACCTGTTTTCTCTAATTGAGAGAGAAACATTGATCTAAGAGTTACAAAAACAGAAACAGCTCCCAGAATCAGGCAATGATGCAAGTTTGTATAAAATGAGCTGCAGAATTCTAACTTGAAAATAACGAGTAACAAGAACAGTTCATAAGAGTTCACAGGGATTTTGTAATATTTTAATTGCTCCGTTTATATTAAAGAACACCGTAAAAGTGTTGAGAAACGAAGACCAAGTGGAGGTTAATATGTAAGCCCCATCTATATTCATACCTGAACTTTGAGTACAAATTTCTATTTAATGAATATGGGCACATGAGGCAGAAAACATCATCTGTTCAAGCACAGTTGGTAGTTTAAGGTTTCATTTTCCTATGAAACATTTTCAAACGAACTGATTTCATCAACATATTCAAAGCCCTGTCCAGCAGCCGTTAAAGGTCACCTGTAATATTCTGGGGTACACGTCACAATAGGCAAGATTTTAACCTAAAAGCGTGATGTGAACTGTTGTAAAAATATTTTTTGAAATAAATTAGCTTTTAATATTCTATATTTACAAATTTTTTCATTATCTACTATAACTCAAATTATAAGACTGAATTATGCAAGTCTCAGTGTAAGCATTTAGCATAGGGTTTAGTAAACATGTGCTCAAGCACACACATATACCATTAAATTATACATATGTGTGTGTGTGTGTGTGTGTGTGTGTGTGTGTGCGCGCGCGCGCGTGTGTATATAAACATAATTAAAAAGTGTTTGCCATTTGAGATTAGACTGTTTGGTGTCATCATGGTGACATACACATTGAAAAATGAAGGAAGTAAAAGCTTATTTATCTCATCCTTCAGAGGTTTCATTCTCCTGCTAGTTGACTCTGGTACTTTGGACCTAAAGACTGATGACAAGGGCTGTTCACTTAGTGGCAGACAGGAAGCAGCAAGAGCTACAGGGAAGAGGATGGGACAAGACACAGATCCCAAGAATGTCTCTAGTGATCTATACTCTCAATAAGTCCTCAACAACTAAAGTTTCCAGAACCTCTCAAATGAATGCCACTAGCCAACCCTTTAATATGTGGACATATAAAGAATATTTTATATTCAAATAAAAAGTGAGTGTAACTTCTGAACATATAACAAAAGCACACATGGCTTAAAATGTATGTTACCACTCAGCTAACATAGAGAAGTTGAACTGATGCCTACATAGAATCTTTACTCCATGTCTTAGGTGAAGGAAGGTACTCTACAGGCTACCAAAAGAGTCTTGTAAATGCCAACCCAGCCACAAACCCTTTGATCTATAATCTGCCCTGTGAGCAGCATATGCCAGGGCAATGGTGACAGAAAGCTTGTTGCAGCAACACATCAATGCATGATTTGACTTAAAGCCCACTCTGCAAGATGGAACTCATACCCAGCACTGCTTGGGTAACCAAGAATCAGAGACTATATATCCCAGAAACCTGGGGTGAAACCAAATACTACTGGTCTACAAATAAGTAATAATAAAATGACTTCTAATAATATTCTGCTATGCTCATAGATCAGTGTCTTATCCAGTCAGCATCAAAGCATCCTCCAGTAGCAGAGAGAGAGGAAGTAGGAGGGCATTAAAAAGGGGAAGGAGGGATGGAGGAGAGAAAGGGGATGAGAGGGAGGGAGGAAGAACCCTTAGACCAAGCAATTCTAAATGGGATGTGTCTATCAAATACCTCCCTTCAGATCCCAGAGTACCCCTCTGAAGATGAGGCATTAGGAGTATGGGGACTAGAGAGGATAGATGACACCAGGAGAATAAGGCCTTCTAAGTCATGTTCTCTGCTCACAGAGACTGACACAGCAATCACAGGTCCTACAGTGGTCTTCACCAGGTCGCCTGTGTATATATCATAGCTTTCATATTCAGTATGATCATGGGGCTCCTGAGTCTGTGAAGCTCTGGTTCCTGAGCCTTTTCTTGGGGCTCTTTTCTTTCTGGTGGTTTGTCTTCTCCAACTTTGATATGATAATTTTTGCCTTATTTTACTATATTTCATATGGCTTTTCTTATGAGAGGCAGAAAGTGAGTGAGCCCTGATGGGAAGGGAGAAGAGAAAAGCTAAGAGAAGTAGAGGAAGGAGGAAATGAAATCTGGGTATATTGTATGAGAAAATGATATTTTTAATAGAAAGGGGAAATAGATATATGAAGTATACTGTAAAACTAGGAGGTGGGCTAGTAAACAAAGCATCACACAAATACATTTATAGGTGATTAATCTAATGATAGAAAATAATTTTAAAAATATTTCCTTAAGATAAAACCTACAAATTTGGTTTACAAACACATTTACATGCACACACATGAATTCTATGACCAAATTCTCACAAATACATTAATTTTAACATTGTTAAATCTGGAAACATTAACAATCATGTAACCTACACAATGTATATGTGGAGTGGAAGTAACTTTCTATTGTAGAACTTGACTCAGAAGAAGAAGAGAAAGAAGACGACACAGGAAGAGGAAACAGGTATTTTACATTGGCATATCTGGGTCAGACTTGAATTACTGGTAAGGGAGAGCAAATTTGTAGTCTTGGATTTGGTGATCACACAGTTTGTATAGATAAAGATATGCAATCATGTGAAATAGGAAGCTGGGTTTTAAGTAGTTTTATTTTTATTGTTTAATGTTTTTTATACTCAAAGAAATAGCCCTAAAAGTTATTCTGTGAGATTCCCCAAATTGACCCACCCACAATGTGATATTCTTACAACTATTATAAAAAGTAAAAACAAAGCTGTTTTTCATAACTGGAATTGGCAAACTACATAAGGGAGAACCCACCATGAGCAAAAGCATACAGGAAAACAAATCAAACTGGTTTCTTCTATCACCCAGGGCCAAGTGTCAAGGGTAGCACTGTCCATATAAACCACTGGTCAGGAAATGTTCCACAGATGTGCACACTAGCCAGTCTGATGGAGGCGGCATTGGTGTGTGTTAATGTGACAAAAATAACCAACATGCTATTTGAGAAGAACTTTGGAATGAATCTTCATCAGACACTGAAGAGTAGTTAGATGTTAACCTAACTACTGTTAAATCTTAAAAATATATGCTGAAAATTAAAGGCACATTTTAAGAGGAGTGTATCATGACACTTTATGTAAGTGGAGATCCAGCAGGTGTCAGCTAAACTGGCTTAAGGCTAAGGCGTGCAGAACAGGGAACTTAGATAAGTGGTCACAGTAACTGTCTGAACGCAGAGTCCTTTGCACCCTGACATGCATCATAACAAAGCTGTGAAAATAATCTGATACAGGAAAAGGATGTCTCCTGAGCCTTGCATAGGGTCTCCTTAGTCGCATAACTTATGTTCCAGAGATGTGATGTTGCACCTTTGGGGTATAAATATGGGGTGGTGAAAAACAAACTTGCTTGAGTGCTTTCTGGAGTCATGCTATAGCAAGCACTATATGTCTTACTGTCTTTGACAATCCTTACTCCATCCCTTGAGAACCTGTTGATTGACCGAGCAGGTTTGGTAATAACATTGTAAAAAATTAAGGAAAGTCTATATGTTTTCAACACCCTTATATATGTAGACACATAAAACAAAAATAAAGGCAAAGACAACCCTAACTTTGTACAGTGTTACCTCTGAGGATAAGGGAAGGGTCGTATACAGAAATCATTACCTGAAGCATAACTCTAATGTTAATTTTACTTTTATTATGGGAAAAAAGTTTAAAAAAAAAACAAAGATTAGGCAAAAAAGTTCTAACTGTTAGATCTGTGCTGAGAATGCAGACATCAGAACTACTCTACACATTTGAACACGGCATGGTTACAAGTACACCTTGCTGCACATGGGACCTGGGTAGTATTTTTTTTTTTCTTTTTTTGAGGAGAAGCAGTGAATGGAGCATTCAGAAAGAATATAAACATTCATTCAGCATCCAAAGCAATTTTCTGTTTCACAAATACACAAAGAGGTAGAATAAAAATAATAGTCTGATTGATTATCCATTGCATTGAAATGTTTTGCTACTAACTATATAGAAACATATGTTTATTTAACATTTGTTTAAATTTATGTTAAATAAATTTAACATAACAACTTTGATCATAATCAACTGGTGCAAACATTCTCCAATAATGTAGTTTTCTTTTTCTAGAAGCTTAAAAATATTTAGAAATGCCCCAAAATGTCCACATGTAGGAATTTCCATTAAATATTTTATTAGTAAGAAATGAGAGCAAATAGAAGTATGGTAAGAGACCATTGAGGAAGTGATGGTACAGGTTGCGTATTTATCAAAAAATATAATTTTAGAAAATATGACACTAGACTGTTTCCAAATTTATTTAGTAGTTTGTACTAGAAATCCCACCACATAGGAGGATGAAGCAGAAAAGATGTGATTTCAAGTCTAGCCTGGGGCTATACAGTAGGTTTTTGAGCAGCCTAGCAGACCTGCCACAGTGAAATACCATCTTATAAAAAAGAAAGAAACACATGAAAAAACTAAAGTTACAAGTTATACAGTTGATGCCTATTAGAAACTGGATGCTTTTGTAACCACGACGCGAGAACTGCTCTTGGAGAAAGGGAGCTCTATTTCGTCATTTTGTGGCATGGTACAAGTCTAAGGATGCCTAGAACAAGAATTTAACCCCACTTTTCATATGAAAAGCCAAGTTTCAGCCTTATTTCATAAGCTGACTGGTGGTCATGTAACCCTAAGAAGGTGAGAAGCAACTTCAGAGAGTTCATGGTCCGCCTCAGACCAAAATTGAAAGGTGCAGAGCAGGCTCAGGCTACATGAAGCAGGGGACTGCTTCCCTTTTGTTCATAGCCAGGGCAGCAATAGCTGAATGTTATAGCCATCTATTTACATAGTCTAGGACATAGAAGTAAAGAAGAATCAGTTAAATAAATGTCACCACTTCTCCCAAAACAAAGAGGAAGAAGTTTCATGTCAGTTTGCTATGTCTTACGACATGAGGCCCTCCACACATCAACTATGCCAGCTGCCTGATTTCTTTGAAGTAATAATTTTGCCTGTTACTTACTCTGTCTTTGTGCTTCACAGAAAGCTGATGGATCCCGGCCCAAAGCAAAAGCAAGCAAGTAAACAAAAAACAGACAAAAAGGAAAGAATAAAAATCATAAGACAGAAATGTGCATTGCCTGCGACTGCTAATGTTTAAGTGTCACTTTTGGATGCTATGTCATGCCGTGGACTACAACAATAGCCTGAACCAAGGACATCTACACCATCATTAATAATATTTAATGTTAAAGCCTGAAAGATTATCTTTAAAAATTAAATGAATAATTTCATGGGAATTTAATCCTTAGGGCTAGAAATAAATCAAGCCTATTTAAGAAGACACAGAATAAGTGTTAACACACACACGAATACAGGGAAGACACAATTAAAAGCACTGGATTTCACACTGGAACATTCCCAGTATTGACTTTAGTGTCATAAATTAAATTACTTTATGTACTGGGGTCCTTCACTCCTTCTGTTTGAATGCTGAGCTACTAATCTTGAAAATCCAGCTCTTTTTCTTCTTGCCAAAAGCGGTTTCTGTGATGTAAAATAAATCCTATATTTAACTCACTGAAAGAGAAAATATAGTTTGTAAAAACTATGGCTTTCAATTACATTCATCTTGGTTAATCTGAGTATTTTGTTTCCTTTCCTATGTGAGATTAAAGCATCTTCATGTGGGCCTTCCTTCTTGTTTAGCTTCTTAGGGTCTGTTGGGGTGTATCATTGGTATTTTGTACTTTTTGGTTAATATCCACTTATCAGTGAGGACATACCATGCATATCCTTTGGGGTCCGGATTACCTCCCTCAGAATAATATTTTCTAGTTCCCCATTGACCTGTATAATTCACGATGTCATTACTTTTAATGGCTGAATAGTATTCCATTGTGTAAATGAACCACACTTAGATTTCTATATTCATTCTTCAATTGGGGGACATCTGGATTGCTTCCAGTTTCTGCCTATTATGAATAAAGCTGTTATAAACATGGTGTAGCAGATGTCCTTGTTGTATAGTGGGACATCTTTGGGTATATGGCCACGAGCAGTATAACTGGATATTCAGGTAGATCTATTTCCAATGTTCTGAGGAACAGCAAGATTGATTTCTAGAGTGCTTGTATCAGCTTGCAATCTCACCAGCAATGGAGGAATGGTTCTCCTTCTCCACATCCTCCCAAGAATGTGCTGTCACTGGGAGGCAGAGATTGAGTAACCTAGGTGGGAGAGGGAAGGGAGAGTGAGAAAGAGGTACAGGATCAGGGTATGAGGGCCAAGAAAGATGTCCAAAGATCAAATAGAATGAAATAAAATATTCAGCTACTGGGAGTATGGGTAGGGTGGGAGAGGAAAGAACCTCTAGAAAGTTCCAAAGACCTAGGATGCAGGAGACTCCCAGGACTCGATGTGAGTGACCTTAGCTAAAATGTCCAACAGTTGGGAGATGGAACATGAAGAACTCACCTCGAGTAGCCAGAGAGGACTCCCCAGTGGAGGGATGTAGACAGCAACCCACCTCCAAAATGTTCATCCCCAAATCATTCCTATCTAAAAGAAGTACAGAGACAAACATGGAGAAAAGAGCACTCCTAGAAGACCAGCTCTAAGTACTTGGTCCTGTGAAGGCTTCTTTCTCCAGTGTAGGAAAACACCAGGGTAGAGAGGTGAGAGTAGGGGTGGGTGGGAGGGGAAGCATCCTCACAAAGGCAGAGGTGGGGGGAATGGGAGTGGGAGGAGGGAGCAGGAAAAGGTGATAACATTTGAAATGTAAATACAAAATATATCTAACATTTTTTTTTTCAAAAACATGAGCAGAGACTGAAGGCATGGCAAACCAGTGACTGTCTCAATTTGGGATCTCTCCCACGGGCAGGCACCAATCCCTGACACTATTACTGATGCCATGTTTTGCTTGCAGACAGGAGCCTAGCATGGCTGTCCTTAGAGTGGCTCTACCAGCAGCTGGCTGAGGCAGAAGCACATATTCATAGCCAAGCATTGGACTGAGGATGGAAAAGAACACACACAGACACACACACACACACACACACACACACACACACACACAAAACAAACAGTTTTTGAAAAGTGCATGGTTAATTAGTGGAATGCATGTAACTTGTTTGCTGGAAGGTATTAACATATATTCATATTATCATCATTTAATACTGGGAAAAAGATCATATTTTAAGGCCATATAATATTTAAAGTGTTTACTTGCTGTTTCAGCTTGGGTATGTTGTTTTGATACCAATTACTTCCTGAATATTGGATATGATTTTGATCTGATTGTGCACAGTTCTGTACTACAAATGTATAGATATGCTTGCTGGTAGCTATGACTGCTTTTTTTGGAATACTCTTATGTACTGGCTGGTTTTGTGTCAACTTGACACAAGCTGGATTTATCACAGAGACAGGAGCTTCAGCTGAGGAAATGACTTCATGAGAACCAGCTGTAAGGCATTTCCTCAACCTGTGATCAAGGCTGGAAGGCCCAGCCCATGGTGGGTGGTGCCATTCCTGGGCTGATAGACCTCGGTTCTATAAGAAAGCAGGCTGAGAAAGCCAGGGGAAGCAAGCCAGTAAGTGATACCCCTGCATGGCCTCTGCATCAGCTCCTGCTTCCTGACCTGCTTGAGTTCCAGGCCTGACTTCCTCTGGCGAGAAACAGTGATATGGAAGTTTAAGCTGAATAAACCCTTTCCTCCCCAACTTGCTTCTTGGTTATAATGTTTGTGCAGGAATAGAAACCCTGACTAAGATATCTTATAATGTTGAATTAAAAAAAAAAAAAAGATGTAAAACTTGGACCAGCTAAAAATGAAGACAATTATACCTAATGTTATCAAGTTATACCAAGTTATAAACGCTTTCAAAATTTATTCATTTAACCAGTTATTTATGTGAATACATTGCTAGACCTTTGCAAGATCAACTAACACACTAACAGAAGAGAAATATTACTTGATCACTTATTTTTAATTTATTGTTTTTATTAGTGGTAAAGATGTAAGAATATTTAAGATATTCACCTATATGTTAGTTATATATTTATTTATTGTCCATTCTTTCAGTTTTGTTTTTAGGCAAGTTAATTCTTCCATTTGGCTCATCCAAATTTTTGATTAGTAAGGTAGAAAAACATCAAACTCATTGACAATGCCATTTCTCATAAAATTTTATCCATCTTTCAATTTAATTGACAGAAATACATAAAAATGACTATTTTTGAAGATGACACTGACAATGAAAATAAGAAAGATGATTGACAGACACAACACACCAACCTTATCTGAGAATGTTAAATATAAAACGTCATGATAGCACAGTAGTCAAGCAGTAGTGTAGCTTGATAAAGACTGTATAACTAGCATGATAAGGACTGGACTGGCATGATAGGGAGACCAGATAACTAGTACCAAAATATAAAACAGAATACGCACCAGTATTCTATAATGCAGTAAGTCAACTCAAGTTTTCAACAATCTAATTCTCTCTCTCTTCACACACACACACACACACACACACACACACACACACTCATACACACACATCTTTCTATTCCCACGTGTGCTTGGAGTAGAGCCCCAACGCTGGACCTAATCCCACACAGCAAAACCTAAGTTGCAGCTCAAATCCCCAGGAATTCTGACAATCCAGTTTCACAGGTGAGACCCTAAACCCTACTCCAAACCTAAATGTACCTTGGCCCCCTGTGACCTGCGGAGGAGATCTCCCACTTAGCCAGAGACCCATGAACCTTCATGTTCCCACCTGTGTCTGGTCCACTTCTTGGGTCCTTGTTCCAATTCCATACAACCCACACCCTCCTTGCAGCACGACTCCACATGTATTCTGGCACTTCCAGAGTCACAGGCTCACAGGCTCACTGGAAGGACAGGTCTCAGTCAGAGACAGGAAAGCCAGATAACACCAGAGATAACCATATCGTGAGAGACAAGAGTAAGTAACAAAACCAATCTGATTTGACAATATTAGAACCCAGGTTTCCCACAACAGCAAGTCCTGTATACCCCAAAATACCTATAAAGAAAGATTCAGATCTAAACCCTCATTTAGTGAAGATAATAGAGAACTTTAAGAAGGAAATAAATGGCTCCCTTAAAGAAATACAGGAGAAGAGAAGTAAACAAATAGAAGCCCTTAAAGAGAAAATACATAATTCCCTTAAAGAAATACAGAAGAACACAACCAAATAGGTGAAGAAATTGAATAAAACTGTCCAGGCTCCAAAAATGGAAATAGAACCAAGCCAGATTTTAACACCATCTTTCCACAAATCTAGTCCTACAGAGGAAAATAGAAGAAAAATTCCAACACATGGAGGGAATCAACAACAAAGAACAAACAAGAAATTAAATTTTTTCACAACAAACCCGAAAGAAGAGAAACACACAAACATAATTTCACCTCTAATAACAAAAATAGCAGGAAGCAACAATCATTGGTCCCTAATAGCTCTCAACATCAATACTCCTCAAACAAGTCCTTAAAATAAAAACAGAAGAAACAGTATGTGCAGACAAACCACTCTGGCCATCTGCCACCAGGAACAGCGGAGATCCAGGGACACAGGCCAGGTACATGGGAGAGACAAGGACCAATCACTGACAACAAGACCACTTATAATCACAGACAACAAGATGGCAAGAGGAAAGCAAAAGAACTTACCCAATGGAAACCAAGACAACCTGGAAACATCAGAACCCAGCTCTCCTATCACAGCAAACAGCAGAATCCCAAACACTCCAGAAAAAGAAGACTCAGACCAGAAGTCATACCTCAAGATGCTGACAGAGATCCTGAAACAAGAACTGGAGGAAAAGCACAAAGAAATAGAAGCTTTTAAAGAGGAAACAAGAAACACACTCACATAAATCAAAGAACTAGAGGAAAACAGAACCAAAGAGATGAAGGAATGAAAGAAGGAATTTAAAATGGAAACAATAAAGAAAACACTAAAAGAGACAAACCTGGAGATAGAAAACCTAAAAAAGAAATCAGTAGTCACAGATGCAAGCATCTCCAACAGACTACAAGAGATGGAATAGAGAATCTCAGGGGCCGAAGACAACATGGGAAACAGACAAAACAGTCAGAGAAGATGCAAAAGACAAAATGCTCCTAACCCCAAATATCCAGGAGATCCAGGACACAATGAGAAAACCAAACCTAAGGATAGCAGGAATAGAAGAGGACAAGAATATCAACTAAGAGGCACAGTAAATATCTTCAACAAAATCGTAAAAGAAAACTTCCCTACTCTTAAGAATGAGATGACCACAAGCATAAAAGAATCCTACAGAACTCCAAATAGGTTGGACCAGAAAAGAAATTCCTCCCGATACATAATAGTCAAAATGCCAAGTGCCCAAAGCAAAGAAAGAATACTAAAAGCAGTAAGGGAAAAAGGTCAGGTAACATATAAAGGCAGACCAATCAGAATCACACCCAATTTCTCAACAGAGTCTATGAAATCTAGAAGAGCCTGGACAGACATCATGTATATCCAAAGAGAACACAAGTGTCAGCCCAAGCTGCTATATTCAGCAAAACTCTCAATCACCATAGATGGAGAGACCAAGATATTCCGAGACAAAACTAAATTTACACAATATCTGACCACAAACCCAGCACTACTATGAATTATAGGTGGAAAACCCAAAACAAGGAGGGAAACTACATCCTAGTAAAAACAAGAAAATACCTAAGCAAGAAAACCAAAAGAAGAAAGACACACAGACATAATTCTACCTCTAAAAGCAAAAATATCAGGAAATAGCAAACACTATACCTTAATATCTGTTAACATAAATGGACTCAATTCCCCAATAAAAAGATATAGGCTATCAGACTGAATATATAAACAGAATCCAGCATTTTGCTGCATACAGGAAACTCATCTCAGAGACAAAGACAGACACTATCTCAGAGTAAAAGATTGGGAAAAAACCTTCCAAGCAAAAGGTCCCAAGATGCAAACTGGAGTGACCATTCTAATGCCAAATAAAGTAGATTTTCAACAAAAACTTATCAAAAAAGATAAGGAAGCATGCTTTTTACTCATTACAGGGAAAATTTGTCAGGAGGAACTCTCAATCCTTAACATATATGCTCCAAATACAAGAGCACCCATATTCATAAAAGAAACCCTACTAAAGCTCAAAACATACAGTGTATCCCAAACAATAATAGTGGGAGACCTCAACACCCCACTCTCATCAATGGACAGATCATGGAAACAGAAACTAAACAAGGACACAGTGAAACTAGCAGAGATTATGAACCAATTGGAATTAATAGACATCTACAGAACATTTCATCCTAAAACAAAAGAATACACCTTCTTCTCAGCACCTCATGGCACCTTCTCCAAAATTGACCATATAATTGGTCACAAAAGAATCCTCAAAAGGTATAAGAAGATTGAAGTACTTCCATGCATCCTATCAGATCACCATGGTCTAAGGCTGGTCTTTAATAACAACAAAGACAACAAAAAGCCCATACACACATGGAAACTGAACAATAGCATGGTCAAAGAAGAAATAAAGAAAGAAATTAAGGATTTTCTAGAATGTAATGAAAATAAAAACACAACATTCCCAAACCTATGGGATGCAATGAAAGCAGTACTGAGAGGAAAACTCATAGCTCTGAGTGCTTCCAAAAAGAAACTGGAGAGAGCATACACTAGCAACTTGAAAACACTGTTGAAAGCTCTAGAACAAAAGGAAGCAGATACACCCAAAAGAGTAGACCTTATGAAATTATTAAGAAAATGGATGCATCTAGAGAATATTATCCTTTGTGAGGTAACTCAGTCACAAAGAACAGGCATAATATTCAGTCACTGATAACTGGATACTAACCCCAGAAAGTTCCGAACACCCCAGAAGCAACTTACAGATTATATGAAGTCCAAGAAAAACAAAGGCTAAATAATAATAATTATTATTATGCTTAATCTTTACACACCAAGAAAACTTTGACTATTTCCAGGTTATATCTTGTTTTACATGTACTTTATGCTCATTGTAACTAGTAAAATTTTAAGGCATACTATCAAATCTTTAAAAAAATCAAGTACTGACAATTACCTGAAGGAAGAAATTGAAGAAGACCTTAGAATATGGAAAGCCCTTTCATGCTTATATATTGGCAGGATTAATATAATAAAAATAGCCATCTTACCAAAAGCAATTTACAGAATCAATGCAAGTTCTATCAAAACTCTAACTCAATTCTTCCAATAAATTCTCAAGTTCACTTGGAATAACAAAAAATCAAGGATAGTGAAAACTATTCTCAATGATAAAATAACATCTTGTGGAATCATTATCCCTGACCTCAACCCATAATATAGAGCAATAGTGATGAAAATGGCATACTAGTGGTACAGAAACTGGCAGGTAGATCAGTGGAATAGAATTGAAGACCCAGATGTCGAGCACTTCCTCAGATGTTTCTCGGCCTTTCGGTGTTCCTCAACTGAGAACGTTTTGTTTAGCTCTGTACCCCATTTTTTTAATAGGGTTATTTGATTCTCTGTTGTCTAGCTTTTTGAGTTCCTTGTTATACCTTGGATATTAGGCCCCTATCTGATGTGGTGTTGGTAAAGATCTTTTCCCATTCTGTTGGTTGCCGTTTTGTTTTCTTGACAATGTCCTTAGCCTTGCAGAAACTTTGCAATCTCATTAAGTCCCATTTGTTAATCTTTGACCTTAGAGCTTGAGCCATTGAACATCCTTAGCCATCAGGGAAATGCAAATCAAAACAACCCTGAGATTCCACCTCACACCAGTCAGATTGGCCAAGATCCAAAACACAGATGACAGCAGATGCTGGCGAAGCTGTGGAGAAAGAGGAACACTTCTCCACTGTTGGTGGGGTTGCAAGCTAATACAACTACTCTGGAAATCAGTCTGGCGATACCTCAGAAAATTGGATATAGTACTACCTGAAGACCCAGCTATTCCACTTCTGGGCATATACCCCAGAGACACTTTAATACACAACAAAGATATAGGCACCACAATGTTCATAGCAGCTCTATTTATAATAGCCAGAAGCTGGAAAGAACCCAGATGTCCTTCAGAAGATGAATGGATACAAAAATTGTGGTACATTTACACAATGGAATACTACTCAGCCACCAGAAACAATGACTTAACCAAATTCTTAAGAAAATGGCTGCATCTAGAGAATATCATCCTGAGTGAGATAACCCAGTCACAAAAGAACAAACATAATATGCAGTCACTGATAGTGGGATGCTAACCCCAGAGGCTTGCACTGCCCCAGAAACAACTCACAGACTGTATGAAGTCCAAGAAATAAAGAAAACAAAACAAAACAAAAAAAATATTTACACAACAAGGAAACTTTGACTATTTCCATGTTACATTTTGTTTTACATGTACTTTACGCTCATTGTAACTATTAAGTTTTCAATGCATACTATCAAACCTTTAAAAAAATCAAGTACTGACTAAAAAATATATTCATATAGTTTTATGTAAAAATTATTTTAAAATCTGAAAAAAGTACTGACAAAATGTATAATTTTAAGCAAAAAATGTTTAAAATCTGTACATTTATCTTTGTTTTGTAAAATAAAGTTATTTAAAAAAAAAGAATTGAAGACCCAGAAATGAACCCACACACCTATGGTCACTTGATCTTTGACAAAGAATCTAAAACTATCCAATGGGGGAAAAAGAGCATTTTAAACAAATGGCGGGGGTTCAACTGGCAGTCAGCATGTAGAAGAATGCAAATCAATTCATGATTATTTCCTTGTACAAAGCTCAAGTCCAAATGGGTCGTGGACCTTCATATAAAACCAGATACAGTCAATCTAATAAAATAGAAAGTGGGGAAGAGCCTGGAATACTTGTGTACAGAGAACAACTTCCTGAATAGAACACCAATGGCTTATGCTTTAAGAGCAACAATCAACAAATGGGACTTCATAAATTTGAAAAGATTCTGTAAAGCAAAGAACACTGTCAAAGAAAAAAATATCAACCCACAGATTAGGAAAAGATATGTATCATCCCTACATCCAAAAGAGGGCTAATATCCAAAATATACAGGAAACTCAGTAGGTTAGACCCCAGAGAACCAATCAACCCAATTAAAAAGTAGAGTACAGAGATTAATAAAGAATTTTCAACTGAGAAATATCAAATGGCTGAGAAGCACTTAAAGAAATATTCAACATACCTAGTTATCAGGAAAATGTAAATTAAAACAATCCTAAGATTCTACCTCACACACTTCAGAATGGCAAAGACCAAAAACTTATGTGACAGTAGATGTTGATGAGAATGTGGAAAAAAGAATACTCTTCCATTGCTGGTAGTACTGCAAGCTGGCACAACAACTTTGGAAATCAGTATGGCAGTTTCTCAGAAGTTTGGGAATAATTTCTTCTTGAAGACCCAGCTATTCCACTACTAGATATATGCCCAAAATATTCTTTAACATATAACAAGGACACATGTTCTACTATGTTCATAGCATCCTTAATTATAATAGCCAGAAGCTGGAAAGAACCCAGATGTTTGTCGATGAAGAAATGGATACAGAAAATGTGGCACATAGACATAATAATTGGATATTAGCCTAAACTCTCAAAATGATCAGGATACAACCCACACATCATATGGCTCGTGGAACAAGGAAGACCAGGGTGCAAATTCTTTGGTCCTTCACTGAAGGTGGGGAAAGGATGATGGTGGGAGGTAGAGGGAAAGGGTGACTATGCAGGGAGAAAGGAGAGGGGGAATAAAGAGGGCAGTATCAGGTACTGTAGGAGATGTGAGAGAGGTTCAGAGTGTCAGGAAATCAAACATTTCTTTAGCCAAAATGTGCAGAGAATGGGGAGAGATAACCTGTTGAGACCACCTCCAGTAGATAGCCATGGCCTCTGGTGGAGAAATGTGGACTCCTACCAATCTCAAAGTTTTAATCCCAGAAACGTTTCTTTCCAAAGGAAGAACAAAATGGAACAAAAAAAAAAAAAAAAATGGACCAGAGAATGAAGTAGAGACAACCAGGGACTGTCCCACCTGGGGATTCACCATGCCTGCAAACACCAAACCCAACACTGTCTCAATAGTCAAGAGGCATTTGCTGACAGTAACCTTATGTGGTAGTTCCTGAAGAAATCCGGCCAGCATATCTGACCAGTGCACATGTGGATGATTTGAGCCAACCATCAGACTGGGAAACTGGTGGGTGAGATGGCAGAAGACTGGAGGAGCAGAGCAATGGAAGAACATTGTAGGCTGGCAGGAACAACCAGTGCTTTCAGAGTCTAGACCACTAACCAAGGAGTACACCTGGGGAAAATCTATGGCTCCAGATACATATGTATCAGAGGATGGCCTTGTCTGACAGCAAGAGGAGGGGAGGCCTTTGGTCCCAGGGAGGCTTGATGTCCCAATATAGAGGGATGCTGGAATGATTGGGCAGTAGAGTGTGGGTGGGTGGGGGAGCACTCTCATATAGGCTAAGGGGAGGGGGAAGGGCAGATTTGGGCTAAGAGGTTGGTGGAGGGTGTAATCAGTAAGTCGGATATCATGGGATGGGTGGTTGGTGAAGGGGTACCTGGGAAGTGGGATATAATTTGAGATGTAAATGAATGAAATAACTAATAAAAATAAAATAGAAAGCTAGAAAAAAAGAAACAATAAATGTTAAGAAAGAATACATTTTGTGGGGTCAGGATACACTGTATGTATATGTTGTTATCAAAGTATACATTATTAATATATACAATTTTATAAATTCATTTAAAAATAAAAAACTAAAAACAAAAGAATATTAACACTGAAACAGCATTTAAATCTGGCAATCAAAGATGTATACAGCTGTGTGTAAACTACAACAATGATCAACACAATAAGGTATCCCTAAGGATACAACAGTGGCACTCACTCTTGGTAGCATTTAGTGAAATAGATATAAGGTGTCCTCTGTAGGAGAAAATCTTGCCTGGTTCTTTCCTACCATTCATGGTAGGAAAAAGGCTTGGGAAGACTGAGACCTGGATAACTAATTACCTCTGATACTGTTAATACTGCCATGACTGGCAGTTGCTCAGCCTAAAGAACAGCATAATTTATAGTAAACAGAGCAATTAATGAAGCTATGGTAGCATAAGCCTAAACCAAAACATTAGTGTTAAAAGGTGACTGTAAAGAAACTTTTAGGTCACCATTGTCAGCATGATGTCCTGCCACCTTGTCTAGGAAACACAGTGACTAGAACAAAGCATTCTCTGACACTGTGCTTCCCTCAGAACACTTTATCCTGACATAAGCCGCAAATCAGGCCACCTACTTATTTTCCTGAAGCAACAATTTTTTTCAATTTCCTTTCAGATTGCAAATATTGCCAAAGCTCTGTCATATGTCAAACATAATCCAAGAGACATCTCATTTGTAACAACAGAAGATGTCAGAGAATGAATAGATTCATGGCATTTATATCTGTGATGACAGAGAATGATCTATTAGAGTTGCTGCTTCACACTCTGGTGAATTAATATCAGGGATAGCTTTGTTTTTGCTGAATAGTTGTTAATAAAATTATTTAAATAATGAAAGTAAGGGTTTCTCTCTCTCTCTCTCTCTCTCTCTCTCTCTCTCTCTCTCTCTGTGTGTGTGTGTGTGTGTGTGTGTTTTGGACATTTTGGTGCATATCCACCAAAGTTATCTGCTAGTTTTAAGCAGCAAAGACTTTAACCATAAAGACACATCATTTCAAGATTAGGTGTGTTTCCATATAATTCATAGCTGGTATAAAGTTCAGTGTGTCTAAATATAATTACAGTAGTATCTAATGAAACTTTCCTGCTGTTAATAATGCAATGATTTGCCATTGCTCAGGCTGAAGAACTGCCTGAACAGTTTTTAAAGTGAACAAAACAATAAATTAGCTCAGGATAGCGTGAGCCATGGAGGTGCCTGTTAAACTTTTGTATATTTTCTGGCATGGTGGCAAATGCTTGCAATTGTGGGGGTGAAGGTTTAGAAGTTTACAGACAAATCATGGAGAGTATGAAGTCAACTTGGGTTACATGAGATCATCTCTCTTAATTCTCTTTCTCTCACATACTCTTTCTCTATGGTTCTCCCCCTACCCCCCCCCCCCCGTCTGTCTCAGGTAAAAACCTCAATCAATTATACCAAATTATGTAAAACCATTTTTAGGACTAAGCTAAAAGTGTGTTAAAGTCAGTTACAGTTGATGCATGGCCACCAAACTTTCAGTTCCCTGTTTACTAAAATTCAGCCAGACCAATAATAAATATCAATTTTCTAAGGCAGTTGTTTATGCCTCTCTCCAAATATTGCAACATTAAATCTCAGGCTCTAGAAACCACAGCAGCACTTTGAGAATAGCTTTTTCTTTTTTTTTTTTTAAAGAAGTTAAAGTTTATTTTCAATTGTTTATAGTTTTCCAGGGAGAGCAATAAGTTAGAGAAAAATCACTTTTGATTACGGTACATACAGAGTCATTGTTCACCAACAGGCACAGAATAGGAACACTAATTGAGTTTGGATTTTATTTAAAAACTGAACTGCAAAAAAAAAAATTGTATGCAAAAAAAATTGTGTAGCAAGAATAGCCAGACTAAAAGTCTGCTCAAAAGGCATTTGACATTAAGTGAATTACTGTCTTGCAATATGAATAGCCCTTTGTGTCTTTTCTAGTGCCTCCTCTCCTGCTCTAACAGAGTAGTGAATATGCACTTTGCATATATCCTGGATATATCCTCTTTATAAATACCAGCAGGTGGCACCACCACACACCTAAGCTAGAGAAACCATCCTGTTAATGTGGCATCAAACTCTCCTCAAAGACAAAGCTAGTTTTTATTCATTCACTAAATATATATATATAAAATAAATCAAACCTTAATTTATGACTCCAGTTATTAATTATGTGAGATATAGTAAAATTTAGGCAATTATTTCTTTAGAAAAAATTGAAATCACATTTTGAAAAAGCAACAGAATGCATGGGCATTGTGTTTCTAGGGATGAAAATCGAGAGCTGTGATAAGATTTACTTTGTGTCTGTAATAACACATAAAGTTGCATTTATTTAGAAAATAAACAGATATGTGCTCTGATCAGTATACAATTATAGTCAGAATTGGACATACATAAGAAATAGTATAGTGAGCTGGGATTCCACTTGGTTTGGGTTTTGGATACTCCCTCTTCTAATAATGAAGGTTGCAGTACTTCTTCAACTGTAAGTGCTACACACCAGCCTTCTCCAACTTATGCATGCTGCCTGACTCTGAATAATGGGGTAAGTTGTTCCTTTCCCAACAACAACCACGATCATGCAGTTTCTATTTAGTATATTCAGTATATCCTGTAGGAAGAATAGAAGACCAATCTTACCAGAACAGGTTTTGAGAGCATGTCCAGTACAGCACACTGCATCCTCCAAGTGAACTTGTAGAAGGAATCCCTCATGTATCTTCTGATGTCTGTGAAACGGTATACAATTAAAACAAGATGCATCATGGGCAGGAGCATGCTCAGAAGAAAAAAAAGATTGCATAAGTTAGTCTATCAATTGCAGTAGAGAACTGCTCAGACTCCTGCATTAGTTACTTTTCTGTTCCTGTGATCAAACATAATAACCAAGAGCAATTTATGAAAGTTTGTTTTGCATAGGGATCTAGAAGGGAAGTTCACAATGACACAGGGGGGCACAGCAACTTACATCTGGGGCTTAGAGAGCACACCCCCAACCTTGAACACAAAAGCAGAGAGAGAAAACTGAAAGTCAGGGAGGCGATAACCTCTCAAAGCCTGCTCCCCGTGATGTACTTCCTCTGGCAAGGCACCTCCTTCTCACTGTTGCACCAACTGGGGACCAAATGCTTAACTACTTGAGCCTGTGGGAGAAACTGGTCTTTCAAACCAGCAGACCTTCCTTTCTATAGACCTTATGCAATGTGACCCCATATAATTATATAGTATTTCACCAGTGTGGCCTGCTCTCTTGCAGTGTATTCTGATCTTTTCTATCACTTTAAAGAATCCTTGTTATGCTGCAATCCTGTGTGGATATTTGTTTAGATTTACTGAATATGAGCTCAGGAATCTGACACAGTTGACCCCATCTCTGATCATTGGAAACAAGTCCATGATGAAACGGGTCAGAATGATGACCCTTTAATTTTTGGTGAATGATAGCTATCCATTCTATTCTCAAGAACAATATTTTAAATATCTATTTGGTCAGTGTGTCTAAATATCACTTTTGTATACTTTGGTTGAATGCCAGACCTTCTACTCTAAGGGCTGGCAGGAAAAAGGGCTTCAGCTATAATTATCATAGACATGACTTTCCACCAAGATAAATAAGAGGCATGTTTAATAATTTAACCCAGTACTCACTGTATCCATAAACATTGGCTCATATGAATTGAATTTTGTGGTTGTTATTTACTTTTAATACTAATATTTAGAGACAGATCTGCTTGAGGTTGCCTTTCTGGTGCTTCTGTCGTAACTCTGTATACATCATGCTGTTGGCATGTAATCAGAATTAATATCGAGGGACAATACTTTCAGCCTCACTGAAGCATTTAACTTAATTGATTACACTTGGCATTTCCAGATAATGAGGGCTCCCTGGTTGTCAATTGCTCAAATGACTGTTCTCAATGGATGATGGTATAATTAACACCAGTTTCTGCTTAAGATGAGAACTCTCTGTAAACAATGGCCTATATCCACCTGATAGTTGTAAAAAAGAATTTCAAAAAATGACAGAATGTCAGTACCCCAAAGCAGTGGGTAAAAAAGAAGACTACTAATTATTTTTGTTGCCACACTTTTAGTTTCTGTTATTAACAGCAAATTAATTTAAACAAAGACTATAATGAACATATACTACAGTCTTTACTGATTTATGTGTGTTCATATTGTTACTTTTAAATATGGTGCCTTTGTCTAATCTTTCTTATAAATGTAAAAAGATTTGGGGATCTATATTCTAATCTTTCCTGGATTAGGGAAAGCAGGTTGAATTAAATAGATGCTCGCTGACATGTTTGGGACAACGGAGGATTATACACCTTCAAAAGCATGAGAATGAGGTAGAAGTAAATGAAGTGGATACTTGCTATGGGGGAAACAACCACTGACTTCAGTATAAAATGGCTGGAACATAGGTTTTCCTGAAGATCAGAAATGAAAATTACATGGTTGGGCACTAGGTTCCAATCCTATGTCGATGGTAAATGTCAAAGTAACATATAAGGCAAAAATTTTAGAATTATCTTTACCATTCTACTTACATGGGTTGGTAAGTTGGGAAAGCCACTGTGACAATCTCGCCTTGTTTTGTTCAATATTCTGTTGCATAAGTTTGCTGCTCTTCTGGCAGCTTCGTGTCTTGTGCTATCCCAGGGGCATACTTCAACTGTGGTGGGGACACCTCACTACAATGCCCAGAGGACCACAGAAAGAGCAGTAGGGAGTCTTTCCCCTTGTTTTTTATTTTACCTTTAAGGCATTTTCAGCCTAATGCTTTTCAAATCTCCACACCTTTGAACACACATCATGTGGTCTTCTCTGCCTGCGACAATTAACAGAACCCTGAGTTCTCACTACTCTTCCCTACAGTAGCTCCCAGCTGGCCTTACTTTGTAGAACATTATTCTAGTCATAAATCTTGTCTATATCTATAGACCTTGAAATTCCCACTCTACCTTCTGGACTCTAACAGTAGTGGATCAATTCAAATTAAACCATCACTAATAAACTAATAATTGGGGTTTGCCTTTTATGCTGTCAGATGCATCTAGTTTTCCCTAGGTCACCTATCATACATTATGTATGTCCTAGTGTGGGTTTCGACTGCTCCTAGTTTTGTTGTATTCACATTCTCCTCCTTACCCCAACCATTTCTGTCAGTGTCTTAAAGATTTGTTCTTCCACTACCTGCCCCTCACTCAAAGTATGGTGGAATCATAAAAAGTCATCAGATCTGAAAAACAAAATCAGAGGACTAGGAGAGGTGGTTTTATTTGAAACTCAGCAGCAGCAGCTCAAGTGGCTTTTGATGATGGAAATAAAACATTATCTGGTCCATCCTGTTTCCTTTATTTGTGCCCCTTCTTCACTCTAATGTCCACCCCATTCTGTAGTCTCTCTTTTTCTTTTATTCATCAACTGTTTACTTGTCTCATTAATATACATAAAGTGCTTTGATCACACCACTAATTGTCTTCCACCACTCCACCATTATATGAAAGGTGGAGAGGGCATAGGAACCAGTGGGGATAGAGGAAATCAAGGAATGAAGACCCTCTACACACAGCAGAACCAACAACTGTGAACTCAGAAAGACTATGGCAGCATGCACAGTGCCTACACAGATTTTTTGTTCCCAGATTAGGTCCCAGCATTGGTAGAAGTGGACACAAGCCTGCATTTTTAAAGAAGAAACTCTTTTCAACTGAAAACCACTTACAAATGAAAACCTAGATCTCTCCACCAGTGTCACTGGCCATTCAAACTGCTCTGAAGACCAGTGAACCACCTAGCAGTTGGTGATCATTACAAAACCAGCTCAAATTGCATCTTTGGAGTTTTTTGTCTCACAATGTTTTGATATGATTTTTTTTCAGACTTACAATTTCCTTTCATATATGGTGTATGGATTTGTATTTTTATGGAATTTATGTGTGTACAAATGTAAATCTCTGAGTCTACATGTGTTTCGACAGAGTCTTGTGATCTTCTTTTACTGTTGGTTTATTTGTTTTATTCTATTCTAGTTTGTTGGTCTTTATTTTATTTTCTTATTATTATTTATATGTGTTTTGTTTTCTTAAAATAAATTTTGAAGTTATTTCTTTTAATAAATAATCTTGCTTACATATATAACTATAATGTATTCCTCAAACAGTTATTATTTTAAAGGTTTTGTTCATTTTTTTCTCTTACTATTTTCTGTTGGATATTCTCTGTTTTATATTAGATGTTTACATTTTGGATGCTATTCCCTTCCCCCAATCCCATCCCCATTCCCGCTCCCATTGCCCCCATGAAGGAGCTTGCTCTCTCAACCACCCTCTACCACCTCAGTAACTTTGCATTTCCCTAAACTGGGAAAACGAGCCTTCACTGGACCAAAGGCCTATCCTCCCCTTGATGCCAAAGAATGCCATCCTCTGCTGTATATGCCCCTGGGGCCATAGGTCTCATTGTGAATTCATTGGTTGGTGTTTTAGTCCCTGGTAGCTGTAGTCAGTTTGGTTAGTTGATCAACATGGGGTTGCTGATCTTTCAGCTTCTTCAGTCCTTTTAGTAGCTCCTTCATTGGGATTTCCTTGTTCACTCTGATGGTTACCTGCAAGCATCCACCTCTGTATCAGTATGGCTCTGGAAGAGCCTCTGAGGAGGCATCCATGTTAGATTCCTGCCAGTAAGCACTATTTGGCATCAGCAATAGTGCTTGGGTTTGGTGGCTGCATATGTTGTGGATCCCCAGGTGAGGAAGTATCTGGATAATACTTCTCTAGTCCTTGCTCTTCTATTTGTCTGTTTATTTCCTCCCATAAAATTTTTGTTCTCTCTTCTAAGAAGGACTGAAGCATTTGTCTTCTGGCCTTCCATTTTTTGAGTTTCATAATTTCTGTGAATTGTTTCTTGGGAATTCTGAGCTTTTTGGGCTAGTACCTCCTTATAAGTGAGTATATACCATGAGTGTTCTTGTGTGACTGGGTTACCTCACTCAGGTTGATAGCTTAAAATTACATCCATTTAACTAGGAGTTTAATAAAGTAATTATTTTAATAGCTGAGAAGTAAGTACTCATTGTATATATAAACCACACTTTCTGTATCCATTCCTTCATTGAAGAACATTTGGGTTCTTCCAGCTTCTGGTTATTATAAATAAGGCTGCTATAAACATGGTGGAACATCTTTGGGGTATATGCCCAGGAGTGATATATCTGGTTCCTCAGGTACTGCAATGTCCAATTTTTTGAGGAACCACCAGACTGATTTCCAGAGTGGTTGTACCAGCTTACAATCCCAACAGTAGAGGAGTGTTCCTCTTTCTCTATATCCTTGCCAGCATCTTCTGTCACCTGAGGCTTTAATCTTAGTCATTTTGACTGGTGTGAGGTGGAATCTTAGGGTTGTTTTGATTTGCATTTTCCTGATGACTAGGGATGTTGAGCATTTCTTTAGGTGCTTCTCAGCCATTAAATATTATTCAGTTTAGAATTCTTTGTTTAGCTCTGTACCAAATTTTAATAAAATTATTTGAATCTCTTCTTGAGTTCTTTGTTTATATTGAATAATGGCCATCTATCAGATGTAGGATTGGTAAAGATCTTTTCCCAATATGTTTGTTGCCGTTTTGTCTTTTTGACAGTGTCCTTTGCCTTGCAGATGCTTTGCAACTTCAGGAGGTCCAATATGCCAATTGTTGATCTTAGAGCATAAGCCATTGGTGTCCTGTTCAGGAATATATCCCCTGTGTCTATGTGTTCTAAACTCTTCCCCACTTTCTCTTCAAATAGTTTTAGTGTTCCTGGTTTTATGTTGAGGTCTTTGATCCACTTGGACAAGAGCTTTGCACATGGAATAAGAAAGGATCCATTTGCATTCTTCTACATGCTGACTGCCACTTTAACCAGCACGGTTTGTTGAAGAGTCTGTCCTTTTTCCACTGAATGTTTTTAGCTCCTTTGTCAAAGATCAAGTGACTATAGGTATGTGGATTCATTTCTGGGTCTTCAGTTCTATTCCACTGATTTACCTGCCTATCTCTGTGCAAAACCATGTAGTTTTTATCACAATTCATCTGTAAAACAGCTTGAGATATGGAATGGTGATTCCCCTGGAAGTTTTTTTTTTTAATTACAGAGAATGGATTTTGCTCTACTAGGTATTTTGTTATTTCAAATGAACTTGCAAATTGCTCTTTCTAACTCTATTAAGAATTGAGTTGAAATTTTTATGAAGAGTGCATTGACTTTGTAGATTGCTTTGGAAAGATGGCCATTTTTACTATGTGGAGCCTTTCAATCCATGAGTATGGGAGATCAAAATATCTTTTGAGGTCTTCTTCAATTTCCTTCTTCAGAGTCTTGAAGTTCTTGTCATACAGATCTTTCTGTATGCTTGGTTAGGGTCACACCCAGATATTTTATATTCTTTGTTACTATTTTAAAGGGTGTTGGTTCTCTAATTTTTTTCTCAGCCTGTTTATCCTTTGTGTAGAGAAATGCTACTGAAATGTTTGAGTTAATTTTATATCTAGCCACTTTGCTGAAGTTGTTTATCAGCTGTAAAAGTTCTCTGGTGGATATTTTGGGGTCACTTATATACACTATCACATCTTCTGCAAACAGTGATATTTTGACATCTTCCTATTTAAATTGTACAGCTTTGACCTCCTTTTGCTCTCTGATTGCTCTGGCTAGTACTTCCAGTACTATATTGAATAGTTATGGAGAGAGTGGGCAGCCTTGGCTAGTCCCTGATTTTAGTGGGATTGCTTCAAGTTTCTCACCATTTAGTTTGATTTTGGCTACTGGTTTTCTGTATGTTGCTTTTTTCATGTTTAAGTATGAGCCTTGAATTCCTGATATTCCAAAACATGAAGGGGTTTTGAATTTTGTTAAATGTGTTTTGTTAAATGTGTTAAATCTCAGTATCTAGTGAGATGATCACGTGGTTTTTTTCTTCTTTGAGTTGTTTATATAGTGAATTACGTTGATAGATTTCTATATATTGAACCATCTTTGCATATAAAGAATGAAATCTTTTTGATCATGGTGAATGATTATTTTGATGTATTCTTGGATTCAGTTTGCATGAAGTTTATTGAGTATTTTTGCATCAATGTTCATAAGGGAGATTGATCTAAACTTCCCTTTCTTTGTAGGGTCTTTGTGTGTTTTAGGAATGAAAGTAATTGTGGCTTTGGAGAATGAATTGTTGAGTGTTATTCCTGTTTCTACTTTGTGGAATAGCTTAGAGAGTATTGGTGTTAAGTCTTCTTTGAAGGTCTGATAGAATTCTGCACTAAACACATCTGGTCCTGGGCATTTTTGCTTGGGATGCTTTTGATAAGTGCTTCTATTTCTTTAGGGATTATAATGCTATTTAGATGGTTTATATGATTCTGATTTAACTTTGGTACCTGGTATCTATCTAGAAAAGTGTCAATTTCCTCTAGATTTTCCAGTTTTGTTGAGTATAGGATTTTGTGGTAGGATCTGATGATTTCTTAAATTTTCTCAGTTTCTGTTTTTTATGTCTCCCTTTCATTTCTGATTTTGTTAATTTGGATATTCTCTCTGGGCCCTCTAGTTAGTCTAGCTGAGGGTTTATTGATACTGTTAGTTTTCTCAAGAACCAGGTCCTGGTTTTGTTGATTCTTTGTATAGTTTGTTTTGTTTCTGTTAGGTTGGTTTCAGCTCTGAGTTTGATTATCTCCCAACACCTACTCCACTTGTGTATATTTCTTTTTGTTGTAGAGCTTTCATGTTTGCTGTCAAGCTGTTAGTGTCTGCTCTCTCTGTTTTTTCTTTTTTAACAGTTACCAAGCTGTGAGTTTTCCTCTTAGTACTGCTTTCATTGCATCTTATAAGTTTGGGTATGTTTTGCCTTCACTTTTGTTAAATTCTAAAAAGTCTCTAAAAAGAATCCGATTTCTTTATTTTTTTCCTTGACTAAGCTATTGTTGAGTAGAGTATTATTCTGCTTCTTTGTGTATGTGAGATTTTTGTTGCTTTTGTTCTTATTGAAGACAAGCTGTTAGTCCATGGTGACATGATAGGCTGCATGAGATTATTTTGATTTTTTTGTATTTGCTGACACCTGTTATGTGATTGAATGCATGGTCAGTTTTGGAGAAGGTGTCATGAGGTACTGAGAAGAAGGTACATTATTATTTTAGAATAAAATACTCTATAGATATATGTTAAATCCATTTGGTTTATAACTTCTATTAGTTTCAATGTGTCTCTGTTCTGTTTATGCTTCCATGATCTGTCCATTGATGAGAATGGGGTGTTGAAGCCTCCCACTATTAGTGTGTTGTATAAGATGTGATTTGAGCTTTAGTAGAATTTCTTTTATGAATATGAGTGCCCTTGTATTTGGAACATAGATGTTCTGGATTTTGAATTTATCTTGTTAGATTTTTCCTTTGATGAGTAAAACATTTTATTCCTTATTTTTGGATGTCTTTAGGTTGAAAATATATTTTATTTCATATTTGGATAGCTAGTCCGTCTTGTTTTTTGGGACCACTTGCTTAGAAAGTTTTATCCTAACCATTTACTTTGAAGTAGTGCCTGTCTTTGTTGTTGAGATGAGTTGTCTGTATGCAGCAAAATTCTGGATCATTTGTATGTATCCTGTGTGCTAGTCTGTATCTTTTTATGTGGAATTGAGTCCATTGATATTAATAGATATTAAGAAATAGTGATTGTTGTTTCCTGCCATTTTTGTTGTTAGAAGTAGAATTATGTTTGTGTGCTTTTCTTCATTGGGGTTTGTTGCAAGAAGATTAACTTCTTGCATTTCCTTTGATGAAGTTTTTCTTTTTGTGGTGGAGTTATTCTCTGTAGGGCTGGATTTGTTAACAGATGTTGTGTAAATTTGGTTTTGTCTTGGAAAAATCTTAGTTTCTCCACCTATGGTAATTGAGACTTTTTCTGGATATAGTTACCTAGGCTGGCATTTGTGTTCTCTTAGAGTCTGTTCGATATTGGTCCAGGATGTTCAACTTTCACAGTCTCTGTGAGAAGTGTGGTGTAATTCTCATAGGTCTGCCTTTATATGTTTTCTGTCCTTTTTCCCTTACTGCTTTTAGTATTTGTTGTTTTGAACATTTGTTGTCTTGACTATTATGTGTCAGGAAGATTTTCTCCTCTGCTCCAATCTATTTAGGGTTCTGTAGATTTCTTGTATGTTCATGGTCATCTCTTTCTTTAGGTTAAGAAAATTTTCTTTTATAATTTTGTTGAAGATATTTACTGGGCCTTTCATTTGGGAGTCTTCACTCTCTTATACACCTATTCTCCTTAGGTTTGGTTTTCTTATTGTGTCCTGGATTTCCTGGATGTTTTGGGTTAGAATTTTTTTTATTTTGCATTTTCTCTATTTTGTCAGTGTTTTCCATGGTATGTTCTACCCCTTAGTTTCCCTCTTCTATCTCTTGTATTCTGTTGTTGATGCTTGCATCTATGACTCCCAATGTCTTTCCTAAGTTTTCCAAATCAGGGCTGTCTGCTTTTGTAATTTTTTTCATTGTTTGTATTTCTGTTTCCAATTGCTTCACCTGTTCGGTTGTGCTTTCCTGTAGCTCTTTAAGTGATTTTTGTGTTTCTTCTTTAAGGACTTTAACTTGTTTTTGTGTGTTCTCCTACCTTTTCTGTACTTCTTTAAATGAATTATTCATGTAGATGCAAATCAGGGACTCTCAGAAGAGTTGAAGAAGAGGAACCTGTAATCAAAATATATTGTATTTCAGAGAGAGAGAGAGAGAGAGAGAGAGAGAGAGAGAGAGAGGGCTGTTTTAGAATAGTAACTTAATGTTGCACTTAAAATCATTTTAAAAGCAATTAAATATTTTTTAATCCCTAGTGTGATTGTGGGTGCTTTTTTGATTTCTTTAATTCCATTATTTGTCTCATTATGCCTCCCACTATATGCACATAACAATTTTTCAATTAAATATAATGTAGAGTTAATGTGTTGGCAAATCAGGAAGCTGATCCTAGCATATGATATATAAATATATGATATCTACATATTTCTGTATATATACATTTGTTTTTCTAAAAAAATAAGTAACTTTCAAAATAACTTATCACGTTTTATAATTTTGTCAGAGACTTTTATCCTCTTTGTATCATTAAGACACTATGCAGCTGATGCTCATTTCAGGTGAGTGCAAGTCTCAAATTAGTCCATCATTGCTTTGGGGATCGGGTCTTACCTTCTGACTACCTACTCGAAACTGTTATTTCCTTCTCATTAGCTCCTCAGAGTCGGGAATTGGCTGCCAGCCACGGTTCTTCCAGTGCTATGAAAACCTGATTACTTACATCTACACAATCTATAGCATCTTTATAGGAAATGCATAGTAATGGCGACTAAGTGGCTGCTACCATCTGTTTTCCTCTCTGTTTCCTGCATCATTCAACTATTTATAACATCTGCATTTAAATTTCAATGATTTTTTTTTATATAATCCTCGGTACTTTTTTTTTTTTTTGCAGCTGCTTTGACATCCATTTCTGCTCCTAACATTTCTTCAGATGAATTAGAAAGACAGGTTTTCAATTACAGTATATAGTTTATTAAAACAAAACAAAACAAAACAACAAAAGAACCACAAAACTAAATTGAGAAAAGGCACTATTAGCAGAGAACACAAGTCAATATTCAATTTCTTTAGTTAATAGACAATGTGAAAAGTACTTATTGACTTTTATATTAAGTATAATTCTATTATGATTGGAAAGCAGCTTCTATTTAATAAATTAATGATTTTTTAGCATACACAAGAGTAAGCACCATTTAAAACCTGCATAGTATGGCTTCCGGCTGTCTTTCACATGTTCTCCTCCTGTATATCAGAGGGCACTTAGTGATGTTGTTCGGTATGATAATATTTACAAGTCAGTTTTATGAGGAAGAGATCTGGATCCTCAGTTTTTTTAGTTTCTACAGTACAGATACTGTAGGCATAGTTGCTTTCAACCATGTATTTCCAAAGGAAAGTTGTACAACTTTAACTCTCTGTGCTCCAACCAAGGCAGTCCCATAGTGCTCATAAGTGTCCCTCCCTTCTTACCTATAATGTACGCTATAGAGTGTGCACACCTAGCATATGGAAGAATTTTAGTGAAGAGCTTGTACCATCGCCGTAGTTGCATTTCTACATTCTTGTCTTTGTCCACAAAGGCTGGCTTGACAAGGTAGCCTGGAAGGCTATAATAACAGACTTGAGTTCCCTTAGTTCTGCAAACTGGGAGTCCATAATCAAAATGATACCCCTTGTCTAGCTTTCAGCCAGCCATGTTCTCACTGTGATAGCTCATGTCCTTTATTCGGTACAGTTACAAAGACCTGTGTCACCTCTTCTCTGTTTAAGGCCACTAGTCCCTTAAGATGACATTTATATTATTAGTGCCCTTATTTAACTAAAGTGTTCATTTAACAAATATAATTACATTGGATATTAGGACATCCGCATATGTATCTAGAAAAATAACAACAACAACAACAACAACAACAACAAAACCCAACAAAACCAAAAAAAAAAAAAGCAACAACAACAAACTCAGTAACTTTCATAGTATTCCTTGGCACCATCTGGCTGTACCTGATATACACACGATTTCTGAAGCTTGTTTATGCTAGATGTACACTGCTTTGGATGCTAGTTCATTCTTTCTGTTTTTTTCTTTTCTTTTTTCTTTCTTTTTCTTTTTCTTTTTCTTTTTTTTTTTTTTTTTTTTTTTTTTTTGCTATATGTGACAGTCATAGACATGTTCAGTCTTTCTCTAAAACCAATGACTCTGCTCATCCCAACAAAACCAAGCCTTGACTGTGTCACTTGAAAAGCTTTGGTTTTGTCTTTCTTCTGTCATTTTTCTTTTGTCATTTTTCTCTAACAAATAAAGGATCATATTTCACCAGTCCTAATATGAAGATATCCCGAAACTTTAACAACCTTTAAATATATACTTGTAGTGTTGAAAGAATAAATATGACAATTACCAAACCAATTTAAATCCTTGTATGACACGGCACTAGCCCGTATTTGAAGTGTGATGTAGTACTTCTCACATACACACAGGCCACAACTTTTTTTAATTGGTTATTTTATTTTGAATGTTATCCCTCTTTCCAGTTTCCCTCCAAAAACCCCCACCCATCCTTCACTCCCCTGCTTCTATGTAGGTACTCCCTCACCAGCCCACCTACTCCTGCCTCAATGCCTTATTGTTCCTCTATCCTGGGATAAGCCTCCACAGGACCAAGGGGCTCTGCTCCCAGTGATGCCAGATAAGAAAATCCCTCTACTACATATCCAGCTGGAGCCATGGGTACTCCCTGTGTACTCTTTCATTGGCAAGTCTTTCTATCACAGAATTGCATACCAATATTTGAAGTTAACAAATTCAGAATTAAAACACATGAAGTATAATTTATATCCTCAAATTAGGCTTTTAGTCCCTTAGTCTGCAAGACTATGTTATTTAAAGTATTGGAGAAATGGTTTTTCTCATAGTTTAGAACATTTCCAGAAAAATCAGGTATGATTGCTAACACACCCTGGGTCACATTTGGACTTTAACTTCACATTCAGAAGATCTGATATATTCTCCTGGCTTCCCTGAGTACTATACTTACCTTCATAAGCATAGCCCACCCCCAACCCTGCACACACACACACACACACACACACACACACACACACACACACACACAATTCAAACCAAAAAAATATCTTGAAAGAAAGAAAAAAAAATTTTAGTGTATACTTTAGGCTACTCAGCAATTTTATAAATTTTATAAAATCACATCTGTCCTAGTTAGAATTGCAATGCTGTGATCAGAAACTACAACTTAAAGCAAACTGGGGAGGAAAGAATTTATTTGAATTACAGATCCAGAAGCCAATTCAGGAACTCAAACAGGGCAGGAACATGGAAGTAGGAGCTGATATAGAGGTCAAAGAGGAGGATGCTTACTGGCTTGCTCTTCAATGTATATTTAATCTGCTTTCATATGGAACCAAGAACAATCAAAGCATAGAAACAGCACTACCTACAGTCCCCATTATAATTGTTAAAGAAGGGGAAATGTTATTTTTCTTCTTTTCTTTTTCCTTTCTTTCCATTTGAGGGGGCCTGGATTCTTGGAGACTGAAAAATGTAGAATGATGTATCAGAGGGGAGTAAGCAGGCAAAGTAGGGAGATGATGTTGTGACTTCATATGGTGATCCATCCATACCTTCATTCCATAGCCAATGGGTCTGAACATTGACAGAAGGAAGGTGACAATCTCAGAGAAGTAACATTCATGCAGATGTGGCAGCTGATGCAGAGACCTCCTGCTGAGGGAGAATTACACATGACAGACACAGAGAACAGTGAAGGAGCAGGAAATGAATGTGAGGAAACCTTAGTGATGACTTGTCTGAAGATGGAGAGGAGCTGTTTCCCATCTTTTATGTCTCATCCCAGCTTTGTTCTGGCCACTGCTGTTTCAGCTCCACGGGCAAAGCATGCAAGGTCTCCTTTAATGGCTGGGTCTAACATTGACTGCTTCTAAGTAAACCTAGAAAAATGAAGTGATATTCCCTACCATCTCTAGTAGACCATGGGAAGTGTCTCCTGGTGAACAGCCTTTTAGGCATTATATTAATATCAATTAAAATAGAAGATTATGTCTGAAGAATTCCTCAGGAAAGACTCTTAATAGGTGACCTTAATTTTGCTTGATTTACAAATACAAACTAAATATAATGAGCCACTTCTTGTAAGTCCTGTGTATAATAGATAAACAGACAATAGAGTCCGAAACCCATTCCATCTTGAAAGAAACACTAGCCCCTTGTGCCTTGCTTATTTGACCTTGTTTTCCTGGTGTCCTCCATTGCCACTGATTTGTACAAACTTTCTTCTTCTTCTACAGGACTCCTTGAGACCTAGTGGAAAGGATTTGATGGAGACCAGTTTAGATTCTTTCCACATAATATCTGGCTGTGGGTTTTTGCATCTGTTCTCATGTGCTTCCAGAGGAAGCCTCTCTAATGATCATGGGATAAGGCACTGATCTTTGGGTATATCCAGATCTCACGAGGAGTCATCTTGACTTGTTTTAGACTAGTAGTGTTTGGTTTTAA
The DNA here is from genome assembly GCF_963924665.1 of Micromys minutus. Taxonomy (NCBI): domain Eukaryota; kingdom Metazoa; phylum Chordata; class Mammalia; order Rodentia; family Muridae; genus Micromys; species Micromys minutus. The sequence goes on from NC_137976.1 coordinate 29,281,204, forward strand.
CATAGATCTCTGAGCTACCTAGTCTCTGGTTCTTGGTTACCCAAGAAGTGTTTAGTGTGGGTTTCTTTTTCTGAGCAGGGAATAATTAAGTCAAATCAAACATTGATTGGTTATTCCCACATATTCTGCACCAGTTTTGACCTTGAATACTTTGCAGATAGGATGGATTGTAGGTCAAAGGTTGTGTGACTGGGTGGGTTTCCACCTTTCTTTATCAGTAGCTTGCAGAGTACATCCTGCATATAAAAGACTAGGATGGAAGTAGGGGTGAGGGCCCCATGGAGGCACCAGCTCAATTAATTGTGTGGGTTTTGTTCTTGGAATAAGGGCACATTGTCAATTTGTGGAAAGCAACTTTTTTCCTGGCTACAGCCTGAGTGGTTTGGGGATTTCTGTCGGACTCCTTTGGTTAACAACTTTATTGAATGTATCCTTGTTACATGATGAGAAGCATTGCTTGGTTACAAGAGATGACCAGTTGAGACTCTATCTTCTATTACTAGGAATCCTTTTTCAGATCACCTTCAAAGATTCCAGAAAGTTTCCACTCTATTAGGCTGCAGTGGTCCCCTGATTACAGCTATCTCTCTCTGCAATATAAAATTTACAATATAAAATACAAGTTTTATATTATAAAACATTACATATTCATAGTAATCTATTGAATTTCTTATCCTTCCTTCCTATCTTTGTTTCTTTGTTTCTTTCTTTCTTTTCTTCTTTCTTTCTTTCTTTCTTTCTTTCTTTTCTTCTTTCTTTCTTTCTTTCTTTCTTTTCTTCTTTCTTTCTTTCTTTCTTTCCTTCCTTCCTTCCTTCCTTCCTTCCTTCCTTCCTTCCTTCCTTCCTTCCTTCCTTCCTTCTTTTTTTTACTCTCCAGATTTTATTCCCGTCTAGGTCCACTCTCCTAATGTTCCCTATGCCATACCTCCTCAACCCCCCCCATTTCCACATTTCCACAAGGATGTTTCCACCCCACCCACCCTGCCAGACCTCTAAACTACCTGGGGTCTTCAGTCTCTTCAGGATTAGGTGCATCTTCTCTGACTGAACTCCGAGCCAGCAGTCCTCTGCACTATATGTGTTAGGGGCCTCATATCAGCTGGTGATATGATATGGTTGGTGATCTAGTGTCCGAAAGATCTCAGGGGTGCAGGTTATTGTCACTCTTGGTCCTCTTACAGAGTCACCATTCTTGTCAGCTCTTTTCAGCTTTTACTCTAATTCAACCACAGGGGTCATCAGCTTCTGCTCATTGGCTGGGTAGAAATATCTGCATCTGACTCAACGCCTTGTTGTGTATTTCTGAGGGCAGTCATGATAGGTCCCTGTCTGTGAGCGCTCCATAGCCTCAGTAATAGGGTCGGGCCTTGGGGTCTCCCCTTGAACCAGATCCCACTTTGGCCATGTCACTGGACCGCATTTTCCTCAGGCCTTTCTCCATTTTATTCCCTGCAGACAGGAATAATTCTGGGTCAGAGTTTTTGACTGTGGCATGGCAACTTCATCCCTCACTAGATGCCCTGTCTTTCTAAAGGAGGTGGGCTCTGCAATTTCCCTCTTGCTACTGTAGGGCATTTTATCTAAAGTTCCTTCCTTTGAGTCCTCTCTGGTCTCTGGTATATTCTGGAGGGTCTCTCCCACCTCCTACCTCCCAAATTTGCCTGTTTCTATTCTGCTGGTCCTCGGGGCTTCTGGCCTTCCTCCCCACCCAATACCAGATCATGATCTCCTTTCCCCCACACCCCATCCCCTTTCCTTTCAAGCTCTCTCTCTCCCTCCCTGCCATGTAGTTGCTCTCTTCTTTCTCCCAAGTGGGACTAAGGCATCCTTACTTGGGCCCTTCAGCTTGTTAACTTTTTTGAGTTCCATGGACTGTATTTTGGGTATTCTGTAATTTAATGGGGGGGGGGGAGGGATAATATCCACTTATTCCAGAGTACATACTATGCATATCCTATTGAACTGAATTATTTCCTCAGGATATTTTCTAGCTCTATTCATTTCCTTGTAATACTCAGGATGTCCTCTTTCTTAATAGCTGAATAGTATTCCATTGTTTAAATAAACCACATTTTCTGTATCCATACTTCTGTTGAGAAGCATCTGGGTTCTTTCCGGCTTCTGGCTATCACATATAAGGTAGCTATAGACATTGTTGAACACATGCCCCTGTGGCATGGTGGGGCATCTTTTAGGTATATTACCAAGAATGGTATTGCTGGATCTATTTCTGATACTCTGAGGCACCTCCAAATTGATTTCCAGAGAGGTTGCACCAGTTTTCAATCCCACCAGCAATGGAGGAGCATTCATTTTCTTCACACCCTCTTCAACATGTGTTATCGCCTTAGGTTTTGATCTTAGCCATTCTAATTGGTGTAAGGTAGAATCTCAGGATCAATTTGATATGCTATTGAATTTCTTACGGCTAGATGACTGTTTGCTTTCCTTAAGTTTGTGAAAATACAGCATTGATTTAAAATTTTCATTTATATTCTGATTACATACAATTTAAATAAGAGTGTATAGAGGTGTGATTCACCACATCTTAAAAGTGTTTTTTGAGTTAAAATATGTGGTATTTCATTTACTTTTTTTTTCTCATTTTTTATTAGATACTCTGTATTTATATTTGAGATATTATCCCTTTACCCCACCCTGCTGCCAGCTCCCCTTCCCCTCCAGTTGTCTTCACAAAGGAGCACTCCTTTCTGATCCACCTCTCAGCCCCATTGCCTTGTCATTCTCCCACACTGGGGAAACGTGCCCTCTCTGGAACAAAAGCCTCTTCTCACATTGATGCCAGACACTACTATCTTCAGCTACATATGCAACTGGATCAATAGGTCTCTCAAAGGGGGCACAAAAGTTGCTGTGTTACTCCATGGGAGTTTTGGAGGGTTTTTTTTTGGGGGGGGGAATTGATAATGTTATCTTCCCATGAGGTTGCAACCCCTTTCAGCTCCCTAGGTCTGTTCTTTAGGAACCTCATTGGGATCCCTGAATTCAGACCTATGATTAGCTACAAGCATGCTCAGCTATATCTATATGAACCTAGCATAGTCCCTTAGGGGGCATCTCTGTCTAGTTCCTGCCAGTAAGTACATTTTAGGATTAGCTATAGTTCTTGGATTTGGTGATTGCATAAGTGGTAGATCTTAAGGTGAGGTGGCTTCTTTTCTTCAATCCCTGCTCCTCTATTTGACCTTGCATTTCCTCCCATAAGAGTTTTCTTTTCTTTTCTAAGAAGGACTGAGGCATCCACATTTTGGCCTTCCTTATTTTTGGGCTTCATAATGTCTTTGAATTGTTTCATGGGTATTGGGTACTCAGAGCATTCTGGGGCTAGTATTATGAGTGACTGCATACCATGTGTGTTCTTTTGTGACTGAGTTAACTCACTCAGGATAATACTCTCTAGTTTCATTCGTTTCCCTAAAAGTTTCATGAAGTCATTGTTTCTAATAGCTGAGTAGTACTCCATTGTGTAAATGTACCACATTTTCTGTACCCATTCATCTGTTCATGGACATCTGGGTTCTTTCCAGCTTCTGGATATTATAAAAAAGGCTGCTACAAATATAGTGGAGCATGTGTCCATTTTATATGTTGGAGCAACTTTGGGGTATATACCCAGGATAGGAATAGCTATGTTTTCAGGCAGTACTATGTTTGATTTTCTGAGAAACCGACAAGTTGATTTCCAGAGTGGTTATACCACCTTACAATCTCACCAACAGTGGAGGAGTGTTCCTCTTCCTCCTCATGCTCTCCAGCATCTGCTGTCACCTGAGATTTTTATCTTATCCATTCTAACTGGTGTGAGGTGGAATCTCAGGTTTGTTTTGATTTGCATTTCCCTGATTATTAGAAATGTTGAGCATTTCATAAGGTGCTTCTCAGTGATTCAATGTTCCTCAGTTGAGAATTCTTTGTTTAGCTATGTACCCCACTTTTTAATAGGGTTATTTGATTCTCTATAGTCTAGCTTTCTGAGTTTTTTTGTATATATTGGATAACAGCCTTCTATCAGGTGTAGAATAGGCAAAGATCCATTCCCAATCTGTAGGCTGCTGTTTTGTCTTCTTAACAGTTTCCTTTGCTTTACAGAAGTGTTGCAATTTTATGACGACCCATTTTTCGATTCATGACCTTATTGCATAAGCCACTGGTGTTCTGTTCAGGATTTTTTTCCCTGTGCCTATGTGTTCTAAGCTATTCCCCAATTTCTCTTTGAATAGTTTCAGTGTACCTGGTTTTATGTGGATATCTTTGATCCACTTGGACTTGAGCTTTGTACAAGGAGATAGGAAAACATCAATTTGCATTCTTCTGCATGCTGACAGCCAGATGAACCAATACCATTTGTTGAAGAGACTGTCCTTTTTCCATTGAATGTTTTTAGCTCCTGTGTCAAAGATAAAGTGACCATAGATGTGTGTATTCATTTCTGGGTCCTCAATTCTGCATTGATCTACCTGCCTATCTATGTACCAATCATCATGCAGTTTTTTTTTTTAATCACAATTACTTTGTAATATAGATTGAGGTCAGGGATGATGATTCCCCCAGAAGTGTTTTTATTCTTGAGACTAGATTTTGCTATTCTACATTTTTTATTATTTTATAGCCAGCCACATTGCTGAAGTTTTTCATTAGTTGTAAAAGTTCTCTGGTGGAATTTTCGGTGTTACTTAAGTATACTATCATAACATCTGCAAATAGTGATATTTTGACTTCTTCCTTCCCAATGTGAATCCTTTTGATTTTTCTTTTTTGGTAGTTGTTGTTGTCAAATTGCCCTGGCCAGTACTTCCAGTACTATATTGACTAGGTAGGGGGACAGTGGGCAGCCTTGTCTAGTCCGTGATTTTAGTGAGATTGCTTCAAGTTTCTCTCCATTTAATTTGATGTTGGCTACTGGTTTGCTCTATATTGCTTTTACTATGTTAAAGTATGAGCCTTGGATTCCTGATTCTTCCAAGACTTTTATCATGAATGGGTATTGAATTTTGTCCAATGCTTTCTCAGCATCTAGTGAGATCATGTGGGATTTTTCATTGAGTTTGTTCATATGGTGGATTACATTGATGGCTTTTCATATGTTGAACCATCCCTGCATCCCTGGGATAAAGTTTACTTGGACATGGTGGATGATTGCTTTGATGTGTTCTTGGATTCAGTTTGCAAAAAATATATTGACTATTATCACTTTGATGATCACGAGAGAAATTGGTCTGAAGTTCTCTTCCTTTGTAGTTTCTTTGTGTAGTTTAGGTATGAGAGTAATTGTGGCTTCAAAAAATGAGTTGGGTAGTGTTCCTTCTGTTTCTATTTTGTGGAATAGTTTTGAGAATATAGGCATTAGGTCTTCTATAAAGTCTGATAGAATTCTCCACTAAAATTCTCCTATTTAGTCCTGGCCTTTCTTTGGGGGGGGTTGATGACTGCTTTTCTTTCTTTAGGTGTTATGGAACAGTTTAGATGGTGATCCTCATTTAACTTTGCTATCTGGTATCTATCTAGAAATTTCTCCATTTCCTCCAGATGTTCCAGTTTTGTTGAGTTTAGGTTTTTGTAGTAGTATCTGATAATTTCTTGAATTTCCTCTGTTTTTGTTGTTATGTCTCCCCTTTCATTTCTGATTTTGTTAATTTGGTTACTCTCACTTTTCCCTCTGGTTAGTCTGGTTAAGGGCTTATTGGTCTTGTTGATTTTCTCAAAAAAGCAGCTCTTGGTTTTGTTGATTCTTTGTATAGTTCTTTTTGTCTCTACTTGGTTGATTTATGCTCTGTGTTTGATTATCTCCTGCTGTCTACTCTTCTTGGGTGTATCTTCTTTTTTTTTTTTTTTTTGTTCTAGGGCTTTCAGCTGTACTGTTAAGATGCTACTGTATGCTCTGTCCAGGTTCTCTTTGGAGGCACTCAGAGATATAAGTTTTGCTCTCAGTACTGCTTTCATTGCATCCCATAAGTTTGGGTATGTAGAGTTGTGTTTTTTATTAATTTCTAATAAATCTTTGATTTCTTTCTTTATTTTTTTCCTTGACCATGTTATCACTGAGCAGAAAATTCTTAAGCTTCCATGTGTATGTGAGCTTTTTATTGGTTTTGTTGTTATTAAAGGCAAGCCTTAGTTCATGGTGATCTGATAGGTTGCATGGGACTATTTCAATCTTCTTGTATCTGTTGAGGCCTGTTTTGTGACAGACTATATGGTCAATTTTTGAGAAGATACCATGAGGTGCTGAGAAGAAAGTATATTCTTTGTTTTTGAATGAAATATCCTGTATATGTCTGTTAATTCCAGTTGGTTCATAATCTCTCCAAGTTTGGCTGTGTCTCTATTCAGTTTCTGTCTACATGATCTGTCCATTGATAAGAGTGGGGTGTTGAAGTCTTCCAGTATTATTGTGTGTTATAATATATGCTTTGAACTTTAGTAGAATTTGTTTTATAAATGAGGGTGCCCTTTTATTTGGAGCATAGATGTTCAAGATTGAGAGTTCATCCTGATACTTTTTTTCTGTGATGAGTAAAAGGTGTCATTTCTAATCTTTTTTGATAACTTTTGGTTGAAAATCTATTTTATTTGATATTAGAATAGCTACTCCAGGTTTTTTCCTGGGCCTATTTGCTTAGAAGGTTTTTTTCCTCAGCCTTTTACTCTGAAGTAGTGTCTGTCTTTGTCTCTGAGATGAGTTTCCTGTATGCAGCAAAATGCTAAATCCTGTTTACATATACAATCTAATAGTCTACGACTTTTTATGGGGGAATTAAGTCTATTGATGTTAAGAGAAATTATGGAATAGTGATTTTTGTTTCCTGTTACTTTTGTTGTGAAAAGTAGACTTCTGTTTGATTTTCGTTCATGATTATTTGTTTTGCTTTTCGTTGGGTGTAGTTTTCTTCCCTGTGTTGAATTTTTGCATTTATTATCCTTTGTAGGGCTAAATTTTTGCACAGATATTGTGCAAATTTGGTTTTGTCTTGGAATATCTTGTCTTCTCTATATATAATGATTGAGAGTTTTGCTGGATATAATAACCTGGGCTGGCATTTGTGTTCTCTTAGAGTCTGTATGCTGTTTGTCCAGGATCTTCTAGCTTTTATAGTCTCAAGAAGTGTGGGCCAGCAAGAGAGAGGAAAAGGAGAAAAAAGTAAGCGTGCAGACAGATCCTGGCCTACAGTCTCTGGAAAAGACACAACCCTTCTTCCTCTGTAACTTGTCCTTGGACCCAGTGTGCAGCAGTCTGCAGCCTACCAGCAGCATTCCCCTAAGAATCAGTGTTGGAGCCTCTTCTAGAGGTGAAAATTGCACTGAGGTGTAAGCCATACTATCCTAAGCCAGTTAATTTGTGGTTTATGATGTGACTCTTAGAGAAATGATTGATACACTGAAGATTTTAAAGATAATTTCTAGTGAAAAAGGGGAAAACACTTTAAAAATTAACAGCAACTTTAGTGAATGAAATTGATCTTTAATCTGTTTGGGTGAATATTTTTGTTAGTCTTACATACCAAGTTACAAAAGAATTGGTCTTTTGAAATAAATGCTTGATTTTTTATTGGACTGTTTATATATTTATATTTCAAATGATATCTCCTTTTCCAGTTCCTCTCTCTCCAATACCCCTCATTCCTGTTTCTATGAGGATGCTCTCCCTGCCACCCACCTACTTCCTCTTTACCACCCTGGCCTTTCCCTACACTGGGGAAAAGAGCCTTCACAGGACTAAGGGCTTCACCTCCTGTTGATGCCAGGCAATGTTATCCTCTACTGAATATGCAGCTGGAGCCATGGGTCCATCCTTGTGTACTCTTGATATTTTTTTAGACATTCTATTATAGACACCTTAGTGGTTTGTAACAAAACTAAATTTTAAGTGTTGTACAAGTGCATATTTTTTCTCTTATTCCTTGACCTTTTGCTCTTCCCCCTCTTCCTCTCTTCTTAATATCTCCTCCCTCCCTTCTTCCCTTCCATTCTTCCTCACTTCTTAATTCCTTTTGTGGAGTCCAGTGGAGATTATTTTGTGGCTAGTTCTACTCTGAGATTCCTGAGCAGTTTCTTTATAGGCACGTATAAGAACACACATCTAGAGGAGAGAGTGATGTCTTGTATTATACTCATGGCTTTAGCACTAAATCACTATTGATATGTCCCAATTTCTTATATTATAGTTGAATCACATAAGTGCCTAAATTGTTGAATAAATAAATTAGCTCATTAATTTATAATTTATTGTGGCTTCTTTATATATGATAGATGTATAGTTTTATTCATGAAATATTGCAAATACTCACTGCCCTTGAGAAGTATTGAAAAATTAGAAATATTATTCATTAATCAATAGTGGTTAGTATCTTATTAACACTGACACAGTTTTATGCCTATGTCTTTTTAAGACATATTTTTGTTATTTTACTTAATTAATCAATTGATTTGTAAGTGTGTATGTCAAATGTGTGTGCATGTCTGAGGAGATCAGAAGAAACTGTCCAATTTCTTGGAACTGGAGTAACAAGTTTTTGTGAGCTGCTAACATGCGTCCTCTGGAAGAGAACATCAGGACTTTCATCCCTAAAGCCATCTCTCAGGCCACACTTTTCTTTTTTTTTTTCTTCACACTGTTTGTTAGGCTATTTTAACTGTCAAGTTTATTTCATAAAGATGAATAAAATTAATATAGTATGTAGAGTTTAAATGATTTGGAATGAGAACAATATCTAAATGAGAATTTGTCTTACTATGTACAAGCTGTCCAGGAGAAAATAGCTTATAAATAGAAATTATTCTGTTAATATTTATGTAATTTAATTATTTATAAAGTGTAATTATAAAGCATTAGAATCTAATGGAATAGTGAATGGCTTTGATTAGGTGTTTTATATACAAACTATGCGTAGACTGCATGAGAGACTTCCAGACTTTATAACTTAATCTACTGCCTATTGCCATCAACATAGGGAAGGACCTGCAAACTGCAAACTAGATTCTTCTTTAGGCTTCCGGATTAAGTCAGCCCAGTTAGTACAGAATTATAGGGTCATGGAAGCAAAGCAATAAAATCCTCATGGACTCTGGCCTATAGAACTACAGGCTAATAATTTGGTATTGTGGTAAGCCACCCTATTTGTAGCACACAGTTGTGCAGCAGTAGAGACATTGTGTCCTGTGATCCAGATGACCATTGTTCTTAATGGTGAGGGTCCCACTCTGCTCCTCAGGGGCAAGGTAGCTGCACAGGTCCCAGGGAAGGCTGATTCTGGAGTGCTCTGCCTGGCCCACTTGAATTCAGGCTGGGAGGCATGGGAACAAATTTCAGCGGGGTACCACCAGGTCTGTGAACTCTGTCAGGCCAATGTTCAGCTGAGTGCAGAGATTAGAGCCCTGCCTGGCCAAGGCCATAAACCCCTGCTTGACTGTTACAAAAGTGCAGAGCCTGTGATAAGGTGCTGGGACAGAGCATTTATGGAGGACAAAGAAATCAGGACCACAAAAGAGACAGGACCAAGGAGAATGTTTCAATATGTGTATTTATTTTCACATCCTTTTCTCCTTTGTTCTGTTGTTTATAATTAGCCCGAGATTCAACCACCAGATTCCCATTCATTTGCCTCTAAGATTGGCCATAGTTGTTTTTCTAATGCTACTCTCTCTCTCTCTCTCTCTCTCTCTCTCTCTCTCTCTCTCTCTCTCTGTGTGTGTGTGTGTGTGTGTGTGTGTGTGTGTGTGTGTGTGTTTGTGCATGGGAGAGACTTAGGGAGTGGCTGATCTGGTTAGAGTCCACATCACTCTTTCTTGTGGTCTTTCTTGTGGAGGTGGGGTTTGGGGCTTGCCTAGATCCTTGCACATCTGCCCCATTGTGGTACATCCAGGAAAAGTGGATTTGCAATCGGGAGTTCAGAAAGTACCTACCGGTTGACAGGTATTCAGATAACTGTCTTTGGGGCTTTGACTGACATCAACCTCTTGCATTTCCAACTGTTACTCTTCAAACCCTCAAATGACCTTAGAGCAATTTCTTTTCTAACCCAGTCTCTGTGCATGCATTTAGAAAATAATACTTAAAAGGAATGTGGTTCAGAATTCTCCATAAGAGAAATAAGCAGAGGATTAGGAGTCCTGATACTCATGCATGGGTGGAGGGAACACAAGAGGGAAGCCTATTTAGGCTGTGAACTAACCTACAGCATGGTGTCCACAGGTCATTTCCTAAGAAAGATGAAGATAGTCATGAGATTATATTTCTTTCTGTTTTGCTTCGATGCAAAATGAAAATTAGCATATTCTCAAATGGCAATAGCATTTTAAAATAATAATGTAAGTTTTTCAATCTGAGTTATGTCATTGAAAATGTAGTCAGGAATCTTATTAGCATGATTTGTTTAAAAAAAGCTTATAAGAAGAATAATAGTTTACAAATGGATTATACTAGTACTTTAGATTTATATAAATATTCATCTAAGTTACATTAACACTCTTTTTATGTCATTTTTATTGGATATGCTCTGTATTTACATTTCAAATATTATCCCCTTTCCCCTACTCCCATCCCCCATTTCATTCCACTTGTTTCCATGAAAGTGCTCCCTCTAACAACCACCCTCTCCCACCTCAGTGGCTTGGCATTCCCCTACACTGGGAAATATGCCTTCACTAAACCAAAGGCCTTCCCTCCCATTGATGTCAGAAAATACTATCCTCTGTGGCATATGAACCTGGAACCATGTGTCTCTCCTTTCGAACTCACTGGTTGGTATTTTAGTTTCTGGGAGCTGTAACTAGTCATTTTCAATCTAGCTTATTGAGGTAAGCACTAATAAACTGTCAATGTTTGATAGCATGTAGAAGATACAGAGTGTGGAGAGCTGTTAAAAATAATAAACATATAGGTGGTGAGAAATTGTGTCATTTCCTTTTTTCATTCAAGATAGTTTGTTGTAATGAGACCATGTTGATACTGTAATGGACAAATATATATAAACTCAAACCATTAACTGAGAGATAATCACTAAAAGAAATTTTTGTTAAATAAAAATATATTAGTAAAGCATTTATTGTCACTAGGAATCAAATACTTGATATGGAGGTGTGATTTGATTTGCTTAAAATTTTCAACGTGCTAGTCAATTATGGCTTACAACTGACAACCAAGCCAGAAGCAGAAAAGCATAGCAACAGGAAGCATAGTGACCATCTTCTTCCAACTATAGAGGTCATTCCATGCTTCTCCAGCCTTATTATAGTTGATTCAAGTCTCAACACATCAACAGATTAAGCTTTTCATCAGATTAAAGTCCTCAAATGCTAAGTGTCTCTGGAAACAATGTTACAGACACAGATAGAGGTAACCTGAGCCAATCATATCATCTCTTAAAACAAATTATCCACACTGACTATCACAATGGTGATGATGGTCTTTTCTTTCTTTTTTTCTTTCTTTCTTCTTTTTTTTTGAAATTTATTTTTATTTTAAGTGTAAACATTTTGCTTGTTTGTGTACAATGTATGTAGTACCCAAATGGACCAGAAGAAGTCATTGCATCTTCTGGAATTAGAGTTGTACAGGAGGCTGAGAACCATCTTGTGGATGATGGGATGCAAATCTAGATTTTTTTTTCAAAATTAACATGTTCTGTTAAATTGAATGTACAGGATTAGCCATCTGTCCAATCCACACACCATTACGTTTTAATTAAGCAAGCAAATAATTGATTGTGTCTGAAGCTGTGTGTTTTGACAGGTATTTAATAAGAAGAGATTGTAGACCATTCAGTTAAGTAAACTTTACAAAGTGAAGACAATATACACATACATTCATTTAAAAAGCCTAGGAGTGGAGTAATGTAAGTTTACAAAAGTGCAAACAATGAAATATGGTGAGGCACTGATGAGTCAATAATGACTGTAGTTGCTTTTTAAAGTTTGACATTGGGGCTGGAGAGATGGCTCAGTGGTTAAGAGTACCAGCTGCTCTTTCAGAGGACCAGGGTTTGGTTCCTAGCACCCTCACAGAAATTCAAAACCATCTGTAAGTTCAGTTCCAGGGGGTCAGATACCTTCTCATGGCCTAATCCAACAATAGGTATACATGTATTGTACATACATGCAGGCAAACACACATGTTAAAAAAGTAAATAAAGTTTGACATTATTGGCCCTGCCTTGTTCCACATCCTCTGTTTTTGAATCTACCCATCATGCATAGCTGACATTGAAGAGGTCAGACTGGCCTGTACTGGTCAGTGGGCACCCATTTCAAGCTATTCAAACAACCTAGGAACTGAAATCTTCACTGTAAACTGAAGTATAAGTTAGCCCTTTTTCTGTGGCACACATTTGCTATATGAGAAAGCAAGTTCAGAGAGAAAAGAATGAAACCAGTGAGAACAAGTTAACAGAAAAAAAGGAATAATGTTGATAAATGAGCATCCTATGCCATTTCTGATATGGGTTTTAGTGAAAGCTCCACCTGTGCAGCTCTGGCCATTTCAGTAACACAATATTTCTTATACCCAAAGAGTGCACAACAAGAATATGGATAATCTTGGAAAAACTGGTGAGTAGGAGATCTAGGCAGCCAGGGAGCAGAGAGATCTCTGCGGAGTACGCACGGAAAGTGCACCCTATGACCTGCCTGATCTAGGGACCAGGAACAGAACTTTGGAACTTCTGTTCCCACCCGGGGGCGACTTCAGGGCGCAGAACAGAGCTTGGCCCATCTGCCACTCAGACCGGCAGCTCCTAAAGGTGGAAAAACTGGTGAGTAGGAGATCTAGGCAGCCAGGGAGCAGAGAGATCTCTGCGGAGTGCGCATGGAAAGCGCACACTCCAACCTGCCTGATCCAGGGACCAGGAACAGAACTTTGGGACTTCTGTTCCCACTCGGCGACTCTGAGGCATAGAACAGGGCTCGGACAATCTACCACCTGGACCAGTGGAGATCCAGGGACACAGACCAGATACAAGGGAAAAACGAGAACATATCACTGAAAACAAACTGGCAAGAGGAAAGCGAAAGAGTATATACCAATGAAACCAAGACAACCTGGCAACACCAGAACCCAGCTCTCCCATAACAGCAAACATTGGAATGCCAAACACTCCAGAAAAAGAAGACACAGACCTGAAATCATACCTAAAGATGATAAAAGAGATACTTAAACAAGAAAGGGAGGAAAAGCAAAAACACTCAGAAGCTTTTAAAGAGGAAACAAGAAAAACACTCAAAGAACTAGAGGAAAACAGAACCAAAGAGATGAAGGAATGGAAGAGGGAATTTAATACAAAATGTCCAGGAAATCCAGGGCACAACGAGAAGACTGAACCTAAGGATAATAGGAATAGAAGAGGGAGAAGAGTATCAACTAAGAGGCACAGTAAATATCTTCAACAAAATCATAGAAGAAAACTTCCCTACTCTCAAGAATGAGATGACCAAAAGCATAAAAGAAGCATTCAGAACTCCAAATAGGTTGGACCAGAAAAGAAATACCTCCCGACACATAATAGTCAAAACACCAAGTGCCCAAAGCAAAGAAAGAATACTAAAAGCAGTAAGGGAAAAAGGTCAGGTAACATATGAAGGCAGGCCAATCAGAATCACACCCGATTTCTCAACAGAGACTATGAAAGCTAGAAGAGCCTGGACAGACATCATGCACATCCTAAGAGAGCACAAGTGCCAGCCCAAGCTGCTATACCCATCAAAACTATCAATCACCATAGATGGAGAGATGAAGATATTTCAAGATAAATCAAAATTTACACAATATCTGACCAAAACCCAGCACTACAATTAATTATAGGTGGAAAACCCAATACAATGAGGGAAAATACAGCCTAGTAAAAACAAGAAACCTCCAAGACAAGAAAACCAAAAGAAAAAAAACACAAACACACCTCCACCCACAAAAGCAATAATAGCAGGAAACAGAAACAGCTATTCCTTGATATCTATTAACATAAATGGACTCAACTCCCCAATAAAGAGACATAGGCTATCAGACTGGATACATAAACAAAATCCAGCCTTTTGCTGCATACAGGAAACTCATCTCAGAGACAGAGACAGACACTATCTCAGAGTAAAAGGGTGGGAAAAAACATCCAAGCAACAGCCCCAAGAAGCAAGCTGGAGTGGTTTTTCTAATATCGAATAAAGTAAATTTCTAACCAAAAGTTATCAGAAAAGATAAGGAAGGACACTTTTTACTAATTACCGGGGAAATCTGTCAGGAGGAACTCTCAATCCTTAACATATATGCTCCAAATAAAAAAGTACCCACATTCATAAAAGAAGCCCTATTAAAGCTCAAAAAATACATTTCACCCCACACAATAATAGTAGGAGACTTTAATACCCTACTCTCACCAATGGACAGGTCATGGAAACAGAAACTGAACAAGGACACTGTAAAACTAGCAGAGACTTTGAACAAACTGGAATTAATAGATATCTACAGAACATATCATCCTAAAGTAAAAGAATACAGCTTCTTCTCACCACCCCATGATACCTTCTAGAAAATGGACCACATAATTAGACACAGAACGAGCCTCTATCGAAATAAGAAGATTAAAATGCTCTCATGCATCCTCGCAGATCACCATGGTCTATGGCTGGTTTTTAACAACAACAAAGACAACAAAAAGCCCACATACACATGGAAACTAAACAACGCTCTGTTAAAAGATAGCAGGGTCAAAGAAAAAATAAAGAAAGAAATTAAGGATTTTCTAGAATTCAACGAAAATGAAAACACAACAAACCCAAACCTATGGGATGCAATGAAAGCAATAATGAGAGGAAAACTCATAGCCCTAAGTGCTTCCAAAAAAAAAAAAAAAAAAAAAAAAAAACAAAACTGGAGAAAGCTTACATCAGCAACCTGACAGCACAGCTAAAAGCCCTAGAACAAAAGGAAGCAGATATACCCAAGAACAGTAGACGGCAGGAAATAATCAAAATTAGGGCAGAAATAGACCAAATAGAAACAAAAAGAACCATTGAAAAAAATCAACAAAATCAAGAGTTGGTTCTTTGAGAAAATCAGCAAGATTGATAAACACCTAGCCAGACTAAGTAGAGGGCAAAGAGAGCATATACAAATTAACAAAATCAGAAAGGAAAGTGGAGACCTAACAACTGAAACTAAGGAAATTCAAGAAATCATCATATCCTACTACAAAAACTTATACTCCACAAAATTGGAAAATCTGGAGGAAATGGATGAATTCATAGACAGATACAAGATCCTAAAGTTAATCCAGGACCAAGTAAACCATCTAAATAACCCTACAACACCCAAAGAAATAGAAGAAGTCATCAAAAGCCTCCCAACCAAAAAAAGCCCAGGTCCAGACGGGTTCAGACATTAATTACGGATATAACACCAATACTCTCCAAACTATTCCAAAAGATAGAATCAGATGCAATACTACCCAACTCATTTTTTGAGGCTACAATAACCCTCGTACCTAAACTACACAAAAACCCTACAAGGAAAGAGAACTTCAGACCAATCTCACTTATGAACATTGATGCAAAAATACTCAACAAAATCCTTGCAAACCGAATTCAAGAACACATCAAAACCATCATTCATCATGACCAAGTCGGCTTCATCCCTGGGATGCAGGGATGGTTTAATATAAGGAAATCCATCAACATAATCCACCATATAAACAAACTCAAAGAACAAAATCACATGGTCATCTCACTAGATGCTGAGAAAGCATTTGACAAAATTCAACACCCCTTGATGTTAAAAGTCCCGGAAAAAACAGGAATCCAAGGTCCATACTTAAATATAATAAAAGCAATATACAGCAAACCAACAGCCAACATCAAACTTAATGGTGGGAAACTTGAAGCAATCCCACTATAATCAGGGACTTAACAAGGTCGCCCAATCTCCACCTACCTATTCAAGATAATACTGGAAGTCCTGGCTGGAGCAATTAGACAGCAAAAGGAGATCAAGGGAATATAAATCGGAAAGGAAGAGATAAAAACTTCACTCTTTGCCGATGACATGATAGTGTACTTAAGTGACCCCAAAAATTCTACCAGAGAACTTCTATAGCTGATAAACAAGTTCAGCAATGTGGCTGGAAACAAAATCAACTCAAACAAATCAGTAGCCTTCCTATACTCAAAGGACAAATATGTGGAGAAAGAAATTAGAGAAAAGGTACCCTTCACAATCGTCACAAAAACTATGAAATACCTTGGTGTGACTCTAACTAAGCATGTGAAGGACCTGTACGACAAGAACTTCAAACCTCTAAAGAAGAAAATTGAGGAGGATCTCAGAAAATGGAAAGATCTCCCATGCTCATGGATTGGAAAGATCAACATTTTAAAAATGGCTATCCTACCAAAAGCAATCTACAGAATCAACGCAATACCCATCAAAATTCCAACCCAGTTCTTCATGGAATTGGAAAAATCAATGTGCAATTTCATATGAAATAACAAAACACCTAGAATAGTGAAATCCATTCTCAACAACAAAAAAACATCTGCGGGAATCACTATTCCTGACCTCAAGCTATATTACAAGGCAATTGTGCTGAAAACTGCATGGTACTGGTACAGAAATAGGCAGGTGGATCAATGGAATAGAATAGAAGATCCATAAATGAGCCCTCATGTATATGGTCACCTGATTTTTGACAAAGGAGCAGTAAACATTCAATGGAAAAAGGACAGCCTATTCAACAAATGGTGCTGGTCCAACTGGCACTCAGCATGCAAAAGAATGAAAATAGACCTTATCTTATCTCCTTGTACAAAGCTCAAGTTAAGTGGATCAAAGATCTCCACATTAAACCAGATGTACTGAAACTATTAGGTGAAAAAGTAGGGAATACCTTAGAGCACATAGGCACAGGAGAAAATTTCCTGAACAAAACCCCAATGGCTCAAGCTCTAAGGTCAAAGATTAACAAATGGGACTTAATGATATTGCAAAGTTTCTGTAAGGCTAAGGACATTGTTAAGAAAACAAAACAGCAGCCAACAGAATGGGAAAAGAACTTTACCAACTCCACATCAGATAGAGGCCTAATATCTAAGGTATACAAAGAACTCAAAAAGCTAGACACCAGAGAATCAAATAACCCTATTAATAAATGGGGTACAGAGCTCAACAAAATGTTCTCAGTTGAGCAATATCGAATGGTTGAGAAATATCTGAGGAAGTGCTTGACATCCTTAGCCATCAGGTAAATGCAAATCAAAACAACCCTGAGATTCCACCTCATACCAGTCAGATTGGCCAAGATCCAAAACTCAGATGACAGCAGATGCTGGCAAGGTTGCGGAGAAAGAGGAACACTTCTCCACTGTTGGTGGGGTTGCAAACTAATACAACCACTCTGGAAATCAGTCTGGCGATACCTCAGAAAATTGGACTAGTACTACCTGAAGACCCAGTTATTCCACTTCTGGGCATATACCCCAGAGACACCTTAGTACACAACAAAGATATATTCACCACAAAGTTCATAACAGCTCTATTTATAATAGCCAGAAGCTGGAAAGAACCCAGATGTCCTTCATAAAATGAACGGATACAAAAATTGTGGTACACTTACACAATGGAATACTACTCAGCCACCAGAAACAATGACTTAACCAAATTCTTAAGAAAATGGCAGCATCTAGAAAATATCATCCTGAGTGAGATAACCCAGTCACAGAAGAACAGACATAATATGCAGTCACTGATAGTGGGATGCTAACCCGAGAGGCTCGCACTCACCCAGGAACAACTCACAGTCTGTATAAAGTCCAAGAAATAAAATAAACAAGACAAAACAAAAAAAAAATCTTTACACAACAAGAAAACTTTGACTATTTCCATGTTACATTTTGTTTTATATGTACTTTATGCTCATTGTAACTATTAAGTTTTCAATGCATACTATCAAAACTTTAAAAAAATCAAGTACTGACTAAAAAATATATTCATATAGTTTTATGTAAAAATTATTTTAAAATCTGAAAAAAATGTACTGACAAAAGTATATTATATAATGTTGTGCAAAAAATGCTTAAAATCTGTACATTTATCTTTGTTTTGTAAAATAAAGTTTTTTTTAAAGTATATAGATAATCTTGCTTTTAGGTATGTTCTCACCACCCACAGTTTTATACTAAGTATACACACATACAAACATACATACATATATATATATATATATATATATATATATATATATATATATATATATATATTTATACACATATATGGATTTATCATTATAAAGCTTGTAAAATATTTAATTAAAACCAAGCAAGATATAGCTAGTACATCAAAGGAGAAACATTTATACTCACTCTCCTAATGATCTAAATCACAAAAGAGTTGAAATGGTTTAAAAGAACTATTCTGACTACCCAGAATAGCAATTTCAAGGACTAGAAATTAATTAAGTGTACAGACCATGAAGTATACAACTGGGAACAAAAATTAAAAACATCACAACAATTAAGCATATATGTAGATTGTGAGTTATCTAATAGCCAAAGGTGAAAGACCACAATGGGATGGTTTTCTGTCTATTGTGGGATTCAGGAAGCATCTTAATTCATTAGAAGATACATTTCCACCCTGGATTTTCAGTAAGAATTGAGTCTATTCTACATGTATCATTACTGAATTATTGAATTAAGCATGTGAGCATTTGAAGGTTAAAAAGAAAATGTACGTGTAATTTTGCCCCTTGAAATCAGTTGCTTAGCAAAGCAATGCAACATAATTTGGGTCACTGAAAAAGAAAAGTGTTTTTGTTGATGGTAAATAAATGATTTCTTATTTGGCTAATGATTCGGGTTATTTATATATCAGTTTAGGAGTCATTATCAGTATAAAATTGAATAATTTTAGTCTGTGGTTGAAAAGATGCTACTGGCATGCAATTTTCTCAAAACTACACTTGGATGTTTGGATTCTTAGCTTAATGGATTATATTATTATCAAATGAACCATGAAACTTTCAGTGAGAATATGGTTCTTTAATATTTTATGTTGTTGAATCCTTTTAGCTATATGTTACAAATGGAATTGACTCAGATAAAAAAGTAATATCCATATTACTAAAAGCATTCAAGAATATTACTGGTATTCTGTCAAGAAAAAGTTTTTTTATGCATTCATTTGGAACAAAATGGCCCATGTATACATAGGAACATCATAACTCGTAACTGAAAGCTGGGTAGATTGCTCAGCAACCAAGATCCTGAGACCAGATCCTAAACATGGAGAGAAAAACTTGGCACACCTAGAAACTGAGTGCTGAAGGCATGGTCAACATAGAAAGCCTGATTGTCTCCTGACACAGTGAGAGATCCTGTGTCAAAGTAGAGAGCCAACATCACAGAACATAGTACCACCTACATCTTTCCCTGGCTTCCATACACACGAATGTGTTTAGGCCCTAGACTACACTCATGCATATATACAAAAAATAATAACAATAACAGCTCATACCGTAAAGATGTTGACTTGTCAACCATTGGACTGAGAACTGGGTCCCCAATGGAGCAGCTAGAAAAAGGAGAGGAGCTGAAGGAGTTTGCAATCCTACAGGAAGAAAACAATTTCAACCAACCAGAATCCCCAGAACTCGCAGGGACTAAATTACCAACCAGAGTTCACATGGAAGAACCCATGGCTCCAGCTGCATGTGTAGCAGAGGATGACCTTGTTAGGCATCAAAGGGAGGAGAGGTACTTGGTCCTGTGAAAGCTAGATGACCCAGTAGAGAAATGTCAGGGTGGGGAGGCAAGAGGAAGTGGTTGGGTAAGGGAGCATCCTCATAAAAGCAGAGAAAGGGGAATTGGATGGGGGATTTCTAGAGAGGAAACCAGAAAATGGGATAACATTTGAAATGTAAATAAAAATACCCAATAAAATAAAAGAAAAAATGTTGGTTTATTAAAAGTGAGTATATGTGACTCACATATTGGTAAAACATACATCAATGTTGATCCAGGAAAGATATTTTTGGTTTCTTTCTTCATAACATATGAAGTAGTTGGTACAAAAGCTCTGGAAAATCACATTGATGTATGAAAAACTAAAAGAGAAAAGACAGGCAGGATATAAAATATGTTTAGATAAACCTAGATATATGTACAGTTTTTCTTTTTCTTTAGCAGGATATTAAGTTTCACTTGAGGGGGTAATAAGTCAGAATTTTTAAGAGCATTTGGTGAAAAACATTTAATTTTTGTTCAACAGAAATTGCTTTCCATGACTGCCAAAAATCAAGGTCATGAAGGTATCTTGGACAGAAGCCCAGTATAATCAATGCCATGGCCCGTGAAGAGAAGTGTTCAATTATAACTCTCATTTTTAAAATTATGTTTGACTACACGGTTGCCCAAGCAGGGACATGGGCTACCACAGATGACTGAGGTAACTAAGAGAAAAAAATGAGCCTACTGTGTGCTATCTGGACGGATGAGAATTTGTCCAATAAATAATGAGAGTGAAAATGAAGAGTAAGTATGAAAACTTGGGAGAACGAGACAATAGACTGAGATTAGGCATGGCCTCCAGTGGCAATTTCACAAAGACAATAACAGCATATGAGAAGACTCAACAACTGGTTTGTTACATACAGTTTTTATGCCAAGGAAAATGCTGCAGAAACCAATAAAGCAAGACCCAATGTAAAAGATTCCTTTAAAATAGGAGGAGACTCATCACAAATCAACATGGAGACAAAGTTGGTGAGAAATTTTCATTAAATTTTGGAGAGTTAAAAAATGACTCAAGAGATAAATTATATACATATATTTGCAAAATTTGAAAATTTTGGAAAAAATAAAAAAACTGTCACAAGGTCCAACAATTTTATAAACTTATAGTTTACCTATTGCATATTAATAGAATAGGAATGTTTGTGTGTAAACCTGTGTACAGACTCAGAGAGAAATATTTCAGTATTGTTTATAACAGCAAACACTGGAAAAGCTAAAAAATCTAAAAAGATGCAAAAAATGTGTCATGTGTTATGAGATAATTTTAAATGAAACCATGTTACACATTGTATATGAAGCAAAAATGTATCTGTCTATGTGCATACATGGAATTGAAAATGTTAACATAGATATTCATACAGACACAATAAG
The DNA here is from genome assembly GCF_963924665.1 of Micromys minutus. NCBI lineage: Eukaryota > Metazoa > Chordata > Mammalia > Rodentia > Muridae > Micromys > Micromys minutus. The sequence goes on from NC_137976.1 coordinate 29,302,360, forward strand.
ACTTTCTTTAGCTATGCTATCTTATTTTTAACTGTGTATGTGAGTTTGTGTGTGAGACTCTGTGTGTGTACATGTGTGTGTGTGTGTGTGTGTGTGTGTGTGCACTGAGTGTGGTGCCTGCACATGTCAGAAGGGTTTAGGTCTGTGGAGCTGGAGTTATAGGTAATGAGAAGTAACAAGTCCTCTGAAATGCATGATAGGAACTGAACTCAGATCCTGTGACAGAGCAGTACATGATTTATCCACTTATCCAACCCTCCAGCACCACCATATTAATGTATAAGCAACATAAATGTATCAGTTCTGAAAAGTGGGACTGGTAAATAAAAAAAGGTATTCATTTCATTACAGAAATTAAGGGGAGACTTCACAATATAGGTAAATAACCATATATGAACCTTTGTATTATTATAATCAAGGTTTTGATTTGGGGTTACATAATCATGTGTACTTTAGCTACCTTTCTCCATTCATGAACTGCACAATCTGGAGGCTTGTAAAGAATATCATACCCAACTTATCTTCCACATCAGGAAGAAGCATTATGCCTTTTGTAAGAGTATATAATTTATAATTTTATATCTTTAATTATATCAAAACAATAAAATGCAATGTTTTAGGTATAATTGTTGGATGAATACAGAGGGTCGGAGTGAGCCAGCAAGTTAATGCCAAAATTGAATATCCCAGCACTGGATAAGATATTCCAAAGTCACAGAAAAAAAAAAACCTAACTTTATACCATTTAAAATGAAATGAAAGAAAAGCAAACACTTCAAAAGACAAGAGACCTATTGAATTCTAAACAGTGCACATAGAAAGAAGATCAGAAATATTGAACAGATGTCATGGAACTGACAAAATGCCCAGTTTCATTGTCATATGTATAAACACCAAAAACACCAAATAAAAGGTATAAGGAAGAAACATAGGGGCAGATATAAAAGGTTAAGGCCCATTGAAATACATGAACAAAGCTGTGTGAGGAGAATTCTGACAGATTGTGAGATAACCATCTGCCAAGGAAACAAGACAAATGTCTTGTAACATCTGTCCCTCTGTAGCAAGGGTTGTTCTTGGAATGTGTGTTTGAGCCCCTCTCAGATGTAAAAAGTAGGAATGGATTTAGTTTATGTTATCCATCATCTTTAACACTTAATTTTATTGGATTTTTAATATTTGCATTTCAAATTTTATTCCCTTTCTTGGTTTCCACTGCAGAAACCTCCTACCCCATCACCCTTCTATGAGGGTGCTCCACCATCCACTCACCCACCCCCTCCTGCTTCCCTGCCCTGTCATTCCCCTACACTCAAGGCATCAAGGCTTGGCAGAACCAAGGGCTTCTCCTCTCATTGATGTCCAACAAGGCCATCCTCTGCTACATATGTGACACCTAACTCCTTTTTTTCTTTTGAAGAGTTCAATGTCTATTTAGTTTGCATTACTCCAACAGTAGTCCCAATGCTATGTTCTCCTCTTAGCTATGAAGTCACTGGGCAGACTCACTCCAAAATGCTTTACCCAAGAAACTGGAAAAGAAACATTGTTTTAAAAGTATCTTGCTTTCCCTTTACCTCTCTGTTTTTATTGATTTGCTTCATCTTTCCATTTAACTTGAAGTTTTGTTACCTGCTTTAAATTTCCAAGCAGGCACCTTTGTCTTTTCTTTCCTTTTTTTTCTTGTGGGCAGATAGGCAAGATCCATATTTTTCACCCAGTTTTGTCTCCAGCTTATGAATCTCTTACTTCATCTGCCCAAATGCCCAAATAGCATATTTTGTTGTATATGAAAAAAACTTGGTGGTAGAATCCTCAGGTTCTATGAAAGGTGAACCAAGGGACTCTTAAAAAAAAAAAAAGTGTGTTTGGTTTTCCTTCAAATTAGGGGAAAGAAAGCTATGACTTGGTAAATGTAAGCAAGAATGCCTAAATATTATAATTGTACTGCTAACATTAACATTGAAATGCTTCTTAAGAGATAGCTTCACACATAAAATAAAAGAGAAAATGGTATATGGTAAAGAATCAGAGTGAGTGGCACCGGAAGGGGTATCAGGTGATTCTGCTGACACTCGCAGGGCCACATGTGCCAACCTGGCCTAGACAGGTCCAATGAGGCTCCCAAGCCAGTCTTCTGGGACCTTATAGTTGGTCAAAGGCCAAGAAAAAAAGTTTTTGTTATGTGAGAAATGGAGCAACTTAAGTTGATATATGATGATGACTAGCCTCACATGTCAAAATAGACCTGCATCTAATACAAGCAATGGGTCCTCAGGCAACAAAAGAAAGTGTCCTTTTCATAAACAGATGAATGCAGCTGTAGGTGACAGCAAAATCTACCTTATATCAACTATTTACCCCAGACTAAGACCCCTGGGAAGTATGGTGAAATAGCATCTGCAAACTTACAGGAGGTAAATTATAGGACAGAGGTTTTGGTATGGATTTGGTCACTATATTGATCCAAAGCATGTAGCGAGGGCCATCAACACTTTAAATGGACTGAGTCCAGACCTAAAACCTGAAGGTCACTGTTTACTTCTACTCTAGTTTAGCTTGATAAGTGACATGAAGTGGAGTACTTGAGTCTGATTCCCATGAAGGAAATAATTCCTTTCCAATCTGAGAACAACAAATAAACAAGAACCACAAGTATCCTCTACTGAAGTCTGCATTACAGAGCTCTTGGAACCATCCAGGACAGTTGGCAAACTTTGGTCAGGTGTGTCTCTGTCACATTCTGATAATAGAAAAAATATAACACAATTGCGATATACAACAGATATATACCAGAAAAACAAGAATTAAGCTCTACATAGTGAAGGTTAAGGATTATCTGCCAGATTCAGGGATAGTTGCAGAAAGTTTTGAAGGTCTGTTGTTTATGGTATTGAATAGGGGACGAAGAAGATAGTATCTGATGATGATGACGATGATGATGATAAAGGCCACAAAGATGACAACAGTGATTCTGATGGTTTTTAATTCAGAAATTCAGTCATTAAATAGTAATTGAAGTCTGGATGTCTTTTCTCTTGGATCTCCCAAATTTTAGAGGCCAAAGACAAAAACAAAGTAAACATTATGAGGGAACACCAAGTAGAATGTAATAGTTGACCTATATGCTTTGTTTTATTTTTTCAGTAATTTATTTTATTCATTTTATGTCCCCATTGTAGGCCTTCTCCCTCATCTCCTCCCATTTCCCCTTACAAATCTTTGCCCCATTACCCCTTCCCCTTTTACTCAGAAACGGGAAAGTTCCCCTTGAGTACCATATGCCCCAAGCATCATCCAGTCCCAACAGCACTAAGCACATCCTCTATACTGAGGCCCAACTAGGCAATCCAGTTAAAGGAAGAGGATCCAATGGCAGCCAACATAGTCAGAGACACCCACACCCCGACTACCATTCCAATTCTTAGGGGACCCACATAAAAATCAAGGTGCACATCTACTCCAAAATGTGAAGTGGGCCTTTAGTCTCCGTGAGGCTCAATGGGCCCAGGTGAGATGACTTTATAGGTCTTCTGGTGTCCTGAACCTCTCCTGCTTGGTCAGTTCTATCCTCCACTCTTCTACAAGACTCCCTGAGCTCTGTGGATGTATGACTGTAGTTCTCTGCATCAGTTTCCATCCACCCCTGGATGAAGTCTTTCAGGAGACAGTTATGCTAGGTTTCTGTCTACAAAGATAGCAGAATGTCATTATAGTGTCAGGGGTTGGTTCTTTCCTTTGGAATGGGTCTCAAGTTTGGCCAGTTACTTTCTGGCAAATTGATGGAACAAGAAAATATCCTGGGTGAGGTAATCCAGACCTAGAAACATACATATGCACTCACTTATAAGTGGACATTAGCCATAATGTTTAGGTAAGTATCCTACAATCCACTGGCCCAAAGAAACAGTAATAAGAGTGCCCAAGTGAGAACGGGTGAATCTGACTCGGAAACAGAAACAAGGTAGTCACTGGAGGTGGATGAAGAGATGGAACTAACTGGTAGGAGAAGTGTTGAGGAAGGAAACAGGCAGAGTAGGTTTGAGGAGGGGGGGTAAGGGCTGGGAGTGAGAATGAAATTCATGGGGGCATCTCTGGGACAATCTGGAGACCTGAGACATAGGAGGCTCCTAGAAGTCTGTGGGGGTGACCCTAGTGCGATTTCTACTAGCAGGGGATTTGGAGACTGAAGTGGCCACTTATATATAGTGCAGGGAGTGGGACATCAACCTACCTGCACAACCTTCAACTCAAAGTTTGCCCAGCCTGTAAGATGTGCACTGATAGAAATGGACCAGAGACTGAGGGAATAGTTCACTTTCTTAAGTCACTTTCTAACCTCTGAACCTCAGATTTAAATGAGCCAACACTATTTTAGCCAGCTGTCAGTGAATGAATGACCGATTATCTGGCTATTACGGGGAGGTGATGTCCACAAAAAAAAAAAAAAGCTTTTCTGTCAACAAAATCTATTGTTTCTTTATTAAAAAGGATAAAAGGGAAGGATATGAGCTCTGAGGTCATGTGGATTTCAAGGCCAGACATCTGGCTGAGAAAGGGAATAGTTCTACCAGACTTAGAAGTGATACATTTTGTCTAATGTCCCAAAACTACCAGTTTAACGTGTGTAAACACAAGCTTGAGAGGAAATAGCAATAAAAAATAGTAATGCTAGCTAACGATGATGATGATGATAACTATAATACAGAATCTACAGAACCATGTCAGTAAAGTGTATTAAGTTTAAAACTGCTAGCTGGGAAGGTATCCAGCTTTGTTTTTCCCTGTGACTCAGTTTATCTTCGTACCTAGATAACTGGCCATATGTTAAAGTTTAAATTACTACTCACACATAATTTTTAATAATATTTTCTTTTTGTTTTATTATTTTGATATAATTTTTTGTTTCCAAATATTCTATGATTATATTATTTTATGGTTTATTTTATTTTTAATTTACATTTCAAATGTTATTCCCATCCTCCTTCTCATATCCCCCCTCCCCCTCTACTTGTTTCCACTAAGGTGCATCCTCTCCCAATCACCCTCTCTACCTCAGTGCCTTGGCAATCACCTACATTGAGAAACACACCCTCACTGGTCCAAAAGCCTCTTTTCACACTGATGGTAGACACTGCTTTTACTACATATGCTATTGGAGCCATGGGTCTTTCCATGTGTGCTCAGTGTTTTAGTTTATGGAAATTGTGGAGGGTTTGGTTGGTTGATGATGTTGTTCTTCCCATAAGGTTGAAAATCCTTTCAGCTCCTTCAGTCCTTTCCTTAGCACCTTTATAAGGGTCCCCGTGTTCAGTCCAATGGTTAGTTGCAAACATTCTAGGCTGTATCTATAAGACTCTGGCAGAGCTCCTGAAGAGGCATCTCTATCTGTTTTCTGCCAGTATGCACTTCTTTTTTTTAACAACTTTATTTTACAAAACAAAGATAAATGTACAGATTTTAAGCATTTTTTGCATAACATTATACAATACATTTTTGTCAGTACTTTTTTTTCAGATTTTAAAATAATTTTTACATAAAACTATATGAATATATTTCTTAGTCAGTACTTGATTTTTTAAAGGTTTGATAGTATGCATTGAAAACTTAATAGTTACAATGAGCATAAAGTACATGTAAAACAAAATGTAACATGGAAATAGTCAAAGTTTTCTTGTTGTGTAAAGATTTATTTTGGGATGCTAACCCCAGAGGCTCGCACTCCCCCAGAAACAGCTCACAGACTGTATGAAGTCCAAGAAATAAAGAAAACAAAACAAAACAAAACACTATGCACTTCTTGATATCACCAATAGTGTTTGGGTTTGGCAGCTGCATATAATGTATGCAGTGAGTCAGTCTCTAAATAATATTTTCTTAAATCCCTACTCATCTATTTGACCTTGTAATTCCTCCCTTTTTGTTTTGTTCTCCCTTCTAAAAATGACTGAGGCATCCCAATTTTGTCTTCCTTATTTTTGAGCTTCATAAGGCCTGTGAATTGTTTCTTGGGTTTTCATAGCTTTCTGGCGCTAGTATCCATTTATCAGTGAGTATTTTCTCTTTGACTGGGTTGGCTAACTCAGCATGATAGTTTCTATTTCTATACATTTGCCTAGGAATTGCATAGAGTCATTGTTTCTAATAGCAGAGTATTATGCCATTGTGTAAATATACCACAATTTATGAATCCATTTCTGTGTCGAAGGACATTTTTTTTTCATTTTCTGGCTCTTATAAAAAAGGCTGCTATGAACATGGTGGAACATGTGTCCTTGTTATATGTTGGAACTTCTTTTATGTATATGCCCAGGAGTGGAAGAGCTGGGTCTTCAGGTATTACTATGTACAATTTTCTGGACATTGTATTGATTTCCAGAGTGGTTGTACCAACTTGCAATCCCACCAAAAATGGAGGAGTATTCTTTCTCCATCTGTTGTCATCTGAGTTTTTGACCTTAGCCATTCTGACAGGTGTGAGGTGGAATCTCAGGATTGTTTTGATTTGCATTTCCCTGATGATTAGGGATGTTAAGCATTTCTTTAGGTACTTCTCAGCCATTCAATATTCTTCAATTGAGAATTCTTTGTTTTTCTTTGTACCTCATTTTTAATAGGATTGTTTGATTCTCTAATGTCTAATTTCTTGAGTTCTTTGTATTTATTGGATATTAGTCCTCTATCAGATATAGGATTGGTAAAGATCCTTTCCCAGTCTGTTTTGTTTTCTCAACAGTTTCCATAGCCTTACAGAAAATTTAAAATTTTATGAGGTCCCATTTGTCAATTCTTGATCTTAGGAAATAAGTCAATGTTGATCTGTTCAAGAAATCTCCCCTGTACCTATGTGTTTTTACCTCTTCCTCACTTTCTATTCTAAATGTTTTAGTGTACCTGTTTTTAGGTGGAGGTCTTTGATCCACTTGCACTAAGCTTTGTGCAAGGAAGTAAGAATGAATCACTCTGCATTCTTCTGCATGCTGACTGCCAGTTGAACCAACACCATTTGTTGAAAAAGCTGTCCTTTTCCCATTACTGTTTTTAGCCCCTTTTGTTGAAGATCAAGTGACCATAGGTAGGTGGATTCATTCCAGGGTCCTCAGTTCTGTTCCATTGATTTGTCTGCCTGTCTCTGCACCAATACCATGCAGTTTTTATCACAATTGATTGGTAATATACCTTGAGTTTGCTGATGGTGATTCCCCCAGAAGTTCTTTTATTGTTGAGAATAGTTTTCCTTACCCTGGATTTTTTGTTATTCCAAATGAATCTGCAATTGCTCTTTCTATTTCTCTGAAGAATTTAGGTGGAATTTTAATAGGGATTGCATTGAATCTGTATATTGTTTTTGGACAAATGACCATTTTTTTGTAATGTTGATCCTTCCAATCTATGAGCAAGGGAGAACTTTCCATCTTCTGAGATATTCTACAATTTCTTTCTTCAGAGATTTAAAGTTCTTGTCATACAGATCTTTCACTGGCTTAGTTATTGTCACCCCAAAGTGTTTCATATTTTTTGTGACTATTGTGAGGGGTGTCTTTTCCTAATTTCATTTTCAGCATGTCTATATTTGAGTAGAGGAACACTACTGATTTGTTTGAGTTGATTTATACCCAGCCACGTTGCTGAAGTTGTTTATCACCTGTAGGGGTTCTCTGGTGGAATATTTGGGGTCACTTAAATAAACTATCACATCATCTGCAAATAGTTATATTTTGAGTTCTTAGTTTTTAATTTGTATCAATTTGACTGTGCTATCTAATTGCTCTGGCCAGAACTTCCAGTACTATATGGAATAGGTAGGGGGAGAGTGGGCAGCCTGTCTATTCCCTGATTTTAGTGGGATTGCTTCAGTGTCTCACCATTTAGTTTGATATTGGCTACTTGTTTGCTGTATATTGCTTTTACTATGTTTAGATATGGGACTTGAATTCCTAATTGTTCCAAGACTTTTAATATGAAGGAATGTTGAATTTTTTTAATGCTTTATCAGCATCTAATGAGATGATCATGTGGGTTTTTTTTTTTCATTTGAGTTTTTTTTTAACATGGTGTACTATGTTAATGGATTTCTGTATCCATCTCTGCATCCCTAGGATGAAGACTACTTGATCATGGTGAATGATCATTTTGATGTGTTCTTAGATTCTGTTCGCAAGAATTTTATTGAATATTTTTGCATTGATGTTCATGTGGGAAATTGGTCTGAAGTTCTCTTTTTTGTAAGGTTTTTGTGTGGTATAGGTATGAGCATAATAGTTGCTTCAAAGAACAAGTTTGGGTTTCTATTTTATGGAATAATTTGGAAAATATGAAAGTCTGATAGAATTCTGCACTGAACCCATCTGGTCCTGTGAGTTTTTTTTGTTTTTTTTTTTGTTTGTTTTGTTTTGTTTTGTTTTGTTTTTATTTTTTTCCTTTTCTTTCTTTTTTTTTTTTTTTTTTTTTTTTTTTTGATTGGGAGGCTTTTGATGACTTCTTCTATTTCTTTAGGTGTTTTGAACTGTTTAAATGATTTATTTGATCAGAATTTAACTTTTCTACCTGCTATCTGTCTAGAAAATTGTCTATTTCCTCTAGATTTTTCTGGTCTTGTTGAGTATAGGCTTTTGTAGTAGGATTTTATGATTTCTTGAATTTCCTCAACTTTTGCTGTTATGTCTCTCCTTTCATTTCTGATTTTGTTAATTTGGATATTCTCTCTTTGCCCCAGTTAGACTGGCTAAGGATTTCTCCATGTTGTTGATTTTTATCAAAGATACAGCTCCTGGTTCTATTGAATATATATATATATATATATATATATATATATATATATGTGTGTGTGTGTGTGTGTGTGTGTGTGTGTGTGTGTGTGTGTATATATATGTGTATATATATGTATATATATATATATATATATATATATATATATATATATATATATATATAGTTTTTTGTTTCTTTCTACTTGGTTTTGTTCTAGAGCTTTCAGGTATGCTGTCAAGGTGTTAGTGTATGCTTTCTTTAGTTTTTTGGGATTTTGTTTGTTTTTTGTTTGTTTGTTTTTTTGTAGGCATTCAGAGCTATGAGTTTTCCTCCTAGTACTGCTTTCATTGCATGCCATAAGTTTGGGTGTGCTGTGTATTTATTTTTTTGTTAAATTCTAAAAAATCATTAATTCCTATCTTTATTTCTTCCTTGACCATATTTTAATTGAGTAGTGCATTGTTCAGTTTTCATGTGTATGTGGCCTTTTTGTTGTTTTTGTTGTTAATAAAGACCAGCCTTACTCCCTGGTGATCTGATAGAATGGATGAAAGTATTTTGATCTTCTTATATCTGTTGAAGCCTATTTTGTGACTGATTATATGGCCAATTTTGGAGAAGGTACCTTGAGGTGCATAGAAGTAAATATATTCTTTTGTTTTAGATGAAATGTTTTATAGATGTCTGTTAAATCCATTTGTTTCATAACTTCCATTAGTTTCACTGTGTCCTTGTTCAGTTTCTACTTCCATGATCTTTTCAGGGATGAGAGTGGGTTGTTGAAGTTTCCCACTATAATTATGTGTGTTGCAACATATGCTTTGTTTCTTTTATGAATGTGTTGGCCCTTGTATTTAGAGCATAGATATTCAGAAGAACTATCAAGTGTTCTTCTTGATAGATTTTTCCTGTGATGGGTAAAACGTTTCCTTTTATATATTTTTTAATGACTTTTGGTTGAAATCTATTTTATTTAATATCAGTATGGCTACTCCAGCTTGTTTCTTGTGACCATTAGCTTGGAAGGTTTTTACTCTGAGGTAGTTTCTATCTTTGTCTCTGAGATCCTGTATACTGCAAAATGCTGGATTCTCTTTATGTATCTAGTCTGATATTCTATGCCTTTTTGTTGGAGAAATTGAGTCCATTGATGTTAAGAGAAATTATGGAATAATGATTGTTGTTTTCTGTTTCTTTTTTTGCTAGAGGTAGAATTATGTTTGCATGCTTTTCTTCTTATTGTTTTCTTGCAAAAAGATTATGTTCTTGCTTTTCCTAGGGTGTGGTTTCCCACCTTGTGTTGAAGTTTTCCATCTATTATCCTTTGTAGGGCTGGGTTTGTGGACATATATTGTGGAAATTTGGCTTTGTCTTGGATTATCTTGGGTTCTCCATCTATGGTAATTGAGAGTTTGTTTATAGTAACCTAGGCTGGCATTTGTGTTCTCTTAGGGTCTGTATCTTCTAGCACTCTAGTCTCTGTTTAGAAGTCTGGTGTAAATCGGATTGGTCGGCCTTTATATGTTACATGTCCTTTTTCTCTTACTGCTTTTAGGTTCTTGCCATCTTGTTACCTGTGATGTTAGGTGATCTAGTTGTCTCTGACTGGAGCTTGTCTCTCCTGTTAGTCTGAGGGTCCATGGGCTCAGGAGGGAGATTGTTTCTAGGTATTTAGCAGGCAAGAAGTGGGTCCTGACGGTGGTGATTCAGCATTGTGTCAGTGGACTTGCATGGTAAAGCACCTATGAGGCTCTTCTGGATGCTCAGCAGTCTGTATGAAGATCCTGAGTCCTGAAATTGGTGACCTGGCTCTCTCTTGCTGGGCTGGAATGGACCAGTTCCCAGAGAGTACTAAGCTATCTAGGACCAGAGAGTTCTTCTCAGTCCGTCTCTGGATTGGTGGTTGGGTAGGGGGTGTGGTGATCTCACTTTGGACTCAGGTGACAAACTGTTTGTTAGGCTCTTCTGAGTGCTCAGGCATCCCTGGGCAGGCCCTTAGTCCTGATGTTGGTGACTGGCTCCCTCCCCCCCCTCTCTCCTATGGTTATTTTATAAACACAAGTTATAATGTATAATTTCAATTTTATTTTCTATTAAGTGATAGATATTAGAAAACAATACATTAAATCAAATAGCACACCAGTAATAGAAAGAAAGAAGACTGTGTGCTATTTGCCATTCAGTATACTGCTAGGTATATATTCAGATCCCTTCTTCTTGGTCTGTTTTATTAAATAGAACAAAAGTACTTCCATCAATTTGGATCTCTGATATTGCTTTTACCTGTGCACTTTCTTTGTAACAAAATGTGGACCTTTATCCTTATTTTGTCTCCATAAAGATTCCACTCAAGTATCTCTTCCAAGGAGGCTTAATTTTATACTCATATAGTGCTTGTAGTGAACCCTCTTCCTCACTTATAGATCTAATCACATGGTATTGATGATACACACACGACTCTGTTTGTAAGCTAATGGTAAAGATGAAGATTCTTATCCACTTCCTGTCTCCTGGCCCAAAATACTTGGTTTACTAAATCTAACCATTGAATTTAACAGGTTTTCTGGTGCGCAGAACAACGACAGCCACTAGGTGTCAGTGTTAATCACTGGGATGCTGTTGGACAGTATTTTTTTTTTTTTTAATTGAACATTATTTTAAAAAACAAAGATAAATGTAAAGATTTTAAAAGCATTTTGCATAAAAGTATATGAATACATTTTTGTCAGTACTTGATTTTTTTCAAAGGTTTGATAGGAAGCATTAAAATCTTACTAGTTATAATGAGCATAAAGTACATGTAAAAGAAGATGTAACCTGGAAATAGCCAAAGTTTTCTTGGTGTGTAAAGATTAAGCATAATGATTTTTCTTTTTTTTTTTTTGCCTTTGTTTTTTTTGAACTTTATATAGTCTGCAAGTAGTTTCTGGGGTGTTCAGAGCTTTCTGGGATTAGTATCCATTTATCATTGACTGCATATTTTCTCTGTTCTTTTGTGACTGGGTTACCTCCCTCAGGATGATACTCTCTAGATGCATCCATTTTCTTAAGAATTTTGTAAAGTCATTGTTTCTGGTAGCTGAGTAGTACTTCATTGTGTAAATGTATCACAATTTTTGTATCCATTCATCTACTGAAGGACATCTGGATTTTTTCCAGCTTCTGGCTATTATAAATAGAGCTGCTATGAACATTGTGGTGCATGTGTCTTTGCTGTATGTTGGAGCTTCTCTGGGGTATATGCCCAGAAGTGGAATAACTGGGTCTTCAGGTAGTATTATGTCCAATTTTCTGAGGAACCGCCAGGCTGATTTCCAGAGTGGTTGTATCAGTTTACAACCCTACCAACAGTGGAGAAGTGTTCCTCTTTCTGTGCATCCTCGCCAGCAACTGCTGTCATCTGAATTTTTGATCTTAGCCATTCTGACTGGTGTGAGGTAGAATCTCAGGGTTGTTTTGATTTGCATTTCCCTGATGGCTAAGGATGTCGAACACTTCATCAGATGCTTCTCAGCCATTCGATATTTCTCAATTGAGAACGTTTTGTTTAGCTCTGTATCCCACTTTTTAATAGGGTTATTTGATTCTCTGGTGTCTAACTTCTTGAGTTCTTTGTAAACCTTGGATATTAGGCCTCTATCTGATGTGGGGTTGGTAAAGATCTTTTCCCACTCTGTTGGTTGCCATTTTGTTTGCTTGAAAGTGTCCTTAGCCTTACAGAAACTTCGCAATCTCATTAAGTCCCATTAGTTGATATTTGACCTTAGAGCAGGAGCCATTGGTGTTCTGTTCAAGAAATATTCTCCTGTGACTATGTGTTCTAAGGTTTTCCCTACTTTCTCTCCTAATAGTTTCAGTGTACATGGTTTAATGTGGAGATCTTTGATCCACATGCACTTGAGCTTTGTACTGGGATATAAGAAAGAGTCTATTTTCATTCTTCTGCATGCTGAGTGCCAGTTGGACCATTTGTTGGAGAGGCTGTTCTTTTCCCATTGAATGTTTACAGCTCCTTTGTCAAAAATCAGGTGACCATATATGTGAGGGCTCATTTCTGGGTCTTCTATTCTATTCTATTCCATTGACCCACATGCCTATCTCTGTAACTGTATCATGCAGTTTTTAGCACAATTACCTTGTAATATAGCTTGAGGTCAGGGATGGTGATTCCCACAGATGTTTTCTTCTTGTTGAGGATAGATTTCACTATTCTAGGTCTTTTGTTATTTCAGATGAAATTGCACATTGCTCTTTCCAACTCTATGAAGAATTGGGTTGGAATTTTGATGGGGATTGCATTGAATCTGTAGATTGCTTTTGGTAAGATGGCCATTTTTACAATATTGATCCTTCCAATCCATGAGCATGGGAGATCTTTCCATTTTCTGAGATCTTCCTTGATTTCCTTCTTTAGAGGTTTGAAGTTCTTGTCATACAGGTCCTTTACTTGCTTAGTTAGAGTCACACCAAGTTTTTAACCAAGTCTTACAGGCAACTTTGAAATTAGCCATGTAAGTCATGTTATCATATTTTGGATGGGCACAATGTGAACCGATTTAAGCTCACTTCACAAAGTGATAGGTATGTCTGAGAAGATATTAATGTATGCCCGATATTGGTAAATGGTGACTGATTACAGGATGCAGAGTTTCTGCTGCACAGGGAAGTTATGCAATATACAGAATAATCTCCAAATTTCAAAGCCCAGCCAAATCAGGTTATGATTTCTGAAAATGGTGTGTCCTAGAAAATTTGAATTCATTACTCTTTCCAGAACCAGCATTTCCTTTGTTCTTTTGTGAGGAAACTTGATAAAAGGCGTTTGTGAAAATGTAGTGTTTATATAATGATATTTTTAAACCTCCAACGCTGCATCTAGTTATGCAACCACTTATGACACAATAATATTTTATAAATATTATTTATTTATATGATAAATAAACACTTATAAACAATATAAATGACACTTATAAACAATAATATTTTACCTTTCACAATAGGTGTCAGTAAAATAAAGTCCTAAAGTTTGATCTTTACTTCATAAATCTACTGGTATTAAAGGGTTTCTCTTCACATATATATACTGCTTAATTTTTTGAGTTTTATGAGTTAATTTCGATTTTCTTAAAAAACATGGATTATAACTTCTAATTCTCACTTTCTTGTTCAACTTCCTGTAGATACACATAAATAATATGTAAATCGATCACACATACACATTTCCAAAACTCTCATTGAGTAAAACACCAACCTCTGTGCACACTTTGAGAGACCTATTGATTCCGTTGCATATGTAGCTGAAGATGTCAGTGTCTGGCATCAATGTGGGAAGAGGCTTTTGTTCCAGAGAGGGCATGTTTTTCCAATGTAGGGGAATGACAAGGCAATGAGGTAGAGACGGGGAATCAGAAGGGAGTGTACCTTTGTGAATGCAACCGGAGGGGGATGGGGTATGAGAGCATGGTGAAGTAAAGGGATAACATCTCAAATGTAAATACAGAGTATCTAACAAAAAAAAAATGAAAAAAGAAAAAAAACCTAAAAAACAAAACAAAATGAGCAAAACAAAACAAACAACAACAACAAAGAAACAAAAACAAAAACAAAAACAGCCTGAGGCAACAAAGTCCCAGTTCATGTCTGAGAAATCCAGAAAAGTAACCGAGGACATTTGGGCCTTAGTTGTTTTCCAGCCTCTGATGGATTGAGAAAGTCCAAAGGCAGTCAGGTGTCAGCACTTTGGTTAGAATATTCCATCCTTTTTGATTTGTGATGAGACCAGAGGACTTCTCTGGTCCTTCCCTCGGGCCACCAAATTCCCCAGTGTCTTGTTGTCCCAATTAGTACATAGTTTATGAAGCAAATACACAAAAATTGCTGCCCGTGTTCTCAGGGAGAGTTACAAGACGGTGAATGATTACTGGGAATGATTACTCCCATAAGCATCCCATAGCTGTGCTCCCAGAGTTGTGTGGACATCCCTGCTTGCTCCCGGGATGTTGCCCAAATGCACACATGACTAGTACCCTCTTCTGAAGCCTAGGACTCAGCCTCATGCTTTGCTTGGAGAAGCAGATTGCTGATTTACTGTAAATTTTGTTTTTAGACAACTCTGGACGGCCTGCTGCTAGGAAGCGTGTCAGTCTTCTACAAAGCAGAAGAGATACTATGGACCACAGGAGCCACCACTGTGGTGACGTTAGTACTCACTTTGTTTACACTGCAAACAAAATGGGATTTTACCCTGCCAAGTGGCGTGATGATTGTTTTCGCCAGTGTGCTACTGATGTACAGGATTATTGTACCCCTGGTTCGATCATACTGGTTGCATCTGGGGTACTCCATGCTTGGAAAACTGCTCTTCTCCATGTACCTCGTGATGGATGTGCAGATGATGGTGGGGGACACTGCCATTATGCGATAGACGCCGTAGAGTACACGTTTGCTGCTCTGAACATCTACGTGGACATTATCACCCTTTTCACTTTCATTCTGGAGCTATTTGAATAATAGCTGATGGCCAAAGCAGGCTAAGGCTCAGAAGAGGAAAGGTGGGACACCTGTGTTGGGTCACCAGGCTCGGGCATGCAGCAGTGATCACTCATGGGTCCTTCCAGTAGTCACTTACTTATCAAGTTATCTGTGTACTTATGTTAAAAGAAGCTACATATGCAGCTGTAGCCGTTATCCTTTTTTTTTTTTCCCTTGTCACATGGCAAAACTCTCTTATTCATATTGAGACATTCCAGATTCCCATTAATTCAGAAAATGGGTATCCCAATTCTTAGCCGACATACATTTAGAAGGTCCCCACTTCTTTGAAGGTTTTCCGGTACAATGTAAAACTGTAAACACAAGCTCTACATAAATAAAGTTGATTGTAAAAAACAAAAACAAAAAAGGAAAGGAAGGGAAAAAATACATGGATTACAATATAACTTCTAATTCTTACTCTCGTGTTCACCTTCCTGTAGATACATACAAATCATATGTAAATCGATGGCATATACACATTTTAGCATTTCATATTAAGCATTTCATTTTTATAATTTTATAAATATGCTTTGTAGTGTTAAATCTGGATCCTCACTTAAAATATCTCAGCAAAATGTGGACTCAAGATAGAACCATTTCAAAAGTAAATCCTACTTTATTCTCTTCCAAACTATATGAATTTAGGTTGAGTTCTTCACCAAATCTGTGAAACATGAAAAAGTTTTCAAAAGCCACCTGTTGGATGGTCCCAAGTGATGAATTTTCTTGTTGTTAATGCATGGGACTGCTTCATAATGTGTTTAATGTTCCCTAAATCTGTTGCCTAATTTGTTCTTAAGCCCCAATGAAGAACCTGGTGAAGTTCTCAGGATTTACCAAACAGTTTACTGGAGTTATTTGTCAGTGAATATGTGTCTTAACCTTAGACAACTTGCAGGAAGTTTATCAACACAGTATCTCCTCTGCCTTCTCTACTTATGAAATGAGGAACAAATTATCCATATTTCTGCCTGGTTATGTCAGAGCCACATGCTCATGATAGTGGTACATTCAGTGCAATTGTTATGATATGTTTTGTGCTGCTTTCCCTTTTCAATGGAAGAACTCATATGGGATTATTCTACCTTGAGGCCTCAATTTCACTTGGCTTGCCTCAGACAGTTTAATCATCTCAAAAATAGTTTTTGTCCTCAACTGCTTGCATCCATCCAACTTTGATAAATTTTATTATTTTTCTAGATCCATAGCAAGTTGTGTTTTCTAGCTTCCTTTCTAAAAAATTCTTGTATCTGAGCCTTAAAAACATCAACAGGAACATTGGCTATAGAAGCCACAAGAGAAGAGAAGAGAACATATGTTTATGATTAAGAACACAGACTCTGGAGCCTGTGAATTCTATTTCTGTGTTTTACTGGCCCTGGTATGATTTTTTAACCTTTCTATGCCATTTTCTGATATATAAAAGCAGAAATAATGGCCATCCATTTTCCATACAATTTAATATTGTTAAAACACTGGGAATAGAATCCAGCTCAAGAAATCCTATGACCACATTACTTAAGATTTTATTATAAGCTGAGGCACAGTATAATAATTATAAACAATGAATTTGAAATTTATGAGTCTGACCTAAAATCTTTGGTGTGTTCTTTCTGAACCATGTGCCCTTTAAAATGTGGTTAAACATTTTCTGCTGTAATTGCCTTCTTTGTTTCACCAAATGAGTAATGAAAAAAATATTGGTTGTAGACATAGTGTGGTAGATGGTGAATATACAAAAATATTACTAATATTATTGATGAAACAGAATCAGAAAAGTTTCAAGTGTGTTTTCTATAATTATGAGAAGGGAAGTATGTTGATTTTTATCTCATGAGAGAAGATAGGGTAAAACTGAAAGACAGATTAAAATAGATATGGATTAAATTCAAGATATCTGAGTTGAGATTTCAACTAGGAATTGAACATGAATCTTCCCAAAGTGGTCTTATCTAAATTAAAACTGTAGAAAGCATCACCATAGTAATGATATTTACAGCCACAAGAGGAAAAATATGTCCTCTGAGGACAGAATGAATGTTGGATAAATGGAAGAAATTTTTCATGGTAACTTGGGGAATTCAAATTTTGAGGATAAATTGAGAAGACAGAAGCAGCAAACGCAGAAACCCTGACAAAAGCAGGTGCACAAAGAGGTAAGCAAGAGAGCCAGGCAGGCATGGAAGCCTAGAGCCTACAAGAGGACAATGCTTTTTTTGGAAAAGACACGTGTTATTTGTCAGAAGCTCTTTTGCAGGCATCCCTAATGGGAGTGCACAAGTTCTTGCTGTGTTTCATCACTTGAAGTTTGACCCATCTTGACAGCTGGTTTCAGGGAGATTGATGGTGATGGAAGTTAATTTGAAAAAGAAAGTAAGGAAGTGGGCACAGTAACTTGGAACATTTCAGTGTGACTGGCTGAGAAAGGAAGGAGAAAAATTTCAATTATAGCTACCAGAAATTATGAACCGAGGCATAAAGTTTTGAACACAAATTCTGCTACAATATACATGTAAACTGCTGCATGGCTTAAAAACACAATACTAAAGAAATACATCATTTCAGAATCAGAGTAGATAGGCTATGAATAACATGTGGAAGAAATTGACAGTGGAAGTCGGGATGAAGATTTCTTTACTATGAGAGGTAAGATTAAATTAAGATACTATTACCTTATAGATATGGAGGTGGGGATAAAATCAGACTTAAATTTGCCGGTCTTTACTATTGATTGATTGACTGATTGACTGATTGGTATGATGTTAGTAGTTAAAAAGAAGATTTAAGGTTTTATAACAGAATGAGCACAATGCAAATGTTTGACCACACAGGTGATGAAGGCATAGAACCCTTACTTCAGGACACTGAGATGACAAAGATCATCATCCTGACATTGGTGGGTCATGGAAAAGAGGCTGTTGCTGACCACAAGAGCCGAGAAAGGAAAGTGGAATACTTGATCATCAGAAGTAATTTTTATGAAAGAAAAATACCTGAGTAAAGATCAGGAAGGAGATGAAATAGGAAGCAAATAGGAGATGATATCTACATGAAAACAGTGAGCTAATTGCTCTCAAATGAGATAAATGATGAGGGAAAGAGGGACGTTCAAGAATAGGGAAAATTCATATGGCTGTTCTGAAGTAGTGAATAAGCAATAGGGAAGCAGAATGAGCACAGTATTTAATTTATGTGTTATTTCTGTATTTCTGGGCAAACATCAATTACTGAAATTATAATTTTCACATTAAAAAATAAAATTTAAATTATTTTATGACTTACATTAATGATTTTTTTATTCAATGTAAAACATGTAAAACATGTACTTTGACGACTGCATAAAGAACTATTCGGTAACATTAATGTTCAGAATAGTCAGCTATTGAAAGATTTTTCTCACAATGAAAGGCAATCAATAGACAAAATGATACT
Source organism: Micromys minutus (assembly GCF_963924665.1). Taxonomy (NCBI): domain Eukaryota; kingdom Metazoa; phylum Chordata; class Mammalia; order Rodentia; family Muridae; genus Micromys; species Micromys minutus. The sequence goes on from NC_137976.1 coordinate 29,321,077, forward strand.
ATTGCTCTAAATTAAATCACAGCTTAAGGTATTATTTTAATTCTAGTAGGTGGGAAATAAAAATGTTCATATATCTAGGAATAATTGGTCTATTGTGGTCAAAATAATAATAACCATATTATTTTATATATATTCTTATATAATGAACATCATCCATTGGTGCTTTGGTAATATATAATAGGAGACTATAGTTTTACTTTTGAGATTTTCATATTCATCACAGCAATCAACCATCTTCATCTCAAGATGCTTGACAATGTACCTTCAGATTAGAGGTCTACTTACTGAAAAAAGACATAAATTTACTGAAGTTAATAAGCTTCTCAATGACATAAGTAAACCAAATAAAGTATCATTGTCCCTCCAAAGTGACATCATCTCTTTTTTCTTTCAAATATTTCAGTCTTTCCTTTTTATTATTTTTATTGAATATTCCCCATATTTATATTTCAAATTCCCTTTTCTCCCCATTCTCTCTTCCCGTTCACTTGCTTTAATGAAGATGCTCCCATTCCCAACCAACTACTCCCACTTCATTACCTTAGTATTGTCACACACCAAGAAAAATAGCTTTCACTGGACAAAAGGCATCTCCTCTAAATAATGCCAAAAAATTCCATCCTCTGCTACATATGCAATTGGATCCATGTGTCTCGCCATGTATATTCATTGATTGGTGTTTTAGATCCTAGGAGCTCTGGAGGTTTGTTTTCTTGATAATATTGTTCTTCCCATAGGTTTTCAAACCCTTTCATCTCCTTCAGTCTTTTCTCTAGCCCTTCCAGTGGGCTTGCCATGTTCAGTCTGATTGTTAGCTGCAGGCATCCTCAGCTGTATTTGTGTGACTTTGGAAGAGCCTCTGAGAAGGCATCAATATTCGGCTCCTGCCAGTAAGAAATTGTTGGCATCAGCAATAGTAACTGGGAGTGTTGTCTGCATAAGAGGTGGATCCCCAGATGAGACAGTATCTGGATAAACTTTTTTTCAATCACTGCTCCTCTATTTGTCCCTGTATTTCCTCCCAAGAGGGCTCTGTTCTGCCTTGTAAGTAGCATTAAGTCATCCACATAATGGCCTTTCTTTCTTTGAGCTTCATAAGGTTCTTTGATACTGTTTCTTGGGTATTCAGACCATTTTAGGCTAGTGTTTGCTTATCAGTGAGTGCGTACCATGTGTGTTCTTTTGTGACTGGGTTACCTCACTCAGGATGATAGTCTCTAGTTCTAGCCATTTGCGTAGGAATTTCATGAAGTCATTGTTTCTGATAGCTGAGTAGTACTCCATTGTGTAAATGTACCACATTTTCTATAGCCATTCTTCTGTTGAAGGACATCTGGGCTCTTTCCAGCTTCTGGCTATTATAAATAAGGTTGCTATTAACATAGTGGAGCATGTGTCCTTTTTGTATGTTGGAGAGTCTTTTGGGTATATGCCCAAGAGTGGTATAGCTGGGTCCTCAGGTAGTACTATGTTCAATTTTCTGAGAAATCGTCAGACTTATTTCCAGAGTGGTTGTACAGCTTGCAATTCCACAAACATTGGAAGGATCTTCCTCTTTCTCCACATCCTTGCAAACATCTGCTGTCATCTGAGTTTTTGATCTTAACCATTCTGACTGGTGTGAGGTGGAATCTCAGGGTTGTTTTGATTTCCATTTCCCTGATGTCTAGGAATGCTGGACAATTATTTAGAAGCTTCTCAGCCATTCAGTATTCCTTAGTTGAGAATTCTTTGTTTAGCTCTGTACCCCATTTTTAATAAAATTATTTGGTTCTCTGAAGTCTAACTTTTTGAGTTTTTTGTGTATACTGGATGTTAGTCCTCTATCAAAAGTACGATTGGTAAAGATCCTTTCCCAATATGTTGGTTGACGTTTTGTCTTTTTGACAGTGTCCTTCGCTTTGTAATTTAAAGTTCCATTTGTGAACTCTTAATTTTAGGGCATAAGCCATCGGTGTTTTGTTCAGGAAATTTCTTCCTGTGCCTATGTGTTCTAAGCTCTTCCCCACTTTCTGTTCTATTTGTTTCAGAGTACATGTTTTTATGTGAAGGTCTTTGATCTACTTGAACTTGAGCTTTGTATAGTGAATTAAGACTGGATCAATTTTCATTCTGCACGCTGACTTCCAGTTGAAGCAGCACGATTTGATGAAGAGGCTGTCCTCTTTTCATTGAGTGTTTTAAACTCCTTTGTCAAATATCAAGTGACCATAGGTGTATGGGTTCATTTCTGGGTCTTCAACTCTTTTACATTGATGTACCTGCCTATCTCTGTACCAATACCATTTTTTAAAAATCAGGATTGATCTGTAATACACCTTGAAGTTAGAGATGGTGATTCTCTGGGGAGTTTTTTATTGTTAAGAATAATTTTTGCTATCCAGGGTTTTAATTATTTACAATGAATTTGCAAATTGCTCTTTCTAACTCTATGAAGAATTGAGTTAAATTTTTGATGGGGATAGAATTGAATTTGTCGATTGCCTTAGAAAAGATAACCATTTTTACTATGTTGATCCTTCCAATTCATGAGCATGGGAGATCTTTTCACTTTCTGAGGTCTTCTTCAATATCCTCTTCAGAGACTTGAAGTTCTTGTCATACAGATTCTTGACTTTCTTGGTTAGGGTTACATCAAGGTATTTTATATTCTTTGTGACTATTGGGAACATTGTCAATTCGCTACTTTCTTTCTCAGCCTGTTAATCCTTCCAGTGGATGAAGGCTACTGATTTGTTTGAGTTTCTCCTTTATATCCAACCATTTCGCTGAAGTTGTTTATCTGCTGAAAAAGTTCTCTGGTGGATTTTTGGAGGGTTACTTAAGTGTACTATCATATCTTCTGCAGATAGTGATAGTTTCACTCCTTCCTGTATGGTTTGTGTCCCTTTGACCTTTTTGTACTGTCTGAATGCTCTGGGTAATACCTCCAGTACTATACTGAATAGGTACAGAGAAAGTGAGCAGCCCTGTTTAGTTTCGGCTTTTAGTGGGATTGCTTCAAGTTCCTCATGATTTAGTTTGATTTTGGCTACTGGTTGTCTGTGTATTTCTTTTACTATGTTAAAATATGTTCCTTGAATTCCTGATCTCTCCAAGACTTTTTACATGAATGAATAATGAATATTTTCAAATGTTTTCTCAGCATCTTAAGAGATGTTCATGTGGTTATTTCTTTGAGTTGGTTTATATAGTGGATGACATTGATGGGTCTCCATATATTGAACCATTCTTGCATCCCTGGGTTGAAGCCTATTTGATCATGGTGAATGATCATTTTGATGTGTTTTTGGATTCGGTTTGCAAGAATTTTTTTTAGTATTTTTCCATTGATGTTCATGAGGGAAATCAATCTGAAGTTTCCTTTTTTGTACGATCTTTGTGTGATTTGGATATGAGCATAATTGTGGCCTTGAAAATGGAATTGGGTAGTGTTCCTTCACTTTTTGTTTTGTAGAATAGTTTGGTGAATATTGGTATTAGGTCTATGACGGTCAGATAAAATTCTGCACTAGACCTATCTGTTCTGAGTTTCTTTCTTTCTTTCTTTCTTTCTTTCTTTCTTTCTTTCTTTCTTTCTTTCTTTCTTTCTCTCTCTCTCTCTCTCTCTCTCTCTCTCTCTCTCTCTCTCTCTCTCTCTCTCTCTCCTCCCTCCCTCCCTCCCTCCCCCCCCTCTCTTTTTCTTTTTCTGGTTGGAGGCTTTTGATGCCTGCTTAGGAGTTATGAGACTGTTTAGATGGGTTATCTGATTTTGATTTTACATTGAATTGGTATCTATGTAGAATATTGTTCATTTTCTCCTGATTTTCTAGTTTTATTGAATATAGGCTTTTCTAGTAGGATGTGATGATTTCTTGAATTTTCTCAGTTTCTGTTGTTTTATCTTCCCTTTCATTTCTGATTTTGTTAATTTGGATATTCTCCCTGTGCCCTCTAGATAGTCTAGATAAGGCTTAATTAATCTTGTTGATTTTCTCAAAGAACCAGCTCCTCGTTTTGTTGATTGTTTTATTTTTTTCTTTTTGTTTCTACTTGGTTGATTTCAGCTCTGAGTTTGATTATTTCCTGCAGTCTACTCCTCTTGAGTATTTTTTTTCTTTTTTTCTAGAGCTTTAAGGTGTACTGTCAAGGTTTTATGTATGCTATTTGCAGACACTCAGAGCTATAAATTTTCCTCTTAGCATAACTTTCATTGTATCCCATAAGTTTGGATATGTTGTGCCTTCAATATCATTAAATTCTAAAAAAAAAAATCTTTAATTTCTTTATTTCTAACTTGACAAAGCTATCATTGAGTAGGGCACTGTTCTCCTCCCATGTGTATGTGGGCTTTTTGTGTTTTTATTGTTATTAAAGACCAGTCTTAGTCCATGTTGGTCTCATAGGATACATAGAATTATTTTGATTTTCTTGTAATTTTTGAGGTTTGTGATTGATTATATGATTGAATTGGAGAAGGTAACGTGAGGAACTGAGAAGAAAATATAATCTTTTGTTTTACAATGAAATGTTCTATAGATGTCTGTTAAATCCAATTGGTTCATCATGTCTCTTAGTTTCACTGTATCTTTGTTCATTTTCTGCTTCCATGATCTGTCCATTGATGATAGTGAAGTGTTGATGTCTCCCACTATTATTCTGTGTGGTAAAATATATTCTTTAAGTTTTAATAGAGTTTCTTTTATGAATGTGGGTATCCTTGTATTTGGAGCTTAGATGTTCAGGATTGAGAGTTCATCTTGATTGATTTTTTTTATGTGATGAGTAAAAAGTGTCCTTCTTTATATTTGGTGAAAAATCTTTTTTACTTGATGTTAGAATGGCAACTCCAACTTGTTGGTGGGATCATTTAGTTTAGAAAGCTTTTCCTCAGCTTTTTACTCTGAGGTAGCATCTATCTTTGCTGAGATGAATTTCCTGTATGTAGCTAAATGCTGGTTCCTCTTTATGTATCCAGTCTGATAGTCTATGTCTCTTTATTGGGAAATTGAGTCCACAGATATTAAGAGATATTAAAAAATAGTGATTGTTGCTTCCTGTTAGTTTTGTTGTTAGAGGTAGAATTATGTTTGGGTGCTTTTCTTCTTTTTGTTTTTGCAAGAAGATTATTTTCTTGCTTTCCTAGGGTATAGTTTCCCTCTTTGTGTTGGAGTTCTTTATCTATTATCCTTTGTAGGGATGGGAATGTGCACATATATTGTGTAAATTTTTGTTCTGGAATAGCTCCATTTCTCCATATGTGGTAATTGAGAGTTTTGCTGGATATCGTAACCTGGGCTGGCATTTGTGTTTCCTTAGGGTCTGCATGACATCTGTCCAGGATCTTCTAGCTCTCATAGTCTTTGTTGAGAAGTCTGGTGTAATTCTGATAGGCTTGTTTTTATATGTTACTTGATTTTTTTTTCCTTTACTGCTTTTAATATTATTTTTCTGTGTTGTACATTTGGTGTTTTGACTATTATGTGACAGACGGAATATTTTTTTGTGTAATTAATTTAAAGTTTTATAGGCTTTCTGTATCTTCATGGTTGTATCATTTTTTTTACGCTAGGATGTTTTCTTTTTTATTCTGTTTAAAAGATATTTATTCCTTTAAGTTGAGCATCTTCACCTTCTTCTACACCTATTATCCTTAGCTTTTGTCTTCTCATTGTGTCCTGGATTTCCTGGATGTTCTGTATTAGGAGTGTTTTGCTTTTCCCATTTTCTTTTACTATTGTGTCAATGTTTTCTATGTTATCTTCTGCACTTGAGATTCTCTCTCCCATTTCTTGTGTTCCGTTGATGATGCTTGCATCTGTAACTACTAATTTCTTTTCTAGGTTTTCTTTTTCCGGGTCTCTATCTTTTTGTGATTTCTTTATCGTTTCTATTTCTATTTTTTGGTCCTAGATGGTTTTGTTCATTTCCTTTACCTGATTGACTGTGTTTTCTGTAGCTCATTTAAGGTATTTTTGTTATTCCTTTATAAGGGCTTCTATTTGTTTACCTGTGTACTGCTGTATTTCTTTAAGAAAGTCATTCATGTTCTTAAGCCTTCTATCATCATCATAAGGTGTGATTTTAAATCCATATTTTGTTTTTCTCGTGTGTTGGGATATCCACTATTTGCTGTGGTGGAACAACTGGGTTCTGAAGTTGCCAGGGTTTTTTTTTTTTTTTGACTTCTCTTGCTTATATTCTTGTGCTTGCCACTTGCCATCTTGTTATTTGTAATGATGTTGGTCCAACTGGCACTCAGCATAGAGAAGAATGAAAATAGACCCTTTCTTATCTTATCTCCTTGTACAAAACTCAAGTGCAAGTGGATCAAAGATCTCCACATTAAACCAGGTACACTGAAACTATTACAAGAGAAAGTAGGGAAAAACTTAGAACACATAGGCACAGGACAAAATTTACTAAACAGAACACCAATGGCTTGTGTTCTAAGACCAAGTATTGAGAAATGGGACTTAATGATATTACAAAGTTTCTGTAAGGCTAAGGACACTGTCAAGAAAACAAAACAGCAGCCAACAGAGTAGGAAAAGATCTTTACCAACTCCACATCAGATAGAGGCCTAAAATCCAAGGTATACAAAGAACTCAAGAAGTTAGACGCCAGAGAATCAAATAATCCTATTAAAAAATGGGGTACAGAGCTAAACAAAAAGTTCTCAATTGAGGAATATTGAATGGCTGAGAAGCATCTAAGGAAGTGGTCAACATCCTTAGCCATCAGGGAAATGCAAATCAAAACAACCCTGTGATTCCACCTCACACCAGTCAGATTGGCTAAGATCCAAAACTCAGATGACAACAGATGCTGGCGAGGATGTGGAGAAAGAGGAACACTTCCCTACTGTTGGTGGTGTTGTAAGCTGGTACAACCACTCTGGCATTCAGTCTGTCAGTTCCTCAGAAAATTGAACTTAGTCCTACCTGAAGACCCAGTTATTCAACTTCTGGGCATATTCCCCAGAGATGCTCCAACATACAATAAAGACACATGCACCACAATGATAACCATATTTGTATCTTTAAGAGAACAAAGCCACATTTTGATTCATTCCCGGAAACTGATTTGTATTCAGTAAAATATTTAGCATTATTTCCTTATGAACAGGGTATAATTAAAACTGCTAAGATATGTATGACTTCTAAAAATAAAGCCACATAGAGATTGTCCTGGTAGAAATGTTGGCTGTGTGAGTATACACACCACTGCCCCATAATGGGAAGGATCTATTCTTAATTTCATCATCTCTCCAGATGACAAACTTGGAGATAATTTAATATCTCACCAAATGTAAGTGGCAATTGAGCATCACAGATATTTTTCAGTGACCATCAAATGTTACCCCTGTTTAAGCTGCTTCTTTCTGTGCCGTTCATATTAAACTGAAGAATTTTATGAAGCAGATCCATTGAGGTTGAAGTGGAGGGAAGAAAAATCTAGCCTTAATTTCTGAACCAAATCTACAGGTTTAACCGCCTGAGCAGGTGTATAGCTCTCTTATTGTAGAATTTCTTATTTAGTCTAAGAAAAATGGTGTTTTCAAAATAGTCAATATTTAACTTTACATTTCTACAAATCAAATTAGAACCAAATGTGTGAACATTATTAATTAGTGTTCCTAACTAATCATGCAAAGTAAAGAATAAAGAATTAATATTTATGGCAATAAAACTCAAAACAGAGTGCCACACAAAAATTTGCCTAATTTTTACCCTTATAAATTCATATAAGTCTTGATCAGAAACATATTTACTGCATAGAAAAAATCTAGACATAACCACAATACTGACTAGAGGCATTTCCCAGAATCTACTTATATGATATTTACACTGGCCTGTCCTCTCTTCTGATTACAAATAGAAGTTTTCAATATCACACCATGATTCCAAGGTTTGATGCACTTCTCATTATGCTCTTTCTGGTTCAGTGGCTTTGGGTACACTCTTGGCTGGTGTTATTAAATTTACCTTTATCCCAAACTCCATTAAACAGCCCTTCTATTATTACCGTGAACATTTAAGTGTGACAAATCAGAAAAGCAGAAGGATGTTCAGGCAAAAGATTATGAAAAGCTAAAACAATAAAAATGAAATCTCAAGATATTCCCCAGAAAAGATAGCACAGTGTTTTCTCATTATTTGGTTTAGGTTTGTTCGATGAAAAGGAGATTACATTTGAAAATATCTAATCTACTACTGTTTCTACAGATCCTGGCATTGTTCTACTGTGATCATCTGCTCAGAAGATGTTTGTCATTTCAATGCACAACCCTGTTTCATGTGTATGTATGCTTTAAAATTCCTTATTTAGTTCATATTGTTATTGCATTGACTATAAGCTTACAGTGAACAGCATTATAACCTGCACTTACATGCAATCTATGACATGGGTATTTCCATGAGATGCCATGTGTGGCTTCATGTACTTAGCCCACTACATACTACTTTCATTTTTCATGTGTAGACTCCATATATGAACACTAAAAGAGATACTTAATACATGGAGAAAGAATATTTTGCAATATGAAAGGTGAAATAAGAAGGAAGAAAATGCCTGTGTTCTGCTGTGACTTGGAGATGTTGGCATCGGTAGACACACAGTTCTCAATACCTAGCATGTCTGTGTCTGACCATGAGTGTACCAACACGTTGCTTTTAGCATAATGAATTAACTTGTATGAGTAAGCAACTTTGCATACATAAAATGCATCAACTTAAATAAGGAGAATTACTGTATTTGTTCTGAGCTCATGAAGCTGACCCATGACTGACGGAGGATAAAGGCAATGATAACATGAATAATCTATGAGGAAGCACATAGCCAGAGCTCTTGGCCATCACCGTATAAAGAAACTAAGAATTAAACCTTGAAGTCATTAAATTCCAAAATTTAATACTTAGAAACTTTCCAAAGTTTTATGTGGGCACAGGATCATTGTGTAATCTACAGAAACCGATAAAAATCCAAGGGATTATAGAGTGTACAGGATCAACAGCTGTACTTACAGAAAATGTGAAGGTAGTGTACTATCAAACTCTACCAGAAAATTAGATGCATTCCTGTCTTTATAACATAGACAACATGGTGTGAGAATGTGGTGCATGTGGGATAACAATTTGAGAATCAAAGAGTGCATTTGGAGGCACCTGGAATCTTCTGGAAATAGAAAGGTTTTCTGAAGCAAGGAACCTGGGGAGAACTAGAAGTGCTGTCTGTACTGACTAAGGACTTAGCACAGCAAAGAAAACCTGAAAACAGACAAAAACCTTCCTGCAGGCTCTGAAACCATGAAACAGATATGGCATTTGTAAGAGAGCCTGCTCATACCAAGACACGTAGACAATGCTTTCATAGGCTAAGCACTGCCACAGAACTACTGGCTTTGGAGCCTAGGAAATGTTTGCTATGTGCTTGCCGTGGAGCAGCAGCCTATGGAAGCTAGTAAAGGAGCCCAAAAGCCCAGTGTTAGAGTAGAACCTACAGCCATACACATCCACCTTATTTAGTTTGAATTCTGCAGAAATCTTCTATATAAGAAATGCAGAATTATCAACATACTTCAGTAAGTGGAATAACAAGACCCATATGTGAGCAATATATCCATATGTCTAATGCTAAAGTGCTGCTTTACAATATCAAATGAAATCAAGAGGTTATGTGTGACATGTATGTGTGTGTAATGTGTGCATATGTATGTATGTATGTATGCATGTGTGTACGTATTTGTGGATGTGCATGCATGCATGTGTGTACGTGTGTCTATGTTTGTGTGTGCATGAGAATTTATATGTACGTATTGTGTAGAGTGTGCATAAAATACATATGCTTATTTATATGTGCATGCACATGTGCTCACTTATGCAGGCGAATGCAGTTAGAAATTTGAGTCATAGCTATTTTGATGAAGGTTTACCAAGTACAAGTTCTTCTGACATTTAAATAGACAATGAAACAATTGAATACCTTCAAGTTAGGAGAGAACAGGTTTTTATACTATAATTTATCTGCATCTTTCTGAAGTACTAAAAACCATGGTCTCAAAATATCATTGGGTAGAGATGAGAATATTTTGTCATTTTATAGAACATTTCTTAATTATGAATGTATCAAGTCTTTTATCAAGTCTTTTGTTTGCTGAAGGCGTCTGAAACTTTGCTATCTGTCATTTGTCAAAGCAGTTTCCTTAAAATAGTACATTCATCATGTCTAAATAATATATATTTATTTTCTACCCCAAATCTTCCCAAATGTCTTTAAACTAACAATAGGGAATTAATTCTAAAAGTGGTTTATACAATTTTCATTTCAGTAAAGCTAAAACAAAGTTTCTACAAAGTAAATCTGATGGCTTCTGAGACTTTGCATGTGTGTGTGTGTGTGTTTGTGTGTGTGTGTGTATGTGTGTGTGTGTGTGTGTTCTGGGTACACAATTCAGGGAGCACAATTGATCCACTCAAATTGGAGTTTATAATTTTTACGGAAGTACATTTTGTATTTCAGAATTATTTTAATAAAGACCAAAAAATAATATAAAACTTCCTCAGAAGGGAAGTTAAGGTCTTTTGAGTTTTTTTGTTATTTTGGCTTTTTGTTTTATTGTTGTTGTTTTCTACTTGTGTGGGACATCACACATCCTCTTTCTAGGACTTTAGTAAACACTGTGATTTAATTAATTTAAATTTTACTGCCTAAAAGTTAAATTTTAAAATAAAAGGAACACATACCCCAAGATGTAGAGTTTAGGAGAAAGTGACTAATTTACATATGGTACTAATCTTGTCTAAAACTAGATGATAACTAGTCAATTAGATACTATCAGTTGAAATTCAAGGTGAAGCTGTTTCCCTGAGATCAATATCAACGTTTATATAAAGCATTCCTCTCAACAGGTTGTTTCATCACACAACTTATAATGAGCTCTTTTTCTTACACACAAAAGCTACTTACAGTATGCAACTGCATGTTAATACCAAATAATTTCTTCTCAATTACATGCCAATCAACTTAGACCTCAGTTTTATATAGAAATGAATTAATATCATTTTTGCTGATCTCAAAGTCAAGCCTACTTTCTAGCTAACAACTCTGAAATTTAATGAGTTGTGCGTCTTTTATTGCTTACACTACTTAAGTTGGTTCTTTTAAGAAAATTATTGGATATTTTCTGCATTTACATTTCAGATGTTAGGCCTTTCCCCCAATCCCATCCCTCTCCCCTTCCATTGCATCCATGAAGGTGCTCCCTCTCCCAACCACCCTCTCCCACATCAGCACTTTGGCATTCCCCTGCACTGGGAAAAAAAAAAAAAAGTATCTCTGGACCAAAGGCCTCTCCTCTCATTAATGCCAGAAAATGCTATTCTCTGATCCATATACACGTGGGGCTATTTGTCTCTCCATGCAAACTTATTGGTTGGTGTTTTACTTCCTGGAAGCTGTGGTAGGTTTCATTAGTTGATCATTTTGGTCTTCCCATGGGGTGGCAGACTTATTCAGCTCCTTCAGTCCTTTCTCTAGCTCCTTCATTGGGGTCATGTTCAGTCCCACGGTTAGGTGCAAGCATCCTCCTCTGTATCAGTATGTCTCTGGCAGAGCCTCTGAGGAGGTATTCACATCAGGTACTTGCCAGTAAGCACTACTTAGCATCAGCAATAGTGCTTGGGTTTAGTGGCTACATATGGGGTATATCCCCAGGTGAGGCAGTCTTTGGATGATCTTTTCTCCAATCACTGCTTCTCTATTTGTCCCTTTATTTTCTCTCATGAGTGTTTTGTTCTCACTTCTAAGAAGGGCTGAGGCATCTACCTTCTTTTTTTCCTTCTCTTTCAGCTTCATAAGTTTTGTAAATAGCTTCTAAGTTATTCTGAAGTTTTGGGGCTAGTATCCTCTTATAAGTGAGTACATACCATGAATGTTCTTTTGTGACTGGGTTACTGCACTCAGGATGATAGCTTCAAGTTCATTCCACTTGCCTAGGATTTGTATGAAGTCATTGTTTTTAATAGCTGAGTATTACTCCATTGTATATATGTACCACAAATTCTGTATCCATTCTTCTGTTGAAGTACATATGGGTTGCTTTTATCTTCTAGCTATTATAAATAAGGCTGTTGTGAACATGGTAGAACATGTGTTCTTGATAGATGTAGGAGCTTCTTTTGGGTACATGCCCAGGAGTGTTATAGCTGGGTCCTCAGGTAGTACTATGTTCAATTTTCTGAGAAACTGCCAGATTGATTTCCAGACTGGTTATACCAGCTTATAATCCCACCAACAGTGGATGAGTGCTTCTCTTTCTCCACATCCTAGCCAGCATCTTCTTGTTACCTGAGTTTTTGAACTTAGCCATTCTGACTGGTGTGAGGTGGAATCTTAGTGTTGTTTTTATTGGCCTTTTCCTGATGACTACAGATGTTGACCATTTATTTAGGTGGTTCTTAGTCATTCGATATTCCTCAGTTGAGAAGTATTTGTTTAGCTCTGTACCCCATTTTAATAGGATTATTTGATTCTCTATATTCCATCTTCTTGAGTTATTTGTATATATTCGATACTAGCCCATATCAGATGTAGGATTGGTGATGATATTTTTCAATTTGTTGGTTGCCATCTTATTCTTTTGACAGTGTTCATTGCCTTACAGAAGCTTTGCAATTTCATGAGGTCCCATTTATAGATTCTTGATCTTAGTGCATAAGTCATTGGATTTATGTTCAGGAATCCTTGTGCCTATGTGTTCTAAGCTTTTCCACATGGTCTACTTGGACTTGAACTTTGTACAAGGAGGTAAGAACGGATAGATTTGCATTCTTCTGCATGCTTACTGCCAGTTGAACCAACACCATCTGTTGAAGAGGATATCTTTTTTTTCCATTGAATGTTTTTAGCACCTTTGTCAGAGATCAAGTGGCCATAGGTGTGTGGGTTTGTTTATGGATCTTTGATTCTATTTCATTGATCTACCTGCCTAGCTCTATACCAATACTATGCAATTTTTATCACAATTGATCTGTAATCCAGCTTGAAGTCAGGGATGGTGATTTCCCTGGATTTTTTAAAATTATTATTCTTGAGAATAGTTTTTGCTATCCTTGGATTTTTATATTCCAAATGAATTTGCAAATTGCTATTTCTAACTCTATAAAGAATTGTGTTCATTCTTGTCTGAAAACTACGTAATATCATAGAATTCTGAAATGTATTTGATAGCTGTGATGTTACAATGAAATGAGGTATTCAATAACATTCTTTATTATTATTATAGAGAGCCAGACCCTGTAACTAAGACTTACTGTGCTAATTTAAAACTTGTTAATTTTAACATGCATTGCCATTTGCTTCTGTTTGTTCCTATAGCAGAGTCTTGTTAAAAATGGCTGTCTGGAAACGTCTTGCTCACCTACTATGAGGAGCACAAGGAGTAAAGCTGCATTAGCTGAAAAATTCAAATGCAGACATTTGCACCCAACCAATGGACAGAAGTCAGGTAGAATGGGTGGGGTGGGGGATATCCTTGTGGAATCTGGAGGTGGTGATGGGATGTGGAACAGTAGGAGGGTGCACCATGAGGGGAATAAAATCTTGAGTGTAAAAGTAAAATAAAATAAAAAGCATTTTCCCCAAAACATATGGTTTCTATTGAGATTTAGTTCATTATGCTCTCCTGATTTTTCTTTGTTATTACTCATATATATATATATATATATATATATATATATATATATATATATATATATATAAAATTGTTATTATGAAGAGAGGTGTGAAGGTGGGAAGTTGTTATGACCACAGCTCATAATGACAAGGAGTTAAGCTGTAACCACTAGTTATAGGCCATTGCAATAGATATATCTGTTCTGTTCTGTACGGCTACAGAGAGATCCATGAATGTCAAACCTGGTTGCTTTATCCACCATTAAACTGTCCCATCCTGTTCCTACTGTTATTGTTTTCTCTAAAGCTACTCCAGTCTAATCTGTTGGAACAGTTGGTTGCACTGGTTTGAAAAGTTCTGATTCCTTGGGCTGCAGAAATAGGTTAGTTGTTAAAGAAGCAGAATATTTCAGAAGTCTCAGGTTAAATTCCCAGCACTTATATGGTAGATCACAACCATCCTGTAACTTCAATTCCAAGGGAGCAAAGCCTTCTTTTGCCTCTTCAGGCATTTTACACACAAGGTATATAAACATGTATGCAGGTAAAACATCTATACATATAAAACAAGTGTGTGTGTGTGTGCGTGCGTGTGTGTGTGTGTGTGTGTGTGTGTGTGTATTTTAAGTTGTCAGTCTTTTATATGTGGTACTCCTGTGGAAAATGTGTATTACCATTAAGTCAGCCTTATTGTTTATAGCCCTTGATCTGCTTCCCGTCTATTCTTGTCTATTCTCTGCATTTTATTTCGATGAATGCAAGTATTTTGATGAATGCAAGTAGCTACTATACAGACTTCCACAGCTATCAGGTCACTGCTGTCAAGCCTTTTTTGACAGGTTGAATTATAACTTGTCAAACTGTAAATCAATTTGAGCTTCCATTCTTATACTACAATTGCTAAATATTTACTCAGGGCACCAAGGAAAGTAACTCCTGTGCCTACTCTCTCATAAGTTATTCATGGTAGAGGATTGCGGATTCATGTGAAATACCAATCTTTTTCTTAAAGAAAAATATTGAGTCTCCTCATTTGCAAGTAATTAAGCTGATCAGTAATTTGTTTCTATCTATTTACCTCTTCACAGAAAATCAAACTGGAAGAAAAATATGAATATAAACTGTTCCAAACCAGGACACCTGTACTGGCCTAAGGTTTTTGGAGAGATAATGCTCAGTAATTCTTAGCTCCAAGTTAGAATTGCTATGTTTGATTGATGTAAATGGGTGTGCTAATTCACTTTAATTGTCAGCTTGGTACAACCTCAAATCATGAAGAGTCTCATGGAGCCATTATCTACACTGATTAGCATGTCTCTGTGTTGATGGTAAGAGTGTATCTTTTAAGTTCTTATATATGGGAAGACCCAGCCCTCTATGGGCAGCATCACACTCTAGGCAAAAGTTCCAGAAAGACACAAAAGTGGAAATCATACTCTTCAAGAAGGCAAGTAAATTAGTATGCATACTTCATTACTGTCTGCTCATCCTGTGCCTATCATGTGACTGGATGATTTCAGATCTTGTCACTGTGCAGTCAAAATTATGATGGATTATAACCAGAAACTATGAGCTAAGTGTCTTAGTTAGTGTTCCTGCACAAACATCATCACCAAGAAGCAAGTTGGGGAGCAAAGGGTTTATTCAGTTTACACTTCCACATTGCTGTTTATCACTAAAGGAAGTCAGGACTGGAACTCAAGCAGTCAGGAAACAGGAGCTGATGCATAGGCCATAGAGGGATGTCACTTACTGGCTTGCTTCCCATGGCTTGCTCAGCCTGCTTTCTTATAAAACCCAGGTCTACCAGCCCATGGATGGCACAACCCACAATGGACTGGGCCCTCCCTCCTTGATCACTATTTGAGAAAATGCCTTACAGATGGATCTCATGGAGGCATTTCCTCAACTGAGGCTCCTTTCTCTGTGATAATTCCAGCTTGTCAAGTTCACATAAAACCAGCCAGTACAACAAGATAGGTACTTTCTTAAATTTCCTTTTCCCAGGTGTTTTGTTGTAGTAACAAAATGAAACTAGGGAAGTGAGCAACAAAATCTCCCTTTTATACATGCTAAAAAAGACCTAGAATTTTATTCACTAAGTATCTGGTCATTCAGCTAGTATCAGCCCTTATCTTTTGTTAAAACCCGATTTCTTTTCTTTAGTGGTTTATATTTGGATAGGTCCCAAATTGAATCTGTACAGTATAGGGTGTGGTTGTTTATGTTATTCACTATTGCATACTTTGTAGGAATCCTGAGAATGGTAACATATAGAAAAAAATGACAGAAGTTTGTTCTTAAAATTGGTCTAAGTTTTATACTAAAATGTGTACTTGTGTGATTGTGACTCATGGATTAACCTAATATTAGTCATTTGTCAATCACCACAAGTATAGATCCCTTTGGGTATTTGAAATTATGAGTTATTCAATGCTTGAAGAAAGTATGAAAGACTGAGAAGGGGGTTTATAGCTACAAATGTTGTCACCTAAAAATAATAAATAATATAGTTGAGAAAACACAGCCAAGAGAAATGAAAGTCTGTGCCTAAAAAATCCACATCTTGCAAACATCTGTTTGAGGGGGTGTCACAATTAATATCTTAGCTCAAGTTTTACTCTGTGGACAGATTCCCTTTGCTGGTAAACAGAAGTGTCATTGCAAATGTCAGAATCTCAGAGAAGGTTAGTAATTAAGAGTAGAACAGAGTAATTGAGTGGGCCACGAAAACCTCCCCAATTCTCCAAAATGTGAACATTAAGAACCTAAAGCAAAACGAGCTCTACAGAGATATTAAATACCCAATATTTTTAGACTCTTCAAGGTACAATAATGAAGTCGTGGTAGCTGCTACAATATTAGACGTGAATAACCAAAGGAAAACATCCAGCTTTGATCAACTGTAATATTGCCTTTCTGATGATGTCCTTATTTTTATGGCTTCTGAAGAAATAAGTTGATTCTGGATCAGGCAGTGACTCATCTCTAGTTCTGCCTGAGGCGGGGACGGGGAACAGAATGCAAGCCTCTAATCAAAGTGACAAACCTGTGTGAATCTTTTGGCTAAGGCATCCACAGTGCACTGGATAAAATATGCACAAATTTTTTTTATCCATTATGCTCAGAAGTTCTGAAAATAACTTTTTCCAACATTTTATTTTAGGGGTTTCTGAATTTTATTGAAACCTTGATGTGTGTATAGTTTTTTTTTTCTTTTAATAATTATGAATCTATAACTTCAGACTCTCTTATGATACATATATTTAGCAATCTTTTTCAATTTGGATGTGAGGAGTTATGTTATAGTCTAAGACATACTAATTGGTTAGACACTGTATTTTAGATCATTAGTTAGAGGTTATTATTTGCCTTATATAGCTGAGTATGGTTAATATATAGCCAGTTACAAAATATTTGCTTTAGTTATTCTTTTTCTGCTGGCTACACTGGATAGGATTTCTGCATTCAAATGATCTTCCATTTTGTGCTTTTTGGGTAGATTGAACTATTGACTCATGCCATCTGGTCAAGATCACATTAGGTAACATTAGTTATGGTCCTGGAATTGCTTTGCACATTAATTTGTGCCCAATTAGAAAATGTTCCCCATAGTGTTCTTACATATTTGAGTCCCAAGTATAACCATCTCTCATCCTGAATCTTTGGACACTGACATAGAAATGAGTAATATTAGAAAGACAACCCACAATGCATTCCCTCTGCTCTTGAAGAGTGCCTCCAATGTCATTACTTCTCAATTGCTACTTTATAGGAAGTCTGCATCATTAGTGAGATGTTGTGTTCTAATGCCTTTAGTCACATGACAAAGAAAGTACTAAGAATTACCACAGAGAGTCCCTTTTCTTCTAAACATATCAACATGTTTTTATCTAATTCATCCAGGCAATAGGAACACATTGTGAATTTTCTGTTAGTGTCTACTGTTAGCAGACTTGGTGAGTACTGGCTATGTCTAGATCAGATTTGTTAAATTAAAGTCCTTATGGTAATTTTTATGAGCCTATTATTGTTCAGCACCAGGAGTAGCTGTGTAGATGGCACTGATACCCAGATTTCCCTTTATTCCTGACATTTAGAACCATTTCAGTATGAGACTTTGGCATAGTTTTTGACACTGTGCAGAACTATTGACTACTGTCTAATTAATATAACTCTTTTAGTCACTGGTTACCAAGATTTTCTCACAAATTGATTATACATTTTTAAAAGTCATTAGGTATTCGGTATTGTATACACACACACACACACACACACACACACACACACATACACACACACACACAGAGACACACACACAGCAAGTGTAATTGAGCTATTGACTTCCTCAGAACATGAATCTGTTTTCTCAAGCCTCTCATGATTTGAAATACACTGTGTGCTTGATCTTTTAATAATTGACATTTCTTAGTGCATTGCTTGATTTTTTTCTCATTTAAATTAAGACTTTTAATATATTATGAGTCTGAAATTAGAGATGGCAAAATATTAAAACTGAAAACTTAAAACATCAATGTTTCAATAGAGTTTAGAACTCCCCCCACCCCAAATATAAAGGGCTAGAATAAAATGACTTCTCCAAGAGTATGCTAAAGAAAAAATATTTTTTCAGTGTACTGTGGATATATTATCCACAGTATATGCTACTTTCATTACATGAAGCAGTACTGTTTCTCACAACCATCCTTATGGCTTAGTGTATAGGTACTAGCAAGTTCATGATGTGATTCTCTCTATGTCAACTCAACAGACCCTGAACAAGCATTTTTTATCTATCAGTGCTCATCACCATATACAGACAGCACACATGAATACAGTCAAAAGCTGTTAATGAGAGTAGCCCTCTTGGTGTTACCCCCAAATGACATATTTAATTCTTATTCTGATATAGTATGTTTTATTTTCAAAGGAAAAACAGTTCTACTGGGCAGTGCTAAGCAGTACTACATATAGTATATATGTCTCTCCAGAAATAGACTTTTATCCTCTGTAGTGTTCACTATGAGCTATGTTTGACGATTTATATATAGTCTACAGAAACAATAAAAGTGATAGTTATGACGTTTTCAAACTGTATTTATACAAAGTGTTACTTGCCTGTCTCTAAACTTCTTGAAAGCATCATTTCTGCTCATTTGCTTTTGAACCAACAGTGAAAACCATACCAGTGGTAAACACCATCTCATCAGGACCCTTATGGAAGTTTACTAAGAGGACCACAAAATGAAGAATAGAAGACATTTTATCAAAGTTAGTGAAGACTTGAGTTCTCCAAAGGAAGATAGGTATGATGCTGGAAAAGAACCCTGTCTCAGTTGCCTGTTCAAATGGGACGGGAGCTGTATCTATGTCCACCAGTATTCCCAGGAGAAACTATAAGCAATATAATCTGTGAGAAAAGCCAATGTTTATGTTTCAGTTACTAAATGTTATTGTAATTTTCAATATAAAGACAGATGATAAATACTGGCCAATGTGGAAATTGACATTCTTTAGGAGACAGACCTTTGTGGAATTTGATCTTTGTCTGTGATCAGCATAATGAAAAGGAAGATTATAAAAGATGGACCAGTGACATTGAAGTATCAGCCTGACAGTCAAAGTTCAGATCCCTGGAATCAAAAGAGAGCCTGATGTGACAACACACACCCTGGCACTATGAGAGCAAGGTGGGAACCAAGGATCACCAATTAGCTCTGAGGCCAGCTAGCCTGGAATATAGTTCAATGGCAGAAACAATGAGACAGTACTTCACATAAGGGGAAGAGGAGATCAACTCTCAAAAGTTAACTAGCCTCTACATGTTTGCAATGATTTGTGTGCACCACATGAAACATAAATGTACCCCTGACTCTCTTATGCACACATACATGTGCAGTATCAATACAAATTATATAAGAGAGTTTTTTGAGATAATATTATTATGGATATTTAAACACTACACTTGTGTCTTTGCCTATATTCAGTCACTGGAAACTACAACAGATAGACCTGCAACAGAGAATTGCTCCTGGATCTCACACTGAGATATCAACAGAGACAATAAGAAATATTTCGACTTAGAATACATATTAAAGCAGAGTCAGTAAGATTTCTAAACAAATTTTATGTATTTGGAAGATAGACTGATGGACAGACAGATATACACACACACACAAGGAAGGGGAGATGGAGGGATGGAGGGACTGAAGAAAAGAGATCATGAGAGAGAGAGAGAGAGAGAGAGAGAGAGAGAGAGAGAGAGAGAGAGAGAGAGAGAGAGAGAGAGAAAGAAAGAGAGAGAAAGAAAGAGAGAGAAAGAAAGAAAAGGAGAAAAGGTGGGGTGGTAAGCCATCTAGATCTTTGGATATGTCTGGGTAGAATATCTGAGTTAGAAGTATTCACTTGAGAACTATTGCAAAATATTAAATCTTTCAAACTGATGTAACTATTTGAAACAACATTAAAAAAGACAAGAGATAAATGCCCTGAGCCTTGGTCTCCTCCTCAGTAAAGAGGCATCATAGGTGGTAGCTGGAGAAAGAATGAGAATAGAAAGCTGGTGAGGAGACCATCATGAATTTCTTTGAAGTCAGCTGGACTGTTGTCTTTCTGTTTTCCCATTCTTTCCCCCTCAACCCCACATTTCCTGGCACAAGGTAGGCTTCCTTTTACACTTCTGAGCCCCAGTCTTTTGTTTTCTTAAACTTTCCATATATGGAGACTATAGCCTAAATGATTTTTATTGCCTCTTCTGATATAATTGTCTAGTTTCTCACCCCAAGTGACCACTAATTCTTCTTCCCTGACTTCCTGGTTTGCACATTTCATGACTCACTTACTTTTTGAATTTTCATCTGCTCCACACAGCACTGAACCTAACTGTTTTTAGTACAGTTCAACAACAGCAACAAAAAGGGTACTTTTAGCTGGTACCTTGGATTCCTTTTCTTAAATCTTTTAAATTATTTCTGCTCTTCTATCAGATGATTTGCTAAAGACCCCTCTTTGATATACTGCCTGGGACCCTCTTTCTGTATTTCTTTTTCCTTAAACTGATTACTTAGTTAAGAAAGGAAGAACAAAATCCAAGTCAACTTCCTGGTAAGCTGCTGATATTAAAATAATATTTTCATAATACGTTATACTTTAAAAATAAAAAGAAGAAAACAATCTATATTATAGTTTATTTCCTTGCTAGAATTGGATAAAAAATTGTTTTGATATAAAAACCAACGATGCTTGCATTTTTACTTTGTAATTTTATGATTACTACTTTACTGCTCTTCTTACTTTAATATTTTAACATTTGTAACTTAATATATCAAAACAACTTTTTATTGAATTATGGATCTAAACATCATAATCGCAAATTCTAAAATAAAAATATGAATAGACAGCACGAACTTAACTATTTAACATAAGGTTTCTTTGAGTTGTTTGAGTTGTTTGTTCTCACAGGTGCTAATATGACCATAAATGTCTTTTTAAAGAAACAAACAAAAATATGATCAAACCAATAGAAATGATATAGCTAGCAGACACTTGAAAACTGTAACCTTCTGTGCAGTCTGAGCAGCAGAAATAAAGGGCTTCTCTACATTGCTATAGTCTTTTCATTTTATTACTTTAATGTCTCCCTAGTTTACATCTTGATACTTAGGTATATTGTGGTATGAAGTTAGAAAGCACAGCTATTGCTTCACTTTCTTTCTATAAAATAATTATATGTATTCAGAAAACTCGAGGAGGCAAACTTGCTGGTATTTGACATGTTTACTTATTGTTACATATTTTTCCACTATTAGTGTCTTCTTTGGTAGTTTTTGAAAACTATAATTCAAATTGCATAACCTGTTTTCTAGGTGTCTATTTGCTGTCGGGCATCATTAACTGCACAGAAGTGCCTTCATTCCTAGAAGAGAGAAAGTCAGTGTTGTCTCACTAGAAATGGTTAACATTCTGAGTTGGAGTCCTATCTCAGAAAGGAAGTAATCTGTCTAAAATAAGAAGAGGCATATCAGATTGTTTCTGTGCCTGTTCTCTGTGTAAACAATCAGTCTCCCTCATCTCACTTTGAACAGCTTAATAAAGAAAAAGGAAGAGTGTGGTCTCTTCTATGTTCTGACCTCTCCATGTTTATCCTCAGCTGCAGAGCATGATGTCCTGTGATGGCCCTGGAACATTAGCTGTCACTTGAAGAATGATTTGCATTTTCTAATCCAGTTGGGGGCTAAATTTAGCTTGGCTCTGATTGGCTTGAAGGTAGACTACTTCCTTTAGTGATAAAATTGCTTTTGATGATGCTTTTTCCTTTTAATGGATATTTCTTATGCAGAAATTATATTCATATTTTAACAGGACAGTAAATACTTTTACATCAGTGACTGAAATCTGTAAGTAGATAAAATTGAGGCCATTAGTTACTTACACTCTTTTACACTACAATTTTATAGTTCAGTTCTCTACTAAAAGTTATCTAATTGCTCTTTATGTCTTTTCAAGCAAATGCTTCTTTTAAATACTTACTACATTTACTTATGGGAAGGCACATATCATTATTTACCTTTAGAGTTGGTTCCCCCTTCTACCAAGTAGGTACTAGGAATAAACTAAGGTCATAGGGCTTGACAGTAGGCATTATTACCTGATGAGCGATCTTGCCTGGCCCATATGCTTTTTTAAATGGTTCTTACATCTTGTTCCAATCTCTGACAAATGCCAAACTCTATGTTCTGGCCCTGAAGCTGGCTGCCTTTTGAGTATGACTGTACGATACACGAGTGGCTAAATTCTAGAGTTGATGTTGGTTCCTTAAGCTCTTGTACATGTTTATTGTCATTCACAGTTGGCACTAGTCTCTACCTTCATGACCATTAACCTAACTAAATTAAAAAAGCTGCTCTTAAATGGAAGGATAAGGTCCATCTTGGGAAGGAAAGATTTCTTGTCCTGTCGAGATCCTTCACAATTTCATAAAAGTCAGTGGGCTTAAAGGTTTTTCTGTATATGGGATGTTGTGCAACATACATGTAGTCCTAGCACCAAGGAGGCTGAAACAAGAAGATTTTAGTGAATTTGAGGCAAGCCTTAGTTATTTTTGAATCCCAGATCGGCCTAAGCTATAGCATAAGACTGTCCCCAAAAGAACAAGGCAACAAAAACAATTTTATTTTCCTTATTCAATGCTTAGTACTTTATTCCTTTCTATAATGACTTCAAACTTTCTACCATTTATTTCATTTTTGTTTATATATTAATATACTATGTTTATTCTTTTTAAAGCAGGGTTATACATTACAAACCAAACTTTCCTTAAGAACCTTCAGTGCAACATGGCAAGTCTATTGTGCTAACTCTCTCTATGAAATAGCTTTGCCACCTCCATCTTCCATTATTTTGGCTAATGTTCCTTTTATTTACAAGTATTTTTCTAAATAAGAAATTTTCATTGATATTTCCCAATTAATATATATTAAGAAGTTTTGTCCCATTTCTAATCCTGTTCAGTGAAAACTCAGCCGGCCCCAAAGGACTTTTTACCCAAGAGCCAAGAAACACATTGCTCATGCTGCTTCCTAGGAATCGTTAAATTTTTTTCATGTCCTCTCATTTTATTTTGGACTCATTCCTGGGTCATCATCATCCATCCTCTCAAAAGCTCTGCAGTTTGCCTATCTAAAATATACCCAATTATATTGTCTTGCCAACTACACCTCTTTTGGAGTCATTACTCTTAAGATCTCTTTTCGAGGGTTCCATTCGTGGGTCCTGGTTTAGCATGTCAATGGCTAGCATCCAATTAATAACTTTGTTTTACTCTTGTAATGATGACGGTAAGATAATTTTATACTATTTCAAATTCCCATTTTTTAATTTACAATTTTAGTGTTATCTAAAGGTTCTATTCTATTTATTTTATTGGTTTGTAGATAAATTGTGTTTTTCTTTCTGTAGGCAATCTGCATTGTGACCTGCTTCTGTTGATTAATCATTGATTTCTCCTTAATATTCAGGCTTTTCCAATTGCTTGAAGATCTATAAGTGTCCAAAGACTTTTTAACTTAGTGCTCATTGACTACATTACATAAACCAAACAATACTGTTTTTTTTAAGAAAGTGATGGTATTTTTCAAAATGTCATAGGCTTATGATGTTTAAGATTTTTTTTTAAATTTTGGCTTGCAATGCTTGCATGATCATATTATAGAACTGGCCTTCCTTACAATGTTAGCTTTGGAAATATGAGAAGTAAAACTGGAGAACAAACAACATAAGTCTAAAAAAACGAAGTATCTATCTCAAGAGAAGCACCACAAGTAGGGCTCTACTTTAGTGTGTTAACCACACACTCAATAAACTGAAGCTTTAAACCCATCTTAAAACCTGTATCAGGATGCACAAAGGGAGGGCTTGGATTTATAATGGCTTGGAGATGTGCTGTTTTACTACACAAAGTGATAGAATTATTACTACATTTACGGTCCTGGTTAATTTACTATTATTGTATTGCTTCATTACTATAAAAATAGAAATACTGTTATTCATTACTGTATTGAGACTAAGTATGAACTCATTACATCTCAGAAATGTAGAAAGTGATGATAGGGTGTGTCTGCAAAAAGTGGTTAATGTGGGATAAGCTGTCATATACAATTCTTATAAGATTCTAAATTCTGCTAATTGACCTGGGCCTTGATTGCTGAACAACTGATGTGATCCTGAGCTATGTAATATTCCCAGAGGGCTATGGGTGAAGCATCTTAACCATTAGTTCTTCAAATAGTTTCCTTTATTTCAAATCATATTTCTCTAACAAATCAGTTTAGACTACATTGTAAAATTCTTTTTTTCAGAACTTTGGAATTTATGAAATAAAAGGAAAGGAAGAGAATTACTGATTTCTAATTGAAGAGAGAGAAACCATAGGCCCTCTTGGTCTTTCTTTCTGCTCTTAGAAGGATAACAAACCCTTCCTGGTACATTATTACAAATAAATCTAAACCCTCTGATCTCCCCACTTCCAAATGTTGTTACTTTGGTCATTAGGGGGTTTCATTAGAATGTCCATGTAATAAATATCCATCCCATAACATGGTGGAGAAAGGATATCAACAGAAAATATACACAGCATTTGATGATTATTCAATAAAGAAAAAGTTCTAAAATTTGTAAAATGACATTCAACACTGGCCTGTGACTTCCACATTCAAAAGCAAACCTCTGAAACTGCACACATAAAAAACACACATTCATAGGCTCACACACAAATGCACACACACACACACACACAGAGAGAGAGAGAGAGAGAGAGAGAGAGAGAGAGAGAGAGAGAATTTTTAAAGCATGCATAAACACTCAATTATTTAAAGCATTTAGGAAATTCATTTTTTTTCTTGAAGTTCTGTCAATATCTTGTCATGTAGTGATACTCATTTATCGAATTTAATGGGAATTAGCTATAAAAATGAAAGCAAACTCAACTTAGGAATATTGAATGGCTGAGAAGCACCCAAAGAAATGTTCAACATCCCTAATCATCAGAGAAATGCAATTCAAACCAACCCGGAGATTCCACCTCACACCAGTAAGAATGGCTTAGTTCAAAAACTCAGGAGACAGAAGATGCTAGCAAGGAAGTGGAGAAAGAAGAACACATCTCTCTTGTTGGTGGGATTGCAAGCTGTGACAACCACTCTGGAAATCAGTCTGGTGGTTTCCCAGAAAATTGGACATAGTACTACCTGAAACCCCAGCTATTATACTCCTGGACATATACCCAAAAAACTCTCAAACCTATAACAAGGACACATTGTCTGCTATTTTCCTAGCAGCCATATTTATAATAGTCAGAAGCTGGAAAGAACCCAGATATTCCCCAACAGAGAAATGAATACAGAAATTGTGGTACATTTACACAATGGAGTACTATTCAGCTATTAGAAACAACGACTTCTTGAAATTCTTAGGGAAATGGATAGAACTAGAAGCTAACATCCTGAGTAAGGTAACCCAATCACAAAAGAACACACATGGTAGTGCACACACTGATAAGCAGATACTATCCCCCAAAAGCTCTGAATACGAAGAAACAGTTCACAGACCTTATAAAGCTCAAAAAGAAGGAAGGTCAGAATGTGGATGCCTCAGTCCATCTTAGAAGGGAAAACAAAGCACTCATGGGAGGAAATATAGAAGCAAATAGAGGTGCACAGATTTATGAAAAGATCATACAGAGACTGCCTCACCTGGGGATTCATCCCATATGCAGCCACCAAACCTAAGCCCTGTTGCTGATGCCAAGTAGTGTTTACTTGCAGGAGCCAGATATAGATACCTCCTTAGAGGTTCTGCCAGAGGCACACAGATACAGTTGAGGATGCTTGCAGCTAAACATGAGACTGAACACAGGGACCCCAATGAAGGAGCTAGAGAAAAGGCTGAAGGAGCTGAAAGGGTTTGCAACCAATGGGAAGAACAACATTATCAACTAACCAAACCCTCCAGAGCTCCCAGGGCCTAAAACAACAACCATTGAGCACACATGGAGAGACCCACGGCTCCAGTTGCATATGTAGCAGAGGATGGCATTCTTTGGCATCAACAGGAGAAGATTTTTCCACTGTAGGGGAATTTCAAGGCACTGAGGTGGAGAGGCTGGTTGGGAGAAGGAGCAGATTCATTAAAGCAAGTGGATGGAGAGGAGAGATGTGAGAGTGGAGAAAGGGGATAACATTTGAAAGGTAAATAAAATTCAATAAAATTCAAAAAAATAAAATAATGGTAACTTTTCTTGTATATTTTAAAGCTCAATCCAAACACAAATAGAGTATAAAATAAACAGAAAATTCACAACATGGGAATCTTGAATGGCGAAGAAGCACAAAAGGAAATGTTCAAAGTTTTTAGTGATCAGGGAAATGCAAATCAAAATGACCCTGATATTTCACCTTACATCAGTCATAATGACTAAGATAAAAACCTCAGGTGATGACAGATGCTTCCAAGAATGTAGAAAAAAAGGAACACTCCTCCATTGCTGGTGAAATTGCAAACTGGTAAAAACTATTTTGGAAATCAATCTAACGGCAACGGATGGAACAAGAAAATACACCCTGAGTGAGGTAACTCAGACTAAAAAAAGGACATGCATGGTGTATAATTACTAATACATGGATATTAGCAAAAAAAAAGAAGAAAGGAAGAAATAAAGAAAAGAAAAAAAGAAAGAAAGAAAGAAAGAAAGAAAGAAAGAAAGGAAGAAAAAGGAGTACCGAATAACAGAATACTTAGAATTACAGTTCACAGAACTCAAAAAAGTTAACTATCTGAAGTGGGAGAGAGATCTCACTTGGGAGAGGAAAAAAAGCAATCACAGAAGGGTGAAGGAGGGAGGGTCTTGGGTGGCAAACAGGACAGGGAGGGGAAGAGGAATACATGATCAGGTATTGGGTGGGGGGAATGGAAACGTACAATTTTGGGAAGTAGGAGTGGGGAGCACCCTCCAGAATACACCAGAGACTGTGGAGGAGACATACTCTCAGGACTCAAAAGGGGGAAGGGGATCTTACATAAAATGACCTACAGTGAGGAGAGGGAACTTGTAGAGCCCATGTCCTGTAGAAAGACAGAGCATCAAGTGAGTGATTGGGTTGCCATTCCATAGTCAAAAACTCTGACCCATAATTTTTCCTGTCTAAAAGAACTGCAGAGATGGAAATGGAGAAGAGCCTGAGGGAAAGGAGATCCAGGGACAGAACCAAACTGGAATCCAGATGAAGGGGAGGCTCCAAGTTCTGATACTATTACTGAGACTAGGAAATCCTTATCAAAAGGGACCTATCATGACTGCTCTCTAAAAGGCCAAACAAGCAGCTGAATGAGTCAGATGCAGATATTTACACCCAACCAATGGACAGAAGCTGGTGACCACTGAGCTTGAACTGGGGAAAAGCTGGAAGAAGCTGAGGAGGAGGGGGACCCTGTAGGAGGACCATCAGTCTCCATTAACCTGGACCCCTGAGATCTCTCAGACACTGGACCACCAACAAGGCAGCATACACAGCTGATATGCAACCTCCAACACATATACAGCAGAGGACTGCCCGGTCTGGATTCAGTCAGAGAAGAAGCACCTTACCTCAAGAGACCTGAAGCCCCAGGGAATATGGAGGTCTGGTGGAATAAGGGGTCAGAGAGTGGGGTTATCCTCGTGGAGATGAGGAGGAGGAAGTGTGGGATGTGGAAATGTCAGAGGGTAGACTGGGAAGGGAATAAAATCTGGAGTCTAAAAATGATTAAATAAAATTTAAATATAATGATATCAAATATGATTCCAAATGCCAGGAACTTGTTACCTCTTTTCAAGTGGGTCTCATAGAATCCCCCAAACATTACAGGCTATTGCCATTGTTCTTGGTTACTCTCTAAAACTACATGGTTAGAGCTCATTGCAGAAAAACCACATAATCATGTTATAGAACATGTAGAAATCACATTAGTCCAGATCTGAAAGCCGCATCCCTTCTGGCTGCCATTCAGAGTGCTACAGGGTTGTATTTATGTTACAAGGGAAGAAGTCTTCAACAATCTTACACATCTTGGAAGCCTGATAATGACAGTAGCAATTAGCCTGGAACAACAGTGTCATTGCTGCTGCAGTGGCAGGAATATTCTGGAAGTAAACAACTGCTTTCATATTGTCTGTAAATCCCATTCCTCAAGATGGAAACCATGCCTGGTCCTATTAACTACAATGTAAACCATTACTATCGAGGCTATAGGCCTTAAGGTAGAATTTGCTACTATTACTCTAATAAATGAACATTATATTAAACTGCTGCTTAAGTTTTATCTTTCTTTAGTGCATTTCCCAATTCTCATGAAGGTTTTTTTTTCCAGTAGACTGTAATTCATACAGTGACTCACAACTTGTTGACATGCAGAGAATATGCTGTAATATATGTCCACCAGCCTTATAACATTCTAAATTCTGTTGATTGACCTGGCCCTTGATTGCTGAGCAACTGATGTGATCCAGAGGGCTTGAGGGAGCCAACTCACCCAGTAGTTCTGCTTATGATACCAAATATAGAACTAAATTGTTATTAAGATCATATTTTATTGTATTGTTGGGAAACAATTAACATGGAAAACCTGCATTTGTTCAAAATATGCACATGTTTCCAAGAATATTCTTGATTCACAGATAATTCAAATATGTGTAACTCACAGATAGAAAATGCATTACACAAAGTTTCTCTTTTGTTAAGTTTCAACCAAGGATAATAGCATTCTATAAACATTGAAAACATGAACCACAAAACCGACCATAAATATTATTGACATTTTTAAATAAAAAGCCTTGAGAAAAAGTTGTAAATTTTTAAATTACCAATTTAAAAATGCAATTTAAATGCAACCTCAGCACCTAGAATGTCATTAAGAACATACTAAAATAGAGGATGCAGAAACTTGATCTTGAAAATTTGGGAAATGAAGTATAATCCTCAAATTTGTCAAGAACAAAAGTAATTAATCACACCAGAGTGATGCTTTTCGAGTGTCTGACAGTAAAGCAAATGGGAGAATCAGAAGAATGCAGTGAACTTGAATAATACTGTTGAGAGTACATATGCCTAACAGTACTATAATGTTATACCAAAAGAGATTGGAGTCAGAACAAGGATGGTGAACTTAAATCTTAACCCCATCACTCACCAGCTGTGGATATTGTACAGTCTATTCATTCTGTGCCTTGGCACAGAATGAAAGACATTAAATCAATATTATAACCTAGAATATGTGAAACCGACGCCTGCTTTTTACTGCTTTACTCAGACTTACATTGCTGTGACAAATACTGAAGGAAAAGAACCTTGAGGAAGCAACGATCAATTTAGAGATGTGACTTTAATTAGAGTTTACAGATGATGTTCAACTAGAACCATTGTTTCTAGCCCCTAGTTAAGCAGGAGGAGGGAGAAGCATGGTCAGTACTTATGAATGGATAGGAAGGAAGCTGGGTACCAGTTTTTTTTCATCACAATGGTGACTAGAATGAGTCAGGGCTCATCAAGATCAGCTTGTATTTTGTCCCTCTATGCAGACAACAAAATCCTGGTTTGTCAAAGGGGAGTGAGTCAGGAGCAATTAATAAGAGAGAAAATTAAAGACAGAATGAATGTCCACGGAGCTTGCCAGGGAAGGATTTGACCAATCAGTGATTCTTCCTTTTCTTTCACCTTCTCAGCTGCTGTGGATTTAAATTATTCATTTCCTGCTTCCTAAAAGTCTCAATTTTAAAAATAATTTTAACTAATTCTTTGCTTCTAAAATTTACATGCAAACAATCATTAGGCTAATTATTCTAGATATACATAGATGTTAAAACTAGTGATGTTTTGTCTTGTGACTTGGTTTTAAGCTGGTGGCTATTCAAACTGTCACAAGGTCATTTACAGGAAATAAATAAGAAAGCAGTCTTGGAAACCAGTAAATGAGATGTGATCATAAATTTTAGAATGTATTTATTTATTTTTGCAAATATATACCCAGCAGTTGTTACAGGATCCTAGAGTTTCATAGACTTTGGCATAACTGACTCAATGACAGGAGCACCATTCACACCATAAAACCCAGCACATATACCACCGAGCAAAATGAAAGTGAAGAACTAATCCACAAAGTCCATAATTCTAGGAAACCCTCTAAACATATTAACACTTTTTATTGACTTTTGTAGTTTTGGTGGTAAATTTTGAAAATTTGGCTAACTGTTCTCATTCAATAAACTGTGTCAATCCAGAACATGGTGTTTGTGCTTAAAAGTTAATCCAGAGAAAGGCTCAGAACTACATTGGGATTCTCAATACCCACTATAGTTGCTGGCAAGCTAATAAATACTTTCTATTGGCTTAAACCCAAGGCTATAGAGCCCCTTCAGGTGGACACCCCACAACACAGTTGTCTAAAGTCTATCAGGTTCCACTGAATTGACTTGGCTACTTTGATGTGCAACCAACATTCAGTGTTGCCTTTCAGTGACAGTCTCTGATTGGTTCATGGTTGAATGGCTTTCACAATGGAGAAGCCATGTCAAATCGATGCTATAAGAGGAACTTACTCCAGATTGCTTGAAACCAGAAGTCTATGTAGTAATATTTATCTTTGTCTTCTTGATTGTCCTGTAAAAACTATGTCGCACTTCTGAGCATTAGCTTCACATTTAGAAACTAGAAATTTTCAAAGAAAAAGGGTATTTATAATAGAATGAAATTAGCATATGTGAGGATGAATATGGCATGATGGTTTATTAACTTACAGTTTTATATAGACGATATAAACTAAATGAAATGTTATATCATTATTTTGTATCTATTTGAGACACTGAGAGTATTCATACATGAAGCCTTCCCCCAACACTACCAAGGGAGAAACCTTTTAAGATGAAGTGGCACAGAAAGTTATCTTTAACCATCTATCATTCATTTTTATTGTTAATGTAATATTTTATTTATTTTGAAAACTTCATACAATGTATATGATCATGTTTATATCCATGCATGCCTCTAACACCCCCATGTCTATCTCACCCACCTATCCATACCCTCTTTTTCTTTATTTGCAGATAAATATTGAACTAATAATAATTTCATGAATTCTTATGTTAATTTCATTTAAATGTATAACATGTACCATTTCTAATTTCCAGTAATTTTGATGCACTTACCTGGAACCTTTTGCTTGGCAGTTGGTTGTATTCACATGATCACATGAGTGTGCTTGTGTATTTAGAAAACATTAATAGAAATGTAGTAGGAAATTGACTTGTCACATGTTTTCTTTACATCCTATAGAACATACCTACTCTGGTTTGGACCAAGCCATTTGATGAGAGGGCTTTATAAAATAATGTACAGGGCCATCCCTCTCTCTGTTTCATCTTGCTGTAGGTTTGGGTTACAGATACGTTGTGCTAACACACCCAGCTTTACCAACAGAGGTTCTCACACTTGCCTGGCAAATGAAATAGCTCCAGACTACTCATATCCTGGGGCACGTGTCCTTAGAGCAAGGCAGAGGAAAGTAAGTCAAACTGAGATCACTCAATTTAGGAGACTCGTTCACATAGATTTTCTTTAGTGGCTTCATTATCTGCAAAACTCTGAGAACAATGGTTAAGTTTAAATCTTACAGCACCTGCCAAACAAATAATTATCTAGTCAGCTTTTAAAGGACGCCATGCTAACAATTTGAGCAGTGATGCTCAGTTGTGCATAAAGAAGATGGATGTAGAAGAATCTGACAAGGACAACATGAACCAGGAACTTTGGAATTAAAAAATCACACTATTTAAAAAAACATCTGATTTTAAATTGAAATAGTGATAAAAGTCTTATAACATTAACTCTTATGGTTTTCTCAGTCAGCTTTTCTCTGGACACTTCCAAATGTACAGTAACTATTAGAAGGGTTTCCCCTCTAGGTCTAAGTGCATTAAGAGCAAATCAAAAAAATAAATAAATAAAAAAGAAATAAAGAAAAAGAAAGAAAGAAAGAAAGAAAGAAAGAAAGAAAGAAAGAAAAAAGAAACCAAAAGTACTCCTGGATACAATCAATTACAGCTTGATCAAAGGCAACAATTAGCAGCAGAACAGAGGCTGAGAGGAAAGAAGTTTAGAGCAGGGCATAATCACTCATCTAAGCAATGTGGCCGGCCAACATTTACCTGAAGGTCATTGTGAAATCCGGCCAGCAGATGTGTTCCACACTTAGGAATATACCAGAGGCAAAAAGGGATTTAAACCTAATGTAATGAAACACACATTCTTGAGGTGGGCTCTTACCTGCATGTGGTAAACATCTAAACATTTCACTTGTTTAGAATGCTGATATATTACATAGCAATAAAATGTCATTACATTTCAAAATGAAAGTGGAAGCAGCTAGAGAACAGCTGAACAATGTTGTCCAACAGCCCTCCCTCTCCTCACAGAAATATCAATGGAAAAGCTATTTTCAAAGGAAACTACTTAACTCAGAACTACAGAAAAAATGACTGATTTTAAGCATAGTTATAAAGACACAAGTAGAAGGAAAGAAAAAAAAAAATGCCTGTGTCATGCTTTTCCTAATTCCAAGTAGTACAGGGCAGAAGAGACCCAGTCACTTGGAAGAGGGAATCAAATACATACATTAAAATTGGAATATTGTTTCAGTTTAGCTGTGGGAGATGTAGAACTGGGCAGAGATTCCACTGTTGTGAACTTGTAGTCTGGCAGCCAAAGATATGCATCCAACATACCATTCCCATAGGATAGGGTAAGTACACATTGAGAGGCAGAATAGGGAATCATACATGAGACTTAGTGCCTAGCTTGTGAAGCTATACACTACCAGGATCCCAGTAACTGCTACACCCAGACCAGTGCCTGTAGACAGCCCACTGAATCCACTCTAGTACCAAGCAGACATCAATAATTATAGTTGGACAGACTTATACTTCAATAAGCATCACCTGCAATTGACTAGACTGGTCTAATGCCAGAAGAACATTGCAGCAGGCAGCAAATCACCATAGTATGGGTCCTATAATTCTATATAAGCTAGTGCCCATAATCTTAGAAATCCGTGAGCTCCAAGTATGGTAGTTTTGCATCACAAGTGGTTATAAGACTGAATACCGCATATTCTCCCATATTCTGCTCTGTTGGCTGCAGAAAAACAGAAGGAGAACATTCCATGGAGCCTCCATTCACTATTTTACTCATGATGAGAACCTGCCAACTGAACATTTTAGGCTTAAATATGCTTGTGTATGGTATTATTGGCTAATATATAATAAATATTTTGTAATTTTTAAATACATTTATAGCTTCCCAATTAATTGACCACTAAAGCTGATGTGTCATATTTATGTTTGTCTTATTCAGAGTTATTTTAGACATAAGCTTTATATGCATCACTAATTAGAGGAAACCTTTAATAGCAAACTCGTTGTTTCCATTAGTTTGGACACTCAAACACACCACATCTATGATATTAAACTGTATATTGAATAGGCAGAATGGAGGTACTTCAAGGCTCTGACTCAATACAGACAGTTGGTTACCATACACTGTCAGTGAAAAGGGATGGCTGGTGAGAAATCAGTTTTTGCTGTGCATGTTTATGTGGCTGAACAATGTCATAAACCAATAGTAAATATGAGAGGAACATTATTTAACAAGAAACTCTGGCTTTATAGTTTTCTATCTGGAACCTGGTAAATGACAAGGCAGCCTTTAAGTATGGAGAGACAAGAAAATCCTACAATGAACACTGCTGAAACAATTGTTTATCAAGATGGTAAACACCTTGGTTCCTCTGTAATATTTTAAGCAGATTACAGATATAAGTACAATATCAAAACAAAGAAAATGGTTTAAATAAAACACAGAAGCTCTTCTGGACTATACACAGTGTGTTTACATTAAAGGCAAAAGTACCAAGAATCAAAGAAAAAAATTATTAAATTAACTCCATTGAAATTAAGAAGTTCTATTTACCCAAAGTCATAATAACAAAGAAACAAGTGACCTCACCCAATATGAGAAAAATATGGTGTACTGGCTGGTTTTGTGTCAACTTGACACAAGCTGGAGTTATCACAGAGAAAGGAGCCTCAGTTGAGGAAATGCCCCCATAAGATCCAGCTGTAAGGCATTTTCTAAACTAGTGATCAAATGGAGAGGGCTCAGCCCATTGTGGGTAGTACCATCCCTGGGCTGGTAGACCTAGGTTCTATAAGAAAGCAGGCTGAGCAAGCCAGGGGAGCAAGTCAGTAAGTAACATCCCTCCATGGCCTCTGCATCATTTCCTGCTTAATTACCTGCTTAAGGTCCAGTCCTGACTTCCTTTGGTGTTAAACAGCAATGTGGAAATGTAAGCTGAATAAACCCTTGCTTGCTTCTTAGTCATGATGTTCCAACAGGAGACTTCACAGAAACACAAACATCTACAAATGCCATTAAGAAAAATAGTCAAAAATGAGAAAATATCTATATATACTGTAAAGGTGATTATTTTCAGTAGATATGTGAAAGTGCATGAAAATATGAAATGGATAATAAGTTGATGAAAATGCCTAAAATCAGTTGTCAAGAAAATGCAAGTTGGAACTCCAATGGGACAGCAGTGTATAGTCAGAGAAAGCAGGAAGAGGTGGATGTATTAGGGGATTTGTGGAGGGGAAACTGGGAAGGGGGATAACATATGAAATGTAAATAAATACAAATAATCAATAAAAATAATTAAAAATTAAAGTAGGCGGGAAGGGAGGAAACAAAGAACCTTGATTTCATTTCTAATTCTCAGATTCTCTTGAAGCTATAAAGTATGAGAGTGTCTTCTAGAATAAAATCTTTAGCAACATTTATAAGCACACTTTAGATTAGATCAGTTAGTAGGTTTTGATAGCCCCAATTTCTGGACAGGTAAGATTAATGAGTGTACCTTTTTGCTCTGTGTATGAATACATTCCTGGAATGTTCTGTGAATTTTAGGCAAATTTAAAAAGAAAAATAACATCTCTACTCTGGGAGCAACTTAGCTTTACCTGACCAAGCAAAAATAACACAAATTTCAAGTGCCTGGGCATGCTAATAACCTACACAAACATTAATCTTTTACTGGTCTTGAACAGTACATCATATACTTTCCTTTCTTATCCATGATTTCAGGGTGCCTTAAGATATATGTGAATTTGGTTTCATGAGTTATGAAAAGAGTTATAAATATTCAATAAAAAATTTTTATATGCACTTTCAATATGAAATAGAATATTTTAATTTTACAGTAATTTCCCATAATTTTATGAATATTACCATCTGTTCAATAACATAGAATCTATTTCTTATAAAAAGAAAAAAATGGAATATGAGAAAAGACTTGCTATTTACTTATTTATTCTTAAAAAAAGTACTTCAGAGTATATGAGTTTGACTCATTATGATGCTATAACATTAAGAACATTGAGGTAAATATTAAATAAAAATTGAAGAAATAAAACTTAAATTATCCAAGAAGAGTATATTGGACACATATTGTAGATGAGTTAGAATAATTTTCAATTTAATGTATGATTTAACTTAGTTTTATAAACAAAATCATTTTAACAACGCCTAGAATGTGTTCAGCGCATGCATCACATTGTTCTTTCTTTTCCTACCTTAATGAATAGCATCTATAACTTGGACCCAAGTAATAGACAAAATTGTTATTATTCCAACTTTAGATTTAATTTCTCTCTCCTACAAGAAGATTTCTATCTTCATAGTGCTTCCTCAAGAATCACTGAAATTTTGTAAACTGTATTCAGTGAAATGCTGTAAAGTGTATTCAGTGAAATTGTGTAAAGTGTATTCCATGAAACAGTGAAGACAGAATTCAACAACCTAGAATTCACATAAACTGAACAAAATGGCAGTTTTCTAGCTGGCTCCTGCTCTCCTATAGTGAGATAAAAGAAAATCTTTAAATACACACACACACACACACACACACACACACACACACACCACACCTAAAAATATTTCTCTGATGTTCTTTTATTGATGAGAAGTTTTCGCTATTCTGGGTTTTTGTTACGTGTCTAGAAAATTGTCCATTTCCTCCAGATTTTCCAGTTTTGTTGAGTATGAGATTTTGTAGTAGGATCTGATGATATTTTGAATTTTCCCAGTTTCTGTTGTTAACTGAAATACCCCATAAAGGGAAGGAAGAACCTGTTGAGACTATATCCAGAGGCTAGCCATGACCCCCTGGTTAAGGGATAGGGCTTCCCACCTGTCTCCAAAATTTTAACCTAGAATTGATCCTGTCTAAAAGAAATACAGGGACAAAGACTGGAGCAGAGACTGAAGGAAAGGCTGTCCTTAGGCTGCCCCACCTGGGGACCCATCCTACCTGTGGACACCAAACTCAGATACTGTTGCTAATGCCAAAAATACTTGGTGACAGGAGCCTGTATAGCTGTCTCTTGAGAGGCTCTACTAGATCCTTACCAGTTCAGATGCAGGTGCTAGAAGCCAACTATTGGACTGATCACAGGGACTGCAGTGGAAGAGTTAAAATAAGGACTGATGGAGCTGAAAGGGTCTTATCTGTCATCAATATGAGGGCAGTCCCTTGGTCCTGTGAAGCATCATGCTTCAGAGTACAGGAATTCCAGGGTAGGGAGGCGGGAGGGAGTGGGTAGGTGAGTGGGGGAGCACACTCATAGAAACAGTGTAAGGAAGGATGGGCTAGAAAGTTTGCAGAGGGGAAACTGGGAAAGAAGGTAGCATTTGAAATGTAAATAAATAAATAAAATATACAATTAAAATATGTTTCTCTGAAACACCATAAGGATTACAAGACATGAGCTGAGACTGAAGGAAGGTTTCTACCTTGCTAGAAATCATTAATAATGATGCTATCACATAATACTGCTGATCTTATGTGTAATAAGATTTTGACTAAAGAAACAGAATTTAAGAAGAAAATAGTAACTTTCCTTTGGGCATCAGATTGTTGCATGAAGAAGGACCCAAGTGGGCAGTTCTTGCATATAAAGTTTTAAGTTCATTTCCAACCATAGTCAATAACTGTCCTCAAGTAACAGTGGTCAACTGAAGGATGCTCTGTATATTGTAAAACTATAGCGAATACCTGTTCTATTTCATGAATGTCTTCTATGTGCATCACTGTACAAACAACCCAGGCCTCTTCTGCTGTTCTATCATCATCACAATCAACACAGATAGTTTTGGTGTGGATGCTGTATCTAAAGTCAACTGGCATTCTTATTTTTATTACCACTCTTCCAGCTTCTTGTTGGGTCTTTCTGAGGGCAGTCATGATAGGTCCCTTTTGGTGAGCACTCCATAGCCTCAGTAATAGGGTCAGGCCTTGGGACCTGCCCTTGAGCTGGATCCCATTTGGAACCATTTCCTGGAACTTCTTTTCCTCGAGCTCTTCTCCATTTACATTCCTGCAGAGTTTTTTTTTTTTTTTTCATTTTTTTTAAATAAGGGACAATTATGGGTAAGAATGTTGACTGTGGGATAGCAATACCATCCCTCATTTGATGCCCCATCTTTCTGCTTGAGGTGGGGTCTACAAGTTTCCCCTCCTCACTGTTGGGCATTACATCAAGGGTCCTCTTACCTTTTAATCTTGAGGGTTTCTTACTTCCCTGGTATCTGGTCTAATCTGGAGGGTCCTCCCAACAATCGACCTCCCGAGATCTTTTTCCATTTTTTTTCTGCTGGCCCTCGGGGCTTCAGTCATTTTCCCCTCAAGCAATACAAGATCATGTTCCCCTCCTTATCCTGTCCCCTTTCCCTCCCTGGTCCCTCCCTCCCTCCCACCTTGTGGTTCCGTTTTTTCTCTCTCCCAAAGCGGACTGAGGCATCCTCACTTGGGCCTTTCAGTTTATTCACCTTTTTGAGTTCTGTGGACTACATCTTGGTTATTCTGTACTTTATTTTTGGCTAATATCCACATATTAGTGAGTATATAATGCATGTCCTTTTGGGTCTCACAAGACCAAGCCTTGTCTCTGCTAATGCAGTTTCCTATCAACAGACTCAGAGGGAGCTAGGATTCAGAGCATAGGACTAAGCTCCCAGAAAGCTATTCTAAAAACACTGTATTTCTCCCATTTTGCCATTTTTTGTAGAGTCATCATGTGACCTCATTGAAATTGTTACTGGACACCAAAGCCTCTCTTCCCATGCAGCATGATTCCTGTCTTTTTTTCTTTCTTCTCTTTCTTTCTTTCTTTCTTTCTTTCTTTCTTTCTTTCTTTCTTTCTTTCTTCTTATTACTCTCTGTATTTACATTTTAAATGATATCCCCTTCTCCCTGCTATGATCCCCTTTACCACTCCTTTTGTGTCCAAAATAACTTTCTCCAACTCATTGCCTTTGTAATCCCCTACATTAGAAAAACATGCCCTCACTAGACCAAAGGCCTTTTCACAAATTGAAGCTATACACTGCTATTTTATGCTACATATGCAACTGGAGTCATGGGTCTCTCCATGTGTCCTCAATAGTAGGTGTTTTAGTACAGGGAAGTTGTGGAGGGTTTAGTTGGTTAATAATGTTGTTCTTCCCACAGGTTTCAAACACTTTCTGCTCCTTTAGATCTTTGTTATAGAACCTTCATTGGTGTCCCCATATTTAGTCTGATAGTTAGCTGCAAGCATACTCAGCTGTATCTGTATGGCTCTGGAAGAGCTCC
Organism: Micromys minutus; assembly: GCF_963924665.1. Lineage (NCBI taxonomy): Eukaryota > Metazoa > Chordata > Mammalia > Rodentia > Muridae > Micromys > Micromys minutus. The sequence goes on from NC_137976.1 coordinate 29,360,000, forward strand.
TGAGGAGGCATTTATGTCTGGTCCCTGCCAGTAAGCACTTCTTGGCATCATTAATAGTGCTTGGAGGCTGCATATGAGGTGGATCCCAAGGTGAAGCAGTCCATGAATTATCTTTTCTTCAATACCTGTTCCTCAATTTGTCCCTGTATTTCCTCCCATGAGTGTTCTCTTTTCTAAGAAGGACTGAGGTATTCCCATTTTGGCCTTCCTTCTTTTTGAGCTTCCAAAGTCTGTGAATTGTTTCTTAGGTATTCAGAGTGTTCTGGGTCTAGTATCAGCTAATCAGTCATTGCTTACTATGTGTGTACTTTTGTGACTGGGTTTCCTCACTCATGATGATAGCTTTTAGTTTCATCCCTTTGCCTAAAAATTTCATAACATCATTGTTACTCACAGCACATGTACCACAATTTCTGTATCCATTTCTCTGTTGAAGGATATCTCGGTTCTTTCTAGCTTATGGATATTATAAATAAGGCTGCTAGGAACATGGTGGAGCATGTGTCCTTATTATATGTTGGAGAATATTTTGGGTATATGTCCAGAAGTGGATTAGCTGGCTATTAAGAGAGTACTCTGTATAATTTTCTGAGGAGCCTCCAGACTGTTTTACAACATAGTTGTAACAGTTCACAATCAAAACAACAATGGAGGGATATCTCCATATCCTCACAAGCATCTTCTGTCTTCTGGGTTTAGATCTTAGCCATTCTGACTAGTGTGAGGTGGAATATCAGGGTTGTTTCAATTTGCATTTCACTGATGACTAGGGATGTTGAGCATTTCTTTAGGTGCTTCTCAGCCATTCAGGATTCCTCAGTTGAGAATACTTTGTTTAGCTCTGTACCCCATTTTAAATAGGATTGTTTGATTGTCTGAAGTCTAATTTCTTGAGTTTTTGGTATATATTGGATATTAGTCCTCTATCAGCTGTAGGATTTGTAATGATCCTTTTCCAATCTACTGGCTGTTGTTTTGTCTTCTTGACAGTGTCATTAGCCTTACAGAAACTGCAATTTCATGACGTCCCATTTGTCATTTTTTGATCTTAGGGGCATAAGCCATTGGTGTTCTGTTCAGGAAATTTTGAACATTCAGTATTTTGACTATTACCTGTCAGGAGGAGACTCTTTTCTGGTCCAATCTATTTGGAGATCTATAGGCCTTTTTGTATGTTCATGGTCATTTTGCTCTTAAGGTTAGGGAAGTTTTATTCTATGATTTTGTTGAATATTTTTACAGGACCTTTTAGTTGGGAGTGGTCATCCTCTTCTATACCTATTATCCTTAGGTTTGGTCTTCTTATTGTGTCCTAAATATCCTGGATGTCTGAGGTTAGGAGATTTTTGATTTTTGCATTTTTTCTGACTATTATGTCAATGTTTTCTATGTTGTCTTCTATCCCTGATATCCTCTCTTCCATCTCTTGTAGTCTATAGGTGGTGCTTGCATCTATGACTCTTAATTTTTTCCCTAGTATTTCTAACTTCAGGGTTGTCCTTTTTCTGATGCCATTACTGTTTCTACTTCCATCTTCAATTCCTTCACCTGTTAGGTTGTGTTTTCTAATAGCTCTTTGAGTGATTGTTGTGTTTTCCCTTTAAGGGTTTCTACTTGTCTACATGTGTTCTACTGTTTCTCTTCTAATTGTTTAAGGGAGTTAATCATGTGCTTATTGAGAACCTTCATAATTGTCATGAACTATGATTTTAAGTCCATATATTGACAAAACAATCAGAGAAGATGCAAAAAGCAAGAAGCTCCTAACCCAAAATGTCCAGGAGATCCAGAACACAATGAGAAAACCAAACCTAAGGATAATAGCTGTAGAAGAGGGCCAAGAATATCAACTAAGGGGCACAGTAAATATCTTCAACAAAATTGTAGAAGAAAACTTCCCTAACCTTAAGAACAAGATAATCATGACCTTAAGAGAATCCTACAGAACTCCAAATAGACTGGATCAGAAAAAAAATTCTTCCAGCCACATAATAGTCAAAACACTAAATTTAAAAAAGAAAGACAGTGAAAATACTAAAAGCAAGAAGAGAAAAAGAACAAGTAATATATAAAGGCAGACTGATTAGAATTACAACAGAATTCTCAACAGAAACTATGAAACCTAAAAGATCCTGGACTGATATCATCCAGATTCTAAGAGAACACAAATGCGAAGCCAGCCCAAATTACTATATCCAGCAAAGTTCTCAATCTCAATAGATGGAGAGACCAAGATATTCCAGGAGAAAACTAAATTTAGACAATATCTAAACACAAATCCAGCCTACAAAGAATAATAGATGGAAAACCCAATAAAAGGAGGGAAACTAAATCATCGAAAAAAAAAAAAAAGCAAGAAAATAACTAAGCCAAAAAAAAAAAAAAAAAAAAAAAACAAAAGAAGAAAGACACACAGACATAACTCTACTTCTAACAGCAAAAATAGCAGGAAGCAACAATCACTATTTCTTAATATCTGTTAACATAAATGGACTCAGTTCCCCAAATAAAGATACATAGACTAAAAGACAGAATACATAAACAGAATCCAGCATTTTGCTGCATATAGGAAATTCATCTCAGACACAAAGACAGACAACACCTAAAAGTAAAAGGCTGGGAATAAACCTTCCAAGTAAATGGTCCCAAGAAAGAAGCTGGAGTAGCTGTTTTAATATCTAATAAAATAGATTTTCAAACAATAGCTATCAAAAAAGATAAGGAAGCATACTTTTTATTCAGCACATGAAAAATCTATCAAGGTGAACTCTCAATCCTGAACACCTATGCTCCAAATACAAGAGCACCCGCATTTATAAAAGAAACCCTACTAAAACTCAAGGCATATATTGCAACACAAACAATAATAGTGGGAGATTTCAACACCCCAGTCTCATCAGTGGACAGATCAAGGAAGCAGAAACTGAACAGAGACACAGTGAAATTAGCAGAGGTTGTGAATCAATTGGAATTAACAGACATCTACAAGATATATCATCCTAAATTAAAAGAATATACCTTTTTCTCAGCACCTCATGGTAACTTCTTCAAAACTAACCATATAGTCAGTCACAAAACAAGCCTCAAAAAATATGAGAAGATCAAAATACTCCCATGCATTTTATCAGAACATCATGAACTAAGGATCATCCTTAAAAACAAAAAACAAACAAACAAAAAAAAAGCCAACAAAAACAAAAAAAAAACCCACATACACATGGAAGCTGATCAATGGGCTATTTAATGATAACATGATCAAGGAAGAAATAAAGAACAAAAATTGAGGATTATTTAGAATTTAATGAAAATGAAAGCACAACATACTGAAACCGGTGGGATGCAATGAAATCAGTACTAAGAGGAAAATTAATAGTTCTGAGTGCCTCCAAAAAAGAAAGTGGAGAGAACTTTCACTAACAGTACAGCTGAAAGGTCTAGAAAAAAGGAATCAGATATGCCCAAGAGAAGTAGAAGGCAGGAAATAATCAAACTCAGAGCAGGAATCAACCAAGTAGAAACAAAAAGAACCATACAAAGAATCAACAAAACCAGAGGCTGGTTCTTTGAGAAAATTAAGAAGATATATAAACATTTAGCCATAATAATAAGAGGTACAGAGAAAGTATCCAAATTAACAATATCAGAAATGAAAGGGGAGACATAACAACAGAAACTGAGGAAATTCAAGAAATCATCAGTCAAAAGCCTACACTCAAAAAACTGGAAATCTGGATGAAATGAACTTATTTCTAGACAGAAACCAAATACCAAGTAAGTCATAAAAAGCCTCCTAAACTAAAAAAGGCCAGGACCAATAGTTCAGTGCCGAATTCTATCAGACTTCAATAGAAGATCCAATACCAATACTCTCCAAACTTTTCCAAAAAATAGAAACAGAAGGAAAACTACCAAACTCATTTTTTGAAGCCAAAATTAATATCATACCCAAACCACACAAGGAACCTACAATAAAAGACAACTTCAGACCAATTTCCGTCATGAACATTGATGCAAAAATACTCAATAAAATTCTTGCAAACTGAATCCAAGAACACATCAAAAATATCATTCAATGGCACAGCCCATCTGCCACATGGATCAGTAGCTCCTAAAGCTTTAAAGACTGGTGAGTAGGAGATCTGGCAGCCAGGGAGCAGAGAGATCTCGGCGGAGTGCGCACTGTAAGCACACTCGCCGCCCTGCCCGCACTGATCCAGGTACCAGGAACAGAACTTTGGAACTTCTATTCCCACCCGGTGACACTGAGGCATAGAACAGGGCTCGGCCCATCTGACACCTGGACCAGTGGAGATACAGGGACACAGACCAGATACTAGGGAAAGGCAAGAACATATCACTGACAAAAAAATGGCAAGAGGAAAGCAAAAGAGTATATCCCAAAGAAACCAAGACAACCTGGCAACTCCAGAACCCAGCTCTCACATAACAGCAAACATTGGAATGACAAACACTCCAGAAAAAGAAGATGCAGACCTGAAATCATACCTCAAAATGCTGATAGAGATACTTAAACAAGAACAGGAGGAAAAGCAAAAAGATTCAGAAGCTTTTAAAGAGGAAGCAAGAAAAACACTCAAAGAACTCAAAGAACTAGTGGAAAACACAACCAAAGAGACAAAGGAATGGAAGAGGGAATTTAAAACAGAAATTGACACAATAAAGAAAACACTAAAAGAGATAACCCTAGAGGTAGAACACCTAAAAAAGAAATCAGGAGTCACAGAAGCAAGCATTTCCAATAGATTACAAGAGATTGAAGAAAGAATCTCGGGGGCAGAAGACATCATTGCAAACATAGACAAAACAGCGAGAGCAGATGCAAAAAAACAAAAAACTCCGAACACAAAATGTCCAGGAAATCCAGGACACAATGAGAAGACCGAACCTAAGGATAATAGGAATAGAAGAGGGAGAAGAGTATTAACTAAGAGGCACAGTAAATAACTTGAACAAAATCGTAGAAGAAAACTAAACTTCCCTATGGTCAAGAATGAGACGACCACGAGCATAAAAGAAGCCTTCAGAACTCCAAATAGGTTGGACCAGAAAAGAAATACCTCCCGACACATAATAGACAAAACACCAAGTGCCCAAAGCAAAGAAAGAATACTAAAAGCAGTAAGAGAAAAAGGTCAGGTAACACATAAAGGCAGGCCAATCAGAATCACACCTGATTTCTCAACAGAGACTATGAAAGCTAGAAGAGCCTGGACAGACATCATGCACACCCTAAGAGAGCACAAGTGCCAGCCCAAGCTGCTATACCCAGAAAACTATCAATAACCATCGATGGAGAGATGAAGATATTTCAAGACAAATCAAAATTTACACAATATCTGACCACAAACCCAGCACTACAACGAATTATAGATGGAAAACCCAATACAATGAGGGAAAATACAGCCTCGTAAAAACAAGAAATCTCCTAAACAAGAAAACTAAAAGAAGAAAAAGACACAGACACAACTCAACCCACAAAAGCAATAATGGCAAGAAACAGAAACGACTATTCCTTGATATCTATTAACATAAATGGTCTCAACTCCCCAATAAAGAGACATAGGCTATCAGACTGGATACATAAACAAAATCCAGCCTTTTGCTGCATATAAGAAACTCATCTCAGAGACAAAGACAGACACTATCTCAGAGTAAAAGGGTGGGAAAAAAACTTCCAAGCAAACAGCTCCAAGAAGCAAGCTGGAGTGGCTATTCTAATATCGAATAAAGTAAATTTCCAACCAAAAGTTATCAAAAAAGGTAAGGAAGGACACTTTTTACACATTACCGGGGAAATCTGTCAGGAAGAACTCTCAATCCTTAACATATATGCTCCAAATAAAAAAGCACCCACATTCATAAAAGAAACCCTACTAAAGCTCAAAAAATACATTTCACTCCACACAATAATAGTGGGAGACTTTAATACCCTACTCTCACCAATGGACATATCATGGAAACAGAAACTGAACAAGGACAATGCAAAGCTAGTAGAGACTTTGAACCAACTAGGATTAATAGATATATACAGAACATATCATCCTAAAGTAAAAGAATACACCTTCTTCTCAGCACCCCATGGCACTTTCTCGAAAATTGACCACATAATTGGAAACAGAATGAGCCTCAATCGATGTAAGAAGATTGAAATACTCCCATGCATCCTCTCAGATCACCATGGTCTACAGCGGGTCTTTAACAACAACAAAGACAACAAAAAGGCCACATACACAAAGAAACTAAACAACGCTCTGTTAAACGATAGCAGGGTCAAAGAAGAAATAAAGAAAGAAATTAAGGATTTTTTAGAATTCAACAAAAACCAAAACACAACTTACATAAACCTATGGGATGCAATGAAAGCAGTACTGAGAGGAAAACTCATAGCCCTAAGTGCTTCCAAAAAGAAACTGGAGAGAGCTTACATCAGCAACCTGACAGCACAGCTAAAAGCCCTAGAACAAAAGGAAGCAGATATACCCAAGAAGAGTAGACAGCAAGAAATAATCAAAATTAGGGCAGAAATAGACCAAATAGAAACAAAAAGAACCATTGAAAAAATCAACAAAACCAAGAGTTGGTTCTTTGAGAAAATCAACAAGATTGATAACCCCTAGCCAGATTAACTAGAGGGCAAAGAAAGAGTATACAAATTAACAAAACCAGAAAAAAAAAGTGGAGACATAACAACTGAAACTGAGGAAATTCAAGAAATCATCAGATCCTACTACAAAAACTTATACTCCACAAAATTGGAAAATCTGGAGGAAATGGACAAATTCCTAGAGAGATACAAGATCCCAAAGTTAAACCAGGACCAAGTAAACCATCTAAATAACCCTATAACACCTAAAGAAATAGAAGAAGTCATCAAAAGCCTCCCAACCAAAAAAAGCCCAGGTCCAGACAGGTTCAGTGCAGAATTTTATCAGACATTTATTGCGGACATAACACCAATACTCTCCAAACTATTCCAAAAGATAGAATCAGATGGAATACAACCTAACTCATTTTTTGAGGCTACAATAACCCTAGTACCTAAACCACACAAAGACCCTACGAGGAAAGAGAACTTAAGACCAATCTCATATTGAACATTGATGCAAAAATACTCAACAAAATCCTTGCAAATCGAATCCAAGAACACATCAAAACAATCATTCACCAAGACCAAGTAGGCTTCATCCCTGGGATGCAGAGATGGTTTAATATAAGGAAATCCATCAATGTAATCCACCATATAAACAAACTCAAAGAAAAAAACCACATGGTCATCTCACTAGATGCTGAGAAAGCATTTGACAAAATTCAACACCCCTTCTTGTTAAAAGTCCTGGAAGGAACAGGAATCCAAGGTCCATACTTAAACATAATAAAGCAAAATACAGCAAACCAACAGCCAACATCAAACTTAATGGTGGGAAACTTGAGGAATCCCACTAAAATCAGGGACTGGAGAAGGCTGACCACTCTCCCCCTACCTATTCAACATAGTACTGGAAGTCCTGGCTGGAGCAATTAGACAGCAAAAGGAGATCAAGGGGATACAAATCGGAAAGGAAGAGATAAAAACATCACACTTTGCTGATGACATGATAGTGTACTTAAGTGACCCCAAAATTCTATCAGATAACTCCTACAGCTGATAAACAAGTTCAGCAAAGTGGCTGGATACAAAATGAACTCAAACAAATCAGTAGCCTTCCTATACTCAAAGGACAAACATGTGCAGAAAGAAATTAGGGAAAAGGTACCCTTCACAATCGTCACAAAAATTATGAAATACCTTGGTGTGACCTAAAACAAGTGAAGGACCTGTACGACAAGAACTTCAAACCTCTAAAGAAGGAAATTGAGGAGGATCTCAGAAAATGGAAAGATCTCCCATGCTCATGGATTGGAAAGATCAACATTTTAAAAATGGCCATCCTACCAAAAGCAATCTACAGAATCAACCCAATCCCCATCAAAATTCCAACACAGTTCTTCATGAAATTGGAAAAACCAATGTGCAATTTCATATGGAACAACAAAAGACCCAGAATAGCGAAATCCATCCTCAAGAACAAGAAAACATCTGCGGGAATCACTATCCCTGACCTCAAGCTATATTACAAGGCAATTGTGCTGAAAACTGCATGGTACTGGTACAGAAATAGGCATGTGGATCAATGGAATAGAATAGAAGATCCAGAAATGAGCACTCATGTATATGGTCACCTGATTTTTGACAAAGGAGCCGTAAACATTCAATGGAAAAAAGACAGCCTATTCAATAAATGGTGCTGGTCCAACTGGCACTCAGCATGCAAAAGAATGAAAATAGACCCGTTCTTATCTCCTTGAACAAAGCTCAAGTGTAAGTGGATCAAAGATCTCCTATTAAACCAGATACACTGAAACTACTAGATGAGAAAGTAGGGAAAACTTTAGAACATATAGGCACAGGAGAAAATTTTCTGAACAAAACACCAATGGCTCAAGCTCTAAGGTCAAAGATTAACAAATGGGACTTAATGAGATTGCAAAGTTTCTGTAAGGCTAAGGACATTGTTAAAAAAACAAAACGGCAGCCAACAGAATGGGAAAAGATCTTTACCAACTCCACATCAGATAGAGGCCTAACATCTAAGGTATAGAAAGAACTCAAAAAGCTAGACACCAGAGAATCAAATAACCCTATTAAAAAATGGGGTACAGAACTAAACAAAACGTTCTCAGTTGAGGAATATCGAATGGCTGAGAAATATCTGAGGAAGTGCTCGACATCCTTAGCCATCAGGGAAATGCAAATCAAAACAACCCTGAGATTCCACCTCACACCAGTCAGATTGGCCAAGATCCAAAATTCAGATGACAACAGATGCTGGAGACGTTGCGGAGAAAAAGGAACACTTCTCCACTGTTGTTGGGGTTGCAAACTAACACAACCACTCTGGAAATCAGTCTGGCGATACCTCACAAAATTGGACATAATACTACCTGAAGACCCAGCTATTCCACTTCTGGGCATATACCCCAGAGACACCTTAGTACACAACAAAGATATATGCACCACAATGTTCATAGAAGCTCTATTTATAATAGCCAGAAGCTGGAAAGAACCCAGATGCCCTTCAGAAGATGAATGGATACAAAAAATGTGGTACATTTACACAATGGAATACTACTCAGCCACCAGAATCAATGACTTGACCAAATTCTTAAGAAAATGGCTGCATCTAGAGAATATCATTCTGAGTGAGATAACCTAGTCACAAAAGAACAGACATAATATGCAGTCACTGATAGTGGGATGCTAACCCCAGAGGCTCGCACTGTCCCAGAAACAACTCACAGACTGTATGAAGTCCAAGAAATGAAGAAAACAAAACAAAACAAAACAAAAAAATCTTTACACAACAAGAAAACTTTGACTATTTCCATGTTACATTTTGTTTTGCATGTACTTTGTCCTCATTGTGACTATTGGGTTTTTGATGCATACTGTCAAATCTTTAAAAAGATCACGTACTGACTATTCTTATAGATTTATGTAAAAATTATTTTAAAATCTGAAAAAAAGTACTGACAAAAATGTATTGTATAATTTTACGCAAAAATTCTTGAAATCTGTACATTTATCTTAGTTTTGTAAAATAAAGGTGTTAAAAAATATCATTCACCATATCATGTAGACTTCATCCCAGGCATACAGAAATGGTTCAATACATAGAAATCCATGAATGTAATCTACCATATAAACAAAAAAGTCACATGATCATCTCACTAGATGCTGAAAAAGCATTTGACAAAATTGAACACTCTTCATGTTAAAAGTCTTGGAAAGAACAGTAATCCAAGGCCCATACCTAAACATAGTAAAATCAATATATAGCAAACTAGTATCCAACTTCAAACTAAATGATGACAAACTTGAAGCAATCCCACTAAAATAAGAGAAAAGAAAATGATGCCCACTCTCTCCTACCTATTCATTATAGTACATGAAATCTCCTACAGAGCAATTAGACAACAAAAGAAAGTCAAAGGGATATAAATCGAAAAGGAAGGAGTAAAAATATCAATATTTTCCGATCATATGATAGTATACATAAGTGACCCCAAAAATTTAACTAGAGAACTTTTTCAGTTGACAAACAACTTCAGCAAAGTGGGTCCATATAAAATTAACTCAATCAAATCAGTACCTCTCCTCTACTCAAAGGATAAACATGCTGAGAAAAAAATTAAGGAAAAGATACTCTTTATAATAGTCACAACAATATGAAACCTTGGTGTTACCCTAACTAAGCAAACAAAAGAATGACTCTAAGGGTTATGTTTTTGTCCCCTTCGAAACCCAAGAAGCTGCCCACAAGGCCATCGAGAAGATGAATGGCATGCTCCTCAATGACCGCAGTGTTTGTGGGCAGACTTGAGTTTCGCAAAGAGCGGGAAGCTGAGCTTGGAGCCAAGGCCAAGGAATTCACCAATGTTTATATCAAAAACTTCGGAGAAGAGGTGGATGATGAGAATCTGAAAGAGTTATTCAGCCAGTTTGGTAAGACCTTAAGTGTCAAGGTGATGAGAGACTCCAGTGGGAAATCCAAAGGCTTTGGCTTCGTAAGTTACGAGAAACACGAGGATGCCAATAAGGCTGTGGAAGAAATGAATGGAAAAGAGATGAGTGGGAAAGCCATATTTGTAGGGCGTGTACAAAAGAAAAGTAGAGCGTCAGGTTGAGTTAAAACGGAAATTTCAGCAGCTGAAGCAGGAGAGGATTAGTCAGTACCAGGGAGTGAATCTCTACATTAAAAACTTGGATGACACCATTGATGATGAGAAGTTAAGGAAAGAGTTTTCTCCTTTTGGATCAATCACCAGTGCGAAGGTGATGCTAGAAGACTGGAGAAGTTTGGTTTTGTCTGTTTCTCCTCTCCTGAAGAGGCAACCAAAGCTGTCACGGAGATGAACGGATGCATCCTGGGCTCCAAGCCGCTGTACGTTGCCCTGGCCCAGAGGAAGGAGGAGCGGAAGGCTCACCTGACTAACCAGTATATGCAGCGTGTGGATGGGATGGGATGAGAGCCCTCCCTGCCAATGCCATTCTAAATCAGTTCCAGCCTGCAGCTGGTGGCTACTTTGTGCCTGCAGTTCCGCAGGCTCAGGGAAGACCTCCATATTACACACCTAACCAGTTAGCACAGATGAGGCCTAATCCACGTTGGCAGCAAGGCGGGAGACCTCAAGGCTTCCAAGGAATGCCAAGTGCCCTGCGGCAATCTGGGCCTCGTCCAGCTCTTCGACATCTGGCTCCAACTGGTAATGCTCCAGCCTCTCGTGGCCTTCCTACTACCGCTCAGAGAGTCAGGTCTGAGTGCCCGGACCGCTTGGCTATGGACTTTGGTGGGACTGGTGCCGCCCAGCAAGGGCTGACTGACAGCTGCCAGTCTGGAGGCGTTTCTACAGCTGTGCCAAACCTTGTGCCTCGGGCTACAGTTGCCGCATCTGCTCCGAGGGCTGTGGCTCCGTACAAGTATGCCTCCAGTGTCCGCAGCCCTCACCCTGCCATTCAGCCCCTGCAGGCCCCCCAGCCTGCAGTCCATGTCCAGGGTCAGGAGCCCCTGACTGCCTCCATGCTGGCTGCAGCGCCCCCCCCCCCCCCAGGAGCAGAAGCAGATGCTGGGGAGCGTTTGTTTCCACTTATCCAAACAATGCATTCAAACCTGGCTGGAAAACTTACGGGCATGCTGCTGGAAATTGACAACTCTGAGTTGCTCCACATGCTGGAGTCCCCCGAGTCCCTCCGGTCCAAGGTGGATGAAGCTGTGGCAGTCCTGCAGGCTCATCATGCCAAGAAAGAAGCTGCCCAGAAGGTGGGCACTGATGCTGCTGCCACCTCTTAGACAAGAAAAAAGAGTCAAAAGCCAAATAATCCCTCAAGGCATTCAGCCAAGGTCTGAAGACTTCCCAGTTTGTCTGTGGACCTCCACATCAAGAACCAAGTTGCAAATTCAATAGGTCATTTTGTATCAAAAGGTCAATTATGAAGCACCTAGAATTTTTCAATTATAAGAATATATTCTCCGGGTTCTGCTGTGGCCCAGATGATGGTAACTTTTTTTTTTTCTATTGTGGGTTCTGTTTTTTTCCTCTCCATCCCAGAAATTGGTTTTGATGTACCCAAAATTTAAGTTTCTCAATAAAGGAAATAAAATCTGAAGAAAAAAAAAGTATCTTTGACGAACTGAAACATAGTTGTTAAAACCAGTTAAGACTAGAATTGTAAATAATTGATTTTTTTTTTTTCAATTTTGGAAGCTACATGTTTTGGTTGATGGCCATATCACCATTGCCAGGTTTCCTTGTCTGATTCTAACCCATGCTTTCCTCTTACAGAGGCCTTTAGAATTACATTAGGCCCATCGGGATAATCCAGGATAAACCTCCTATCCTAAGATATCTAAATTAATAGCATCTACAAAGTCTCCTTTTCAAGGTTAGGCAGCATTTACTTTTAGGGAAATTTGAATGTGGGCATCATATGAGGGCTAGCATTCAGCCTATCCCCATAAGCATTTTACTCAGTACAATGGTTCATTTTGTTAGTCAACCAAATTGAATTAAGACATACCCAGAGTGTTAGTATATACATATGTATATATTTACAATGATGTTTTATGTTTTTAAAGATAGGAAAATCAGGAGGGTGCTGCTCTAATAAGTAGGTTCATCCCTTGGTGGATTCATAATATAATGATGTAATACAATCGGAGGAGTTTAAGGATAGGAGATGGGCATTGTTATAGGAAGTATAGGAGGGAGGACATGGAACTAGGCCTCTGTCACTCCCTACCTGTTTTCTGTACTCCTTTCTCTCTGCTTCCTGTTTGTACTGGTGTGGACTGTTGTGGTCCACCATCCTAGACTTTACACTTCAATGATAGATGGACACCTCTGAAAAGTATGCAAAGTAAATTCTTATCATATGTCATATCTGTAAGCTATTTTAGCAACAAAAACAAAATAAAAAACAAAAGAGCAAAAATAACTCTCTTGCCATGGTGGCTCATTTTCATAATCCCAGAATGTAGAAAACATAGATAGAAGGACTGCTTTGAGTTTCAGAAAAGTTGGAATTATATAGCAAGTTCTAGCTACCCAGACTGCACTACCAAGAAAGATGCTGTCTTAAAACAAAGGTTGATTACAAAAGGATGGGCAAAGAGAATGGAAGAGACTGAGGTGGCACTAAACTACTCTGAAGGTAGCCTTGATTGCTGCATTTACTACTCTGGATTCCCATAGGCACAGTCTGAAAGTGTCCTTTCCCAGAACATCAAGTACTTCCTCATATATGGGATGCTGCTTTTACAGTTCAAAGTTGATCAGGAGGCCTTTATGTTTTCATTCCTATCTCCTGTCCTCAGCTTGTGATTAAAGTAGTTAGGTCATTGCATGAAAATCTGAATTTCTAGCTACAATAGTTTTAATATTGTCTGGAGTAGTTTTTTTTTCCTCTGAATATGTTTAAACAATATCAGTGTGAGGATGTATCTTGCTGTTGGTTATGTGCACCATCAGTACAGCTTGCTTCAATAACTTTCTCTACTTTCTAAAATACTTTGCTATAAATCCAGGGAAAATGCTTCCAAGGCTTTTGTCTATTACTTCTGTTTTATTTGTTTTTTGTTTCCAATATGTAATTTTAAGTGTACTTTTAAATGACATAAATGATAGACCTCCAGATAGCTTGTATGCATTTAATTAGCGTTTTAGGACACTTAGGATGCTAATTTCACATGCTACTGTACTAAAAGGAACAACCGTTGCCCATAATCAAATGAAGGGAGCTAAGACTGGTCTTCAGATCTAAAGTAATGTCACTATATGCACAGCTGATGTAACATGGTATAACCATGTCATAAATGAAAAGTATTTGGCTCCAATGTCCTTGGCTGATCTCCATCAGCCTGCTGAGATTCTGCTGACCATCATGGAATGCAGTTAGCCTTAAACACTGACTCTTCCAGGCCCTGCTGACCAGGGCAAAGTTCAGGGAAATTTGAAAACGTTGTGGCAAATGATTCATGAGTAGAAGAGAACATCCCAAATCTACACAGTGGCTGATATAAATGTTCATGTCTCCATAGTACCCAAAAGCTGAAGATCACAGCCTAAAGCTCTCAGCAAATGCGTTCTTCTCGATGACTCAGAGGAGTGAGGTAGTACATGTGCTTCAATTTGAAGTTAGCCGATTAGTCACTGACAAGTGAGCTGAACAGTAAAGAAGGTTGAAAGTCTCTGATCAATAAAGTCTCTGATCAATAGTCCATCTACTCTTAAATGAGTTTCTTCATTCTATTTATTGTTCTCTCAGTGGACACTTAGGTAGGTAGGCAGGTAGCTTATTACTTAGTTTTGCCTTGTTTTCTTGACACAGGATATCATGTACTCCAGGTTCACATAGAACTCACCATATAGTTGAGAACGATCTTGTCCTCCTCATTTTTCTGCTTCTTTCTCCCAGGTGCTGGAAGATTATAAGAACCCTAAAGTCTGGCTTATGACTCCTTTTTACAATGTGCCCTGAAATTTAATTTTAGCAAAGCTCACAGAAAACTTGGTGCTGCCACAGTTGCCCCTGGTTTGTTCCTGAGACCTCTGAGATTAGAAAGACTATATAAAATCCCCAGTCCATCCTAACTGAGCTGGAGCAGGCTGTGTTGCTGACAGACAAGCCGTGGAGTACAGTTTCCTTAAATGTACCTCAGGCCTTCTATAATTTGAATAATTTATGATGAGAACATTTCACCACAAAAAATATTATCAATGATTTCAAATCAAGGCTTGTGTTTCTTGCTTAAAGACATTATAACTGTGGCCTCTGTAAATTATATATAAGACAAAATATATAAAAGTAATCATGAAACCTTAGAAAATATACACAATGAATTTAAAAAATTAAGCATTGAAGCTAAGGACAAGAGAGTAATGCTTTGATTTCAGGTAGAATTTGCTGTTTTCTTCCCTAAGGCAGAAAACCTTAAAATTTAACATGAATAGCAGAAGCACTAGAGAAAAATATATGAGAAAATTAAAAGATAAATTCAGGATTCTGGGAAGTTATTATTGTTTCTGTTATTACATCATTTTCTTTTAGAAAAAAATGAGGAAAGAATTTCAGAAAAAACATTCAACTTGAACAAAATGTCCAAGAATAGTTCATAAATTTTAAATGCTTTGTTTCAGAACAAAAGATATCATTTATTTATATATTTCTCTACCTTCTAAACTTTTTAGTCTACAAGTGTGAATTGAAGGCTGAATGACCCAGAAATGTCTGAAAGTAAACTAGCAAAAATTTGTACTAAACAATATGCACTATTGTGATAATTTGTGTGTTAAAGATATTTCATCTGCAAATAAACAGCAACTATACTTTACCAGAAATAAAGCATATTTACTGTATTCTTAGTATTTCAACTCTTATGATATGACTATATAAAACTTCAAATGTCTATGATTTATTCATTAAGAAATTATTTATATTAGTATATGTTGTTTTCTATAGGATATACAATATATCTGTGTAACTTGTTGATTATCACTCTTAAAATATCCACATCTTTCATGACATACATTGTCAACAAGTCAATTGCTTGTGAGAAATTTCAGAATAATTTATAATTCTAATTTAATTTCTGAAATAATATCAGAATGATTTCTGACTTCTTATTGTAATTATTCTATTATGGCTTTTCACATAATGTGACTAGCCACATTTCTTTCATCATCATCACAAATTCTATTTCATTTTCACATATCTCAACAGTTCTTTATTATTTATTGATTTTTGTTCATTGATAGTCCAAATCTACTGACTTGATTATATACAGTTTCTGGGCTTTGAACTTTTACTAGTTGATCTCAGCTATAATAGTTCGCATGAACCATATGACTATGGGTCACATAGATCTTCTCTTACAAACCCAAACACACTCATCTATTCATCACATCCCCCAAATCCAGTATGTATTCCTTGAGAACCCACACACAGGCCACTCCAGCCAGAGAACAGGTCGGCTAATTGCTGTTCTTCATATTCTGATACTCTCATTCAAATACAAGTCCTCAGCCTCACCATCATCTCTGTAACTGAACATTTGTTGTAGTATACCTTCTTCCCTTTCCCTAATTTCCAACAGATAATGCATAACTTCTAAACTTCCTACCCATTCATCCTGTTATCCAAGCTCCAGCAGATGCTGCCTCAGAATCCTAGAACAAGAGAAGCTAGTAGGCTAACAAATCAGATAGAAAAGCTTTGGATGTTTACATGTCCTCCTCTTCACCATATTTAATCCTCAATCACATCTCCTGCTCTGTAGCAGACTACCTATTGTGGCCTTTCATTATGCTTTGTCCATAGTCACACAGGACAATACAGATTAAGGTTGATAACTCTGCTCTTTTTCAGCCTGTGAATTCTTTCACTCATATCCCATTCCCATTTCCAAGAATAAATTCTAACACCCAGAAAACCCATTATATTGAAAAACCTAAGAAGCTACTCCTAGGAGAATCCCAGTAGGAGAATCTCCTATTAGGCAATACAGAGCAACCACACCATCCAAGAAACCAGATGAGGCAACTGAGACAAAAAGATAAAATCCTAACCCAACAAAAACAAGACCTTCTATTGGCTTTGAATTAGAATCTGTCCAAAGCCAGATGCTTAGATTCCAGCATAAAAACACCACCAATAACAGTGAAGATAATATGTCTTCACTAGAGCCCAACAACCCTGGCACAGTAGGCCTCAAGTATTCCAATATGGCAAAATCACAACAAAAAGATCTTGAAATAGCATTTAGAGAATGATTCAAGAACTTAAGGAAAAAACAAACAAATCTCATAAAGAAACATATAAGCACTAAAAAAAAAAAAAAAAAACACTATACAAAAATGAACAAAAATACACAAGATCTGAAAGTAAAATAAGATCAATAAGAAACTGAGAGAAATCAGAAAGTAAAATTTTTATAAATGAATATTAAATGAACCCAAAGAGAACCCCAGAGGCAAGCCTGACCAACAGCCCATGAGAGGTGGAAGAAAGAACCTGAATGGAACAAGTGGATATCACCATCAAAGAAAATGTCTAAAAATAAAATTTTACTCAAACCCTCCAGGAAATCTGGGACATTACAAAAAGATCAAATTCAAGCATGATAGGAATGGGGAAAGGAGAGGAAAACCAGGTCAAAGACATAAAAATATCTTTAACAAAATCATAGACAAAAATTTTCCCAGCCTAAAAAAGGAGTTTTTGTATATATTATATAAATATACAAGAAACATTAATAGATTATATTAGACAAAAATTGCCAGAACAGAATAATAAAAACACTAAATTTATAAAACAAAGATATTAAAAGCTAGAAAGAAGAATAAAATCAAGTGACATATAAAGGAACCTATTAAAATAACAACGAACTTTTTAGTAGCAACTGTAAAAGCCAGACAGGCCCAGACAGACATGGAACATACTTTAAGAGAGCATAGATAGATACCAGCCCAGACTACTATACTCAGTAAAACTTTCAATCATTTTAGATGAAGAAAATACAACATTTCATGATACAAAAATATTTTAAGCAATATCTATCTACAAATTCAGTGTTAAAAAAGATGCTAGAAGAAAAACTCCAAACCAAAGAGGTTATTCTACAGAAATCCCAGGAATAATTTCAGACCAGAAAATCAAAAGAGGTGAAACACACACACACACACACACACACACACACACACACAAACACAAACACACACAAGGAATTGACAAGCACTGCTCATAAATTTCTCTCAAAATCAGGGGCTTCATGTTTCTAATAAAAAGACAGAGAATAACAAAATGGAAATGAAACAGTATACATCATTCTGCTGTATCCACGAAACACTCTTAACATCAATGATTGGTATCACCTTGGGATAAAAGGATAGAAAAAGACATTCCAACCAAATGAATGTACGAAGTAAGCTGATGTAGCCATCTTAATAGTCAAGATAGTAGACTTCAAACCAAAACAAATTAGAGCAGTACAGAAGAACACACATACTTATCAAAGGAAAATTCCACGAGAGGACATTGCAACTATTAACATCTATGCACTAAACATAAAGACACTCGAGTTATTAAAAGTAACACTACCACAGCTTAATGATAAACTAATGTTGTAGATTTGACCCAATGCTACTTATGTTAATTTGGTCCCCCAAATTACAAGGAACTTTATATATCTGCATGTAATATGCTAAGGTACCCTGCCCCCAGTTGGTTTTGACTGGTAAATAAGGTTGCCAGCAACCAATGGCTGGGCAGGGGGGACAGAGGTGGGATTTTTAGGATTCCTGGGTAAGAGACTGATGGAGGAGTAAAGAAAATATAGATCATTCTAGAATATTGGCTTCCATGCCTGAGAACCGTAGGACAGAAAGACAGCCAACATGTAGAAATCAAGAATCAAGACCCAAGAGGGCTGCAGGTCTGGGTCATGGGAAGCCAAGATGGAATATAGGTCTTAGTAAGTAATAACTCAGGAATATTGGAGGGGAGAGTGTGATGGTCCTCTGTAGGTTTGGAAGTAGCCTAACCATTGAGATTTTTAAGGTATATTAAATATAAGGCTGTGATTAGTTGGCTACTACAACACATTGACTCTCACACACTGATAGTAGAAGACTTTAATATACTACTTTGACCAAAGTACAGGTCATCTAGACAAAACCAAAACCAAAAAAATGTTAGACCTACCTGACATTATAAGCAAAATAGAAGTTACTGATTTTTACAAAATTTCATCCAAACACAAAAGAATGTATATTATCCTCAGAAGCTTATGGAATTTTGTACCAAATAGACCTCATATTCAGAAATAAATCAAGACTCAATAGAGACAGGAAAATTAAAATCACATCTTATCTGATCAATTAAAACTATCAGATATAAACACCAGAATGCTTACAAACTCATGGAAACTGAGCAACTCTGTATTAAAAAAAAATAAGAATAAAGAAAGAAATTAAATACTTTTTCTGGAATGGAATGAAAATGAACATAATCAAATTTATGGGACATCATGAAAGTGAAAAAATTCTGTTAAGAAAAAGGAATGATTCTTTAAACAAAGCATCAGCCTACAGAATAAGAGGACAGTTTTCACCAACTACATACCAAAGAAAAGGTTAATATTGAAATAAATTTAAGGACTCATAAAATTAGATATCAAGAAAACAATGCAATTTAAAGCCGGAGTACATGTATAAACATAGCATTCTTAAAAGAGGAAACTCAAATGTGTTCAACACCCTTAGTCACCAGGTGTCTTAGTCAAGGTTTCTATTCTTGCACAAAGCATCATGACCAAAAAGCAAGTTGGAGAGGAAAGGGTTTATTCAGATTACACTTTCCACATTCCTGTTCATCACCAAAGGAAGTCAGGACTGGAACTCAAGCAGGTCAGGAAAAAGAAGCTGACACAGAGGCCATGAAGGGATGTAACTAACTGGCTTTCTTCCCCTGGCTTACTCAGCTTGCTTTCTTATAGAACCCAGGTCTACCAGCCGAGGGATGGCACCACTCACAATGGGCTGGACCCTCACCCCTTGATCACTAGTTGAGAAAATGCCTTACAGCTGGTTCTCATGGAGGCATTTCCTCAACTGAGGCTCTTATTTTTTGAGATAATTGCAGCTTGTGTTAAGCTGACATAAAACCAGCCAGTACAATTAACCTCTTGTCAACTTGACTCACAGACACATCACTATTAAGCCTCAGCCTTTACTTTCTTATCCCCAAGATCAAAATAACCTTAAGAGTCCCACAGTCTTTAAAAAATCTTACATATTAAAATTTTAATCCCTTTAAAATACCCAATCTCTTTTAAAATTTAAAGTATTTTTTCAATTCAAACTCTCTTAACTATGGGCTCCACTAAAATACTTTCAAGAGAAAAAAAAATCAAAGCACAGTCACAATCAAAAGCAAAATCAAACGTAAACCATCCAATGTCTTAGATCTACCCACAAAGTTCTGGGCTACTCCAAAGACTTGGGTCAGTTCTCTAGTTCTTCCCTATGTAACATACATTTTGTCTGCTAGACTCCAGCTGCCTGTTCTCCACTGCTGCCACTGTTCTTGGTGGTCATCTCATGGTACTGGCATCTCCAAATCACTGCTGTCTTCTGCTGCAACTTAGCTTCACCAATAGCTTCTCATAGGCTCTCTTCATGGTACCAAGCCTCAACTCTTTTGCATGATGCCTTCAATCCTGAGACATTAATTGCAACTAATGTTGCACCTTCACTATTGGGCCTCCCATGGCCTCTTACAGTGCAAAGACTTAGCTGTTCTTCATCACCATTCCATGCCTTCAAAACCAGTATCACCTGGGTACAACCCTTACACAATATCAAGTCCAGCCACAGAACAAGGTAAATACAACCTTGGCTATCTCTGGAACACAGCCTCTTTGTGCTCTCAGAAAACATGTTCTAGAAGATTTCACCTCAATGATGTTCTTCTTTTCTTTTACTAGATATTTTCTGTATTTACATTTCAGACATTATCCTCTTTCCACTAATAACATCCCCTCCCCCTCTCATTGCCTCCATGAAGGTGCTCTCTCTCCCAACCATCCTCTCTCACCTCAGCACCTTGGCATTCTCCTACACTGGGAAAATGAGCCTTTGCTGGACCAAAAGCCTTTCCTCCCATTGATGCCAGAGAATACTATCCTCTCCTGCATATGCACCTGAAGCCATGGGTCTCTCCATGTAAACTCATTGGTTAGCATTTTAGTCTCTGGAAGCTGTGGTGGGTTTGTGTAGATTGTCCTGAAGCTATTTGTATTTTAATGTTAATTACACTTCTCCAAGAAGGGCTGCCTAGTCACATACTCAAGAGGTGACTTCATCTGAACCTTCCCATTTTAATTAGTAAATGAAAGAAAGCCAGGTACTGGACGGGGTGAGGAAAGTGGAGAGACAGGAGATCTGAGACGGTCAGAGAATGAGGGTGGAGGTTGTCACAACATGGAGGTACCCAAGGACCAGCTAGATACAGATGGGATTAATTGGCATTGAATAGCTATGAACATTTAAGGATTATATAGGTCTAATATCTCATGTAGAAGGACAGTTTGTATCTTTGTCTATTTGATGTAATCTTGTTGTCTAGAGGGTTTGTGGATTGAGAATTGAACACAAGACCTGAATGAAAAGCTACTGGTCCTATAGTTGTGTTTATGTGGGCATTGGGGGTAGAAAAACACCCTGGGACTGAAGTGGAAAACAGTTGGTGGAAAACCGACAGGGAAGGGAGTTGTGCAGACAAATTGGGTGTGGTGGTGGCTCAGACTGGGCAACAGAGTTGTGTACTGCTCTGAACTAAAATCAAGCCTGAAGAGTGAGACCTCAGGGCTGATAAAGAGATAAGCATTTTTAGTTTATAATATTTATAGCAATATGCTTGGATAATCGATAATTTTGTTCTTCCCATTGGGTTGCAGACCCTTTTAGCTCCTTCAGTCCTTTCTCTAGCTCCTTCATTTGGGTCCCGGTGTTCAGTCCAATGGCCAACTGCAAACATCCTCTCTGTATCAGTATGGCACAGGCTCTAAGGAGACATTCATAACAGGCTTCTTAATCACTACTAATTTCTTACCTCCAGATGACTAGCATCAATAGTCCCAGTAATGCAAAGCTTTTGCTTTAATAATTCTGGTATCTTGTTAATCACAGCTGATTCTTCAGCCCTAGCTAACCAAAACCACAGAATCTTCACAATCAATACAGCAACAGCCCTGATAAGAGTCTTTAACCTTCCCTCTGAAATTTCACAAGCTAGGCCTCCATTTTCTGCACTGTTCTAAACATCTTCCAAGCTCTTACAAAACATCCCACAGAGCTCTTAACATTCCAAGGATTCTTCTAGCTCAAAGTTTCAAAGTCCTTCCACAGTTCTTCCCCAAACAAGGTCAGGTTGTTACAGGAATTTCTCATTATGCTGGAAACAAGTTTGCTTTGGGTAAAACCAAATACTACAGTTAAAAAATTAACAAAAGTATATCAAAGAAATGACTACAAATGACATTCCACTATGTTTGTAGATCAGTACCTTGTTTAGCTATCATCAAATAATGTTCTTTCTAAAGCCTATGATAACAAATATAGAAACTCAGAATCAGACATTATGCAGAGTAAGAGACCTTGGAATATTCAGCCCTAAGCCATTAAATCCTCCTCTGAAGGACTCAAGGATTCCTTAGAAGTGAAGGTAGAAAGAGTATAAGAGACAGAGAGTTAGACACCAAGAAATCAAGACCCTCTGATTAACAATGAATGTTGGAACTTCTTTTGGGTATATATCCAAGAGTGGTATAGGTTTGTCCTCAGGTAGTACCATTTCTAGATTTGGGGAACCACCAGACTGTTTTCCAGAGTGTTTGTACTAGTTTACAGTCCCACCAGCAGTTGAGAAGTGGTTCTCTTTCTCCACATCCTCGCCAGCATCTACTGTCATCTGAGGTTTGCTCTTAGACATTCTGACTGGTGTGAGGTGAAATCTCAGGGTTGTTTTGATTTTTCTTTTCTTGATGACTAGGGATGTTGAGCATTTCCCATTGTAGGAGAACACTGAAGTTCTGAGTTGGAAGAGGGTGGTTGGGAGAGAGAGCACCTTCATGAAGGAAATGGGAGGGGGAGAGGGATGGGATTGTGCAAAAGGGGTAACATCTGAAATGTAAATGCAGAGAATTTCCAATAAAAAATTGGGGGTGGGCAATGAATGTTTGAAATGTTAAAAAGGAGCCAATACGCATAGGACTTGTGTGGTTCTAAACATGAAGGTACTGGAGATAAAAGGAGATGTTTACACATGCCCCCATCCATAACCCAGAAGCAATATCTAATTGATAACCACTTGTAAATATAAATTTAGTTTCCTCCAAAGGATATTTGCTGGGAAAATAAATTACTTATTAAAGGTAGGCTGTATTTGCAGTACTAGGTGGTAAACAAAATGAATTCAGTGTCATCTGGAGTGTCACAGGAGTTTCATTGTCTCATAATGTCATTTTAAGGCTTTCCCTATTTTAGAAAAAAAAATAATTTTATCTCGTTATTTATAATTTGGATTTAACTTTACTTACAGTGCTATTTTTTCTCCCTTTTTACCCCACTATTCCTGTGAGTATATATTGGGTTTTCCAGTTTAGTGGTGTTAAATAATTTTTGGACATACAAATGAGTGGGTCTTTCTTGAGTCTTTTCTTGGGCTCTTTTCATTCTGTTTTGTTTTTGTCCTATTCTGATGTTGTTTATATATTATAAATATTATGTTGTTATAATATATTCCCTTAGAAGCCTGCTTGTTTTCTAATGAGAAGCAGAAAGAGGGTAAATTCAGACAGGAGGTGGGTATGAGAAACACTTGAAAGGAAAAGAGGGAGAAAATAAATACCTATAATACATAGGTGAGAAAACAATCTATTTTCAATAAATAGAAAAAATAATAGCATATTTACAAAACACAGGGTTTTGCTTTTGGAACTCATGAGAGGCATTCTTTTTCTCTAATGAATAGCCTTTTTGTTGCATAATATTAATAATTTAATTATTGGTGTTTTCTCCTAGATATTACATATTTCATTGTTATATGTCCACTTCTCTGAATCTTCGTAAAACTGTTTATAAAGTTATTTCAGACATTTGAGTGGAGAGAACATTATGTAAGTGAAAATCTTCATTCTTATGTTGAAAGTTAAGTCTTCCTTTTGTTCTTTGAGATTAGGACTTTGATCACTGTTAAATCACCAGAATCTCTTTTGTTAGCACTAGATTCTGATTTCTGTGACAGTAGTTTGACAATTCTATTTATTCATCGCAAACACCATTTTAATCAATTAGAAAGGAAGCATTTTTAAAATATCATTGTTAAAATTTTATTTTTACAGAAATATCTATCTGGAAATCCTTTCTGTTAAATTTGGAAGCCTAATTGCTGCTTTCATAGTCATCCAGTGTTTATCTCAACTTCTTGGATAGGTATTCAATGGAAAAGATAGAAAATCAAAAGTAATGTAGCCCCTTGCCTATGGCATCATTTCTTTCATTTCATGCTAAAGTGACACAGAATCTATTTTCATGAATAAATGCCAAAATACTGCACCTGCAAATGACATTGATTTGCCTCTATTCACACCCTTTGTCTCTGAATTTTATACTAGAGAATAAGATCTTCTTCTGAGAGAGGCCTCAGGATTATTTTAGTCAATAATTAATCAGATTGGTTTTAACATTCTCATAGTGACAGGAAAAGTAATAGAAACAATGATAGTTCACTGAGTATATGGCCATATATTTCAGTATATTTAGTTTCATAGTAGAGACCTTATTACTGAGATAGGACATAAAGAACATGCTCTTTTTTATAAGCATCAAAAATGTAGTTGTGTTTAGTATTTTTATCAATTTTTATTCATTTTAATTTGTATTTATGTGTGCATTTCTGTAGAGTTTATAATCTCATAAGTGTAGGAGACTTCAGAAGCAAGGAGAGGACATTGAATCCTCTGAAACTGGAGTTACAGAACTTCTGAGTAGCCATGTGGTTGCTGAGAATAAGACATGAGCCCTCTGTAAGAGCAGTAATTGTTCTTAATTTATGAACCACCTTTCTAGGTCCTACGTTCTATGTGAAGGCCAGTGATTAGTTAAAATTCACTAAACTGACTAAAAGATAAGTTCAAGAATTACATATTTGTAGAAGATGTACACAGGCACCTTTTTATAATAATGAAACTTTTGTTGTTTTAAAATGAAGAAATTGTACTTCATAATACAGAACTATGAATTGATACATACTACTCAGTAAATGTTCCATAGTGCTTGAACATCAAATGATTCTCATATTTCTAAATAGTGTTTTCTGCATGTCAAAAAATGAAATGTCTTGATGATATCTCTAAACTCAACTAGCTGGAATCTTTCAAAATGTGGAAATATTAATCAATGGATAATAACTGCTTTGGGAAGAGTATTGTGATTCTATATACTAACATGATGCCATATCATTTGAAATCTGTTAGTGTGTTTTGATCCACATCTCTCCAGCATAAATATTATTTTTTCTCATTTTCATTCTTTACAAATCTGTTGACATCAAATTCAATAATTGGAAGATATAAGAAGTGACGGACCACCATATAATAGTTTTAGTACAGACACATAGTAATAAGTGAACATTAAGGACATAGACCGCAGTAAAGACATAGTCACTAAATGATTAGGTTTTAGTACTTTATCCTTGTTTTTAACATGATATATTAATGGTACACATACATAATTTAATTTCTAACTATTGCCAATTATCAACCAATTTCTGAAGATTTAATCCCGACCCCTATCTGTTGGTACAAGTTATCTGTGGCAGATCATGTGTTTAAAATTACTAGAGGAAAAATATCTAGAAGATACATAAGAAAACATGATAATATTTTTCAAAAATAATGTTTTTTGTTACATATGAAGTATATGTTTAAAATGAAGGTTGTTAAAAGCTTTTAAAGTTCAAATTTCCTCAAATATCATCAAGCCAGGACTTTATCTAAAGACCCTCATCAGTTTTAGAAACAAACTGTATGGCAAGAACATCACTTTCAAGTTGAGTACTCAGAGTTCATAAATGACTTTAACAAACTCGAGTCTCAGGTTCCTATATGTATACAAAATATAAATAATTCTCTATGGTGGCTATAACCTGTTTATGATACCTGAAGAATGCTATTGTAAATTTCTGACAATCTTTATTTTCCACTTGAGACAGAGTATCATAGGATGCACAAATATGAACAGGGTGAAATTCACACTATACAAAACCCATAGCAAATGAAACTGGATATTTCTTGGTGTCTAGGATGCAGTTTCTTGGTAATCCCATGCCATGGAGGTAATCCTACACAATGTAAGAACTTGAGCCTAGTAGGCACAAGGTAAAATTCAGTCTATAAGTTTGGATTTCTTCCATGGTGTATGAAGGTGACTGTTAATTATTCATCAACATTCCATTTGATTAGATACTAGAACGTTATTTGTTGTTTATAGCAGGCTATGAACTTACCAAGCAATAAGCAGTATGATATTTGACTCCTAAAATACAATATTTCACTTTAAAAACTTCCTGAACTTGTAAAAGTTTATTAATTATTATTTAAATGATTTCACATTTTTTAAAAGTTTCCAAAATCTACTTTTAAAAAATAAAAAGGGGAGAATTTTTTTAAATTAATCATTCCATATGTTTGCAACACGAATGATATCCCACTTCCTGGTTATCTCCTCCACAACCCTCCTTGTCCCACAGTCTTCCTCTTCTCCCTCCTCTTTGCCTCTATGAGGGCCTTCCCCCCACTCCCTCTCCTGCCCCACCTTCTCTTCTGCCCCATTACCAGCATCTACCTATGCTAGGGCATCAACCTCCACAGGACCAAGGGCCTTCCCTCCCACTGATGTCAGTCAGACAAAGTCATTCTCAGCTACCAATGTTCTGGAGCCATGAATCCCTCCCTCTATGCTCTTTGATTGGTGATCTAGTTCTTGTTCTAGTCCTGGTCTGTCCAGCTGATGTTGTTCTTCCTACAGAATTGCAGTTCCCCTCGACTCCTCCGTTCTTCCTCCAGCTTCCGCACCAGGGTCCCAGAGCTCAGTCTGATGGTTGGCTCCAATCATCCATATCTGCCTTCGTCAGTTGTTGGCTGAACTTCCCAACGAAATCTCTTCTTGTTTATACCCTAAAGATGGCTCAGTTGCTGTAAAAACATGAAGATTTGAGTTTGGATCTCCAGTATTCACATAATGGCTAGGCTCAGTCTTGTAGACATATAGTCAATGTGCCTGATGAGAAACCATCTCAAAGAATAAATTGATGGTAAGAATAAACTCTAGTTTCTGACCTGCACTGTGTATTCATTGTCAGTTATACCTCTACACTCCTGCGTATTCAGACTAATTAAACAAAATAAAATAAAATAAAATATTAATTAGAAGAAAGAAATTGACAGAAGTATGTCTTGTAAATTTAATTATAAAATGATGTTTATTAGAATCTTGGCTCTCCACAATACTCACAGTTTTTTTCATTTTTCATTTTTTGTAAGGATTCAAACTTGAATCAGGGCCCAAGAACACCTGTCTTAGAGCTATTTCTCAGTTTTCCTTTGCCATTTAGTGTGGGTCTGCCACATACTTATAAGAATGTAGACATTTTATATAGAAGTTTTAGAAATTCATTCTTAAAAGAAACCTAAATGTAATTCATAAAGGTTTTTAGTTCATTCTTTCTACCATGCTCTGTTGTATTAATAAACAGTTGGGGGAGGGGGTAGAGATATAATTTATACTGGCATATTGCTTATCTAGCATGCATCAGGACCTTGTTTGGTCCAGGAATCATGCTGTATTTGGGATAAAGATGCAGAAGAACCAGAAGTTTGATGCTAACCTGTGATTAAAAAGATCATGTCTCCAAAAAAAAAAAAAAAAAAAAAATCCTCCCTGCCAAAATAAAATGTCCTAATGGAGATTTGCCTTATTTTTTCCCCAATACTTACTAGGCATTCTCGAAACAGCTTACACACAAATAACAAAATTAGACTCATCAGATTGTACTTATATATTGGTGCATACATACACATACATGAATGCAACAATAATAATCAAAGCAAGAAAGCATATCAATTTGATAATAAGGGAGAAAAAGGAAGAGGTTGGAGAGTAGATACCTGGGAGGAATTGGAGTGAAAAAAGGCCGGGGTTAAAGTGACACCATTCTATTTTTTAAAAGTGTGTGTGTGTGTGTGTGTGTGTGTGTGTGTGTGTGTGTGTGTATGCATCAGTGTGTGCTTCCCAAAATAAATAACAAAAATTATAATACAATCAAAAATAGGGTCACACCTTAGGAATGGTAAAATAATCCAGAAGCAGACTGAGTAGCTATCAGATAAACAAAGCTGATACATCAACCATAAGTAGTTGTTTAGAAGCTCTTGGTTGTGGTTTCAGTGTGAAATGTCTCATACAGGCTCTCTTTGAATATAGTCTCATCTCTTTGAAATTAGTTTATAGTTAACAAAATAATCAGCAAGTTGTGGCTCTTTTAGGTTGCAGAACATTGCTGATAGAATCCAGATATTTTAGAGTCTCAAGCTCACTGCAATGATAAGTGGTCTCTGTAAGTTCCTGCTGGCATGTCTTCTCTGTCATAGTGGACGGCATCCTGTAACTGAAGCAAACCGAATCTTTTTTTTTTCTATTGATTGCTTTGGCCAGGTATTTGTTCCTAGCAACTGATAAGTAACTAATGTACCTCTAATTAAAACACTCTAGAGACTGAGACCAGTTCATCAGGGCTAGTAGCATACCCACAGTTTACTGGGCACCCAGAAGAGCTCTCACTTCTAAGCCCAGGTATGAGTCTATACTCCTTCTCCACTGTCTATCCCGGAGAGGCCACCTGGAACTCTGAGGAT
Organism: Micromys minutus; assembly: GCF_963924665.1. Taxonomy (NCBI): domain Eukaryota; kingdom Metazoa; phylum Chordata; class Mammalia; order Rodentia; family Muridae; genus Micromys; species Micromys minutus. Next base: position 29,388,589 of record NC_137976.1, read on the forward strand.
CCAGGTTGCAGTGCTGCTTAGAAGCAGACACTTCCTGCCCAAGGTAAGGGCTAGCCTAGTTGTGTCAGGACTGGGCACTGCCATCAGAACTCACAGCCTTCCCTAAGAGCCAAAAACTTAGGAACAATCTCCCTCCAGAGACAACAGGTGCATAGACCCAAAGGAGAGACAAGTTCCAGTCAAAGACAACAAGAGAACCTAGCATCACTATTAACAAAATTGCAACAGGCAAGTACAAGAATCTAAGAAACAGAAACCAAACAACATGACATCAGAACCCAGTTCTTCAACCACTACAAATAGTGAATATCCCTACTCACCAGAAAAAAACAAGATCTAGTCTTAAAATTATACTTCATGGTGATCATGGTGAAGGTCCTTGAGAAGTGAATAAATATCACACTTAAAGAAGTACAGAAAAGCTAGGTGAACACATGAAAAGAAGGTGAAGACCATAAAATAAAACACACACACATACCCCCCACAAAAAAACCCCACAAAAATCATTTAAAGAGATATTGAAAACAAAAATAGAAACAATAAAAAACCACAAAAGGAGACAAACCTGAAGTTGGAAAACCTAGGAAAAACATCAGGAGTCATAGACACAAAGCATCAGCAACAGAATACAAAAAATTGAAAAGAGAATCTCAGGGGCAGAAGATACCATACAAACCATTAACACAACAGTCAGGGAAAATGGAAAAATCAAACAGCTTATAACTAAAAATATTCAGCGAGTTGAAAATGAAGGCACAACATACAGAAATGTATAGGATAAAATGAAAGCAGTGCTAGGAGTGAAAGACCTCCGAAGGGAGACCCTCACTCAAATCTCAGGAGAGGCGCGCACCCAGCGAGGCACCGAGACCAGACTTGCTGCAATCGCATGAGGAAGTTTATTGAAAGTGAAAGAGTGAGATCTCAGGCCAGCATGCTGGGGTCGAGACTCATACACCACGCAGGGGTAGAGGAGTTCGACCCTGGCCTGAACTTGTAACAGGCTTATAAAGGCAAAAATCACAAAGGAGGGGGAGGACAGGGGGAATGAGGAAATTCATAAGGGGAAGAATCATACATTTTTTATCAGTACACCCCCAGGCACACCTAGGGCGTTGGAACATTCCACAGTGGTCATCCGGACCTTCTGTGGTATTTTGGGAACTCAAATCTCAAGAAAGTGGGATTTCCTGGGTGGGATTTCCTGGGAGCGGCAGAGGAAATCCCTAGGGCAAGGAATCAGTGCCCTTTGACAACCTTTTACTCTTCAGGAGGAAAACTCATAGGTCTGAGTACCTTCAAAAAAATAATAATAATACTAGAGAGAACATACACTAACAGCTTGACAGCACACCTGAAAGCTCTAGATCAAAAAGAAACAGATACACCAAAGATGACTAGATGGCAGGAAATAAACTAAGAGCTGAAATCAACCAAATAGAAACACAAAGAACTATACATAGGATCAACAAAGCCAAGAGCTGGTACTTTTAGAAAATCAACAAGATCAATAAACCCTGAGCCAGACTAACTAGAGAGCACAGAGAGAATATTCAAATTAACAAAATTAGATCTGAAAGGGGAGACATAAGAACATAAACTGAGGAAATTCAAGAAATCATCAGATCCTACTACAATAGCCTATCCTCAACAAAACTGGAAAATCTAGAAGAAATGAACAATTTCTAGACAGATACTAGCTACCAAAGTTAAATCAGGATCAGATAAAGCATCTAAAAAGCCCCATCACCCCTAAAGAAGTAGAAGCAGTCAACAGAAGCCTCTCAACCACAAAAACCCCAGGATCTGATGGGTTTAGTGCAGAATTCTATCAGACCTTCATAGAAGACCTAATACCAATACTCTCCAAACTATCACACTAAATAGAAACAGAGGGAATACTACCAAACTCATTCTTTGAAGCAACAATAACACTAACTACTAAACCACACAAAGACCCTACAAAGAAAGAGAACTTTAGACCAATTTTTTCATAAACACTGATGCACAAATACTCAACAAAATTCTTGCAAACCAAATCTAAGAACACAACAAAATGATTATTCACCATAATCAAGTAGACTTCATCTCAAAGATGCAAGGATGGTTCAATATAGAGAAATCCATCAATGTATTTCACCATATAAACAAACTCAAAGAAATAAAGTGCATGATCATCTCTTTATACACTGAGAAAGCATTTGACAAAATTCAACAGCACTTAAGGTTAAAAGTCTTAGAAAGATCAGAAATTCAATGCTCATACTTAAACATAGCAAAAGCAATATACAACAAACCAGTAGCCAACATCAAACAAATGGTGAGAAGCTTAAAGCAATGTCATTACAATAAGGCATTCAACAAGGCTGCCCATTTTCTTCTTTCCTATTCAATATAGTACTGGAATTACTAGCCAGAACAATCAGACAGCAAAAAGAGGCCAAAGAGATATAAATTGAAAAGGAAGAAGTTAAAATATCACTATTTGCAGATGAAATGATAGCATGCTTTAGTGACCCCAAAAATTCTAACAGAGAACATTTACAGTTAATAAACATCTTCAGCAAAGTGACTGAGAAGTACACTAAACTCAAACAAATCAGTAGCCTTCCTCTACTCAAAGGATAAATAGGCTGAGAAAGAAATGAGAGAATTGATTCCCTTCAGAAAAGTCAGAAGCAATATACAATATCTTGAGGTGACCCTAACAAAGCAGGTGATGGATTTGTATGACAAGAACTTCAAGTCTTTGAAGAAGGAAATTAAAGAAGACCTCACAAGATCTCTCGTACCCATAGACTGGAAAAGTTAAAATAGCAAAAATGGCCATCTTGCCTAAGGCAAGCTCAAATCCAACTGGATCAAAGACCTCCACATAAAAACAGGTAAACTGAAATAAATAGAACAGAAAGTGGGGAAGAATTTAGAACACATAGGCATAGGGGAAATTTTCCTGAACAGAACACCAATGGCTTATGCTCTAAGAGCAAGAATCGACAAATGAATGGGACCTCATGAAAGCACAAAATTTTTGTAAGTCTAAAGACACTTTCATGAAGACAAAAGGGCAGCCAACAGATTGGAAAAGGATCTTTACCAATCCTACATCTGATAGAAGGCTAGTATCCAATATATACAAAGAACTCAAGAAATTAGACCTTAGAGAATCAAACAATCTTATTTAAAAATTGGCTACAAAAAAAGCAGAATTCTCAACTGAGGAATACAGAACAGCGAGAAGCACCTAAAGAAATGCTCAACATTCCTCTTCATCAGGAAAATGCAAATCAAAACAACCCTGAGATTCGACCTCACAACAGTCAGTATGGTAGACTGTATGAAGTCCAAAAAAAAAAAAAAAAAAAGAAAACAAAACAAAAAAAAAAAATAGTCATGTTCAATCCTTACCCACCAAGAATACATTGACAAATTCTGGGTTGTACCCTGTATTACATGTAATGTCTGCTCATTGTTTAAAAAAAAAAAATCTTTACACACCAAAAAAAAAAAAAAAAACAAAAAAAACAAAAAAAAAAAAAAAAAAAACAAAAAAAAAAAACCTCAGGTGACAGCAGATCCTGGCAAAGATATGGAGAAAGAGGAACATTTGTCCACTGTTGGGGGGTGTTGTAAAATGGTACAATCACTCTGGAAATCAGTATGAAAGTTTCTCAGAAATTTGGACATAGTACTACATGAGGGCTATACCACTCCTGGGCATATACCCAAAAGAAGCTCTAACATCTAAAAAGAACACATGGTCCATTATGTTCATAGCAGCCTTATTTATTATAGCCTGATGCTGGAGAGAACCCACATGTCTTTCAATAGAGAAATAGACATAAAAATTGTGGTATATATACACAATGAAGTATTACTCAGTTATTAGAAACAATGACTTTATGAAATTCCTAGGTAAATGGATAAAACTATAAGTTATCATCCTGAGTGAGGTAACCCAGTCACAAAAGAACACTCATGGTATATATTCACTTATAAACAGATACTAGCTCAAAAAGCTTAGAATACACAAGAAACCTCCCACAGAACTTATGAAGCTCAAAGAGAAGGAAGGCAAGAAGGTATATGCCTCAGTTCTTCTTAGACCGGAGAGAAAAACACTCATGGGAGGAAATACAGGGACAAATATAGGACCAGGAATTGTAGAAAAGATCATCTAGACACTGCCTCAACTGGGGTACATCTCATAAGCAGCCACTAAACCCAAGTACTATTGATGATGCCAGGTAGTGCTTACTGGCAGGAAACTGATATGGATGCTTCCTTAGAGGCTCTGCCAGAGCCATACTGATACAGAGGAAGATATTTGCAGCTATCATATTGAACACATGGTCCCCAATGAGGGAGCTAGAGACTGAAGAATATGAAAGGTTCTGCAACCCCATGGGAAGAACAAAATTATCAACTAACCAAACACACCATAGCTCTTAGGGACTAAAACACCAACCAATGAGTTCACACGGGGACATCCATGGCCCCAGATGCATATGCAGCAGAGGATAACATAATTTTTTTTTAGCATCAATGGGAGGAGAGGCCTTTGGTCCAGTGAAGGCTTGTTTTCCCAGTGCAGGGGAACACCAAGGCGTTGAGGTGGGAGAGGGTGGTTGGGAGAGGGAGCACCTCTCCCATGGAGGCCAGGAGTGGGGGTAAAGGGGATGGTATTGTGGGAAGGAGATAACATCTAAAATTGAAATGCAGAGAATATCCAATTAAAAGTAAAAATAAAAATAAAGCACTCTATTCTGTAGCATTTTCTGCATATTGAAACATTCCATCCATCAAGGAAGCTCCTTAAGTCAGAAAGCAAACAACTCAAAATACCTTCAGGAAGTCCCAGAAGCTGGGCAGATCAATTGAGGACCCTTCCCTCTAGAGTTAACAATAGAGCCTTGTGAGAGTCGCTCTCAGATCAACATAGCTATGAAGACTGAGACAAGCGTCAGTGCCTGAAAAGCAGAGACTGGAGAAGCATCCTGGAAGAGGTACAGATCAGCTCAATCACCTGAAAAGATACTCTCTATTTTGCTGAGCAGAGATGCGTGCAGCTATGCAGTGGGTGCCAGGATCCCAGCTTTTGTGACTTGTCACCCCAGGGAGGTAGGCTTTGGTCACATAGCAGAAATTTAAATAATTTATGCTCTTGTAAGTAATCTTCTCACCCATATTCTCATGAGTAACTCAAATAAAATTGATTAATTCAGAAAGCCAGTTTGGTGTTATTGCTTCTTTGGTCTGTCCTGGGCAGTCCATTTAGGGTGACTAGGCCTTTATGTGTTCTATATACCCAGGAAAAGTTTGTTACATGAAAAGCTTCTACTTTAAATTGATAATTACAATAATGTGTTTAATTTTAGCAATTTACTTGTCTATTTAAATATTTTAAGAAAAATATGAATTTTTATTTTAAAAATTTCCTATATTTATTTGTGTGTATGTTTGTGTGTGTGTGTGTGTGTGTGTGTGTGTGTGTGTGTGTGTGTGTATGCTTGCACTCATGTGCATGCACATATTTCTGTCTGTGTGTCTGTTTGCATCTGTGCCAGTGACAATGATTTGTATGTTATATTGTTGAGTCTTGGCAGTAGTTGCTAATATCATACTTTGTGTTTGAGAATGTGGATTTTTCAAATACAGCGTTTGTTCAGAAAAGGTATTTAGCAGATGTACTACCATATGAATGTAAATGTGCTTCGTGTGTTGAAGGCCTGACCCTCAGTCAGGAGGGCTTTGAGAGATGAATGACAATATTAATTCCACTGGTAGCTTAGATTAGTTCATTGTTGAGTTTATAGTGATATGTTCTATGTAAGGAAAGGTGGTAGGGTTCTATTAGTCACTACTAGAGTATCCAAGTTGTTTGGCGTATCTGGGCCCATTCTTTTTAAGTGTCATGCCATGAGCAGAGTTTTGGGGTAATATTCATCTTCCCCAATAGCTCCCACTTGTCACATGTTTAAAAGCAATGAACTTAGCTCACAAGAGCTGAAACTGTTAGGGTCCAAAAGCCAGTGAAGGAAGACCCCAGACTCAAGTAGTGTGCAAAGGCAAAGAGTGTTTCTTCTGCATAAATTACCAGCATGTAGGGGTCAACCATCAATCAAAATGGTGATGACTCAATGAACTCACAGCCCTTTTGTATAGGTCTTGGGTAATTTTCCAAAAGGATTAGGTAACCTCTGATATAATTGGTAGTGGCCAAAGCAGAGACATTAGTACAATTTTGATTGGTTGCTAAATTAATTTCATTACATTTTGTGAGACCTTGAAGACTTTGAAAATCAGCCAGGTGTCTTCGGAGATGAGTCAGCTCTAGACTCATCCTCCCTACCTCGGGGTCATCACTGACAGAGGCTCCTTCCGAGGATCCCAGAGTGCTTCCCAGGGAATTGAAATGTTTATTCCCAAGTCTTTTGGAGCTCTCAACCTCTGAAACCATAAAACGAAATAAGTCTTCCTGGCCACTTGGAAGTTATTTCTCAGTTCTTTTGTCAAAGTGGAGAAAAGCTGTCCTCAAACACATTACTCCATTAATGCAAAACTAAAAGGTTAAAAATGCTGTATCTAATGTAGGCTTATGTCACCAATTTGTATGTGTGAAACACATTCAGTTTAGAAAAAAAAAAAAACTAAAATCATTAGATTATAAAGCTGGCATCAACTCACAAGAAGCAAAATCTGACTTTTCGCACTTAAAGCTGTAGTCAATGGTGCAAAAAAAAAAAAAAAAAAAAACAAAGATGAATATGTGACATAGATATTTTGAAAGTGTGCAGTGTCTGGCCAGTACCCATGAAATTTATAGATGGTGGTATAAAAACCAGGGAGCAGAGGATCACAAAGATACTCGGATGCTGTACATAAAGCTAGAAGAAGTAAAAGCTTTACGCCTTTTCACCTTGGCATTTCCCAATGCTGCTGAGTGGGTGTGCAGGACAGGCGTTTGTCTAGTCAATATTTTCTGACTACCTCTTGTGAAATTAAGAGAGTTTCTGTTAGTACGGGGTGGCATTTCCATCTGCCATCTCCGTCATAAAAATAAAACCTGAAAGACAGTATCATGACATTTGAACATGCTTCTGGTATTTTCATATAATATCTAAAGAAACTCATATGGATGGTTTCTGCATTTTCTTCTTGAATTTTTATGAAAAGTATAGCATCTTAGAAATGTTTCTTATTACCTTAAAAACTAATTTTATATGAAATAATTTCTTCCTTCTTGTCCAAAGTCTCTTGTTATATTATCTTGATGACTTAGATACTTGGAAAGTAAAGAAAATCCCCATATCTTAAAGCAAATATGAATTTCTTCAATAGAATTAATTGTCAAAGTCTGTGAATAAAATTCAATTGTTAATATAATATGATATTAACACAAAGAAAGGAAGCATCAATATAAACCACCAAGCTGCTGTTCAGTTTTGTGTTTAACACAGACTGCATCATATGTACATGCACAAGAAATGAACATTTAGGATGCTGAGGCACTGAATTTGTGGAATTGTTTGTTGTTGGAGCACACACAGGCTTTCTGTGCCCTGATCCTATAGACTCTATACTGTATATTTACATCTGAAGCAATGCTTGGTACCATATACATTCTTCCTTGAGCCAGTTCCCATAAAGTACAACTGGACAAAGCTATGGAAAGAAAAGAGGATGATTTTGGTTTATAGATGTTAAAGTCCAACAAATTTTAATGATTTTTAAATATCTACTTGACTTTTCTTAAACTTCTATTAAGAGTATGCGTATCTTTGTTCCCCTTTCCAACTCAGAGAAGTAACATGCAGTCTTTTGTCAGTGAGAATGCTTTGCCCCAATTTGATGAAGCTGCTGTCTGACATCTTGATTCTTGCATTGTTTGCATTGCTTTGTTCCTTTGTACATTGTCAGGGAAAGTACAATCACTGCCTTCTTTTCTACTTGCAACTCATTATAAGATGACATTTTGCTACAAATAAAGACATTTCTCATCCCAACACCCCAGCTCCTCTTTCCTTGCCTGTTGTATCTCCACCTTCTGTAAAATCTTCCAACCCTCACTGTTTCTCTCAAGTTTCTTTTAGTTATGGGTTTTACTAGGAAAAGCATTTTCTCTGGACGCTAGATGATTCTGCCACTTCTGACTTAGAAACTACCCATCTGCAGTTCCCAATAGTCTCAAACTGCAAGATTTGGTTCTATGATATTGTAAATGTACTGTGGTTATAAATATATGTATGTATATGAATTTGTATGGATTTGTGCACAAATTATATACCCTAATCATAGGTGTGGCATTGAATGGGAAGACATGATTTTCCTAAACTATTTAGGATTCTATGACATTAAGAGATGGCTCAGCTGTTAAGTCTAGGCTCATAATCAAAAAGAGTGAAATTTTATTTTGCAGAGTCTTAATGAGAAATCCAAAGGTGGGGGATCCTATGAAATGAGAAGGTGTAAAAATCAATACAGTCTGATAGACTCATCAAAAATATGGCTGTGATAATACCAAATCTGCATTGTGACAAAAATAAAATATTCTTCTATAAAGTATATACTGATAACAGAAATTTAACAAGGTTCCTTGTGCTAATTTATTATAGCTCTTTAAAAATTATACTAATAAGAAAAATGGCACTGCTAAGCCAAACAGGATCCTTGGGCACACAGGCATCTGTGCTGAGTTAACTGAGGTAGTTTACTTTGAGTGCAATGACTCTGACCAAGAACTTTTGGCAATACCCTGTTGGCTCCTCATGCTGGTAAGTCAGCCTGCAATCTGTTCATTTTTCCAGTATGGCTGCCTTCTGTGAGTTTATTATGTTAGGCACTGTTAGAGAGTCCGGAGGGTATTATCAACATCTTTATGATTATAGGATGTGCTGTACATCACAGCCTCATTTAACATTCTGAGGTTTTGCCTAATGAACTGAGTATGTATTGCTGTTCATTGTTTGTTTTGTTGTTTGTTTGTTTATTCATTTGCATTTGCTGTTTCTCCATTAATAATCAGGTATTATGGCAAACATCCCTTTCCATAGTGAAAAGAAGGTCGATGTGCTAAGTGTGACCATCTACTTGTTCTCCTGTGAGGCACATTGGAAACTGATGGTGTTGTAAATAAGCTTACAAAGAGTTTTTCAACTGCTATCTTTCAGAAAGTAGTTTCCCTATTTTGATGAAGAAAAACGGGAGTCGTTATTTTGTTATTTCTTAAAATCTCTGCATTGTTTTTCTGCTTTTTCCTTCCTCTTCCTTCTCCCCTTCCCCTTTCTCCTTTTTCTTTCTCCTTTTTCCTTCCTTTGAGATACAGTCCTATTGCCTAGCACAAGCATGCCGTATACTCACAGACAACCCATGCTTTAGCCTCCTATGTGCTGGGATAGTAGGCATTTGATTCTGTGCCTGGTTTTCTTTTCTTCACTCTCTTATTGTTCTTCTTTCTTAAACTTCTGACATACTCACATGAAGGAAAGTAAATATAGATGTTCACATTCCAAGCCTAGAGGAAAAATGAACAAAAATGTTTTGTTCAAAATGCTAATATATAACAGCTTTTCATTTAATAACAACCCATGCGACATGGCTCCAAAAGTATGTCAAAATATACCACATATACTAAAATAAAATCTGAGAACCAATGAGGTTATAGTTCTTGAAGAAAGTGCTACCATGAAGAAAGTGAATGACAGAAGCACTGTGAGTGGGTCCTTAGGTTGTGATTACCACACTGGTTACTGTAACTACACTCAGTCTTTGATGTCCTATTCATCACAGCCTCAGAGGTTATTTGGAGGTATTGCCTAATGAATTGGGTACAGCGTATGGTATTTGCTATTTTTCTTCTTAATCTTTTCAAAGCAGTTTTCAGTGGCTGTTATGTCAATACCAAAATCAGCACTCCTTGCTTTGCACAGATACTAAAAGAATATGAAAACATTTTCTTTTCTGTTTATTCCAACCTCATTTTTTATCTATTAATGTTGCATAAATGAATATCCAGTACACCAAATCCCAAAATTTGACAGAAACTAAAACAAAAGAGCATCTTTGGAAAGTGTAACATCATAGAGCTTTGCATAACTTGAACTAAATATTGAACTCAAGATTAAAAGCTGCCTTGACTACTTTGGTTAGTTTGTTCTGACTGGGTAAATTTTATTTTCAGGGGAGGCATGAAATTAGCTTAGTCTCTAGTTCACACTTAAGTCCCTATAATGATGGGCACTGTTAGTCTCCTATCCTCAGGAACTAATTATTTTCAACTCCGTGTCGATATTCTAGAGTTGTAGCCTCGAGAACAGATAAGCAAATGGTGTGTTATGATGGTAACAATGAGAAATTCTTCTTCTGCCTTCAATGTGTTTGACTTGAGAGCAAATATAGGTCTGCAGTAAAATCGCAAATTACAGCAAAAAATACAGCGATGCTGTTTTGCTTCATTATCAGTTTAGTACATAAAATGTATTAAGATTCCATGTGAGGGCAATCTTGGTAAAGTACACATTTGAAAGGATTCTGAATGTTCATAAATATAACTAGAGAAATTGTTTTAAGAGTAGATAAAAGTTTCTAGAAATGTTTTAGAACTGCTTATTATTATTATTATTATTATTATTATTATTTACTACTATTATTATTTTTTTAAACGACTTTATTTTACAAAACAAAGATAAATGTACAGATTTTAAACATTTTTTGCTTAAAATTATACATTTTTGTCAGTACTGTTTTTTCAGATATTAAAATAATTTTTACATAAAATTATGTAAATATATTTTTTAGTCAGTACTTGATTTTTTGAAGGGCTTGACAGTATGCATTGAAAACCTAATAGTTATCATGAACATAAAGTACATGCAAAACAAAACACAATAAGGAAACAGTTAAAGTCTTCTTGTTTTGTAAATATTTTTTTTTTTTGTTTTCTTTATTTCTTGGACTTCATACAGTCTGTGAGTTGTTTCTGGGGGAGTGCAAGCCTCTGGGGTTAGCATACCAATATCAGTGACTGCATATTATGTCTGTTCTTTTGTGACTGGGTTATCTCACTCAGGATGATATTCTCTAGATGCAGCCATTTTCTTAAGAATTTGGTTAAGTCATTGTTTCTGGTGGCTGAGTAGTATTCCATTGTGTATATGTACCACAATTTTGTATCCATTCATCTTCTGAAAGACATCTGGGTTCTTTCCAGCTTCTGGCTATTATAAATAGAGCCGCTATGAACATTGTGGTGCATATATCTTTGTTGTGTATTAAAGTGTCTCTAGGGTATATGCCCAGAAGTGGAATAGCTGGGTCTTCAGGTAGTACTATATCCAATTTTCTGAGGTATCGCCAGACTGATTTCAAGAGTGGTTGTATTAGTTTGCAACCCCACCAACAGTGGAGAAGTGTTCCTCTTTCCCCGCAGCCTCCCCAGCATCTGCTGTCATCTGATTTTTGGATCTTGGCCAATCTGACTGGTGTGAGGTGGAATCTCAGGGTTGTTTTGATTTGCATTTCCCTGATGGGTAAGGATGTGAAGCACTTCCTCAGATGTTTCTTAGCCATTCTGTGTTCCTCACCTGAGAACGTTTTGTTTAGCTCTGTACCACATTTTTTAATAGGGTTCTTTGATTCTCTGGTGTCTAGCTTTTTGAGTTCCTTGTATACCTTGGATATTAGGCCTCTATCTGATGTGGTGTTGGTAAAGATCTTTTCCCATTCTGTTGGTTGCCGTTTTGTTTTCTTGCCAATGTCCTTAGCCTTACAGAAACTTTGCAATCTCATTAAGTCCCATTTGTTAATCTTTGACCTTAGAGATGAGCCATTGCTGTTTTGTTCAGGAAATTTTCTCCTGTGCCTATGTGTTCTAAGGTTATCCCTACTTTCTCATCTAATAGTTTCAGTGTATCTGGTTTAATGTGCAGATCTTTGATCCACTTACCCTTGAGCTTTGTACAGGAGATAAGAAAGAGTCTATTTTCATTCTTTTGCATGCTGAGTGCCAGTTGGACCAACACCATTTGTTGAATAGGCTGTGCTTTTTCCATTGAATGTTTACTGCTCCTTTGTCAAAAATCAGGTGACCATATACATGAGGGATCATTTCTGGATCTTCTATTCTATTCCATTGATCCACATGCCTATTTCCGTACCAGTACCATGCAGTTTTCAGCACAATTGCCTTGTAATATAGCTTGAGGTCAGGGATAGTGATTCCCGCAGATGTTTTCTTTTGTTGTTGAGGATGGATTTCGCTATTCTAGGTCTTTTGTTATTCCATATGAAATTGCACATTGATCTTTCCAATTCCATGAAGAACTGGGTTGGAATTTTGATGGGGATTGCATTGAATCTGTAGATTGCTTTTTGTAGGATGGCCATTTTTAAGATGTTGATTTTTCCAATCCATGAGCATGGGAGATCTTTCCAGTTTCTGAGATCCTCCTCAATTTCTTTCTTTAGAGGTTTGAAGTTCTTGTTGTACAGGTTCTTCACATGCTTAGTTAGAGTCACACCAAGGTATTTCATAGTTTTTGTGATGATTGTGAAGGGTACCTTTTCCCTAATTTCTTTCTCCACATGTTTGTCCTTTGAGTATAGGAAGGCTACTGATTTGTTTGAGTTAATTTTGTATCCAGCCACTTTGCTGAACTTGTTTAGAAGCTGTAGAAGTTCTCTGGTGGAATTTTTGTGGTCACTCAAGTACACTATCATGTCATCGGCAAAGAGTGATGTTTTTATCTCTTCCTTTCCAATTTGTATCGATTGATCTTCAATTGTTGTCTAATTGCTCCAGCCAGGACGTCCAGTACTATGTTGAATAGGTTGGGGGAGAGTGGGCAGCCTTGTTGAGTCCCTGATTTTAGTGGGATTGCTTCAAGTTTCTCGCCATTAAGTTTGATGTTGGCTGTTGGTTTGCTGTATATTGCTTTTATTATGTTTAGGTATGGACCTTGGATTCCTGTTCCTTCCAGGACTTTTAACATGAAGGGGTGTTGGATTTTGTCAAATGCTTTCTCAGCATCTAGTGAGATGACCATGTGATTTTGATCATTGAGTTTGTTTATATGGTGGATTACATTGATGGATTTCCTTATATTAAACCATCCCTACATCCCAGGGATGAAGCCTACTTGATCATGATGAATGATTGTTTTAATGTGTTCTTGGATTCGGTTTGCAAGGATTTTGTTGAATATTTTTGCATCAATGTTCATAAGTGAGTTTGGTCTGAAGTTCTCTTTCCTTGTAGGGTCTTTGTGTGGTTTAGGTACGAGTGTTATTGTAGCCTCAAAAAATGAGTTAGGTAGTATTCCATCTGATTCTATCTTTTGGAATAGTTTGGAGAGTATTGGTGTTATATCCCCAATAAATGTCTGATAAAATTCTGCACTGAACCCGTCTGGACCTGGGCTTTTTTTTGTTGGGAGACTTTTGATGAATTCTTCTATTTCTTTAGGTGTTATAGGGTTATTTAGATGGTTTACTTGGTCCTGGTTTAACTTTGGGATCTTATATCTGTCTAGGAATTCGTCTATTTCTTCCAGATTTTCCAATTTTGTGGAATATAAGTTTTTGTAGTAGGATCTGATGATTTTTAAATTTCCTCAGTTTCAGTTGTTATGTCCCCACTTTCCTTTCTGATGTTGTTAATTTGTATACTCTCTCTTTGCCCTCTAGTTAGTTTTGCTAGGGGTTTATCAATCTTGTTGATTTTCTCAAAGAACCAACTCTTGGTTTTGTTGATTTTTTCAATTGTTCTTTTTGATTCTATTTGGTCTATTTCTACCCTAATTTTGATTATTTCTTGCCCTCTACTCTTTTTGGGTATATCTGCTTTCTTCTGTTCTAGGGCTTTGAGCTGTGCTTTCAGGTTGCTGATGTAAGCTCTCTCCAGTTTCTTTTTGGAAGCACTTAGGGCTATGAGTTTTCCTCTCAGTACTGCTTTCATTGCATCCCATAGGTTTGGGTATGTTTTGTTTTCGTTTTTGTTGAATTCTAGAAAATCCTTAATTTCTTTTTTTATTTGTTCTTTGATCCTGCTATAGTTTAACGGAGCGTTATTTAGTTTTTATGTGTATGTGGACTTTTTGTTGTCTTTGTTGTTGTTAAAGACCAGCCGTAGCCCATGGAGATCTGAGAGGATGCATAGGACTATTTCCATCTTCTTATATCGATTGAGGCTTCTTCTGTGTCCAATTATGTGGTCAATTTTCGAGAAGTGCCATGGGGTGCTGAGAAGAAGGTGTATTCTTTTACTTTAGGATAATATGTTCTGTATATATCTATTAATTCTAGTTGGTTCAAAGTCTCTGCTAGTTTTGCAGTGTCCTTGTTCAGTTTCTGTTTCCATGATCTGTCCATTGGTGAGAGTGGGGTGTTAAAGTCTCCCACTATTATTGTGTAAGGTGAAAAATATTTTTTGAGCTTTATTAGGATTTCTTTTATGAATGTGGGTGCTTTTTTATTTGGAGCATATATGTTAAAGATTGAGAGTTCCTCCTGACAGATTTCCCCGGTAATGAGTAAAAAGTTTCCTTCCTTACTTTTGTGATAACTTTTGGTTAGAAATTTACTTTATTCGATATTAGAATAGCCACTCCAGCTTGCTTCTTGGAGCTGTTTGCTTGGAAGTTTTTGCCCACCCTTTAACTCTGAGATAGTGTCTGTCTTTGTCTCTGAGATGAGTTTCCTGTATGCAGCAAAATGCTTGATTTTGTTTATTTATCCAGTCTGATAGCCTAGGTCTCTTTATTGGGGTGTTGAGTCCATTTATCTTAATAGATATCAAGGAATAGTTGTTTCTGTTTCCTGCCATTATTGCTTTTGTGGGTTGAGTTGTGTCTGTGTCTTTTTCTTCTTTTAGTTTTCTTGTTTAGGAGTTTTCTTGTTTTTACTAGGCTGTATTTTCCCTCATTGTATTGGGTTTTCCACCTATAATTCGTTGTAGTGCTGGGTTTGTGGTCAGATATTGTGTAAATTTTGATTTGTCTTGAAATATCTTCATCTCTCCATCTATGGTTATTGATAGTTTTGCTGGGTATAGCAGCTTGGGCTGGCACTTGTGTTCTCTTAGGGTGTGCATGATGTTTGTCCAGGCTCTTCTAGCTTTCATAGTCTCTGTTGAGAAATCGGGTGTTAGTCTGATTGGCCTACCTTTATATGTTACTTGACCTTTTTCCCTTACTGCTTTTAGTATTTTTTCTTTGCTTTGGGCTCTTAATGTTTTTACTATTATGTGTCGGGAGGTATTTCTTTTCTGGTCCAACCTATTTGGAGTTCTGAAGGCTTCTTTATGCTCCTGGTCATCTCATTCTTGAGGGTAGGGAAGTTTTCTTCTACGATTTTGTTGAAGATATTTACTGTGCCTCTTAGTTGATACTCTTCTCCCTCTTCTATTCCTATTATCATTAGGTTCAGTCTTCTCATTGTGTTCTGGATTTCCTGGACATTTTGGGTTAGGAGCTTTTTGTTTTTTGCATCTTCTCTGGCTGTTTTGTCTATGTTTACAATGTTGTCTTCTGTCCCCGAGATTCTCTCTTCCATCTCTTCTAATATATTGGAAATGCTTGCTTCTGTGATTCCTGTGTCGTTTTTAGGTGTTCTACCTCTAGGGTTATCTCTTTTTGTGTTTTCTTTATTGTGTCAATTTCCGTTTTAAATTCCCTCTTCCATTCCTTCATCTCTTTGATTCTGTTTTCCTCTAGTTCTTGAGTTCTTTGAGTGTTTTTCTTGTTTCCTCTTTAAAAGCTTCTGAATCTTTTTGCTTTTCCTCCCGTTCTTGTTTAAGTATCTCTATCAAAATCTTGAGGTATGATTTCAGGTCTGTGTCTTCCTTTTCTGGAGTGTTTGGAATTCCGATGTTTGCTGTTATGGGAGAGCTGGGTTCTGGTGTTGCCAGGTTGTCTTGGTTTCCTTGGGATATACTCTTTCCCTTTCCTCTTGCCATTTTGTTGTCAGTGATATGTTCTTGCCTTTCCCTTGTATCTGGTCTGTGTCCCTGGATCTCCACTGGTTCAGATGGCAGATGGGTCGAGCCCTGTTCTATGCCTCAGAGTTGCTGGGTGAGAACAGAAGTTCCAAAGTTCTATTCCTGGGTGCTGGATCAGACAGGGCGGGGCAGGGCAAGGCAGGGGGTGCACTTTCCGTGTGCACTCCGCAGAGATCTCTCTGCTCCCTGGCAGCCCAGGTCTCCCACCCACCAGTTGCTCAGCCTCTACTAGCCGCTGTTCTGGGTGGCAGATGGGCCAGACTCCGCTTTGTGTCCTGAAGTCGCCTCCGGGTGGAAACAGAAGTTCCTAAGTTCTGTTCCAGGTCACTGGATTGGGCAGGACAGGGCAGGTCAAGGCAGGGGGTGCACTCTCTGTGTGAACTCTGCAGAGATCCCTCCGCTCCCCAGCAGCCTAGGTCTCCCACTCACCAGTTGTTCAGCCTTTACGAGCTGCTGTTCTGGGTGGCAGATGTGCCAGGCTCTGCTCTGTGTCCTGAAGTCGCCACCGGGTGGAAACAGAAGTTCGAAATTTCTGTTCCTGGTCGCTGGATCAGGCAGGGCAGGGCAGGGCAAGGGAGGGGGTGCACTTTCCGTGTGCACTCGGCAGAAATCTCTCTGCTCCCTGGCAGCCCAGGTCTCCCACCCACCAGTTGCTCAGCCTCTACGAGACACCGTTCTGGGTGGCAGATCTATTATTATTATTATTAATTACTGTGAGTTTATACCATGGCTACAGTTTCAAGTTCACAGTGAAACATTGTTTAAAATATTCCATTTTCAAATATTTATAATTCGTTTTAGTTCTAATAATAAAAGAGCCTTAATGAGTTTCTCATTTTAAATTTTAAATGGTATAGGAGCTTATTTTGAGGATTATAAATTAGGCACATGTAGGAAAATCAAAAAAGGCAAGTCTGTCATTAATAATTTTGTCCTTTGGAGTTTACTTTTCTCCTTCAATTGAAAAGTTCATTTTTTACAATCACCCAAATAATGGATGGCTAAGAGCCTGCTCTGTGGTTAACTACCAAGACAGGACCAATGAACCACATTCAGCTGTGTTTGCCAGCCCCTCTTTCATCCACAGTCACAGGGCAAATAACTTTATTTATTTACTTATTTATTTATTTAATGTTTAATGCAGAAGTGGTAATCTAAAACTGTGTAAAGGACATACATCTGAAGGTGATTATATGACTTTTCATGGGTTAAACTCTTAACTAAAGCTCTTTCATTTTTATAGCAAGGTTGGAAGATGGCTGCAGAGCAAGGCAATGGAACCTTATCTTCCTGGGCAACTTTATCTTTACATTTACTTTGCTACGCTGTATGAAATTTAGACTGAGAAACAAAAAGTTAGATGCAGCTCTGAACATGCATTGATATGCTATATGAATATTTGATTTCCCTAAGATGAATTTATACATATTTGATTTTATTTCAGGAAATTCTTATCTTTGACCAACAAATTAAGGAATTTCAGAACACTTAATCATTGTGGACTCTATAATCTGAATGAGTTTAGTATAAAGAACAAATGCTTCCATTTCATTAGTGAAGTACTTTCTAAAACCTGTAGTTTTTTCCTGTGAAAATTTATTTTCTAGGTCTTGGCAAAATCCTTCTGTAATGAAAAGCAAGCAAAGCCATTTGTGGTGAAGCTGCAACCCTGGCAGTTCTAATTGGTGGTGTCCTCATGTTCAGTAGTGTTCCAGGGGTGGCAAAACACATAGAAATATGGATTTGAAAAGTTCTATTCACTGTTTGCGTGTCCTGACCTTAAGCAAAACATACTACCTCTGTTCATATTCACTTGGTAAAAGACTAGTATCCCATATGTGGAGCAGTGAATCATGCCAGAAAACTTGGTAAGATCAAGTGGATTCCCGAAACCCCAGTACCCTAAGTACCTGAAGACCATAGGTTTCATCGACTTCCAACCAGCATCCGGTCAAAGAACACACACAACGACAACACCCTATGGAGAGGACTCTGACAACCAGTCATGAGGTCGCACCTAAAGCCCGTCCACATACAGATGAGGCATCCTTAACGTCTCAGACCAAGCCAACAGAAAGCCTCTACTTTTAGACACCAAACTCACCCTGAAATGTATATAAGACCCACAAGGAATAAAGCATGAGAGTTATATTACCAAAGGTCATCTGAGACCATCTGTCACTCAGAGCTAGAACACTCTGGGAAAGAGGCATTTTCTCTCAAAGCTTTCACCGCTGGAAGCTACTCTAACCTACCAAGGTCAGTTCCTGCTCAGCAGCCTGGATCTTGGCTCCTAGTCACCTTGTCACCTGCCATTCCTCTCCACATCAACTTCAGAGCAGCAGCATTCCAGGAAGATCAACTCGACCTCCCCTTCAGAGAGCACAACTCTTTGGCTGCTCAGGCTGGGCCAGAGCCTGCAGATGTCCACAGATAGCATCCAGTACCCAGACCACCACAAAAGGAGCTGGAAAACCAGATATTGTCTTAGACAACATAAGAAAAAAGTGAAATATCAACCTTCATTAGAACAGTGTTAAGAATGAGACAAGATTACTTGTTACTGAGTGGGACATTAGAGTGTAATTTCTGATTTAGGGGGATAATGTTGAGATATATATGAGATCTCTCTATCTTAGACTTTTTCCTAATTTCATTTCTATTACTTTGATAAAATGCCCTGACATTAAGGAATTTGGGAGACAGAGAGTTTATGTTAGCTTACAATTAAGTTGCATTTCATCATAGCAGAGAGCTGAAAGAAAGAAGTGAATCAAAACCTAGAAAATTATACCACCCGACCCACACATAAACACCCATTGTGGGTCTTCCCTGGCTGGCATGGCCTGTGCATTCCTTCGTAATAAAGCTGGATTTGGCTGCTGTGATAGAACAATGATTTGAAGATAGGAAGTTTCGAGTGGAAGAGCTGTGTGGTCCATAGGAAACAGTGGGTACAGGTTGGGGTGGGGACATCCACAAGTAGTTAGGTCTACTACTGAATTGAGAATGAGATGAAGGATTTGGATTTGGAGGAGTGGAAGGAGAGGTGAAGACCTACTGTTAGCCTACCTGTCCCATTGTAGGTCTGAGGCTTCCCACGCAATGCCTGCTGGTGTTGGGGGCTGGGATAAAGCAAAGGGTAGAAGGAAAGAAACTTGGAATATCTGTGTGATCTGTGTAAATGGTAGCATGAAGAGAAGAGGAGGCTACAGCAGGCTGTCTGCTACAGAGCTGGGTTAAGAATGGGAGATTGGATTTTTGGGGGCAGAAGCTACTTTTTTAATTTAGAGAATTTATTTCAGATACATTTTTGAGATTATAATATTATTTGATCTCTCCCTTCTCCTCCTTCCAACTCTTTCCATGTACTTCTCCTTGTTTTCTTTCAAATTCATGCCCTCTTTTTGTTACATGCATACACACACACACACACACACACACATATATACATACATACATATATATATATATATATATATATGTTCTTAAATGCATAAATATATCATTCTCAGATTATAAGATGTTAATTGAGTGTATATATTTTCAGGGCTGGCTATTTGGTGTCATGTACCCAACTTGTGTGCTATTCCCAGATGAAAATTGTTTTTCCTCTCTCAGTCTTTAGTTGTATCTAGTTCTTTGTCTAGGGATAGAGCCTTGTGAGCTTCCCCACTTTCCACTTCCATTTCATCCTGTTTATTGGTGTCAGCCTTGGTCAAGTCATGTTTAGACACCATGCTTTAAGACTTCAGAGTACAGCTCCAGAGTTCTGACCTTTCTAAGAGCCCCAGCTTCATAGCCTACTTTCTATTCCTCTGGCTTTTATAATCTTTTCATGACCCCTTCCACAGTGACCCTTAAACCTTGGGTTCAGAAGCTGTGTTGCATGTCTGTGCATTGGGAACAGACTCCACAACTCTGCATTTTGACTGGTTATGGTTTTCTATAATGGTCTTTATCTGTTGCAAAGAGAAGTTTCCATGATGAGGTACGAGAGCAACACTTATCTATAGGTATAGAATATAAATACTATATAGAATAGAAAACACTAATAATGCACTTAGAGTTTACAATGGTTTAATAGTGTGGTTGTCAGGAGTCATCTAGGAGAGGCTAAAAGGCCAGCAGGTGATTTTTCTTGAAATAGTTCAGTGTGAACTGTGATGCATGAGTTCTTAGAGGCAAGGCCTCAAAGACTACACATCAGGATTCATTTTTGCTATTGATATGCCTTTGTTGTTATTATTAAATAAACATAACAATCGCTGGGAATTAGCCCACCCTATTAGATAGGTTTTCTGAAAATCAACGAAGATGTATAGCCTCGTAATTTTGCTATATAGATAAATAATCTTTTAATTCTTAATGCTGGCCTATAAAGATTCCTAAATTTATATTACTAATTAGTAAATCCTTTATAAAAAGTGTTCTGATTAGAGCCTTCTTTATTATTAAAACTGCAATTAGGACTTAACAAGTGTTCATGTGTCATGGTCTATTTGTACTAAGATAGAAATTTATAATTAAGGTATGAATTCCTTTAAACAGTCAAATTATTAACTAAAGGTCATAAAAGGAACAAATATATTTATATATACAAAATTTCAATATTAATGAGACACTGGAAAATATGCCTCTTGACACAAATGTGCTAAGTTAAAATTATAATTTTTAACTTTAAGTGACCGTATGGAGCTAGTTTTAGAGAATGAAACTTTAGTTAGATAACTAGTCCTTATGAAAACACAAGTAAACATCTTGATTCTTATTTCTTATTCAATTTACAGTTTAAATTTATGTTTGAACTTGTGAAATTTTAAGGAGAGATTCTTGGAATACCGTATTATAGGGCTGTGTGCTATGAAAGGTATCCTAGTTCGTGGTTGAGAAGAGCTTGAAACCCTGGTGACCGTAAGAGACCGTAGGTGCTTCCCTAATGCTCCCATGTAAGGATGTCATCACTAGTCACAGCCTTCCATTGATTTGTGGCCGTCAGTCATGTCGGGCAATTCATCAAGCCCCTCCTCCACAGGTGAGGACTTGACCACTGGGCATGTAGTCTCAAAACAGACCTTCATTATAACAAGGTACCTGAAGGCCTAGAGGCTTAGCCTTTTTTCCCCAGTGGATTATTATTCAGCTATTAGAAGAAATGAATTTTTTTCTGAGAAGTATGACAAAATTGAGGTCACCATTACGAAGTTTACTACTTTAACATTTTTCACATTTACATTCTTATTATGCTACTGAATATTCACCCAGCTATTTGATATTTATATTTTACTTCTCCAGATTACTTCAGTAAGTATGGTGAGGATAGTATAATGGTGACTAACATACATATCATATCCTACATAGAACATACCACTATACTGTGCAGAAAATAAAGACCCTCAAATAAAGTTTACTTAATATTTAGGTAAAACATGAGGTGATGTGTATTACTTAAATCTATGTGTACATTTTTTGAGAGAGGATCTCATGTAGCCCAAGCTGTCCTCAAAGTTATTATGTAGCCAAGGATAATGTTGATAATGTGGATCCTCTTGCCTCAGCCTTCCTAGTGCTGCAAATACAGATATGTACAGCCATGCCTAGTTTGTGCATTGTGCTAGGAATCAAACCTTGGGATTCACCCTGGTGTTCGCAGTTGGTAGACAAGTACTTTATTAACTGAGATACATCCTCAGCCTATTTGGTATTCTTAAGCTTTATATACTCTGAGGCAGAAAGGAGATATGTCTCAGACATTAGGAGTACTTACTGCATAATTATGAGGAATAGAGTTCAAATTCTAGAACGAATTTAACCCACAGAACCCTCAGAAAATCCTAGGTACATATGATGTCTCAAAATATTTGACTGTGGACTTGAGTTCACTGTGCAAGATTAGGAGGAAGAGTAGCAACAACTAAGAAATGGTACTGGACATATTGCAATTGATCAATGATTTTGTAATGGATGGTTTAAGTATTCAAATTTGGGAAGATGGTTAGAATTGTTGGACATTTGAAATTTTTGAATTGGTGTTGTCTTACATTCAAACATATATGATATTCACTATAACATTATTATATAGCATTAACTGCATTCTTCAAAGAAGGGTGAACAATATCTGATACACAAAAAGCTGTCCAAATATTAATTTGTTAACAATTCGTGAGTCACAATTCAATTTTTAGGAGTTGTTTGAACTCTTTTTTCCATAGATAGATTATTAGTGTTTTATTAGCATTATAAAAAATCATTATTTATACCAATAAATGATGTTAAAGATTACTTTCTAAAACTACCTGAGAATATTTAAGAGAAACTGTGTTTCCATTCTACATCATAGAAATACTCACATACATTTAGGTAAATTTATAACTAAGTAACAAGGGCCCTGATGCACAGATTCTAGATTGAAGCTTAATATCTACATTTTGAAGACTTTTTAACCTTGGGCTTTAGGCCAAATGCTTACCAGTTTAATGGCTTGGTAACTTGAGTTAAAATCATCATGTAACATAGA